>NC_081324.1:83409959-84609959 GCF_026419965.1 Kogia breviceps | reverse complement strand
CAAAAAAATAAAAAGAAAGAAAGTTAGCTAAAATCCTATGTCCATATAAATGCATAGAAAAAAGACTGGAAAGAAATACATTAAAATATCCATGGAGATTTTTGCACAACAATGAGATGACAGAAGGCTTTTATTTTCTTCTTTAGACTTGTAAGTTTTTTCTAAACATTTTACAATAAGCAGCCATTGTCCTAAAAAAAGAAAAATCCCCATTTGAAACCTGTAGATTGGAAAGTTCTTTACTGAGGTGTCATTACAGCCCTTGCTGTCTCTGGAGGTGACCAGGTCTTGTGTTTATAGCCCACTTTGGAGCTGATGGCTCTGGACGCTGCAAGGCAGGAAAGAAGTTAGTGGGGGAGGGCTGGATGACGCTGGGACAGGAGACTGGACATAATGGGTCACCCAGTGTGGGGTGCTGGGGCTCCTGAACTTGGGAGCAGGGACATTTTCAGTCACTTTGGAAACAGTTTCTACTGAAGCTGAACTTCGCCTAACCTATAACCCAGCAATTCCCCTCCTTGTTTTACAGCCAATGCACCCCTAGTTCCAAAGGGAGACACCTACGAGTATACTAACTGTAGCTCTTTACATGATGGCCCCAGCAACCCAGCTGCCTCTCAACGGGAGAATGGAAAAACAAACTGTGTGTGTGTGGGGGGTGTCTCACAATGAAATACTACACAGCAATGAAAAAGAACTGCCTGGCACTGCACTCAACAGTGTGGAAGAAGCTCATAAATGTGATGTCAGGTGAGGAAGGCTAGAGACACAAGCACGTTTAGCTGCAACTCTGTTTATATAAAAGGCAAAAGCAGCCAAGAGTCGGCTGCAGTGATAGAGGTCGGGAAAGCTATCACCTTTGAGGAGAATGGTGGGGTAGTGGCTGAGGGAGGGTAAAGGGTCTTCTGAGTGCTTCTGGTTATTTTGTCTGTCTGGGTGTTGGCGACACAGATGTGTGGCACTTCTGGAAATATATTGCTCTGTGTTCTTATCATCTGTGTGCTCTTTTGTATCTTATACTTCAATAATAATGTTGGGGACAAAAGAGAGATACAGGATCAAGACCGTTTCCTCTTCTGTTGGGTGTTGCTGTGTTTGTTTAAAATGCTGGGGGCTTCCCTGGTGGCGCAGTGGTTGAGAATCCGCCTGCCGATGCAGGGAACACGGGTTCGTGCCCGGGTCCGGGAAGATCCCACATGCCGCGGAGCGGCCGGGCCCGTGAGCCATGGCCGCTGAGCCTGCGCGTCCGGAGCCTGTGCTCCGCAACGGGAGAGGCCACGACAGTGAGAGGCCCGCGTACCAAAAAAAATAAAAATAAAAAATGAAATAAAATAAAATAAAATAAAATAAAATGCTGGATCCTCAGCAGCCATTTTGTGACCATGGGGCTATTAGCTGAGCCCAGAGCAAGGTCAGTAGAGCAGAAAGATGGAAGGATCCTGGGTTCGTGGTGGTCATGTTGAGGCATTGGAGAGGTGAGTTCAGGTCCCTCTCCTTGAACCTAGGTGGACCTTTGTGATGGCTCTGACGAGTGGTCGCACAGCAAAGTGAAATGACTTCTACCTGGCTCTCTTTGGGGACATGCTCGAGACACCCAAGCATGAACGGTAGTGTAAAATGTCTGGCTTTTCTGAGGCTGCCGTGCTGGAAAGAACACATAAAGATGAAGGAAGATACCTGAGAAATGCCAGCTGTTTGTCTTCTCAGCACAGGTACCAGACACATACATGCAGGTGGTGTTTTCACAACTGGGCATGAACCTCCAACACCTCCACCTGCGACCTCTGAGACACCTTGAGCTCAAAACAGCCAGCAGAGCCACTCCCGAACTCATGACTCACAGAAACTGTGAGACAGTAAATTTGGGGGTGAGCTGTTGTCCAGTCATAGATAAGTGGTGCACCACTTTCACTGTAAGCATTCATCAAATGACATAATTAGTCTCCTTTATAGTGCAAGCTAGAGGCGGGCAACCCTTTTCTGTAAAGGACCAGAGAGTCAATACTTGAAGCATTACAGACGAGACAGTCTCTGTTGCAACTGGTCTACTCTGCTGCTGTAGAGTGAAAGCTGCCAGAGGCAATACATAAACGGGCATGGCTGTGTTCCAATAAAGCTTTATTAACAAAAACAGAGAGCCAGCCCTCGAGTAGTAGTTTGCTCACTTCTAGTTTAAGCTGTTTTCGAGTTAGATTTTCTGTTACTTGCAGCCCAAAGCATCTCAACTATCCAGAGAGCTTGGGGCTAAGGGTTAGCCATGTATGGGCTCTGGGTGTGTGCATGGGCTCTCAGTGTCCATGCACAAGCTCTGATGGTATTGCACGAGCCCTGGTGTGCATGCGTGAGTAAGGAGGGCTGGGCTGTCCCTTCACTACAGGCTCTCTGAGCATCTCTTATCAAGAGATTACCAGCTCCCTTCTTTCCTCCTTGCTGGCTCTAGAATCTCTGGAATCCTCCTTACTGGACGCTCAGCAAGGCAGGCAGGCAGGCAGGAGGTTGAGTCTCTCCCAAATGGGGACCTTATAGCTAAAGCCAGGGGTGGGACAGGCCCCTGCGAGAAAAGAGAGAAATGAAGGACAGAGGCATGCACCTCCTCTCCGGCCTCAGGTGGGCCTGAGGGGGGGCTCCCAGCATCAACCACTGTGCTGACTGTGTACCCAGCACTTTCTGTGTGTGACGTGCTGCGCTCAGCGTTCGCAAACCTGTCACGTGGAGAACTCTTGGAGGTGGACATTCTTACCAGCCCCGTTTCACAGATGAGGAAAGGGGCCAACAGAGAGGGGAGATCACTGTCCCCAGAACACACAGCAGGAAATGGGATTCACATCCATGCCCGACGAGGGTTTCTGGCGGGGAAACCCACTGCAGAAAGAAGAGCCCAGCGATATCCCAAGGCAAGGGGCATGGGAGGCCCATAAATCTCCCCCCACCAGGGCTGGGACCTGGGCCCTCCCCGCTGGTGGCTCGCCCTGCCTGGGGGCTGAAGCCTGCCCCTCCCCCTCCTGCCCGGTGGGCCCGGCCTCCGACCTCCTACCAGGGGCTGGTGTGGATAGCACTGTTGTTTGCTGTCTCCCTGCTCATCTTGTTTGTTCCAATTATGTCAAGTAAGACATTATAATTTGACGTTTTTTAGATTAACATTTTTGCTCAAGGGCACAGTAATTAGTGAAAGGCTGGGAGTTGAACAATTCTGAGCAACAGGGAGGGAAAGTTTTCCCCTGTAAATCTTTGGAAAAGCCTGGAGGCTGCTGGGCCACCCATGCAGCCCCTCCATACCAGGAGGGGCGGGGCTTCTGTACGTACACACAGGCTGGGTGAGGAAGGACACCCATGCCCTGTCCCCGGCCCAGGGCCAGCCACCACTCTGGCGGGGCGTGTGCAGCAAGGGGATTTCCAACAGCCTGGTCTGCCCATCTCCTCCTGTCCCTCTGGGTCTCTGCTGGGAAATTACTCTCCCTTCCACAGTTCCCTAGGCTGGGCCTTATGTGTGCCTGGCACACAGTAGGTGCTCCATAAATGCTTATTAATTGAACCAATGGACAGAGATTGCAAACTGGTCACCCGTAGGTCAAATCCAGCCATAGATATGCTGAATCGAGCCAGCATGAATGAGTTGCTGCCATTTGATGAGGAGGATATTTTACATACATCAAAACTTCCAGCTTCTAGAAAAGTTAGGTTTGGGACTCCCCTGGTGGCACAGTGGTTGAGAGTCCGCCTGCCAATGCAGGGGGCGCGGGTTCGAGCCCTGGTCCGGGAAGATACCACATACCACATACCGCAGAGCAGCTAAGCCCGTGCTCCACAACTACTGAGCCTGCGCTCTAGAGCCCGCGAGCCACAACTACTGAAGCCCACACGCTTAGAGCCCGTGCTCCGCAACGAGAGAAGCCACGGCAATGAGAAGCCCTCGCACGGCAAAGAAGAGTAGCCCCCGCTCGCCGCAACTAGAGAAAGCCGGCACACAGCAACGAAGAGCGAATGAAGCCAAAAATAAATGAATAAATAAATAAATAAATAAATTTTTTTAAAAAAAGAATCATACAGAGGAGGTTTGGAGGGTCAGCCTGCAAGAGCTCAGTCACGTGGTCACTGCTAACTGCAAAGGATGCTGGGAAGGGCCATTTTGCTGCTTGCCCAAAGGAGAGGAGAGCAGATTCTCATGGGCATCTGGTAGTGTCTCTCCACCCACTGGCTTCTGTGTCCCACCCCAGGAGCCATCATCTCCTCCTGGGCTCACAGTCTGGCTTATCACTATACATCCTCCACCACCACCCCAATCTATTTTGTGAGGCACCAATTTGATATCTGGAGCTCTTCACAGCTCCGGCTTTGCAGCTCAAAAGCCCAGGTTCTTGCAACTCAAGAGCTTTGACTTCTGAAACTGAATCGCCTTTTTTATGCTTTTCTACCCTCTTATTCTTCCCCTGGGCAATGAATGCTTTGGGGTCTAGTTTGGCAGAGGGCAAGGGGCAAAGGGCAAAGAAGGAACACTTCTTTGGGTGAAATAGAATAAAAGAGACATTGGTTGGAAATAGCATACTGCCATCATGACCCAGCAATTCCACTCATGGGTATTTACCCAAGAGGAATGAAAACATATATCCCATATATTCTCATACACAAAAGTGCATAGCTGCTTTATCCATAATAGCTAAAAACTGGAGACACCTAACGCCCATCGGCTGGTGATCAGATAAATTGTTGTGTACTCACACAATGGAATCCTATTCAGCAATGAAGAGAAGTGAAGTTTTTTGGTTTTGTTTTTTTAAAATTTACTTGGCTGCACCGGGTCTTAGTGTGGCATGCAGGCTCTTAGTTATGGTATGTGGGCTCTTACTTGTGGCATGTGGGATCTAGTTCCTGGACCAGGGATTGAACACAGGCCCCCTGTTTTGGGAGCGCAGAGTCTTAACCTCTGGACCACCAAGGAAGTCGCAAGGAGTGAAGTATTAACATGCACAACGACATAACGTGAATCTCAAAATCACTCTACTAAGTCAGAGGTGGGCACGCCTTTTCTGTAAAGGGTCAGGTAGAATGTTTTTGTGTGGGACTTACCATCTCAACTATTCTACTCTACTTCTGTAGTATGAAAGGAGCCACAGATCATACCTAAATGAATGGAGGTGGCTGTGTTCTAATAAAACTTTATTTATGGGCCCTGAAATTTAAATCTCATGTAGTCAGGGACTTCCCTGGCGGTCCAGTGGTTAGGACTCCGCGCTTCCACTGCAGGGGGCACAGGTTCGATCCCTGGTCAGGGAATGAACTGAGATCCCGCGAGCTTCAGGGCAAAAACAAACAAACAAACAAATAAATAAATTTAATGTAGTATTCAGGTGTCATGAAATATTACTCTTTTTTTTTGAATTTTTGAACTTGAATTTATTTTTTATACAGCAGGTTCTTATTAGTTATCTATTTTATACATAATAGTGTATCTATGTGAATTCCAATCTCCCAAGAAATACTACTCTTCTTCTGATTTTCTTTCAACCATGAGAAAGTGTAAAAACCCAGGAACTCTCATTCGTTGCTGGTTGGAATGCAAAATGGTGCAGCCGCTTTGCAAGACAGTTTGGTGGTTTCTTGCGAAACTGGACATATTCTTACCCACGTTCCAGCCTTCACGCCTCTAGGTATTTACCAAATGACTTAATAACGTCTGTCCACACAAAAACCGGCGCACCGATATTTATAGCAGCCTTACTCATAATTGTCCCAACCGGAAGCAACTGTGATGTCCTTCAGGAGGGAAATATGGATAAACAAACGGTGGTCCATCCAGACAATGGAATTTTATTCCGCACTAAAAAGAAATGAGCTCTCAAGCCATGAAAAGACACGGAACACTGCATGTTACTAAGTGAAAGCAGCCAGTCTGAAAAGGCTACAAACCGTATGATTCCAACTCGATGACATTCTAGGAAAGGTAAACTATGCAGAAACAGTAAAAAGATCAGTGGTTGTCAGGGCTTGGGGGGGAGGGGTAGATGAACAGGCGGAGGGGAGGGGATTTTTTAGGGCCGTGAAACTATTCTGTATGTAGATCCCTGTTGCTATACATTTATCAAACCCCACAGAATATACGACACCAAGAGTGAGCCCTGATGTAAACTGTGGAGCATAGTTAAAAACGATGTACCCGTGTTGAGTCCCTGGATGTCACACAAAGGCCAGTTTTTACTAAGAGGGGAAGCTGGGTGCCGGGGTGGGGAGATGGGACAAGGAGGGAACATGGAACTCTCTGTACGACCTGCTCTGAGGTCAGGGCTGTGTCTGTCCTGGTCACCTCCTGCTGAGAATGGAAGAGACACTTGGTAAACGTCTGCTGGGTGAGTGAAATGAGATTGATTCCGCGGGGCCAGGCAGGGGCGGGGAGGACGTTCTTTAGAGGCTGACAGTGAGTCAGGCACACAGGGACACCGGGAAGAGGAAACAGCCGGGCCAAAGGCTGAGAGAGGTGGGAAGGGCCTGGTGAGCTGGAAAAGAGCAGCTAGCTGGGTGTGGCCGGAGAGGAGGTCAGGAGGTCAGGGCCGGCTGGAGGGTTGAGAGCATAGGCGTCTTGTCCCCCGGTAGAGGGAAAGGGGTCCGCCGTTTGGGGTCTCGTGCTCTTTGTATTTACTACGAACTCCTACAGCCCCCCGTCATCCAAGGTGGTGGCTCTGGGTCTTTGGGTCCCTCTGTCTGGGGGTAGAGTAGGTCTGGGGCAGTTTCTACAAAGATGGGTGCTTCAAGCGGTATCAGTTTCCTGTGGCCGCCCTAATAAATTACCACAAATTTCGCGGCAAAGCAACACAAATTTATCATCTCACAGTTCTGGAGGGCAAAAGATCAGAATGGATTTTACGGGGCTCAAATCAAAGTGTCGGCAGGGCTGGTTCCCTCTGAAGGCTCGTGGCGGGTGGGGGAGTCCGTTTCCTTGCCTTTTCCAGCTTCTAGGGGCACCTGTGCTCCTTGATCGTGGCTACGCCACTCCAACCTCGGCTGCCATCCTCCCGTCTCCTTCTCTGACTCTGACCCCCCCGCCTCCCTCTCGTAGGGACCACTTTGATGCCTTTGGACCCACCAGGATAACCCAGGATAATCTCTTCATCTCAAAATCCTTCACTAAATCACACCTGCAAAGTCCCTTTTGCCACGTGCTGTGGGTTGACTCTGACCCCTCAAAACTCACATGTTGAGGCCCTAACCTCCGGAACCTCAGAATGTGACTATATTTGGAGATAAGGTCTTTAAAGAAGCAGTTAAGTTAAAATGGGGTCATGAAAACTCATCCGATGAGACTGGTGCCTGTATAACAAGAGGTTAGCATACAAAAAGAGACCCGAGGCCTGCTAGCACAGAGAGTAGACCACATGAGGACACAACGAGAAGACGGCCTCGGGAGAAACCAGCCCTGCCCACACCTTGACCTTGGACTCCAGCCTCCAAGACTGTGAGGAAATAAATCTCTGTTGTGTAGGGCCCCCCCGGTCTGTGGTATTTTGTGATGGCAGCCCCAGCTAACACACCGTGTAAGGTAACATATGCCAAAGTAACACGCCTTGTAAGGTCACATAGGACAGCGTCTTTGGGGGGGCTGTTAGTCTGCCCACTACAGGTGGGTTCTGTGAGGGTGGGTGCCCGTTCCTCACCAGGCACAGGGGGAAATAGACCCTGGAGGGGAGGGAGGGTTGGGTGGGACCCTTGGGGATGCTGGACCCAGATACCAGCCACTGTGCCCTGCAGGCTCTGGGGCAGCTCACATATTCCTTTTCCTGGGCATTTCCTGACCCCTGGTGGGTAGTGGGGACCATGTGACTGTTTTCAGCCACTGAGTATGAGTGGAAGTGATGATTCCAGGCTGCACGTTCATTTGCCGGTGTGAGACCTTCCAGGGCTCTCTTTCGTTCTAACACACCTTCCAGCAGGTTGGGTCCTGGTGTGAGGACAGCCTGGGGCAGAGTCCGCAGCTGACTCATCACGGACGTGTAGTGTGAGGGACAGTAAACCTTTGTGTGTCAAGGCACTGACATTGCAGACTTGTTTGTTACCACAGCATAACCTGGCCTGTCCTGACTATTACAAACTCTGGAGCCCAATCATCTGGGTAAGAAATTGCCCCCAGGGACTTCCCTGGCAGTCCAGTGGTTAAGACTCCTCACTACCGATGCAGGGGACATGGGTTCGAACCCTAGTCGGGGAACTAAGATCCCACGTGCCATGCAGAGTGGCCAAAATTGTTCAAAAATAAAGAAATAAGAAAGAAATGAAAAACAAAAAAGAAATTACCCCCAAGAATCATACCGGCTTGGACAATGAGTGTGTCTCAATGAGGTAATAGGTAAGGCGTGCTTAGAACAGTGGCTGGTACAGGGCAAGCCCACTATTACTGTTACTGCTGGTGGTGGTGTGGTTATCGCGTGATTACAGTTTGGGGAGTGACCACAAGAACGGGAGACCATGGGAACTTTTGCCCTACCTTCTAGAAGGCTTAAGTCTACTCCGACCATTTTGACCTTGGGAAGACAAAGTGACCCCTTGAAACCTCTCTAAGATTTAATTTCTTCATCAGGTGGGTGGGAGGCCTGCAAAGAGCCAGGTGACAAAATCTGATGAAAGATGGGCATGTTTCCTACCCTCAGAGAGAGGGGTAAAGTCACATCCACCCCAGGGAGTTCTAAACAGGGGAAGGGCCTGACCTGTTGGCTGGGTGGTAGGTGGCTGGGTGGGACAGAGTGGGGAGACCAGTGAGAATGCTGACTCAAAGCCCCTGTGCCACGGTAGAAGGGTACTAGTTCTGGGTGACAAACCCCCGCCCAAAACTCCATGGCATCCTCCAACTGCTGTCTTTTTTCTTTCTTTCTTTTTTTTTTTTTTTTGGCTGCGTCATGCAGCTTGCAAAATGTTAGTTCCCCGAGCAGGAATTGAACCAGTGCCCCCTGCAGTGGAAGTGCAGAGTCCCAACCCCTGGACCTCCAGGGAAGTCCTACAGTCGTCTTATTATACTCACAGATTCTGTGGGTCAAGGATTCGTGCAGGGCATTGCGGAGGCATCTTATGTAGTGGTTGGAGCTGACTGCTGGCTGGGACCTCGTCTGGGCTGTGGGTCCGAACAGGTTCACCTGGCATCCTGTCGTGGCTACTTGGGCTTCCTCACGACATAGCAGCCCTGGCAGTCGCACGACTGACAAGGCATCTTGGGGCTGTTGCACGAACGTACCTGCACCACCCTCTGCGACCTTGGCCACACGCATCCCTTCCATCACATTCTGTTGGTTACAAATGAGTCATAAACATGCCCAGATTCAAGAGGGAGGTGATGTAAACCATCCCATCAGGTGGGAGGAGTGTCAGGGTCCTACAGTAAGGAGACCATGTGGGCTGGGCATATTGCTGCAGCCATCTCTGAAAAATGCAATCTGTTACTAAGGACCTAGGCCCACTCCTGCTGTACCTCTCCTCCAGGCCCGGATCCTTCCCACGGCCGCCTGCTTGTTGCTTGGAAACTTCTGTCTCATCCCTCAGGCTCTAAAGGTTGCTCTCTGTGCCGTTGTCAGCAGAGCCCCCCAGCCTGCGAGCTTCTCTTCTGCTGTCCTGCCCTGTGAGGGGTCTGATTGCTGCCAAGAGCAGCCCTGAGGCCTCGCCTCACTGTGCACGGACCCCGGTGCCTTGGACAGAGACTGCTCTTGGCATTCTGGAAAAAAAGCTGCTTCCCTGCGGGGTTCTCCAGCAGGAAACCAAGAGCTCAGCTGCCTTATGGCCCCTCCCCGCCACCAGCCTCCTGCCCCTGCAGAAACGTCAGGCAGCTCCCGTCTGCAGACCCAGCAGGGAATGGCAGCTTCAAAGCTTTGCTGCTGCACAGTGCTGGGGGGAGAATGGGTCCCCTGGGGCAGGGCCATCAGCGAGCTTTCCCCAGCCTCGAGTGTGCCAGGGGCTGCAAGGGGAGTGGACACCCTGCAGGCTCAAGACATCACTGTGCATGTTGCCATGACTAACGCCCCCCCCCCCAAAAAAACAAGCTTCATCATTCATTCATCCATCCATCTATCCATCCCTCCATCTACCCATCCATTTGTTCATGTCTTATTCTTTCATCCTATGGTCCTGGTAATTGGGGCTATGACAGTAAAAGAGACAGACCATAAACAAACAAGGCAATTCTGGAATTCTGGGCAATAGGAAGAGAGAATTCCATAAAAAGAGTTGATGCGGAAGAGAGTGACAGAAGGGGTACAGCTACTCTAGAAAGGCTATTGGAGACCCCCTTTTGAGGTGATCTTTGACCCAAGCTGTGCCAAGATCTGGGGAAGACTGTTCCAGGCGAGAGAATTGCAGGTGCAAAGGCCCTGTGGCAGGACCCAACCAGGCATGTTCAAGAGCCCATGAGGAGGCCTGTGTGGCTGGAGCAGAGGGTCCAGGCCCAACACAGAGCTCTCCCCTCCCCCACCAGCCCCCCCCACCCCCCATAGCTCTCTGCTGCCTTCCAGTTCAGCCCAAAGCCCTCCGCTCGGCACTCAGTACCTCCACCTTCCCGCCACACCTCCTCATTCTCTGTGGCCCCCCCAGGATTTCTTGCAGCCTAGCTTTTGCTCATATTGCATTAGGATTTGTCTTTATTTTTGTAAAACAAGAAGCAGTGAGTCTGCATTCCTGAGGATGGGAACATTTTTCAGAATCACTCCCTCGAGGATGGAGGTAGGAACAGCGGCTGGTCTAAGAAGCCCCTCCAGAAGAAGACCTGGCACAAATGGCTGGGGAAGCGAAGGTGGGGGAGACTGAGGAAGGCTAGGCTGAACAAACTGCGGGTTGCCACAATGCTCACTGCCAGAGCGCTTTGCCACCTTGCAGGTGCCTACCTACTGCAGGTGCAGTGCATCTGGCCACCTGGACCTCCCACCTCTGCAGGGGCCGTGGGTGCCTTTGCCTCCAGGATCACCTCAAAGTCTCCCTGGGCCTGTCTTAGCCAGTTCAGGCTGCTATAACAAAATACCATTGACTGGACAACATAAACAACAAACATTAATTTCTCAGTCCTAGAGCCTGGATCTTAGGATCAAGGTGTTGGCAGATTCTGTGTCTTCCGGGTCCACGGAGGGCTGCCTTGTCTGTGTCCTCATGTGGTGGAGGGAGCTCTCTGGGGCATCTTTATTAAGGACACTAATCCCATACATGGGGGCTCCACCCTCATGACCTAATTACCTCGCAAATGTCCTGCCTCCTAATATCATCACATAGGAGTTAGGTTTCAACATAAGAATTTGGGGGGGAACACAAACATTCTGCCTATAACAGCCTCAGGCGAGGCAGCTGGGGAATGAGTGTAAGATTGTTCAGCCAGTTTCCCGACAGTTGGAAGATGAACTCAGCCTTGCTAATGAGGTCAAAGCTGCCACCACCCCCTCCCTTAAGGGGCGTGAAAACACCCCACCGTCGCCTTGTGGCCACTTGCAACTTCATCTTACCTGCTTGCTCTCAACTCCTCGGGGGTAACGGACACCCTGTTAGGTGATCTTGCCTGTCTCCCAGATTCCCTCGTCCTTCCTGGGAGGGGCAGTGCTGCTTCTTTTCCAACCACCACTTTCCTGCAAGGACTCAGTTCATTCCAAGGGATCCCGAGTGCCAGCACAACAGGGGGGGCGACCTTGAACTCAGCAAAGAGGAACGCTTGACTCATTTCCAGTTGGAAGGCTGTGCAGTGGCTGGGAATTTATGAGGCTTCTCGAAGTAAATGCTCAGCGCTTTTGTTATGGGAGAAGGGAAAGTAAAACCCCCAATCAACACTGCATCGTTGTCCTTTCCCCAGCCAGCAGCCCAAGGCCTCTGCAGCTTCTGCAGTTCAGGCAGCCAGAAAAAAATGTCACAGCCCAAGACTGTGGCTGGGGACAGCCCTGCCCAGACACAGTCCTGCATTGCCATTATTTTTTGTTCCCAGGGTAAAAGGGTCATCCTGCTTTCCAGGGAATAGCTGAATAATCCCCTACTGTGTACCAGGCACATGTTGACATCGTGTAGTGCACTAACTTCACACCATCTACATTACGAAAGATATAGCACTATTGTCTCCAATTGGCCATTGGCAAACTGGGAGCCCAGAAGGGTGGAGCAATTTCCCTGTGGTCACACAGCTGGCCAGCCCAGGTTGTGATGAACTCAAAGTCTCTTGTCGCTAACCCTGAATCCTGAATCAGTAGAAGGAGGAGTGTATTGAATCCACTAGAATACACTTGGCTGCAAGTAACAGAAACCTGGGCTAAGAGTGACTTAAATCATGAGGCCATCCATTGTTTATTTAGTAGGACATCAGGAAGTAGGCACTGCCCAGGTGGGTTCAATGGTTCCTCAATATCATAACATAGGGCTGACATCTCTGAAATTCTCTTGGCCATCTCCTCATGGTGACAAGGTGACTGCCACAGCTCCAGACATCACTTCCTCACACAATGACATCCAAAGGCAGGAAGGAAAGTGGGCAGAAGGGAACAGAAGTTCTCTCTTCCTGTATCTTTCTCATTTTATAGTGAGACCTCTCTTGCCCAGGAGCCATCAGCAGACTTCCCCTTATGTCTCACAGGCCACAAATGGGTCACAGCCTCTTCCCTGGGCACCCCTCAAGCCCAGAGGGGCAGAATTTACTTCCTGTTACATGGTAGACTGGATGACTTGAAATCAAAAACAGTTCACTCAAGGACAAAATTTAAAGGATGCTGCATTTAAAAAAATTCATGGGGACTTCCCTGATGGTCCAGTGGTTAAGAATCCGCCTTCCAATGCAGGGGATGCAGGTTCAATCCCTGGTCGGGGAACTAAGATCTCACATGCCGCAGGGCAACTAAGCCCACACGATGCAACTACTGAGGCTGCGAACCACAACTAGAGAGAAGCCTGTGTGTGGCAACAAAGCTCCCACATGCCGCAACAAAGATCCCATGTGTCGCAACTAAGACCTGATGCAGCCAAAAAATAAAATAAATAAATAAATATTTTTTAAAACATGAAAAAATTGAAGTCCAAATATTTAAAAATAAATAATATAAAAATTTGTGGTAAAATATACATAACATAAAATTTACAATTTTAATCTTTTTTTTTTTTTTTTTTTTTTTGCTGCACTGTGTCTTCATTGCTGTGCGCGGGCTTTCTCTAGTTGCAGCAAGCAGGGGCTACTCTTCATTACGGTGTGCGGGCTCCTCACTGCGGTGGATTCTCTTGTTGCGGAGCCTGGGATCTAGGCGCGTGGGCTTCAGTAGTTGTGGCACACGAGCTCAGTAGTTGTGGCTCACAGATTCTAGAGCGCAGGCTCAGTAGTTGTGGTGCATGGGCTTAGTTGCTCCGCGGCATGTGGGATCTTCCCGGACCAGGGCTCAAACCCGTGTCCCCTGCATTGGCAGCCAGAGTCCCAACCACTGCGCCACCAGGGAAGCCCCAATTTTAACCATTTTTAAGAGTACAGTTCTGTGGCATTATGTACTTTCACACTGCTGTGCAAACAGCACCATCCTCCATCTCCAGAACTCTTTCATCTTCCCAAACTGGTACTCTATCCCGGCTAAACACTAACTCCCCATTCCCCACTCCAGCTCCCGGCAACCACCCTTCTACTTATGTCTCTATACATTTGATTACTTTAGTGTTTGTCCTTTTGTGACTGGCTGATTTCTTTTAGCATAATGTCCTCAGGGTTCATCCATGTTGTAGCTTGTGCCAGAATCTCCTTCCTTTTTTGGTACAACAGGGAAGAAAAAAAACAATATTTGGGCGTTTTATTTGTTTGGATTCCATATGATCAGAAGTTATGTCAATGGTCATGCCAGGTGGGTATGTTATAAAAACGCTCATTTGATTATTTCAATGCCTTAACGTCTCTGTGAGCTAGTCATTTTTAGCTCATATTTACAAGGACAAGCACCAGTGGCCTCCAGGGGCATTCTCAGCCTATCTGGCATACGGTACCCACAGTGGGAGGGGGCGCTTTTTAAGGCTGAATGGTATTCTGTTGTATGTATGTAACACATTTTATTTATCCATTCATTTGCTGATGGCCTCTTGGGTTGCTTCCATCATTTGACTATTATGAGTAATGTATGGGCTCTTTTGTTACTTTTAGCGTCTTCAAAAGCCTGTTAAACAACAAAATGACAGCAATGTACCAAGTGCTGGTGAGGATGTAGAAAAACTGGGACTCTCACCCCTTGCTGGTGAGGATGCAAAATGGTACGGCTTTGGAAAACAGTTTGGCAGTTCCTTAAACAGTTTAACATATGATCTGGTCATTTCACTGCTAAGTAGAGACTAAGAGAAATGGAAACATACATCCATAGAGAACCTCGTATATGAATGTTCATAGCAGCACTACTTACAACAGCCAAAACGTGGAAACAACCCACATGTCCATCAACTGATGACTGAGCAAACCAATTGTGGTCTCTCGGTGGGATGGACTATTTTTCGGCTGTAAAAAGGAATGAAGTTTTGTTTTTGTTTTTGCGGTACGCGGGCCTCTCACTGCTGCGGCCTCTCCCGTTGCGGAGCACGGGCTCCGGACACGCAGGCTCAGCGGCCACGGCTCACGGGCCCAGCCGCTCCGCGGCACGTGGGATCCTCCCGGACCGGGGCACGAACCCGCGTCCCCTGCATCGGCAGGCGGACTCTCAACCACTGCGCCACCAGGGAAGCCCAGGAATGAAGTTTTGATATGTGGTACAGGGTGAATGAACCTTGAAAACAAGCTAAGTGAGAGAAGCCAAATACAAAAGGCCACATAGTGTAGGATTCCACTTATATGAAACGTCCAGAATCAGCAAATCCGTAGAGACAGAAAGCAGATTGCTGGTTGCTATGGGCTGGGGGCAGGGAATGGGAGTGGCCGTGAAGGGTTGGGGCTTTCCTTTTAGGCTGATGAAAAATGTTCTGGAATTAGACAGTGGTGATGGTTGCAGAACCGTATGAATATACTAAAACCACTGAATAGCACGCTTAAAAAAAAAGATGAGTGCCGGCCCTGGCCCAGCCTTTTTTTTAAAAAAAAAGATGAGTGACTGTTTTGGAAACTATCACTGTTCCCATTTTACAGATGAGAGCATTGAGGCTCAGAGACTCAATGACTTCACTGAGGAAATAGAGCTAGTGGCTGGGGAAGCAGGGATTTGAACCCCAGCCAGTTCTGCCTCCAAACCCCCACCAGTAACGCCACGCCGTGGGGGGCCTCCCGGGCCTTGGGTTAGCCTCCTTGCCTCTCTCTGCCGCGGTCTCCTCGTTTGTGCAATGGTCACGATTCAAAAGGTGTGAAAGTGGCCAGCACCTCGCTAGGCACAGAGCAGATGCATCAGTCACCTCTCCTTCCTCCTTCACGTCAGGAAAGAATAGAAAACAGCCCAGTTCTTGGGAGGGCAGACGTGAGGGCTGGGGGAGGCCGTGGCTGCTCAGAGAGCCTTGGCCACCTCCCAGCAGCTGTCCCCGGGCAGGGACAGAGGCCACAGCGCCGTGTTCCTGCTGCCAGCGTGTGGGTGTTTCCCGACACCCCCTTTTGTGCAAATACATCCCGGGTGACGTCCCCGTTGCCATGGCGAGAGGCGCCCTCTTCTATCTACAGTGACAGTCACCACCAGGCCGGGACCAGAGCCAGCGCAGCCCAAGGGCAGATGAATTTTGCCTTCACAAGTCAGACTCTGCAGGCTCTGCGCCTCCCGGGGAAGGCCAGCTGCCTGGCACCTTCCTTTCTCGCTGGCTGCTTCTCCCCAGGGGGCAAAATGAGGGCACGCAGGGACTCCTGTGGAGCTTCACCCTGTTTTCTGAGGGGCTCTGGGCGGGGACAGAGCCGGCCGACCCCGGTTTCAGTCCTGGCGCCTCTGTTTACAAGCCATGTGACCTTGAGCCTCAGTTTCTTTATCTGAAAAGTGTCCATGTCAATACCTCCCTGCAGCCTTGTTTTAGGGGATCTCTTATTCATTCAACCAACATTCGTGGTTCCGAGGACAACACCTCCCAGCCCGGGTGCTTCGCCCTCTCGGGCCTCCCTCCAACCCAGGCCGACCCCTCAGCTGACCTCGGCAAGGTCCTGGGTGGTGGGAAGACGAGATCTTTGCTTGGGACAATCATTAGGGGAAGCCATTGGGTGGGAGTTCTAGCCCAAAGAATGTTCCAGAAACAAGATATGTTGTTCATGGAACTGCATGGCTGGAGGAAAGAGGATCCTCGTTGATTCTGAGAAGAGGCAGGAGGAGAGACAGACACACAGACAGACAGATAGAAACTGCCCCAGAATGGGCCCCCTCCTCGCTGCTCCCCCGCCAGCAGCCCTGACGCCAACGTTCAGGAACAGTTCTTCTTGTTAAAGTCACAAGTGCTCAGGGTTTGGGGTCTCTTCGAGGGAGGCCCTGGCAGGACTGGGATCCACACAGCATGGCGAATCAGCAACGTGGGGTCCAAACGGGGACGGGGCCATGAGACCACCAGCCCCTCCAGAAGGGGGTCTCAGGACCCAGGCCAGGAAGACCAAGGGTTAGCTGATGGTGGCCCGACCCCCAGCTTCCTACTCACTCGCTGTGGGACCTGGGCCAGGTCTCTAACCCTGTGCCTCAGTTTCCTCCTCCGTGAAATCAGGATGATGGTGCTCTTACTGCATCACAGAATTGTGGCGATTCCATGAGACGGGGCATGTAAGCTGCTTGGCCCCGTGCCTGGCAATAGTAAATGTTAGCTGGTAACGTATTTTGTTATAGTTTTGGGTTTTTGTTTTTGTTTTCGTTTTGGCTGCGTTGGGTCTTCATTGCTGCGCACGGGCTTTTCTCTAGTTGCGGCGAGCGGGGCTACTCTTCGTTGCGGTGCGCGGGCTTCTCATTGCGGTGGCTTCTCTTGATGCAGAGCACGGGCTCTAGGCGTGCTGACTTCGGTAGTTGTGGCACGCGGGCTCAGTAGTTGTGGCGCACGGGCTTAGTTGCTCCGCGGCACGTGGGATCTTCCTGGACCAGGGCTCGAACCCGTGTCCCTTGCGTCGGCAGGTGGACTCTCAACCACTGCGCCACCAGGGAAGTCCCTAGTTTTCGGTTTTTGATAAAAGCTAAGGCAGGGACCTTGCCAAGTAACGTGGGCTGGAAGCTCATGAGTGGGACATCATGAAGAAATCACAGACCGGCTGGGTAGGGTTAAATAAATGCCCATGAAATGACTGGCTTCAGGATAGAAGCTGCTCCCCTCACTGGCCCCTGGACGAGCCTGGCTCCAATGAAAACGGTTCCGAGAACCACAGGAAAACCGGCCGATGACGCCTCCTCAGACGGCTATCCAGTCCGCTCACTGGAGAAGGCAAAGGATAGGGCGTGTCCACGCTTGCACACACCTTCACAGACACCTGCAGAGGGGCACACGCTCCCAGACACACACGCAGTCCTGGAAAGCAAGAAGGACTCGTGTTAGCCTTTAGAGGCAAGCTCTGTTATGATTTCCATTTCATGCAGAGGGAAACTGAGACCCAAGAGGTTCTGTACTTTGCCTGGGGTCACATAAAGAAGTGGAGGAACTGGGAACTGAACCCAGGAGGCTGGCACCAGTCCAGATCGCCGCCCCCAATGAAGCCCACAGTCACGTGCTCCCGGGCACGGCAGGTGGGGGCAGAGCAGGGCAGCTACGGGACCCTGTGCTAAGAGCGGCCCTTTTGGTTTTCTCCCCGCTTGGCTTTTCTGGGTCTGCGGCAATGCTGATCCGGCATCGCTTCGAGGGCTACGGTGAGTAAGTGGTGGGGAGGTTCGCAAAGAGGCAGCCCAACTCCAGGGGCCCAAGCGCTCAGGCCACCCCCTGCTGCCCCTCTCCCGAGCCCCCCAAATCCTCTTCAGGTCCACGTCCATAGCATCCATCACTCCATTCCTAGAACGTAACAGATCCTTTATTATACCTTTTATAAAGACGAAAAGAGGTAAATGGAACCTTCCCGATTGTTCCAGATGCTTATTAGCTCATGTCAAAGTTCTGGCAGGAATTCTGGAAAACTGTTTGGCAGTTTCTCAAAAGTTAAGCAAACGACCATACGACCCAGCAGCGACCCCACTCCTAGGTACTCACCCAAGAAAAACAGCAACGTGTATCCAGACAAAAACTTGCACGTAGCGGCATTGTTTTTAAGGACACCAAATTGGAAACCCCACATATCCATCAGTTGGTAAAGAGGTGGACAAAGTGTGTCATAGCCATACAATGGAATGTTATTCAGCCATAAAAAGAAATGAAGCAATGACACAGACTACCTCATGCATGGACCTTGAAAGCATGACGCTACGTGAGAGAAGCCAGACGCAAAATGCCAGAGCGTGTATGATTCCATTTATGTGAAATGTCCGGAACGGGCCAACACATAGAGACAGAACATAGATAAGTGGGTGCTTAGGGACTTAGGGGAGGGGGAATGGGAGTGACTTCTATTGGGTATGAGGTTTCTTTGGGGAGTGAAGAAAATGTTCTGGAAACAGAGATGATGGCTATATTACCTTGTGAATGTACTAAATGCCACTGCATTGTACGTTAAAAGGCTGAACTTCCTAGAATGTGAATTGTATCTCAATAAAAACTGGCTGGGCTTCCCTGGTGGCGCAGTGGTTGAGAGTCCGCCTGCCGATGCAGGGGACACGGGTTCGTGCCCCGGTCCGGGAGGATCCCACATGCCGCGGAGCGGCTGGGCCCGTGAGCCATGGCCGCTGCGCCTGCGCGTCCGGAGCCTGTGCTCCGCAACGGGAGAGGCCACAAGAGTGAGAGGCCCGCCTAGCACAAAAAAAATAAATAAATAAATAAATAAATAAATAAAAAATAAAAACTGGCTGCTGCCCTCTTGCCCCTTCTAATCACCTCTCCCTTTACCTCCCCCTTTACCTGCCCCCCCACGCCCTCTCCATCGCAGGAAACCGTGCATATGCTTTCGATCCCTCTAGGCTGGCTGCCCGTTCTTGAACTTCACACAGTGAAATTGTACAGCATGTGCTTTTCTGCATCCAGCTTCTTTCACTGAGTAGAATGCCTCTGGGATTCTCAGGTGTTGCTGTAGGTATCCGTGCCTCCTTTTCCTTTTCCTTGCTGCAAAATATTCCCTTGTATATGGACATGTCATGGTTTGTCGGCCCATTTGCCCACTGACGGACATTTGGGATGCTTCCAGCTACGGAAAGTACGACTAAGGCTGCTGTGAGCACTTGTGTCCAAATGAAAACAGATGTAGCCACCAGAGCAGTCGCTCTCTGGAAAGGGTGGGTGCTCAGGGAGAGGGGTGCCCTTGGCAGCGTGCTCACCTGCCTGGGACGCAGGGGGCTGAAGGATGCTCTGCTGGGTCATCAGGACGGAGACCCTTAAAAAAAGCCCAGGGGCTTGTGGGACAGAGTCCCTGGGCCCTGGATCTTCATGGGAAAAAGGGGGCAGGGAGTCCCAGACTCTAGGGCTGGAACGGGCTGATGGGTCCACAGGGGAACTATATTAATGACCGTGCACCGGACAAGTGGAACCCACATGTGACAGTGCATTGGTCTCCCAGCTGCGCCCCCAGTGGGCTCTACCCCGGTCCGAGCCGCCTTCAGCTCCCGCCTGGACCATTGCAGTGGCCCCCTGCCTGCTCTCCGGGCATCCTCCCGGCCCTCCAGCTTTTCTTCCAGCAGCCAGAGGGAGCCTGGTCCTGTCTCTCCTGTGCTGCCAACTCTCTGTGGGCCCGTCTCACTTACAGTGAAATCCTAAGTCTTTGTAAAGCCCCAGGCCCTGCAGAGTCTGCACCCCACACCCCCTGTGGCTGTACCTCCTAGCCGTCTCACTCCAGCCACTGGAGGAGGAAGAAGGGGGTGGGGCCTGACAGGTGGGCAGGGGTGACTCACGCAGGACCTTGTGGGCCACTGGGAGGGAGGCTTGTTTTTATTCTCAGTGTGAGGAGCACATGTCCTAAGCTCAGCTGTGAGCCAAGCCCTTGATGTCCACATTCACATCCATCCTACCCACCCCAGCGATCAGGTGCTTTCAACACCCCCAATTCACAGATGAGCAAACTGAGGCTCAGAGAGGTGAAACTGCCCATGTAGCCTGGCAGGCACACCCCACTCCCTTGGAGATGTTCTGAGATGGCCCCAGGGGCTGACATTTCCTTCCCTCCCCAGAGGTGAATGACCGTGGCCCCAGGTGGGCCTTCTTGGGCAGGGCAGCTCTGCCGAAGTCCTTTGAAGTCCCAGCCAGCCAGCTGCCTGGCCAACTGTTTCCCCATCTCACCTTCCTCCTGGACTCCTGCCAAGCTCTCAGGGGCTGGAGAGAGGCGTGGAGGCCCAGGGCAGGGGGCATGTTCTGCTTTATTAAATTTATCTCTCTGGTTTTTTCCAGTTGCATATATACATGGTTAAATTTGTTTTCAGATGGCCCAGTGAAAAGGACATCTCTCTTCCCCCTCCTCCCCGCGTGTCCACTTTTCTGACCCTGAAGCATCTGCAGGGACCAGTTTCTGTGTGTCCTTCCAGGGGTGACCTAGGGATGTACAAACAGAAATTTACAGATATAAATGTGAAAATATTCCTTAAAGTACCAGTTGGAGGGGCTTCCCTGGTGGCGCAGTGGTGGAGAGTCCGCCTGCCGATGCAGGGGACACGGGTTCGTGCCCTGGTCCGGGAAGATCCCACATGCCGCGGAGCGGCTGGGCCCATGAGCCATGGCCGCTGAGCCTGCGCGTCCGGAGCCTGTGCTCCGCAACGGGAGAGGCCACAACAGTGAGAGGCCCGCGTACCGCAAAAAAAAAAAAAAAAAAAAACCACAAAAAAACAAACAAACAAAAAACAAAAAAAAGTACCAGTTGGAGGACGCTGCCTTTGTCTTCTGCACCCACCTGCCTTTCTACCCTGAACAATACAGCTTAAAACGATCCCTCGAGTTGGTAACCCCGAGTTGGTAACCCCAGTCCAAGCTTGAGAAGAACATTAAACCAATCCCAAGAGAGGAACATCCTGTAAACTCCCTGACCAGGGCTCCTGCACACTGTCCACCTCCTCAAAAACCAGGACCGTCTGGGAATCCATCACAGCCGAGAGGGCTCTAAGGAGACATGAGGACCAAATGTAACATGCTGTTCTGGATGGGATCCTGGAGAGAAGAAGACCATTAGGAAACACTGAGAAAATCTGAATAAAGTATGGACTTTAGTTAATAATTATGTATCAGGGCTTCCCTGGTGGCGCGGTGGTTGGGAGTCCGCCTGCCGATGCAGGGGACGCGGGTTCGTGCCCCGGTCCGGGAGGATCCCACATGCCGCGGAGCGACTGAGCCCGTGAGCCGTGGCCGCTGGGCCTGTGCGTCCAGAGCCTGTGCTCCGCGATGGGAGAGGCCACGACAGTGAGAGGCCCGCATACCACAAATAAATAAATAAATAAAAATAATAATGTATCAATATCTATTTGTTCATTGAGGCAAATGCACTGTATGGATGTAAGATGTTAAGAATGGGGAAAACTGGGTGTGCGGTGTTTGGGAACTCTGTACTATCTTAGCAACTTGCCTGTAAATCTAAAACTGTTCCATAAAATAATTTATTTTTTAAAAGGACAGTAAAATAATCCCTCAAGCTGTACACCAAATGCTAATGCACCTCATGCCCTTTATTATGTGTATATTATCTTGCAGTTAAAACAAAACAAAACAAAAATAAAACAAAAAAAACCCAGGGACTTCCCTGAGGGCCCAGTGGTTAAGAATCCACCTGCCAATGCAGGGGACACGGGTTGAATCCTTCGTCCGGGGAGATCCCACATGCCGCGGAGCAACTAAGCCCGTGCACTACAACTACTGAGCCCACGAGCCACAACTACTGAAGTCCACACACCTAGAGCCTGTGCTCCACAACAAGAGAAGCCACCGCAATGAGAAGCCCGCGCACCGCAATGAAGAGTAGCCCCTGTTCGCCACAAATAGAGAAAGCCCGCTCACAGCAACGAAGACCCGACGCAGCCAAAAAATAAATTTTAAAAAATAATAATTAAAAAAACCCAGAAACGGCATGTGAATGTAGATCTTAGAGGTTGCTCCGTGCCCTGGCTCTGGGGCAGCCTCACCCTTTGTAACGGCTGAGTAGTGTTCCGTTATCCGGCTGTCCCATAGCTGACATCCTGGGTCCCCTATTGATTGGTACCCAACCTTTTTTCAGGCCTTTGCTGCTGTCAGCAACCTGGCTGTGCACTTTTTTGTCTGGCCAAGCTTCCGTGCCCTGTGCCAGCATCTCTGCAAGATCAGTTCCCAGAAAGGGAGCGGTGGCTTTAAAGAGTGCCAGCAGGAGGGGTTTGGGCTTTGACTCCATGAAAGAGACCTTCTCCCCAGAGGGGATGGAGAGACATGGTACAGGGCTCAGGGGAGGGGAGGGGGCTCAGCTATTTTATCGAGGTGGTCAGGGAAGGCCTCTCTGAGGAAGTGACATTTGAGCAAACATGTGAAGGAAGAGAGAGCCAGAGTCACGTAAGTGTCTAAGGAAGAGGGATTCCGGCAGAGGGTATAGCGTGTGCAAAAGCCCTGCGGTGGGGCCATTTCTGGTGCGTGTGAAGAGCGGTGAGGGGGACCGTGAGTTGGAGCCAAATGAGTGAGGGGAGAGAAGATCATGGGGACTGGAAGAGGCCAGGTCACGGGGGCCTGATTCAGCCATTGGGATTGTATCGCGAGCACGACGGGGAACTTTTCAGGAGTGATGGCGGGCCTGATGCGGGGTTTAGAAGGACCCCTCTGGCTGCTTTGGGGCAGAGGGGGCAGAGCGGATGTTGCGAGACCAGGGAGGAGGCTACTGCAATAGTCCAGGCAAGACAAGATGATGGTTGGACCAGGGTGTTCACTACAGGCGGGGAGAAGGGGCTGATCTGGGGTGTGTTTGGAAGGCAGAGTCCACAGCACTTGCTGAAGTCCCAGGTTACTAGGCCAGGGCACAGCAGGAGTGTAGTAGTTTGTTAGGGCCGCTGTAACAAAGTACGGACCACAGACTGTGTCCTCTCACGGTTCTAGAGGCCAGAAGTGTGAAATCAAGGTGTCAGCAGGGCCACCTCCCTGTGCAGATGCTAATGAAGGATCCCTCCTTGCCTTTTCCAGCTTCTTCCCCGTGGGTTGCCAGCAATCTTTGGAGTTCCTTGGCTTGCAGCTGCATCCTTCCAATCGCAGCCTCCCTTGTCACATGACCTTCTCCCTGCCTGTGTCTGTGTCTTTATTATGGCCTTCTCCTCTCTTATAAGGACACCAGTCATATGGAATTTAAGGCCCACCCTACTCTGATCCGACCTCATCCTAACTTAACTCGTTCCACCGACAGTGACCCTATTTCTAAACAAGGGCAAGGGGAGGAGGACCGCATTTGAGGCAGAGCGACTTGTAAGTGCAAAGGCCCTGAGGCAGGAGAGGGCTATTGGTCTCGTGCCCTTGTTTCCTGCAAATCTTGCTCATGAAGAAAAGACTGAGGTTGAATTCTGACGGGGTGGGGAAAGGAAAGGAAGTTCTGTGCCCCTCAGTACGCTGAGAGCCCTCCCTGAAATTTGCCAGTTCTCCCCCAGGCTGCCCCCACCTTCGTTCCCTCCCTCCATCCGTCCTTCCGGTTCAGGCAGCTAGACCCTCTTATCACCCCTGCACACAGTTTCCTTTTTAGCCCAAAGGTCGTTATTTTAACACCTGTTGGGAAAACAAGCAGGCGCACTCCCAGGGGGTGGGGAAGAGAGAGTACATGGGGACAGGCTGTTTGCAGGGCTGACCCTCAGAACTTAGCTGGGGGGGGGCGGTCTGTCTCACTTTGTATGGGCTGGGATGCTGGGTGGGGCTGGATGGTCCACATGGTCTTACCCACAATGTTTGGCACCGGCTGGAAGAGCTGGAAGGGCTGGTGGGGTCCCTCTCTCATTTCCTCAAGCTTCACTCTGTCCACTTGGTTGCTTGTCCTGTCTGGCATCTGGCCTGAGCTTCTTTATGTGGCAGCAGCTGGGTCCCAAGAGAGGGAAAGCAGAAGCTGTCAGGTCTCTTGTCCAGACCTGGCCCATGCATCACTTCTGCTGCCTCCTATTGGTCGAAGCATTCACAGAGCCCACCCACTTTCAGGAGACTCCACCTCCTGGTGGGAGGAGCTTCAGGCACCTGCCGGTAGGGGAGGCTTTGCTGGTGGCCATCTTTGCAGGGAACCCTCACTCCCCTCCAGCCTGCTTCTGCTGGCCTGGTGAGGCCCGGAGGCTGCAGAGGACAACATGTCCCACCTGTGAGATGCCAGAAGACGCGTGGGCTCCGAGGAGTCTTGTTTTCTTAAAAAACAAAAAAACAAAAAAAACCAGGGAGAGGCATTATACCCCACCAGAGAGCAAACATTCTGAGCCACTGGCACTGCGCTCTGACTGGGAGGCTAAGCACACAAATTAGATGTTTATGAGAATAAACAATCGTTAGAACTCGAGAACTAGAGAGGAAATAAACACCATCTCAAGATACTTTGCTAATTTGGCTCTGAACCCTGCCTGCCTGTGAATTGACTAGTTTCTGGCTGGCAGAGGTGCATGTTTATGTGCATATGCAGGTGTATGTGTATGCATATTGTAAGACCTCTAAGTAAAGTGTCTTTTCTGAGTGCCTCAGTCACCTCCTCTGTAAAATGGCGGCAAGAATATGGCACAAAACTCAGGGTCATTATGAGAGTTAAATGAGGAAATACATATAAACTGATTAAAACAGTGCCTGGAGCCTAGTAGGTGTTCAACAAATGTAAGTCATAATTTTCATTCATCAAATACTAAGATGCCCCCAAGCAGAGGATGCCCTTTGCTTAGTGTTCAGGATCCAAAGACTGTTCTAGAGTCCTTGTACTAGCCAATGAATGTCTCGACAAAGGGGGTGCCCCGGAATAGGTTTCTTGAAGAATGAATGAACAGGGCATGGACTTTTCCCTCCAAAGCTCTGACCTGGATAGGAGACAGACTTGTAAATAAATCATTGTAAACACTACAACGAGAGATGCAAAACAGTTCAAAGTATGGGTTTCACCCAAATGAAAAAGGATTGCTTTGATGGAATTTCAGACCCAGTGGCCAAAGTAGGCAGGATGCCCTCCTGGACCCCTTTAATTGGTACCAGGTAGGCGATGGCCTCTGACCCCAGTCAGGAGAGGAGAGAGCAGGGTGAGGAAACCTTCACACGATGGAAGATGCAGGCTTTGCCAGACGGTGAGCCATTCCCCTGCCCCTCGGTCCTCAGCCCCTGAACGAGGGACTCCTGGTTTCCGGCAGGAAATGTAGGTGGCAGGGATGCGGGGGAGGTTTTATATCGGGAGGGCTTCCAAGTCTGCTTGTGGGGCAAGTTAATGAGTGACTCTGGATATTTAATCAAAACCAGACATCACTTCACGGATGTCTGCTAAGAGCATCTCCGACATCTACAGAGATGTGTCCATGACAACAGGGGGGCTGGAGAGTCGCCAGGGGGATCTGCAGGCCACAGCATTTGGACCCTTGAAGTGAGGCTACAACTCACATCTCCACTGGCTGCCAGGGACCCTGTACCTGCGTCTAGAACGGGGTCCCTGCACGTGCGTCTAGAACGGGGTCCCTGCACGTGCATCTAGAACGGGGTCCCTGCACGTGCGTCTAGAACGGGGTCCCTGCACGTGCGTCTAGAACGTGGACGCTGTTCAGGCCAGCCGCATCGTTTGCCAGGTCCTGGTGCAAAGTGAAAACACAGGATCCCTTGTTCAAACATGATTGAGCGTTTCAAGATGGCGACAGCAGAGCCTTAAACCAAGCCTGGGGCCCTTCCGAGTGTGGGCCCCTGTGTGGCTGCACAAGTGGCTCACTCAGCAAGCTGGCCCTGTGTCCCCATCACCCCCACGTGGCTGGAGCGCGCGGTAGGAGCCCACGGTGGGGTGCGGAAAGTCCAGATGTGCCTGGATTCTTGCACCTCTGAGCCGGCCAGACAGGGAATGGGAATCAGGATTGCTGGGTTTTGCAGATCTGGGGTTTCTCCGCCTCCTGCTCATTTTCCTAACCTACCAAGTAGGTACCATCGATTCTGTCTTTCTGCGCCCTCCCCCACGCCCCAGCCCCGGGGATGACAAAGGCCTGGCAGGAAAGCAAAGTAAACGCTCAAGGGCTATAAAAATACAAAGAGTGATTGTGTGGGCTCCTTGCTGCAGCCTCAGGTGCAGGTGTCAGTGGAGACCTTGGTGGCCCCACGCTGAGGCCAGTACCTGGTCTCCAAGAGGAGCTAGGTGCTCATTTCCACAGCTGAGTCGCATTGTACAGTTGGAGGTGGGAAGGCACAGCCCTTACTTAACCTCTGGGGCTTGTTGTGGCCCCTCCCTGCCCTGAGTGTCCGCTTGGAGAAGGAGGAAGGTAGGAGACAGATGGGGAAGCAGGAAACATTAGTCCTTCCATCCTGGAGGCCCCGAGAATGCTGGACCCAGCTGTGGACAGAGGTCTTAGATCTAGAATTATGAGGGGTTGCCTCTCACTCAGCCCCAAAGGAAGCGGGCACTCCTGGTCCATCAGACTAAATACGATGCACCTCCCTCCGGGCCCTGCAAGATCTGGCCTCTGCCCTGCCCACTCTCCCCCCCCGCCACTGGCATCCTTGCTGTTCCCTGAACAGCGCCAGCGGGTACCCACCTCAGGGCTTTTGCACTTACAGTTCCCAGTGCCAGGTATTCTCTTCCCTAAGATATTCACAAGGCTCAATTCCTCTCTTTATTCTGGTCTCTGTTCAAGTGGTGCAGCACCTCTGCCTGGCGCTCCTTTCCTTCTGTGCTACTTTACTTTCCATCGTGGCACTCATTGTGAGACTGTATTTATTTGTTTGTTGTCTTTCTCCCTCTAATGTCAGTTTCCTAGAGGCAGAGACCTCATCTGTCTTGTTTACCATTGTACTGAAAAAAAGAAAAAGAAAAAAAAATGTATATCTCCAAATGATGTAAGGTAACCCCCTTTTATAACAGTGAGAGGGTTCCTCTCTCAATGTTTTCGATAAACTTAAGTATAAAAGTTTGGTGGTATAAATTAAATAGTCAAATGTTTACTTGCACATCCATATTAGTAAGAAAGTTACATATGCCTAGTTATGCCTATTTAAAGTCACACATTAAAAAGTTACATAAGACATTAAGAAATATGTCTTTTTGTTCCGGGCTTACATTCATGAAATAATGTTCTTCGAGCCCTCCACCC
This sequence comes from Kogia breviceps, assembly GCF_026419965.1. Taxonomy (NCBI): domain Eukaryota; kingdom Metazoa; phylum Chordata; class Mammalia; order Artiodactyla; family Physeteridae; genus Kogia; species Kogia breviceps. Next base: position 84,582,816 of record NC_081324.1, on the reverse strand, counting down.
GTGCCCTTGACGTTGTGTTTTGAATCATCAAACAGAGTTTGGCTGATCCCATCTGCTCCCCGTATGTCTAGAACTTTTCAAACATGGCATTTTCTGAATCTGCATACGATGCGGCCACTGGAAATGTTATCCCAGACCACAAATACCCTTTTGCATAAATTTGGACATTGCTTGTTTCATTTGCTTTGTGGGTGTATATTATTGATGAGCTCCAGCAAGGAACCGCTTCCTGTATTACTTTTTAAAGTGACCTTTAAAAGGTTTGTTTATAGGGACATCCAACACCTATGAATGCAGACTTATAATGGCTAGATCGGATTAAATTTCTTGGCGCTCTCTCTGTATAAATGATTTGGAGAACTGACATAAGACTCCCACGCAGCATAATTTGAGGTGGTTTCAGGCAGAGGCTGTGGTTCTCACCTGTGGTGTACTTAGAATCTCCTGGGGGGAGCTTTTCACCTGGTGGTTTACTTAGAATCTCCTGGGGGGAGCTTTTCACCTGGTGGTTTACTTAGAATCTCCTGGGGGGGAGCTTTCCACCTATACAGATGTCCTTGGGTTCCACTGCTAAACCAGTGGAATAAAAATCCTGGGTGGCAGGAGACTGGCACCTGCAGTTCTAAAATGATGACTCTAATATCTAGCCAGGCTGAGACCCATGAGGCTAATTTTGATACAACAAACCGGTGGTTCCCCAAGTGTGGTCCTCGGGCCCCAGCATCACCATCTGGGAACTTGCTAGAAATGCGCTTCTCAGGCCCCAGGCCACACCCACAGAATCAGACACCTGGCGGTGGGGCCCAGCAATCTCCTGGAGGGTTTTCACAAGCCCCCCAGGGGATCCTGATGCTCAAATTGGGGGATTGCTGCTCCAAACCAGGCTATGATGTTAAAAAAAAACAAAAAAAGTTAATGAAAGAGAAATAAAGAAGTACAAGGGGCTTCCCTGGTGGCGCAGTGGTTAAGAATCCACCTGCCAATGCAGGGTACTCGGGTTTGAGCCCTGGTCCAGGAAGATCCCACATGCCGCGGAGCAACTAAGTCTGTGAGCCACAACTACTGAGCCTGCGTGCCACAACTACTGAAGCCCACGTGCCTAGAGCCTGTGCTCCGCAACAAGAGAAGCCACCACAGTAGAAGCCCACGCACCACAAAGAAGAGTAGCCCCCACTCGCCGCAACTAGAGAAAAGCCCACACGCAGCAACGAAGACCCAACACAGCCAAAAATAAGATAAATAAAATAAAAATTTTAAAAAATAGGAATTATTAGGAAAAAAAAGTACAAGGCTTTGTAAGGACTCAAATATCAGGTTACTCCTGTTTTTCTAAAGGATGGCTATACTATTTGTTGAGGGAATGAAGTATTTACTGTACCTTCGACGTCTCAAGTGCTCCCTGGGTGCCAGACACTGGGATAGATGCTTTGCATGATGTCCCAATGAGATGGGTTCTGTTATTATACCCATCTTACAGAAGAGAAAACTGAGGTCAAAGTGGAAATTCCTTGCCCAAAGTTCCATACTTGGGAAATGGCAGTGGGTGTTCCATTGCAGTGCTGGCCCCAGGCCCATGTTTTTACAGTGATGCCTGTCTCCTTCAGGGGCTGGGGTCCCAGGGTCAGCCACCAGACCCCAGGATGTGGCCTCTTCCATCTTGAACAGCGTGGGGCATATCATGGCCCAGGAGCCAGCTACCCAGAGGGACCTTTCTCTGGACTCAGGGGCCTTGCAGGACAGGAATGCCTTGCCATCCCAAGCCCAGGCAGGGGATCCCAGGGGGGGCTGGGCGTTCCCTCTGAGCCTTACATTAAGAGATGAGGCCGAGAGACCTCAAGAGGGAGGGTGCTTTCCACCCTGTAAAATCTATGCACATCAAGCACACTGCTCCTCAAAGAAAGTAGAACCACAATGAGAAAGCACTATAGACCAACTAGAAGGGTTGACAATAGAAAGACTGATAATGCCAAGTGCTGGTGAGGAGGCAGAACAACTGGACGTCTCACACGTTGCTTGTGGGAATGCAAAATGGTACAGCCACTCGGGAAACCTGTTTGGCAGTTTTTTGGGGGTTTTTTGAATTTTATTTTATTTATTTTTTTATACAGCAGTTTATCCATTTTGTTTGGCAGTTTTTTACAAAGTTAAACACGCACTTACCACATGACCCAGCAATCTACCTCCTGGGTATTTAACCCAAGAAAAATGAAAACATATGTCCACACAAAGGCTTGGATGCCCAGGTTCATAGCAACATCATTCATAATAGCCAGAAACTGGAAGCAACCCAAATGCCCATCACCAGGTGGATGGATAACCACACTGAGGTATATCCGTGCCACAGAATATACTATTCAGCGATGATATATGAATATGTGCAACGACACAGATGAAGCTCAAAAACATTATGTGGAATGAAGGAAGCCAGGTATAAAACAATACATACTGTATGACTCCGATTATATGAAACTCTGGAACATGCAAATCTAAGCTATAGAGATGGAAATCATATCAGTGGTTGCCAAGGGTTGGGGTGAGGGTGGGGTAGACCACAAAGGGCAGGAGGGAACCTCCTGGGGTGCTAGAACGCCCTACGTCTTGATTGGAGTGGAGTGTATACATGTGTATACATATGTGAACATTTGTGCATTTTTCTGTATGTGAGCTATACCCCAATTTTTAAACAAGGCTCCTAAAAATGTCCATCTACTAGCCCATTTGTATTTCACAGGAGAGTTCTTGATACATATGTGCCTTGCAAAACAGCCCTGTTCTATCAGATGGGGTCCTGGCCCGGCCCACCAAGGCCTGACTGGTCTTGGCGTGGGGTGGTAGCATCTCTTGAGGAAGGCAAGGCCCAAGCCCTTTCAGGAGGTGTCCCTCCACAGGTCATTGGCCAGAACGAGGGTGACCGTCTGCCCCCAGATCTAACTCGCTCACTAGAAAGGGGTTTGCCGGTGTGGTTAGATGTAGCCCCTGGGCTGGAAGGGGTGTTGGGGGCCTCTGTCACTGAGCATGCCTCCAGAGGCAAGTAACAACTTTTCTAGCTTGAAGATTCCACACAAAGGATTTAGCCTAATTTCACAAAAACAAAGGTTTAGTTAGAGGTGGGCACAGGATTGTTACTCGAGGGCGTTAGGAAGGACCCGAGACCTTGCCTGCCTCCACGGCACCCTCCTCGGTGTGGCAGACGTGTTCCCTCAGGGTCTCCAAATGGTCGCCACAGCCACCCGTTTCCACACAACTGTGTTTAGGGACCGAAAATGCAAGGGGATCGCCCTCACAGGTCCTACTCTTTCATCAGGGAGGGAAAACCTTCCTCAAACTTCCCTCAGGTCCATTGTCCAAAACAGGGTCACAGGGCCTCTCCCAGCCAAGAATGGGTGTCTTGGGTTGGTCTCCTCAGAGGCAGACTCTGCAGTGAACATGTTTGTGCAGGTGATTTATTATTAAGGACGTGCTCCCAGGCCAATTTGGAAGGGGGTGAGGAAGTGGGGCAGGAAAGTAGGAAGAAATCAGGCAAAGGGGCAGTTTGAGGTCAAATCTTAGCCTCAGCCTAGTCCCACGGGCTGCTTGGGGCACCAGGAGCACCATAGACTTTGTCCCGCCTTGAGGCAGGGGGCTGGGCTATTGTCCCCTGCTCCAGCCAGTACAGCCAGACAGCTGTGACAGGGGATGTACACTCCAGACTAGGAGGCAAGGAGGCTCCAGGAGCACCAAGTCTGCCTCCTGAGGAAGGTCATGGGTGTGAGCCATCAGAGGTCAAGTTCACAGAACCTGGGGGAGGAGGTGCAGATTCTGTGAAGGCCCTCCCAGGGATCAAAGCAGGGCACCAACAGGGTTCCCTGCACTGGGGAAGGAAGGAGCTGGAATGTTTGGCCTCCACTGGGGGAGGCAGCCTCTCCCATCAAGAACAAGTCCGGGGAGAATGGCCATTGGGTGGGCAAATGACAGCACTGTCACAGGATCAAGCCGCCAGATGGACCACAACCTGACCACAGCTGGCCACTGTGGCCAGGCCAAGGGGAGGCCAAGCATCCTCTCCCCACGCTTCCCATCCTCTGGAGGACCCCCAGGGCCCCCTCTGGCCCACTTAGTGTCCTCGGCTTTGTCCAGCCTGGGGGCCAGGAGAACTTGAGATGCACCCACCAAAAAGGGAAGTTCTGTCAACTCCACATCACAAAACTGCCTGAGAAGAACCAGAGCATCGAGGAGGTGGGGATGGAAATTCCCTTGACTTCTCTCTTCGCCCGGCACCCAGGGAATAAAATGCAAGGTTACAAATGGACTACTGGCCGTGGTCTATAAGTTCTCTTTAATTCCTCTTGCAGTAATGAACAGAAAGGTTATTAACACGAGGTGGCTGGTAATAAGCTAATTACGGTGCTGGCGGATCAGGGGTGTGAGGAGAGGCCGAGCCAGTGCCCCGGCTTTCCTCTGAGCAAGCAGTTCTGAATGATTATGGATGTGACCAAGCCATCGCTGGCTGGCTGTGCCACGGAGTTGAGTTATTTATGTGACAAATTGGCTGGGGCACAAATACTCAGGTAGGTATCTTTGAACTCCTGGGCCCTAAATGCCTCTTTCCGTCCCAAGATGAGTGATGGGAACTCAAGGAGCTGTAGAAGATGCAGGGACTTCCCTGGTGGCGCAGTGGTTAAGAATCCGCCTGCCAATGCAGGGGACACGAGCCTGAGCCCTGGTCCAGGAAGGTCCCACATGCCGCGGGGCAACTAAGCCCGAGAGCCACAACTACTGAGCCAGCGTGCCACAACTACTGAAGCTTGCGTGCCACAACTCCTGAAGCCCACGCGCCTAGAGCCCATGCTCCACAACAAGAGAAGCCACTGCAGTGGGAAGCCCGCGCACCACAATGAAGAGTAGCCCCTGCTTGCCGCAACTAGAGAAAGCCCGCGTGCAGCAATGAAGACCCAACGCAGGGCTTCCCTGGTGGCGCAGTGGTTGAGAATCCACCTGCCGATGCAGGGGTCACGGGTTCGTGCCCTGGTCCGGGAAGATCCCACATGCCGCGGAGCAACTAAGCCCGTGAGCCATGGCCGCTAGGCCTGCGCGTCCGGAGCCTGTGCTCCGCAACGGGAGAGGCCACAGCAGTGAGAGGCCCGCATACCACAAAAAAAAAAAAAAAAAAAAAGACCCAACGCAGCCAAAAACAAACAAACAAATAAATAAATAAGCATACTCACCTACTTAAAAAAATAAAAAGAAAATGCAGACGCCCAAGGAGACGGAATGCAGGGTACTTCTCCACTTTCCTTGACTCAGTAACCTTGGCAGTGAGGCCGGGAATTTGCTTTCTCTTGGCTGATGGACAGGCCCTCTGGCTTGCCTCACTGCGGGTCATGGTCCCAAGTGCCTCTCTGGGGCTGGGTGGGAGGGGAAATTTGGGGGTAGAGGCTGCACAGGCCAGAGTGTCGGGGAGGGAAGTGAGGAGTCAAGGTTTGGGGTTCAAGTCCCACCAAAGCCCCTGAGTCCCAAACCAACAGAGGAAGGACGAAAGGCATAAATGACTCATGGCAATGTGTCCCCGACACAAGCTGGGTGACTTTCTAGACCACAGTGGCTTCTCTGGGGCTTTTCTGGGTTTTAGCACTAAAGCTCCCACGTTCTGGGAAACCACTCTGTCCCGGGCAAACTGGGAAGGTTGGTCACCTTCTTCCAGATGTCCCAAGCGAGAGAGCTGCCCGGAGGTGATGGGCATGGCCTGGGAGTCAGACAGACCAGGGGTTGGACCCTGTTGCCTCCAGTGATCCTGTGAAATGTAAGACAAGGATCCTACGTTCAGTGGGGGATCCTACACGCAGTCTCCCCTGCTGCCAAATGGGTGTTAAAAAAGTGATCTCCAAGAATCAGTGGGGAAGTAAATTGAGTAACGCATGGGAACTTGAGTGCCTGGAATAAAATGAGATCTCAGAAATAGCACTCATTTTTGTTGGTTTTCTTGTTGCCCATTCTGGGAGACCAAGATGAAGGACTCTTGGAGATGGAAATTAGCAGGGAGGGGGCTGCCCTTGACTTCAGGGAAGAAAAGTTAGAAAACCAGAGGAACGCCCACAGAGATGTACACTGGGGGATGTTTGTTACAGCGTTATGTGGAATGAGTAGACTGATACATTCTTACACCCTTCAGTAGGAGACTGGCTGGTGAGGCAGGACAGTGGATTACTATGCAGCTCTGGGAAGAACATGGATTCAATATTAAACGGACATAGAACAAGCTCCAATTATAGATCATTCAGCAAATATTCAAGAAGCAAAATGGTGTGTACAGAAGTCTATGTTTGTGTTAAAAAAGGAGAGTATCATTGGTCATCAAGGAAATGTAAATCAAAACCACAAGGAGATACCACTTCACATCAATTAGGATGACTATTGGAAAAAAAAGAAAGAGAAAATAAGTGTTGGTGAGGCTGTGGAAGAATTGGAACCCACATGCATTGTGGGTGAGAATGTAAAATGGTGCAGCCACTGTGGAAAATGTTATGGCAGTTTGAAATGTTAAACATAGAATTACTCTGTGACTCAGCAATTCCACTTCTAGGTGTATATCCAGAAAGAACTGAAAACAGGGATTCAAACAAATACACGTACACGAATGTTCACAGCAGCACTAATCACAAGGGCCGAAAGGTATGAACATCCCAGATGTTCATCTACAGATGAGTGGATAAACCAAATGTTGGCCATGAATACAATGGAATTATTTTCAGCCATAAAAAGGAATGAAGTATTGACTGACACAGTCTACAACATGGATGAACCTCAAAAATATTAGCTAATTGAAATAAGCCAGTCATAAAAGGCCACATACCGTAAGATTCTATTTATCGGAAATGTCCAGAACAGATAAGTCTATAGAGATAGAAAGCAGATTGGTGGTTACCAGGGACTGGGGGAGGGGAGGAATGGAGAGTGACTGCTTCAGGGGTACCAGTTTTCTTTTGGAGTGATGAAAACGGTCTGGAACTAGATAGTGGTGAAAATGGTGAAAACGCTAAGTGTCATCAATGGTAAATTGTGTTAGGTATCTCTTACCACATGTGCACGCAACAAAGTAGCAGGAAGAGCATCCATGCAAACACATATGTACACGCACGTATAGCCTGGTATATGCAACAAAATATCTCTGGAAGGAAAAACTGATAAATGTGGCCGTTTTGGGGGGATGGAAGCCCAGGTGGAGGAGACCTTTGGGTCTGTTGGAACTTATTTTATCATGTGTGTGTGTTACTTTTAACAAGTAGTAAGGTATTCAGGTGAATTTTACAAGAAGAGGAATGTCAGAAATTCAGGGGAAATAATGAGATGTCAAAGATGGATCCCTTGTGTGTGTGTGTTGGCAGGTCGTGTGCTCAGGCAATAGTAAGAACACTGAATTGTGCATCTTTGATGCAGCTCTGCCTTCACCACTGAGGACAAATGTTCTTTCAAATACCACAGGAGGAAGATATGTTCTATAGAGAGAGTTGAATTCATGGCTGGCAGGGAGACAGTAAAAAAAAGACGCAAGAGAAGAGCCTGAAGATGGGCAAAGACCCCAATTTTCTAAAAGGGAAAAATAATATGGATTCTGGAAACCCCAGATGGGGTATGTCTGACAGCCAGAGTTCTTAGCAGAATTCTGGAACAGAGCTTTACACAGATGGCTCGTGACTATTTAGAAGAAAATATGATAATCACGAGAAGCTAACATGGGTTCACTAAGCTACCTTGCGTTGACTGATGTCAGTTTCCTATGTTCATGGGGAGACTCCTTCGTAGAGCAGATGGCCCCTTAGGACCCCATCCTCCTAAAGGATCTGTTGAATAGTGGTTTCATTATCTTTATAGGGGGAATTGTTATCAATTCCTTGATTGTCTGCCTTGTGTCTTCTGCATCTGCTTTATCTGACAATATTATTCCTATCCCACATGTTTTTAGGACATTTCCCTTAATAGTTTCTTGTCTATTTATAAAGCTACTCAGATTTATTTTCATATTTATTTATTTATTTACTTAAACCTATATTAATCAAGAGTCTTTTGCTTGCAAGGGAAATAAATCCAATTTAAATAGTCTTAAGCAGAAATGTCTAGAGGTATGGTATGGATTTCAGGTATGGCTGGATCCAGGTGCTTAACTGATATCATTGGGAATCTGTATCCTGCCATATGTTGGGTCTGCTTTCCTTTGTATTGGTTTTATTCTAAGGTTGGATTTCTCTAAGTGGAGGAAAGATGGTGCCAACAGCTGTTAGGTTACCTCTTATCACCTTGGCAACCTGAGCAGAAGGGGAGCACTTCTTGCCTGAATGCTCCAGTTACTGGGCCAGCTATGACTGGCCCAGTTGTGTCTTATACCCATTCCTGAAACAATCACCACGACTCTGCCCAAGTTGGGCCATATCTTCTATCCAAACCACATTAGAGATGATTTCATTTAGCAGTGAGAGAGGTAAGGTTCCCTAAAGGAAAACTGAGATGCTATTATTGGGAAGAGAAGGAATGGACGCTTGTCAAGCAAAAACACAACCTGATCAAATTACAATTAATTATGCAAAGATTTTGCATGGCAGAGAGTCCTAAATGGCATCTCAAGGTCAAAATGAATCTGCTATTATCTCCCTGTGCTCCACGCCTCCATTAATACAGAAAACAAGAGTTAACTGATTGATAGTACTCTGGCTATGAAAACTAGATGGTGATTTTGTGAGATCTGTTTGTATGTGGGTCATACAGCTGGACACATGCGAGGCCCTTCTGCCTAGAAGTGAAGGCTGTGTAGAAGAGGCAGAGGCGGGGTTGCAAAAAGGCAGCTGCAGGCTGGGCAGGGAGGACCACGAGCAGAGAGATGGTGTCCAGGAAACACACAGTGTGAGCTACAGTCTCAGGCAGAAGCTGTCAACCTCTCCTCTTCCACACACTCTGGTCATGGTGAGTCTCGTGGGTGTGCCCCAGGCAGAGGTGGGACCCATGGCTTAATATCTTCCTGATTAAGACAGGGCAGAGGGGCTTCCCTGGTGGCGCAGTGAAGAAGAATCCACCTGCCAATGCAGGGGACACGGGTTCGAGCCCTGGTCCGGGAAGATCCCACATGCCGCGGAGCAGATAAGCCCGTGTGCCACAACTACTGAAGCCCACGTGCCTAGAGCCTGTGCTCTGCAACAAGAGAAGCCACCACAATGAGAAGCCTGCACCCCGCAACAAAGAGTAGCCCCTGCTCACTGCAACTAGAGAAAGCCTGCATGCAGCAGCGAAGACCCAATGCAGCCAAAAATTAAATAAATGAATTAATTAATTAATTAATAAAGAAAAAAGACAAGGCAGAGGTTTAGATCTGGAATGTCAAATAAATGTCATCCAAGTGCCAGCTGCAGTTGTTTGCAGCAACTCCCTTTGACATTGTGTTCCGAAGAATTAAATGCTTTGCCTGGAATCAATGGACAAGAGAGAGGATCGATTAGCAATGCCTGCCCTGGGAGTGGAATATGGAGGGATAGTAGGCATGCCTCATGTTTGCTAAGACTGGGCTGGGCCTTCCCAAGGCTATTCTAAAGAAAGAGGATGTCAAGAGGCCATCTCAGCAACTGAAGACAGATTTACTTCCATTGAATGCTAAATGAAATAATCTCCAAGCAAATAGCACTCTCTATGCACCTTCTGTTCTCCTAAGCCTCTTTCCTCTGTGTGCACCATCAACAACAGGTGTTTGCTGTTCATGTGACTCCAACCACCAAAAATAGGCATGATAATAACGATGGTATAAGCTTCTCAGACTTCAGTCATTCCTGAAAACCTCCACATATTCATAAGCCAGTGTACCATTGGCTTTATTGTCTAGCTAATATTTTTCTTTTTATTAATAGTTTTTTTAAAATTTATTTTTGGCTGCGTTGGGTCTTTTGTTGCTGTGTGTGGGCTTTCTCTAGATGCGGAGAGAAGGGGTTACTCTTCACTGTGGTACGTGGCCTTCTCATTGCAGTGGCTTCTCTGGTTGCGGAGCACAGTCTCTAGGCACGTGGGCTTCTGTTGTTGTGGCATGCAGGCTCAGTAGTTGTGGCTCACGGGCTCTAGAGCGCAGGCTTCAGTAGTTGTGGCTCGCGGGCTTAGTTGCTCCGCGGCATGTGGGATCTTCCCGGACTGGGGCACGAACCCGTGTCCCCTGCATCGGCAGGCGGATTCTCAACCACTGCGCCACCAGGGAAGCCCCTAAACTTATTTTTAAAAGGCAATTGTATAGCTATCATAAAAGAAAACTCCGTATCACTTGCCACAAATAAAAGGTAATAATAACTACTATAAAAACTAATAAGTATTACAATTGTTTATCTAAAATCTGTTAAAAATTTCATCACCTAAAATCACCACACGTGCCATCAAGCAGTACAGATGTCACGCTTCTGGAAGGACTGGCGTAGGCAGTATTGCTGGTTCTTACCCAGCAGGAGGGACCTTGATTTTACGGGGCTTCTCCACCAGCTGTAAGACCTCAGGGGCCGCTGAACCCCGCCCCCAGCGCCAGGCAAGACTCTGATCAGTGTGCGAATGAGAGCCAATCCGCTTTGCCTGGGATGGTTCGGGAAGGGGCACGTGACCCAATGCTGGCCAATAAGATGTTTAAAACGTTGCATAGGGCACAGTGATGCGTCTGCAGGCTGGACCTCAGGGACCGTCAAACCTGCGTTCAGATCCTGCTTCTACGCTTTTGCTCTTGGTAACCTGAGCCAAGTTGCTCTGTGTCTCTGGGCCTCACCTGTTACTGGCGGCTGATAAAGGTCAAGTTGAGAGAGGTCCTGTGTGCCAAACACTTAGCCGGCACCCCGATCTTAGTGAGTACCTCTCAAATTATTGTTGGCTCTGGGAAGAGGGCTCCCATGAGTCCTTTCCCCACTGGCTTCTAGGATGGGGTCTTGAAGGACAGTCATTTGGGGCAGCTTTCCATTTTAATTTGGGGAGAAACTAGAAAAACATCTTCTAGAGTCAAGGCAGTGGAATAAGAGTTGATATTCTGAGCCCCACCCCGAGGAGCAGGTTGAAGGAAAGGAAAGAGTAGCTGAGGTATGTTGAGAGCTAGGCTTTGCAGGCACTGACTCCTTTTATTCTCATAACAATCCTATGAACTAGGTCCCATTACTATATCCATTTCACAGATAAGGAAACTGAGGCCCAGAGAGTTATTCAGAGGGAGCATGGCAGAGCCAGGATATGAACCCAGGCCATTGGATGAGTGAGTAATAATCCCCTTCTTTCTTGCTGTGGGAGCCTGGTTTTATTTAAAGGCCCAGGCCTCCTCATGTGACACAGAAAAGTGCGACACATCCCCAGCTCTGAGGAGAAGCCAGATTGGTCTCAGGCAATTTACCTGATCACATTTCCTTTCCCAGAGATTGGTTAAGCCATGGGCATGGCACCCGGTTCTAGCCAATGGTGTGTGAGCGAGAGGCTGCAGCGGGCTTTGGGGAAAGGTTTCTTGTTCTCCGCGTACTACGGGCTGTTGGGTCTGGATGTATTAGCAGCCATTCTGTGATCATAAGGGAATTTGAGATGAGGACAAAGTTGAGGATGGGAAACAAAAAAGATGGAAAGAAGCTGGGGGTCCATGACAGTGGCACTTAATTAACCAAACTCAGAACTCCCTCCTCCTCCTGATTTCTTGCTCTGTGAAATAACAAATGATCTCATTGTTCAAGCTGCTGTGTGCTGGGATTTGTTACTTGGATTGTAATGGATATAATTGAATGACTGTCACTTCATGCAGATAGGAATGTTCTCCTGTCTTGGTTGCTGCTGTATCTCCAGTGCCTGGAACAAAATAAGTGTTCAATGAATATTTGTTAAATAATTGCTGAAGCAGAGTGGCTGGAGCATCCAGATGCAGGTTCCAATAATAAACACAGCAAAGCCAGAATCCCGGAAGGGTGATGACTGTAAACTCTGCAGTCTGAGAGACCTGGTTCAAGGCCAGTGCTCTACTCTTGATCCAGGTGACCTTGGGCTGATTCTCTCACCTCGGTTTTCTTGTATATAAGATGGGTGTGATAGGCAGAAATAATGACCTCCTCAAAGATGTCCACGTCCTAATCCCCGGAACCTGTGAATATGTGACTTTACATGACAAAGGGACTTTGCAGATGTGATTCCATTAAGGATCTCAGAAAAGGGAGATTATCCTGGATTATCCAGGGGCCCGATGTAATCACAAGGGTCCCTATAAGAGGGAGGCAGGAGAGTCAGAGTCAGAGAAGCAGATGTGGCGATGAAGCAGGGGTGGGAGTGATGCAGGGCCACCAATTTCTTGTGGTTTTTTTTTTTTTTTTTTTTTGCGGTACGCGGGCCTCTCACTGCTGTGGCCTCTCCTGTTGCGGAGCACAGGCTCCGGACGCGCAGGCTCAGCGGCCACGGCTCACGGGCCCAGCCGCTCTGCGGCACGTGGGATCTTCCCAGACCGGGGCACGAACCCGTGTCCCCTGCATCGGTGGGCGGACTCTCAACCACTGCGCCGCCAGGGAAGCCCAGGGCCACCAATTTCTAAAAGCTGGTAAAAGCAGGGAAATGGATTCTTCTCAAAGCCTTGAAAAGAACACAGCCTTGCAGACATCTTGATTTTAGCCCTATAAGACTCATTTCGTACTTCTGATTCCAGAACTGTAAAGTAATAAGTTTGTGTTGTTTTAAGCTACGATGTTTGTGATAATTTGTTATAGCAGCTACAGGAGATTTATAACAAGAAGCTGATCATTGTGTTTACCTCCAAGGGTTCTTACATGGATTCAGGAAGTTCAAGCATGAACTTGGCATGTTGTTAAGAGCGCAGCCAGCCCTAGCTGTTTTTAACCAGTCCCAGCACTAGTCCTGCCTCTTCCAGGAAGTCATCCCTGATTCCTCCAGCCCACGCCCACCTCTCCCCTTCCTGGTAACCACTAATAAAATGAGTAAGGTTGACATTTATGTGGCCCCAACACTGTGCTAAAGACTTTACATCAGCATCTCATCTAATTTTCAGGCCGGGACTTCCCTGCTGGCATAGTGGTTAAGAATCCGCCTGCCAATGTAGGGGACACAGGTTCGATCCCTGGTCTGGGAAGATCCCACATGCCGCGGAGCAACTAAGCCCGTGTGCCACAACTACTGAGCCTGCGCTCTAGAGCCCGCAAACCACAACTACTGACCCCACGCGCCACAACTACTGAGCCCAGGCACTGCAACTACTGAAGTCCCTGCACTCTAGGACCCACGTGCCACAACTACTGAGCCCACGTGCTGCAGCTACTGAAGCCTGTGCGCCTGGAGCCCACGCTCTGCAACAAGAGAAGCCTGCAATGAGAAGCCTGAGTGAGTGCAGCAATGAAACCCAACGCAGCCAAAAAAAAAAAAAAAAAAAAAAAATTTTCAGGCCCACTCGAAGAGAAAAGGGTTTATATGATACCCATTTCACAGAGGAGGAAACTGAGGCAAGGAGAAGTTAAGAACGATAATGAGATGGTATGAGAGGAGGCCTGATCCACCTGCATCAGACACCCTTCACAGGCTTGGCTTGGACTCCAGTGACCTTGAGAACAAGATGGGCCTTGCACCCTCAGTGTAAGCCTTTCCATAAATAGCTTCAAAGGAATCACAGGGAACATAAACTGAAATTTTTCCTCCATGCAGCTGCCAAAGCAAACTGTTTTACAGGTACAAATGGGCTCCACTCCCTTCGCCTGGCCCAGACTTGTCTCCACGCCCAGCCCTGCAGGTCTCCCCCTGTGCTTGGATGCCGGGGGGATGGGTCATCTACATCCTGCCTTCTGAACCTCCCCGACATCTGTTTCCTCCTCCCCACTTCACTGCCCCTGACCTGACACATCATTTCTCACTGCAAGGCCTCCCACCTCGTGCTGCTCAAAAGGATAACTGTTCTGAAACACGACCCAGACCTAACCACAGTCCTACTGAAAACCCTTCAGGGTCTCCCCAGTGCTGATAGGGGAAGCCTGGACTCCTTGTGTGGCGTACAAGGACATTCATATTTGCCAGGCTCATCTATTCTACCTCAGGACCTTTGCACTTGCTGTATCCCCTGCCTAAAATGCCTTTTCCATGGATATCCTCATGGCTGTCTCTCTCCTTCCAAAGAGGCCTTCCCTGACCATCCTCTGTCACCCTCTGCTTTATTCTTCTTCCTTCAATGCTACCTGATATTACAACATGCCATTATGTATTGATTTGTTTATTTGTCTGATGCGTCTCACCAGAAGATGGTCCCTGTGAGATCAGGGAGTGTGTCTCAGGTCTCCAGGTGATAAGTACCAGGAGGAAAGTTAAGCAGGAGAGGAGGATTGAGAGCTTTGGAGAGGGGCTTGTTTTAGAAAGAGTAGGAAGATACCATTTCATCAGAGACATGTAGGAGGTGAGACAGCAAGTCATGGCCATCTGGGAAAAAGCATTCCAGGTAGAGGGAACAGTTAGTGCAAAGGTCCTGAGGCAGCATTCTGGGTGTGTTTGAGGTGGCCAGTGTGTTAGAGCAGAGTCAGAGAAGGGGAGGAGATGATGAGGTTTGGGGGAGTCAGGGTGGTCTCCCCCAGGCTCTTTCCCTCCCCTGCTGCTGTCCCTCTTGCTTTCTTGCCTGTTCAACGTAGTCTAGTGAAACTGATTGTTCTGGCATGGCAGGTGCTATGACAATGATGATTCATACCACCCAGATTCTGAGTAATGTTCTAATGCACAGGGGGCCAAGATGGGGACAGTGAGCCATATTTTTGGGTATGGGGACATCAGTCCTGCACCCCCATTCGATCACTGGTATGAATGCCTCCTCTGAGCAGTGGAAATGACAGTCAAAGCAATGACCCAACTGGATCTTGTGGGATGATGCAGGGAAGGCTCAGGAGTCAGACAGAGATGGGCTTAACGGTGAATTGCTTCCCATTTATGGCTTTGAGCTGGTGATTTACCTCTCTGAGCCTTAGTTTCGTCATCTGTGCCTTAATTTTCCCATCTGTATAGGCGGGATGGTAGCAGTTCCAATCTTACCAGATTATGAGGCTCAGTGAAATACCATAAAGGGTTTATGCTTATAAAACACTGCGTGCCAGACATTGCCTGATCTACACACGTTGATTCATTTAATTTTCACAGTAATCCTGTGAGGGATGGTCAGTTATTGTTCCCCATTTTACAGATTAGGAAACAGACTCAGAGAGGTTGAGTAACTTGCCCAAGGTCACACAGCTGGGCAGTATGGTTCCAGGGTATGTGTGTCTAACCATTATGCTATGCAGCTCTTGTAGATCAATAAACCCTGGGAAATGCTGAGCTAGCTCAGGGATCATTATAGAAAGAGCTCTTGAAGAATGCTCTTTAAGATTTTGAAGTGCCCCAGCTCTTTGGGGTCCTGAAGGGTGTTCGGCTGTCTTCACTCACTGAATTCCTGAAACCGCCCGTTAAGGCTGGCCAGGCAGTGAGTCATTTTACAGATGAGGAAAACTGAGGCCCAGGGAAGTAAAATGGGTTGCCTCTCCTAACACTCCAGCCACTCTGGGCTTCTATCCATTCTTTGAACACACCGAGTCACTTCCCACCGTATGGCCTTTGCATACCTGCCTCCTTCTCAACCTCTGCATACCACCTTAGATGTCACCTTCCTAGGGAGGCCTTACCTCCCTGATTACCTAACCTCAAGCCTATCCTTCTCCCTTCTTCCCTCCAGGTTTCTTGGTCCCTGAGTAGCTTCCTTTTGGCAATCGACACCATTTTTAACCTTATTCTTTCTTTCTTTGCTGATCTGTTTTCTTTTTTTTTTTTAAGATTTTTTTTTTGATGTGGACCATTTTAAAAGTCTTTATTGAATTTGTTTCAATATTGCTTCTGTTTTATGTTTTGGTTTTTTGGCCACGAGGCATGTGGGATCTTAGCTCCGCGACCAGGGATGGAACCCGCACCCCTGCATTGGAAGGTGAATTCTTAGCCGCTGGAGCGCCGGGAAAGTCCCGCTTGTTTGTTTTCTGAATCTCTAAATCTCACATGGAAGAGAATGGGCTCTGGTGGTTGAAGGATATTAAGGGTGTTAATGCCATTCAGGGTATGAAGCGGCCTCTGCACCTGAGGTAAAGCTTCCAGACAATGACACTCAGAGACACACTGCAGAGCTGGACTGCCAGGGGAGCTGCTGCCCTTGGGAAGCCACCCTCTGAATGAGGTGCTGCTCTCAGATGCCAGTTCTAGAACCTGCCCCACTACAATGCACCCAGTCCAATGGCTGGACCCCTCTTTCTACCCTGTGGATAACTGTTCTGAATTCTAGAGCTACCTGTGGATTGCTGGAACCAGAATCCACACAGAACTCTCGCTGCAAGGGAGTCTGGAAAACGTAAGTGTTGGCTTCTGCTGTCCAGGAAGGCATGCCAGGAGGAGGGAGGAATGGACACTGCCCTGACAGAAAGCTAGCTCCATGCGAGTCCCGTTCACTGCTGGGTCCTGGGGCCAGCCTAATACATGTTTGTTGAGAGACTTAATGAGGTGCCAGAGTTTGGAGTAGAACCCAGATCTGTCTGATTCAAAACCATGAATCCTTCCCATCTCAACTTGCTCTTGCTTGCTAGATGGACCCTCCCTTGGGATTTTAGGGCTCTGCACAGTTTGCACATGCAGTGCTGGGTCCTCAGTAATTCCCGAGGGCGCTGAGAGGCCTGGAGGGCCCTTCTGAGTCAGTTGAACCTGCCACAGTGATATTTTTAAAATGAGAGTTATTATTGGTTCTGTTGGGTAAAAGCCAGAGGGGACCCAGGAAGGACACACATGCCCAGCTCCAAGAGCCTCTCCGGCTGTGGACAGGCCTCTGAGTTCTGATCTTGACCTGACCAGGGGCCTGTGCTCTAGGCGCATATGCGGGGAGGTTCAGGCCAGAGCTGCTCTGAGAACCACATGTGGTATAACCACTGCAATGTGGATTCTTATACTGTCTGGACATCCACGCACAGCCGCCACCCTGGGAAGGCTGGAGCTTTTGCTGGTTTCCCAGGCCCAACCGGGAGGTCAGGCCACCCAGGGGCTAATTCCTAACATTCTCTGGGAGGCTGGAAAACAGCAAATGTGGTGCAAAGATGCCAGAAAGGAGACCTCCTTGAATCTCAAGAAAAAATCCAGAAGCGCATGCAGGGATGTCCAAAACCAGATGTCCAAGCTAAAAAAAAAAAAAAAAGAAGAAAAAAAGAAAAGAACTTTCAATATGCATCTTTAAACAGTCCACTCGGGATGTGATCAAAGCAAATTGCCGTCCCCCACCCCACCCCGTATCCGAACCCCAACCCCCAGGCTCTCCCCCTCCACCCAGAGGCAACCCCTAGTATCAGTCTCTTGTGTGTCCTTTTACCACTCCAAGCTCCCACAACATCCCTCCATCCTCACTGTGCACTCTTCTCCTACTGGCCTCACTCTTGTTCCCTGAGTATACCAGGTACATTCCCACCCCAGGGCCTTTGTACTGGCTGTGCCCTCTGCACATTCAGCTTTTGCCTGGATACTGCATGCATGGTTCCCTCCCTCATCTCTACTGTGTCTTTCTTTCCTGACTAACTTTTTCTCAGAGCATGTACCACCTCCTAATACAGTGTATGATACATTTGTTTCATTTTCCTTCTGCATCTCCGCCTTCAGAATGTCAGCTCCGGGAGGGCAGGGACTTTGCGTATCTCAGTCACTGCAGAATTCCCTGAGCCTAGTTAGCATGGTGCCCACCACACAGTAGGCACTCCTGAATTAATAAATACCCTTCCGGAAGTAGCCATGCACAGACAAGCATGTAGCTGCACATTTATTCCCCTTTCTATTTTGTGCATGAGGTACCCCACTGCACGCCCAGGTCTGTACCTGCTTTTGTGCTAAACAATGCATCTTGGAGCTCTGCCCCCATCAGAATGCACAGCCTGTTCTGTGCTTGTCCACGGCTGCCGAATGTTTCATTGGAGGAACGCCCAGGCTCCACACAGCCTGCCCCGTTGATGTCCATTCTGGCAGCCCTGACCTCTGGCCACCACGAGCAATGCTACGGGGACCATCATCCTCCCGGGATGTCTCTCTTCGTATCCCACTGGCCCCCTAAGAGCAAAGGCTCAAGCAGATGGGCGGGGAAACACCCCAGAAGTGCAGCCCTGGGAGAAAACGAGTTGTTTATCTTCAGATATAGTCAGGCCTATCAGACAGGGGCTTGATCTCGTTCCCTGCTTCCTTCTTTCTGAAATGAACACAGTGTCATAAATAAAGGCACAGACCTCAGAGGAAGCCGGGGGTGACACGGCAGTTTCTTACAGTGAAGGGGGGGGGTTGGTGGCGGGGGGCTCTGAGTGACATTCTCGGTGATATTTTTGCAGGACTGTGAGATTGGAGGGGCACCCTGGACTCCCCTGTGCAGGAAAGGACGGGGATTTGGGGAAATCCTGTCCTTTCCAAAATCCTCTGTGTCCTGAAATTTAAATATCCTTCAAACACCAGCCTATTTTTCTTTCCCTTTAAAGGACTTTTAGCGCACAGGCATTGACATAACTTTGTATTTTGAGTGTCGACTCCCCGCTGGATGCCCGTCCCTGAAGCTGGGCTGGATCTCCTTTGCTCTTCACAGACCCCGGCACACAGTAGGTGCTTACTAAAATACATGCTGAATGAACAAGGCTGCCATGCATTCATTGAAATCAGGCTCTCCCTCCTCCCGCCCATACTTCTGGAAAGGGGCTCCCTGTCCACTCAGGAAGTTTCCACTTCCCGCCCGTACCCGGCCCCTCCACTAGGGATGGGAGGCATAGCTCACTGAGTAGAAAGCCAGCCTGGGCAGCGAAGGCTCTGCAGCGTCACAAACAAGCTGGCCCCTGCAGACGGTGGCCCACCCAGGCATTTGCTGTCTGGCTTGGCCACGATTGTGTTTTAAACAGAGGGTGACTCTGGGCGCCTGGGGACGGGCACGGGGCTGTGCCGATTACTCACCTCTCCTCCACTCACAGGCCTGCGGTTCCTGCCAAGCCCTGTGGGCTTCTGCATTTGCCCTCCCCCTTTTATTATATTATATTAA
Source organism: Kogia breviceps (assembly GCF_026419965.1). Lineage (NCBI taxonomy): Eukaryota > Metazoa > Chordata > Mammalia > Artiodactyla > Physeteridae > Kogia > Kogia breviceps. Next base: position 84,563,780 of record NC_081324.1, on the reverse strand, counting down.
TTTATTTATTTATTCTGGCCGTGCTGTGTGCAGCAGGGCTTGCGGCTTCCCAGTTCCCCGACCAGGGATCGAACCTGGGCCCCCTGCAGTGGAAGTGTGCAGTCCTAACCACTGGACCGCCAGGGACGTCCCTGACCTTCCCATTTTAAAGCACATCAAAAGTATGAAAAGTATATGTAAGATCTCTTGTGTCTACACTGTTCTGATGTGCATGGGAGGCTCGCCCCTGTGCTGCTCATCTGGGCATCTTTTGGCTTGTCCTGAGAGTGAAGGGCTTCCTCTGTGGGTGCTCCGACCGGCCAGCCTGGGAAGCTCTTGGGGCCACTGGGGTCAAGGAGGCTTAGGGCACCATGCCCTGCAGCCTGTGTTCTGACCCTTTAAATGCCTGGTTTCTCCAGGGTTGGCCAGGGGGGAGTTTTTCCAGCCACTCGAGTGGCTGGAAGTTTGATCTGACACCGTGGCTGTCCATATGGACTGAGTGACCCTGAATGGGCATCTCCTGGGTGTCAGGCCCGGGTCTGTGCTCGGGGAGCAATTCCCCCCCCCCCCCTCCCGGCTACCTAGAGGATGAGAGATGGAGGGAAGTAAAGGCTCAACTCTGAAATATCCCAGAGGAGTGAGTGCTAGAAAACAGGCCAGCCATCCCCCCTTGTTTCTGGATTCTCCAGGGCCAAGCCTGACCCCAGCCAGCCCCCTTATCCCCTGTGTTGTATTCATTTATTCATTTGTTCCCTCATTCTCAATACATTTTTTAAAAATATATTTATCTATTTATTTGGTTGCGCTGGGTCTTAGTTGTGGCAGGCGGGCTCCTTAGTTGCGGCACGTGGGCTCCTTAGTTGTGGCATGCAAACTCTTAGTTGCGGCATGCATGTGGGATCTAGATTGAACCCGGGCCCCCTGCATTGGGAGCACAGAGACTTATCCACTGTGCCACAAGAGAAGTCCCTCAATACATTTTAATTGAGTGCCTACTATGTGCTGGGAATACAGCAGTGAGCCAGACAGATGAGGTCTCTGCTCTCATAGAGCTGACATTCTGATGACAAAAGACAATATATAAGCAACATGCCCAAGATAATTTTAGATGTTGAAAAATGGTGAGGAAAAGGAATAAGGGGATGGGTTAGCGAGTGCCTTGGGGGTTTTAGATAGAGGTTCAGTGAGGGCCTTTCTAAGGAGGTGATATTGACCTGGGACTTGAAGTTAGAAGATTGCTGTCTCAGGCAGAGGGAACAGCAAGTGCAAAGGTCCTGAGGCAGGGATGAGCTTAATAGTTTGCCAGGTATTTAGGAGGGAAAGCTTGAATGATTGAAAGGGGGACAGTGAGATCTGAGCCTAAGGCAGAATTTGACTCCATTCAGGCCAGAGCCCCTTGGATGCATACATTAGAAGCTCTTAGCTAACCCTCATCCCTGAGGGGTGTAGGGGCCCTCCAGAGAGGCTGTTTGGGGGCCAGAGTGTTCGGCAATTTTTCAAAGCTGCTGTTCCCATTAGTTACACGTGGATCCTTGGGGTTGCTGCTCAGAGCCCAGTAGCAAAAGATGCAGAACACAGAGTAGCAATCAGGGCATGGGACCCAATCTGTGGGGGGCTGGTTATAGGGGCTCAGCTGAGACCTCTTCCACCTCATCCTTCCAGAGTCAGGGTTCAGAGCACCCATCTGGAATTGCTAGCTGAGTGAGTCCAGCAAGTTGGGTTCTTAACCTCCCAGGGCCTCAGTTTCCCCATCTGTATTGTGAGACCCATCTCAGGAGCCCCCAAGCCCCCATCTGAGGGTTTCTGGAAGGAATTCATGAGCTCTGAGGACATGCACTTGTGTTGCTACCTGCAGCCCATGAGGATGAGATTAATAACCAGAGAGACAGGAGTGGGCAAGAGGCCAGTCTTCTGCAGAAAAATGCCGCCCCCTTCTCCTGGCCTGGGCATTTCCATCTGTCACAGGGTTGGTCCAGAGAACACCGACGGTTGAGTCTTTACTTGGCTCTTCGAGGGGTTTCCAGGTGACCCCTGGGACATTACAAAGCTGACATTCCCCTGCCTGCCTGACCCCCTCCTATGCCCCTAGACTCAGCCAGAGCCCCACGGCAACCCTTGGGAGGCAGAAGCTGGAAGAAGGAACCCCTGAATTTACCCCAAACCCTTCTCTTCAGTGCCAAATCCCAGAGCGGAATCTCATTGAAATGCAAATCCTGGGGAGTGTTCTCAGGTGACCAGGGGTTGGGGGTGAGGGCTCAGGAGCCTGCCTGGTGGGCAGGCTGAGGAGGGCTCCCCAGTTCCTGCCCTCCCTTCCCTCCCCCAGGCCCCTCTGGAGGGCTAGTCCTTCCTTCCTTAGGTCTGGCTTTTGACCTGTGGTTTCCCACGCTCTGGTTGGGCAGCTCTGGAGCTGGTGGGACCAGGACGGGAAGGGAGGAGCCGTTGACCTGAGACCCCCGCTTCTGTTCCAAACTGCAAACTGCCCCTCCACAGACACTTCCCCTTTTCCAGATTTCCCCAGCCTCAGGTGCTCCCCCCGACCCTCCCCAGGAAAAAGGGACCCGCGAATCCTGAGGGGGCCGAGAGGGACGCATTGCTTCCAGGGCAGCCGGCAACCCCTGCAGGCCGGCTGGAGGCGGAGGCACGCCCAGACCCTGGAAACCGCATGGCCGCCTCCCCACCGCAGCCATACCCCACTCCCCCTGGGGGTTCTCAGATGTTGGCAGATGGCAGAACTGAATCTGCTGAGACGTCGCTCCAAAAAAGGAAAGTTGAACTGAAAAAAAAAAAAAAATTTCAAACTCTCCTACATCTTAGGGGAAAGCAGAGGAGGAGGGAGGGTCCCGGTCTGGGGCTCCCGGTGCCGCCTGCTGTGTAAAAGAGCTCGGGTTTGAGAGGGCTGTCTGGGAGGGCAGGAGGAGGGTAAATGAGGACACACCGTTGTCAGGGCAGCCAGTGGGGTTTCTGTTGGAGCGGTGCGCGCGGGCGAGTGTCCACATGTGTGCTCGTCTGTGACCCTGCCTACTCGTGCTGTGTGTGCCCGACCACAGGCTTGCAGCATCGTGTCTGTGCATTTGTGTCCCTGGAAGTCCCCAAATAGGAGTTCACGCAACGCACTGCGTCCCCACTGTGAAAGGGCAGTGAGCAAGTAGTCAGAAATCCTCGCCCTCTAGAAACGGACGTGTGTGTGTGTCTGTGTGTGTGTGTGTGTGTGTGTGTGTATGCCTGCGTGTGTGAACTTCTGTCTGTGTCCGGGGTTTGTTTATCTGTGGGTGACCTTATGTCTTATGAGTCTATGTGCTAGGCTACGCTCACGTCTGCGGGGGTTTGCGAGTTCCCCCACGTGTTCACCTGGGTTAGACGTTCTCTCTGCTGAGGCCCAGTGTGTGAATGTCCACTGGTGAAAGTTCTGCGCCCTACTCTGTGCCAGAGCCCCCAGAGCGAGCTCCACCGTGGGTGTCGCTGCGCAGCTGTTTGGGTCCCTTAAAGGCCCTGTGTGTGGCCCTCCCCATATGACCCCTCCCCATCCACTGGTCGCTCCTGAGTTATAATTTAAGAGCTGAAACGTTATTCCAGAGAAGTTATCTGGGGCTGGGGAGGAGGAGGGCGTACGGCCCGCAGGAGGAGGAGGGGGCGGGATGGGGAGGCGCTTTCCCCCTCCTTCCTCCTTCGCGAAGCTGCTAAAAAGAAACTCGGCGTCGCGCCCAAGTGTGTGTGTATCTGTGTGGCAGCCTGTGCACGCGCTAGTGGGTGCGCGCAGGCCCAGGGGTGGCGACGCGGGCCCTTTAAGGAGCCTGAGGGGGCCGGGCCGGGGCGCGTCTGTGCGGGCGGGGAGCCAGGAGCCGGGAGGCCGAGCCACCGCCTCCCGCGCTCCTGCCCCGCCCCCTCCTCCCCCTCCCGCTGCCGCCGCCGCCGCCGCCGCCGCCGCCGCCGCCACCGCCACCGCCGCCGCCGCCGCCGCCGCCACCGCCGCCGCCGCCGCCGCCGCCGCCGCCGCCGCCGCGGAGCGGAGCCGCGGGCAGGCCGGGCCGCACCGGAGCCCCGCGTCCGCCCGCGCCCCGCCCGAGCCGTGCGCCCGCGCTCTGCGCCCCGCGATGCGCGCCAAGTTGCGGACCAGGGACCCGGGGCTGGCGCCCTAGGAGGCGGCGGCGGGAGGATCGCGCCCCGGCTGGAGGCCGGGCCTGCTGCGCGCCCCCAGCCCGATCGGCACCGCCACTTGCCTGAGCGCCCGGGCAGCCCGAGCGCGGCCCGAGCTCGGGCGCCGCCGCCTCCACCTCCGCGAGGTGAGTTGGGGCCGGGGGTCCCCGCGGAGGGCCGGGGTGAGGCGCAGGGCGCGCTTCCGGGGGAATCGGGGAAGATCGGGCGGCGCACGCGGCGGAGTTGGCGGGGCCCCTGCACTCCCGAGTTGGCGCTCTCGGGGGTGGCCTGCTGGGGAGTGAGGCGCCTCGTAGACACTGCGGCCCGCGTGCGTGGAGGTGCCGGGGAACTTAGGGGAACTCCAGCTCCCCAGCGAGGGGGCGGGCAGGAGGGAAGTGGCGTGGGGGTGGGCGGGCGGGGGGCGCCCTGGAACTGCGTAGGGCAGCCTCCCACCGTGTGCCACAGCCCTGGGGGCATGGCCGCCATGCCCCTCCCTCCTCCCCAAGCGGCCTCGGACTTGGGGGGGTGACACTGCGCCTTATTTTCCAGCGGGCAGTGCGGCTTTGGAGAACCCCTGGAGATGGCACCCTCGGCTCTCCGGCCTGGCTGCTGCGGAAGGCACCTGGGGGGTTCCCGCCACCGGGGGGGTGTGTTGGCGGTGGCGCTCCTGGGCGAGGGACCGGAGGGCTCTGGGTGGGGGTCTCCGGGGAGAGGCACCCCTTGTTCCCCCCTCCCCCGTGGGCTGGTGTTCCTGGTGTCTGGGCCTGCCTCCCGCGGCTGGTGACGCCTCATTGGGCCGCCTCCTGGTCCCTCCCCCAGGCTGTGCGGATACTTGGGATGCCACTAGTTTGGGAAGTTGGAATTCGGAGCTGATCCCACTTGGGCTGGACCCGGAGGCCCCAGGCCCTGGTGCTGGGGGAGCACCCCCAGAGACTTGGAGGGGAGTGGGAGGGACCCGTGGGGCGCGCCTTCCCTACCCCCGGACGCTTGCAGGAAAAAGCCCGAGGGAGGGAGAGAGGGCTAGGCAGGCGGGCGGGCGGGAGAGTCACGCTGTACCTGTGAGCTGCTGTCGCCCGGGCCCAATTAGCGTGGGGCGCCCGGCGTTATTTTTACATTGTAGGTTTATTTTTTTGGAAGCGAGGGCCCTCCCGCCGCCTGTCGTGCGCTCCTGCCCTCCGAGGGTCTGGTGCGGGCAGCGGAGGCGGATCTGTTCTGTCGGCTCAGCCTCCTCCCTTCCTCCCCCTCCTCCTCCACCCCTGTTGGTGAGAACTGGTTTTATTATGATTTTTTTTTTTTTTCCCTTTTGCAGATTTGGAGGAAGGATGTGTGAGGGAGGCAGGGAGGAGGGAAGGGGAGAGGATCCCTGTGGAGTTCTGGGCTCGTTGGGTTGTGTTATCGGTGGCCTTGACTTTGCCCTTTTAAAACCAGATCTGGGTCCCCGCGGCTGCTTTGATAGAAGGGGCTCTCCGGGCCAGGAGTGAGCTGGGAGGGCGTCCCAGGGCATTGTTGTGTACCTCGTCGTGGGTGGCCTTTTTTTTTTTCTTTTCTTTTTTTTTTTTTTTTTCTTTTTTGGATTGGTGGGTGCGGGGAGAGCCGTCGGAGAAAGGAAGAGGTGTGAACTGGGATAGCTGAGCCATTCACAGCCGACTGTGCAACTCAGCGCCTTGGGTTGGAATCATACTTTTGCCAGTTTACTGCCAGTGTGACCCTGGACAAATTGCTCAACTTTTCTCTATGCCTCAGGCTTCTCGTCTGTAAAGTGGGGTAAAAATAGTACCGAGTTCAGAGGGTTGTTGTGAGAAGTGAGGTGGTCATACATAGAAGGTATTTGTATATGTGTTACTACAACCACTGTTGTTGTTATTATGATTCCTGGGTTCTAAAACTTGGCCTTTAATCCAATGGCCTGGACATTTTGTGAGAAGGGGCTGCCTTGCATTTTGCCTGGAGATCTGGTGAAGGCAAGGGGCCTTCTTTGCACCTCCCTTTGCTTTTCCCGGTGAGGACAGAGAAGGACAGGTGGCACCTTCAGCCCATTGAACAGATGCACAGACCGAGTCCGGCTGGCCCGGAGCCGGCGGTGAGCTGGGAAGCGGCGGCGGCGGTGGGGCGGCTGCCAGGGCATCCCGGGCGCTGTCTGGCTTCCCCGCGCCGGCTGCCTTGTCCCTGCTTGGAAACTTAACCACCGCCACCGCCGCCGCCGCCGCCGCCGCCGCCGGGTGCCCGGGGAGTCTGCGGTACCCAGACGTGGGGGCGGGAACGCAGCAGGCCCCGGCCCCGGCCTCTTCCCACCGAGCTATTTACGCTTGCTCCGGGATCAATACTATTGATAAATCCATGTAAATGGTAATGTGGCTGTCAGGCCCCGCTGAGGGATGGAGACCCCTCGTGGGGCTGCGCGCACCCCCTCCTTTCCTCAGCGAGGGTTTGGCGACGTGGGAAGGATTTATTTGGCATAATCCGTTCTTTTCGCCCAATTAATAATACTCATACCACCTCCTAAAGATTTCTGAGAGCTCTGCAAACACGAATTTAGCTGCGTGAAAGGCCCGAGCTGGGAAGGCTGGACTGTTGCCAGGGCATGGGGGCAGGAGGATTGGCCCGGCTGGTGCTTGCCCGCTGGCTGGCGTTGGAAAGAGGCCCCAGGAGTCCTGGCCCCCAGCGTCTTGACATTCAGGCTGGACGTGGAGGCTGCCTGGTCCGGATCCCCCCGCCCCACCCCCACACCGACTGCGAGTTGCAGCGGGGAGGTACCTTGTGCTGTGTTCCCACCCAGACCTGAGGCCTGTGGGTGGAGAAGTTGGAGGGGGCTCCCTTCTTAAGAAGCAGAGATGCACAGGCAGGAAAGCTGGGACTCTCACCGCTTCCTTCCAACAGCTCTGAGAACAGAAAGTCCCCCACATCAAATGCTGCCTCCGACAGTAGGGGGTTGAGAGCTTTTATTTGTGTGTGTTTTTCCCTCCTCCTCTGTTTCCTCTTCATCTCTCTAATGCCAACAGCAGCCTTCCCAGGTGACACCTCGGAGACTGGACTCCCTGCAAAGGGAACAGCTTGCAGGAACTGGTCATTCATGCCCCAGGCGCCCAGGAAAGAGGGCCAGGAGGGGACCTGAGCCTGGGCTGCTGCTTGGGGAGGGCCTAGCTGTCCAGGGTCAGGCCAGGGGTGTCATCTTAAAAGGCTTGTCCCATGGGTGGGTATATGGAGCCTCCAGGGAAGTGATCCTTGGAGCGGGGGAAGGGACTTTACAACCTGTCAAGTGAACTTCTGGCCTAGGAGCTGGAAAATACTATGTATAATGCAATAGTAATAACAGCCAACACATAGAAAGCACTTACTATGTGCCAGGATCTGCCCTCAACAGGAATAATCTACCCCTTTACTCTTCCTTACCATCCTGTGAAGTCAGGGCTATTATTATCCCATTTTATAGATGGTGAAATTGAAACACAGAGAGGTTGAATGACTTGCCCAAATTCACACACTTTGGATGTGGAACTAAGAACTAAGACCTGGGATTACTCATGGTCGCATTGGTGCAGCAAGAATGAACATACTGCAGACCTGCTCTGTGGAGCTGCCATAGAGGATAGGGAAAAAGAAATTATGTTTCTTATTTGAGCAGCACCTGCAGATCTTTGCCCCAGGGGGCTGGAGACTGAGAACTTGTTCTTTCCAGGATTTGGGGAGGGGCAGTGCCAGAGGCTGGTCTGAAGTTTCTTTGAAGTCTCCTTTTATCTTAAACATTCATGCAAATTTGGCATTCGCTCTGGAGATGGGGCTGTGTTTATTTTGAAATGAAAACATGGTTTTGAATTATTTAGCATGGCATATAACGGGACTCCAGAAAGCTGCATCAGATGAGTGCCTGTACGCTGGCGGGCAGCCCTGGGGTACTTTGTAGCTGGAGACCTTGAGAGAGCCTGGGGCGGATGACAGCTTTTTCCTATTTTCCAGATGAGGGCGCAGGTCAGAGGTGCCAGGCCAGCCCAAGGTCGCATGGTGGTGACTTTTGCTTATGATGATCAAAATCATCATCATTATCTTTCTTTTAGACCCGAAGTGAGGCTTTTCTGCCTGGGCACTTGCATACCACCATGCCCAGCTGGGCTCAGACTAGCCCTGGGGGAAGGAACTTTCGGTTTATAGATCCATAAAGAATCATCCTAAACCAACAGTAGAGGACAGTCTGGGAGTGTTTTGTCCAAGATCCGCACCTCTGATCATTTCAAGTTCTGGTGCGTTGAAGTCCCGGCTTAGCGATGTGTAAGCAGAGTGCCCTGGGCTGGTCCCTGCCCCTCTGAGAGTTTGGGTGCCCTGGTCTGTACACTGGGCACAGTGCCCACTGGGGGTAGGGGAGAGGATTAAGGGGCTGAAAGTGAGAGCGCTGGGTTTGATGTTCGGCCCTACAGTTTCAAGCTGTGTGACTCTGGACTGGTTACCTAACTTCTCTGAGCCTCAGTTTGCTCATCTCTAAGATGGGGATGATGATGTTGATGATGCTACTTCTGATTTTATTGTTGTGAGGACCCGATGGACGTCATGATATATCACAGGAGCTGTTGCTACTTTGCCCCCCACCAACCATTGGAGAGAAAAGGCTTCCCGCTGTAGAATTTATTGTTCACCCCAGGTCCTCTCTGACAGGCTGGTTGGACACAACCCTTTCCTCCCTCTAAAGGGCTGCTGGGAGGGATCCTCTCACAGCATAGTCTCTTCACCTGAGCCCCAGGCCTGGGCTTGTTGCTCTCTGGAGGCGGCAGGCTCCTCTCCTGTCGGGCTGGTTGGTGATTCACAGATGTGCCCCGCTCTCTCCCTGGGCCCTTGAAGGCTGAGGTTTTCCATTCCGCCTTTAACCCCCCAGTGCCTGTTAGGCACTGAACTTGGAGGGCTTGGGCAGCCTGGAAAGTGGGGGGAAGACTGATGGGGAGGACACAGGGAGCCTCCTGGGGGAGGGCCGAGTTTCCCCTTCACCTGGCAGCGGGGGGTGGGGATGCTTCCAGAAAGGGCTCCTTTGAAGTCTGACCTGATTCAAATCCTGCTTCCCTCAGTTAAAAACTCAGGGAAGTCTCTGAACTTCCGGCCTCAGTTTCCTTATCCTTAAGTGGGGGAGGGGTGGAAAACAACGCCCCCTCAGAGGACCGTCCATAGCTGCACTGCCCAGGCGCTCCCAGCGATGGTGGGAACTGTTCTAGATCTCTGCTGTCCCGTAGCCACTAGGTGTGTGTGGCTCTTGAGCGCTTGAAATGTGGCTAGCGCCAGTCGGAACTGGTAATTTTATTCCATGTTAATTAACTTAAATTTAAAGAGCCACATGTGGCTATGCCTGACGGCTACGCTGATGAGAAGGCCCAGGACTGGATGATGAAACAAGATTCTGTGTATGGGAGCAGGGCCTGGCTCTCAGCAGCTGAGTGTTTTCCTCCTCGTGTGTTTTTTCTCTGCTTGGCTCCACTGACCCCCCCCCTTCTGTGGTCCTGTTTCCCAGCAAAGCCTGAGGCTCTCCTGGGTGCTGGCCCAGGCTCCTCTGCTCTCCGTCCAGCCCCCCTTGCCCCCGTCCCTAATGTCCCCACCCCCTCCTGTCCCACCAGCCTCTGGGGCAGCTCTGACCAGGAGACCTTTCTGGGACGGTGTGAACGTTCCGGACCTGCCCCATCCGCCCAACACCTCGGCCACTCTCCACTCCTCCGGTGGCATTGAGCACCTGAAGTGATGCTAGTGCCATCTAGGATCCGAATGTTATTTGCTACTTGATTTTAATACGGTTAAAATGTGACTAGTGGGCACCGTCCCTCTTGGGCAGCTTGACCTTAGAGTCTTGCCTTCTCTGTTGACTCAGGGCCAAACGCCTGGATTCAGGCCACTGGGTGGATGTTCTCACCCTTTTTGGTCCTAGCAGGCCACCATCCCTGAGACTGGAGAGCTGGCTCAGTGGCCCCCGCTTCCTTCGCTGGCTGTCATTTCTCGAGCACAGGAGACGGCCCCAGGTCTGTGCAAAGTGCGGGCAGCTCCCACTGGGAGCTGAGCTCAGGTCCATGGGTCTTGGACTCAGGCTCAGAGGAATCCCGGTTCCTAGAGATGATGGTCCAGCCCCCCCTTGCCTGTTTCTGCACCTGCAGATACATCCGGAAGGCCTGCTTCCCATAGGGGCGGCCATGGTCCATAGGTTTTTCTGCTATGAATTAACACGTTATGGATGTCTTTCCATGTAGATAACAACTAGATTAACTTTTTTTTTTGGCGCGGGGGGAGGATAACGTTACTTTTATTTTTCATTTGAAAGATACAGAAAACCAAAAAGTAACGCACCGAAACCCTGCCACTTGCCTCGGGCTTCATAAAAACGTATTTTACTACAAGAAAAAGCACGGGCCTGTTAAAAAATTAAAACAGAGCCCAGAGGTGTCGAGGTAAGTCTCATTCCTGTTCCTGCCCTCCCATTTCTGTCCCCAAGGCAGATACACGTGGGAAAAGTCTCCTCTCAGAGATACTCTGGCCATATGTCCGCCTCACAGGGACTTGGATGTTTGTGCTCCGTTTAAAAACAAGCACACAAATGATATCACACCCTATTCACATCTTACTTTCCTCCTTTAAATTATAATACATCTTAGGAGTTTATTCTGGAATATATAGAGAGCAGGGGTTAGCAAACTACGGCCCACGGGCCAGATCCAGCCCACCTCCAGTTTTTAGATGGTGCGCAAGCTAAGAATGGTTTTTACATTTTTTGATGGTTGAAAAAAATAAAAAGAAGAAGAGTATTTTGTGACATGTGAAATTAAGTGAAATTCAAATTTCCGTGTCTGGACGTAAAGTTTTATTGGTACGCAGCCATATGCCCATTCATTCATGCGTAGTCTGTGGTGGTTTTCAGGCTGTAGCAGCAAAATTGAGGAGTTGTGACAGAGGCCGGAAGGCCTCCAAAGGCTAGAATATTGATTCTCCTGTCCTCTACCGAAGACATTTGCCGACCCCTGATAGAGAGCTCCCACAGTCCTTTTAACTTCAGCATAACCTTCCAGGCTTACGTCAAGGAAACTGGGGCCCTGATGGGTTTGAGTGTCACCCCAAGCAGGCCCGAAAACCCCTCCTTCTGCCTGGTTCACTGTTCTTGCTGAGTTAGGCTGATGCTGTTGGAGAATGCAGTAGGGCAGTGGTGATGGTTAAAGCAGATGACCTTTGGCACCATTTTTTTGGCCTCTTAGATGATGTTTGAGGCTCTAATCCCTTCTGTCCAGCGCCACAGATTTGCTGTAACACCTTCTGTGTGGTGATACCTAGTTTTCACAAATTTTTGCGAAGTCTCTTAGAATCCATCTTGTTTCCCTCTTTGCTTTTACCGTTAGGATGCTCGGAGCCAGGTTTGCAGCCTGCCTCCAGCAATCTGATCTGGTCTTTGTTTTGGTTTTACCGACTTCATCCTGATTTCAGATTGGTTCGTCCCTGATTTTTCTTTTTGTCTTTTGTCTTAAAAAATTATTAGTTAATTAATTAATGTTTGGCAACGTTGGGTCTTTGTTGCTGCACGTGGGCTTTCTCTAGTTGCGGCCAGCGGGGGCTACTCTTCATTGCGGTGCGCGGGCTTCTCATTGTGGTGGCTTCTCTTGTTGCAGAGCATGGGCTTTAGGCGCGTGGGCTTCAGTAGTCGTGGCGCGCGGGCTTCAGTAGTCGTGGCTCGCGGGCTCTAGAGCGCAGGCTCAGTAGTTGTGGCGCACGGGCTTAGTTGCTCTGCGGCATGTGGGAACGTCCCAGAACAGGGCTCGAACCCGTGTTCCCTGCATTGGCAGGCGGATTCTTAACCACTGCGCCACCAGGGAAGCCCCTTGCTCTCTGATTTTACCTTATCCTGTGCATTTCTGACAGTTGTCTCAGTTCTTGAGGGGTGGGCTGGAGCAGACAGGAGTAAAGAAGACGAAAACACTTGCGAGATGTTTCCAGGTTTGTTCCCCCTGAGTGCCTGCGGGGTGGTGGGTGGGTGGTCTCCTAACAGATGATTCTAGAAGGAAATCAAGGCCCCATGGAGTGTCTTAACCAAGGTCACACCCTGGGCAAGAACCAGGGTCTTTGGGTGTCCATCCTGGGTCAGACTTGGGAAGGTGACAGTGAGTGAGCTGGAAGGTGCAGGGTCCCTATTGGAGGCCCCGGGGCCCTTGGGAGCCACTTGGCCTGAGGGAGGACCCTGCAGTGGAGTAGGTGACGGGCTTACCACTCCTGGGTGGAGGGTCTCTCCTGTCTGTTCCACATCCGGGGCCCAGGGATCTTGGAACTGTTGGGGTGGCAGTGCTGCAGGCGTGTCCTCGTGGAGGGGCCTCTGGGCTCCGGTTCCAGCCTTGGTACTCTGCGGACGCTTTCCAGTGTTTCTGCTTTCCTTCTGTTGACCCTGGGATATTTCTCTGAGCTGGAAAGGAAGTGGGGGGAAAGGTAACCCACGGGTGGAATCAGATGAGACCAGCAACTGGCCGCCCACTGGAGGGCATGTGTGGGTGTGTCTCCCGGAGACTGGGGGCCCAGGCTCTCTGCCTCCTGTCTCTTGGGGTTGGCTTGGTTTTCGGTGACGCGTGTTTGTGTTTTAGGGCTTGTGAACGGAGCTCAAATGAGCCATGGGGCGGAGTCCGGTGTCTGTTGCCTCTTTCTGGCTGTGCGATGCAGCCTAGGACAAGTAATGGAGCCTCTGTGCAGAGCCTCTCAGTTTACTCACCAGTGAAATGGGGTGATGAATGACACGCGACCTCAGAGGGTCTGGTGAGGCACAGGGAGCCGAGGGGCCATTTGAGGCGTGAGTCCGTCCTTCAGGCCGTGTCTTAGTCCCCCTCCTTCCTGTCTGCGGCTCGTAAACCCTCGGAGCCCACCCTGGGGCCAGGCAGGTGGATCCAGCGGCCTCCTTCCCTTTGTCCCAAAGGGGCTTCAGGCCCGATCTGTCCCCAAACGGACCTGCGGTCCCCCCTCGCCCCCAGACCCCCCAAGCCTGGGCTTCCTCCCCGAGTGTGGGGCCGAGCCAGAGACCTGGGGGTCACCTCAGCTGCCCTCTCACCTGCCCAGCGCCTGCAGAAGCCTCCATCCTGCCCCCAGTCTGTTCTGTGCAGAGCTGCTGGGTAGACCCTGTGGGTGGGTGCCCTGACCTGACTCAGAGCCCCATGAGCCCTCAGGGCCTCCCGGCACTTCTTGCATGAAATCCAGGCCCTTCTCACTGCCTCCGAGGCCTGTCTGCCCCCGGCTTCTGCTGACCTCTGACCTCCCCTTGGCGGCCACCCCTGCAATAACTGTGTGCTATATTGGGGGGGGGGCGGGCTTCTGGCCAGGAGGTCAGGAGGGGGGTGGTGGGAGGGGAGTGGATTTTTCTTTGTGGCCCAGGGGGCCTCTCTGGGAGATGCTGGCAGTCAGAAGTCCCTGAGGCCAGGCCCGAGGGTGCACACAGCAGGGGGCCCCGTGGGGAGGGGGTGCCTCGGGGGACCCTGCTTGTCCTCACGCTGAACTCTGGTGCCCGCCGCAGACCCTCTGGGAGCATCGCCCAGTGCTGCTGTCTCCGTGGCCATGGCAACTGCCTGGCACCGAGGCCCTGCTCGTTAGGCTAATGAGGCGAGCCCGCTGGGCCGAGGTGGGGGGCCGGGGATGTGCTGCCCTGGGGCTCAGTGGGGCTTGTCCGCCGGGCCGCCGGGCCAGGAGCGGAGCGGGGGCCCTGGAGGGACGCTGCAGAGCCCAGCGGGAGTCAGGGGTCCCCAGGGTCCTGGGGGCTTGGGCCAGGTTTGCAGGGTGGGGTTCTGGTGGGAATTATGTGTGGTGGTGACTCCTGGGTGACTCCTGTGACCAGTTAAACTAGGGGAGGATGAAAGCGGGGGGAGAGACTGGGAGGTGCCCACTTTTCCCTGGCCCCTACCCCCACCGACGCCGTCTCCCACCCTCCTGAGTATTCCTAACCATTTTCACTTCTCCCCACTTCTGCCTTCTGCACCTCCATCTAGGCCCTCGTACTGGGTGGAATAGTCTCCCTTGCCCCAATTCATGTGTTTCCCAGAACCTGAGAAGGAGACCTTATTTGGAAATAAGGTCGCTGCAGATGTAATGAGTTAAGATGGGGTCATGCTGGAGTAGGGTGGCCTTAAATCCAGTAGGACTGGTGTCCTTATAAGAATAGAAAGTTGTGTGAAGACGGAGGCAGAGAATGGAGTGATGAGTCTACAAGCCTAGGCTTGCTGGCTAGATCCATGGAACAGACTCCCTCGGAGCCTCCAGAAGGGACCGCTCCACCTGACACCTTGATTTCAGACTTCTGACCTCCCTAGCTATGAGAGAATAAATTTGTATTGTTTTAAGCCCCCTAGTTGGTGATAAGTTGTTATAGCAGCTCCAGGAACCTAATATAGCTCTCATCATCACTTGCTTGGACTATTGCAGTAGCCTCCTCACCAGTAAGCCTGACCATCTGTTCCCCACATGGCAACCAGAGGGTTTTCTTTTAGGCCTGTCTCTCTTGTGCTCAGAGCCCTCCCGGCTTCAGGCAGCATAAAAGCCTACTCTTTATCTTGCTTACAAGTCCCGCACAGTCTGTGTGCCCCCCACCCCCCCGCCCCCCAATTCCCTTTCTGATCTGCTCCCTTGCTCACACTCTGTACCAGCCACACTGACCTCCTTGTTGAAATTTACCTGACATGTGCCTGCCTCAGGATCTTTGCACTTGTTCTGCCTGCAACACTCTTCCCCCAGGTGTCCGTGTGACTTGCGTCATTTCTTTGCCATCTTTGCTCAGATGTCACCTTTTCTGTGGGTCCTTCTCTGGTCAATTAAATGTACCTTCTCTGGTACAATTAAAATTGTACCCTCTCCTCCTCAAGCCCTCTCCTTCCCTCCTTCACGTGTCTCCTTCTGATGAACTGTGGTTTTATCTGTTTAACTTGCTGTGGTCTGTCATCCCTGCTAGAATACATGTTCCAGAAGGGCAGGGACTTTGGTCCACGTTCCCTGCTGCATCGCCATTCTAGAACAGCTCTGGACACACAGTAGGTGCCCGATAAATGTGTCGAATGTCAGGTTCTGGCTGGGCATGGCCTGACCTGGCATCTCAATGCAGGATGTCTTGGGATCCCAAGTTGTCTGCCTTTCCCTGCCTCTGATACCTTTTCCCTCACCTGTGGCCCTCCTCAGACCCCCAGAGGTCGCTGGGCCTTCAGCTGCTCCCTCCCTGTCTTTCCTGTGGGTGGTCATGACGGTCCTGGCTACTTCAGGCCTCAGTTTTCCCATCCACGAAATGGGCACAATCAGGTTGCTCGTCTCTCGAGGCTGTTGGGAGCCTTAAGTGAGGTCACGCAGGACGGGGCTTGCTGCCTGACACTGAGAGCACGAAGAAAGACTTCAATCCGATGGGCGCTTGGTGGCGGTGGTGTCAATTTGCTGTGCTGGTTTTTAGAGGAAGGGTGAGACATCATAGCCAGATGACTCCAGGTGCCTGGGGGACTTTAAGCCCGTGTTCCCTTAGGCAGGTGGCCTCTGGATGCTCTTGTGGCCTGAGACGTCTCCTTCCTGGCCCCATGCGCCCGTCCCCTCCATCACAGGAAGGGAAGCTCTGCAGGGTCCGAGGGGGCATTCCCAGGGCCTGTGAGGCCCGTCTGTTGTTTGCTGAGAGAGAAGACCCCAGGTAACTTCACGAAACCCAGGGGCAGGAGGGACCCTTCTCCCTTTCTTGGGCTGGGTTCTTCTTTCACTCTGTGCCTCAGTTTCTGCATCTGTAAAATGGGGGTAAATGTCCTCCCTGCCTCCTAGGGGAGTGGGCTGGATTAGGGCAGCTGGGGTGGCCTCTGTGATGGTGACCTGCCGTGGACAGGTTGTGTGCAGGCCATCTTCCTCCCCACCTTCCTTGTCTGGTCTCTGGGCAGGGCTGGAGGCCGAGCTGACAGAGGTTTTATGGGCGAGCTCACTCCGTGTTTGTTGTACGTTAGCTCATCGAAGCCCCGCGGTAACCAGAGCCCCACAGTGACCACAGTGACAGTTGTGGCCAGAACTGTTAATTTCCCTGTTTAACGATGGGAGAATCAAGGCACAGAGCGGTGATGTCATTGGTTCAGGGCACACGGCTTGTAAGCGCTTTCCTTGGTGGGTGGCTGCCACGGGCAGGACCTGGCCTTTCCTCCTGTCTCCCTTTCCCGTGCGCTGTGGATCCCCGGGCAGGGGGGTCGGCCTACATCCACCACGTGCGCAGCCCTGGGCACCTCAGCTCACCTCTCTGCCCTGGCCTGGCCTGTTTCCCTCGAGGTCACACCCCCAGGCTCCCCGCAGGCTCCTGGGCTCTGCCTTGCAGGAAGCTGACCCCGCTGTCTAGACTATAAATAGCAGCCGCAGCGGCGGGCAGGAAGCTGCATCTCATGGCACCTGGGCTCTGGCTGCTGCCCCCTTGCTGCGGCACCTCCTGGAACTGTGCTTCTCCCAGTGGGCATGCCGAGGCGGAAGCGTATGTGCACCCCAGGAGCTGCTCTGCAGGTTTGCTGTGTGACCTTTGGGCCCCCGTTGCCCTCTCTGTGCCCCTGAGCCCCTGGCCATGTGTCCGGGATGCCTCTGAGCTCCCCGTGCTGTAAAGAGCGCCTCCACGGTGTTTGGGTGGCAGCCAGGGAGGTGTGGAGGGTTTGGTGGTTGGTCTGACACTGGGGGGACGGGTAGTGTTTTCCTTGGAGGGGAGGTAAGAGGGAGGCGGGCAGTGAAGGAGCCTGGGGAGGGGAGGTGGGCCCTTTCCAGATGCAGGGTGCGAGGGGTGTGGGGGAGGATGAGGTGGAGCTGCCTGGAGGGTCCTGGACTGGGAGGCAGGCCGTGGGGTGGGCACTGGGCCTTTGAGACCCATCTTGTTTACTGGGTTGCTGTGTAATTTTTGTACAGCCTCTCTGGGCCTTGGCATCCTCCTCCCAGACTTCCTGGCAGGAAAGAGACGCACAAGGGTTTTGAAGCAAGGAGAGCATTTCGTCGTGTCCTCTATCAGCTTTCGCGTTGCGATGGCTATTATTGTTAATATCATTATCTCGTCGCAGGGCAGGTTTCACCTTGTCCCTGTCCGTACTGCCAGGTCCTTGGAGACCCGGCTCTTGGGCAGGGGTCAGTGAGGTGTGGTCGTCAGCAGCCATGGGGGGAGGGTGCTGACTCACACCAGGGCCGCCCCTAGTGGCCGTGCTGCTGGGCACATGGGGTGGCCTCTGCTTCCCCGGTCCCTGCTCACCACCCGTCAGCTGCGTGGTGAGGGCTTGGTCCTTTGCGTGCTTTTTCCAAGCATGAGTGTCGTGCTGCCGGTCAGTTGAAGCTTGCAAAGCCTTCCGTTTCCCCAGAGATTTTGTGCTTTGTTGGTGCCAGTGGCATTCTTGACCTAGGATGCAGGGACACGCAGGTTTCAATAGGGCGTCTTCCCTGTTACGGATCTTGCTGGAGTCGGGGATGAACGATAGGGCGATTTGTGACTGGTCCCCAAAACCCACAAAGGTTGCCCAAGAAAACCGGTTGATGAGTTATTTGTTGTCATCTTAGGGAAGGGAAGTCTCTAGCGGTAAAGCCACGGGGCTCTGCCTGATTCCCGTGTTCATCGAAGGCTAGACTGGGCACCCTTGGGGTATGTATTCACCGTACAGATGACAGAACGGGGCATACCTGTTCTTGCTCTGTAGGAGTGGAGAGACCGAGTCACGTGGACCCAATACTTGCCTGCTGGAGCTCAGGGTTTGTGGGGTGGGCCTTTGGAGCAGTTCCCTCAAGACCTGGAGAGTTCTGTAGCCTGTGGGAAGGAGGCTAATGGTCTCCTCCAAAGATGTGCACGCCCCTAAACCCCAGGACCTGTGACTGTGCTAGGTTACATGGCAAAGGGGAATTAAGGTAGCAGATGGAATTAAGCATGCCAGTCATTTGACCTTGAGGTGGAGGAAGTTATCCTGGATAATCCTGGTGGGCTCGCAAAGGTCCTTATATGGAGGAGGCAGGAGATTTAGTCCAAGAGATTTGAAGATGCTGTGCTACTGACTTTAAGGATGGAGGAAGGGGCAAGGAGCCAAGGAGCGCAGGCAGCCTCTCGAAGCTGGAAGAAACAAGGGATGCGGGCTTGCCGAGAGCCTGCTGCAGGAACACAGCCCAGCTGCCAGCCCGATTGTCGCCCCGTCAGATCCATTTCAGATTTCTGACCTCCAGAACTACGAGAGAAGAAATCTGTGCTGCTTCAGGCCACCGCGTTTGTGATCATTTGTTACAGCAGCAAGAGGAAACTCAAACAAGAGCCCTCATCTTCCCTGAGACCCCTAGCAGCCAGGTGCCACCTGGTCATTTAGACCGCGTGTGTCCCTGCAGCCAGTGACCTTGGAATCAGGTGACCGCTCCGTGGCTTGCCCTTGCCCAGGGGCTATGGGTGAGGGACACGGAGTGAACAGAAGGTCGTGCAAACTGTGAAGGGCTGTGCTGGACAAAAAAAATGAAATGCAAGAAAAAAAAAATCTAGAAGTAGACAGAATGACCATTTGGAGGTTTTGGAGCAGGGAGGGAGTGGTGTGAAGTTAGGGATGTTTGTGTGTTCATTTTTCCTTCATTCCTTCCAATCCGGTGGGGGTACCTGGCTCCAGTGAAGGGCCAGAGGGGAAAAAAAACGTGTCCCCAGCCTGTCTGCCCGAGCCATGACGAGCCACTGATGATTCTCTTGGGTGGGGTCTCCCTAGGGGCAAGTGCACCACATTCTCCGAGCAGACGGGCCATGCCACATGCTGCTTCCTTCCCGGCTTTATTGAAAAGAGGAAGAAAATGGCCCACGCCTTCGGCCCGAAGGCCTCTGGGCCCGAGGTCCAGAAACCTGAAGCCTGCAATTAAATGAAACTGGATCCTTAGGTGGGGAGAGCTTCTCTCGCCTGAAGGGGAGGCTCTGGAGACCAGGCCCTGGGGAACCACCGCTCGTGGATAGGCTGTATGGGGTCTGGGGGGGCAGAAAGGCTGCCACGGGGAGACGGTGGGAATGTTCTAGCCAGCCTGAGTCCAGGAGGCTGGGCTCTGGGCCACCAGCTAAGGTGGCGGCTGCCTTTTATTTAAAAAAAAAAAAAAATTAATAAAAATTACAGGTGACTTTCTGGTCATTTGAGTTTCCTCCCCAGAGACTGCCACCTCTCTGCTGGACTTGTGCTCGTCTAAAGGTGTTGTCACACTTGCACGGGCCTCTGCATGGTTTCCTGCATGGCCTGGGGCCCCCGTCTCATCTCCAGGCTGGGAAGATGCACGTGGCCACGTCTTTCTGTGTTTGCCGCTCTGCGCTTCGCTGTTGGAATGGAGCCTCAGGACTCTGCCGGGTTTGTAGGTCAGAAGTGGTCGGATATTGACAGCTTTTATATAACTCAGCTTGGTAATTTCCTCTGCACGTGGAGACAGGCAAGCAGACTGGACTGGTTCCGGGCGGGGAGTCTGGTGGCGTATCCCTCCTGGCCTCTTTCCAGCTGTGAGTGGTCCCTCTGTGCCTCAGTTGCCCTATATGGAAAATAAGGACTGAAATAGTACCTATTTTCTAGGATCCTTTTGAGGATTAGAAGTGTAATACACAAGGCTAATAGTGTAGCTATTATTGTTATTTAAAAAAATTCCCTGGCGGTCCAGTGGTTAGGACTCTGTGCTCTCACTGCCGAGGGCCTGGGTTCCGTCCCTGGTCGGGAACTGAGATCCCTCGAGAGCTGCGTGGTGTGGCCAAAAAAAAAAAAAAAAAGAAAAAGAAAAAAGGATTTTGCGACGTGTTGGTGCAGTTAGAGCTAGTGGATGAATTTTAACTTCTGTAGAGATAGCAGGGGATACAGGACACGTGATTGGTGTATTCCCCAGATACCGCTTGGGTTGATTGACGTGTTGGGAGCTTCTCTGAGTGCTGCCAGGGGCTCACGTGCTCTTCTCCACGTATTCCGCGGGGTGGGACTGCTGGCTTGTGGCTCTTCCAGCCGATGCTGGCAGGTTCTGCAGGGGCTCCCCTGGCTGGCCCTCTGCGGTGGGGTGTGAGATCTCCCCACGGCCAAGGGCTTGGGTAGGGCGCATGGCTCGACAGCTGCTTTACGAAAAAGACTTTCTTGATTTTCAGAAGCAGAACCAACCTGTTCTCTGTATTTTTATTTTATTTTATTTTATTCTATTTTATTTTATTTTATTTCATCTCATTTTATTTATTTTTGGGCATACCACATGGCAAGGGTCTTAACCGCTGGACCGCCACGGAAGTCCCTGTGTTTTCTAGAAAGTGGAAAATTAAGACACACACACACACACACACACACACACACACACACACACACACACAAAATACAATCATGTTCTCACCCCGCCAGAGAGAGAGACTGTTGGCATCTTGGTGTCTGTGGGTTTTGATGGAAAAGGACCAGCTCAGACCTTTGCTGCCTGGAAGTGACCATGGGGAAAGTTCGGGAACGGGAAGCTATCTAGATTCTGCAACCCGCACTAGACCCGGTGGGTCGGAATCCTCGGGAATGGGGCAGGTAATTGACGGCTCTGAGGTGGGGCTTCGAGTCAGCTGGACCCGGGACCTTCCTCAGCCCTGCAGTTGTTGTGTGACATTGGACACGAAAACCTCAGCCCCGTGATCTCGTCCCCTTGCAGGGTTTTGTGCAGCTCTGCACACTGTAGGTGCTCAGTGAAGCAGGATTTCTCAGCCTGGGCATTGCTGACGTGTGGGCTGGATACTTCTGTTTTGGGGGCTGTCCTGCGCGCTGTAGGATGTCTGGCAGCATCCCTGGTCTCCACCAGTTGTACCCGCCACCCATTGTGACAACCAGGAATGACCGCAGACATTGCCCAGGGTCCTCTGGGGGGCACAGACACTCCCCAGGACGCCTGTGGTACATGAGGGCTGTTAGGAGGGCAGAGAGGTCCCGTGAGGGAGTTTTCCTTGGTGTCTGTGTCCAGCATGTAGATTTTGTTCATTCGGGTGTGCTCACTGGGTACCTACTGTGTGCCGGGAGCGGTCCCAAGTGCCAGGATGTGGCTGGCACCACGCCAGACATGAGCAACCCCACCCAACCCCCCGGCAGGCACAGACGGACACTGCCCACCCGTCCCGGCTTGGCATCTACATATGGTGGTGACTTGAGGCCCATGGCTGCCTCAGTCTCCTCATCTGTGAAGTGGGGGACGTGTGGCCCCGAGGGTTGCGGGTGATCCTGCGAGGAGCTCTGTCACCTTCGTGGGCTGGCTGTTTCCTTTCCGGGCCTCAGTTTCCCCATCTGGAGAGCGGCATTCATGGTAGCACTTGCCCTCTGGGAGGCTGTGGGGATGAAAAGTCCCTTTGCCCGGGCACGGGGCGCACAGTAGGTGTTTTGTGACGGTGAGCGGGTGACCTGTGTGCACAGACTTGGAAGGCCAGTGTGTGCACACACCTGCCCTTGGGGGGATGCTGCAGTGGGCCGTGCGGGGCTGGGGCTGGGGCTGAGGCTGGGCAGGGTGTCCTCTCCATGCCGGGCTGTGCAGGTGGGGGTCTTGGCTGGAGGGGCTCAGCTGCCCCCCTCCCCAGGTCCCCGAGGAGCCGGCTCAGTGGAGATCCCTAAGGCGATTAAGTGGGTTCATTTGATCCTGAACGTGAACCTGAGCAGGCGGCTTATCTCCTGGAGATGAAAGCCGGGCTGGCGAGGAGCCACCTGGCCCAGGCAGGGAGTGCGGGATTTTCTCCTCCACCCACTGCCCAGCCGGGGCCTGTGCTGGGGGCCTTTTGCCCCACCCTCCTCCGGCCCCTTCAGCCACATGCGATGATGGACGGAGGGCCGGGTGCTTTTCCGGGTCTCAAAGCGGCAGGCACTTGCCGTGTTAATTCGTTTGATCCTCTCAATCTTGCGAGCTAGCAGCGATCGCATCATCACTTTCCCTGTGTTACAGGCAAACAGCTAAGGCTCAGAAAGGTCGGCTAACGTACCCAGAGCCACACAGCATCCTGACAACCCCTGACGATATTTACAGCGTGTACTTGGAAAATCCCCTTTACTCCTTTGGCACTGAAATTCCTCCTGAATACGGTCTTGACTTTGCACAGAATTAACACCGACAATAACAGCAATCAGTGTACACTGTAGTATAAAAGGAAACGGGAGGAAGTGCTGCTGGCTCCCACTCAGAGTGAGTAAGTGTCGATGCGATGCAAGTGAGATCAGAAGCGTTTCGGTTCTGGAAACACATGAAAGTGATGCTGAAGAAAAAGCTAGTGTCTGGATCGGTTCTGGCAGGTTTTATTTTTAACGGCCAGGTTATTTGAAAATTGTGTGGAGAGGGTGACTTTCGTGGCGTGGGACTGTCCCACTGGCTGAGTGCCAGCCACAGGACAGCCAGAAATATCCCTGCCAGTTTCTGAGATGTTCTAGGGTGGGGGCCCTGCCTGGGAGACCCCCTTGGCCCTAACAGCACGAAAACAACAATATGCTGTTAGTGGGGGGGTGGGACCCCTGTGGTCGAGACCCTCCCTGCTTTCCCAATGGCAGACCAGACACTGTGGTCCCCCTCCCCGCTCTGCTGTCTGCCTCGGCACCCACACAGCCTCCTCCTGGCCCCTGAATCTATCCGCCCTTGTCCCGGCTGCGCTCTCCATGCTGCAAGCAAAGGGATCCTGTCCGAAGGAGAATGAGATTCTTCAGCTCCTCGTCTCACACTCTCCCTTTCCTTTTTCCTCCTCCTCTGAGAACAAACCCGGAGGCCCCAAGGGTGCCAGGGAGCCGCTCACCCCCACTGACCCATCTCCTGGCTCTCGCTCCAGCCACATCCCTCCCCACCCCGGCCTCTGCACTCAGCTGCCGCACTTGCTGTTCCCCCACCGGGGATGCTGTTCCCTGTGATCGGCATGGCGGCTGCCATCAGGGCTCAGCTCCGATGTCACCCTCAGGAGAGCCTCCTGGCTGCCCAATCGAGCAGCACCCGCACCCCCCACAGCCACTGTCGCAGCCGCCCCCACTTAGGTCCGTCGTTGTTGGTTGATGAAGTTCCTCGGTTGATTCCTTCCCCTGTTGTGTTGTCAGCCTTCCAACATCAGGTCACTTCCGAGGAAGCAGGAGTCGCCTCTGTCTTGTCCGCTGCTAGGCCCCCAGTGCCTGGAATGGTGTCAGGACGTAATAGGGGCTTGGTCAGTTAGTGTTGACGGCTGATGGGTCCCTTGGCAGCGAGACCAGGCCTGGCCTGACCTGGAGGAGGGGGAGGATGGGCCCTGGACACAGGTCCCTTGTCCCTCAAGTGGGTTCTACCCTGTCTGGAACTGACCAGACCAAGGGGCCAGCCCAGGGTAGGGTGGGTGCCACTGACTGCTATTTCCTGCCCAGGAATAGAGGCCCTTAGGGGTCAGGGTAGGGGTGGGGTCAGTGCGGCGACGTAGCCCCCAGGATTCTTCTGGCAGAGTCTGAAGACATTTCATTTATCCCAGCCTGGAGGAGGTGTCACAGGCATAGCGGGTTGACGCCAGAGATGCTGTGAACGTCCTGCAGTGCACGGAGCAGCCCCACAGTGACCAATGATCAGGCCCAAGCGTCTTGAGCGTGAAGACCGGGCATCGAGCCTTAGGGACTCACATCTTGATTGTGCCCTGGGCGGGGGAGGGCAGGAACGCCTGGATTCCCTTTGCATGCCGGGTCCGTGTTTCTGCGGTCCAGAGCGTGCTCTCCCCTCCCCTCCCCCCGGGCACCTCCCTGATGGGGCGCTGGGTGGTGGGCGAGGCTGGCTGTGATCTAGAGGCCCTGGGGCCAGTTCACGGCTCGCCTAGTGGCTGTCCTGTGCCCCGGGTCCCCCACCTCCACTCCACCACAGAAGCAGGAACTTTCCAACACAGAGCCCGGCTGTGAATCGGTGCGGCTCGCTCTGGGCGGTACGTGGGGCCTCTGGGGCTGTTTTCAGTTTCTACCAAGTTTCTCACGGTGACTCAGTGTTGCCCCCCGGCCCGGTGACCCTGGCTTCTGAGCACCTGCTGAACTCCTGTGGGACATCACAAAGAGCCGGCTTTGAGGCTGCCCTTTGCTGGGTGCTTTGGGCCTCAGTTTTCTCATCTGTGTAGTGGGAACAGCGAGGGAGATGTTACGGGTGTTTTTACTGTCATCAAACAGTGGACCCCAGGGGCCGCATGTGCCCAGGGTGTGCGTGGAGGGCAATGATGTAGGCACGAGGGGGTGAAAGCTGGGAGACGCTCTGGGGGACTCACACGGGGGGGGGCCGTGCCCTGTATCCCCTCCAGCTCTGTCCGTGGAGGATCTGGGTGGAGGGCCGTGTGTCCAGGGGATTCTGTTCTCCATGACAGGCCAAGCCCGGTCGGGGACGGTGGCCTACGTCTCTCACTGGGTCGTGCTTCAGAGGCTGGGGCGGGGGTTCTGCGCCCCAGGTAGTCTCATCATGACCTGGCTCAGGGCTTGAGCCTGGTGTCCTAGGTGCTGAGGGGCTGGGCTTGCATCCCTGGGGAGGCGGGCTGGTGAACCCTGATGGCGAGCTAGCACCGAGCACCTGCCGTGTGCCAGACTGTATATTTCCGCACAAAGTAGCCCTGGGCATCACCCCCATTTTACAGATGGGGGAACCTAGGCTCGGAGGAGCAAGGTGACGGCCTCAGGCTTAACAAAATGGTGGAGCTGGGATTTGTGCCTGAGCCGTCCCGGTTTTAACTCCCCTGCTTATCACCTCCACCTTACAGCAGAGGAAACAGCCTCAGAATTTAGGCACCGGCGTGGGCTCGCCCAGCTAGAACCTGGTGCAGCTGGGATTGGGTCCGGGTCTCGGGCCAGATCCTGGGCTGCTGGGACTCTGTGTATGGACTCCCTTGCTGGGCCTCTCTGTCCGCATCTGTGCAGGGTGGGCTGGTCCCCCTGGTGCACGGGTCACAGAGGCTGGGGTGGGCCCGGGGCTGGTGTTGGGGAGCGGGCGTGTGCAGAGAGAGGCCTGTCGGGGTGGGGGAGGAGTGGAGTGTTCCGGTAGTGTGCAGAAGTCCTGATCTCCCTTCAGGACCAGGTCAGCGGGAACCACCCCTCCCGCCTGGGATGCTGGACTCATTGGACTATCCCCTGGGCCCCCGGTGACAAATCTCTTTCACCATCTCTTGACCCAGACAATTAATTGCTTCTGGCGATCAATCACTGGTTCCATGACACCCCTGCTCTCCCAGGCAGCCCCCGGCCCTGCCCTGCAGCGACTCACGGCCCAGACCCTGCTCTTGGGCAGGGAAGCCTGGGGCGGGGGTGGGAGGCTCTGCAGTGGTTTTCCCTTCTGGCTGGCCATCAGGCAGCCTCCTCCCGGGGGAGCCCAGCAGCTGGCATTGTAGGGCCCTTGGCCTGTGCTCCAACAGGGTGGAAACTGAATTAGCTTTACAGAGAGCCCATGATGGGGCCTCTGAGGGACTTCCAGAGGCTTCTGGAAGTTTCCACCCCGTGCAGTCCCCCGTGCCCCATTCCCAGAAAGCCCACTGTCTTATCTCCCACCCCTCGGGGGACTCTCAGGCGGAGGTGATGTGTGGTTACAGTGAACGCCTGTATGAAAGTCTTAGCTGTGGGAGCCCTGGGTACACTTTCTTGCCTCTCTGCCTCACCGCCCCATCTGTAAAACGGGGAGAGTCATAGTAACTCACGTGGACGGTGGTTGTAAGAATTAAACCAGTTAGTAGTTTACAGGGCTTAGCACGGTGCCCACGCAGTGAAAGCCTCAGGGGAGCTCCAGGTGTCTGCAGCTGGCGACGCTGGTGGTGGACAGACAGGTAGACGGACAAATGGCTTCTCCGTGCTGCCGCCTCGGGCCTCCGCAGGCCTCGGAGCGAAGCCCCTGGCCCTCCCGGCCTGATCTGTGCTGCCTGCCCTGACTTGGCCTGTGCTGGGCCGGGAGCCAGGCTGCCGACACCCGTGTGGCCCGAGCCCCCGTCTGCCCCCCTCCCCTCCAGAAACGGTCGATATCCTGGCTCCTTCCTGGCGTCTAATTGCTCTTGTCGGCTGCTGTCTCTGCAGATGGCCCCACGCCCCGTCGCGAGGAGGCGGGCGGGAGGTTTCTGAGAAGTGTGTTCTGGGGCCAGATTGAGGGTGGAGCGCGGGGGGTGGGGGGGGATGGGGCAGCCGAGGGCGGACGCCCGGGCCCCCATCTCCCTGCCCCTCCCTGGCTGTGCCATCTCGGGCAGGTCGCTGAACTCCTTTGGGCCTCAGTTTCGCCATCTGTGAAATGGGGTCAGGATAGATGGCCCAGGACCTGGCACACGGTGACTGTGTGTGCAGCAGGGGCTATTATTACTGCTGCGGTGACCATCGTGGCGGTTTTGCCTGTGATCGGCGCAGGTCTCTTTTGGGAGCCCGGGTAGGTGGTCTTGGGGGCTGGGGCGCTTGCGGGCAGGGCTCAGTGCTGCCTCCTCCTGACTGTGCGCCCCCCTTGCATGGACCTGAGCCCCCTGGAGTGGGGCCGTGGCCCCCATGGTTGCTCGGGCTGTGCCCCCTTTGGGTGGGACCACGTGTCGCCCTCCGTTGGGCCACAGCCCCTCCTCCCCTTTTGTCCTCCCCCCAGCCCCTGTCCACTCACATCCACACTGGCTGTGGCCTTGGCCTGGCTGCGCCACTGCCCCGCCCCCATGCCCCGGCAGTCGCTGGCTGCCGCAGTCTGGTGGGGAATCGGAGACCTGGGTGAACTCTCCATGATTGCCTCTCTGCAGCTTCAAGGAGAGCCGGCCTCAGCTGTCACTTGAGAAGGAAAATAAAATATCCCAGTGGCTTCTAAGTGGAAGAGCTGCCTCCCTCCCTCTCTGGCTGTCTGGGCTGCTCGCTACGGCAGTGACAGGGAAGGGTGACACCCGGTCCCAGGGGACTCGGGAGACTTCCCTGTTCGTCGGGTGTGAAGAGACGTGTCTGGCAGACCCGGGCAGCTCTGGGAGGGGTGTTAGGTCCCCACACACCCTAACGCCTCGGGGCCCTGGCCTGCTCCTGCCCCGGGTGCCTGGGTCACACTGTACCTGAAGTCCCCAAATCCAGCCTGCAGGGATGGCTTCCGGAAGTTACGCCCGCCCACCGGGGCGATGCCCGGATCTGCGGGATCGCGTTTAGGGCGTCTGGACAACACGTTTCGTGGCTTGCTCATCTTGGCCTCGTATGGTTCACACTCTGCCACGTGGAGGCTCATGTGGGCATCACTTCCCTTTCCTCAAAGTGGCGGGCATTGAAGCAGCCCCCGGGCCCTGGGTGATTTTGTAGAACTTGACCTGTGCCCACTGCGGGGCTTTGAGATGGGAAGGCAGGGGCTGCAGGTGGAGGAGCATCTTTTCTCCAAGGCTGGCTCGGGGACCTGGTTCCAGCCCTGAGGGTGCCGGGCAGGGAGGGACCTTGCCCCAGCTTCCCGGGCTCATTGGCAGATTGGTCGAACTTGACCTGTGCCCACTGAGGGGGTGGAGATGGGACAGTGGGAGCTGCAGGTGGAGCGTCTCCTCTCTGAGGGCCGGCGGCAAGTCTCCTGGGCTGGCATGGCAGAGCCTGGCAGGGGACCCTGCCCTGCGAGGAGGTGATGACTGGGTAGGGAATTTGTGGGTTAGTTGTGGCTTCTGCTTCTTGTCAGGCGCTGGCTTCTGGCCTCTGCACTGACTGGGGAGAGAATCGTGGAGAAGCCGCCCCCCGGGGGTGGGGTGGGGAACCACGGAAGCGGGTGGCAGCCTGGCTGTGCAGTCCTCTCTTGGAGCCTCAGTCTGTCCATCCGGGAAATGGGTAGCAGCAGCTCAGGAGGCTGCGGGGAGGGCTAAGTCGGGTTACTGCTGCCCGGCTCAGGTCTGAGAACACAGGGCAAGGGTACCACTAACAGTAACGGCGCTCAGCCCCGTGTGCTCGGTTAAGGCCGCCCCGGTGCCCATCCTGACTTCTCTCATCGGCTGTATAACCCCTGGGACAAGTGACTCAACGTCCCCAAGCCTCACTTTCCTCATCTGTAAAATGGGGATAATAGAACAACCTGCCTGGGGACTTCCCTGGCGGTCCAGTGGTTAACACTCCACGCTTCCACAGCAGGGGCACGGGTTCGATTCCCGGTCAGGGAACTAAGATCCCGCATGCCATGCAGCGTGGCCAAAAAAAAAAAAAAAAAAAAATGCTCTGTAGACTTAAAAAATAAATAAATAAATAAATAAATAAAATAAAATAACCTACCTGAAAGGTTGTCGGGAGTTAAATGAGCGTGTAAAGGCTCGGCTTGGTGTCCTCACGGGAGTAACTAAACGCTAGTTATGGCCACTGTTATTATTGCCATTGTTGTTGGTTTTGTGACTGCAGCCAGATTGCATGTAGCTGAGTATGAGGGAGTGAGGGCTGCCTGGAGGAGGAGGCTGTTGGGCTTGTGAGTGTGGGTAGGACTCGCATGGGTATGGGAGGTGCATGGGGGGCTTTTCAGCGGTGGGGAGTGCGGGCATTGGGTGAAAGACGGCAGGCAGGTCCAGGCCTCCCCCATTGCCTTCTGTGATCCTGGCCCCACTGTGCGCTGGGCACCGTGTTAGGTCTGTTGTGAGTCGGCTGGGCCCACTGTGTGCCAAGCCTTCTCTCAGCCCTGCTGTCAGCTGCACCTCACAGCGTTGGTCCTACTGTGCTGAACCCTCCTCTGTATGCAGTCTCTTTTACTCTGAGCCTCACCCTGCTGTTCCCACTGGGCATCTGCCTTCGCGTCTGGCCTTGTGGCTTCAGTGAGGGATAAGGCAGGCCCTTTCCTGGAAGGCTCAGGGTCTGCTGGAGGTGGCCAGGCAGAGCTTTGGGGTGAGGTGGAGGTGAGGGCCAGGATATGACTGGACTAACTGGAAAGGCTTATTCATCGAGGGGAGGGGAGAGGACATCATAAGCTGGGCTTTGAGGGATGTGTAGGAGTTCTTTGGAGAGAAAACTTTGCTGTCACTTGTACCAGGGCAAGTTGTGGGCACAGACCTGTCTGATACGGGTCGGTCTGTTTGGCTGTGAAATGAGCACATTGGGGAGGAATTTGCCAGGGTCCCTGGGAGTGGGGGTGGGTAAGGGGATTCAAGAAAGGGTTCATGTCCCAGCTTTTTTCTTTTGCTTCCAGCTGAGAGACTTGGGACAGGTGACCATTCCATGCCTCAGTTTCTCTGTTTCCCCATTTCTCTTGGAGTGTTGCTGTGAGGGTCCTGAAGTGGGGAGATGCAGAAAGTGCTTACTGTGATTAATAAGCTTGTTGAGGTCTACGCCGTGCCAGGCACCGCTCTAAGGGGCTCTGCTGTATTAACTCATTTAATGGTCACAGCAGCCCTTCGAGGGGACACTGTTACCACCCCTCAGTTTATAGACAGCGAAATAGAGGCACAGGGAGATGAAGTGACTTGGGTGCCCAGTGCAGGAGTGGCCGAGCTGGGGCTGGCACCCCGGCTGCCTCCGTCGCTGCCTTGCCCATCATCTGCAGGCACTGCGGGGGCTCCATCAACACCCCTCTCCTTCTCACACCTCGAAAGTGTGCCTCCTGGGGCCCTGCCGAGGGTACGGCGCACGTGGCTGGAGGCCCAGAGGAGGCTGGGCTGGGAGGGAGGATTTGTTCTGAGCCCTGGCTTGTGCAGTCACTTTTAGCAACCTGCCCAGGGAGCAGGTAGAGGCAAAGGCCTGGTGTTGCTAGGACCTCAAGGGGCCAGCGGGGTCGGGGCCTTGCCTCTGGGTGGCTACGGCACAGCCTGGTGGGAAAGGTTTGGAGGTACTGAGGTTCAACTACCAAGCACTTGCCTGGCTCTGAGACTGCAGCCCTCAGGTTCTGACCTTAGGAGAGACTCCAGTGCAGAGAGAGGCTGAGGCTTGGCTGGGGGAAGAGGACACCACCTCCATGGAGCCTACAGGGATTGACACGGAAGTGTCCTCCCTGGCCATGCCTCACACTGTGCCACTTGGTTATGTGTTAGAGCCGAACGTGCCCCTCCCCTCCCGAGGCCTCGCCCTGGAAATAAAATCCAGGCCAGTATCGCCGCCCCCCCCACCCCCTGCCTTGCCCCATCCGCCACTGCTTCCAGTTTAGCTGGGTCCCATCTCCAGGCCTCTGCATTTGCTGTGCCTTCCTCCTTATCTCTTCAGCCCTGGGCTCCAGTGTCACCTGCTGGGAGACCCTACCTGTCTTCTAGTCCTCCCCCCATCCCCCGTCATGCCTGTCATTCATTGCAGTTTTATGCTGGTTTATGTCTGTTACTTCAGTCACTGCCCTTTGACGTCGTCTTGCTCTATTCTTTTTTATTTTATTTTATTTTTAAATTTTTGACCTCGCCACACAGCTGTGGGATCGTAGCTCCCAGACCAGGGATCGAACCCTGTGCCCTTGGCAGTGAAAGCTTGGAGTCCTAACTACTGGACCATCGGGGAATTCCCCATCTTGCTCTTTTCTTGATGTATCTGTGTGGCGTCTGAGTGTGGGTAGGTGTGACCGTGTCCCCCGAGGACCCTTGTCTTTCGTATTCATGGCCCCATCCCCGTGCAGGGGCTCTGTCAAGCTTGTCAGCTGGCTGAAGGTTGATGCTGGTATCCCAGTCAAAGCTGGACAGCTCTCTCTGGGTTTGAACCCAACTGGCTCTGCCCTCCTGCACCTGTGTGGCCTTAGACTTCTAGTTTCCTGTCTCTGAGCGGGGTGGATGGACACTTTGGGTCAGCCTCTGTGGCTGGGGTAATCTGGGTGGGCTTCCCGGAGGAGGAAAAAGGCAGTGTTATGCTGGTGCTGGGAAGGCAGAGGAGGGGGTGGGAGGGCAAATGGCAGAGTTGAGGGCCAAAGCTCGGAGGGGGGCCTGATGGGGTTTGTCTGGGGGCTTGGTGCCATGTGGGGGCAGGTCTGTTGAAGTGCTAAAGGGAGGGTTACCGAGGGCCTGGGGGAGGGGAACCCTTGGAAACCGTCCTCTTTCCTGTATCTGCTTGGCTGAGAAACCAGTCTGGTCAGCCCCCCTTCCCTTCCCTCCCCCACTCTCTCCCCCAGGGGTTGGGGGAGAGGAGGATGGGGCCGGGCACGGCGCGGTGGCGCGGCGCGGCGCGGCGCGGCGCGGCGCGGGGCGCTGGCCCCCCCGCCCAGCCTTCCGGGGCCAGGCGCGCATGCGTGGGCGTGTGTGGAAGCACAGCGCGCGCAAGCGTGCGTGAGTGTGAGCAAGTGCGTGAATGAGGCCGTGAGGATGTGCGTGTGTGACTGAGGATGTGCAGGAGTGTGGGCACGGAGTGTGGCTGAGACCTTGAATGAGAGGGTCTGCTCCCTGGCTTGACCCCCTTGCACAGGGGTCAGAGCCGCCCCCCTCCCAGGAGGCCCAGGGACTCGGGGACCTTCTGGGCCCACGGAGGTCCCACTGGGTGCAGCTCTGCTCAGGGAGCTGTTGAGCGCCCTCCCTGCCGGGGGCGCCCGGGGTCAGCCTGGGAGCGGGCACCTCCCCACTCCTGCTCTCCTTGTTCACGCTCAAGGAGGGTCCCCCACCAGTGCCGTGGCTCCCGAGGCTTAAAGAGCTCGGACCTGGGTTCAAATCCCGGCTCTTTCCCTTCCCTCCCTGACCTGCAGTGAGTTACTGCTCAGCATCGGCTTCCTGGCCTGGAGACAGAAGCCCGCATACCTCCCTCCCTCCCGGGATGGTTACCGGGGAGGCGACTGGAGTACAGAAAGGCCACAGGCAGTGTATGTGGTTCTCCTTCCCTCCCCCACCCAGAGCTGTCGCTGTCCAAGTCGGGCGCCCAGCACAGCCGCCAAGGCTCCTCTTCCATCCCTCGCCCGCCTGAATTCTACTTGCAAAATGCTCTCCATCCCATCCACTTGTCCTGCTTCCACCCTCACCCATCCTCCACTCCACAGCCCGAGTGCACTCTCCAGATTCCGGTGGGACTTGTCCCTTCTCTGCATGCGAAACCCTCCTAAGGGTCTCCCTGCCCCCCGGGAATAAAATCCCACCCAATCGGAGGGGCCCTGCGGCGATCAGTCCTGCCCACCCCGGCGGCGTTCACACACCCACTCACTGCGCTCTTCCTTCCAGCCTCCATGCTGGGATCAGCGGTTCTCTGCCCGCATCCCCCATCCTCTCGCCAAGCGCACCTTTCACCTTCCTCGGTGGAGCACAGCGTGGCTGTCGCTTCTCCCGGGAAGTCCCCAAGTTTCCTAGGCTGGGAACTGCTCTCTGGACCTGCGTGTTGTCGGCATTGCTGGGAGATGCTCTGTATGGGGCCGGCCCAGGCCGGCCTTGACCTCACGCCATCAGGTGCTCCGTGTCCTTTGGGGGACTGCAGGGGGGACTGGCTGGACCTGAGAGAAGGTGGGAAGAAGGTGGGGTCTGATCTCCCAACCCTTCCAAAGTGGTGCCTGGGGAGGGCGCCCAGCCACCTGACCCTGCCTGAGCCCTTTGCAGGACCTGCTGCAGGCGGCTGGCCACAGAGGCTTCTGGGAGGCTGGGATGGCGATGGAGACATGCCTGGGCCTCCCTGTTTCCAGCCTTCCTGCAGGGCCCTGTCTCTGGAGCTGCCGCAGATGGCAGGACAAGTGTCAAGGCTGGAGGCATTGTAGCGAAAAAAAACTTAAAAAGACGGGAAAGAAGGGGCAGGATCCTTCCCCATGAGCCGCCTGCAGCTGTCCCTTTTAGGGCTCCTTGGGGTCTTGGAGCTTAGCTGCCAGCCCCTGCCTTGGGGTAATATAACGCCCCGCAGGAATCGAGTGCTGCTAGCGAGCCCACGCTGGCTCTGCAAGCACTTTACCTCCACTGCATCCCTGTAAGGTCGGTGTTTTTAATGTATCATCGTTCCCATTTTTAAAAATTAAAAAAAGTTTTTTTGGCCACGCCATGTGACTTGTGGGATCTCAGTTCCCCAACCAGGTATCGAACCCAGGTCCTCGGCAGTGAAAGCGTGGAGTCCTAACCACTAGACCACCAGGGAAGTCCCCGTCATTTCCATTTTAGAGATGAAGAAACTGAGGCTCAGAGAGGTGAAGCTACTCGTCCCAGGGTGCACAGCTAGGAAGGGCAGAGCACAGATTTGAACCCAGGGAGCCTGGGCCCAGAGCCTGAGCCCTGCGTGCAGCTGCCTCAGCCTCGTGAGAGCCGGAAGCCGCAGCTCCACTCGCCTTTGATCTCTGGGTGGGGGCAAGGGTTGCAGAAGGGGTTCCCTAAATGTCCACTCGAGGCTGAGATGTTTGCCAATGGACGGGTCTTGGAGACAGCCGTGGGGAGTGGGCCTATTTTCTGGATGGGAAAACCAAGGTCAGAGACTCCAAGGTCACAGCCGACAGTAGAGGAGCTAGGACCACAGCCAGGGTTTTGATCTCTCTCTGGTGGTCTGCCCATTACTATTTGTTTACTTGTTCTTTTTCTTGCAGAAGCTAACACGATAAAGAACGCATAGGGACTTCCCTGGCTGTCCAGTAGTTAAGACTCCATGCTCCCAATGCACGGGGCAGGGGTTCAATCCCTGGTCGGGGAACTAAGATCCTGAGTGCCGCACGGCACAGCCAAAAAAAAAAAAAAAAAAAAAAAAAAAGCATAAGCACGCGGCTGCAGATTAATGAATAATTGTTAAGGAGTCACCGTGCGGTCTTCTCGCCAGAGGTGATTAACACCCTAACCTTTGTGGGAATCATCTTTTTGTTCTAGTGTGACTGCCCCTGCAGACCTCTCTACTCGTGAAAGTCGAGTCTTACCAGTCCCAGAATCTTATAAATGCAGTCCTCGTGTGTGCTTAGCATCTGAGTGTGACATCCCTCCATGTGGTTGTGTGTCTGTCGTTCGTTCCATTTTATTGTGGGGTAGTATTCCATGGTATGGATGTACCGCTCTTTGTTTATCCCTTCATCTACGGATGGAATGTGTTCAGTTTTTTGTGATTATGAATAAAGCTGTTATGAACATTCATGTACACATCTTTGCATGAGCATATGTTTTCATTTTTCTTGGGTAGATACCCAGCAGTGGAGTTGCTGGGTCGTCTGGTCACCCAAATGTATGTTTAACTTGGTAAGAAGCTGCCAAACTGTTTTCCAAAGTAGTTGCACCGTTTTGCCTTGAAGTAGTGATGTCTGAGAATTCCAGTTGCTTTGCATTCTCGTCCACACTTGGCATTGTCTGTCTTATTTTAGCCATCCAGGTGGGTGTGTAGTGGTCTCTTAGTTTGCGCTTTCCTGATGACTAATGATATTGAGCATCTTTTCATGTGCTGATTGGCCATTTCTATATCGACTTCTGTGAAGTTCTATCAAGTCCTTTTGCCCATGTTTCTATTGGGTTGATTGGCTCTTATTTATTTTATATACTGGACACTAGTCTTTATTGTGCTGGTTTTGACTTTGAATGGTGACTCAGACATTCTTGAATGAGAGTCGTAGGCCCACCCCTCCATGGTGTCACTTACTGACTTTTCATAGGGTCCCCTGGGAAGTTAATGGGGGATTTTCACAGCGACAGTGTGATCTGGGCCCGGGGTCCCTTGGGGGCTTTGCTGGGGTGTGGGCTGCCTTTATAACCACATAGTTCGGATTGGGATCCCAGCTCTGTGACTTCCTAGCTGTGGGACCTGGGGCGTGAGACTTTGACTCTCTGAACCTCAGTTTCCCCCTCTGTCAAATGGGGGAGCAGTACCACCTCGTGGGGTTGTCGTGGAGAAACGCTTGGCCTGACGTACACGGTGCCCCAGGTCCAGGCCAGTGGGCCTTGCCGTCTCTACCCGCACATTGATTGGCTGTACCTTAGCTCATTCACGGGGATGCTGCGATCCTTGCTAACAAGACCCGTGTTTTCCCCTGCAGGTCCCCCAGAGTCTTTGAGGACACAGCGTTGCTGGTAGCTGTTCCTGGTAGGTTCACATCTATCCCTCCTTGCTGTCTCCAGCGGATTCATATTGCTGGGACCTTCTCGTGGGCCGGGGGTCGGCAGTTGCTGGGATGCCAGGTTCTGCTGGCGGGTGTGACGCTGGGCTCTGTGTGGCCTTGTGGGGTGGGGGTCTGGGCAGCAGTGTTGCCCAGGGTGGAGGCTGTGGCTTCCCCGGGCTGGGGTACTTTCTGGCTGAGTGCATTGATGTGCAGACGGTGCCTGGGAGGAGGGCTTGTCCCAACAGTGCAGCTGTGTGACGGTGGGTCTTCTCTGTCTCTGGGGTTCATGGCCGCATTGCTTCTGTGCCCTGAGGGTGGGCTGCAGGCTCAGAGAGGGTGGAGCCTGTGTGCTGGCCCTCGAGTTGGCATGTTGGACGTCGGAGGAGGCCCTCGGGCCGGACACCTGTGTGCCACCGTGGTCGCCGTGCCCAGCGGGAGAGCCGGGGTTGCAGTCCCGGCACGGCCACTTTCATGCTGGGCGCCCAGGACAAGTCACTCATCTCCCTGTGCCTCCATTTCCCTGTCTGTAAACTGGGGTGATGAGTGTCCGCTCGTAGGGTTGCTGCGACAATTAAATGAGCTGGTATGGAGCAGCGCCTGGCACAGAGGAGCTGCTCAAAAGCCCATCAGCACAGTGTTTTTCATGTCACCGTGTTTTGTGACCCTCACAGAGATGCTCCAAGATGGGCTGTTATCCTCATTTTATAAGTGGGGAAACCGAAGCACACATGGGCCACCTGTGCCATGTCTCAGCTGGAAGCAAAGAGCTGGGGCTAATTCTCTGACTCTCCTAGGGAACCTGGCAGATTCCTCCCCAATGCACCCATTTTACAGCCAAGCAGACCGAGGCCCATGTGGGGCTGGTCTGTGCCCACTGCCCTCCCTGTCCCCCCGCTGACCTGGTACATCTGATGTCAGGGGTCTCCCCCGAAAGCTTCTTCATCGGGGGAGTGGAGAGCGGTCCTAGGGGCACTGGTAGAGTTTGGGGTGTCAGGGAGAGGGAAGGCAGTCCAGGTGAGGGTCAGTGGGGTGGGCACAGGCTTGTTTTTTGATTTTTGTTTTTTTGCGGTACGCGGGCCGCTCACTGCTGCGGCCTCTCCCGTTGCGGAGCACAGGCTCTGGACGCGCAGGCTCAGCGGCCGTGGCTCACGGGCCCAGCCGCTCCGCGGCACGTGGGATCTTCCCGGACCGGGGCACGAACCCGTGTCCCCTGCATCGGCAGGCGGACTCCCAACCACTGCGCCACCAGGGAAGCCCAGCTTGTTTGTTTTTTGTTTGTTTGTTTTTGTTTTGTTTTTTGGGCCACGTGGTGCGGCTTGTGGAATCTTAGTTCCCCGACCAGGGATCAAACCTGGGCCCCAGCAGTGAAAGTGCCCTGGAATTCCCAGCACAGGCTTGGAGGAGGGGATTCAGGTACTGGCCTGGCTGGTGGTGGAGGGAGGCATCTTTTCTTTTATATTCTTTTCAACCAGGAGAGGCAAGTGGTCCCAGGCAGGGACCCTGGAGCCTGGCTGCCTGAGCGCGTATCTCTGTCTGCCGCTTGTTGTTTGCATGACCTTGGGCAGGATCCCGAGCCCCCCGGTGCCTCAGTTTCCCCATCTGTAAAATGGGCGTGGAATCGAATCCCCCCACAGAGCTGGCGATTGTTGCTAAGATTTTTGGTTTCTGTATTTTTGCGGAAGCAGCCGGGAGCCCTGGCTGAGGAGGGAGCGGAATCTGTGGGTCCCCTCCCTGTGTCTTGTCCTTGTCCCCCGGGGACAGGGTGACCAGCTGACCCAGGCCTGGGAGAGGCAGTCGTGTGGCCAGAGACCCCTGTGGGTGTGGTGAGGAAATGCCCCACCCCCAGCCTTTGGAGAGTCAGGCAGTTTTGGGGAAGCAGAGGAAGCACGTCTGGAGGGCATGTGGGGGGCCTGTCCCCTGTCCGTGCCAGCGAGGAAGGGCTGGTCAGTGGGTGCAGCTGCTGGGGCGCAGGCACTGGCCCCCCACAGATGACGGCTTGACCCCTTCCTGGCTCTGTGTCACCGAGCACTGTTCAGCTGCTGGCGCTCGGGACACGGGGCGTGGGCTGCTCTGAGCCCCAGTGCTTAGTGGGTAGGAAGCACTCACGCAGCGCTCCCAGCATCTTTCTTTACCTCTTACCGACTGAGCTGTTCTTCTAGGGCTGGGAAGGGTTGCCAGCCGGGCCTGGCCCCAAGGAGGGCCGGAGGAGGGTCTGAGGAGCCCCCAGCCCGACCCTTGGCGTCCACGATGGGGTCGAGATCTGTCACTTTCTGCTCAGCGACTTCTGACTGCTCTTCCCTCATCAGGGCCACACCAGTGCAGTCGGGACTGGGGGGCAGTGTCCTGGGAGGGACCGTGGGGGGAGGTGGTTACCTGTGCAGGCCCATTCTGCAGAGGGGCGTACTGAGGCCGAGAGCTAGGAAGGGGCCTCCCTGAGGCTGCAGGGCCGAGAAGCAGGTTGGGGGCGGGTTTCAGTCCTTGTCTGTGACACCCAGCCCTGGACGGGCGTCCTGGGTCTCTGGGGTGGTTTTGCAGTGGGCGGGCCTCCGGCAGACCTGGGTGCAAATCCCAGGACGCTGAGACACTTCTGTGCCTTGGTTTCCGCATCTGTCAAATGGTCGTCCTCCAAGGATTGCTGAGGGCACTGCTGAGCACGTCCTGGCTCGGGACTGGCTGCTATCGGGACATTCACTGAACGATTCTTTCTAAAGCACCTACTGTGCGCTGGGCCCTTTTCTGGGTGCTGGAGATAGAGCTGGGAATAAGCTGGACAAGAATCCCATCCTCCCTGGGTGAGGCAGACAGCTCACAAGTCAGATACGTAGTGTGTCCTTCGGTGGGGAGGGCTGGGGTGAAGAACCAGCAGAGAGGGGGTTTGGGGAGTGTGTGGGTGGTCTGGGGGGTTGCAGTTTCCAATGGGGGGGTCAGGACGGGCCTCCCTGAGAAGGTGGCATTTGAGCAAAGACCTGCAGGAGGAGGCAAGGGAGCCTGCAGGTCTCTGGAGGAAGGGTTTCCCAGGCAGGGGGAACAGCCCGTGCAAAGGCCCTGAGGTTGTGTGGAATGGGCCTCCTGGTTTGCAGGAGTCTGCATGAGTCAGGCCTTGCTCCTTTGTTCCTGAGCCTTTGGGGCTCCCCAGTAGGCAGGAGGGAGGGACAGCCTTGGAAGTTGCCTGCTTCCTGAGCCAGGCCCTGGGCCCTACAGAGGTGGGTTTTGCCTTGGAACATGGGGGACACCGGTGGTGGTCCCCCCAAAGTGATCAGCCCAGGCGGGGGTTTTCTACCTGGCGTTCTCGGTGCCTGGGAAGTTGGAAGGAAGGCGGCCTTGCCTGGGGTCAGCTTCCCTCCTTCTCCTCCTCTGCCCCTCGGTCCTCCACCCATCGGCACCACAGGCCTGATGGAGAGCCTTCCTCCTGTGGCTGAGTTACCTGCTTGTCACTCCAGTGGGCCACCCGAGGACGATAAAAGGGCTTTTTGTCTGCAAGCACTTAGCTTCCTCCTCTGGGGCGATCCATCACGTCTGAGGGAGGCCGAGGCAGACAGATGGGGGAGGGGGCGGGGGGGGGGTCCCTCCCCCCGCCGAGGAAGCCAGTGCTCCTAGGAGAGCCCCCTGGCAGGACCCAAGGGGCTCCTCAGCCCAGAGACAAGGCCTGTCTGGGGCAGCAGCGTGTGGCAGGGGGGCCACGGGGGGGGGCATGGAGGCCGGGCAGATGCTTTGGGTTCCCCTCCTGAAGACAGAGGCACAATATGGACCCCACACCCAGCTGCTCCAGCTTGGGAGGCCTTTTGAGACCCTGCTCATCTTGTGGGAGGGCGTGGGCTGGGTCTGGTGGGCCCGGAGTCAGGGGCAGGGGAGCAGGCGTTTCTGAGAAAGAACCACAGTAAGAGGCAGAGGGGAGACGTGTGCGGGTCGAGGAGGACGGAAGTCCTGGATGATTGTGTAACAGCAGCAGACACTTCAACACCGCGCTGTGCTTATCCCCATTCTACAGGTGAGGAAACGGAGGCACAGGGAGGGGGTGTGCCGTCCCCTGTGTGCAAGTGGCTGGGGGAGCCCAGCTCCAGAATCTTTTGTGAGGGTGGCGGTCCTTGGAGGAGGTGGCGCGTAGGCCCTTTGACCCTGGGTGGTGGAGGGGAACGCCAGGCATCCTGGGTGGGGCGGGGGAGCTGCGTGAGTGCGGGGGTGGGAAAGTGGGGTTTGCACCAGCCTTGAACCTCTCCCAGCGTGGTGCCTGGTAGCAAGAGAGGAGGGGGGAGGGGCTGGGGGTGGGTGGAGGCTGAAGGTGGATGGGAGCGGGGCGGCCAGGCTTTCTGGATCCCCTGGGGAGGAAGATCAGGACCAACCAACCCGCAGGCAGACAAGTGGCCAGGGGTGTGGGGGGGGCGGCGGGGGGAGGTTCACAGGGCTGGGGTGGCAGAATCACACCCCTCTGGACCCTGTTTGCCCCACCTGGGTAGTGGGTTGAGAGCTCTGCCCCTAGCTGGGGGGAAGCCGGTCCCTTCATTGGGTGGAGGAGGAGGGGGCATGGGTGGCTCTCTCTCCTTCCAGCTCGGGACGCTCAGCCCTGGGCAAGCTGTCCTTCCCCCTCCTTCCCTGCCCTCCCCCTCCTCCCGGCACCCCCCACCTCTCCCTCCTCCTTCTTTTTCCTTCCCCTCCCCTTCCCGCAGCCCCCCTCCTTCTCCCCACAGGCCACCCTCAAATGACAGCAATTAATGGTGCCTCTGATGGCGGGCTGGGAGGACGAGGCTGACAGTTGTGCGTGTCTGTCTGCGGC
Organism: Kogia breviceps; assembly: GCF_026419965.1. Lineage (NCBI taxonomy): Eukaryota > Metazoa > Chordata > Mammalia > Artiodactyla > Physeteridae > Kogia > Kogia breviceps. Next base: position 84,524,173 of record NC_081324.1, on the reverse strand, counting down.
TGGGCCTCTAATCGGGCCCGGGGGACGCCCCTCCTGCCGTGGCTGCCAGGCGCTGCCTGCCCGCTCCATCACTCCCAGGGCAGCAGGAGCCGCCTTCACACAGGCACCTGGGAGCTGGCACAGAACCCCCCGGCCTCTGAAGCCCGCTCCCTGCCGTCCTTTTCCTATTGTCTTTTTTCTTACCTGTGGGCTCTAGGGTGACCCTGTCCTGCCCCAGTTGGTGTATATGTGATGGCCTGACTGCCAGGACGCCCCTTCTCCGTCAGGACATCCTCTCTGCCGGCCAGCTCCGGTCCCCAAGTGACCTCTAGGGCACACTGCCCCACCCTCAGGGCCAGCTCCTCCCCACAGGGCTCTCATCCTTTTGTGTCCGCTCTCCCGGGAGGGAGGGAGTTGGGTGGAGTCAAGGAGACTTGTCCTGTCCTGGACAGCAGGCATCAGTTAAATGCTGGAACCCTGGCAGCCTGGACCCTTCAGTGGTGGAGGCAGCTACCCAGGCTGGGAGTCCTGTGGCCAGGGGCTTACGTATGGCGGGGGGGACAAGAATCCTGGCCAGCCCTGTCCACACTGGGCCTGGAGCTTGCCCGTTCATCATTTAGCAGCAGCAGTAACGAGGCCCCTGCTGTATGCCAGGGCCTGCAGCAGGTACTTTTACCTTAGTTCATTTTAGTGTACAAGAACTCTCCAAGGATCATGCTATTTATAACCCTGCTTTTGTAGATGACAGGCAGAGAGGCAGAGTGATTTGCCCTAAATGACCCAGGAAGGAAGGGATAAATCTGGGATTCAGTCCTTACCTGACTTATCCGGGGCTCATAAATCAGGGGCTTTGGGGGAACCTGAGGGGCAGTGAAGGAACCAGCAGACCTGACCTGGAAGTGGGGATATAGTCCCTGGGCTCGCAGATTGGAGTTAGTGGTGTTAATAATATACGTATATATTCTTCTGTTACAGTTTAAAAAAAAAAAAGCCTATTGAGATGTAATTAACCTGTAATAAGATACACCCATTTTAAGGGTTCAGCTCCATGAGTTTTGACAAATGTAAACATTCATATAATCACCACCATCAGGTTGTAGAGCGTTTCCGTCACCCCCGAAAGAAGCTCCACCCACCCTGCGCCAGAAGCAACCACTGATCTGCTGTCATAGAGGTTATAGAATCTTTTATGTTTTCATAATAAAATTATCATAAAGTATGTACTTTTTGGTGTTTGGGTTCTTTCACTCTGCGTGAAGTTTTTGAGATTTGCTTGTCGTTGTGTGCATGTATGGTTCCATTTGTTTATCAATTCATGAGTTGATGGACCTTTAGGTTGCTTCTAGTTCTTGGCTATTAATGAATGAAGCGAGAAAGTCTTTAAGCCACTTTGCTTTTTCTTGCCTTATTGCATTGGCTGAGGCCACAGGGTAGCAATGACTAGCAGCGGTTGGGGGTTTTAGGGTTAGCTAGCTGTGAGTGTTGTTCTTAATAACCCCATTTGACAGTTGAGGAAACGGAGGCTCTGAGAAGTCAGGTGACTTATCGAAGGTCATTTGGCGAGAGCTGGGTGCCCTTTCTCCTTCTCCAAGCTGGGAAGTACCAGCCCCATTGGTTGCACCGTTGTGCTTGCTGGTCCAGAGGATCACGTCAGGAATTGGTGACAGGGTGGCGGTGCCTAGAATCACCCTTCGTCCCCCTGGGTTTCCTCTGCTGGAGAGATGAAGGTGTAAAGGATGTTTTGCACCTTCCGCCTTCCAGGTCAAGCACTGTCCGTTGGCACTGAGCACTGTTGAGTGAATGTCAGGCTTTGCGTGTCAGTCACGGAGGTCTTCTGGGGAGCTATTTTGGGGCGAGGCAGGAGCATGAGGAGTGGGGGTGGGGACAGAGGAGGGGGTCCCCTCCTCCCTCGCCCGAGGGGTGTTAGCCAAGATGACTTTTCAGAGAGGGAGGCCTGTAAATTAAATAAGCAATCCCGTAAATAAATAAGTAATGAAGTTAGTGGGGTGCCTAATTACATCAAATTCATAATTATGGATGGATGCCTGCCCGATAATTGTACTTGTTTTTAATCTTCAGCTCTGACATGTATCTCCTTCCGTCTGATAGGAATCCCTGCCCCCAGCTGGAGGGAGGAGGGAGGCGCTGCCTTTCTGGGCTCCCAGTGGACCTGGGTGGTGGTGGTCCCCCAGACACAAGGGAACCCCGGTGGACTTGTCTTTATCCTGCAGTTGGCCTTCTAAACCTTTTGAAGTTGCAGCAAATGACAGCGATAACGATAACAGAGTTTGTCATAGTAATCATGTTGCACTTTATACCTGTTATAGTTTATTAATCTTCCAACCTCCCTGTGAAGTAGGGATTGTTGTCACTCCTGCTTTACAGATGAAGAAACTGAGGAACAAAGAGGTTAAGTGAGTTGCCTGAGGTCACACGACCAGTGAGATTCGAACCCAGGCTGTCTGCCCCAGAGCCCGCATCCTTCCAGGTCTCCTGACTTAGCCTCCAGGTCCTCCTGTGTGGGTTACCTGGAGTGCTGTCTCTGCTGAGCGTGTGCCCTTTGAGGGAGATGCTAACTTAGGGTGGCTCAAGGCAGCCAGAGGCTTAAATGCTCAAAAGATCAGCTCATTCCTTCCACGATTGCCATAAATCCAAACAGAAACCATTCTGAACCATGAAATAAAATTGTGTTCCATTTAATGACAAAGCAAGCCCATCTGCAGAAATTAAAATAGCCTCCTTCTAGATCTTCTCTTTCATTTTTTGTGGCTTTGATTTGCTGGCTCTTTGGACCCTCGTTGTCCTGCCTGTGGTAATGATCATTGGACCCATTTTCCAGATGAGGAAACTGAGGCTCAGTGAGGTGGAGGGACTTGAGTGAGGTCACACAGCAGGTGGGTGCTGGGGCCGGCATTCTAACCAGCTCTTACCACCTGGTTTGGGGCCACATCCGGTCCCTGGCACGGAGGGGTCTGCCTCTCCTGTCCGAGAAGTGAAGGGCCTGTGCACGCCAAAGGCTGGCTTTGCTGGGGTCCTTGCTGTGCTGGGTGGCCAGGAGACCAGCTGCACCCATATCATTTGGGGGACAGAAAGGATGGCAGTGGCTGGAGGGGCGGTATTGTTCTCACACGCCGTCTATGCAGACCCCAGACCCCCAGCCAAAGTCATTGTCTCTTTCACGGTGTGCCCTGTGTCTCAGACATCTGACCCTGTCAGGGGCAGTGGGGCCTGAGCCCTTGGGATGCCCTTGGGATGCCGACCCCTCTACCAAGAGTTGCCCCACTGCAGACTGCAGTGAGGGAGCACGTTTCACTTTCTGGGGTGCCCGATGGGGCCTGCATTTTTGGGAGTCCAGCAGGGGCTGCAGCTTGGGCTGGTGTGGGGCATGTATACCCTTGTGCCGACTTCAGTCTCGTGGGGTTTGGGGGCTCTCCTGCCCCTCCCTGTAGCCTGGGACGGAGAGGGGAGTTGAGGACAGACTCACATGAGGAATTGTGTGTGTCCATGTTGCTCTTGAGGGTTGGAGCAATCTGGGGAGGCTGCCTGGAAGAGCTGGAACAAACATGTTGAATGAATAATAACAAACATACCTTGTAGGAACTCCTGTGTAAAGCACTTCAAACAGGACCAGGCACAGAGCAAATACTGCCTTTATTACGCAAGCCAACATTTCCTGACTTTTTGCTTGCCTTAGTGCTATGTGAGTTTGCCATTATCATTATTATTAACCCTATAATTTCTAATGATTCCTGCACGTTTACTTTATGCCAGGCTGTGTTCTAAATGTATCATATACATTCACTAATGTACTTCCTGCGGCAGCACTACGAGGTAGGGGCTAGTATTATCATCCCCATTTTATATGTAAGGATGCTGCGGGCGCAGAGAGGTGAAGTGACTTCCCCAAGGTCACACAGCTGGCAGCTGGCGGATCTGGGATTTGAACCCAGGAAGCTTGACTCCACAGCACCTGCTGTTGATTATGGGGACTGTGCAGGCACCACCTGCAGCCCTCCCTGAGCCTGGAGCCAGAATGAATCCCTTGGCAGGGCTGCACCGGCGGTGGGCCAGCGTCCCCGTGTAACATAGGGCCCTCAGGCATGCAGCAGCTGCTCTGGGCTGGGCAGGACTGGTCAGGACATGAGGGTCTGCTTCCTGCCTCCTTGCAGCCAGCCTGGTGTCCCCATGGCCTCCTGGGAGTGGGGTGGGGTGTGATACACAGCAAACAAGACACCAGGGCCTTGCCTTGTGGATCCCACAGGCTGATGGGGAGATGGGCAGTACAATAAACAAACATGCTGTTGCAAGGCAGGGAAATGCTGGTTGTAGAGTAACGCAGGGTGGGGCAACTCTGCTTTCTGGGGGGCTCGTTTTAGGTAGAGGAATCAAGGGTGGTCTCTGAGGAGGTGGCTGTTGAACTGAGACCTGGACCATGAGAAGGAACCAGACCTGTGCAAGGAAGAGGGATGAGCCAGCTGGTAGGGGGGGTGGGGGGGAAACAGCATGTGCAAAGGCCCTGGGGTCATGATGTTGCAGGAATGTTGAGAGCCTGGGGCAGCAGGAGTAGTTCTCTGGATCTGAGGCTGTTCCGTAGACCTCAGGGGTTGGGTCCTTTACCACATTTAAGGCAGAAATCAAGTTTAATGGCTTTTGCTTCTCCCTCTTGTTCTTTTGCTGGTTGATTAATTTACATTTATTGGGTACTTGGAATGTTTTGGATATTTGTAGGCCACTGGGGTCAGAGTGATGGAAGTCAGGCATGGTTTGTGCCTTTGAGGAGTTTAGTGTCCAGAGGGAGAGGGTAAGTTAAACAGTAAGGGTCATGTGGATAGAGTTCAGGCTGTATCACTGGAGCGTAACAAGTTTCGAATTTGCCTGTGGTCAGGACAGGCTTCTTTGGACAAGTATCAATTGAGGCGAGACCTGAGGGTGATTAGTTAGGACTCCTGAGTTGTGGTGGAGACACATTCAGGTTTAGGCCACAAGGAGGAATTGATGGACACTTCTAATGGCAAAGTCCAGGGTAGGACAAGTTCAGGCATGGCTGGATCCAGGGGCTCAAAGCACACCTTGGAGAGCTGGCTCTGTCGCAGCTCTGCTTCCTTCTGGGTGGGCCTTCTTCTCAGGCAGGTTCATGCCACCAGCACAGCAGGCCAGTGGGGAGGGAGAGTCACCTGCAGCCCCAAGAATGGCACTCCTTTCTCTTTGCCATTTCCTTGCCAAGTGAAGCCTTCAGTGCTTGTTCAGCTATTTTCAGCACTGCGGGGAGGTGGCCAAGGTGAGGGAAAGGAGTGTCCCAAACTCAGACGTAGTCAAGGAAAGGAATGAGGCAAAAGGGAGGGGTGGGGATTGTGGCTAACTGGCATGCTGGATATTCTGATTTTTTTCCAAGAGAAGCTGGAAATCTGGATTTTATAAGCAATGTCCTAGTTTTAAAAAAAAACATTGTGTGTGCCAGAAAGAGCTTCCCTGTTGGCCACAGCTGGCTGTCATCATTCTGTGGCCTCTGTTCTTAGCTGTGACTTTCATCTCAAAATATTTTGTCCTCCGTGATCTGGGCAGACCGGTCCAGGGACTGTCACAGATGGTCCCAAGACTTGAGAATTCACGTTTAATGCCTCCAGAGAGATACCATTTCCAAAAGTGGAGGCCTGAGGCTGCAGAATTTCTCCCGGAGCCCTCCAGAGGAGCTCAATGTGTTCTGAGAGATAGTAAACCCTAGTGGGTAGTGATGTAGATTTGGGCATCACACCCACCGTGTTCAAATCCTGACTTGGCCACTACTGGCTGTGTGCCCTCGGGCAAGTCACTTCACCTCTCTGTTCCTTCGTTTCCCATCTGTAAAATGGGGATGATAACACCCCATAGGATTGTTGTGAGGCATCAAGGAGCACACAGGTGTGAAACCTGTTCTCCCCAGTGCCTGGCACACTGGGAGTGTGTGTCCCTGGTCTGGTGTAATTTGTTCTTCCTGGCTTGGGTTCCGGCATCTGGCTGGTGGTGGCCAGGAGCTTTTCTGGACACCTCCTCCTTCCTCTGCTGCCCAGGCGTGGGTTCCCCTGCCCCAGCGATGGTTGCCAGTTGCTCTGTGCCCTTGGCTGCAGGATGGCACTGCACTTCGACGTGAGCAATTAGCCCTGCCTGCGGCCAGCTCACAGCTGCTGTGGGTGGGAGTGGCACCTTTTAAAAATAAAAACAGGGGCTTCCCTGGTGGCGCAGTGGTTAAGAATCCTCCTGCCAGTGCAGGGAACATGGGTTCGAGCCCTGGTCTGGGAGGATCCCATGTGCCACGGAGCAGCTAAGCCCCTGCGCCACAACTACTGATCCTGCGCTCTAGAGCCTGTGAGCCACAACTGCTGAGCCCGCGTGCCACAACTACTGAGGCCCGCGCGCCTAGAGCCCTTGCTCCGCAACAAGAGAAGCCACCACGATGAGAAGCCCACGCACCGCAACGAAGAGTAGCCCCCGCTCGCCGCAACTAGAGAAAGCCTGTACGCAGCCATAAAAAAATAAAAATAAATAAATAAATAAATAAAAACAGCACACAGGAAACCAGCCCTAGGGGACAGTTCAGTACCTTTAGCCAGAACGGCCAAGGGGTTAACTGTGATGCTTTTGTGCCTGGAAGAAGTAAGGAAGTGCAGTGCATTTGGTCTGGGGAAGTCTCCGTTCAAGGGCAAAGGCTCCCCATCAGGGAGGCCCCTTTCCTGCCAGCTGCCTGTGAGTGGCTCATTGGTACGTCTTTCAGGGAAGGGGGTCTGGGTTCTTTGGGGTCTCTTCTTGTCTGGCTCAGGCCGGGAGAGGGCCAGCTGCAGGGGACCTCCTGGGAGAGAGGATGGATGATTTCTTCAAGATGCTCAAGCATTTGCCCCTGCAGCTTGCAGCCTGGTCCCCTGGAATCAGTGTGGAAAGGAGAGTGGAGATGAGGAATGTTTCCGGGCGTTTGATGCTGTTGAATTGTGAGTCTTGATTGTGGCAGTGGGTTGAGTTGTGGTCCCCCAAAGAAATATCTGCTTGGAACGTGTGAATGTGACCTCATTTGGACAAAGGGTCCTTGCAGATGTGATCAAGTTAATGGTCTAAGATGAGATCATCCTAGATTCGGGTGGGCCCTAAATCTGATGACAAAAGTCCTTACAAGAGAAGACGCACTGGGGAGCAGGCCGTGTGAAGATGGAGGCAGAGAAGGGAGGGATGCGGCCACAAGCCAAGGAAGCCTGGTACCGCCAGGAGCTGGAAGATGCGAGGATGGATCCTCCACAGGAGCCTTCGGGGTGGGGGGAACACAGCTCTGCAGACACCTTGATTTGGGGCAGCTGGCCTCCCGCACTGTGGAAAAACACCCTGCTCTTGCTGCAAGCCGTCCGGTCTGTAGTAATTTGTTTCAGCAGCCGTAGGAAACTAATGCAGTTGTGAATTTTATTTTAATCGCACTTAAAGATCTGTTTGTGGACCGTGAAGACCTACACGATCCCTTTAGGCTGACCTTCCCTGCCGTGCGGCGCCGGCACCTGGCCGCTCCTGGAACTCACCAAGTGTGATGCGGCCTTACCTTAGGGCCTTTGCCCTGGCTGTTTCCTTGGCTCGGATACTATTTTCTGAGAAGTTTCCACACCTCTCTCTCTTACTCCATCCAGGCCACTGTTGAACTGTCACCACCTCAGAAACCACCAGTCCATAGCTGCTGTCATTCCTTGAATTTCATCACATCTTCATCTGTGGTTGACTTCCTCACCTTTCCCCCCGTTACCCCCACGAGGGCAGGGATCTTCGTCTTGGTCCTGCCTATTCTTTGTACCCAATGCGTATCGCTGGCACTCCATAAATGTTTGTGGAATGTCTCATGTCTCCAGGCCTGAGGTCAGGGACTCTTAAAGGTGGACACGGCTTTCAGAAGATTAGTAGACTGGACTGGCATGGTTTCCATTCAACCAAACCACCTTTTTATTTATTTTGAATTGAGGCGAAATTCACATCACGTAAAATTAACCATTTGAAAGTGCACAATTCATTGGGTTTTTTTTTTTAGTATGTAAACAATGTTGGGGCTTCCCTGGTGGCGCAGTGGTTGAGAATCCTCCTGCCAATGCAGGGGACACGGGTTCGAGCCCCGGTCCGGGAAGACTGCATGTGCGCCACGGCTACTGAGCCCGCATGCTGCAGCTACTGAAGCCCGCGCGCCTGGAGCCCGTGCTCCGCAACAAGAGAAGCTACGGCGATGTGAAGCCCGAGCGCTGCAATAAAGAGTAGCTCCCGCTCGCCGCAACTAGGGAAAGCCCGTGCACAGCAACGAAGACCCAACGCAGCCATAAATAAATAAACACACAGACAGACAGACAGACCTTGTACAGGGACTTCCCTGGCGGTCCAGTGGTTAAGACTCTGCGCTTCCACTTCAGGGGGCACGGGTTCGATCCCTGGCTGGGGAAATGAGATCCTGCATGCCACGCGCATGGTGCAACCAGGAAAACCCCCCAAAAATGAAAACAACCCCTCTGTCTACTTCTAAAATACCTCCGTCACCCCAAAAGAGGACTCTGAACCCAACGACACTCACTGCCCTTCCCGCCTCCTCGCAGCCCCTGGCAGCCACCCGTTGGCTTTGTCTCTTTGGATTTGCCTGTTCTGGACATTTCATATAAATGGGACCTTTTGTGTCTGACCTCTTGCACCGGGCATGATGTTTTTGAGGTTCATCCATGCGGTAGCGTGAATCAGTACTTCATCCACAAAATCACCTTTTAAGTGTCTTTTCAGATGAGGAAACCTAGGCTGCCCAGGGAGGGGGTAGCCACCTGCCCAAATCTGGGAGCACTGGGGTTCAGTAAAGGAGAGGAAGAGGTGAAAACACAGCTGGACGTTTCTAGCTCGTTCTCTCTTTCTCATCCCTCAGCCCCCACCCTGGTCCCAACCTATTTTAAAAATTAGCTAATTAATTAAATTTTGGCTGCGTTGGGTCTTGGTTGCTGCGCGTGGGCTTTCTCTAGTTGCAGTGAGCCGGGGCTACTCTTCGTTTCAGTGCGTGGGCTTCACAGGCTCTAGGCGCACGGGCCTCAGTAGTTGCAGCACGCGGGCTCAGTAGCTGTGGCGCACAGGCTTAGTTGCTCCGCGGCATGTGGGATCTTCCCGGACCGGGGCTCGAACCCGCGTCCCCTGCATCGGCAGGTGGATTCTCAACCACTGCGCCACCAGGGAAGCCCTCCTGCTTCCAACCTTATCTTGGAGACTGGTCAGGAAGCAGCCACGTGGGGAGGGAGCGAAAGGGGATCCCTTCCACTTGGAGCTGGTTGCTGAGCAGAAACCGTGACTGTGGGTCTCCTCTGGTCCTTGAGCCTCCCAGAGGTGTAGTTACTCTTAACCCTGACAGAGACAACAGGCAGGTGTGCCCCGTTTCAGAGCTGAGCAGACTGATGTCTGCAGAGGCTGGGGGTCTTACCCAGGGCCACTTGGTCTAGGGACCCCCTCCTGCCTCTTTGGGGGGACCCCATGCTTCTGCGGCCCCCATCCCAGTGTATCCTGTAAGGTCTTCACTTATCTTTCCCACCGTCCAAAGCTTTGCCCGAAGACAGGTTCCTAGAAGTACATGTTGGTGAATCTTGGTTTTTTTCAGAGCGCTGAGGGGTGCTCTCCATCAGAGGCTTGGGGGATGAGGCCTGCTTTTGCTAAGCAGACGACCACACGCTAACTTATTCTGAATGTCAACTTGGTTTTGGTTACTGGCTCTGCCTGGAGGGGGCTGCCAGGGGCTGTTTCCGGTTTGTGATGATTTGCCATCTTCATAGGGTCACTCAGCAAACCATTTGCTCCTCAGCTTCTTGGAGGAGAGAGGCACAAAAAGTGACCCCGGGGTGACACAGCCCGGCGTCAAACCTGCCCAAAGCATAAATAGCTCTGGTGGGCCTGTGGATGTGTTACTCCTGATTCCAGGGCCAGCCTCTGAGAAAGTCTGGGTGCAGGTCTGTGTCAAAAGAAACAGAAAAGAGCAAAAGGAAGCCGTGTGTTCTGACCCTGCTGCTTTGGGCTCCGCTGCCTGCCCGTGTTTTGCCGGCGCCGGTTTGGCCCGTTCCTGAGTTTCATGGTCTGCTGACAGTTGGGGTGAAAGTCGATGGGCGGGATCTTTGGTCGAAAAATACAGCTTTTGGTCGCTCACGTCTTTCTGTGCCTCGTTTTACCCACCTATAAAAGAAGGCAGATCTGTAGAATTCTTCCACGATACTCTGGGAGAGGCTGGAGGGTGTTTTCTTGGGAGAGGCTGGAGGGCGAGCTGATGAAAGTCAGCACACATGTGGCCTCCACATGGGCCTCTTCACAGGTCACCTAGTGGCCATTCCAGTCCCCCTGCCAGTTCAGTGGTCAAGGACCTTTGTCACATACAAATGTGATTTGCCCCAAACACTCTGTGAATCCCTGCTGACTCCACCCAATGGCAGGGTTGATGCAGGCCAGATCTGCCTGGTTCAAACCTCAGCTCAGCCACTTTCCAGCTGTGTGACCTTGGACAAGCCACTTGACCTCTCTGGGCCTGTTTCCTTTTTTTTTTTTTTTTTGGTGGTACGTGGGCCTCTCACTGCCGTGGCCTCTCCCTTTGTGGAGCACAGGCTACGGACGCGCAGGCTCACGGGCCCAGCCGCTCCACGGCATGTGGGATCTTCCCGGACCGGGGCACGAACCCGTGTCCCCTGCATCCGCTGGCGGATTCTCAACCACTGCGCCACCAGGGAAGCCCCTGTTTCCTTCTTTGTATATTGGGTGCCCCTGCCTCTTGCTGGGCTGTCCTGAGGACAGATGGGTTAACACGTGAGGTGCTTACGCAGCGCTGGACACACAGTACGTGTTACCGTTAACCGTCGTTGTCATTATGATTCTTGGGAGGGTCTCCAGTCCACGGAGTTACGTGATTCGCCCAGAGTTCTCGTGCTGTTCCTTCCCCAGTCCTCTCCCATCACCCCCCGACCTTGACTTCTAGCGCTCTCCCCGCGTCACCACTGCTCTCGGCCACACCGATTTTCTCTGTGCTTTTGCAACGCACCAAACTCGATCCGGCCTCCAGACCTTTGCAGTTGCCGCGCCTCCTTTCTGTGCTGCCCGTCCCTGCGCCTGCACCCCGTGGGACCCCTTGGCATCACTCAGGATGCCACCTCAGGCAAACAGCGTTGGCCCCAGCTCCTGGTTGCTGGGGGCGGGGGAGCGAATCTGGAGGTCCCTCTGGAGCTTCCCCTGACACCTCATGGCTGCTGCTCAGAGCTCTGGGGAAGCAGAGCAGAGCCTGCCCGGCTGCAGATGGGAAATTGACACCCAGAGAGGCTCAGACCTGTCTCTGAGTCACACAGCTAGTTGCAGCCAAGGTTCAGACCCCTGGCCGACCACCAAGCCGTCCCTTTTGGACTGCGTGCGTGCGTGCGTGCGTGCGTGCGTGTTTGTGACTGTGTCTTTTTTCACCCTATGGGCCTGTCACTGTTACGACCCTGGTTCAGAATACCAATGTGAGGGGGTCATGTTTGCTTTTCCTGAGATGACAAGGACAGAAATATTTTAAAGACAGAGCCTGCCCAGTGGCCATTGTCACCCTGGAGACTGGAGGGCCGGGAAGGGACGGGGGCAGAGGCTTCAGTTCACGCCGGGCCGGCCATGCTGCCCTCTGGGTGGACGGTCCGGCTGGGAGGAGACGGGTTAAGGAGGAGACGCTGGCCTGGAGCTCGCTTTCGCCTGCGAGCGGTGAACAGTGAGGTTTTTCTCCCGAGCTATAAAAAGGCCTCCCCGTGTTTCAGCTCCCGGAGTGTCGGCTGGAAGCCCGCCAGGGTTACCATGGCGATGAGGAATTATTACTTACTGCCAAGGCTAGGAGAAAAAGCTCGTACTTTTGGCTTCCCAACGAGAGGAGTGGACTTATGTAATTCCCTGTGTTTATAGGCCCGGAGGGGCAGGAGGCAAGCAGGGATCCTGGGGCGCGACGCCGCGCGTTCACTCCGCTGTGGGTCGGGTGGTCCCGTGGGTGGTCCCCGGGGGGCCTCTGCCCACTCCGTCTAAGGTGGGCATCGGGCCGGGGGCCCGGGGGGCCGGGCCGGCTGCAGGGCCCCCCCAGCCGGGGCGGGAGCCCGCAGTCTCGCGGGAAGGCGGCACGGCTGCTCGGTGGGGCCGCCCCTCTCCCGGGTCAGCCCTGGAGGAAGGATGGGTTTGAGGTTGGACGCGGCGTGTCCTCTGGAAGCCAGCAGAACAATGTGTGTGTGTGGACTCCGCTGACCCACTTGCTGGCACCTTCTACTTCTCTTTCTTTTTCTTTTCTTTTTGTTTTTTCTGTTTTTGTGGGAGAGTTCCTTCAAGTTGTGTTTGGAGCTGACGTGAGCGAGAGGCCGGTCATGTGCTCGGGTAAGAGAAGTTTCCGGGCTTGGCAGTGGGCAGGGAGATGCGGTGTGACCCGGCCGCCCGGAGGGGGCAGAGGGGGCAGAGATCGGGGGCCACAGGTCGCAGGAGGACCGGGACCTGCGCCGGGGGTCCCATTTGGCGGCCGACGGGCTCGTGCTCTGACGCCCCAGTTCTGCCCCGGCAGGCGGGCGATGGCTGGGGCACAGTGGTTCCTGACGCCTTATCAGAGTTGCTGGAGCCCCAGAAAGGGTGCTGGGCAGGCGGGCGGCTCGGGAGGATGCGAGTGATGCGTGGGGGCACCGTGCTGCTTTTCTGGAGCCCCCGTGCCGTGCACGTCCCTGCGGGGGAGCGGGCAGGACCAGAGATCTGGTGCTCCTGGCGCCTGTTCACCGGTGTTGGCCCCCGGGGGGGTGGGTTGGGGGCCTGGGGATTTTGGGGGCGGGTGCCTCGGAGGCCATGGAGCAGGGGAGGGGGCCAGGTGCAGGCAGCGCTGTGGCTGCCCCGGCGCCCGGCTCCCACCGCGGTGGCTCTTGGCCGGGTGCCCGTGTCTGGTTTGAAATCAGCGCCACTGGCCCAGGCTTGCCCAGGGACCTGGCAGCGAGGAGCTGGGATAAACACTGGAAAGTTGGAAGGGCTTCCCGAGCTCACAAGGAGCCCTCAGTTGCAGGCGGAGGGGATGAGGGAGTGATTTGTCCTGAGGTCTGGGTGCGCCGGGGCCGTTGGGAGGCCGCGGGACGTCTCGTGGGGCGTGTGAGCACAGGCCGGGGAGGGCTGGGTTCCCAGACGGCGTGGCTTGGTTGCCAGGGACCTGGGTTTGAATCCTGGTTCTGTCCCTTTGTACATTGGGCCTCCCCTGTGCGAAGCTCAGTTTCCTTGCCTGTCAAATGGGGCAGTCGTAGGGGCCACACAGGCGTGAGGGTGACGTGGGGGGAGGGATACAACCTCCTGGTTCGCTCTGTGGCCAGACTGCCTGGGTTCACATCCCGGCTGTGTGACCTTGAGCGAGTCACTTCACAGCTCTGAGCCTTGGTTTCCCCACCTGGCAAGTGGATACTTCATCTGTCTCCACCCCTAAGTTGTTGAATGCCATAAGGGGGCTAATGAATGGTCCCTGCCCCACCCCTCACAGACAGGGTGACCTTGGACAGGTCACGGAGCCCCATGGAGCCTCAGTTCTTCTGTCCATTCCGGGAGAGCAGCCCACGCGTTGCCTTGGGGAAAGCCGAGACACACCCGCAGGGGCCTCAAGCGGGCAGGTGTGGGGAGGCTCCGTCAGTGTAGACCACAAGCCTGCAGTAAGTTAGTTACATCTTGGTCTCCATCGGTTTTTCTTTTCTTTCCTGTTGAGAGCCCCTCCCATTTTATAGAAGTGAAACCCCGGCGAGGTGAGAGGGGTCCCTCCCCAGCCACAGCCTCGGTCTGCATTTGGACCTGGGCTGCGGTCCCTGGGGCTTCCCCAGTGCGTGCCTATTTCTGCCCTGTCCCTCCCCGAGCCTGGGCCAGGCACCCCGACAGGGCCTGGCCTGGCTGCGGGCCGGGTGCACAGGGCTGGCTCTGCCGCCGAGGGTGGCAACTGTCCTGTGTCTGTAAGTGACACCGGATGCTGGGCCAGTGGCTGGCTCGGGGCCTCTCCTCTGAGGCCAGCAGGAGCCAGTGGGGAATTCCCCGGTGTCCAGGCTACCCACGCCAGCTGCCTGCTGTCCCGCTGTCCTCAGGCCTCTCCTGGGGACCTCGGGAAGGGCCTGTGCAGCGGAGGATCCCACGAATGTCCCTTTGCCGCCCCCAAGCCCTCAGTGCCCACCTGGGCCAGCCACAGAGCTGTGTTGTTGCCACCACCGCCCTGCCCTGAGGGTCTTGGGGACTCGGTCCCCCATCCACCGAGATGGATGTGGGGGCTCAGACCAGAGGTCGCAGAGGAGACCCTTGCGGTGGAACTGTCCTGCGTCATTGGTGGTGGCCACGCGGATCTACCCTGAGATAACAGTGCGTAGATCTACACACACGCGCGCACACACACACACATTCACAAGTGAGCACATGTAAACCCCTGAGATCTGAACAAGGCCAGTTGCATCAATGTCAGTTTCCTGGTTGCAGCTATTATAAGGGTGATACCATTGCGGGGAGCTGGCTAAAGCGTCCACAGGATCCAGCTGTATTATTTCTCACAGCTGAATGTGAATCTACAGTGACCTAAAAAGAGAGCGCAGGCTCTGGGGCCTGGCTCTTCTGGGTTTGATCCCAGTGTGCTTGCTCCTTTGTAGCTGTGTGAATTGCGGCAGGTGGCTTAACCCTGCAGTGCCTCAGTCTTCCTCATCTGTAAAAGGGGGGTGGTGTTTGGTACCTCGCAGGGTTGGCACGAAGGTTAGATGTGCTGGGGAAGGTGCTGGCGCGTGCTGAGGGGAAGGGGTGCTGTCACTGGTACTATCATAGCCCTGATGCGATGGCTGTGCTTTGCCTCGCACTATCTCATTTCATACCGAAATCAGCCACGGGAAGGCAGCGTGCCGTAGGAGCCCCACTTCTCAGAGGATGACACTGAGGCTCGGGTCAGGGGACCCACCCAAGGGCACACAGCTTGTAAGGGCCGGAGCTGGGACTCAAACCCCAAGCCAGAGCCCGTGTGTGGAGGCTCTTTGGCTGGGTGACCCTGGAGAGGTTGTTTGCCCTCTCTGAGCCTCAGCCCCCTCCTTCTTCTCTCCCCACTCGTCAGCTGGACAGGGCGCTGGGTCATGACCTGGGAAAGCCAGAAAGCCTAGACCCTGGGCCCCTTCTCTCACCTCCTGGGCCCACCCAGAGCTCACACGTCTGTCACCTCCTCTGAGGCCTGTCTTTGCAGCCCCAAAAGGTGGGACTTGTTCTCAGCTCTGTCTGTGGGCTCACTGCTGGGGCGGCTGACCTCGCCTTTACTCTGACCACTTTGACCCCCTTGCTCTGTCCTGTGGGCGCAGCCGTACCTCCTGCTGTTCCCTGTGGTAGGTACTGGTTTCCCTCGGACTCCTTCCTGCCTCCAGCAGTGGTGAGAAGGCCTTTGGGGTGTAACCAGCTGACCCTAGAGTGAGCTGGGTTACGTCCGTTGGCACTCAGCGTGAGAAGAGCATCTCTGTCCGGCCAAAGCTGATCTGAGGGTAGACGCTTCTGCAGGGGCTCCTGGGAGAGGGTCAGCCGATGGTTTGCCCCTTATGGCTGGCTAGTAACTGAGCGTGGGCCCTTGGGCATCCCAAGAGGTCCAGGAAGGGCACGTTTTGCGCCTCAGGATTCTGGAGGCTTTCAGAGCATCCCAGGCTGGAGACACGTGGGTGCCTGTAGGGCCCGGGGCGGGGGTCTGAGCTGCTGAGAGGGTTCCACCATCATGTTGGAGTGATGGAGGCTTGTGTTGGCAGGGAGGACATCAATCACAGCTGAGCGTCTCAGGTTCTGGCTTTGCTGGGCAGAGCCTGGAGGGCGGGGAGTTGGGTGGGGAGGGGGGTTAGGGGAGTTCCAGCTGCACGAGCCTTTTGCTGTTTTCTTAGAAGCCCCGATCATGGTCCTGCCTCAGGACCTTTGCACTTGCTGTGCTCTTCTTGAGACGCCGTTCTATGAGATCTTCACAGCTTCCTCTCACTGAGCCTCTGCTCAAATGTCACCTCCTGAGAGAGGCCTCCCTCTCCCCATCATCACCCCTGCCACCTTGCCAGTGTCATGACCTGGGATTTACATATGTCCATCAGCCCTGTCCCCCCCAAACCCTCCACGTGGGATTTTGTTCATCTTGGTCACCACTGTGTCCCTGGCACTGGGCACATAGTAGGTGCTTAGCAAACAGTTGTTCCTGACTCAGTGTCCCCCACAAGCTGTGGACCTGGGCCTGTCCCCTCAAGGTGAATGGGGACAGATATGCACACCTGCGAGGGCTCCGGCTAGGGAGACCCGGGCCCCTCGAGCTGGAATTCATGGTGAGCTCACCTCCCTGCACCCCAGACGTTCTGCTCCCAGGGGTTGAGAATGCATTTGGGGGCATTCTTGGAAAACTGGAGTCCTTGGAAAAGCAGTAATTGTATGTTTGCTCAGGAATGCCCTGTAGGAACCCACCAAGCATCCCCAGAAAGTCTGCACCTCTTAGATAGTCAGAGAAGTGGGGCTGGTGAGCAAGGAATGTGCGTGGGGGGGGGGCCCTGAGGGGTCCAGGGTGCAGGGGAGGGGTGCTGACAGCATCTGCTTCATGTGCTGAAGACTGACCGGGTGGGGCAGGCATTCTGCACAGCTTAGCGTAGTGAGTCCTTCCAACACCCCTGTGATGGGTGGGGCCCCTGAACCACCCTTTCCAGATGAGGCACAGAGAGGGCAAGCGGCTTGCCCAAAGACACACAGCTGCAGGCACTCAGTACTCAGAGGCGTAATAGGTAGTGGTGCATGTACACACTGCTGTATTTAAAATAGATAACCCACAAGGACCTACTGTAGAGCACAGGGAACCCTGCTCAATACTCTGTAATAACCTAATTGGGAAAAGAATTGGAAAAAGAGCAGATACATGTATATGTGTAACTGAATCACTTTGTGGTACACCTGAAACTAACACATCGTTAATCAACTCTACTCCAATATAAAATAAAAAGTTTAAAAAAACAGGTGGTGGCGTTTCCTGTGCAGTTGTTTCTGTGTGTAGGGCACTGCTCAGCTCTTTGAGATGATTTTATTTCAACCTCAGAGTCCCTTTGGACATCCCTGTCCCAGAGGACAGGGGCACTGCTGTAGAGAAGGCAGGACTGGAACCCAGGTTCTGTTGGGGACCCTCCTCAGAGCAGGTGCTATTTTCCCAGGATCTGGCTCAGACCTGGGAAAGGGCCCACTTCCCAGTCTGAGAGAGCCTCTGAGGCCTGGAGGCGCCCGAACTCTTCTGGAAGGCTGGGAGTCGGTTTCTCAGCGCAGCTCTGAAGCTGGAAGGCAGGAGGGGCTGCCTCCTACACACCCCACCCCCAAGTCGTGGATTTACATGACAACGAGCCCTTTGTGCCTGGGTCCTGCCTCCTTCCCGGGCTAATAACATAATTCCAGGCCTGTGATGTCATAATGGCCCTTTCTGTGCTGAGGTGGGAGGCTGGGCGGGCAGCTGTGTGAGCATTACCAGGGGTGGCGCTCTCAGGGGGCAGAGGCTCCCGCCTTCCAGGACCCCCTTTCATCCTGCAGGAGGTGGGATTTGCTCCCGTCTGACGCAGGAGCAAACTGAGACTCTGCGCGGTTTTGTGTCCTTCCCCGCCCCCCACCAGTGCGGAACCACTTCTTGGCCTGTGAAGTGGGAGTGAGTCATCAGCGGTGGGCCGGCTCCTGGAGGCGTGGGTGTGAGAGCCTTTGGCTTCCTCTAAACGGGAGGGAGGCCCTCGTGCCCTGCTCAGAGAAAATGGGTTCAAACCCTGGCCGAACGGGGAGTGAGCTCTCGGTAGGTGGGCGATCGGAAAAAAGCTGAGGCCAGTGTAGCGGGGTGAATGGAGGGAGGCGCCCCAAACACATGTGCACCTGTTAATACCCAGCCCATCTAAATGTGACCTGCTTTGGAAAAAGGGTCTTTGCAGATAGATGTGTCTTGAGAGGAGGTGATCCTGGGTTACCTGGGTGAGCCCTAAATTCAGTGACCAGTGTCCTTATGAGACACAGAAAGAGGAAGAAGACACACAGGGGGCCGGCCCGTGTGAAGATGGGCGGAAACTGGAGGGATGTGGCTACAAGCCAAGGAATGCCTGGAGCCTCCGGGAGCTGGAAGAGGCCAGGAAGCCTCCTTCCCTGGAGGCTTTGGAGGGTGTGGCTCTACAGACACCTTGATCTCGGACTTCTGGCCTCCAGAGCAGTTAGAGAATAAAGTTCGGTGGTTTTAAGCCACTGGGATTGCATTGCGATTATTTGTTTACAGTGGATCTAGGGAAACTAATACCGCTGGTGGTCCCCCGTCTTTGGAGGTTGGGAGAGCTCTCCCTGGGAGGGGTTTTCGTGATGCCTTTCCCCACCCAAGCCTGAGGGCCCGGGACAAAGTGGTTGGGTGCCCAGCGGTGTGGGGACCCCCATCTGAGGAGCCTGGAGCCCTCCTCCCTCACTCAGAAGCCAAATCCACGAATTCCGGAACCTGCCCATGGCCTGCTGCTACCCCTCCCACCCCTAAGGATGTGGCCCAGGACCGGGAGGCTCCCTGGTTCCACGCTGGACCCCTCCCCAAGCCCAGAATGCCCGTTCCCCACGTGCCTGGCAGCTCCCCTAGCCCCCAGATTACAGCCATTCCCCAGCAAGCTGCCTCATTTGGCAGGTGCTCTTGAGAAATGGATACACCAAGGCCCAGCGGGGGCAGGTTCCCTGGAGAAGCCCACACAGCCCCTCGGTGGCGGTGATGGTCTTCAAAGTCCCAGTCGTGGCTAATGGATGGGCTGGCCTTGCAGCTCCCAGGAGGGAGGGATAAGAGTCCTGGACCACCTTGAAAACGGAGCAGGCAGTGTAGATGTGGATCCGTTTCTGGGACACGTCGGCCCAGTGTAGATGACACTCTGAAATCTGGCTTTACATAGATCCTGCCTTGGCCTCCGTCTCTCTGTTTACAAAGTGGTCTTCGAGCTTCAGCTCAGAGCCTGGAATTTTGCTCTTAAGAGTGTTCGTAGATTTAACAAGCATTTATTGAGCGCCTGCTGTGTGCAGCATACTGGGACTCAGCGATGGACAAAACAGATGTGGTTCCTGCTTTCATGGACCTTGTATCTGGGCTTGTGGGGGGATGGGAAATAGGGCAGCAGGACTTTGGCAAAGAGGATTCCAGTTCCTGATAAGGGTCGGGGGCTGGGGTGGAGGCAAGGATGCTGTCTGCCTTCCCCTTCTGAGGCCTGGGGTCGGTGGTTTGCGGCAAGCTTTGGGGGCTGGCTGGTTAGACACGGAGATGGCCGCAGCCCATCTGCAGTGATCCGTGGTCGCCTCCAGCTGGCAAAACTTGACCCGGACCCATGAGCAGTGATGTTGGGTATGACACCTGGAGCCTGGTAGGATAGATGGGTCTCCCCCAGCCTGAGCAGGGTGGCCGGGGCACAGAGGTGGTGGGGTCCCGTCACACATTGGATAAGAGGTGGACGCTGGAGAGGGCTTACCTGGGTTTGCATCCGGGCTGCGCCACTTGCTGTGTGACCTCAGACAAGTTACTTAGCCTCTCTGTGCCTCAGTCTTGCCTCTCAGGGATGATCAGGTGAACCGATGCCAGCGAGCAGCGTGTTAGGGGTTGGCTGGGGTCATGAGCACGAGGTGCTCACCTTGGATCTAATGTAGTGACTGCCTGGACCCTGGGAGCTAGAAGTCGTGTCTGTTCATCTTTCCCTGGCCGCGTTCCTACCTGTGGGACATCGGACAGGCTTCTTTGCTCCCAGACCCTCAGTCTCTCTGTCTTTGAAATGGGAGCCGGAGCAAGTCTGTGGCCGCATGGAGGCCGGGAGGAAAGGGATGGTGGAAGTCAGCATTTATGGGGTTGCGGGCGGTGGGGTCAGGATCTCCACCTGCTGGTTCAAGCCTCGGCCACCTTCCAGGCCAGGAGCAGCTGCCCGTTTTACAGTCCAGGAAACTGAGGCCCCAGTAGGAATGGGACCCATGGCACGCCGGTAGGTTGGTGCAGCCCGCTTGGCCTCCTGGCTGCAGACAGTGCGTGCCTTCTGGCCTGGCTGGGGCTGCTGGGACCTGCTCAAGCCGGTCTCTGTTTATCAGCATGTTCTGTTCGGGGTAGCAGATGTTCAGAGAGAGAGAGAGAGAGAGAGAGAGAGCGCACGAGCACGGGAGAGAGAGGGAGACAAGTGCACTCCGGGTGTTACTCCAGAAACTGAGGCTGGAGGCTAAATTTACTGCGCAGGGCAGTGTGGGTGGGGTGTGCCTGCGGCTGAGGAGTGACCCAGATCTGAGTCAGCCAGGAGGGGCACCTTTATCTGCAAAGCCGCTGTCTGCTGTATCCCCATTAGAGCCACTGACGGCTCAGGACTGGGCTGGGAGACGCCACTTCTTCTGGGTGAGAGACAGGGCAGGCGTGTCCCAGGCTTCCTTCCTCCTACGTTGAGTCTGGCCCGGGCTCCAACTCAGTTCTCCTTGCCTCCTTCTGGCTGGCTTTAGACCTCTCCCTACCTGTACAGGTGAGGAGACCAGAGGGTGGAGGAGATCTGATTCTGGGGAGATTTCATGGGGCTTAAAAGTTGGGCTTTAGGGCGTTGCTATCGCAGGTCTCTTGGTTGCAATTGTCAGACTCCCTGCTTCTCCTGTATTTAACACAAAAGGCTCATGTAAGCTTCAGGCACGGTTGGATCCAGGGGCTCGGGCGAGGAGGTGCTTTTCCTTGGCCAGTCCCTGGTGGCACAGCCTCATCCCAGCTCCGCGGCCCCCGTGGAAGGTAAGCCTGTTGTCCCCGGTATCCCAGCAAGTCTTGGGAATGAACTTTTATCAGCTCAGCTTGAGAGTTAAGCCCCTCCCAAATCAATCACTCCAGCTGGTGCTGCTGTGACCGGTGCTGATTGGCCAGACCTGGGAGGCGGGGTCAGCCTTCCCCAAGGCCGGGAGTGAGGGCTGCAGGAGGGTCGGTGGCCCAAGGACGCTGGGGTTTGGTTTGCCATGGACAGCTCCATGTGTTGGAGACAAGCCAGCCCCCCCTTTCACAGCCAATGTGTGTCCTGTTGGGGTGAGGGTGGTGTCACTGATGGGTAAGTGGCCCAGCCCTTCCCACTCCCTGTTTTCATTAGGGGCCTCCCGGGCCCCGCCTCCAGCCTTTGCCCAGGTCGGACACTCAAAGTCCTCCCTGAAGCTCCCCGGGCTTTGCTGGACCCTCTCTTGTGGTTCCCAGCTGACCACATGTCAGAAGCCACAGGTCACATCCTGGCAGTGCGAGGGCTGGATTTGGATGTCAGACTGATTGATTGCATTGGGTTTATAGTCAGTGTTTTTGTTTCTTTTTTAAAGATTTTGTTTTTTTTGATGTGGACCATTTTTAAAGTCTTTATTGAATTTGTTACAACATTGCTTCTGTTTTATGTTTTCGTTTTTTGGCTGCACGGCATGCGGGATCTTAGCTCCCCAAGCAGGGATCGACCCCACACCCCCTGCATTGGAAGGCGAAGTCTTAACCACTAGACCGCCAGGGAAGTCCCCGGGTCAGTGTTTTTTAAATAAAAATTGCAAATTGAGGGATGTCTCAAAATCAGACTTTCTTCTCCTGAAAGAACTGGAAGCTGTGATCCCCTGGGCTACCCCTTTCCTGTGCCCTTTCACACACACACACACACACACACACACACACACACACACACACACGCCCACCTGGCCCTCCTTGTCACGGTCCCAGCCTGGCCTGAGGGTATTGCAGGCCAGGCTGGTGGACATGCACAGTCCTCCTTTCTCTTTCTGCCTCCCTACTTCCGGCCTGGGACCCTCTGCCCTGAGCCTTTTTGATTCTCCTCCCTCCCTGAACCGATAATCAAATCCCAGGAGCCAGTTAGCTGTCTGGAACCCCTGGCTGCAGGGCTGGAGGACCTTTTGGATTCCTGATCACTCCTCCGTCATCAGACGCTCAACAACGAATGCCCTCGGGCTAATTCAGTGGCCTGGTTGCGTCCACATTTGGACAGAGCTGACCAAAGTGGATCCTTTCTCCCTTGGCCTGGGCGTCTGGGTGGCAGTAGGGGCCTCCCAGCCAGGCCTGTGGGGAGGTGGGCCTGCAGGGGTCCAGACTGGTGGTTTGCTGGGGGTCCGGGGCGGAGGGATGCATGGGAGGGCGGTAGGTGAGTGGGTGGGCTCCCAGCCTAGAGCAGCTATTCTTAGCAGCAGAAACATTTGTCCTTGTTCACATGTGGCGGAGGATGTCCCCCAGAGATCTGCCCTGAAATATTAGGGATGACCCCATAAATTCTTCGGAAAGCCGTCCTTGAGGGCTTGTGTGTGTGGAGGAGGCGTTTCCGGCAGCTGCACAGCTGTGGACACGTTTGCCAGATGTTGGTGCCGGGGAGTTGGTGGGAACCCAGGGGCTGCTGCCCTCACTCTCGGGGTCTCTGCACTGGCTGTGAGCCATGGGGTGGAGACCGCAATCCAGCGGGCATTGTGAGAGCCACTTTGGGCCTGGCCTCGGGTTTCAGGGTCCACGGGCCCAGCTCAAGGGGCAGAGAGTTTCTGGTCAGCCCTTCCCTGGGTCCAGGCCATCTGGTTGGAGGCGGCTGGTCAGTGGAGACTTCTGAGGGACCAGAGCTGTGAGGCGCCAGTCTGCAGGCCCAGTTGTGTCCCGTGCCCATTGGGTGCTGAGGTGAGATGGGCTGAGACCGGCCTTTGACTGTGGTCCCACTCAGCCCTTGGCTGTGAGGGGCTGCTGAGTGCTAGGCATCACCCTTGGCCACACTGTCTTTTTTCATGGGGGCTGCTCTGACAGTGGGAAGCACCATGGAGCAGCTGTGTGCTCTTAGCTAGCAATCAGGGAGTCCTCCCTGGAGGAGGTGTGTGTGTGTGTGTGTGTGTGTGTGTGTGTGTGTGTGTGTGTGTCTGTGTGTGTGTTCAAAATGTAAAGAAAAAAAATTTTAAACTATGGCACAACACACATAACAGAAAGCTGACCATCTCGACCATTTTAAAATGTACAGTTCAGGGCTTCCCTGGTGGCGCAGTGGTTGAGAGTCCGCCTGCCGATGCGGGGGACGCGGGTTTGTGCCCCGGTCCGAGAGGATCCCACGTGCCGCGGAGCGGCTGGGCCCGTGAGCCATGGCCGCTGAGCCTGTGCGTCCGGAGCCTGCGCCCCGCAACGGGAGAGGCCACAACAGTGAGAGGCCCGTGTACCACAAAAAAAAAAAAAAAAAAAAAAAAGTACAGTTCAGTAGTGTTTAGTACGTTCACATGTTGTGCAACCATCCTCTCCAGATCTTTTTTTATCTTGCAAAACAGAAGCTCTGTGCCCATTAAACACGAACTCCCCCTATGCCTCCCCCAGGCCCTGGCACCCACCCTTTTACCTTCTGTGACTCTGAGTCCTCTGGGCACCTCATTTGGGCAGAATCTACAGCGTTTGCCCTTTTGTGTCTGGCTTATTTCACTTAGCAGAATGTCAGGCGCTGGGTTCTGTGGCCTCTTTTCTCTTCGGTTGTTGGTTCAGTCCCACCCAGGCAGCCAAGTGGACGGACCCAGGACCCCAGCCCCTCATCCTTTAGAATCCCAGGGTCCTCCTGGGGACCCCCTTCATAGGCGCACCCCCATCCCAGCCTCAGGGCCGGGCGTTAATCGGTTTGCCCAGGTCACACGGCCGCCGCCCAGACACCAGCCTCTTCTCTGTGTCCCCCACCCGGCTTCCCTCTGCAGCGAAAATTGCCGTTTGGAAGGCCAGATGGAGGAGCTGGGTCTAATGGAAACCACGTCCCTCCCGGGGTGCCCAGAACTTAATGAGGAAGAGCCAGGAAAAATCCGGCCTAATGTTTGTGAAATACCCCAGAGGGAGGTCGCGTTGCAAGTCAAGGGTTCTCGTGCGGAGCCCTGTGACCTGATGTGCCAGGAGGTTTGTCAGGGCTGTGGTTTCTCTCTCAACCTCCCTCTCTCTTCCTTTTAAAATTAAAAGGGGAAAAAACAAAAAGAGTCACAGAGGAAGTGATTTTGAGCAGATCTTGCCCTGGCAGGGAAGCAGGGCCGGGCAGCTGAGCTGGCCGCAGCCCAGCGGACACAAACGTACCAATTAAATTGGAAACAGAAACGGGCCTCCTTGACAGCTCCAACCAGTGCCGCATCCCTGCTTGCTTTGGGAGGGGGCGTGGGGTATGCGGGGCCTGGCCTGGTGGTTTTGGGGATCAGAATGACGCCTGGCTGCTTTCTGGCTGTGTGACCTTGGGCAAGTGAGTTCACCTCTCTGAGCCTCGGTTTCCTGATCTGCTGAATGGGGTCAATCATGTTTGGTGAGGGAAATCAGATTCCTCCGGTGAGTGGGTGTCTGTGGATGAGGTAGAACCCGCTGGTAGCGAGGGGTGGGTATGAGGGACCTGGGAGGGCTTCTCGAAGCAGAAGCAGTGGCAGGGGGTGGGCGGAGGTTCTCCCAGTGGCTGGGGATCCTTTTTCAGGGAGGTAAGAGGTGGGGCAGGCGCTGGGGGCATGTTTTACCCTGGAAGGTTTTGTTTTTCTTTTTCCTTCTTCTTCTTCTTTTTTTCAATGGCCGAGCTGTGCAGCTTGCAGGATCTCCGTTCCCTGACCAGGGATCGAACCCGTACCCCCTACAGTGGAAGCGCAGAGTCCTAACTACTGGACCACCAGGGAAGTCCCTTCCCTGGAAGGTTTGATGCAGGATGTGGCATTTGGGGGTCTCTCCTCCATGGCCTCCCAGCCAGGCTGCAGTGGCATTTCTCTCCCGGGACCTGGCTGTCCTGGTGCAGCTGGAGCCTGTCCCCGGGTGGCCCCTGGGCTCAGCGCAGGCCGCTGTGCCCACCTCCTCAGACGCCTGGACCACGTGGGCCAAGCGATCCAGCTGAGGAGGGCGGAGTCTGGCCATGCGGCGCCAGCCTGCTGACCCTCTTTGGGCCTCAGTTTCCCATCTGTAACAAGAGGGTAATGAGTGAGATGTCGCGTAGACAAGGTCTCAGGGCTGGAAAGAGCAGCCCCCCCCCGCTTCTCCTTGTTTCCAGACTGCGAGGCCCTGCTCACCCCGGGAAGCACCCTCTGCTTTTTCTGTTTTCAGGTGTGGGTGTCCCTGGTCTCCCCTCCTAATTAGGGACTCGCTCTACCGTTTGGTTGGCTCACCTCCCGCAGCCTCAGCTGGCTCCTCTGCAAAGTGGGGATAATCAAGGTAACTACCTCTGCCAGTAACATCATCACTATGGCGGCCGTTACCTTGTCTGCCTCCCTCCCTCGTCCCAGTTTTTGGAGCAGCGCAGGGTAGTAACGGCCACAGCTCTTGTTCTGGGGCCTCATTTATGGGTGTTGAACTTCCCACAGATCCTCTCCCGATGAACCCTCTTTCCACTGGCCCTTGGAAGAGAGTTTTACAGATGGGACACTAAAGCCCAGAGAAGTCGGGACTGTGCCCAAGTTCACACAGCCGCATCGTGCCAGACTTGGGATTTGAACCCCTTTGGCCACTTTCTACACGTGGCAACGCACGGGCAGGAGGTGGCTTGGTGGAGAGGGCGCATCTCTAGGACTAGGGTGGCCTGCTGGAGGGTCCCACCTTTCCTTGGTGACTGAGGGGCTGTGGCAGCCCACAGCCTCCAGGGCTCCCACTATGCACGTGATACCAGGTGGGGCTCAAACTGCAGGTCAGGAGCTCGGTCTGGGGGCGGGGAGACGGCGGGTAAACAGACAGCGGTGATGCATGGCTTTGGGCCCATGGGAGCGGCAGGAAGAGAGAGGCTCGGGGGAGCCCAGGCCGGCAAGTTGGAGTTGGGGTTAGGGTCAGGAAGTGATGGTGGAGGTGAGAGCTCCAGCCCGCCAGCCAGGCCGGACGGAGGAGGGGAACTGAGCCCTTGACCTTTGAGTACCGTTGGCCAGGCTGGGGATAGAAACGAACATAGCTGACCAGGAGAGGGTGTGTACATCCCATGTGGGCAGCTCCTGCCCGCCTCCAGCTGGTCACGCCCCTAAGGGATTTTGCTGTGGGAAGATACACATACGATTTACCATTTGAACCACAGTAAAGTGTACGGTTCGCGGGCATTTAGTGGAGTGAGTGGTGTGTCACCATCATCACTATCTCGTGCTAAAACACGTTCATCACCCCAAGGGAAACCTAATGACCATCAAATTGTCGCTCCCCATCCTCCCCTCCCCGGCCCCTGGCAGCCACCAGCCTGCGTCTTGACTCAAAGGATTTGCCTCTTCTGGACTTTGCACATAAACGGCATCCTTCAACATGTGGCTTGGCATAATGTTTTCATGGTTTATATGCCCCTTTTTATGGCTAAATAATATTCCAGTGAATGGATGGGCCACATTCTGTTTTTCTACCCATCAGTTGATGGATATTTGGGTTGTTTCTATTGATACTCTTTGGCTGTTGTGAACAGTACTGCTGTGAACATTCATGTTCGTTTTGTCTCATCACCTGTTTTCATTTCTTGGGCTGTATGCCTGGGAGTGGAATTGCTGGGTCATATGGTGTCTCTGTGTTTAACTTAGTGAGGCGCTGCCAGACTGGTTTCCGCAGAGATTGCACCATTTTACATCCCCACTGACAATATGTGAGAGTCCCTGGTTTGCAGAGAAGCCAGAAATGGGGGTTTTTCTGTGAAATCCCCTTTATGACGCCTCGTGCTGAGCTGGTCGCTGGGGCCTGGCTGAGCTGGATGGGGAGGGGGAAGCAGGTCCCTGGAAAACTGCCCGGCGGGAGCAGATCTGGGGGTCTGTGCCGCGGTCTGGGCCCACGGGAAGTTGATTTTCTGGCTGTTGCTTGGCGCATGCGTGTGGCTTGATGGACGGTGTTACCCGGGGCTGTAAATCCCGCTGGCCACAGGGGAGATGTTTCTGAGGCTGGAGTGGGCTGGCTTTTCTTTTCTCCTTTTTCCCAGGAGGGAGGGGTGCTGGCTATGGCTTGAGGAGGAGAAGCGGTGCCCAGGGGAGGGTGGGCCTTGAGTCCCTCCCATTGCGCTTCTGGAGTTCGGGACCAGAGGCAGTTTTCCCCAGGGTTTCCGGGGCTTGGGGAGCACTTGTATGGCCTTGGGCCATGGGGAGGTTCATGGGGAGGATGATGCTTATCCGTGTCCCCCATGGTGGCTTGCAGGGAGCCTGACCTGTGGGGATATTAGTGGAATAAAGACACGCTTGGCTCCGGGGGTTGGTTAAGAAAGTAAGACCAGAAAACCCCTGGAAGGTGGAACAGTTAAATTGATAGGCTTTGGTTGATTAGTCATCTATCCATCCATCCATCCATCCATCCATCCATCCATCCATCCATCCATCCATCCTCTGTCTCCCTTCCCTTTATCTCTCCTTTATCCATCCATCTCTCATTCATCTTGGCATCAATCCTTCCTCCGTCCATCCATTCTCCCTTCGTCCGTCCAGCCATCCACCCATCCATGTCTCCTTCCTCCTCCATCCATCCATCTCCCGGTGAACACCTGGCCGGGAGCTTTCCCTGTGGGGACAGGCCTGTCACTGGATGTCAGCTCTGATTGGCAGGCCTTCTTGTCTGACTGGTTCACTGCTGTAGCTCCAGTGTTTGGAGCCTGCACATTGTAGGTACCCCAATCATTTCCTGATTGGCCGGAAGGTGTGGAGACCCCATCGGCATGGGTTTGTTTAGCTTGGTCCCAGCTTGTGGGGGGCAGGTGGCACCTCTGTGGGCAGCACCCTGAGTTGGCTCTGAGTACGGTGACCCTCACAGCTACTCCAGGCCACCGCCCCTCGGGCAGGGCCAAGGACAGGCTGTGATTGGGGTCCTGGCTCCTCCTTAGGGAGCCCACTGACCTCTTTGCCAGGTAAGGGGCAAGGAAGCTGGTCTTCCTCCTTTAATAGAGTTAGGATTACAGGGGGGCCAGCCCTTTTACTCACAGAGGCCTGCACCCGTGGCTCCTTGACAGGGGGCACAGCTGAAGTTTCCTTGAGCCCAGAGAGGCCAGGGGCAGGTTTGATATAGGAGACCCTTCAAATCACCCCTGCCCAGAGGTGTGGCATCCTTCCCATCTCACTTGGAGTGAAAGCCCCATGTGACCTCCACTCTCACCATTCGAGTCTCCCTGCTGTTCCTCTTCCACCTCAGGGCCTTTGCACTTGCTCTTCCCTCTGCCTGGAACACCCTTCCAAGACATCTGCTGGTTCCCTGTCTCCCCTCCTCCACATCTTTGCTTAAGACGCCTTCCGATGAGGCTGTCCCGGACCACCCACTTTAAAACTGCACCTCACCCCCCATCCCCTGCCTACCCACCTCACGCTTCTATTTTTCTCCATAGCACAGACACTCTCCACCACCCTGTAATTACTCCCGTCTCACCCAGTGGGATGTCAGCTCCCCGAGGGCGGGGAGTTTGGGTCTGTTATTCGCGGCTGCGTCCCGGCACCTGTCCCACAGGAGGTGCCCGTAAAGCGTGGTTGGCAGTGGGGAGCAGCCAGGGCGGGGCAGGAACTTTGCCTTTGCCCCCGTCCACGTGGGCCATACAGGCGCCTGTGCGCCAGGCCGGGTGAGGCTCACCCATGCCACTTCCCGTCTTCGTCTTATGACTTAGTTCAGAGCTGGGTTCCTGGGCATCTGTTCTGTGCCATGAGCCCCTGCTGAAGGTGGCCATCAAATGCTTGGCCGGTCCCCAAGTTTTACAGCATGCCAGAAGCTGGAAACACAAGGTGGGAACAGTCAGCTTCATTCTAGCTGGTGTTTCCATAGCAGCTTAACCTCACACCCCAGAACTGCTTCTGTCCTCAAGTCCTGTCCCATCCTCCCTCCCCTTCCCCAGTGCTGGCTTCCAGGTCTCCATTCTCCTTGGGCCGGGCTGCCTGGCACATTTTTGTTTAGGTAGATATTTATTGGATGCCTACTTTGTGCCAGGCTCTGGGATATAGCAGTGAACAAAGCAAATATTTATTGAGCACCTATTGTATGGGGTTAAATGACGTCCTCCCCAAATTCACGTGCACCCGGAACCTATGAGTGTGATTTGATTGAGAGAGAGGGTCTCTGCAGATGTAATTAGTTAAGATGAGGTCATACTAGAGAGGCTGGGCCTTAAATATAGTTGGAGTCCTTATAAGAAGAGCAGGCACAGGCGCGCAGGAAGAAAGGCCACGCGAAGGTGGGCAGAGATTGGAGCAATGGGGCCACAAGTCAAGGAAACCTGGAGCCGCCAGGAGCTGGAAGGGACGAGGAAGGATCTCCCCTGGAGCCTCTGGAGGGAGTGTGGCCCTGCCCACACCTTGATTTTGGACTTCTGGTCTCCAGATCAGTGAGAGGATCCCTTTCCGTTGCTTTTAGCCGTCCGCTTTGTGGCAATTTGTTACGGCAGCTCCAGGAAAATAATACACCTGCTGTGCGCCAGGCGCCATGCCCCTCCCGGTGGCTTCGGCAGTCAATTAAAACAAACATTTGTGGAGCAGCTACTGTATGTCAGACACCGAGGAGACCGGCAGGGTCCCTGCCCACAGGCTCCCAGCACACGTGTGTGTCCCTGGCCCGAGACAGGCTGGCTGGGGTCGGGTGTCATAGACCGCGTCCCCTCTGTGGGACCGGCGGCCGCTCGAGTGCCGCGGGGGTTTCTGACGAGCGCGTGGACCAGCGCTGGGGCCGGGGGCCTCTCTCCTGCCTGGCAGCTGATTTTAAATTCTGAAGCTTCCTCACCTGCCACAAGCCCCAGCGTCGGTCCCGTTAGTTCCAAGAAAATGTCAGACGCGTGCAGTGCACACAGCTCCCCTTTCATCTTCCCGTGCTCAGGTCTGAAGGCTCCCAGGCACATTTCAGCTTCTGTTCCGCCCCTTAACAGACACCCCCTCCACCTGCCCGTGCTCTCAGAGACATCCCGGCCCCAGTGGCTATAACCCCACCCTCCCCGATCTGAGCCTGGCTGCCCGGACACGGCAGATCTGTGGAATGTGTCTTGGTGTGGCCTCCCTGGCCGTCTCGCCTGGGGCCCGAGAGGGGATATCCGGGCAGGACAGAAACTTCCCCCCGGAAAGAGGCCTCCGCCCTGCAGGGTCAGGGGATGCAGGTGCGGCGGGCTCCAGCCTCACCTCGTGTTACTGGCGCTCACCTCCGCCTGACAGTTTTGTTCGCTGAGCACCTGCTGTGTGCCCGGCGCTGTGCTAGGCCCTGCAAGGGAGACACAGAATCACAGGCAGTGAGCTCTCTCCGTGTATGGAACACGGGCTTGGCAGGCTTGTGGGCTGCTGCCGGATCAGACCCACAGCCTATGGGGCTCTCCCAGGGGGGCCGCGTGGCCCTGGCCGTGTGCACGGGTGCTCCCAGCATGGGCTGGGCCTGCAGTTTGCAGCCCTCCTCCAGCCGGCTCTGTGGGCCCGTGGTTTTCGGTTTGGATATGCGAGGTCCGGCGGGGCTTGCGGTGTCCCCGTCCTATGGGGCTCAGGAGCGTCTCACGCCACCTGGCAAAGCAAGTCCTTAACCTCGCCAGAGCTCTCGCTCTTCCCCGTGGAGCCCTGACTTGGCTGAGTTTGCCTTATTGAGCACCTGCTGTTTACCAGGCACCCTTCACAAGTGTGCTGTCCTCCTGGGTCCGTGGAGCAGGGACACACGTGTTCCCAGTCTACAGTGGAGGAAACCGAGGACAGAGCCCCGAGGCACCTTGCCCGAGGGGGGAATGACAGGCCCCTGTCCCTGGGGGGGCCGCTCGGCCTCCCTCACCCCCAGAGGAAGATGTGTCTCTGGCTGGCAGGCTCCTTCTCGGCTTGCATGCTGTCTGCTGCTTCTCTGTTCCTGCTATCCCGATCCCACCGGTGTCACCTCGTGCAGGGGCGCTGGCGAGAGCCCCCCAGGCCTCTGGATTCCACACTTGCTCTTCACGGCGCCCGCTTGTCAAACACCCTGATCCTTTCGTCTCGCCCTCAACCACCTTCCGTGGCTCCCCATTACCCTTTGAACAAAATCCATCCTTTCCATGGTCCGTGGGCCTTGAATGACTTGATGAATTTCTCGAGCACGAAATGCCCGGTCTCATCTCTGGGTTCTTGCTCAGGTGGTAGCCTCTGCCCGGAGCCCCCTCCACTCCCCCCTCCCCTGGCTGTGTCTTGTTCACACCCCAGAAAGTTCTCCCTGCCTCCCCCTCGCCCTCCCCGAGGCTTCCAGAGCCCCCAGCCTGCTCTCAGAAGTCACTATTTGCTGCTTGTCTGCACTCCGCCGGGGCACCGAGACCCTCTGTGGCCTGGACCCTGCCTCATTCACTAGTCTGGAGCTCAGCTCACAGTGTGGGACCCCAAAGAGTCTGGAGATCAATGTATGTCCACCACCCTCTCCTGACCCCAAAGCTCCCAGACCCTGCAGTGATATTGGGGCCACTGTATCACATTCCTGCTCTAACCTGGATCCATTTCTCAGAACCCTTTTCAGCCAAGACCAGATCCAGGAGACCCCCCCACGTCACCCCATGGATTGCTCTCATCCTCTCCTACCCTTGTCTTTGATGAAGTAATGTCATATTTGTTCTTGACCTGCACCTCCAAATGTCGCTGATGAAGTCAAAGCTGAATCCCCACCCCTGCCCCGCTGTTCACAGAGTTATGCAAACACCACTTTTATCTAGTTTCGAAACATTTCCATCATTGCCTGGTAACCCCCATACCCACCAGTCGCTCCACCCCCCTCCATCCCACCCCCCGCCCTTGGCAACCACCAGTCTGCTTTCTGTCTCTGTGGATTTATCATCCTGGACATTTCCTATAAGTGGAATCATATGGTATCTGTCCTTCGTGTCTTCGTGTCTGGCTTCTTTCACTTAGCATCACGTTTGCAAGGTTCATCCACGTTGTGACATGTGTCAGTGCTTGGTTCTGTTTTATAGCTGAATCATATTCCGTTGTACAGATACACCACGTTCTGTTTATTTCTCCACTCATTGGTTGATGGGCACTTGGCTTGTTTCCACCTTTGGCTATAGTGAATACTGTTGCTGTGAGTACCTTGATTTGCTTCAGTCTCTGTTTTCCATTCTTTTGGGTATATGCCTAGGAGTGGAATTGCTGGGTCCGACGGTAATTCTATGTTTAACATTTTTAGGAGCCGTCAAACTATTTTCCTAAAAATAAATTTTTTTTTTTCAAGTTGGCAAAAACTGTGGCTAAGGTTGGGGGAGATAGAAATGGAGCTTATTCAAATAAGCTCGTTGGGCTTCCCTGGTGGCGCAGTGGTTGAGAGCCCGCCTGCCGATGCAGGGGACGCGGGTTCGTGCCCCGGTCCGGGAGGATCCCACGTGCCGCGGGGCGGCTGGGCCCGTGAGCCGTGGCCGCTGAGCCTGCGCGACTGGAGTCTGCGCTCCACAACGGCAGAGGACACAGCAGTGAGAGGCCCGCGTACCGCAAATAAATAAATAAATAAATAAATAAAATAAGCTCGCGGTGAATGCAGGAGGTGCAAGATTGCCAGAGTCCCCTGGCTTTGGGGACAGCCTGCACATGAGCGTGCTGGGCCGCGGAGCGGGCGGAGTGATCCTTTGACAGGCGGGTTGGTGGGGACATGAACCCCAAGCTCGGCGGTGGACACTCTGTGAACGTTGAGGTCGTGGGAAGCCAGGCCTTGGCACGAGGAGGGTGGGGAAGTTGCTGGGGATTCTCTAGGGCTGGTTTGAAAAGGTGTCACTTCCCTGGCTTCTGGAGCCCACATGCAGTGCACGCCGTGAGCATCCTTCCGGGGCTGCCGTCCCCAGTCGGCATTCCATCAGGCAAAGGAGGTTAGAAATCTACTGCTAAATTAGACTTCTCACCGCCTCATGCAATGCAAAGTCACATAGCAACTTGGAAGTTGCGCGTGCCGCTCGTGGAAAGGCAAGCACATCGAGCTTCTCTCTGCCCAGGTGCTGCCCTCTTCCTCTTGCAGAGAGCGGGCAACCGTTTAAAACCCAGAGAGAGGCCGGAATAGAACTGGCTTTGCTGCATCAGACCACCAGGGTCTGCTGGGCTTTGTGATGAGCTGGGACACAGGGAATTCTGGGACAGGGTCCAGCACCGGTGGCCACAACTGACCCCTCTCCCAAGGCCAGTCTCTTGTCTCTGGGCTGCAGGAGGACTGCCGCGTTGCTCTTGGTGGGGACTGGTGGGGGCAGCTCTGCCTCCCTTCCACGTCCACAGCATCGCTGTGACCGGGCTGCAACTACTGCTGTGACAGTACTGCGGACTGTAATAATAGTAGCTCCCATTTGCTGAGCAGAACTGTCCCCACGTTCATAAGAATTACACAGCGCCTCCTGTCTCGGCGTCTGGGAAAAGTCCACGTGGGCTTTTTTCCTGAGGTGGTCATAGGTGTGGCAGTTAGGGCTCTGGAATTCTTTGGCTTTGTGGTGTTGGAAGGATTGACAGCACCCGATGGAAAGGTTGCCTCCTTTGTGACTACCTCCTTCTCTGGGTGAGTCAGAACTTTTGATGGCAAGTGACAGAAAGCTGGGTTGGGCCGGCAAAGGCAAAACACACCGAAGGAGTGCCTTGGCTTCCCTAAATGAACAAGCAGCTTTGATCTGCCTTCAGGCATGGCTGTATCAGGACCCAGCTGTGCTCTCTCTACCCTTTAGATCTGCCTTCCTGGGGGTATGGTCTCGGGTAGGTCCCTGCCAAGTGGTGGCTCCTGAGAGGTCCAGGCTTTCATCCTCCTGGCTTACAGCGCCAGTGGATAGTGCCTGTTTCTGGTTCCTTCTCAGAGTCTCAAGACTGACTCTCATTGGCTCAGATTGGGTCAGATGCCCATCCCTGAACCAATCGCTGGCCCAGGGGAAGCAGGAATCTGATTGGCCAGGCCCAGATCACGTGATCACTCCTGGAGTCTGGGGAGGGAAGATGGTTCCTAAAAAGAAAGTGGAGTCTACCGTAGCAGCAGGAGGTGGGGGTGGGGGAATGGGACACAGTCATGGCCCCCGAGTGGGAGCGAAGGGTGTCGTGTTCTTCCTTTGACCACCATGATCTCAATCTTCCCTCCCAATATCCCTCCACAGCAGACCTCCAAAGGGCAGAGGTTTAGGGCGTCCACGCCCTTGAAAGACAGTTGTCAGTGGAGGGCAAGGTGATGAGGGACGTTGTGATGAAATTACAGGGAGCTGGTACCCGTGAGATGCAGCCCCAGCCCGAGAGGGTACATCACATGGGGGCATCCAGGTGCCGGGCCCCTGTGCCATCTTGGATTCTCCTTAGCTCCTGGGTGGCGGGTGTGAGTGGGGGGTTTGCCCATGGCAGGGGCCCGATGGACACCCCTTTTCTGAGTGGCTGAGTGTGGAGGAGGCCCGAGACCTGCCAGGCTTTCAACCCGGGCCTGGGCGGTGGAGCCAGTTTTAACCTTGGGCAGGCTGCACGAAGCAGTGGCCGGCGGAGGAGGGAGAGAAGGGTCCTGGGGAGGTTGGGGGCCCCTGGAGATTTCTGGGCAAAGGCCCCTTCTGACCAGGGGCTCTCTTGTTCTCTTGACTTGAGTCCTTTCTTCTTCCCGGGCCTCAGTTTCCCCATCTGTAAAGCCAGTGGATTCCTTCCATCGTGGACACACGAGTGCTTTCTTCCCCCTGGACAGCCTCCTTTGCCTGCCCCTCCGGGAGCCACAGGGGGCCCGCCGGCTCTCGTCTGCATCCTTGGCTGTTTCCCCGGCGTGGCCCTCGGGCTCCCAGTCGCTTCGCTCTCGGCTCACGTCGGGGCCGACCTCACGTCTGTCCTACCCTCCCGTTACAGTGTCACCCACCCTCTCCAGAGGGTCACTGGGAGGCCCAGGCAGGCCCTACTTTGCCCGGGGTTACGCTGTGACCTGTGTTCTGCCCGAGCCGACCCCGTTCACCACCGTCACCCTGGACGGTTGTACGGACTTTTCCCCTCCTGGGACAGGCCCAGCAGTTGCCTGCCTGAGCTGCCAGGTGCTTTCGGGGAACCTTGCCCTGGTGACTCAACCTGGCAGAGGACTTGGGGTGGTGTTGCGTGGGCTGAGGGTGCTTGGGAGCCATGGGGGGGGTGGGTCGTGGGGGCAATGCCCGCAGAGTTAGAGCTCCTGTGCCTGCTAAGCGAGGGCCTTGGCAGCGGGGGAGGGCACGGCTGTCACCGACGTAGCTTGTGCCGCAGCTGCTGGCCTGTGGCTCGGAGAGGCCTCGGGCACCACGTGGCGTCTCCCATTGCTGTCGTTGGGCACGGAGCTTGCCAGTGGCAGGGAGGAGGGTCTGGAGGACCCCGTGTCTGCTCTCTCTTCCCCACAGGGGCCACAGGAAGGAATTGGGGCCCCGCCAGGGTCCGCAAGGGGCAGCCACCCTGTGACTGATCTTGTTCGCTTTTCTGGTCTCCTCACAGGTGCCTGGGACAGGGTGGCCCTCGAGCAGATGACGAAGACTGGCTTTTAATCCTTGGAGACCATCGAGAGGGAGCTTACAGGGGCCCACGAGCCCCCCTGGACGCCCACCGCCATGTCGGGGTCCACGCAGCCCGTGGCACAGACGTGGAGGGCCACCGAGCCCCGCTACCCGCCCCACGGCGTTTCCTACCCCGTGCAGATCGCCCGGCCACACACGGTAAGGGGCGCGAATGTGCGCCTGGGGTCACCTTTGGGGCCTTCTCTTGTCCCCGGGTTCCTATTTCTCCTTGGAGTTGAGGCCGGAGCGGCTCCAACGGTGTCCCACCAGGGCTTACTGTCCCCCGCGGGGAGGTGGGGTGCTTTGGCAGAGACCACTGGCATCCGTGGCCTTGCCAGGCCCTGGGACAGCTGGCAAAATCTCTTAGCTCCCATTTTAAAGCTAGGAAGATGGAACCCAGGGCCAGGCTGAGCTGGGATCTCTGCCTCTGAGTCAGCTGTGGGGTTTGCATGCAGACGGGGAGCTCCTGCTATATATGTTGTCAGCCCAGCCTCAGCCGGGCTCCCCTGCTCTAGGGTTGGGGTGGCTTCCTAGGGACCATGGCTCGCAGACCCTCCTCTCCCCAACCCTCAGGGCCTGGAGCCTATTCACTGCAGTTATGCTTAGCGCTCTGAGACAGTGAGGTCCGGCGCGTGTCATTCTCTGAATCCCCGACACGGGGGCCCCAGGGATTAGTTCTGCTCACGGGCGGGGGGGTCTCCCCATCGTCGTGTGAGTTGGGGGGTGGCCTGCTGGGGAGGGAGCGGGCGTGCCCTTGGTCAGCTCTGCCGCGTGGCCTGTGGGATCTTAGTTCCCCGACCAGGGATCGGACCCGTGCCCCCTGCAGTGGAAGCGCGGAGTCTTAAACATTGGACCGCCAGGGAAGTCCCGTTGGCCAGTTCTTTCGAGCTGCGCCCCACTCTGACCACCTCCTACTGGGGGCCCCCTTTCCTGACTCCCTCTCTAGTTGCATGTGGCCCTGAGGATGAGGCTTGGTTCTGTTCTGTATCCTCAGGGGCTTGCCAGAGGGCTCTCAGGGCCCTGGGCCTCCCCCGTTTGACCTCCTGGCTGCGCGAGGGTTTGCAGTTGCAGCTGGGGTCAAAGCTTGCCGTGCTGCCCCCTATGTGAACACACCTGTGTCCGTCCTGCTTGGCCGGTGTGGTCCCTCCTGAGACGCAGAGAGGAAATGGCGTGGGAGGGCTTTTCTATCTTCCATGAGCGAGATGTTTTTGCATATGAGCCCACTGGACCAGCCTGGGGGTGTCCCAGAAACAGTGGCCTCTGGAGGGTTTGGGCCCCCGAGATGCTTTTGAGAGCCAGCTCCGATAAACGGGCACATTCTGCATGGGGTCGTCCAATTCTCGCAAACAACCCAATGAAAGAGCACCTTGCCTTATCATCCCATTTTGCAGATGAGGAGACTGAGGCCGGGAGGTTAAATAAATAATAGGCCTCGGGTCAAATCGCCGTGAGAAGGCAGTCGGCTTCCGCTTCAGGACTCTGAG
Organism: Kogia breviceps; assembly: GCF_026419965.1. Classification (NCBI taxonomy): domain Eukaryota; kingdom Metazoa; phylum Chordata; class Mammalia; order Artiodactyla; family Physeteridae; genus Kogia; species Kogia breviceps. Next base: position 84,487,413 of record NC_081324.1, on the reverse strand, counting down.
CCTCTGTGAAATGGATGACTTATTTATTGGTCCCCTCCTGTGTGCCCAGGGCTGAGGGCTGTGCTTCCTGGGGGTCACTTACTATTATGTGTGGTCATCACCTTTATCGTCATCACAGTAACAAAAATAAGCATTGTCGTCAGAGTGATTACTACAGGGTGAGCGTTTCGTTTACGCCCTTTATGTATCCAGTTGCACTTGCTTCTCTTGCCACTGGAGTGAGGGTACCCTTATGCTCTGCACTTTGTAGACGGGGAACATTTTGCGGGTGAGGAGACAGGACAGGTGGCTTAATGATTCTGAGCCTCTGTTGTTCATCCATAAAATGGAGTAATGAGAGCATCTGTCTCCTAGCTTCTCCTGGGGATTAAACGTGATGATCTGTGGAAGGTCCTTGTGACCGTGCCTGGCAGACACTGAGCTAGCTGTGTCCACGTGCAGTATTGTCACTGTGACTAGAGCCGCTTGGAGGGGCTGCCTCCCCTGGGGGCTCCTGGCGGTCGCCTCTGGTTTCTCTTCTTTCTCGTCCCCTCCTGCCAGCTTCCTACCCCTTTCCCACTCCCTCCCCATGGGCCCAGACTCGGTTAGCCCTTGAGTCCCTACGGCCCCTGCCATCCTGCAGTCCCCCCATCCTTTGCCCCAGCTGGGCCCTCTCGCAGTCATTTGGAGTCACCAGCTGATCTCAGACACTGCCCACACTTTTCCCGCTGGGCCGTCAGTGACGCAGGATGCGGCCGGGTAGGACCCGGTGGTCACTTCCTCCAGGCAGGAGGCTGAGGCCGGGGTTGAGCAGGGGCCCTGGGTAGCTACGAGGCGGGGCATCCTTATCCTGCCTGGTGGCAGCAGTGGGGCCCCACTTCCTGATCACCCTGCCTCGTGCTGGGGCGACCCAGCTGGGGGCCTCTGCTTGTCACTGGGAAGGCAGGAACAAGAATTCCAGGCATCCTGGGAGGTCTTGCTCTCCTGGGCATGTGTCTGGGGCTGGAGTCACTTTTCTTCGGCTGGTGGGATATAAGTGTTGGAAGTGGAATCTGGAGGTCTCCCTGCAGCCCTGTGCCCCCCAACCCCTTACCGCCAGCCCACTGTACAGGCAGGGTTTGTGAGATGCCCCCATTTTGGGGGGTAGAGGGTTTTTGGAAGACAGCAGGCGGAGGAAAAGGGAAAAAGGCGTGGAAGGCAAATGCCCCATCCAAGGGCCAGGTGGGAACCCAGGGGTCCCAGCTCCCTGTACAGTAGTTGAGGCGGGTTTGGTGGAATGAGGGGGCGGGGCCTGGGCCCCGTGACCTGTGACCTTCCTGGGACTCAGCTCACCCCCGTACCTGCTCCCAACAGGCTTGCATCCAGGGTGGCACCTCCTGGCCCTGGAGGCTTCTTCCAGGGTGTCTGGGCATGGGGCTGCTTTGATGGTGAGTCCCCCCGCCCCCGGAGCCCGGAAGACCTCCAGATGTGGCTTTGAATCCGTGTTCCTCGCAACTCGCTGAGTGACGTTCGGCTGCTCACTTCACCCCGTGGGAGCAGCCCCAGGTTTCCCATCTGCAGTCTGGGTGTTGCGGGCCTGAGCATCGCTGGCGGATGTTTGCGAGGTGCCCGGGGCGGTGTCTGTACGTGGCAGCCGCCTCTCTCCTCCTGGCGGGGTGGCGGGAGATTGAAGAGGCTCTGCACTCTGAGAGGGGCGATGAGAGCCGCCTTCTCCGCTGGCCTGTGTCCCAGCCTGCGTCGGGTCCAGGCTGCCTGGTGTGTTGCGCCGGCGCAGATGGAGGGCTTAACTCCAGGTGTGCTTCCCCTGACCCAGCCTCAGGCACACTCCGAGCCTCTCTTCAGGGCGCCGGTGCGCACGGCTCGTTCCATCCCCCCTGCTCCACCCTCAGAGCCTCTCTGAGCCCTGTCCTCTCCTTCTCTGTGGTCTCGGCTTCCGTCCCCCGCAGTAACAGGACCCCACATCTTTCCCTGAGGGTCCTGGCGGGCTCCTGGCACTGAGGGTCTCCCGGGATTGAGGGTCCCAACGCATCCTCCCCTCCTTGTCTCCTTTCCAGCTTTCTAGAGCCCAGCTCGATTCTGCCTTCTCTCCCAAGCCCCGTGGGACCCCCCTGAGCTCTCTCGAGTTCCTGCAAGCTTTGCACTAAATGAATGCATTGAAGGCCAAAGACACGGGTGTCAATCCCAGCACCACTCCTGCCTGCTGTGTGGCCTTAGGCAAGTTACCTAGCCTCTCTGTGCCTTAGTGTTAGAAGGGCTTTTCAGAGCGCAGACTCTGGAGCCAGACCGCTGGCATTCGTGTCCTGCCTCAGTGACTTCCCAGCTGTGAAACTTTGGACGAGTGGTCTTACCGCCCTGTGCCTCAGTTTCCCCATCAGTTGAGCGAGGGTAGTTATAAGGCTCTGAGGATCAAGTTAGTTGACATGTGCAGAGGCCTCTGCACAACGCCCGGGCTGAGTAAGAGTGACTGACGCAGTGCAGTGTTAAGGACTTTGCTGCTGCTGCTGTCATGACGACAAAGTGCCTGCTAGTATCCTTTTCCGAATGGCCCCCAGGGTACACTGTGGGCTTTTCCTCTAGAGGAGGGATTGGTAAACCTTCTCTGTAAATATTTCAGGCTTTTCTGGCCACTCGGTCTCGGTCACAAGTACGCCGGCACTGTTGCCGTCCTAGAGTGAAAGCAGCTCAGCCAACACGTACAGGAATGGCCGTGGCCGTGTGCCAGTGACACCTGACGAAACAGGCCGAGCCTGGCTTTGGCCTTGGGCCCCGTTTGCTGACTCCTGCCCTAGATCAGTGCTTATCAGGCTCTCTGTGGGAAGGACCAGTCTGTTTCATTTCCAGTTTGTCACAAACGGATACATGGTCCTTCCGCCCGTGACCCAGTTCGCGGGCACGGGACGGGTCTAGGCCGAGGCCAGCAGGACCGTGTTGGCCTTGCGCTCAGATGCCGCGGTCCCGTCAACAAGCTCTCAAGGACGATCTGAATCCTCTCGTCTTCAGCGCTCCCCCCAGACCTAGGGGCACGGACGCGGGAGCCTGCTTGGGCCACGTACATGTGTGAGGGCAGCAGGTGGGGTTGGAATGTTTTGTTAACACGTGGAGGGTTCTCGCGTTCTGAGACGTGGCTGGAGGTTTCCAGCCTGAGTGCCTGGTGTCTTCAGGCTCCTGTGACCACAGTGAGCTCCACCTCCGGTCTCTCTTGGGGTCTCTCCAGCTCTTGCCTTCCTGTAGAGATGCAGGCAGCCTCGGTGGTCCCTGGACTCAGAGCCCTGGGGTGGAGATCAGTGTGGATGCCACAGAAATGGCCCCCAAGATATTCCTTGGAGGGACTGTGCTAATGAGGTCGTCCTGCTTGCTTCCCAAACGGAGAAACTGAGGCCAGAAGGGTTCATGCAGTTGGCCGCCCCGTGCCCCTGCCTCGGGGGCCCTGGGGGCCGTGTGCCTTTTCCCGCCTCGGTTGGCAAGTGGTAGGCGCCGTCCTGCCGGGGCCCTCTCCCAAGGGATTGGACCGTCTGCCTCTCTGCCGCTTTGTTCATTTTGCTTTTGTGTGAGAGGGAATTTTCCTCCCAGCAGACTGCAGTGCTTGCCGATTTCTTCTCACACCTCTGCGTGCGTGTGCACACCGGATCTGTGCCTGGCAGCCTCGCCGGCATGATCCCAGAAGCTGCGCCCCCCCCCCCCCCCAGCCCTTTCTTCTTGTTCCTTCATTAGCACCTGGTGCCTTGTGCAAGATATCGTGGAGTGTGTGGGAGGGGGGAGGCTGAGTCCTCTGCCTTCTGGAAGCTGCCCTCAGTCTTAAGGGAAACCCTTGGAGAGTTAAGGGGGATGCTTGGTTGGAGACACAGAGGCCTCCTTCCATCTGGGTCAGGCATCCATTTCAGTCTTCTTTCTTTCTTTTTCTTTGGCCGCGCCGCGCGGCATGCGGGATCTTAGTTCCCCGGACCAGAGGCTGAACCCGTGCCCCCTGCAGTGGAAGCGCAGAGTCCCAACCACTGGACCGCCAGGGAATTCAGGCATCCATTTCACTGATGAGGAAACTGAGGCTCAGAGAGTTTAAGGGATGGACAGATACCTCTAGCCCGAGGCCTTGCAGCTTCTTGCCTCCACATCGGGCTGCCCAGGAAGGCCCTTCCCTCATTTCCAGCCTCTGAGGTTGACAGGATCCCTCTTGATTCTAGTTACTCATCCTCTCTCGCCTCCAGCCTCCCAGCCTCTTACATGTGTTTGTTTTGGAGGGTCTGAAACACATACATTTCCAACACACCTACGTGGTATCATCTAATTCTCTTTGCAGAAATAACTGCTTAAAAAAAAAAAAAAAAAGCCAGACAGCAAAAGAATGACTAGATTTTTTTTTGGAAAATTGGGAGAATTAAGAAGGGTGCCAAGAAGAAAATAAATCACCTACAATCCCACGCTTTCCCAAGCCTTACTCGTGTCAGACATCACTAATTGATTGCCACCCCACAGTATAACTGGGTGTTCTCTGCAGGCAGAACTAATCGATTTGGATTGGTGCACATAGGAGGCCTGTCCTGTTTTCTCCTTTGAAAGGCTTCTCTTTTCTATCTTTTTTTTTTTTTTTAAAAAACATTTTAACGTGTCTCAAATCAGGGTGTAGTTGCTAATCGGGGTACATCTAATTTGTTAGTGTTTAGTTTTTCCACAGATGGCAATGGGTAATGGATGGCATATTACTGAAGAAGGCATGTTTTGCCTGGAGTTTATCCTTCTGACTTGGAGCTGTACTTGCCTATGTGACACACGTGTGTAGGTTTTCCCTCTGTAAGCCGGGGCACTCCCATGTTGGGGCTTTGTTTTGGAATGTGGTCTTTGAGCCTTGCAGACCATCAGCATTTGCCGTGTCATCCACTGTCCCCTGGCGTGGATGCCCGTGTCTTGCTGTGTCACTTGCACCCACGGCAGACGTGCAGGTTGTGCCTTTTTCCGTTTGTCTCTGCTAACACGTGGGCTCGGTTGTCTCATCTGGAAAGAGGGCAGGACCAGGTGTCCTTTAGCTGAATGTGTCACTTCTCCTTGGCGATTGGCCCCAGGAATGTCCTCTGGCTGGGCTGGGTCGGAGGGCCGGGAAAGGATGTGGGAGGGTCCCCGGGTACAGGAGCAGCACCGGGCAGGGGGCTGTGGCCCTGCCTCGCTGCGTGGGCCGCACTGCAGCGGGATGGGTGCCCACTGGTCTGTGTCCTCTGCTGCAGGACGTCGGGCTGCTCGAGTACCAGCACCATCCCCGTGACTACACCTCACACCTGTCGCCTGGCTCCATCATCCAGCCCCAGCGGAGGAGGCCCTCCCTGCTGTCCGAATTTCAGCCCGGGAATGAAAGGTGAGGAGGGGTTAGCGCGTCCATCGCTCAGACGGGGAAGTGGAGGCCTGTGCTCACGAAGAGCTCGCAGGGTCGCTGTTAAACGAAGGGCTGTCAGGCTGTGCCCTTGTCCTGGTGCGGCTGTGACCGGGACAGGGATGGGGATGAGCAGGGCAGAGCCACGTGGCCCTTGGACTTCGTGCTGTAGCCTTCCGGGTGTGTGGCCCAGGTGGGAGGGGGCGACCACCAAGAAGTAGGGGAGTGGGGCTGGGTTGCTGGCTGGGAGTGACGTGTCCACAGCTGCGGGCACGTGGGGAGCCCCCTGCCTCCCCTCCCTTTGGCATCCGCTTTTCTCCGAGTCCTCTGCCATCCCTCAGCTGGCAGACTGGGCCTGTGGGCCTGCCTTGCCTTCCTGAAATCTAGGTGGGAGAGAGCAAGCCGTACGGCGGGTGGGGACCCGGCGGGGCGGGGACCAAGGCCAGAGCAGGGCCCCAAGGTGCCCGAGACAGTAACAGCACTCATTGCCAAGAGTCGTGAGCTGCTGTTGCTTCATTTCTTTTTATGCTTGAAAATCTTTTATTGATCACACTATCATACTTCTTTGTGACAAAATTATGTATATACACTTTTTTTAACATCTTTATTGAGTATAATTGCTTTACAATGGAGTGTTAGTTTCTGCTTTACAACAAAGTGAATCAGTTACACATATACATATGTTCCCATATCTCCGCCCTCTTGCGTCTCCCTCCCTCCCACCCTCCCTATCCCACCCCTCTAGGTGGTCTGCTGCTTCTTTTTGTCACACCACGTGGCTTGTGGGATCTCAGTTCCCCGACCAGGGATTGAACCCAGGCCACGGCCCTGAAAGCCTGGAATCCTAACCACTAGGCCACCAGGGAGCTCTTGAGAGCCCTGAGCTTCTAACATGCGATGGCCTACTGTAGGCTGCGGGCTCCCGGCGGGCACCTAGACAGGTAGCCCTGCCTGCAGGAAGCCCACAGTCTAGCAGGGGAGATGCAACAAACACACAAGGTGACTCCAGAATGAGGCAGGTGACCTGTTTCCTGCAGGGCAGGGAACGGCTCCTATTTGGCTGGAGAGGCCGCAAAAGGCCTCTCGGGGGAGAGATGCTTGGCCACTAAGTAGCCAGCCGCTCAGAGAGCAGGGTGAAGACCTTCCAGGTGGAGGGAGCGGCGCGTGCAAAGGCCTGGAGGTGGGAATGTGCTTGGAGTGTTCCAGAAAGGATGGGAGGCCGGCTGGCTGGGCTCAGTCAGGTGGCTGGGGGCCAGGATGGTGAACTTCGAGGGGACTGTGGGAGGGTTCAGAGCTCTGGAGGGCCAGGATATAACTTCCACCCTCAGATCCTTCCGGCCATGTGCAGTGATTCTAGGGGCAAGCAGGGACCACTGAGGCTGGGCTGGCCCAGGGGCCCTGTCCCATCGTCCCTTCCTTTGTCACCTTGCTGAGGCTGCGAGGTTGGGGGATGGCCTAGGTGGGACCAGAGTTCCGGAGAGCTGGCCTGGGCCCTTTGTGCTGCCACAGCTGCGTGGAGGCATCGAGGGCCCCGCGGGGAGGCCACAGCCGCGGGCCGTGGCTTCACTCCCTCTGCACCGGGTGGCTTAAAGCAGCAGAAACGTGTTCTCTCCCAGTCCCCGGGGGACAGAAGTCTGAAAGCCAGATGCCAGCAGGGCTGAGCTCCCTCTGAAGGCTCTAGGAGAGGACCTGTCCCTGGCCTCTTCCAGCTTCTGGAGGCCCCAGGTGTTCCTTGGCCTGCTGCGGCATCACCCCAGTCTCTGCCCGCCTCTGGGTCTGTGTCCTCGGCCCTTCTTAGGAGGACACTTGTCATTGAGTTCAGATCCCAACTTAATCCAGTATGACCTCATCTCAGTTAATTACATCTGCAAAGACCCCACCTTCAAAGAAGGTCATATTCTGAGGTTCTGAGATGACATGAATTCTGGGGGGGACACTAATCTATTTTGGTGCCCTTTTCATGTTTAAATGTAGACGCCACCTGCTTCCTGCAGGGCATCTTGTAATTGTGAAGCTGTTGGTTCTCAGGCGGGCAGGAGGGGCATCTCGTGACCTGGCTTTGGCGAGAGACGGGCCCCCCAGGGAGGAGAGGACAACAGCATAGCCTCAGCCCACGTTGCAGTCAGTAACATTCGTTTAGCCTACACGCACTGATTGAACGCCTGCTGTATGCCAGGCACTAGAGAGCTGAATGTCCCTGCCCTTGGGGAGCAGACATTCTGGGACAGGGGTGGCAGCCACCAAACATGCATGAACCAACAGGCAAATGGTGACGGCTGCAAAGAAAGAGAAAACGAGATGGGGTGAGATGGGGTGTGTGTGGTGCGCAGGGAGACTGCTGTTGGGGGAGATGCCCCGTGCGCTGAGACAGGAAGGAGAAGAGATAGCATGCAAGGAGCTGGTGTGGAAGTGTTCCAGCCTAGCCAGAGCATCACCCCTGAGGCAGCAACGCAGTGGGCAAGGTGAACAAGGGCCAGACCAGGCAGGGCCTGAGGGTGCGGGGAGCGCGTTTGGATTCTATTCTAAGTTTATTGGGCAAAAAACATCAACTTGAAAGCATTTCAGCAGGGCCAGTATTTGAGCTGTCTGGTAAGGAGCAGGAGCTAGAGGTGGAGGCTGGGAGTCGTGGCTCAGCTGTGTGTGCTCAGGCAAGGCCATGGCCTCTCTGGGCCAGTTTCCTTCTCTGTAAACTGGGGAGGAGGGTTAAGGAGAGTTAGTTGGGAGTGATTAGGCTGGACAGCTCCTATCTCTGCATAAGACTGCTGGGCTGACTTGAAAAGGAGGCAAGGCCGGGTTGAGCAGCCAGAGTGCTGCGATCGGCTAGTGATGTCTGCTTTGGGTGAGTGATTTGCAAACAGTGTCATGTGTGTTATCGTCTGTGTTAGACCCACAGTGCTTTTCAGACTTTCCCCGTGAATCACCAGGGATCTTGTTTCCATGCAGAGTCAGATTCAGTAGGTCTGGGGTGGGATCGAAGATTCTGCATTTGTAACCAGCCTCAGGAGGGGCTGAGGCTGCTGGTCTGGGGGCCACACTCAGTGAGGGAGCGGGGAATCAATCACCAGTACATTCTCTTGCTGTAAACGTAGTTAGTGAATGCTGACTCGGAGGAAGACAGAGCTGTATTTGAGTCCTGCCTCTCTGTGTGCCCTTGAACAGATGGGCACTCCTCCCGCAGGACGGGCAGCAGACGTGATGCCGTGTGCCCTTGCCCCCCACAGGTCCCAGGAGCTTCACCTGCGACCCGAGTCGCACTCATACCTGCCTGAGCTGGGCAAGTCGGAGATGGAGTTCCTGGAGAGCAAGCGCCCTCGCCTGGAGCTGCTGCCTGACCCCCTGCTGCGGCCCTCACCCCTGTTGGCCACTGGCCAGCCCGGGGGCTCCGAGGACCTGTCCAAGGTAAGGCCTGGCCTCAGCCAGGAGCTCCTCTGAGGTTTTGGGTGCTGCTGCGATTGGGCGGGGAGCAAGGGAGGGGGTAGGCGTGCTGGGCTGGGGGGATGGCTTGGGCGAAGGCTGGGAGAAGGGCTGAGCCCAGGGCGAGCAGAGGCTGGGCAGCCAGAGGAGGGCCCAGGGACGAGCTTGGCTCCGTGGGCCATTTCTTGGCCGGAGAGGGACAGCTTCCCCCACTGCCCCCTCCAGCTGCCGGAGTGTGTCCAGCCCGTGGGGACCACTGTGCCCTGGAGGGCGCCTGCATTTTACTCTTCTTTAGGCAGAAAGTCGAGCTGAGATGGAGGGGGAGAATGTGCACAGATTAAGCGCTCGTGGTTTGCTGCTGAGAGAGGTTTTTCTGCTATTGCAGTGAACCTCAGGACCGTCCACGCTAGAAGCTCATTTGCTCCCTATCTAAACGGAGGGATCACAGCCAGTGGCCCAGATGCTTCTGTCCCCTAGGGTCCCCCAGCTGCCTCAGAGGCTGTCATTTCGCTATCACTGCCTAGGGTGGGGCAGGGACTATGGCCGGATGATATGCTCATCCTTGGCCGGCTGCGTGATGGATGTCCTTTCCGCACGAGCTGAGCAGTGCCTTGATGCTCCTTCGTGACCGTGAGGACGCACATTAGCTCATTAATGGCCACCCAGCTGCTGGGTGAGGTCAGTGCTCATCTCACTGCAGCACCAGTGGGGGTGGGTGGGGCCTGGGAGCCGGGACAGGGGAGGGGAGTGGTCCACTCGGGCCTGCTGGATCCTCTTCTCTGCCTGACACTGGATTGGTGGGATTTCAGGCCGAGGCCAGTTCCTTCTCGGGGGGCTGACAGGAGAGGGGTTTCCCGGGGTGGTCACGATGATGATGACAGGCTCACGTGGAGGCCCTGCCTGTGTGCCGGCTACTGTGCTGAGCGTGGGTGTCCTTCCGCTGCGCCTTCCCGGCCTGATGAAGCCCGGTCTGCGATCGCCTTTTATAGACGGGGCGCCAGGCTAAGAGAGCCACTCCCCCACGGTCCCCGGGAAGTGGGGAGCGGGCAGCGAAGCCCGGGCAGCCCGGGTCTGTAGCCCAGACCTGCCCACCGGGCTGTCCCGCCTCGGGCTTCCCCTCCGGTCCCCCGTGCCCGCCATGCTGTCATCCCTGCGTGAGCCTCCTCCCCCTAGATTCCATCACCGCTCAGCCTCCCGGGAGGGATGTTGCCATTGGAAAAGCTATTCCCTGAAGTGGGTCTTGGGCGGTAGGGGAGTGGGGTGCATGTGGAGGGGGACACAGGGCCGCGCCAGGGATGCTGGATTGTCCACCCCCCGCGAGGGACCAGAGCCCCGAGTGGGGCCATACCCCTGTGCTCGTGTCTGCTTCTGCCCAGAGGACAGGCGGACGGGTGTCTCGGGACAGCCCTCCGGGCCTCTGCCGCCCGCCGCGAATCTCTCCAGAGCTGGGCTCTGAGGCCCCAGGCCTGCGGGTCCGCCTGAGGGTCTCCAGGCCCGACGGTGGCTCTGTGGGCCCCTCTGCTTGCGCTTCCCCTTTTTAGGGCTCCTGGGGCGCTCCCTCTCCCTCTGTGGGTCTTTCTCAGTCTTTGCTTCTGTCTCTGTATGTCTCTGTCTCTCTGTCCCTGTGTCTCTGTCTTTCTCTGCCTGGGGTGTGTGTGTGTGTGTGTGTCTCTGTCTGTCTCCGTGTCTCTGTTTCTCTCTGTCTCCGTGTCCGTCTGTCTGTCTTTCTCTCTCTTCTCTTCCTGGACCCCGTGGGTGTGGGGGAGTGATGGGCCCAGTGTTGCGGCCTGGCTGGACCAACTACGGTAATTGCTTCAGGCTGTTAGAACATTTGGAAAGTATGAGCAAATTTTGGGCAAGGGAAGAAGCCAGGGGAGAAACACAACTCTGAGGGAGTTCAGATGTTTTCTGCATCTGCTGTGTAGAATTCAGCTGGGTACGTGAGACGGGAATTTGATGGGATTTTTTTTTTTTTTTTTTTTTTTTTTTAACAGCAACTCCCTCCCCACCGGCCCCGGCTGTGTTCCTTTTTCATATAAAAATATAAAATATAAAAATGTCCTGTTTTATAATGCTTCTGTGGCCTTCAGCCTCTGGAGTCCTGTGGCATCAGAGACTTCCTTTGGAATGCACCAAACTTTTTGTTCTGGGACTTTAGAATCATCACAAACAGCACCATTTCTGAAAATCTCTTTGTCTATTGGGGCCCCGTTGGCTGAAAGGGACAGAAAACCCATGTCGAACTGGTTTAGGCAGGAGTCCTGGCTCATATCACTGAAATCGAGGGGTTGTTGGCTTCAGGCACAGCTTGATCCAGGTGACAAGATCCCTATCTCTGTCCATTTCTTGGCTCTGCCATCTTGCACGTGGTCTTGGTGTATTAACAAGGAGAAAGTTTGAGTTTCCAGGCCTTCTTATTCCCACATTCAAGGCCAAAAAAAGAACTTTCCCTCTGTCTCCACATTTCCAGGCCAAAGCTGTTTATCTCCCTGCCTTTGAGTGAGGCCCATGCCTGTTCTGGAACCCGTCGTTGTGACTGGGGGAGAGGACTGTGGGTGCCTGAGGCTGGCCCTGCCCTTTCCTGGGTCTGAGACAGGGGGAGCCCCAGTGGGTCCTCTCCAGCCCCCAAGGCTTTTGCTGCCTCTGTGCCTGTAATTTTTCATAATGAGTTTTTCTGTTCCACGTTGGCCTGAATTTTTACACCAAGGGCATCTGATGGGGAAAATGGTGCCGACTGCTACCTAGCAGTGACTGGTGAGGGTATAGGATTGTTGTTTTCCTCCCGTGGCTTTGGGCCTAAATGAAGGCCAGCAGCCATCGGGAGAACCATCTGGAGGCCCAGCAGCTAGGCTCCCTCGGTCCCATTCCTGGAAAACTCAGCACTGCAGAAAAAAGCACCCTTTGCCCTTCAGGCCTGCATCATCTTCTATTCAGATTGACGTGAAATTCACGTAACATGAAATTAACCACTTTGAAGTGAACAATTGAGTGGCATTTAGTATAGTCACGGTGTTGGGCACCACCTCTGTCAGGTTCCAGAGCATTTTCATCACCCCAGAAGTAAACCTGGTACCCATTAAACAGTCACTTCCTCCTCGCAGCGCCTGGCAACCACTGATCTGCTTTCTGTCTCTATGGATCTGCCTGTTCTGGACACTTCCTATCAATGGGATCATGCGATATGTGGCTTTTTATGTCTGGCTTCTCTCACTCAGCATTATGTTCTTAAGGTTCATCTGTGTTTTACCATGCATCTGTACGCCACTCTGAATCATATTTCATCGTATGGAGAGACCACACTTTACTTGTCAGTTGATGGATCTGCCTGTGTGGTTTTGCTTAGAATAAAATCTAAGCCTGAACCTTAAGGAAGAAGTCATTGAAGAAGACGGATTTTCCCCATCAAGAGTTTAAGAAGAAGTTTCCAGCAACTTTTCCAACAGTTCCTAGCGGTTGCCAACTGCTTCGTCTCACCCCTGCGCTGCTCCTGTCGGGTTTGGGGATGGAAAGCTTCTTTTTGCTCATGTCGTTTTGAGAATTATCCCTGGGGTGGATGAACTGTTTCAGGGTGTCCTGGCCCCGAAAACCTTCTGTCCTCAGCCCTTGTTCTTGCTGTGCTCCTCTCCGTCCCTTCTCAGTCCTGGTGGAAGATTAGAGGCGGGCGGAAGAGTGTTTTCCTACAGCAAGTAGCAGGACTGGGCTCCAGGAACCATACCGCCAAAACCTTTTGTCTCAAGAAGCCTGAGAAATGGGACTTCCCTGGTGGCACGGTGGTTAACAGTTTGCCTGCCAATGCCAGGGACGCAGCTTCGAGCCCTGGTCCAGGAAGATCCCACGTGCCGCGGAGCAACTAAGCCCGTGTGCCACAACTACTGAGCCTGCGCTCTAGAGCCCGTGAGCCACAACTACTGAGCCTGCACGCCACGACTACTGAAGCCCGCAAGCCTAGAGCCCGTGCTCCGCAACGAGAGGCCACTGCAATGAGAAGCCCGTGCACTGCAACGAAGACCCAACGCAGCCACCCCCAGCAAAAAAAAGAACCCTGAGAAATGATTGAGGCTGTCGGGGGAGACCAGCCAAGAGCCCTAGGGCACAGAGGGAAGGGGCGGATCTCAGTTAAGGGCTGGGGGAGGGGGCGTGGATGGGGGTTCTGATTTCAGGTGGCACAGAGGTGCCGTTATGAGAGGGGATGGCTGGTGCAAAGGCCCGGAGATGCCATGGTGCGCAGGCTGCTTCTGGTCTGGCGTGTGTGGGGTCAGGTGCCTGCAGCCCCTATGTCTGCCCTCCGCCCTCCTATTTGGGAGCAGTTAGGGCTAAACACATGGACACACACACACACACACACACACACACACACTCACACACACATATACTCCTGAGTATTTCTCTAGGGGATCTGTCTTCTGTGCACAGTTTTGCCTCTAATTTCAGGGGGTCCTAGACCCTGGAAGGGATCTTGCTCTTGCTTTTCTGCCCAGACACATGGTTCTGAGGGATGAATGAGTGCATGGTGGTGACCCGTTTCTGCTGTGGGACCCCCAGCAACCTGGTTGCATGCCCTGCCTGCTTCTGGAGAGTTCTGAATGAGGCCTGGTCTCTCCCGTCCTGTGCCCTCCAAGCCAAGGCCCCATCGCTTTGGGGCTGGTGACCTCGGGCACGTCGTTGAATCTCACTGGACCTTAGTTTCCTCATCTGGAAAATGGGGAAAACCATATTTTCACATTTTCACTTGCAGGGTGGGCTGTGACAAGTATGCGAGTTCAGAGCACAGGTTGGCAAACCCGGCAAGCTCCAACCTGGCCCTCAGCGTGGGTCTGTACCTAGTTTTTTTTTTTTTTTTTTTTTTTTTTTTTCGGTATGCGGGCCTCTCCCTGTTGTGGCCTCTCCCGTTGCGGAGCACAGGCTCCGGACGCACAGGCTCAGCGGCCATGGCTCACGGGCCCAGCCGCTCCGCGGCATGTGGGATCTTCCCGGACCAGGGCACGAACCCGTGTCTCCTGCATCGGCAGGCGGATTCTCAACCACTGCGCCACCAGGGAAGCCCTGTACCTAGTTTTATTGGCCCTCAGCCGTGCCCATTCCTTTGTGTCCTGTCTGTGGCTGCACTCCCACTACAGTGGTGGGTGAGTAGTTGGGACAGAGGCTGTCTGACCTACAAAGACTGAAGTGTTTTTCCACCTGGCCCTTTACGGAAAGTGTGCCGACCGCTGGCTTAGAGCCGTGCCAGGCCTGTGCCTGCAGGTTCCCCGTACCCTCATCTGTGCAGTGGGGATGTAGTGGCAGCCCCCTGGGAGAGCCGCAGCTGGGGCCAGGGTGTGGGGTGTGCCTAGGACTGGGACGGTGCCTGGTTCGGTTTCCTAGGCGTCCCTGAGGAGCGTGGAGGCCCACCTCAGAGCCATGGGGCAGGGCCACATCAGAGCTGTTGAAGGGCTTGAGATCGTTTCTGCCTTTGCCCCCAGGGCTCTGGGTGTGTGGAGGGCCTGGGAGTCTCGATGCCAGCTCTCCCATGTCTCAGATGGCAACGATGAGGCCAGGGAGATCCCCAGACACTGGCGCCCTGTGGGCTTTGGTGGTGTGTGTGTGTGTGTGTGTGTGTGTGTGTGTGTGTGTGTGTGTGTGTAGGACCAAGACCCTGAGGCCGGGAGGGGTGGACTTAGCATGGCACAGCCTCTGCTCAACTCGAGCTGGGGGGGATGGGGTGGCACTTGGCAGCCCTGGGGCTGCAGTTGTCCCCGGGAATAATGTGTCCTCTGTCCTCCGGCTGCAGCTGCCTTGGGGGTGGGGAGGCAGCGGCCTGGAGCTCCTCCTGGGGCCTCCTCTGCCAGCAGCTGCTGGCTTGGCCTTGAGGATGGCACAGGGTGGGGCTGGGTTTGGGGGCAGGACAACCCCAGCCAATGCCTGTGGAGCTCTGACAGTGTGCCAGGCTCTGAGCTGAGTGCTCTGCACATATTAACTCATTCAAGCCCTACAGCAGTCAGGAGGTGGGAATTGTCCCATTGTACAGATGAGGAAACGGAGGCAGATGATCTGCTTGTGGTCATGATGATGCTGGGAGGTGGCAGAGTGGCTGGGGATTTGAACCCGGGGCTGCACAGGTGAGTGCTCTGGGACAAGGACTGGGCTTATTTTTTTACTGAGCATCCAGGACAGCTTGGATGCTCAGTAAACTTTTGTCGGTGGAATGAAGGAGTCGCCGAATAACTCAGTGAAGGATTCCCTTGTTTGTTTAACACATTTTTGAAAACAACTTCATTACACAAAGAGTAATACTCAGTGAAGGAAAATCAGAAAAACACTAGTAAACTAAAAAGAAGAAAGTGAAAATACCTGTCTTCTCCCCCGCTGCCCCGGTAACTACTTTTGACACCTCTGTGTCCTGTTCTCATAGTTTTCTTGTGTGTTTATGTATATTGTCTACAAAACTGGGTTTGCACTGTGTATGATATTCTGTAACTTGCTGGTTTGGACTAAGCATCGTGAATAAGTGTTCACGGAGCATCAGTTTGGATGTTGTGGGTCTTGGTGCCGGTTCTCAAGGAGTTTGGTCTGGTGGGAGGGCACAGGTGGGGTAAGTGGGGTAAGAGAGAGGTGTGTTATGGGGAAAGGAAAGGAGGGCTTCACGACTTGAGGGACGGTTGGGGAAACGTGCATGTAGGAGGATAAAAAGGCTCTGCACTTTGGAAAAGGCTGGGGAGGGAACACCTGGCAGGAGGACCAGTGAAGGCAGAGGCCAGAGAGGTGGGATCAGGAAGCAACCCTGTATTTGGCACATGGGGGCTGTTGGCACGACAGATGCCCGGTGTGTTGGTGCCTGAAGTCATGGCTGGAAACTTGCAGTTTATTGGGGGATGGGGGTGCCCCCTGCGCTGATTCCACACCTGTTTTTCCTCCACCGCAGGACCGCAGCCTGACAGGCAAGCTGGAGCCGGTGTCTCCTCCCAGCCCCCCACATGCTGACCCCGAGTTGGAGCTGGTACCTCCACGGCTCTCCAAGGAGGAGCTGATCCAGAATATGGATCGGGTGGACCGCGAGATCACCATGGTAGAGCAGCAGATCTCCAAGCTGAAGAAGAAGCAGGTGCGAGTGGGTGGGGGAATGGCGGCTCTCAGCTCCCGATTCAGCAGCAGCTGCCGCTGAGAAGATAACAACACTAGTAGTTATAGCGGTTGTGAACGTGTGCTGAGCACTGCCCATGTACCGGCTCATTTTTGTGCCCTTTACGTTTATTGGACAAGAGAGCTGTTTTGTGTGGTGCTGTCCGAGGGAGCTTTCTGCAATGACGGAAATGTTCTAGATCTGCACTGTCCACAGTGGTAGCCACTACCCATGTGTGACTGTTGAGCCCTTGAAATGCGCCTAGTGCAGCTGAGGAACTGAATTTTTAATGTAGTTTGATTTGAATTGAAATGAAATTTACACTTGAATAGCCGCATGTGGCTACTGTACTGGGACGGCACAGGAACGACGGGTGGGAGGTCAGCATTTACAGCCAGGCTGTCCAGACATGTGGGGAGGGCAGTTACTTCTCTGTGCCTCACTTTCCTCATCCATAACGTGGGGGGAAATATCACGTGACTCTGACCCTGGCTCTGGAATCTGTATGAGCTGGGCCTCCTAACTCCACCTTGGAACGTTCATCTCTCTGAGCCTCGGTTTCTTGTCTGTAAGATGGGCACAGATATGATATGCCACCTCATAAGGTTGTGAGGAGGGAACAGGGTCATGTGGTGAAAAGAAGTCCTCACTGTCACTGTCGAAACCAAAGAGAAGTTAACATAAAGACTAATAGTATTAACTTTATAATTTTATTTTTAATATTAATTGATAGAAAGTCAGTTGATAATCTGCCTTTTCCCGGGTCTTCTCCTGCTTCCCTCTGTGGCATCTTCAGGTGTCTGCTCGGACGTGCCCTCCACAGAGGGACCCGCCCTAACCTTTACAGGAGTCCTCATCCCCAGCCGTCCTCTACCCTGGGGGTCAGCACATCCAGCCAGATCCAGCTCCATGCCTGTTTTTGTAAATAAAGTTTTATTGGCACACAGCCACGTCCATTTGTTTACACATCATCTGTGGCTGCTTTTATGGTACAGCCGCAGAGCTGGGTGGTCACGACAGAGACTGTGTGGCCAACAAAGCCTAAGATATTTACTCCCTGGTCCTTTACAGAAAAAGTTTGCCACCCCTGCTCTAGCCCGTTGCCCTGCCTGCTTGCTGGTGTCACCATTTGAACTGATACATATCTTGCTCTGTGACATTGTGGCCGTCTCACAACAACGGTGTAAAAGCAGAGTTCTTGGCTCCTGTTCCATGCCGTGCTTCATAGCAATGCCAGCACGTGGTAGGTGCTCCTTAAAAACTGTGGATTGAGATAGTGTGACACATGTGTTGACCCTGGGGGAAGCAGGGTCACACCCGATCCCCTCCAGGTGAGGATGTATGGGCTCCATGGAGGATCAGGGACCCACTCTGGCCACCATGGGCAGTAGGAGGGAAGGCTGGTGAGAGATGCTTCCCGGAAGCCAGTTCAGGGCTACGTGAGTGGAATTTGACAGCGGGAGGGGAGCATTGATTCCAAGAGGCCTCGGGGCTGTCGTTCGCCTGGGGGGACCTGAGGATGGTCCAGAAGCTGGACTGGTCAGTGAGGCTCGGCCAGCTGGGGGTGGTAGGTGGGTTTCCAGCATGGCAGCTCAGCATGCAGGGAGGCCAGGCCCCGGCTGGAGTCAGGCAGGCGTTGCCAAGGCCAGTGGAGTGCTGGGACCTTTAGTCCCCCTGGGCCTGGCTTTGGGTCCAGGCTGAAGCCACAGGCCATGTGCACATGTTTGTGACTGCAGCCAGAAGCCACGTGGCTCAGGGCAGCCCTTGATAGATTTTTGGTTTTTAATTCCACTTTGGCATTTTTCCTTTTTAACTAAAATTCACAAAACACAGAATGACTCATTCTAAGGTGAACAACCCAGCAGCATTTAGTATATCCACAGCGTTGTACAACCACACATTCTATCTAGTTCTAGTTCCAGGACGTTTTCATGACCCCAAAAGGAGACCCCGTACACATTCGCAGTCACTTCCATTTTCCCTTCCCCACCAGCCACTGATCTGCTTTCTGTCTCTGTGGATTTGTCTGGACGTTTTCGATAAATGGGATCCAACACTGTGTGGCATTTTGTGTCTGGCATCTTTCACTCAGCATCGTGTTTTCAAGGTTCGTCCGAGTTGCAGCCTGTGCCACTGCTTCACTCCTTTTGTAGCCAAGTAATATGCCACTGTGTGGATGGAGGGGCCACATTTGTGTATCGTGCATCAGTTGATGGACGTTTGGGTTATCTCCTCCTTTTGACTGTCGTGAACCACGCTGTGAACTTTTGCGTTCATGTTTCTGAGCACCTGTTTTCAGCTCTTTGGGTGTGTACCTAGGGCTGGAGTTGCTGGGTCCCATGGTAACCCTGTGTTTTACGTTTGGTGCCTCAGGGAGGGCCACCTTCACTGACTGGCGAGAATCTCCTTTCTGGCTATGTATTCCTTCCATTTCTTGGCTTAGTTTGTTTTGCACTGTCTGGAGGGATTCCGGTGTTTTGGCAGGTGCTGGCTCCCCTTCTGAAAGCTACCAACAGGGGTCACTGTGGGACTGAGGCAGCTCGGCTCAACCCTCCAGGCCTTTGTGCCAGCAGAAGCCCAAACTGGATTTTCTGGCTCTTTCTGCGTTGCTCTCCTCTTGGCCGTGTTTTTGAGTTCATAATGGTTTGCTCCCTGGCCACGGGCGGGATGTGTGAGCCTTGTGAGCAGAGAACGGTGTTCTCATCTCACTCAAGATGCCCTGTCAGATTGTACACCTGGGCACTGGGCTCCTGTGTGACCTTGGGCCAGCGTCTTAAGCCCTCTGGTCTTTGCTTTGCCTTTTTGGTATGAAGCAGACAGCAGCATGAAGGGAAGTCGATTATGGTGTTTGGAGGACGAGGGTCCAGCGTGCCGACCACAGGGCAGATGACGATAACGATGATGACGAGAAGCCGCTGTTAGGTGCTGCGTGCTTTGCGTGCATCAGCTCGTCTAATCCTCATGTCAACTCTCTAGGGTACAGACTTTAGTTATCCCCACCTTCCAGGTGAGGAAAGCGAGGCTCAGGAGTTGAGCAAGCTCCCAAGGTTACACGGCAAGTAAGTAGTAGAAGTAGTGTTCCGGTCGGGACAGTTTGGGCCCAGAGTCTCCATAGCCTCTCCTGAGGACGACGGCACTGACGGTGGAAATCATGGATAACGGCTGGCCTTCAGCGAGCCCCCAGTCTGCACGGTACATACGTTAACTCATCAGGGAGGCACAGCCACGAGCCCTACTTTACAGATGAGGAAACCGAGGCACAGCGGAGCTAAGCTGCTCGCTGACGCTCGCCCAGCTGATAAATCACCGGGGTTGGACTTGAACCCAGGAAGGCTGGCCGCAGAGCCCGGAGTTGGCCCCTGTTGGGCCCTCCCCTTTGGGAGCTGGGGCCTCTCCGGGGCTCGGAGTCCCTGCGGGTGACTCAGGGGAAATGGTTAGCAGCCTGACTTCCTGTGTGGGGCCACCAGCCCCGCTGCGCAGGGGTGCCGCCCTCCCGCCCAGGGGCAGGGGGCGCTGCCTCCCCTTCCGCCTGCTGGCGTAGTGCTCACCACTCCACTCTCCCCGCTCGCTCCCCACAGCAACAGCTGGAGGAGGAGGCCGCCAAGCCACCGGAGCCCGAGAAGCCCGTGTCGCCACCACCCATCGAGTCGAAGCATCGCAGTCTGGTGCAGATCATCTACGACGAGAACCGGGTACGCCCTGACCTGCCCCGCAGAGCCCCTACACCACCTTCTCCTGCTCGCCCTGTGCCGGCCACCAGGTGGGATCCAGGTGTCGCTGTGAAGGGCCTGGCTCTCTCCCGGGGCCTTGGTGTTCCCATCTGTGAAATGGGAACCTGTATGAACGCCTCCCCCCCCCCCCCGGCACCCCACCCCCCTGCCCCCGCAAACCTGGGTTTGTGTGTGGGAGGGGGAAAGGGGGGCCAGTGGAGACCCGTCTTGGTGCGGCTCTGGTTTGTTCTGCTCAGACATGCCACTGGTGTGGACCGTGGCTGGCCTGTGGGATGCAAATGAGAATGCGGGCGTTAGGTCATAGGAGAGCTTCAGGGGCCAGCTGATCAGCAGGGGGAACGGGCAATCATTTAGGTACTCACGCAGAAGAAATTCCTGTAATGCAGAAAACAATAGTAACATTATTCATCACAACAGCAAACGTTAGTTGAACAGCTCCTCCAGGCATGGGCCAGGGTTTTTGCAAAGCAGTCCTCAGAGGGTAGGTATGGTGATTGTTTCCATTTAACCCAGGGAGAAATTGAGGCCCAGAGAGGTTAAGTGACTTGTCTAAAGCCACACAGCTGGGAAGCGGTGGACCTGGGATTTGAACCCGTGGGCCGTCAGATCCCAGGGCCTGATTGGTCAGCGCTGGCCTCTGCTTACATTTAGCCCTGGAAAGGGCTGTTGGATGGTTGAATGCAGGGTCTGTAGCGGACGGTGGGGGCCCATAGAGATCTGTGGAGGGCAGCTGCTGGGTGTCTGGAGGGGGAGGGGCTCAGGGTACCCAGAGCAGAGTGTCTCCCAGGGGCTGAACCCCAAGGCTTGAGCTGCTCTAGAGCCTGGGAACATGTGATTGGTGCCTAGGGGCCATAGCTCCAGGCAGGAAGCTATTGGATCAACTGGGTTGGCTGTGCCTCCACCTCTAGAAGCTGCAACAGGTGCAGGATGAGACTGAACCTGCTGGAGGCCTGGGAACTGTGTGCTGGGCCTTGCAGGGCTGGTCACCCTTCCGTGCCCTGGCTCCCTACCCCAAGTAACACTAATAACAATCACGATGATAGGAGAACGAAGGGGCCACATGTGCTTTAGCCAGATGTCCTGGGTTCAAATCCCATCTCTACCACTTCCTGGCCCTGTGACCTTGGGCAAATTAAGTCTCCCTGCAACCCATGTTCCTCACCAGTGAAATGATGACAATTATAGCACCTACCTTATACCATGGTGTGGGGATT
The DNA here is from genome assembly GCF_026419965.1 of Kogia breviceps. NCBI lineage: Eukaryota > Metazoa > Chordata > Mammalia > Artiodactyla > Physeteridae > Kogia > Kogia breviceps. The sequence goes on along the minus strand of NC_081324.1, from coordinate 84,466,623 downwards.
AAATGAGTTCATTATGTAGTGCCCTTAGAACAATGCCTGGCACCATGTAGGTGCCACAGCTGGCACCATTAATTGTTGTTACTGTTGTAGTCTTTGTTATTCTTTTCTTCTTGTTATTGTTTATATTTTGCATGATTTCATCTATTCCTCTCCAGACCCGTGTAAGATAGGTACTATTATTCTCTCCATTTCACTCGTAAAGAAGCCACGGCTCAGAGAGGGCAGGTGACCTACCTGAGACTGCACAGCAAGTGAGCTTTGAGGCTGGGGATCGGAGCCAGGGTTGAGTTGGCTCCAGGAGCCTGTGGTAGGGGGGACAGAGGCAGAGCTCCTGGATCTGTCACTCCAGGCAGCCCCTCGGCCTGCCCTCCCTGATCCTTGGGTGGGAGAGCAGGCACAGTTCCCTCCAGCAGCTGTGGTGGCACGTTGATGGCTTTGCCCAGGATGTCACCACAGTGCCCTTGGCCCTTTTGGGGGGCTCCGCCTTTTGGGGGCCGGCAGACTCTAGCAGGCTGGAACCCTCAGCCCTCCCCAGCCAGACAGACTCGAAGGCACGGGCCTTTGGTGCCCCCTGTGGGAAATTTGCTCCACGTTCCATCCCAGCCACTTGTCCCCACTTCCCTGGGGGTTTGCCTAAGCGGTAATTTGGGGGGTCCCCTCCGGGTCTCACCAGGTTCTCCCCAAAGAGCTATAGCTACAGATCTGATGGGTCTTTGGCTCCTTGGCCTCAGCACTCGCCCTCCCCCAACAGCAGTTAAGACACCCCTTCCCAGGTCTTACCCTGGGTGGCCTCCCTGCCAGAATACCCGCTTCCTCCTGCCCTGATTTTCTGCAGCTCTGTGTGAGGGAGGGTGGTGGGTGGGCCTGGATTCCAGTCCAGCTGTGCCCTCGTGAGCTGGGTGGTTTATTTCACTTCCAGGCCTTCCATCGTCCCGGGTCCTGGCCACAGTCTTTTTTTTTTTTTTTTTTCTTCTTTTTAAAAAATAAATTTATTTATTTCATTTTTGGCTACGCTGGTCTTCGCTGCTGCACGCAGGCTTTCTCTAGTTGTGGTGAACCGTGGCTACCCTTCATTGTGGTGTATGGGCTTCTCACTGTGGTGGCTTCTGTTGTTGCGGAGCACGGGCTCTAGGCGCATGAGCTTCAGTAGTTGTGGCGCGCGGGCTCAGTAGTTGTGGCTCATGGGCTCTAGAGCTCAGGCCCAGTAGTTGTGGCACACGGGTTTAGTTGCTCCGTGGCATGTGGGACCTTCCCGGACCAGGGCTCGAACCCATGTCTCCTGCGTTGGCAGGCGGACTCTTATCCACTGCGCCACCAGGGAAGTCCCCCTGACCACATTCTTGAGGCCACAGAGTTGATGTGGCTGAGACGGTGACTGGAAGGGCTTCGTAAGCTGTGAAGTGCTGTGCCAGGAAGGGTCCAGGAAGTCAAGATTCTTGGGTACAAGAGAGGCAAAAACTCAGCTCAGACTGGTTGAGGCTAAAGAGCGGTGATTGAGTCTCGTAATGAAAGTTGGTGTTTACTTCAAGTATGTGTGGACTCAGGTGCTCAAATGAAGATGTTTGGGAGCACTCTGTCCCCACCTCTGCTCTCTCTGTGACAGTGTCACTCCCAGGCGGGGTTTCCCAGGATGCAGAGAAATGACTGCCGGCAGCTCTAGGCCCACTGACCCCGCCCAGGCCAGATGGGAAACTCTTCCCAGATGTCTCAGCAACAGTCCCAGGGTTGGCTCTCATTGGCTGGCTGGAGTCACAGGCTCACTTCTCAGCCAATGGAGGCCAGTGGATTTGAGTACGCTGATTGGTCAGGGCTGGGTCTTAGGCCAACCTCTGGAGTCTGGGGGTGGAGTCAGCCCCATCCCCACTCTGCCCCAGGGAATAGATAGAGGAGGGGGCTTCTCCCAAGAGGAGGTCAGAGGCAGTGGAGGGGAGGCTGGCCGGGCCTATGCGGCCTGTGCCCCCGACCCTGGGCTGGTGCTTGCTTACCAAATTGGGGTCCCAGAGCACAGGCATTGTCCTCTCTCCCCTCCCAGCACCTCAGGCTGGGGGCTTTATGCCCATTTATGCTGATTTCACTGTCAGACCCTGATGGGGTTCTGACAGTAAGTGGGGTCACTGGCCTTCCCTCAGCACCCCTACTCCATATCTTGAGACGAGGAAATAGAAGCCCTGGGTGGTTTCCCTGAAGCCTTTCAGCTAGTGAGTGGCGAGCTCGGACTCCAACCCTGGTTCCTGGGATTCTGAGAGCAGGCCTCTGCCTGGTAAGTTCAGGTGCGCAGGGCGCCTCACACTTACCCTATCCGTCCATTCATTCATTCAGCAGCCAGGTAGCTGAACATGTGCTCTGGGTCTGCCACTGTTCCAGGCACTGGGAGAGCAGTGGTGAGCTCGGCCCCAGACCACTCACGTCGGCTCCCTGATGGGGGGGAGACATAATCACACTCCAGCTACCACATGCAGGCATATGCCGAGGACCTGAGGAATTTGCCCCTCAATGTCCCGATCCCCCTTTCTTTTCTTTCATCTGCTGCCTCACTTTTCCCCAGCCCCGTTGACCCTTGTACTTCCTTGACTGTGCAGGCACGCTCTTGCCTCAGGGCCTTTGCACTGGCTGCACCCTCGGCCCGCAGCTCCTTTTCCCCACTGGTCTCACTATCTCACTCTTTCAGCTGTTTGTTCAAATGTCCCCTTTTCAGGCAAGGCCCATTTTGACCCTCTGTTTAATCCTGAAAACCGTCAACACCTCCTCTCCCTGGCTTTAATTGTGTCCTTTGCCCTTGTTCCCACTGGACATAATTCATATTTTCCTGTTTATTGTGAACAGAGGCTCTGTGAGGACAGGGATCTCTGTCTTTCTCTCCCAGCTCTATCTCTAGCACCTAGAACAGTGCCTGGCACACAGTAGGCGCTTACTAAATGTCTGCTGAACATATGAATGAATGGCAGAGGGTAGGGAGACTCTTCCTCCAGAAGAGTCCTCTGGTTTGGGGGCTGTGGAGACTGGCCTCTGCCCCCAGTGAAGGTTGGCGGGGGTCCCCCTGCCTGGGCTGAGCCTCAGGGGCCGGAAGCCCCTCAGATGCTTTGGGCAGGAGCAGCCAGGACTTAACTGCCCCTTGGGGAATCAGTCGGATTAAATTTTAATCCTCCTCCCTTCCCTGCTGGTTCATCTGAGAGGCGGACACAAGGGTCTGTCTCTAAATGCCCCACCGGCTGCAAAACGCAGCTTCCCGCCGCGCAGGGCCTGCCCGGCTGTTCTGCAGACTGGGCTCTGGCTCGTTACCCCTTCGGGGCACAAGGACGTGGCGTCAGCGCGCACAGGGTGGAGGGGGGGGGCCGGTGGCTGTCTGCGTGGGCGGGGCCGGGCAGGTGCACACAGACGGCAGAACCGGAAACAGGGTTCTTCTACAGGAACGGGCGCTGCAGGGCCAGGACTGGGAAAGGCCTCTTGGAAACAGTGGGTGGGCCGTCGCCCTGAGGCGGGCGTTCGGGCGCGGGGGTCACAGCTCGGGCGAAGGCTCACAGAGGGGACGGGGCCTCCGTTGATCTTCACAGGGAATGTGTCGGGGGTGGGAGGTGGAGGTCTGGTGGGTCTGGGAGGATGCTCACACTTGGAGTTTGGGTAAAACAAGCACAAGCAGCACTGGTCAGCACTAACGAAGGACGTGTAAATGAGGGACAGCTGACACAGCGCTGGGACTCTAGGAATTTAGGGCAGTGGGCAGTCCAGGTAGACGTCCTGGGGGAGACTTGAGCTAGGTCTGCGCCATGGGCTCTGCTGGGAAAAGGTAGAAGGATATTTGCAGTGGAGACGACCGTGGCCTGTCCCAAGATGGTGAGGAAGCAGAACCCATGGAGGCCCTCTGACTGCCGAGGGGTGAGAAGGAAATCAGAGAGGAGGACCCAGGTCCTTTTATGGTCTTCGATTTTAAGCATCTTACTAGTAAAGTTTTTTATCCAGTGTGATTATGACTAAGCAGGACAAAGACGAAGAATTCTCTTGGTAATAACCAACACTGTGAAGCATTTTGTAGGGCATTTTTGGGGGTCCAGGCACCCTGACGCTCCGCTTCAGCCTCCCTTCCCACCCGAGTCGTGGTCCGGGGCTTTCAGGGCAGTGGCTCAGGCCCCGTCCCGAGCTGGGCCGTTGCCTCTGCGTCGACGTCTGGCCATCCTAACTGCCCCTGGAGTCCAGGGCTTCCTCCAAATTCCTCCGCATACTAGGAGCGTTGCCCTAACGGACTTGTGAACAGGAGTCCATGAATTCCGCCTCACTCACTCAGTCATCTCTGTCACACACCCGGGAGGGCTCTGGAAGGGGTCTTCCGGCTGCTGGTACAGACAAGGACGCCGGGCCTCGGGGGTAACTGCTCCCCGAAATGCTGTAGCGCTTGGCAGATGGACGCGGTGTGGAGGGGTGGGCAGCGGGGCCTAGAGGGAGGTAGGGCTGGGCTCCTGGGCTTCCTGGGTGCATGGGTGCTGCCTTCCCTCTGCAGAAGAGGAGGGTGAGGCCTGGAGCTCAGGCTGGAGTAGGCAGCTGAGGAGCTAGAATGGGGGCTCCAAGGGGTGGGGCGCCGGTCAGGGTGAGGTCATGTCCTCCTGCCCAAGAGGAGCTGGGATAGTGTGTGTGTGTGTGTGTGTGTGTGTGTGTGTGTGTGTGTTTGGGGGGGGTACGCGTGCGCATGTGTGTGGGTTCGTGTATAACTGTGGAAAGCTGCGCTCATCTGTGTGCAAATTGTGTGCGCGGCTCAGCAGCGGTAGAGCCCGTGACTTCTATGCATTTATGCATCCATCGTATATATGTGCGTGTGGATACACACGTGTTTGGGTCAGCACGTGTGGGGCGCAGCTGTGGTTATGTGTGCATGGATACGCCCGGGCGTTTGTGGGTACACTTGTTAGCTACGTGGCACGTGTAGCGGCATGTGAGTGGCTGTGCGCACGTGTACGCCAAGTGGCTTGCGTGGGGCACGTGTGACGGTGTGTTCACACTTTGTGCACATGCATGTGTCCGCTTGGGCACACGAGTGTATTTGTGCATGCTGTACGCATGCGTGTGTGAAGGTGTGTGTGCGTGAGTCGCCCGGTGTGGTGCACATGTGTGTATGTTTGTGCTTCTAAAGATGTAGACGCAGGATTTGGTCATGTGGGGCCACGGGGCTTGCGTGCACCTGTCTGCACAGGTGACGAAGGTCTTTCATGCCCCAGGTGCTCTGTGCCCCGGGAGGCCAGGCCTCTCGGACCCTGGGGACCCCAGCAGGAGGAGGGCCGTCTCCCTAGTGAAACTCCAGCCCGAACCCCCAGCGTCAGGCAAGAGCCCTGGCGGCGGGTCAAAGCCGGGGGCGGGCTGTCCCCTCCTGTGGGCTTGTGCTCCTGGTTTGTCCCCTGCCGCCGAGCGGGGTGACCTCAGGCAGTGACTTCCCAAAGGCTAGGCGCTGTGGGAGACCCGGTGGGCCTTGGCGAAGAGTTTGGCTTCGGTTCTCGTGGTGGCGAGAAGCCGTCAGCCGAGCAGATGGGAGGGAGTTTCCAGTGTGGGTCTGAATGTGTGGCCGTGCTCCAGTCCAGGGTGTTGGGGGGAGCCTCCCCTCCATTTGAAGAAGGACATTAAGAAAGAAGTGACAGCATACACTTTGTTCCTCATAGCACTTCCTTGTAAAAGTCCCGGGAGTTTGGTAGCCGGGCTGAGCGCGGCTGTTGTGCGGATGGGGAGACTAAGTTCCAGGCGGGTGGAGCGACTTGCCGAGGGTTAGAGCAGAGTGGACTCCCAGACGCGGGCCCCTGCTGGACAGATGTGCGTTTCTCGAAAGGCCTGCCTGTCTGGGGGAGGGACCCAGTAGGCAGGACATGCCCGCCAGCTCCCCAGGAGCTGACAGCAGATTTCCTACCCACCCCACACCCATACAAGCTGGACCCGCGAAGCCAGGAGCTGGAGTGTGGTAGCACGAGGTGGAGGAAGTGTCCCCACGAAGACGTGAAGAGGTGGGGTGCCGGTTCAGGGCCTGCCTGTCCCAGCCTTTAGCTGCCACTTGAGCTGCGTACTTTGGGTCGGCTGTGTGACCCCAGCCTCAGCTTCCTTGTGTGGAAATGGGGCTGATGCTAGAACCTTCCGCAGAGGGTTCCTGCGGTAATCCACACAGATGGGGCTTCTAAAAGATCCAGCCCTGGCACGTGTAGGGGGTCACCTGGTGTGAGCCGTGGCCTTGTCGTTATTATTGACAGCAGTAATAATAACAGCCGGCCCTTACCTAGCTCCCACCGTGTGCCAGATCCTGATTTTCGCGCGGTACATGTGTCCGCTCATTTAATTCTCTTAGCGGCTGCACGGAGCGGTGCTGCTGTTATCCCCGTTTCGTAGATGAGGAAGCTGAGGCTCAGGGGTGGTGAAGGGACTTGCCCAAGACCACGCAGTTGGCAAGTGGATCAGAGCCCAGGCTGGCTGGCCGTGTAGCCTTGCTCTTGGCCGCCCCTCTGTCCCGTGTTCTGGTGTTGCAGTACCTTTAGGACTGTTCCGTGGCAGGTTTCTTCTGGGTGAATCGTAGGTGTGCCGCCTTTTGGAAACTGAGTTGTCTTAAAAGGCCCCAGGGCCGCTCAGGGCTTAAGAGCAGAGCCCGGGGGAGGGTCTGTCAGGGAGCAAAGGAACTCTCACACCAGGTGTATGACGGAGAGCTGGTGCTCAGGGCGCACCTGGTTGCCTGGGCTCCCCGTGGCTTTGGCAGGTAAGGAAGGGGCTCCTCCCTGGTCTCTTCTCCAGGGGCTACAGGAAGCCCCCTCCCCAGGTGCCTGTGTTCCTGAGACAGTAAAGATGTGGTTGAAGATGGAATCTACTCTGGTTCATACGACACACACAGGCTTCTAGAGGCACCCTATACGGGTCCCAGATCTAAGACCCAGGCCCAGTCGTGTGATGTGGCAGTTTCCAGTGGCCCAGCTGCTCCAGCCCTGCCCTTCCTGTGTTTGGCATCATTCCTTTATCTAGATGGGCAGTTGCTGCTGATCCTGACAGAGCGTCATAAATGCACACAAACTCCTATTCATCCCTCAAAACCCAGCTGTGTATCCCTCCTGTTACCTTTCTGGAGAGAGTGACTCTGACCCGCTTAATGCCTTCCCCGTATACCACACGTACTTTTCCTGCCTGAGCATATTAATCTGCCATCACTGCTCATGACCAACGGCCCACTAGACTGGGTTCATTGCAGGCAGAGGCCGATATCATTCATTTTGTTTCACGCCCTGGTGCTTAATACAGAGTGAGTGCTCAAATGTTTGGGAAGCTACCCTGTTCCCTCCTCACCCTATGCCTAGTCCTTCACTTGGTCCAGCTAGGGAATTCTTCCATCTTTGATACCCCATGGCTGACACTTTCTGGCTTGAGGTGTGGCCAGGGCTGGGGTGGTCAGGCTGGAACCTCCCCCACTCCGCACCCCTCCCCCCCCAATAGAAGATGCTGGACCCATGCCTAGTGGAGGCCCTGGATGGGACCAGCCCATATCTTTCTCCCCTCTTGGAGATTGGGGGTCAGAAAAAGGACTTTTCCTTACATCATCTTTCTGTGCCTCAGTTTCATCAGCTGTAAAATGGGGATACTCCTTATATCTGCCTGACTTCGTGTTATGTGTGATTCAGATATTAATAATGCATGCCGTGTGCTCAGTGCTTGGCTCATAGTAGGTTCTCAGTAAAATGGCAGTCATTACAATAATAATTTGCCCCCTGATTTTCCGGCCCCCAGCCACACTCTGAGGCTGCTGCTCTCAGGGTTTTGGCTTTGCACAAAGGGGGCCGAGATCATGGCTTGTTCTTGGGTGGGCTGGGCCCAGGGCTCTAGGCGGAGCTAGTTCTAGGTGCCAGCTTGAGCCCACCTACATACCTACCCTCTGTCATGGGGGCTGGGGGAGGGGGTGAGGCTGGCCCTCAGCTCCCCTCCTCCCAGCTACGACACCCGAAGCCTGGGCCTCGAACTCTGTTGTGAGCAGGGCTCTGGGTCACCGGCGTTTAGTGGACCTGGATTTGGGGATCCACTGGGAGACGGTTTCGACCTGTTGCTGGTGTCTTGCTTGGCTCGTCCTGGCAGCCCACGCCGAGTCCTGGATGGTCTTCCCGAGTTTGGCTGAGTCAGGAGCCTTTCCTGGATCGCAGGAGGGGCTCAGGTCTCCCACATGTGCGCTGTGGGCACCCCGCTTTCCATCTGACAGAGACCCGCCCCGACGTCGTCACCTTCCACAGCTCTCTGCCCACCCCGTCCCCAGGCTGGCCTGGCTGATGGGGCCCTGTGGTCCCTGCCTGGGGGCCTGGACCAGACACAATGTCCGCCTGCACGGCCAGGGGCCCCGGGGGTCCAGCCTGTTGGATTCGCAGCCGCTAAGCCCTTTCTGCCATATGTTCCTGTTTTCCTAATAAGTCCGGGTTGTGAGTGGGGAGGCGGGGAGGCCCCAGGGCAGCTCAGAAATAGTCACATGATTGTGAAATACAAGAATCCTAGAAAGGGTATCTCCCAGCGCCTCTATCTCGTCCTCCCTCCCCCTCCTCCTCCCCCCTCACTGCTGAGGTAATTGTAGACACCCAGCCGGCTTCCAAGGCGGAGGAAGGCATCTCGGGCCTGGCAGGAGCTGTGCCCTCCCCGGGCCCTGGGGGGCGTCAGGCTGGGGGCTTCAGGGGCCTGGCGCCAGAGAACAGGGTGCGTTTGTTCGAACCGAAACTTGGCGGGCTTGCTAGGGCCACTGCGGGGATGCTGAGGCCCTCTGTGTTTGTCTCCAGCCCCGGGAGGGCTTGTAGGGGGACCCTTCCCCAGCCCCGTCTCCGCCCCTGGGCCTGGATGGGCATGCTGGGCCGGGCAGCTGCCTGCTCTTCTGTGTGTGTGTGTGTGTGTGTGTGTGTGTCTGCTGGTGTGCTTTTTTTTTTTTTTTTTTAATTCCTCCTCTTCTCCGTCACCCTGCAGAAGAAGGCCGAGGCTGCACATCGGATTCTGGAAGGCCTGGGGCCCCAGGTGGAGCTGGTGAGCTGGGGAACAGGGTGGGGCGCTCTGGGAGGGGGTGGGCAGGGGGGCAGGGGGGTGGTGCTGGGAAGGAGAAGTCGTCTGTTGCCAAGCCCTGCCCTGTCCTCGGAAGGGGGCAGGAGATCCACCCTTCAGATGAGAGGGGCGGGCAGGTAGCGACGGGCAGGCCGCACGGGGGGTGAGGACGGGTGCGTCGGCACTCCAGCTGTGCTCTCAAGCCCGGCCAGGCAGGGCCGCAAGATTCACCAGCTGGAGTCCAACCCATTTGGCCTATAGCTTATCGTGGAAAGCCCATACTCTGGGCCCGATCCTCTGAGTTCAGCTCTCAGATCTGCTACCTAATAGCAGGTGTCTTAACCTCTCTGTGCCTCAGTTTCCTCATCTGTCAACTGGAACTAATAAGAACACACATCCCACTGGGTTGTAGTGAAGATTAACCGTACTGAGTTTTGTAAAGCCTGATGGAGAGTAAGTGCTGAGCGTTAGTTCTTGCTGTTGTTGTTATTATTACTGTGTTGTCAGTATCATTTTACTGATGGGAAGATGCCCTGTCAGCAGCAGAGCTGGGAAGCAGACTCAGGCCTTTTCTCTCTCAGACACCCGTCACCCTATGTGTCACCAGAGATAGGAAACAAGGGAGCACCGGAACTCCCGGCTGGTGGCCTCGGAGTCCTGGGAGAAATGGCCAGGGGGCCCACCTGCCTGGGACCGCCACTGTCCCACTGAATGGGTGGGTGCGGAGCCACGGGGGTCACGCGAGGGGACAGGCACGTAGGATGGATGCGAGGGATCCCCGCGCGCGTGTGCACACGTGCGGGCTGTGGGGTGGAAAAAAATCTGACGCATACGGAGCCTAATTTTAAACTTGGCTTCACCGTGTGTTTGCCGAGTGGCCTTGGGAAAGGGACTCGGTTTTCTCATCTGTGAAATGGGGAAGCTGAGGACCTTGATGAGGGAACGATGAGTTGGTGCGGGGAAAAGGCTCACGGACGCAGCGCTTGGCCTGTGGTGAGCACGCGGTGTCGCGGAGCCTTAGGAGGGAAGAGCTGTTTGCTCTGGAGTTTTTTCTGCGCTGACAGCTGCTCCGCAGCCTGGGGTCCGTCTGCTTAGGCCACTGAGGAGCTGTGAGCAGCTGGCCTCTTTACTGCTCCCAGGTCCTCTCAGGGGGCAGAGCCAGACAGGGAGAGGGGGGCTCCTACGGCTCAGGGGCAGGGCCCAGCGCCTCTCCTGGGATGGGGGACAGGATCCCAGCCTGCGGCCTTGCCTCCCTTTGGGTGTGCTTTCTGGGATGTCTCTAGCAGCCTCTTTTAAAAAAAATTTAAGTGGCTTTATTGAGATGTAATCTACATGCCACACAATTCACCCATTTAAAGAATACAAGTTAGTGGGTTTTCGTATATTCACAGATGGGCTCAGCCGTCTCCACAATCGATTTGAGAACATTTCCCCATCTCAAAAAGAACTTTGTTCCCTGAACTATCACCTCCTTATCTCCCATCCCCCCGCCTCCCACCCCCCGCCCCCCTTCCTCTCCCCCTCCCTCCCAACCAACCACTAATCTGCTCTCTGTCTCTATGGGTTTTGCCTATTCTGGACATTTCGTATCAGTGGAATCATACAATGCGTGGCCTTTTGTGTCCGATTTCTCTCACCCTGTTCTTAAGCTTCATCCATGAGGTAGCCTGTGGTGGTGTTGCATTCCTTTTTACGGCTGAATCGTATTCCACTGTACGGGTGGACCGCATGTAGTTTATCCATTTATTCCTTGGTGGGCGTTACGTTGGTTTAGCTTTCGGACGTTATAAAGGAAGTAGCCGTGAACGTCGGCGCACAGGTTTCCACGTGGATGTGTGTTTCCCTTTCTCTTGGGTAGATGCCTCGGCCTGGACCTGCTGGATCGAGTTAATTCTGTGTTTAGTCTCTTGAGGAATTAATTGCCAGACGGTTTTCCAGAGTCGCTCCACTATTTTCCATTCCCACCAGTAAGCAGCTCTTCACCTCGGTTCCCCTCTCTTGCCAATGGGGCTGGCGGGACTAGAGGCGTCACCCAACCACTTCCAGACCTGGAGGCTCTCCCTCCCCCCTTTCCTGACCTAATGAGTCCTGGAGGCTCCTGAGTAGGGGGTTGCGGTGTGAAGGGAGCCGCTGAGAACAGCAGGGCGTCTGCTGGGCTCACGATTTCGGTGATTCTTTCCGGGGTCTTCGGGGGCGAGGAGGCTGTCCTCTGCTTGGTGCTCTCAAAGGAGAGGCTTCCTCAAGGCTGGTGGCACAGGAGGCCGAGGTCTGGGGGGCAGCTGCGTGGCTGTCACCGGAGTGCTCTGGCAGTCGGGAGGCTCCTGGCTTGGTGGCCTTCAGGGGGGCCGGAGAGGGGCCTCACGTTGGCAGGGCGCCTGCTGTGTGTCAGGCCTTGTGGAAGTGTCACCGTCCCTTTTCTAGGTGAGCCTCGGAGAGGGCAGGGCCTTGCCCAGGGTCACCCAGCACGAGACGAAGCAGGGAGGTGTGCTGAGCCCATGGGGCTGTGGCTGTCCACCTGTGCACCGGCCCGCCCTCTGTCTTGGTTCCCACCAGGCCCGAGTGACCAGAGGCGTCCTCCAAGCAGGGGCGGCTGTGAGGCGCGTCCTCAGCAGGGCCTGCTTTGTGCCACCCCGGAGTCCGAGCTCAGGCCAGGAGGAGGGGCCTGCTGCTGCTTGCCCCGGGTCTCGGGTCACTGGGCCACCCCCCGGGGAGTCCAGCCCCCTGGAGGTCTCTCCCATCTGCAGCCCGGGGAACAGTCAGCCGAGGAAGACAGTGCTGAGCGCTCTGTGGCCTCCCTGGTGGGGAGGCCTGGGCCCAGGAGAACCCCGCGTGGGCGAGGAAGATGATGAACAGCACGACGGCTCCAGGCAGGGCTCTGCGCCCCGGGGACCAGGCCTGGCCGGGAGAGGGCAGCGGCGGCGGGAGGGTGTGGGCAGCCCCACCCCCGCCTCCTCGCCCTGCCGCTTTGAGTACTGGTTTCCTTCCTGTTCAGAGGTGTTATTTTAAGAACGCCGTGTCACCAGAGGGCTGAGGGCCAGCGCAGGCTCTTCGTTTCTAGCAGCTTGTCCAGCCGGCTCTCCTCGGGCCCCCGCCGGCTGCCCGCCGTCAGGTCTGGAGGGGACCCTCCTTTGCTCTCCCCGAGGCCCAGCTCTTCTTTCTTAGTCACTTCTGCCTGGGGCCCTACAGTCTGCCCCACACTCGCCTTTGTGCTCTCTTTCTCCCTCCGGATTATTTGGCTGCGCCCCCGTTTCTAGAGGAGGAAAAGGAGGCGTGGAGGGGGTGGGCCTTCCTGCTGGTACCCTAGGCCCTCCAGCCTCGCTCCTCTGGGGTCCGCGGCAGGGACTTTCCCTCTTAGGTCTCGCGTCCCCTCGGGGGGGGGGGGCCGGAAACCTGGGAGGTAGCAGAGAAAAGCTGCTGTGGGTGTGAAGGCCAAGGTGGCCGCATGGCCGCTAGCTGGGGACACGCCTCCTGGGACAGGAGGAGGCCTTGCCTGGCCTTGCGCCTTCCCCCGCCTGCAGGTGGCGAGGAGGGGCGTTAGGGGGAAACTCCTCTGGCCCTGCCCTCCCCTCAGCAGTGCACCAGCCGAGGAGGTGTCAGGATCCTTCCTCACCCCCGACCCACTCACGTGTCTTCCAAGGCGGCAGCCCGTCACCATGGCAACAGACAGCCAGCCGAGGCCGCCCTGGGCCCAGAGGCTTCCCTTCCCGCCCAGGTCTCAGTGTACCTCAAAGAATGCCCAGCGAGTGCCTCCTTGGGGGACAGCCCCTCTGGTCAGAGGCAGCGCACCCCACAGTGTTCTCCGACTTCTTCCTGGCCTTTTGCTGAACACCACCTGGAGGGGCGGGGTGCTGTGTCCTCCTCTCACCCAGCGGGGCTGGAGGGGGCAAGTGATTCCTTCCCCTGCGAGTTTGGCAGGTCAGAGGTGGGCTGGGACCCCGCTGCCCTCCCAGAAGCCAGTCTCCCCTTTTCTGGCCCATCCCATTTTGTAGAAACGGGCTGCCCCCTCGCCCCCCACCCCCCGTCACTGGCACCCGGGGTCTCTCTATGTGGTCCTTCAGCCCCTCCTGGCCTCCTTAGGCCGTGGAGACTTTGCCATCTTTAAAAGCAAAAAAAAAGCAGTTGAGTCACCAAGTCTGACATTTCCTGGGCTACTCGAAAGCCCAGCGAGGGAGGTCCTATTTGCTCTACACCCATTTTCCATATGAGAAAACCGAGTCCTGGAGTGTTGAAGGCATGTGTCCAAGGTCTCGCAGCTAGTGAAATTGGGGCCCATCTGCTCCTGGAAACTGAGCCTTTAAGCCATACTCATTCCCGCCCGGCCTGTGTTTTATTGGCTTGTGAGGAACGTAAAGGACCGGACGCAGAGTCACCTGGGGTTAAACGTGGGCGTTTGATGCCCTGGAATTCAGCACAGGCATCTTTGTAGGGCTCCTTGCTGTCCTGAGATGTGGGCTCTCCGCCATGTGCAGTAACTTCTTGCCCCTCTCTGGTTGGGAATTTTTGCAGTGAGTCTGACCGTGGTCTCTCCTGTTGCCTTCCTGTTCAGACACCCAGAGGGAGGGTGGGGAAACCTCCCCATTTTGAGCCAAGCACCTTGGAAGGGCAGCTGACCCAGTGTGGCGGGACATGGCCTGTGCTAGCCATGGGGTGGCATCTCTGTCCCAGGGGGAGTAGCTGGACTTGGGGCCTGCAATTGCCTGAGTAATGCTGAATTGTCATGGAGGGAACCTGGAGGACACCGGGAGAGAGGTGCCGTTGTCCTCAGCCAAGGCTGCCTGCGAGTCCCAGGGCAGCAGAGGCCCCTCCTTGAGGACCCTGCCCTGTTCACAGAGGGCAGGAGGCCTGTCCCTGGGGATATGGCAGGTTGGACCTGTGGCCATGGTGCTTGTGGGTGGTCCCCATCGGCCGGGATGATGTTAGGAGTTGTATTCAGGTCCATGCTCAGGGAGAAGTTCAAGGGTGGGGCCTGACGTGCCCTCTTCCCTCACCCCGGGGCCCTGCCCTGAGGCTTCAGGACACCACGTCTCCATCTTCACCTGCCCCGCCTGACCCATCACACTCTGTACCTGGTTTTTGTACCACAGTCATCCATGGCTGTCTGGGAGGCTCCTGCTACCTGTGTGGGTGTGTGAGACAGAGAGAGGGAAGGAGGGCAAGGGAAGCAAGGGCAACACAAAAAGAGACACACAGAGACATAAAAAGGGGGACATGCAGAGAAGGGAGCAGGCAGAGAGAGGGCAAACCCCTTCCTCCAGGGCTGGGGCTGAGAGGCGGGGTGCCTCATCTCTTACCAGCCAGAGGCAAATGTTTTAACCCCTCAGGGACTAGATTTTCTCACCTATAAAATGGGGCTGGTAATTGTATCAGTCAGCGACTGCCGTGTAACAAACCAACCCCAAATATAGTGGTTTGAAACAACAACCTTTTGCTGTTTTCCACGAGTGTAGAAGTCAGCTGAGCAATTTCTCTCGACTGGGCTCAGCTCACTCACATCCGTGGGCAGCTGAGAGGTCAGCTGGCGGCTCACGGTTTTGCTGGGATGGTGCTGCTGTCCTCCATGCAGCTCTCTGCCAGGCTACACTTGGTCTCTGGACGGGAGTTGGGGGGCAGGCGAACAAGAGAGGAAGAAAGAGCAGAAACGCCTCGTCTGCTTTCATGAAGTTTGCATCTGTCCCATTGGCCAAAGCGAGGGCGTGAGTGGGTACGGGGGGCGGGGCAGGAAAAAATTGCTTCCATGAATGAAGTCACTGCACCCTGATGGTGATAATGACCCCGAGGCTTCTTGGACCTCTCAGTCTGCCAGGCGCTGGGCTGAGGGCTTTGCACGCATTACCTCCTTTGATCTTCACAACAACTCTCTGAGTTTGACCCCATTTACAGATGAAAACCTGGGGCGCAGATGGCTTAAGTAGCTCACCCAGAGACACACAGCTGGAAAGTGGCAGAGCCGGAATGCGAACCCGGGGGTTAGCCCCTAACTGCAGCGCTGCCATCCAGCCGGGAGATAACACGACATCGAGCTCAGCTCTTGCCCCATCGCAGACACTGCAGCAACTTCCTCCTTTTCATTTGCAGATTTGTTGCCGTACGTGCGCCCAGTTTCATTCATTTCTCACTGCTGTGTAATCTTCGAGGTGTAAACGCGTCCTAACTTATTCCTTCCTCTTTCTGGAGGTGGACACTTAACTTGCTTCTAACGCGTTGCTGTTACGAACAACGCGGTCCGGGCGTTCCGGCGTCCGTCTCCTGGCGGGACACAGTGCCCGACCGCTTCCAGGGCTTCCACGGGAGGGGAAGGGGGGGGGGTCGTAGGGCACACCCACCTTCATCCTTTCACACCTCCGGGGCACGTGTACCTGCGTACGTTTCTGTCGGCCGTGTGCGCGCCTTCCAGTCTCCCTATGTCTTCGCCAACCCCTGGCACTGTTTGGCTGTTTTGTCTTCTCCCGGTCAGCGGTGGTGACGGGGCCTCTCACGGTGCTTTGGCAGCCTTCCCCGTTCAAGACCACTGCTGATCTCAGCTTCCCTGGGACGTGTGTGCTCGTCCCTGGACACTCAGGCCGGCCCCGCCCCGTGTCCTGCAGAGCAGCCACGGCAGCCACTGCGCTGAGGCCTCATGGTACCCACGGCTGTGCCCAGAGCGTGACAGGCTGTTCCTGGCCGGGGCTGAGGGCCGGGTCCCCATGTTCCGTTTCCTGCCTGCCGGCAGCTGGTTCCCACACCAGTGGGCAACCCTCTGGTGCCGGGGCCCGGGGCGCTGCGGCTGAGGGGCCCCAGGGCTCTGCAGTGGGGGGTAGTAGCCGGCCCAGCTCGCACCGGCCGCCCACAGCCCAGGCCCGGCTCCGACGCGCCTCCCTGTCTCTTTCCTTGCAGCCGTTGTACAACCAGCCCTCCGACACCAGGCAGTATCATGAGAACATCAAAATGTGAGTACCTGTGGGCAGCCGTGCAGATGCACAGCGGGGTGGGGGCCTAGGGTGGGATGTGGGTTCTCAGTTCCCAGCGGGCTCCCGGCCCGGGCCAGGTGCTGGAGGAGGGCATGGAAGGGGGCAATCTGGGCGAGAGTTCTGGGCCTAGGATGGAGAGGCCTGCGAGGCCGGGGGAGGGGCAGAGAGGGGTGGCCCCGTGAAGCTTTGGGGAACAGACCTGGGGTTGGGGACGGTGGGCGAGCCGCACGCACAGCTCTGGAGAGACGGAGGAGGGGGGCTGTTTGAGCAGGAGCAGGTTGCCGGGCGGAGGGGCGTGAGCTCAAGGTGACGGGGACGGCCGTGGAGCGAGCGGGGGCCCATGGTCTGGCCTCTGATGTCAGCAGAGTCGGGACTGTCCTGTGGTCTGCACGGGGTGTCCGTCTGTGGCACAGCCCGGTGTGGAGCAGCTGGGAGCGCTAGTCCAGGCCCAGGGGCTTTGCAGTGGCCAATATGACGTATCCCAGCGACGGGGCCTTTTCCCAGATGGATGCTAGAAGCGAAAAAATATCAGTGAAGTGCCCCCCACGGTTGGTGTGGGCCGAGCCGGCAGAGCAGGGACAGCCGGCCTGTGCTGGAGACCAGTGACTTTATGTGTTCAAGCTGGGAGCCGGGTATCGGAGGTGTGGCTGCCGGAAGGGGGCTGGCCTTTTTCTTGGGATGCATGAGCGGGAGCATAGCCTCCATGGCTGAGGAGGGGATGTTACCTCATGTAGTCGTCCAGGAGCCCGAAAGGTAAAAGGGGTCTTGCCCCTTGAGGAACATGTGTCTGCGAGCGCTCCAGGACCGTTAGCTTAGAGGCAGACCCTTTGGGATCACAGGCATCGAACTGTTCAGGGTTCATTTCCGCGTGACCTCAGGAGGGCGGTGCTTAGCTGGTCCGGTGGGCAGTCCAGTTTGGTCTGATTGTCTGAGCTTCCTTGGGGTGGAATTGCAGGGTGTACGTGCAGCAGTGAGCCCCCCATCCCTGGAGGCATGCAAACCTCCCGATGGTTTTCAAGCTGCCCTGGCGCTGGACTGGTTGTTGCGGAGGTCCCTTCTGTTGTAGTTTCTGGACTCGAGTAACTAGTCTAGGCTCTGGTGACCAGCACGGCCACCCACCCCCAAGTCGCTGATGGAGCAAAACCTAGAAAATCCCGTGTTGCCAGCAAGGTCCTTGGCCCACCTGGGCTCGAGAGCACCTGCCAAGGATGCTTCACCTGTATTGCCGGCTGTCACTCAGCCTGTGGCCGGCAGGGGCTGCGGAGCGTCCCGTACTGGGAGCACTGGTGTAGTGCTAGGCTTTCTGTGTCCGATGTGGCCTGTGCTTTTGTCTGGCCTTAGAGTGTGTTCGCTGCTCAGGTACCAAATCTCTTTTCCAATCAGGCCACCTTAGTCTTTTTTTTTTTTTTTTTTTTTTTTGCTGTACGCGGGCCTCTCACTGCTGCGGCCTCTCCCCCGACCGCGGAGCACAGGCTCCGGACGCGCAGGCGCAGCGGCCACGGCTCACGGGCCCAGCCGCTCCACAGCACGTGGGATCCTCCCGGACCGGGGCACGAACCCGTGTCCCCTGCATCGGCAGGCGGACTCTCAACCACTGCGCCACCAGGGAAGCCCCACCTTAGTCTTTATAAGCTTCCTGGGACCGTGGGGACAACTGCAGGGGGTGGGGGAGGCCCAGATGGATGTTAGGTGAGGACAGGGGGGCCTTTCGGGCCTGTCACAGCTGGTTTAGGGGATGGGGGTGAGGTGTTCTTATCTGGGCAAACCTGCTGGGAACATTCATTCGTTCAATACACACTTACTCTGTGCCAGGCCCTGTTCTAGGGACCTGGGGATTCAGCTGTGAACAAGACAAAGTTACCCATACTTTCATTAAGTTTTATCTAACAGGGGAGACAGAAAACAAGTGAGTTCATAAGTGAATAAGAAAACATCAGCTAATAAAAAATACTGTGGTCACATAGCTATCTTAAGCTCTTTATGCTTTAATATACCTAGTTTTATTTTTCCTTTCAGCATAACAATTTTGATAGCAATATTATTACACTGAAACTTTTACATAAGTTTTTTCACTACACTAAAAATGAGTAACATTTTAAGCTGAATAATGTGGATGATTTCAGGCCAAAAAAACAGCCATAGAATCCAAACAACAAAGGAAAAAGGTATCCATACAAATAATACTAGCAAACAAGATACTGCTACATCTCTTTAAGTAGAATACAGCTATAAGCTTATTGAACCAACGCCCTATTTTTATATCCCATAATCTTCATCAGAGGGTGGCTCTGGTCTGCTAGAGTATATTTTGGCTATGTAAGTAACCGCCTAGTGAAATTTGTTCCAAATCTAAGTCCCAGATGAACGGATGTTTAAGTTTAAAACATAGAGGTAAATAATTTTAAGATTTTTCCTGTTATAAGTGGTCAGCTTTATGTTAGAAAAATGTATCTGTAAGCAAGTTATTTGAACTGATTTCTTCTTAGAGTTTGCCTCTGAAATCATAATCACTTCTGTAATTTTAATTTCAGTGTGGTCAGCATGAAGTCAGTGCAGTCATTTACTTTTAAAAATGCTGTGAAGATGGCAAACAGGGTGATGGGAGAGAAAGTAAGGGGGGACTTTAGCCAGGGAGATCAGGGCAGAACCTAACAGTTGAGGGAACATTCGGGGACTGTGCAGCAGCTGGAGTGCAGGCCCCCACAGGCAGGTAGAAGAGGCAGTGCAAAGGCCCTGGGGCTGGACAGAGCAGGCGGTTATGTCCCGAGGGGGTAGGTGAGAGGGAGGAATGTGCTAGCCAGATCACCCAGAGCTGGTGAGGAGTTTGGGTTTTATTTTCTGTGTGAAGGGTTAGGCCAACGATGAAGTTTATGCTGAGAAGTGATTTGATTGGATTTTTGGGAGCCGATGGGCGGGGGCATGTTGAGAGCCCCAGGCATCTGGCTCGTGTGGCCAGTCACTTACTACCAGTGCCTTGGTTGCCCCATCTGTGAGATGGGTTGCTGAAGATTCAATGAATTGCTATCCCTGAAGTGCTGAGCTCGGTGTCAGGCGTGTAGGAAGTGTTCTGTGATTTTTGTTCTTTTTACTTTATCAGCAGAGATCAAGAGTTATCCCTCAGTCATTCATTCAAATATTCAAATATTTATGAGCACCCGCTCTGTGCCAGCCGCTGTTTGGGCCCTGGGGAGACAGCAGTGGATGAGGCCTGCCATTCTGGCGCTGCAGACAGACAATAAATAAATATGCCTGTGATAGAAAGACAGCTTGATAAGGACAATACGACAGATCAGGCTGGGGCTGCTTCTCAGGGTGCAGAGCTTCACCAGGTCACCCCAGCCGGGCCTCGCAGCCTCTCTCGGGCTGCTGCAATTGCCGCCAGGTGGAAGGTTATCCCCTACCCAAGGGACCTTGCCCTGTCACTTTAATTTCTCAGTGTTTGCGCGCTAGGGCCGTGGAGTTAAAGTTAATTTCACGCTTGACTTACTACTGCACTGGCAGTTGCGGATGTGTTGAAGTCACCTGTACCCACCTCAACTGCTGTCCTCTGCCACCTGCCTCTGCGGGAGTCGTGGGGATGGCCACCCCTGCTCCCGGCGGGGGTCGGGGAGGGGGGAGGCGGGTGACTCGCTGTGGGGTCTTAGCCCCAGGCCTCGGGAGTGACTCCTCAGACCTCCCAGGCTTTGGGAAGCAGGGGAAAGGGCAGAAGATGGGGGGGCGGCGGGCAACCCCAGAGCTGCCTCAGCCCGTGATCCGTGGAGGGACTGGCCCGCCCTCTGCAGGCCGGACCTGCCGGGAGAGCTCGGAGCTGAATTCACTGGGCTGGGGAACCCACAGGTGATTCGGTGAAAGGGCATGGGATTGATGCAATGGTGATGGTTGAGGCTCCTCTGTGTTCTGCTGTGGCCGCCCCTTCACCTGGTGTCCTCTCCTCCCCTCGGGGCCTGGAAGCCTGCTAGCTCCTGGTAGCTCTTCCTTCCCGACCTCATTGAGGGCTGGCTGATGCCCTGGGGCCGTGCAGGTGGAAAGGGTGCTCAGGACCCAGGTTACTGTTAACAGGTCCTTGTGGTCTTGCTCTGGAGGTTCAGAGATGTTAAGTAACTTCCCCAGGGACACACAGCCAAACTCCTAGACCAGCTCAATCTGCGCACCCACCCTGCTTTCCTCTCCTGGGTCTGCAGTCCGGACTCTGGCCCTCGCTAGCCCGGCGACCTTGGGCAAGTCACATCACTTAGCTTGTCAGTAAGTTGGTCTCCTTGGAGTCGTTTTGCATGGGAAAAGTGCTTGGCCCCGAGTAAGCATGTTTTGGACCATCAGTCACCCCAGTCTGACAGGCTTTTCCCAAGGCATTCAGGGCCCTGCATGGGCTGCTTCCCCCACAGTCGGGGGTCTGGTTCTCCCTGAACGCCCCTCCTCACTCCCTCCAAATTCACTGTCACCCTTACTCCCCTGGAACCCAGTATTCTCCTCATTTCCCTCTGCCTACCCCATTCCTTTACTTCTCCCAAGCTTCATCTCAAACCTCTCCTCCCCCAGGAAGCCTCCCCTGATTGCCCCCACACTTTCCTTTTTCAGAACTCCATAGACCCCAGGGCCAGTCCCACCCAGGGCCTGGCCAGACTCTCCTCGAACGTCCACAGACCTTCCATCTCCTTTTTCCTCCTTCCTGGTTCCCGTTTCTCCCCCTAGTTCGGTGTCAGCCGACAAGGCCTATATTTCTTGACAGGCTGTGCTTCTTTAAACCCTGACTTCTCCAGGAGGTTGAGATGTCCTTTTGTACCCTATAAATGCCTCCACCGGTGAACTCATCACATTGCTGGTCTGTCGGTCCTTCCAGAGCCCTCTGGACCCTGTTCCCTATTTTTGGACAACACCTCAGCGGAGAAGATTTGTCTGCAGTATGCCGTTAGCAGCTGCAATACCTAAACACTTCTTGGAACAAAATAAACACTCAAAAAGTGTTTGCCAGAAGAATGTTGGACAAGCGGTCACCCCAAACCAGACGTCTAGGGGCTTGCGAACCACCCAGATGCATGCCTCCAGGGTGGGAACAAAGTTAGAGGGGAAAGGGCTGGTGGGAGGTGGTAGGGAGTGGTGAGGACTGGGGGGAGTGGTGAGCTCCTCCTGCTTTTAAAGGGGCAGTTAGTTCTTAGTTCCCTGTCTGTAGCCACCAGGGAGCGTGGCCAGGCTGCCTGATTTTTTTTTAAAGAGAAGCTTTACGTTGAGCTCTTTACACAGCAGCTTCTGATTTTCAATACTGGCAACAAATTCAGATTTTTTAGAAAGCACCGCAGTCCAAACACAACAGTCTCACGAGCTGGCTCCACTTGGTGGACTGCGCCCATTTGCAACCTGTGGACTTGACATTTGTCCTCTTTGGCAGTGAAAGCAGATGCTTCTGGGTGCCAGTCACGGTGCTTTGCTTGGGAAGGAAACTCGCATCAGCAAGGGAGAACTCGTGCCCTCTGGTAGCTTCGGGGAACAGAGGGGGCTCCCTGCATCACCTCTGCCCCCACGAGTCTTTGTTCTCACCGAGGCCTCTTCAGCTCGAAGCCACGGCACCGTGCTTGTTGAAGCTGTTACAGGCTGTGCAAGTTTCCTCGGGCTGCCAGAACCTGTCACAACAACCGGGGTGCCTAAAAGCTAGAGCAATTCATTTTCTCTCAGCTCTGGAGGCCAGAAGTCGGGAATCCGGGTATCGGCAGGGCCTTGATCTCTTGCAGACGCGAGGGAAGGATCCTTCCGGGTGTCTTCCAGCTTCTGGTGTTTGCTGGCTTCCTTGGCGATCCTTGGCACTTCACCCCAATCCTCCGTCTTCATGTGGCCTTCTCACTGTGTCTTTTCATGTCATCTTCCCTCTGTGTGTATCTGCCTCTCTGTCCAAATTTCTCCTTTTTATAAGGACACCAGTCAGATGGGATCAGGGCCCCCCTATTGACCTCATGCTAACTTGATGCCCTCTGTAGTGACCTGATTTCCTGATGCGGCCACATTCTAAGGTATTGGGGGTTGGGGGTCAGGACCCCAACGTCTTTTTTGGGGGGGACACATTTCAATTCATAACATACACCAAGCCCCCTGCAAGCTCTAAAGTAAATTGTCTTTGATCTCACTATGGCATTTCAACATAGGTCTTGTCCCTCTTTTTTTTTTTTTTTAAGTCTTTATTTTAAAATAGCTAGATTTGGGCTTCCCTGGTGGCGCAGTGGTGGAGAGTCCGCCTGCCGATGCAGGGGACACGGGTTCGTGTCCCGGTCCGGGAGGATCCCACGTGCCGCGGAGCGGCTGGGCCCGTGAGCCGTGGCCGCTGCGCCTGCGCGTCCGGAGCCTGTGCTCCGCAACGGGAGAGGCTGCAACAGGGAGAGGCCCGCGTGCCGCAAAAAAAAAAAAAAAAAAAAAAAAAAAAAGCTAGATTTACGGAAGAGTTGCCAAGGTGGTACAGTGAGGGTGGTTGGTTGCAGGAACCCCGTGGATACCAAAATCCGCGATGCTCAAGTTCCTTATATAAAATGGCACAGTGCATTCGGCCCCGTATCTGGGGACGTGGAACCCATGGACCGTACTAAGAGTTCCCCGTATACCCTCCACCCAGCATCCCTCAATGCGAATATGTGACACGAACAAGGTACGTTTATCAAAACTACGAAAGGGACAGCGGTACAGTCCTATTAGCTAAACCACAGGCCTCCTTTGGATCTTCCCAATTTCCCCACTAATGTCCTTTTTCTGGTCCAAGATCTGATCCAGGTTCCTGCTCTGCATTTCGTCCTCATGTCCCCTTGGTCTCCGCTCTGTGATAATTTCTCAGTCTTCCCTTGACTTTCCTGACCCTGACCCTTTGGAAGAGGACCGGTCAGGGGTTCTGCGGAATGTCCCGCAATTTGGGCGTGTCTGATATTTTCTCAGGAGGCCGCTGGGCTTGTGGATCTGGGGGAAGAGTCCCACAGAGGTGAGGGGGTGCCCTTCCCATCATGATGTATCGGGAGCACCGGACCCCCCGACTGGAGGTGTTTATGTCACTACAGGTGGTGTGGACGCTGCCCGCTTGCTCAGGGAGGCGTCAGCCGCGTCTCCCCCATTGAGCTGCTGTCTATCCTGTCCCTACTCTGTGCTTTAGAAGCAAGTCACCGTCCAGCCTACTGTCAAGGGGAGGGGAGTCCAGCTACGCCTCCTGGAGGGGGAATATCAAAGAATTTGTGGGCACAAGTTAAACTGCCAGAATGATTAGTAAATATTTGGGGGAAATGCTTCGAGGCTCTGCAAATTTCCTGTCTCTCCTCAAAGTTTTGCCAACGGATTTAACGTTCATGCAAGGGTCTAGCCTGCAGTAATTAGCACCGTGGTATCTAATAGTGATTTTCAACTTCCCTCAGTCCTTCTACATTTATTAATTGGAATTCTGTAAGGAACATTTGTCCCTTCTCCCTCCTTTATTTATTTATTCGGTCATTTATTTATATCCGTGTGGATGCGTGGTTATTTATTTTATTCTTCGGGCTGTAATCCAGTACTAGCGTTATTTATTTTGCCTCTCAAATTGTTCCAGCTTTGGCCGTCGGAAACTCTTTTCTTTGCTTAAAAATGTGCTGGGCTCATCTTGTATATTTCCTGCCGCAGCTCTGGATACAGCCATTCCTCCAGGGAGAAATGGCTCTTTTTTTTTGTTTTCCTTTGTCCGTGCTGCACGCGCAGCATGTGGGATCCTAGTTCCCTGACCGGGGATCGAACCCACGCTGCCTGTATTGGAAGCACGGAGTCTTAACCACCAGACTGCCAGCGAAGTCCTGAGAAACGGCCCCTTTTATTGGAGAATGGTGTTAGAGACCCAGACCTCGGTGCTAGTGGGCTCATTGCTCTGGGCTGTCATTGCTTCTTGGCCTTCTCAGCTGCCCTCTCCAAGTCCAAACTCTCTCCATTGCCCCGACCCACAAGGCCCTGTACAGCCGGCCCTGCCAACCTCTCAGCTCTCCTCCTCCTCCCTGTTCCTCCCCTCTGTCCCTGCCCAGCACTCTCCAGCCACGTGGGTCTTCTGTCTGTTCTTCAAACGCTCTGAGTCTGTTCCCACCTCAGGGCCTTTGCACTGCCAGCACTCTCTGCCAGGAGTGCATTTGCCTCTGGATCGCCCCTCAGCCGGGTGGGTCCTCCTGGTGATCAAGGTATCAGCTCGCAGCCATCTCTGAGAGACTCTTCTGCACCCCTGAATCTAAAACAGCTACATCCTCCCCTCCCCCGGTCACTATCCCACCCTCCATGTAAGTTCCTAGCTCCAGGATTATCTTGCTTATTGTCAGTGTGGCGCCTCTAAGCGTCACCTCCACGAGGGCTGGGGACTTTGTCTTGCTCACCTCTATGTCCCCAGGGCCCCAAACAGTGCCCGGTGCATACTAGGTGCTCAGTAAACATTTGCTGAATGACTGAGGAGATGAAAGCACAATGCTACTGCTCCCATTATTCGGATGAGGAAACTGAGGCTGACACCATCTGAGATTTGTTCAGAGACACCTGGCTGTGGAATTGAGGGGCTGTGGTCTCAGCCTGTGTGACTGAGGACCCCCAGCGCCCGTCCTGCTGGGGAGGGGGAGGCTGATGTTACGTATGGAGACCTCGAGGCAGGAGGCCTGGCCGATGGGAGGCGAGACCAGAATGGCCCAGGGAGCCGAGGGTCCCCTCACTTACTCTCCTGGAAGTGGGCGTGGCCTTTGCTTGTCAGGAGATGGATGGAGACAGGGCTGAGCTTGGCTGGGGTCCACAGGTGAAGAGGGACCCTGCAGGCCCATCAGCATCTCCGACTTGAGACCAGGTAGTGGGGGTGCCGACCTCCTGCTGGAAATCACCGCAAGGCCTGGGGACCCTGGTCCACACCCTGACGGCCGCGGGGGGGTGGGCCTCTGAGGCAGTGGTATCTGTTTGCGGGGGATAAGGGAGCAGAGAGTGACTCCCCACGGGGTCCCCAGGGCAGGTTGATTTCAGGCCCTTCGGCCCCCGGGAGGCGTGTGTTGGGGGGAGCTTCCTCGTCCATCAGGGCCTGGAGTGCCCTCCTCTTTGTCTTTTTCCTGAGGTTGGGGTCCTGGTGGCCCACAGGTGCCATACCTCCTGGAGGCTGGACGGGGCGGGGCTCCCAGTTATCAGTTCGTAAGCTTTTGGTAAGAGTTTGGATGCGGCTGAGAATATGAGCAAGCTGGGGGACCCCTCCCCAGAAAAGTTGATCCTGCTGTACACCCGGCTGGGGGGCAAAAGCAAGTTCACGGGCCCGATGGGCTCTCCGGGGCCTGTCTCTGTGACCCCCGCAGGCCCCAGCTGCCTCACGCTGCTGTGCGTTGGAAGTTGTGGGGAAAGGGCCGAGGGGAAGGGGGTGCTTGGGGGTGAGTCTTCCATCCTCTTCTGTATCGGTCTGCATCTCTGAGTCTCCTTCTGGGCCTCCATCCCCCTTAATTTGTGTTTTGTTTTATTGAAGTATAGTTGGTTTACAGCATTGTATTAACTTCTGCTCTACAGCAAAGTGATTCAGTTATACGTATATGTACATTCTTGTTTCATATTCATTATGATTTATCACAGTTCCCCGTGCTATACAGCAGGACCTTGGTGTGCATCCATCGTCCCCCTTTCTTTGGATCTTTTCTTCCTCTGCCTTTTGGCCTGTTCCCCTCTGTCTCTCTCTCTCTCTCTGTCCTCATTTGGGATCTGATCGCATCCACCCCTGTCGCTCCCTCTCCCTCTGTCTCCCTGCCTTCCTCTGGGGCTCTGTCTGTCAGTCTTTCTGCTCTCGTTCCTTCTCCCTCATTCCT
Source organism: Kogia breviceps (assembly GCF_026419965.1). Taxonomy (NCBI): domain Eukaryota; kingdom Metazoa; phylum Chordata; class Mammalia; order Artiodactyla; family Physeteridae; genus Kogia; species Kogia breviceps. Next base: position 84,440,882 of record NC_081324.1, on the reverse strand, counting down.
GGTCTTGGTGTCTCTCTCCTGTGCCTGCCTCTCTTTCCCTCTGAACAGCCCGCATCTCCCCGGGGAAGCGCCCGCTGCCCTGTGAGCCCGCAGTGCTGTGTGTGGCCTCCTTGGTTGAGGGCTTTGGTGGCGAGAGGGGTCTGGCTTCCCTGAGCTGAGGCATGAGACCCCTCAGGTGCTTCCTGGGCTTCCTGCTGCGCTGGCTCCCACCAGCCTGTCGCTGGCTTGTCCATGTCACCCCCACCCCAGGGGGGCAGAGCAGGGGCTTGGTTGGAGGTGGCTTGGGGTCACAGAGGCCAGACCCCAAGACCCTGCCTCTGTGCAGCTGCAGGTCTCGGGGGCTTGGTCTCCCCGGCCTGCGTTTCTAAGGCTGTGGCAGTTTCTCTGTGGCCGGTTTCCCATGGCAGGCGTGGCTGACGGGAGAAGAGAGCCTGGGTGCGTGTAGGGGTGATGGCAGCTCCGGGGAGGGCAGGAAGCCACAAGAACTCGCCGCCCTTCGGAACCCTCTTTTCTGCAGACCACGCTCAGCCTAGGTGTGGGTGGGGACACCTTGTGCGTGAAGGGGGAAGGACACACATTGGCAGTTCGTGGCTCACCCTGGAGGGCTACGGACCGGGAGCCAATAGGGGCAAGTAGGGGCAAACTTCAGCAAGGGACGGAATTCCTGAAAGCCTGCATTTCTGACCTGCCCGCTTGGCCGTTTCCATCCTCCTTAGAAACCAGGCGATGCGGAAAAAGTTAATCTTGTACTTCAAGAGGAGGAATCACGCCCGGAAACAATGGGTAAGTCATCACCGCGTCCCCCACCCCTGGAATCTCTTCTGCTGCCCCCTCCCCTCCACGGACCAGGCTTCCTTGAGAGCCGAGAGCGTCCAGGCCACTCAGGCCACACGCACCGGGGTCCCTGGGTTCCGCAGCTCATTCCTGCATGTCCAGGGTGTGAAGAAAAGCCAAGGGCGGTGAGAGAAATGGGAAAAGACAGCAGCTGCCTCCGTGAAGCTGGGTGCTTAGGGCTGGGCTGCCTCAAGGAAGCTGGGGTGCGAGTGGGTGGGGAGGCTGGGAACTGTGCCCCTCCTTTTCCAGCCTGGAAGGGGAGAAAGCAAAATGTTGGCCGGGAAAATTGGTTCCTTGTCAGAGGCCCTACTTTGGCCATTTTAGGCAGAAAGAGAGAGGTTTGTTGGCAGAGGTGGAAGACTGGGGTGGGCTGCGTGCTGGGTGGCAGTGGCTGCAGGGGGCTCCCTGAGAAATGAGCTTTGCCCAGCCCGCTGTGCCCATTCCGGGCTCAGGAAAATCCGGGCCCAGAGAAGCAGTGAGGCCCCCCCCCTTGCTTAGAAAGTGGTACGGACCCCTGCATCCACTGCCCTCTCTGCCATCTCAGCTGGGGCATGGAGGCGTGCCCAAGGCAGGGAGAGCACGTGTGAAAGAACACCTTTAGTTGTGGTTTAGGGTGGGCGTTTACGTCACTGATTCACTGGGTGAGGTTAGGGCTGAGCGATGGAGGGGGAGTTACCCATTGGTATTCTTTCAGCGGTGAGAGGAAGAAGCACGGGCTCAGATGGGCTTAAACAGTAAAGGAATTTGTGTAGCTGATAAAGTCCACTGAGTGGAGTTCAGGAGCGGTTTGATCAGGTTGCACCTTCATTTCTATGCCTTTTTTCTACAAGTCTGCATGTTAGTACATTGACAAGCTGGTTTTCCTTTGGGACCTGAATTTCTACAGCAGCTTTGAGTCTTCTAGAGCCAGAGAGAGAGCTGCTTTTTCTCAGACCATCTCACAAAAGCTCTTGATTTCACCACTCGAGGGCCTCGGTCCCTCTGAACCAGTGTCTGACCCACCCTGCTCCGGCCTTAGACCTCGGCTGGGCCCTCGGAGAAGGGATACATTTCTGGCTCAGATGCTGGGTGGAAGCTGGTGGGCAGCACCCTAGACTCCAGGGCCCCACGGGGAGAGAAATGGTGGGCTTCCCTTTTCTTTCCAACCTCCTCAGACTCCCAGACTGACTGGGTGATGACCAGAGGTGCCTGGCTGGATAGATGGGGTTCATGAAACGGGGCATCCCATCTCATTCATAGAGTTAAGAAATATTTACTGAGCACCTGCTTTGCGCCTGAGTGGAGGAGACGCAGTGATAAGTGCAGTGCAGAGGGATGGGGTCGGGGGCAGCCTGGATATCCTACCACGGTGCTGAGAGACGAATGACCAGAAAGGACCACCCAGGACCACCCGTGTGAATATCTGGGGGTGTGAGTGTCAAGGAGAGGGCGCAGCAAGTGCAGAGGCCCTGAGGCAGGAACCGGCCTGGGAGGTGGAGGGTAGCACAGGACAGCATGTAGCAGGCAAGCCTGAAGTACAGGGCATGCGTGGGGGGCTGTATTCGAGAATCATGGTTGCCAGGTCACCTGGAAACGGAATGTCTAGATTTTACTCTAAATACAGTTGGACACTTATTCTTAATGTATTCTTAATAAAGAATACAAAATCTTTAAGAATTTTTAGTTATTCGGAAAATTTGACAGTGATCCAGGAAATCTGACAGAAGAGTAACAGTGAACACCTCTAAGCCCGCTATCTAGAATCCATCATGGTTAATGTTTCCTTATATTCGCTTTGTGCGTGTGTGTGTGTGTGTGTGTGTGTGTGTGTGTGTGTGTGTGTGTGTGTAAGTATGAATGTTTCTGTGTTGAGCTGTTAGAACATAGGTGCAGAGACACCCAGACCCTCACCCGGAACACTTCCTGGAGGAAGGAAATTCTCTCTTTATCACACCTAAGGATTCACAGCTTTTCCGGATTCACAGCTTTTTCCCCTGTTGTCCTGCCCAGGGGTGGGGTTCCTTTGGGGGAGGTGGAAGAAGGAGATCTGATTTACATTTTAAAAGGATCCCAGTGGCTGCTGGGGGTTGTGTGTGTGGAGTTGGCTGGGTGTAAGTTGTTTGGAAATCTCCCAGGGCTCCTTGTGGAGGGGTCCCTTGAGGGGATGGAGGGGAAATGGGCTTATTTAAAGATAGAGGACCTGGAAAGACTTCTAAGAAATTCTGGGTTCACTGTGTGGCCAAGCTGAGCCCATCTTAAGAGAGGCCCTTGTGAAAACGAATTCCTGAACCACAGAAGCTGCGAGGGGAGGGCGTCTGGAATGATCTCATCCTTGTTCTTATATAAATGAGCCCAAAGCCCCATGCATCGTCATCAGCAAGGACTGGGAGGGCGCTTGGCCAAGACGGGCCCCCTCAGATCTGCATGCTCCCCTCCTGCCACCCCCCCACGTCAGTCAGCTCCCCTTCTGTGGGGCCCTCACTCCTTAGAGGTTCCTGGGACCCACGCTGCCCTACACTCCTGCTCTGCCCAGAGAGCTGAGGCTCTTCCCCCAGGGCGGCACCCAACCCCAACAGGAGCCTCCCCTAGGCCTGCCCTGTCCTCCCCTGGGAAGCTGAGCTCGCCCGCCCCACACCCACTGAAGCCAGATTTTGTGTGTGTGTGTGTGTGTGGTGGGGGAAGGGGGTATAAGCGGGGGCACTGTAAGGCCGAGATGCGCAGATTCAAACCCTACCCACCATACCCACTGTGAGTGATCTTGGGACAGCCGTCTTGCCCTGAGCCTCGCTTTTCCTCATCTGTGAAATGGGGTCATGGTGGGGCTGCAGGAAGGGTTGGTAGTGTGTGTGACTGATGGCCTGGCAGGATGGGTTAATCAGGGGTTGAGCTCAGCCTGGAAGGTGGGTATATTCATTTCCTGGGTCCTCTGTAACAAATGACCACAAACTAGGTGCCTTAAAACAACCAAAATGTATCCTCTCACTGCTCTAGAGGCCAGAAGTCGGAGAGCAAGATGGGGGCAGTGCTGTGCTCCCTCCAGAGGTGCTAGGGGAAGCTCCTCCCTGCCTCTTCCAGCTCCTGGTGGCTCCAGACAGTTCCTAGCTGTGGCCACATGGCTCCCATCTCTGCCTGCATCCTCAGCTGGCCTTTCCCCTCTCTTCTCTCACATGGATGCCTGTCACTGGATCTAGAGGTCACCCTAATCCAGGATGATCTCGTCTCAGGATCCTTAATGGCATCTGAAAACACCTTTTTTTCAAATAAGGTCACATGTGAAGATTCAAACCCCCTAACCTGGGGGTTAGGATGTGGGCACATCTTTTGCGGGGGTGTCACCATTGAACCTACTACAGTGGGCACTGGCATATTTTCAGCATAACCTGCCTTTTCTCTTTCTTCTGGCTTGTCCCCACGTTCCTGTTTTATCTATTTCTTTTTTAGAGACGCGGCTAAAGTTCTGCTCACTCTTCTCATATCGCTTGCACCTCTTATTTTTCACTTCTGGGCTTTTTCCTGACCTGCCCCGGCATCTGTGACTTGCTTCTGCAGCCTGAGTTACAGGAAGCGGGACAGGGGCTGGGAGAGCTCCACCTCGTCACCCTCACGCATCCCTGAACACACAGGACAGCCAGCAGGGGAACATTCTCCAAGTTTGTGGTGCCTGGGCCGCTGAGCCCAGCAGAAGGCCTTTGCATGAGGCTGCAGGCTCCCTGGGGGTCTGGAGGACGCCAGGTCATCAGGTGACCACAGAGGCCAGTTCCCCGGCCCGCCAGCTCCAGCCACCTCCCTAACACTTCCCTCCTTGGGCTCTGTCTGTCGGCCTGAGGCTGTCTTCCTCAGTTTTGGGGGTACCTCCTGGTCACCCCATCTCTCATCATTTTCCTAAGCGTAGAGCTCCATCCTGACACACCTGGTGGGATAGGAGGGGTTCAAATCCTGGCCCTGCTCGGTGACCGGGGCAAATCATTTAATTCCTGGTCTCAGGTTCCTGTTCTGTTTGGTGGGGATTATAGTAACACGCACGTCATCAGGCCACTGAGTGAAAGGCTGCAAGCAGTGTGCTCATGGCAACGCCCAGACTGCAGTGGGTGCTCAGAACCATCAGCCTCAAGCTGACCCTCAAATTCATGGGGACCCAAAATAGACAAAACAATCTTGAAAAAGAACAACCAGGTTGGAAGAGTCACTTCCTGATTTCAAAACATATCACAAAGCTACAATAATCAAAACAGTATGGTTCTAGCCTAAGGACAGACATGGAGACCAATGGAACAGAATAGAGAGGCCAGAAACAAGCCCTCACATCTGTGGCTGCTGGATTTTTGACAGGTGGCTATGTCCGTTCAATGAGACAGGATCGTCTCTTTCAACAAATGGTACTGGGACAACAGGACTGCCACACTCACAGGAATGGAGTTGGATCCCACCTCACAAATTAACACAAACAGTAACTTGAAATGAATCAAAGACCTAAATGCAAGAGCTAAAGCCATACAATTCCTAAAAGAAAACCCATAGGGGTGAATCTTTACGACCTTGGATTGGGCAGCGGATCTTGGGTGTGACACCAAAAGCATGAGCAGCAAAAGGAAAAGTAGATGCACTGGACTTTGTCAGAACAACCTTCAGGATCCTGACCTCCCGTCCCTAATTGTGTGATCCTGGGCTGACGGCCCTGAGCTCTGAACTCCTGCCTCTACAGAGGGGATGGTGGTCATGACCTTTTGTTGTTTGGGAGAGTCAGTCGTGGGAAGGACTCAGTTCTGTGCCTGGCATGTGACACAGTGGCATTTAGCTAGTGTCAGCGGCGATGCTGATGCTGATGACGGTGTTTATGATGATGACGATGGCGATGGCGATGCTGATGACGGTGTTTATGACGATGGCGATGGCGATGGCGATGCTGATGACGGTGTTTATGACGATGACGATGGCGATGCTGATGCTGATGACGGTGTTTATGACGATGACGATGGCGATGGCGATGCTGATGACGGTGTTTATGACGATGGCAATGCTGATGACGGTGTTTATGATGATGACAATGGCGATGGCGATGCTGATGACGGTGTTTATGACGATGGCGATGCTGATGCTGATGACGGTGTTTATGACGATGACGATGGCGATGGCGATGCTGATGACGGTGTTTATGACGATGACGATGGTGATGCTGATGCTGATGATGGTGTTTATGACGATGGCGATGGCGATGCTGATGACGGTGTTTATGACGATGACGATGGCGATGCTGATGACGGTGTTTATGACGATGACGATGGCGATGCTGATGACGGTGTTTGTGACGATGACGATGGCGATGCTGATGACGGTGTTTATGACGATGACGATGGTGATGCTGATGGTGATGCTTATGCCACGAAGAAGAATTCCCACTGAGGGTGACCTGTTTTCAGAACACACACAGACTGTGGTCGCAGGGGCCATCCTCCTTTTCCTCTGCAGATTCTTGCTCCTGGCACCTGGCAGACTAGCTTAGCAGTGTTCCAGCCTCTGAGGTGTGAGTGTGAGTGTGAGAATGTGTGTATGTGAGTTTATGAGTGAGTGTGTGGGTGTGAGTGTGTATTGTAAGTGTGAGAATGTAAGTGTATGTATTTGTCCACGTGAGTGCATGTATGTGTAAGGGAGTATGCGTGTGTTATATGTGAGTGTGTGCATGTGCGTATGTGAGTGTGTGACCTGCTTCCTTCCCTGGCCAGCGGGACCACCATGTGGAAACCCCCTGGCAGGGTCATTGCTGCCCCAGGGAAGGGCCGCAGCCACTGCCGTGCTCTGTCCCGAGGCGCCCCATGCCCTCAGCCCTCAGTGGACGGAGAGCACCTCCAGTGCACAGGCCACAGCAGGTGGCACTGTGGTTAGACGTGGAGGGGGACTTCCTCATCCTGGACAGTCCTCAGGAGCTGCTCACATCTTTGCGTGGGGTGCTTGGGGCTGGGCAGTGTGGCTGCGTGTGCCCGCACGGCTATTCCTGTCCCTTGCTCCACGAGGACCCCAGGCAGGGCTGGGGCGTCTTGCTGGCCGCCCTGATCGCCCCTCCACTGGGCAGCTGGTTGGTGGCCCTGCGGGTTTCTTGCCTGTCTTCACGGGTACCTGCATTCTTTTCCTCTGCTGGATTTTGGTGAACATGTTCTCGCCTTTTCCCCATCTGACATATTTTCTCACTCTCGCCCGTCAGATCGAGGCCTCTCTGGCAGGGCTGAGAGCGTGGGGAGGGTCCCCTGCTCTGACGGTGGGCTGGGCTGGGTTTCCTTCATGCCGGTTCTCACCCTCAGGGGTGCTGTTCTCGGCACCTTGCCACGAACATGTGTGGCTATTGTCTGCTACTGGAACTTGACCTTCCGGGGTTCTTGGGGCAGCCCACATACCTGGGACCCCCCCCGGGAGCTGGAGGTCAAGTTCTGCTCCTCCTCAAAGCTGGCCTGACGGCCACTTGGGGACCATCACGCCGCTGGGTTTGTTGAGGACCAAAGTCACAAGCTGCCTTGGTCAGAAGCTGAAATTCAGGATGGGGAGGGGTGTCTGGGCACGAGGACCAGAGACGGGTTTTCTGATTATGCTGAAGTGTCGAGGAGGCATTCAAGCGAGACTCCCAGACCATGCCATCTGTCCACGGCAGCTGTTAGAGACGGGGAGATCGGGTCTCACGGGCAGCCAGATGCTCCCTGCCTGCCTGAGGTCCGGGTCACCTTGGAGACTCAGAAGCCAGGCAGCTACACTCTGGGCCGGGCCGGGGTCTCTTCTCTAAGGAAGGACATACAGCAGGAAGCACTGTGGTTAGACTTGGAGAGGGACTTCCGTGTCTTGGCTGGGCCGCAGCTTGAGTCTTCACACCCAGTCCTTGGGTGTGGGGAGCACGGCTGGCCTGAGGCCGGGGGATGAGGAACTATTCAGAAAGAGAATGCTTTCCATGCGGCTGTCCTGGGCCTGATGGACGCCCCAGAGCTGCACCGTCCGACGCAACTGACAATGAATGAAATGGTCTGTGTGCACTGCCCACTCTGGGCGGTAGCCCTGGCCCCACATGGCTACTAGCATTAGAAATGTGGCATAGGGACCAGAGACCTGAATTTAAATGTTACTTCATTTTACCTGATTTAAACTCCACAGCCACGTGTGGCTGGAAGCTTCCGTATTGTACGAGGCCTTTCCGGAGGGAGGCCGGCCGGCAGGGGGTGGCCCATTCCCCAGGGAGCGAGGCGGCCGGGTTCTTAGGGCAGCTTGTGGGTTTTCTTCAGGGGCCCGGGTCTGGCTGGGTCTGCTCGGGTCTCTGCATGATCGCGTGTCTGGGTCTGCCCATGTGCCCGCGTGTGATCGTGTGTCTGCCCACGTGTGCCCGGGCACACGGCAGAGCGGGGAGCGGGGGAGGGGCTGGGTGTCGGACGCGGGAGGAGCGGCTGCCGCAGGGCTCCCCCACACCCCCGCAGGAGCAGAAGTTCTGCCAGCGCTATGACCAGCTCATGGAGGCCTGGGAGAAGAAGGTGGAGCGCATTGAGAACAACCCCCGGCGGCGGGCCAAGGAGAGCAAGGTGCGCGAGTACTATGAGAAGCAGTTCCCCGAGATCCGCAAGCAGCGAGAGCTGCAGGAGCGCATGCAGAGGTGAGCGGAGGGGGAGCTGGGCCCGCCCCCCTCCCCCGTCCTCCCTCCCATCCCCCCTCCCCCCTCCCCTCCCCTCCCCCCACCCCACCCCTCCCCTCTCCCTCCCTCCTCCCTCCCCCTCCTCCCCCCTCCCCCTCCCCGCCCGTCCCCCTCCCCTGTCCCCCCTCCCGTCACCCCTCCCATCCCCACCCCTCCCCCTTTCCTCCCATCCCCCTCCCCCTCCCATCCCCACCCCTCCCCCTCTCCTCCCATCCCCCTCCCCCTCCCATCCCTTCCCCCTCCCATCCCACCCCCTCCCCTCCCATCCCCCCCCTCATCCCCCCTCCCCTCCCCCTCCCCCCTCCTTTCCTACCTCCCAGGGCCTGGGTCAGCTCCAGGCACTGTCCGAAGAGGCACGCTGGCCAGCGTGAAACAGAAAGCACAGCAGCGTCTCAAACTGGCAGCCCGGGGGCCGCATCAAGCCCTTGGACGTGTCACTTGGTGCCTGCCCGGCCTTAATACTTAATTGAAAGAAGCTTAAATCCACTTTGGTGGAGTGAGTTCTCCTTCCGGTGTGCCACAGGCTGGTACCTCCCAGCTTCGTTCATTTATGCGGCCCCTGAAGGCAGCTGAGTTTGGGATCCCTCGTGTGGGTCAAAGGAGAAGGATGCTGGTCTCACGTGGCGGCCGTGAGGACTGGGTGGGATGTGCCCAGCGCAGAGTAGGTGCTCGGTGACGTGCGGCTGTGACATCTGTTGTCACACAGGATAGGTGATGGGCCACGAGCAGGGATGCTGGATTTCACTCTTTACTGGACACTCGCGGTGCCTATCTCACCGAATGCCTCCTCCCGGTCCTGGGAGCCATGTGCCACCTTATCCCCGTGGTACCGGGGTGGGGGGCACTGAGGGACAGGTCCGAAGAGGCAGAGCTGGGGTTTGTATGTGGATCTGTGCGGCTGGTCTTTTGGTGGGCATCTTAGGAGAGAAAAAGGGTTCTGACATTTCTGGGTGAGTCTGGGGGCTCCATGCCCTCCCCTGGACCCCTGGGTTCTGGGCTGTCTGTGTGGGTGTGAGGCCTGGCCCCTCCTCACTGCCCACACGCCGCCTCTGGGGAACCTGTGGGCTCGGGTCTGTGCCGCTGTGCTGGCCGCGTGTCCCTGGCTGCCGAGGGGCCGGTCCTGAGCGTGTCCCTTTGGTCTCCAGCAGGGTGGGCCAGCGGGGCAGCGGGCTCTCCATGTCAGCCGCCCGCAGCGAGCACGAAGTGTCCGAGATCATCGATGGCCTCTCGGAGCAGGAGGTAAGTCCACGGCCTTGACCCTGACCTCAGCTCCACCCGCTGTGTCCCCTGCACGTGGAGAAGCTCCCAGCAGGAAGCAGAATTCATCTGGATGCTTGAAATCGAGGGGCTTGTTACTGAAGTGTGGGCAGAGCCAAGGTGGGATAGTGGGGCACCAGGGGAGCAGACATTGCCCAGCCCCAGCCTGAAGGACAAGCGGGTAGAGGAGCCTCCCTGGGGCCGTGGAGGAGAGGCCCCCTGGGAGGACGTGGCCAGGAAGGGCCCCATCCGTGCTGCCACGGCGGGGAGGAAACAGGGGATAAGTACCCCCGCCTCTCACTCCCCACCCCCGCCCCCGTCTACTTTCAGTGCTTCCCATTGGTTGAGCCTGACCAGAGCCAGAGGGCACGAGTGCCTGAGAGCTATGGTTTCTAGGTCAGCCTCCCCGTGCCCAGAACTGGGGGCAGAGGGGGAGTCCCATCTCACCAGCTGTTCACCGAGCCGGGGACCTTCTCTCAGGAGTTCCCAGATGACCTTCTATCAGCCAGGTAGCCCTGGCTGTGGTCACGAGAGCCCAGAGATGACCAGAAAGCAGAGAGAGGAGGCGTTTGCTCCTGAGGCAGGGCTGGCGCTGGCCTGTCCCCTCCCAAGTCTAATGGGCCAGTCCCCCCGCCCCACCCCCCCCACCCCGGTGTTCCCAACACCACAGGAGACAAGAGGGAGCCTCACGAAAGGAGGGAGCGCAGGCTTCCTCGCCGGGGCCTTGTGTCCAGGCAGAGCTGTCGTCCAGATGGAGGTATTGCAGCTCCAGCCCAGTGCGGCCATCTCCAGCTGCACGTGGCTATTTAAATGGAAATTAACACAAATGAAATAAAATGAAAAATTCAGTTCCTCTGTGGCACCAGTCCCATTTCAGCTGCTCCGAAGCCACATGTACTTAGTGGCCCCATGTCGGACCGAGCAGGCCGTAAACACCCGCATCGTTGCAGACCATTCTATTGGGTAGCACTGCTTAGGCCACCGATGCTCGCTTCGGACAGACTTACGAGTCCTGGGGAGGGGGAGTCTGGCTTGAACTGCAGTTTCCTAGGCCCCTGCCCCAGCAGTTCTGATTTAGCCAATCTGGGGCAGGGCTCAGGAATCTGCATTTTCACCAGGCTGTTCACGGGAGTCTGATGCAGGTAGTTCAGACTCCCTGGCCGTTGAAAAAGAGCCTTCGTTTTAAAACTTCACGTGATACGTCCCTGTTTTGAACACCCTTCAGTCTGCAGAAAGCAGAACGTGGAAAGCCTTTGTCCTCACACCTGTGGGTTCGCTCGAGCTCCTGTCCCGCCGGTGCTGTGGCCACGTACACGTCCCACAGGGGCACGTGGGAACAAGAGGAGGGCGGCCCTTTCCCGTGTGTTCCCTGCCTCATGCAGGCAGGGCGCCTGGCATCCCAGCCGGTTCAGTGTCCCCCCCTCCCACCCACCCCGGCCCCCATCCCGGAGGCCCGCTCCCCCAGGTCCTGGCCGCACAAGAATGCAGCCACCAGCATCCGCAGGGATGCTGAGGGAACAGCTTTCGCGGGTGATGGCTGGAAAGGGAATTCTGGGCAGAAACTTCACCTTACCCAACCCAGGCTGACCTGAGGTTCCCTGGGAGGGTGGGAAGGAGGGGACTGGGCGGGGGGAACGACGTTCTCCATCTGCGGGGAGCTTGCGGTAGTCAGGGCTCGTGCCCGCTGGGGAGAGGCAGCAGAGCAGGGGTGAGGTTCCTGCCCGGAGAAACCCCGCCTGGGGTCTGCCAGTGCTGTGTGTCTCGGGCAGCGGAGGAGGACGGGGAGGTGAAGGTGTTGGAGGGCTGCTCGAGTGCGGGGGGGCGGTGGTGGTGGGGGGAAGAGGCTCAGGCCTCTGGGGGGAGCCCGTCTCAGCCCAGGGTCAGGGCCCTGCCCCCACTGCGCTCCCCTGCTCCTGTCGGGAATCCCCAGCACTGAATGGAGAGCTTGGATGTGGGAGGTTGGGCAGCGGAGCCTTTGAACTGGCTGACCTTGGCCGAGGCTGGACCCTCGCCTGCCTCCGGAGATGGGTAATTAATCGCCAGTAATGGGCTGGCTGCAGAGATTTGGGGAAATGAGTCCAGCTGAGTGGCGGCTCAGAGCCTCTTAATAGCCATCCTGATGCATTAGGAGCGAGCCCGCCCGACTCCTGCTGAGCAGGGGGCTGGGCAGGCTTGGTCCCCAGGGGGCGCGCTTGAAGGAGCTGGATCCAGGGCTGGGGGTGGGTGGCGGTAGGTCGAGGAGATGGTTCTGCAGCCTCACCAGGCCCCCCCAGAGCGAGGCAGCCCCCCGCCCCACCCCGCGTGCCCTCTGAAGCTGGAGGGCCAGGCCCCGTCTCCGGAGCTAGTCCGGCCCAGCTGGGCTGCACATCTTTCTTGCAGTATTTTATGGCACTTGCGTTTCCAAACGGAAGATTCATTGCTCCCCTCTTTCTGCAGATAAGGTGGCTGCTGCTCTCTGCGTTTAATTTAACAGCCCTGCCCACCGTAAACCTCTCTGGGGCCGCCTTTAAATTCTCCCTTCCCCCTGCACGGGCTATGATTATTTTTTAACTCATCATTCGCTTTCTCTCTGGCGTTGCGTCTTTCCTGTCTTGCCCGGAATATCCCCACCCTCCGCTCCTCACCTGGGTCCCCTGTGCTGGCGCAAGCACCCCTCGCGCTCCCCACCCTGTCCCCGTTGTCTCGTGCTTTCCAACCAGAGCCCTCGGCCGTCTCCATTTCCCTCCAGAACCTGGAGAAGCAGATGCGCCAGCTGGCCGTGATCCCCCCGATGCTGTACGACGCCGACCAGCAGCGGATCAAGTTCATCAACATGAACGGCCTCATGGACGACCCCATGAAGGTGTACAAGGACCGCCAGGTCATGAACATGTGGAGTGAGCAGGAGAAGGAGACCTTCCGGGAGAAGTGAGTCCCCGTCACCGGGGTGGGGGCCCGGCCGGGCCACCCTCCCCTGTCCCGAGAAACCTGTCCTCTTGAGGCTTGTGCTGGCTTCCTAGGGCTGCCACGACAAATGACCACCAGCCGTGTGACCTCAAACAACAAGAATCTATCCTCACACAGTTCAGGGGGCTGGAAGTCCAAGATCAAGGTGTGGTCCGGGGCGGTTCCTTCTGAAGGCTCCAAGGGAGAGCCTGTCCCAGGTCTCGCACCTGGCTGGCACCTGCTGGTGGCCGGCAACCTTTGTCATCCCTCGGCCCGGAGATGGATCTCTCCATCTCAGTGTGTCTTCACGTGCTCTTGTTTCCTGTGTGTCTCTCTCTGTGTCTTCTCCTTTTCCTATAAATTCACCGGTCGCATTGGATTCAGGGCCCACCCTACTCCAGCATGACCTCATCTTAACTAGTTCTATCCGCGAAGGACTCGTTTCCAAATAAGGTCACCTTCTGAGGTGCTGGGAGGACATGCTATTGGGGGGGACACTAGTCCAACCAGTACAAAGCGTCAAGGCAGTTTTATGTGAAACGGGGCAGGTGTGTATCAGAAGAACAAGGCAGGAGGACCTTTGAGGCTGGGCTGAAGCCTTGGGCAGGGTTATGTGGCTGGCTGGTGACTTTTCAGTTTTCATTTTACTTGGAAAGTGGCTATTTGTGGAGCACATCCTTCATCACAGACACTGGACAGATGTGTTCTGGGGCTTGTGCATTTGTCCCTCTTATCCCTCATGACAGCGTTACCAGGCCATCCCCATTACACACACGAGGAAACAGAGGCTCAGAGAGGTTAAGACACTTAACGAAGGTCACACAGCTTGCAAATGGTGGAGGCAGGATTCAGACTCCCCCAGCTTCGGGGCAGGGGCTCAGCTGCAATGGAGAGGCTTGTCGGGGGAGAGGGGGTATGGAGCCAAGGAGCAGGGTGGGGGGTCTTTGGAAAGCAGAGGCAGGAACTGGACGCTAAGAGGTGAAGCTTGGGGCTTCTTCTAAAATGAAAGAGCAGAGTGACTGTTTTGGGGAGACGAGTGAGGAACCAGACGGAGAAAACGCTCCTTTTCCCCCCACCAGACTCAAAATGTGTGTCCCAGGGAACCACATCCTGGGCACAGAGCGCCTCCTCAGGACCCAGGACCCCCATAAGGCAAGAGGGTGGGAAACTGAGGCGGAGGCCTCAGCGCTCAGCCAGGAGGGCGAGGGGGACTCAGCTGCGGGGCATCCACGTCCACCTCCGCCTCCCTAGAAGGCCTCAGAGTTTCTTCAAAAGAGGTGTCCCACGTTCTCCAGCCACCCACTGCAGGGCCAGGCCGCAGGGGCTGGGGCTGTCTCTGTCCTTTGCAGAGCTGGGTGGCCCCAAAGTGCCAGACTGGGCTTCAGGGACGGGGATGGCTCTGGGTCGTGGGTAAGGCTGGGGTGCATCAGCCAGGGCTGGAAATGCAGGAGGAGCAACTGAAGAGGGGCTTGTGTTGAAAGTTTTTGTTTGTTTGTTTTATTAAATGGCTTTTGATTATGGAAATTCTAAAACATGCGTAAAAACAGAGGGACAGTGTAATGTACCTTCGAGCGCCTAACACAGACGCAGCGAGCTTCCACAGGAAATAGCGCTTTGGGGAGCGATTCCTACCATGTGTTTGGGGTTTACCGCTCAGAGACAGGAAATCCAGGTAGTTAGCAGCTCATTTCTAGGTCCTCACGGTCACAGACATCGAGTCAAGTCGTCGTGTATCTGGTGTTGTACAATTTAGAAACCAGTGAAGTGACTGTAGGATGGTCATGGATGCTAAGAATTACTGTTGTATTAGGTATTTAAATTCCCCCTGGTATGTTTGATATTTATTTATGCTTGCTTTAAAAAAAAAGGTTTCTGGGAATGCTTTCTGTGTTTTGGCCTTTCTGGATTTTTCCTGTTGCTTTTCCGACCTAAGGATTTCACACTGTCAGTCCAGTAGCTGCAGAATGGGGGGGCCGAGGCTGGGCTGATGTCTGCTGAGACCCAGTTTGGCACCTTGAGTCTTTCAAGGTCCTGGGGGACTTCTCGTTTTCAGTGGAACTGATAGCGCTCGGGACCTCGGAGAATCACGTGCCGGTGGCGTAGAGCTCCATCGCTTACTGGTTTTGTGACTTTGAGCAGCCTCTTCCCCTTCCTGAGCCTCAGTCTCCATGCCTGTAAAATGGGTGTAGCCTCAGTGCCTCCTCGCCTAGCCGTCTGGAGGTACCCAGTGTCAGAGTGAACTCTCAGGAAACATGGCAGAGGACCCAGGTGTAGGTTGGAGGGAGGTGGAACAGGTGACCTAAGAGATCCCCAAGTGTGCTTCTTGGTCTCCTGGGGCCCCATCTCTGCGTGGGGAAACCCCAAGGAAGGGAATCTGTGGGGAAGGAAGTGTCACTGGGGCAGGGAGAGGGAGGAGAAGGGAAGACTGTCTGTCTGGAAAATCAGGGCGTTAGGCCGCCTCCAGCTTTGAGAGCTGCCCGAGGCAGGATCCCAGGCTGGGAAGCCTGCCTCTGACTCGCGGCTTCCTCTGGGGAAAGAGAAGAGGCCGCTCTGGCTTCTCCAGTGTCTGGTTGGGGAGCAGGGGAGGGGCCCACTGGCCTCCTGCCCAGCCATCTGGAGGGCCGGGCAGGACAATCGCCAGCGCCGGCCCAGGCTCCCTCCGGCGGTGGCGGCGGGGGTGGGGGTGGGGGGACCCCGGGGCCCCTGCGTCCCCAGCAGCCTCTCCTCTCCCCAGGGACTCCGCGGGGCAGTGGCGCATCTTGGGGACGGGCGGGCCGAGGCTCCGCCCAGCATCGCCGGGGCCCCAGCAGCCGTGACCCACATCTCCGCCTCCGCTGTCCGCCTGCTCCTGTGGCCCTGACATTTCAGTCTGGCCCGGCTCTTTCCCAGTAATTCTCCCTGTTTCGCAGGAAGCCAGTTGGTGGGGTGCCAGCCCCCCGCCACCCCTCTGCCTCCTGGGCCGGCTAGCCTCCTGCCTGCCTCCTGGCGGGCACTCAAAGCCTCTGCCCCGTGACCTCGCCCGTGGCCGCCCCGCGTGGGCCGGGCGAGGCCCCAGCTTCCCAGGCCCAGCCGGAGACAGAAACAAAAGCAGATTTTAAAAGGGGGGGAACCCCACCGAAGGGCTGCATGTCATGTCCTCATTTTTCCTGGAACCCGCCTCCATCAGGACAAACAAATGTATTTTCAAAGGCGCTAAAACCAGTGACTCACTCCAAGGAACGCCCTCTCTTAGCCCTCTGTCCCGCCTGCCGCGGCCCTTCCCACACCCCCCTGGGCTTAATTGCTCCGAGCGGGGCGGTGCCGGGCCAGCGGAGATGGCAGGCGCCCGGGAGCTCGGCGGCCGCCCAGCTGGGCAGCCCCCCTCGGCCTGGTCTCAGGCCCGCCCTTCTCTCCCCGCAGATTCATGCAGCACCCCAAGAACTTCGGCCTGATCGCATCGTTCCTGGAGAGGAAGGTGAGTCTGCCCGCCGGCCCAGCGCCACCCGCCCCGTTGCCCTCTGGCGGCCACTCCTGGGGGCAGCCGCTTGGGCTGGGCCTAAGGACCCTCCCTCACCACCCACGAGGCCTCTGCCTGCTGGCCCCTTGCTCTCCTCGCTGTGTCTGACGGCACTTCCCCTCCTTCCTCCCTCCTGGGAGGGGCAACCGCAGGCCCCGCCCCCTTCTCCCTGGGCGGAGCTCCAGGCTGGGAAACCCCAGGAGAGCTGCGTGCACCAGCTCCTCAGACGTGGCAGCAAACACCCTGGCAGACTGGACCTGGGTTCTGGAAGCCGTGCCATGCCTGGCATCCTAATTAAGGCTTTATAGGCAAGAGTGGCGATCTTCCAGGGCGCTGGATGGGGCCTTGCGAGGCCCCTCGGATGGTCACTGTACGCTGACACCCCTGATGCGAAGCCAGGCGTGTGGCTGGCGTGTGGTTTATCCTCATCCCCTTTGGGTTCACCTGTACGTAGAGCTGCGGCTTGAGCTCCGCCTTGCCCCCAAACCCAGCCTGGAGCGGTGCCTCTTTCTGCTATGGCTGGCCCCCTGTTGGCAGGTGGACACAAAGCGTCCGCGGAGATGGTAAAGCCCCCTTTTGTGTACCCACGAGGCTGGGCTGGGCAGTGGCCGCAGCGGCCGCAGGTAGGAAGGAGCTGGTCTGGGGTCTGGACGTGGCCCTGTGTCAGAGTCGCCCGCTGGACCCCAGCCTCATCAGGGCGGAGCCCGACAAGCTTCCTGAAAAGGTTTACTTTCTGGGGCTGCTGCTGTTCTGGGTGTTTAAAACAGCGTTTCCCCGAATCTCGTCTCTCAGACGGGGTGTCTGCCCACTCCCAGCTTTGCAAATACCATGCTACTGGAGGCCTCACGCTTCCTCGCTGCGGGGGGGGCGGTCGGAACCGGATCCAGGCGGGCGTTTTAAAGGGTAACAGTTGTTCTCAGCATCTGCCCTCAGTGAGAGATGGGGCAGCATTGGGAAGCGAAATCTCTCCCGGCCTGAAAAACCAGTGTGGAGAAGCAAGCCCTATAAATAGCCTCTCCTCTGAGTTAGTGACGGCTTCTTACTGGGGGTGTGGGCAACCCAGGAGGCTCTAGGTTGGGGCTCCCCGGAGATAGAAGCAGGGGTTTCAGAAATTAGCAGTTGAGCAGCACTGTTTGAATGAGGGAATCAGAGGTCTCTACGCTGGAGAATAAACTTTACGGTGTTCTTTGGCTAAGAGGCAGCCCAAGCTGAGACTTAAATAGAGCTTCCAGAAGGGTCTGAAGCTGGGGCCGCCAGCCGTGCCTTTGGGGACTGGCGTGTCCTGGTGGTGAGTGAGGCCAATAGCAGGCTGGGAGCTCGGTGCACTGGCCAGCCCGTGCCTGTCTGCAGGGGCGAGTGATGCTTAGGGCCAGCCCGTGGTCGCCCAGCATAGGAAGGTGCTCTCCTGAATTGTTCAAGGGGAGGTCAGGCACCCACATCCCTCAGTTTGCAGATATTGGCATCTGATTATAAAATGTTTTTCTTGACTATTTTGCGGGCCATGCTTGTGGTCAGGTTGAACTTGGGAGCAGCCTCTGTTCACAGTCCATTCTAGGAATTGGATGAGGATGCAGGGGTCTGAGGCCCAGCCGTCCTCTGCACCCAGCAGCCCTCACGGTTGCCCCTCAGAGGCCAGTTCCTGGCTTGGCACCAGCACCGAGCATCACAGAAACATCTTACCTCATCTCAGTAACAGCTGCTGGCATTGGCGAGCTGTCACCTGCACTGGACCCCATGGCCGCAGGTGGCAGCATTGTCGTGTTCTGTCCTTCAGTTGCTCTCTGAGGACGATGCCCTCTTACTGGTCCCATTTGGACGAGGAGGTGGTGGGGTTCCGAGAGCACCGGTCATTTGCTCAGCAAGTGGCAGTGCCAGGATTCAGACCCCGGTCCGCGGGGCAAAGACCGAAGCAGAGAAAAGACATAAACGTCCCAAGAGACGAAGAGCCGCGTGGCGACATTAGGCTGGAGGCGCGAAGCTTGGCCCTAAATGTTAGGGAGGAGGAAGCTAGGGTGAGAGAACTGACCCGAGCTGGGGAGCCGGAGGCGTTGTTCTCCCGGGGCTGGGATGGCAGGTGACAGCTTCATCGTTACGACTGCCAGTAGCACCAACCTCAGTACTAAGAGGTTAACACCTCTGCCGGGTGGGCTCTGTGGTCCTAAGTCCTTTACACGTATGTGTATTAACTTACTTGGTCTTGATGACAACCCCGTGAAATACGTGCTGTTAGTACCCCTACTGCACAGGTGAGAAAACCGAGGCCCAGAGAGGTTAGGTAAGCTGGCCAGGGTCACCCAGCCAGTACCTGGAGGAGGTAGGATTGGAACCCAGGCCTCTGGCTCCCGGCCTCCTGCTCTGACCGCCTGCACTGCACACGCGTCAGAGTTCTTTCCTCTCTCCACCCTGCAGACGGTGGCTGAGTGTGTCCTCTATTACTACCTGACCAAGAAGAATGAGAACTACAAGAGTCTGGTGAGGCGCAGCTACCGGCGCCGCGGCAAGGGCCAGGTGAGGAGGGGGCGGGGCGGGCTCCCGGCATGCTCGGGGGCAGCGTGCGGTGACATCTCGTGTTTCTCAGCAGCGGGTCCCTCAGTTTGGGCCCCTTCAGTGGAGGCTGGGAGACCCTCTCTCGGGGTGTTCCTCCTATCCCAGCAGCAGAGAAGAGACCTGGGAGAAATGGCCACTTCCACCCTCAGCCTGGAAAATTCTAGAACTCCGGGCTTGGTGACCCATCGTCCCTGTGGTGGATTAGGGTCGCATTCCCAGAGCAAGGGCTGGGCTTCCAGGATGACTTGGGCTGGTCTACAAACTTAACGTTTAAAATTTAGAAATAATTTTTGGTGTTTTGTCGTAATGCATATGTGAAAGAAAAAAAACAGCCAGTACCTCAAAGTGCCGTCTTTCAGGCGTCAGTGCTTCGGATGTGACTGAAGGATGATTTAAGTTAGAGCAGGACTTGGCAAACTATGGCTCTTGGTGAGTCCAGCCTGCCACCTGTTTTTGTGAATAAAGCTTTATTGGCACCCGGCCATGCCCATTCGTTGACATATTACTGTGGCAGCTTTTCTGTTACAACAGCAGAGTTGAGTAGTCCTGACAGAAACTGCAAAGCCTGACATATTCACTATCTGGTCCTTCATAGAAAATGTCTGCCGACCTCTGAGTTAGAGGAAAAGGGAATTGGTTTAAAAAAAAAATTCCGTGGGGCTTCCCTGGTGGCGCGGTGGTTGAGAGTCCGCCTGCCGATGCAGGGGACGCGGGTTCGTGCCCCGGTCCGGGAAGATCCCACACGGGGAGAGGCCACAACAGTGAGAGGCCCGCGTACTGCAAAAAAAAAAAAAAAAAAAAAAAAAAAAAAAAAAAAAAAATTCTGTAAATTATGTTAAAGAGGAAGAGGGGCGGTGGCACACTTTTTAAAGGGGGCTCACGAGGGTTTTGGACAGGGGAGATGGAGGGAAGGGGAGGGATTTGTTTCACTTCCGGGCTGTTAAGAATCAGCCCAGGGCAGATGCTGGGAGTAGCGGGGTGAGGGGGAGTGGGCTTGTGCTGCAAGGCAGAGGGATGCGGGCCGGAAGCTGCAGAAGGCTCTGGGCGCTGCTGTTAGACGCTGGACTGGAGGGGTTGAGGCAGGCCCTCCCCTGGGGCCTCTGGCCTGGGGGGCGGATTAGCATGTGCTGGGAGCACAGGACACGGAGGTTCTCTTAGGTGGGTGCTCCTTGTCATTGGTGTCCTCCAGCCCAGACCCCCACGCCTACCCCCGGGCCACCGTCTTCCCTTCCCGAGGCTGGAGAGAGCCAGACCCCGAGGACATCAGGTCCAGCCATCACCTGTGGGGTCCCAGTGTCCCCTGTGAAACCGTCACTCTGTGATCAAGCCCCATAGCCTACGCTGGGTTGGGTTGGTCCACGCAGCTTCCTAGCCCGCATCCCGTGTCTCCTTTCCTGCTTTCTGGCAACCGTGCTTCAGGAGTACAGACCTACTTTTCTGTTGGCTGAGCCGCATATAATTAGGGAAGCAAATCTGCTGACGGGAGAGTAAACAGCCCCTCGCTGCATTCTGCACGTCAGGCCAAGTGGATTGAGACTGAGCGTTGCTTGTCGCTGGTCTGGATCGTTGAAGGGTGGCTGCGTTTGGTTTGTGGATAGGGTTTCCCTCCAGTTTTGTGCAGCCACCGTTGGCCAGCCTGCTCGCCCATCTAACAGATGTGTAAAACCGAGGCCTACTGGCTTGGCGCTATTCAGTTGTAAAGACCTAGCTGTGGCGTGTTAGAAATTGAAGCGCGTTTAGGAATTTTTCTAGACTGAGTTGCAGAAACTCAAATCAATGCCGGGGCAGGGAGCATAAATGTGCCGCGTAAGAGGCAGTAATGAGGGCGTGACGTGCACGGTGGCAAAATAAAGGGGGAGATAAAGGCCTCTAGGTTGATTTTTAAAACATTGTCAGCTATTTGTTGAGCATCTCCTGTGTGCCAGTTCTCTTGCTTGTCTTCCCAGTGTCCCCCTGGCCCCCTGCCTTTGGGGGGGCCCTGTGGGTAGGCTCATGAGGCCCTTGCTGGTGGCTGGGCTGGGGGCTCTGGAGATGAAAGCGTTCTGAGTCAGATGGGGAGAGACTGGGCCATTGTCCTCCCCCTGTGCTGGGAGCCACATTTGTGTGGAGGGAGGCAAAGACCGTGTGCTGCCGTCATTTAGGGAGGGGGTGTCTCCAGATGAGTCCTGGGGAGTGGGGGGCCCTTGGTGCCCCCTGCCCCCAGTCCTGGCTGCCACGCCTTCCACTTCACGGTGTTAATGCCTTGCTGGCTGACTCACCTGCCCGCCGGACATTTGTGTGCTGACACAGGGGACTCTGTGCTCGTTGTCTAGCCCAGGTGTACACAGGTGGTTCCGAGTCAGCATGTCGGGGGTCTGCCTGAGAGGCTCCATTGAGTAAGGGACCCCAGAGGTGAGGTTGAGGAACAGCCTCTTGGGAGGACGAGGACAGAGGTGAGGGTGTCCTGGGCAAAGGACACCTGGGCAGGTGGAAAAGCACCAGGACACGAGAGAGTGCACAGTACCCGTAGAGTCTTAGGAGCAGGAGTCTCATTACCTTCCAGGGTCTTAAATGAATGAAGGAATGGAGAATCCATAGGAGGCAATAGGGAGTGGTGAGGCCTGGGGCTAACTAGAGAGCTTGTGCCTCATATCAGCTCCAGCTGACTCTTGACTACATGGCCCTGTATTGCCAGATCTGATTTTTCCTGATGAGCTGGAGATAGGGAATTATGTGAAATTGCCTGATTTTTAAATCTTAGGTCATGTAAGAACCAATAACAACAAAGCACCAGGTAGGCTGGACAACTCATATTGGCTCTCGAAATCTGTCCTCAGCCCTCAGTATAAGACCTCTGGGTTGGAGTGTGGTAAGGCTGGGGGAAGGGGTAGGGAGAGGATTATGTGACTTGGGACAGAGTCCAGGGAGTGTTTTATAGCGGAGGAGAAGCGTTGGCGTCCTATTTTCATCTGAGCTGTCCTGGGTTAGCTGTGGCATCCACAGTGCTGAGAGACATGGCGCTCGTCTGGTGAGGTTTAACGGTCTGCTCAAGCTGGCGTCTCAGGCTGGGGCTCCCAGGATGGAGCAGGGCTGCCTCTGTGCCCTGCCTCTCGCAGAAAGAGAGAAGAAGGCAGGGCACGAGGCCCCTGTCTCCTTGGGAGATGGGACATATCTTTGGGACTCTCCCCTCCCTCTGATCGGCTGTGGCTGCAAAGAGGTGCCCCGTGGCCCAGGCCCTGCCGGGGACGGAAATTAACGTGCAAACCCTGGAAGGACTTCTGTGCCAGGCAGATCCACTGCCCTCACCACCGCCTGCCAGCCCTGTTCATAAATATGGAATAAATGGGTCAAACCCAAGTGTTGACTCTGTGGCCGTAACTCTTCCCTCTGCTCCGTGACGGCGAAATAAGCGGCGGCCACCGACCCCGCAGCCCCTCTTGGTAATCCAAGGTGCAGTCGCTGCAGCGGGCCTGATGTGATAAAACCTGTGATCCTGCTGATATATCTCCCAGTGAGACGGGTAGGGCTTCCCCAGCCTGGCGCAGAGTGGGTGTGGGTGTATGTGCTTGGGCGCCTACACGTGGATGGACGGCTGGGGCACCGGCGGTGGCCGTCCCACGTGGGCCGATGCTGTGAGCGGATGGAGGCCGGGCGTGAGGCAGGCAGAGGCCCTCTGCTCCGGGAAGCCAGAAGGGCCAGGTGGGGATATAAGCCTGCAGAGAGATCCACCGTGAGACGGGGAGCAGGCAGCCTCGGAGGCCGAGCAGGCGCCCAGGTGACAGCTCTGCCGTCCCATCCTCGTGTCCGATCAACCCTTGGCCCAGCCCGGCAGCTCAGCACCTTGGGACAGGCCGTGATTCTCACGTGGTTCCCGTGGCTCCGGCCACGCCGTAGCTGAGGATGGCCCCGCGGCACCGCTCAGCCTGTCAGCCCGACAGAGGCCCCTCGGATGGGCCCCTCCCGCTTCTTTTCTCTAAGGTTGACCCCCACTCACCTCCACAGAGGCGTCGGATGGCCGATATCGTGTGGTCATCCAGCAGGCAGTAATTGAGTGCCTACCGCACGCCAGGGCTGTAAAGCTTCGCCTTCAGAGCCGTACGAGACCACGATCCTTCCGGAAGCTAGAGAGAGGGGGTCAGCCGAGCCCAGCTGTCTCGGCATCTCACAGCCCGTCCCGATTAAGAGCCCCTGAGGTAGATGTGAGGAGGGACTTCCGAGGTGTCAGTGAGCGGGGCCCTTCTCCAGGCTGCCGCCTTGTAGAAGGTGCATTTCCTGAGTTGGCTGGACGTGGCCCAGGGCCAGAGACAGAGGGGTGCCCACCTGCCACCAGCACCCCTTCCCCCGGTCATTCCTGCCATGGTGGTGAGGGGAGGCTGTCTCGGGCTCCAGGCTCAAAGCCCCGAGTCTGGGGAGGAGGGGAACCCACGGTGGCAAGTTATTCTCCCCAGATCGTAGGCCTTCTTCCTTCTCCCGATACCACCAGCCACTCCACATTGGCCGTGGCCAGTGTCCTTGGGCTGTGCCCTCCTGGGGTCCAGGGAGGGATGTGTCCCAGGCTGAGTGATGGACCCTGAGATGGAGCTGGCGTCCAGCTGAAGTTCTTGAACTTTCACCACGAGGACTTGGGAAAACACAGACAGCTGGTCGCGCCCCTCAGCGGGGCTTGAGAATCTGCATTTCTGACACGTGCCCTGTCCACGCCGCTGCTGCTCTCGGACCCTCTCGGAACCCTGGCCCGCGGGGTGTTTCCCGGGGAGTCCCCACCTGCCAAGGAAGGGGAGGGACGGGAGCAGAGCGGCGGAGAGGCCATCAAGGCGGGGCACAGGCCCAACCGCAGCCTGGACCAACCGGGCGGCGCTCTGGAGCTGGAGTGGCCCTTCCCAGGTGGGCAGACGGGGGCCAGGTCTTAGCCCAGGGGCCACAGAGGCTGAGGGCGTTCCTTCTAGAAAGGGACCTGGCCAGTCCATCCTGGGGACGAATCCTGCACGTTTGCGTATTTGCAGACCACAGTCTGCGGTGGTCCTGACCTGCCCCGACGCTGAAGCAGAGAGTGGGCAGCAAGATGTCACCTCGTGTGTTCAGGTGACACGCACGTGCCGTCACGGCCTCACCACGCCCTGTGCTGAGCCCCTTGTTCGTCGTTGCGGTGGTTGCCTTTCGAGAGCGTGGATGGTTCGGAAAGGGGATTCAAAATTCCTGCATGCAAAGCACCGGCATCGGCCGGCCGGCGTGTCTGGTCTCAGGCCCTCGATGACCCGGGAGGGCAAGGCCGCGCTGGCGTCCTCTGCGCTGCTGCCTGGCCCTGCCGTGGCTGGGACACATGTTGGCCGTTTGGAGTGTCAGGATGCCCTTCTTGTTGACGAGAGGATGCCACCCACTTTCCAGAAGCTTCCCCGTATTCTGACAGAGGGAGACGCAGGCACTCTAGCCCCCTCAAGCCCACCCCCTGCCAGCCGCACATACTTGGGCTTCGGCAGGAGGGCGCCGAGCCCAGCCCCCGCCATCTGGCTGTGAGTGGCTGGTGAGCTTGTGGGTGGTGCCCCGGCGGCCTCTCCTCGAGGTGAATCACCAGGCCGAGCCGGGGGCCGGCTCGGAGCACCGGTGACGGCACAGCAGTTTATAGTGCATGATTCATGGATGGAGGGGCCACATTATCCCGGCTAATTGCGGCGCTGGAGCCCAGGAATGCTGCGGCCAGAAGTCGGCTTAACTATGCAAACTGTCGGGGCACCGAGGCTGTGAGGCCAGTGCGGCGGCCCAGGCAGCAGGGCCGAGCTCCACAGCAGTGACGGGGGCGGCCACGTGGCCCTCCTGGCGATGGGGGGGCCGTGCTGCAGAGGGGACCTGTCCCCGAGGGTGAGTGCCCCTGCTTCCATCCCCCAGGGTGACCGGGCCGCAGAGGGGAGGGGGGCCCAGCTGGGAACTGGGCACGGGGACAGGGCGCCCAGCCTTCCGCCCCCAGGGGGGTCATGGGGGGAAGTCCAGGGAGGTGGGGCCTGCGCCCTCCCCCGCCTCTGGCCTGCAGGCCCCCTTCCCCCACCTCTCCTGCCGGCCCCCTTCCTCCCATCTCTCCTGTCTCTGTGTCCCCCGCATCCCCCCTCCTTCATCTTCCCTCCCCTCCCCCGCCTGCTCTCCCAGCTCCCTGCCGAGGGACAGGTGACCTTGTTCCCAGTTGCTCTGCACTCCAGAGACTCCCGCGCCTCAGGCAGCTTGCACAGGGGACAGCGTGACCGGACCGGAAGGCGGTCCAGGCCAGGGCTGGCCAAGCGCAGCCCCCGGGGGGAGGGGCAGCCCTGTGCAGTCGGTGCCAGTTCCCGGACCCTGGCCGCCCCCTCCGCCGGGCCGGTGAAATCTCCGGAGGCGCCGCATAGCAGGCCCCAGCTTGGGCTGAGCTTGTCCCTGCCTGCTGGGTGAGCGCGAACATGCTTGCCCCAAACCGCCACCCCGGCCGGGTGGGCCTCCAGCTTGGGGGTCGGTTGGACTTTCCCGGGCCGCCCAGGCCCGCAGGAGGCGGCCGCTTCTGCTCCGCTGGGGGCGGGATTGTGTCCAGATTTAGGGCTTCAGCAAGCAGATGGCCCTGATTTCCCTGCCCAGTTTTGTGCTAAGTGGGCAGAGACCTACGGGAGGCTCGTCTAGGCCCACAGTCTCCCAGACACACCGCGAGGGACGCAGTTCTCAGGAAGGCCAGGCCCCAGGCACGCAGCAAGCTGGGCTGCCGTTTTGGGAGACGAGAGACACGGCCTTCTCACAGGCCGTGGTGCAGTGGCAGGGGGGACCCAGCTCCCCGTCAGTGCCGTCTGAGACGGACCACACCAAAGGGACAGGAGGATGTGGAAAATGTGAGTGTGAATCAGTCAGACCCCAGGAGGGGAGAGGCCGTGTGGGGCTGACAGACCTCCCATCCAAGCGTTGCAAGCTCGGCTGCCAAGAGTCAGGAAATAGTTACCAGAAGAGCAGCAGTCGTGTGGCCTGGCCCAGCTCCGGCCACCAGAGAAGGGGGCCCCGGGGGAGGGCAGACGGTGACCAAGTTCCAGAGTCTGTTTTGTCCTTCCATCACAATGTCACCATTCTAGGTGGTGCCACAGTGAACAGGACAGACGAGGTCCCCAGAGCTGCCAGGCCCACGTGGGAGAGGGACAGTGCACAAGTAAATCAGCGTGGTTCTTTCAGGTGGTAGCAGCGGTCACAGACGGTAAGCTGGGGTCAGGAAGCGGTCGACGGGAGAGAGGGCAGCTTTTAGGGAGCTGACTCTGAAGGCTTCTCAGAGGAGGGATCCTTTGGGCTCCGACCTGAGCGATAAGAAGGAACTGGTCAGGCAGAGCTGGAGGGAGAGTCTCCCAGGCAGAGGACACAGTGAGTGCAAAGGCCCTGAGGCAGGAACAAGTGTGGCATCTTGGCAGGAGGAGAAGGTGGGGATTAGGGAGGTTGGTGAGGTGGGCAGGGGGTAGCCCGCCCGGCCTTGTGCCGTGGACCACTGATTTTATTCCAAGGGGCAGGGCAGGATCGGCTGACAGTTAAACAGAGCCTTAGCTGCCTCAAGCAGGCATCTCCTTGCAGGCAGAACAGACGTCACAGGCGAGGGTGCTGAACGTTGCTCAGGTTCTGGGGACACGTCTGTGTGCAGTGGAGCGCTGGTGAGTGTCTAACAACCAGCTTTCGGGGGGCGAAGCCCCGACCGTAGCGCATGCCGATTACCATGGTGTAAATGCTCCCATCGTGCTGATTCCAAGCTACCCACTGAATGTGGAATTGGGAAGGGGGCGTGCATCGCGCCTCGGGGGACGGGACCGTATCCTACTCCTGCCATGTGGATGCAGTGGCATAGGAGAGCACAGATAACAGCCAAATGGAGTCAAGTAATTGGGAAGGGGTGCATTTTGAGTACTTAACTACCATTGTTTTTATGATCATTTCTTTAATTGTAAAGTTAGGCATTTTCCATTTTTAATAATGGCTGTTTTTATCAACTAACCTGCAAAATTCCTGGAAACTGAAGTCTGCACTTGTGAGCCGGTACGCGCTGGCCCAACACACCTGTATCTGTGTGTCTTATAAAGGACGCCCCTCACGGGCCAAGGCGGCATCCCCTGCCTGCCTTTTTTTTTCCAGGAAGACACGTGAACTGGATCAGAACGGTGGGGGCCGAATGTCAGGGAGGGGCTGCCAGCAACAGAAAACTTTTGTGTCTTGGTCCTATGACCCCTGACTCCACTTTTCCCACCAGCCGTGGGGCTCCTGCAATCTCCCTTCCCCCACTGCCCAGAGATTGGGTGTCTCGAGGGCAGACCCCTCCTGGATTTGCTCACTGGAGGCGCTCGGCACGTGGTACATGCTCAGCAGAGGGTTTGTTGAATGAATGGGTGAGATTGTGCCGCAGTGGGTGTTGCTGGGTGTCAGGAAGGTCTCATCAGGCCTTTAGAGGACCCGTCATCTGAGCACTAAATCTCACCAGCTCCTCCCTGGATGGTTGGTACCACCTTTTCACTGGACTCTCTCCTCTCATTCCTGGAAGCAATGGCCCCCCTTCCCTTGACCCGCTGCCGCATCGCCCTAAAACACGGCGTGGAACACATCAATCCTGCCCACCCTCCACCTCCTGAGAAAAGCCCTCACTGGCTGTCCACAGCTGTCAGGGCACCTCCCGTATTTCTGAGCACGGGCGTTAAAGCCAGTCAAGCTCTGCAGCCAAGTCCAGTATGTCATTCTGTAAGGACCGTGGGCGATTTCATGTCGGCATGCTTTTGCCTGAAGAAGTCACCTCCCTGAAACGTCCCCGCTCATCCTTCTCCGCCAAAAGCCTTTGGAGATACGGCTCGGAGGCCTCCTACCTCATCCCCGCTGGTCAGGGTGAATCACTGTCACGCCTGCCATGTGCTGGGCCTTTTTAAAGTTTTCTTGTCCCTGCAGCCTCCATTTGTCCTGTCCTGGCTCCGTAAGGTTGGGGACTGTTATTTTCTGTGAGCGCGCTTGTGGAGGGAATGAACAGTTTGGCTTAAACGGGGGTGAAGAGGAGCCTGTGATTCCCCGGGGTGAGAGACAGAGCTCCTGCCTGTAGGGTCTTACTAGGAAATGCTGTGTGACCTCTGGTGGGCTAAGCTCTCTGTGTCTTTGTACGCTCTGCCATCAAACAGAGGGGATGCCAGCGTTGCTGGGAGGAATTTATTCACTGCAGGTATCAAATGGGCAGGAGAGACCCTCATCTCGTGTTTGTCATGCTTCACCGGCATTTGTTGTTTTTATCCGTATCAGTTTCCGTACGGCTCCCCGTCTGGGGCTTCAGCTCCGAGCAGAGGCTCAGTTGCTCCAGCGCTCAGCGCTCCGGAAGTAGGGGTCCCTCGCGGATTTGCACTGATGGCTCTGGCTAACCGTAGATGCGGTCAGGTTTTCCTCAGAGCTGTGCTGTGGTTTGGGAGGGACATTCACGACCAAGCACTGGGCACAGAGTCCATTGTCAGCATGACCGATGGCCTGTCTAGAAAGCAAAGGTGAACCTCATCCTGACCTCCGGAATCATTTGAGACGGTGGAGTCTGGCTTCTGGTTTTCTTCTCCCGTGTCCACAGGCATCCCCTGCTGCCAGTGGCAAGGGTCCTGGATGTGTTTTGTGACACAGGGATCCCCCCGGAAGCCGTGCTCCTCACCGTGCGGTCCGACAGCCAACGGCGTCTGGCGTCCCTGGGAGCCACCTAGAAATGCAGGGTCTCAGGCCTGCCCCAGACCCACGGAGCGGGAATCTGCGTTTTCCCAGTATCCCCAGGTGGTTCACGTGTGCATCTCGGTTTGAACAGTGCTAGTCCGGAGCAGGGGTGGGCAAACCATGGCCTGCAGGCCAAATCTGGCCCCCCACCTGTGTTTGTAAACAGTTTTGTTGGCACGTAGCCATGCTCACTTGCTTACATTTTGGCTGTTTTCAAGCTGCAAGCGGCAGAGTCAGTTGTTGCAAAAGAGACCGATGGACCGATGGCCCTAAAGTGTTTACCATCTGGCTCTTACAGAAGGTTTGTTGGCCCCTCGTCTCATGCCCTGGTCGTCAGACCTGGCTGCCCATTACAATAACCTGGGAACTTAAACACGCTGACGCTGGGCTCTCGCCCTGAGATTCTGATGCGACTGGTGTGGGTGGGTGCTGGGCGTCGGGGCTTCCCAGAGCTCCTCACGTGACCTGTGTGTGCAGTCGTGAGAACAGTGGCTTTTAACTGCCCGTGAAACCCAGCAAGTGCTGTTCTGTGATCCGTGATGGGCCTGAGATCAGAGGCGCGGAGCCCTGGTACGCGTGAACTGTCCCTGAGCTCGCCGTCGCCGTATCTGCTGTCCTCTGACGTCGAAGGCTTTCGGGGACTCAGGTGGCTGACGGGGCCTGGCAGTTGGGCCTCCCTCTGGCGCCGTCGATCTCCCAGAGTGAGTGGAGCATCCCGACGACGGCCGCTTACCCCCTGTGCCCTCCAGGAGGCCAGGCAGGGGGTCCCCACCGTGCCTGACGCTCCCTCCCAGCGGTAACCACGCTTAAGACCAGGACTGACGGACCTGGGGTTTCTCCCTTTCATCCTTTGCCACTTGCATCGCTCAGCTCGGGGCACACGGACACCTCTCCAGAGGGGGGTGGAGTTCAGGCCCCAGGAAACCGGGAGCCCGTCCACGGGGTTCTGTGCCACGGCTCCAGGGTGGCTCTGAAGTCGCGCACCCGCTTCTCCCAGAGGGTGGGGTGTGGGAGTCACCTGCCCCTGCCCTGGAGCGTCAGGGAGAAGGTCACGGGGTCTGACGCTGGGATCGCGCTCCCGCTCCCGGGTGGGAGGCGCCCGGAATAGGGACCAGGTTCTAGTGCTGACTGGGACTTTGGACCCTCCTCACGAGACTGGGTGGGGGCAGCCGGGGTGGGGGGTGGGTGGAGATGGCAGGAGAGAGAGAGGCCTGGGTGTAACCAGGGTCAACTCAGGCTCTGGGTTTGAATCCTGGCGTTGCTGTTTCCCAGCTTTGGCAGTGCCTCAGTTTCCTCTTCTGTAAAATGGGAGAAAGATGGGGGTTGGTAAAGGAGATGAGGGAGTGCCTAAAACATGTGCCCGGCACATGGCCCTTGGAGCTCTTTTTATTAGTAATGCCGTGAAGTGGATGATTATTCAGGGGAGGGGGGCGTTACGGGCTGGCCCAGGCCCAGGTCGGAACTCTAGGAATCTTGCAGGGGGGACAGGGTAGGCGAGGCAGAAAGGGCAGGGATGCCCATAGCACCCCCATCTGAGGCCCAGGATGCTGACCCGGGTGTGGAGCTGGGTGAGACTCTCAGCGGAGCTTCGGGGATGACAAGATCACGCCCGCCCCCCACTCTGAGACCCCCTTTTCCCTCGCTCTGAGACTGTGCAGCTCTGCCGGCCCGACCCTCAGTTTCTTCCTATGCAGAACGGGAGCAGTGATCACTGCCCTTTTCCGCCTGAGGCAGGCTAAGGGCAGTACGTGGAATAGTATTGATATCTGCAAGGCGCTCGGCGTGCTGCGAAGGAGCAGCCCCCCGGGACGAACCCCGGGTCACTGTTACTGCTGCTTTTTTCATCTTTGCCTTTATCCTCAGGACTGCAGAGGGGCTGGGAGCTGGTCAATAGACTGTGCGCAGCGCAGTGTCGGGCGTGTGGGAAGCTCTTGGGAAATGCTGGCATCTTCCACAGTGGGGCTTTTCGAGGATTTGGAGGGGGACGGCGGCAGGAAGGCGCTGGGCAGGAGGGCACAGGTGCAGACTCGCTGGGCAGCAGCCCTGGTCAGCCGTGCTGGCCGTGCCGGGGGCAGACAGTGGCCTGCTTTTGGCGGCCCAAGGATGAGATTCCAGGGGGCCTGGAGACCCCACCAGCCTGGACCCAGGGGACAATAACAGCTGCTCCAGGAGGGAAGCCTGGAGTCTGCTGCTGGGAGGGACAGCAGGTAAAGCTTCGGAGTGAGGCTGCAGCCCAGCCGGGCGTTCTTGGCACCAACGGTGGTCTTAGGAGACGTCGCGCTCCCTGCCGTCGGAAAGCCCCGGCCCTGCCCTTTCTGGCCCTGGCTGTCAGGTTCCCGGGTGTGCAGAAGCTGGGCGTGTCTCAGTGGTGGCCACAGCAGCTGTGCCGAGCAGTCCCCAGCGAGGGGGAACCCCCCTCAGTCGGCCGTGCCATCTCCCCCTGCTCTGGGTCCCGGTCCCTGGTCCCCCTCATCTACTCCGCCCCAGCTCACATCTGTGGGGCCAGCTCCGGCGGAGGCGCCACGTGCCAGGCGTGAGACGCGGCCACAGCTCCCCGGCTGTCGGCAGTTTAGTGTTTCAGGGTTTGGGGTGGTGGTGAGGGACAGGCTAGTTCAAGGACACGGGGCCACCCGTCAGGCATTGACAGCAGCATAGCAGGAGGTAGAGAGTGGCTGTTCCCCGCCCCCTCCAGCCCCTCCTCTTGCAGAATAGAGAGCAGGGGGCAGACCTGAGCCAGGAGGTTCCGGGCTGGACACTGCTGGAGCCCTGGGAAGCCCACGGTTCCCCGTGCACGTGCAGGCCCCCGCTGTGTGCCCGGCGTCCACAGAACGCCAGTAGCTGGCTCCTGTGTTCAGCCACATCGTGAGGCATAAGTTAAAGCTACAGAGAGGGGCGGGGGGGATTGGTGGTGGTGAGGCCACGGGCCAGGGCAGCCTGTGCCAGGGACTGGCTTGCGTTCCTGGCGTGGAGGAAAGATGGGGAGAAAGGGAACCGGGAACCCTCGCCCTTACCTTCCCCGTTGGCTTCGGTTTCTTTCCCCTTGGTTGGAGAATTGGCGTGGCCACGCCCCTCAGTACACACTGAAAGGCTTTGTGCGTTTGTGTTCATTTCGCTTGGCTCATCTTTTCCAAGGGACGGAAAGGTGCTCTGGTTGGGCAGCTGCCCGCAAGGAGGACTTCGGGGTGGCCAAGAGAGTCAGTGTGTGCCTTAAAAGAAATCAGGCTGCACAGAAAGTGTGATGGTCTGGGAAGCAGCTCCCACCCCCCACCCCACCCCCGTCCTGGTGAGGGCAGTGTCAGCAGCCTGGTGCCAGCACCTGTCCCGCCCACTTGGAAGGAGATGGAAGGAACAGGCCCGCGGGGTGGAGGGAGGGTGGCTGGTTTTGCCGTGAGCCCCTTTGATCTCCCCTGTCCAGCGGGGCCTGCTCTTTTCCCCTCTGAGGGCTGACTGACGCGAGAGGAAGACCAGGCCCAGGGCAGCAAAAGTGGACCCTCAACATAGCAGCAACCATTCTCACACGGGCCCCTGGGGACCTGGGCACAACACTTCCATCTGCCCATTTTACAGATGTGGAGACTGAGGCTTAGAGAGATGGCCTGAGCTTTGTCTGGGGCAGGCAGGCTGGGGCATCAGCGTGTGACCCAGGTTTCCCCGTGTTCACCATGCCCTTGCCTGAAGCTGACCAGGGCCCCCCTCCCTCCTGCCTTGGGGGCTTCCGCCCCGCGCAAATACTGGTGCCAGATGCCAGCTCTGTAAGGGGTCTCTCATTTCGGCTTCCCCGTCCCTGGCTGAGGGGTCGGCACGACTTCAAGGGGAAGAATCAGAGCACAGAGAGGTCGAGACCCTCATCCAAGGTCACACAGTCACCAAGTGAAAGAGGCCAGGCGTCTGACACTCGCACTTTCTGTACCTCACCCCCGTGACTCCTGCCTCCCCGGTGCCCCGGGGGTTTCTGCCCAGCTCACACCACAGGGGGGCTCTGGGTTCGAGCCCCGCTCCCTGCGGCCTCCTTCGGGCTGACGCCGCCACTAGGCTCGCTGGGCCCAGGTGCAGAGCCTCACCTGCCTCACTGTTTTCCTCTCCCCCCACCCCCCCCCTTCCCCTGGGGCCCAGCAGCAACAGCAGCAGCAGCAGATGCCCCGCAGCAACCAGGAGGAGAAAGAGGAGAAGGAGAAGGAGGCCGAGAAGGAGGAGGAGAAGCCGGACGTGGAGAATGACAAGGAAGAGCTGATCAAGTAAGGCCAGCCCGGCCACCCGGCAGGGGCCAGGCCGCGACCCCCGGTGTGGGGGGGTGCCAGGGCCGCGGTCTGTGCTCAGCCTGAACCGGGCCCGTGGACGGCCCTCTGTAAGGGGGTGTGAGGGGGTGGCATCTACAGATCGCCTGCCTTGAAGGGAGGCATTTGCTGCTCCGCCTGTCCCCGGCAGCCCCCCTTCCGGAAGCCCGCACGCTCCCCTCTCCTCCCGCCCGCCCTTTCTTTCTGGAAGCCTCTGGAGACCTCAGAGACGGATCGCTCATTTGAGCTGTACTCCTGAGCGAATAAATCCAGGCAGTGACTCTGGAACTCGTTGCCTCCTCTCCTCCTCCCCCTCCTCGGCCGAGTGTGCGGAGACGCTGGGAGCCGGGAGGGGGGTCAGAGGCGCTGGCTCGCTGCTCACGGAAGGAGGGGCTAGGTATGCAGGCAGGCGGCAGCCCTCACCTTGAGAATTATCGCCGTCAGTGTGAGTTCTTGCAGATCAAGGCACAGCCTCGCCTCGGGGGGCGGGGGGGTGGGGGGCGCGCCCCCACCGGCAGCCTCCCCGTGCCTGCCAGGGGCGGGAGCACGGCCAGCTGGAGATTCACGCCGAGGACGGGGGAGTGGGCACGGCTTAGCGCCAGGTACCTGGAGCGGGCTCAGGAATGTGGCTTCTGACAACATCTGGCCTCGTCACCCCTTGTCTCCCAGACGCTCGTGCGAGGCCCTTCAGGAAGATGAATGGAAGGCGGAGGTGATAGATCTGAACAGCCCCGCAGTGAACTCTCCTGAGTCGGCTGCTGAGAAAGCCCCAGCCCCAGCTATCGAGCTCACATGCTCCCCACACGCCTGGCTCGGCCCGCATAAGACCGGCAGGAAACGTTCCTCTTGGCGTTTTCTGCAGGACACAGTGGTCCATGATCATGCGGAAGGCAAAGTCAGTGTCGTTTATAGGGCCCCTTGGGGGACGTCTCCTCTTTGGGGAGTAAAGTGGCCTGAAGATTGTACCAGCCTGCACCCCCATGCCGTTAATCCAGTAATCTCGCAGACAGAGAGCAGAGAGCATCTCTGTTTGGTGCATAAAATGGTCTTGCAGATAGCCACCAGCCCGCACCCCCACTTGGTGAATAAAATAGCCAGTCGCTTAACTCCCAGCCCACATCCCTGCTAGGAGAATAAAGCAGACAACAGCTACCAGTTCACACCTCCCTTTTCATAAATAAGATGGCATTCCAGACGGCTACCAGCCGTACTCCCTCGCCTGGTGAATAAAGGAGCCTTGCAGCCTGCTACCAGCCAGCCCTCACCCCAAGCTTTTTCGCTCTTTCCTACCCTCTGATTAGTAGAAAATCGCTGGCAGCCAGCGCTCGTCTTGCTAAGGAAAAACAGGTCTCTCGAAACTGCCACCTAGGTTCCCGGCTCCGGTGAAACCATCCCTGTCTCCCCTGTCTGGCCTTCAGGGAGAAGACGGATGACACCTCTGGAGAGGACAACGATGAGAAGGAGGCAGTGGCCTCCAAAGGCCGCAAAACCGCCAACAGCCAGGGAAGACGCAAAGGCCGCATCACCCGCTCGATGGCCAATGAGGCCAACAGCGAGGAGGCCATCACCCCGCAGCAGAGTGCCGAGCTGGGTGAGTCTCGGGCTGGGGAAGGGGGGCCGCAAGCACGGCAGGCTCACAATCCCAGCATTAGCTGCACACCCGCTGTGTGACCTGGGGCGAGTGCCTTAACCTCTCTGTGCCTCAGTGGCCTCCTCATCGGCACTGCGGTTGCCCGTAATGCCTGTGACCGCGGGGTGAGCGTTCTAGTGACTTTGTGTGTAGGAAGGGCCTAGAACGGTGCCTGGGGCATGGGAAAGGCTCACTGGCTCTCAGCCGTGATTATTCCAGAGCTGGAGAGTTCACATAAAATTCCAGATCACCAGTCTGGTTTTGTCTTTCACGCAAAAGATCTGTCCTTGGGACTTCCCTGGTGGTCCAGTGGTTAGGACTCTGCTTTTTCAGTGCCAGGGGCCTGGGTTCGATCCCTGGTCGGGGAACTAAGATCCCACAAGCCTCCGAAAAAGCACCCCTTTTTGCGGGATCTTAGTTCCCCGACCGGGGATCGAACCCAGGCCCCCTGCAGTGGAAGTGTGGAGTCCTAACCACTGGACCGCCAGGCAAGGCCCTGTACCTTCGTTTCGGTGGGCCTCAGCTCTGAGCCTCACGCCCTACCCCGAGAGGGGGGAAGGCAAAAGAGAGCAGAATTGAGCAGCAGTTCCCAAGTCCGGCCACAGGGGGGCAGCCGGTGTGTGCTTGAGGTCTGTCTGTAGCGTTTTGGCCGTTTGGGGCCTGGCCCGCCGGGGCGTGTGCGGGAACCCCGACCCGTGGCCTGAGCGTTCAGGCCAAGGCCCCAGCCACCTGGGTATCTTCCCAGGGTGGGAGTTGGTGGAGGTGATGTTTCCCGTCTCACAGGCGCCCCCCTCGCCCACACCCAGGGTTTGTGCCAGGAACCTCTTCCTTCTCCCCGTGGGAGGTCACTGGTGCCCATTTCATAGATGGGCTGTTTGAACCTTAGAGAAGCGGTGTTGCCTCTGTAAAGTCCGAGTCAGGTGCGGTTCAGACCCAGCCCGCTGGCCACAGACGCCGCGCAGCTCCTGTGGGCTGGCGCCGGAGTGCCTGGACACCCAGGCAGGAGGGTTCCCTTCAGGGGTGCCCTGGCGCACCTGACGTCTGGGGAAGCTCTTCTGGACCCCAGGCTGATGCTGGGGCCGGGTGGCGGAGTGGAAAACACAACCCCAGGCCCTCTGATGAGCACCTCCCACCTACCAGGCTCCACTTGCACGGTCTGCCTCTGCGGGTCCCGTGGGAGGAAAAGGGAAAGCTGCCCGTGGTGGCAGGGAGCCGGGAAGCTGCCCGAATTCTCCTGTGACGGTCAGCGGCCTTTACCAAGTGCATACTGTGTGCCTAGCGCGGTTCCAGGCACTGAGTCCGTGAAGCTGACGTCCCTCACGCTCGCCCCCCTCGCGACATCTTAAGCGACTTTCAGGGAAGAGCGAGGGCTCACGTGTAGGGGAACTCGGAGGAGAGGCTCAGGAACAGCCACCGCAGACACTCGGCTATAACCCCCCCCCGACTGCAGGGCAGCTGCGTTCCTCCTCAGCGACATGAGCAGCCTCACGCTTGTACCGCACGGGTCAGGGGAGAATGTAATCCTCACCCCGTAGAGCAGGGGACAGGTGGCCATGGCTGGAACCAGTTTTGATTGTCCCAGTTGGAGTGGGGGATCCTGGCAGCTAGTGGGTAGAGGCCAGGGACGCTGCTCAACAGCCCGCAGTGCCCAGGGCAGCCCCCGTGACAGAGCATCATCCGGCCCCAGTGGGTCCGCGCCCAGAGGAGGTCCCTGCCTATCTGAAGCTCACGTCCCCCCCTCATCTCCCCCTGCCTTCACGTGGTCACCACGCTCCCAGCCGAGTACATACAGAGGCAGCTCAGGTCCGGGCCCGGGACCGCCTCAGTGCCCGCCTCTGTAAAACAGGTGCCCGCACACCCTCCACCCCGCAGGCGCCCCGAGTAGCCAGAGGCAGAGAAAGAGCCCCGCTCCAGGCTGCCGCCAAGGCGCTGTGTCTTCCTTTTCAGCTTCCATGGAGATGAACGAGAGTTCTCGCTGGACCGAAGAAGAGATGGAAACAGCCAAGAAAGGTGAGGGGTTTCTGGCTGCTCTAATCGCCCTCGATGGGCGTCCGGGTCCTGCAGCTCGTGTGGTGGGGAGGAGGTTGACCTGTGCCCTTAAACGGGGCTGTGGTGTGGTCTGCAGGGGGCACGCTCCGCTTCTGGGTGTTCTCCGATTGGCCACGTCTCCTCGGAGCCTCAGTTTTGTCCTCCGGAAAAATGGGTCTGTGTGGCCATGTTGTCGGTGTATGGCTTCCGTGGCCGCTGGGGCCAGCACGTCGTGGCCCTGCAGACAGAGTGCAGGCAGGGCACCTGGGTGCCTCGGGAGGCGCAGAGCCTGCTGGCGGCCACCGCGGCGGTGTCACGGGGGCAAGCTGTCCCCCTTCGCTGCGCCGTCTCCCTGCGCCGTGGTGCTGACCCCACGTTCTCTGTAGAAGCCACCAGCGCGTTCATTGTTCATTGCAGCCAGGATGGCTGGGCCCTTGACTTCCTGGCTCAGTGACCAATCTCTGGGCCTCAGTTTCCCCATCTGTGAA
Source organism: Kogia breviceps (assembly GCF_026419965.1). Lineage (NCBI taxonomy): Eukaryota > Metazoa > Chordata > Mammalia > Artiodactyla > Physeteridae > Kogia > Kogia breviceps. The sequence goes on along the minus strand of NC_081324.1, from coordinate 84,404,092 downwards.
AAGAGAGGGGCATCCGGATTGGCCAAGAGAAGCCAGAGGTAACAGGCACCGAGGGTCCCAAGGATGGCCCGGCCCTGTCGGGGCTACGTCGGCGTCGATCTCCCGGCCCCCATCTCTGGGAGATGCTCCAGCTCCCCTCCCTCTCCTGTGCCCGGTGCGGGGGCCGTCAGACTAGCTCAGCGCCGGCAGGAAGGCCAGGGCTGGGGTGGCATCTGAGCCCCATTTTGCCTGCCTGCTCTCATTCATCTCGAGCCCGTCCCTGAGAGGTGAGTCTTGTTTCCGGCCGCTTTGTGGACCAGGGAGTGAGGAGTAGAGGCCGAGCAAGGCCCGGTGCTGGGGCTGGTGACCTGGGCCTCCCAGCTCTCGTCCCCAAGTTTCCGCTGAGGCCCCACTGCTGACGTGCAGTCTTTGTGCCCGGAGCTCCAGGTCGTGACTCAGGGAGGGAGCAAATGGCCTTTCTAACGAAGGACCCAGGTGCACAGGGACAGTGGTGTGCGAGGACAGCTGGGCCTGGAGGCTGAGACCTTGGACCACGGGCTGCCTGCCCTGCCCACCCCCTCCCCCTCCCCCGGGCCGGGAAAGGGTGCCTAGGGGCCTGGTGTTTCAAAAACTGACCAGGAGCAGCCCCAGAGCTGATCAGACCCCCTACCTGGGACCGGGCCCCTCCCCTCAGGGCCCGCGTCCGGGCGTGCTGTCCCTCGGAGGCTCCAGACCTCCCTCCTCCAAGCTCCCAGCCCTCTGGTGAGGCCGGCCTGGAGGAAGGGCCGGGCCGGACCCTCAGCATCATTCAGAAGAGGACGAGCTGCCCTGCTTCCTGTCGCAGGTGAGGTCCTATTTTCAGCGTCTCAGGGGAGTGCTAACGGGGGCATCGTCTCTACTGCCAGGGGTCAGTGGGTGCTGTCAGCCCCCCAAGGGGGCCACGCCGTCCTTTTCTGCTGTCTTCTGTGCCTACTTTGTGGGTTTGGGGATGGATTCACCATGGGGTGCAAAAGAGGCTTTATTTGAAAATGTTTGATTTTTTTTTTCCCCCTTTAATTTTGGTGAAATACATATAACGTAAAAGTCTACCATTTTAATTATTTTAAAGTGTGCAATTCAGTGGCATTAGTACATTCACAGAGTTGGGCAGCCATCACCACTCTCTAGCCCCAGAACTTTCTATCACCCCAAACGGAGACCCCGTACCCATTAGCAGTCGTGCCCCATTTTCCCCAAGCCCTGCCAACCTCTGGTGCCCTCTAGCCTGCTTTCCGTCTCTATGGATTTGCCCGTTTAGGACTTCGGCGTGAATTGAATCATGTAACACACGCCCCTTTGCGTCCGGCCTCTCTCAGCATCATGCGGTTGAGGTCCGTCCGTGTCGTAGCCTGTGTCGGCACCTCATTCCTTTTTATGGCTGAGTTGTGTCCCTCCGTGAGGACAGAGGAGTTCTATTGATCCGGTCATCCGTTGCTTGATGGCCACGTGGGTTGTTTCCACCTCTTGGCTATTGTGAATAATGCTGTTGTGAACGTTTGTGTAGAATTGCACGGTTTTTTTTGACCACACGTGAGAGCCTGGGATCTCAGCCACCGGCGGTGATGTTGCCCCGGGGACCCACCCACCAGGGCGGTGAGGGGCTCCACGAGCACGTCCCAGGGCTGCCAGCCTGTGCTGTGTCTTCTGTCGTCACGACAGCCCCATCCCCAGCTCCCTCCCAGTTGCCCGGGAACCGGCTGAGTCAGAGGCTGCCCTCTCTCTCCCTTTGGGAGGTGGCTGGGGATGACTCACCGGCTGAGACGGGAGTGCGCCCCGCTGTCTCAAGGTTGAACCCTCAGTGGCGGCAGCGAGCTCATCCTGGGTCCCGCCCGCGGAGACGGCAGCGCGCGAGTCCCCCCAGGGACCGTGCACGCCGAGGCCCTGCTCAGTGACATTTGTGATAATGTGCTGAGCGCCAGTGTGCTTGTCCGCCGTGAATTATAGCAATCTGGACAATTACCGCGCAGGGTGGCTGCTAATGGCTGTATGTTCCGGGCGGCGGGAGGGGGTCGGGGACGGGAGGCAGGTGCTGGCAGCCCCCAGGACTCCTTCTCCACAGTGGGCGGGGGTGGAGGGACTAGGAATGTTCCAGTGCCCCCGGCCCTCAGAAACCCAGGAAGGTACCCAAAACCCAGCTGTGCCCGAGACAGATGGTACCCACCCATCCTCCTACCCATTTACGTCGACCCAATGCCTCACCCTGTGCAGGGCAGGGGTACCCAGAGATGAGCCAGCCCTGGTCCCTCCCTCGGGGAGCCCAGGAAGCGAGCAGCCGGGTGTCCCCAGGGCCTTGGGGCCACTGAGCCTGCCCCAGGCATCCCCGGAGACTTCCAGGAGCCAGGCCTAGAAGGATGAGCTGCGGAGGGTCCCCCGTCCCCAGGGAGAAACTGGACCTCGCCCTCTGGACCTTTTAGCTCTGTGACCTCAGGCAAGCTAGTCAACCTCTCTGTGCCTCAGTTTCCTCACCTGTACGATGGGAATTAGAGTATCACCCACTGTATGAGTTTCGTGGGGCTGCCGTGACAAAAGTACAAACTTAGTGGCTCGAAAACAACGGAAATGTGTTCTCTCCCGGTCCTGGAGCCCGTGAGTCCGAAATCTAGGTGTCAGCAGGGCTGGGTTCCCTCGGAGGGCTCCAGGGGAGGTCCTGCCTCTCCTCCTCCAGCCTCTGCTGTTGCTGGCGATCCCCGGCACTCCTTGGCCTCTAGACATTCCAATCCCTGCCCGCATCGTACATGGCTATCTTCCCTCTGTGTGTCTCTTGTCCAAATTTTCCTCTTCTTATAAGGACCCACCCTAATCCAGCATGACCTCATCTTAACTCGATCACATCTATAGAGGCTTTTTCTCCACATAAGGTCACATTCACAGGTTACAGGTGGGTGGACACGAAATTTGGCGGCGGGTGGGGAGCCCTGTTTAATCCAGGTCGACCACCTTTGTGGGGTTTGGGTGACAGAAAACAGAAGCACGCACGGGGGTGGTGACTTAGACACGCTGAGTTCCCTGGCGCTGTTTGTAATGATAACCAGCTCCTCAGCCCTGTGACCCTGGGCCTGGCCCATCCCCGTCTTGGCCTCATTTTCCCTCGTCCTCCAAAATGAGGCTGGGATGCCATCACCGAGGGGCGTTACAAGAGCGGCGCGAGCCATATTCGTGCGGTCCTCGGCACACAGTGCGTGCTCAGAAGTGCCAGGCCTGCAGTTCAGCACGCAGACTCTGGCGCCTTTCTTCCTGGGTTTGAGTCCCAGCTCTGTCCCTTGTGGGCGTGTGGCGCTGAGCAGTGCCTGCGCTTCCCGGGGCCGTAGGGAAGGGGGTTGGAGGTGAGTGGCCTGCCGAGCAAGTGTAGAATGACATTTGGAGGCGATTTCACAGCGCTGGGGAAGGGCCCTTGCGCTGACACCCAAAGCACGGAATAACATTAAGTAACACTATCGAGTACTTGTCGGTACGCCTGGGCACCTGGTACAGCTAAAGGCGTTATGTGTATCAAGTCACCTCATCCCCACTAACCTTATGAGGCAGATGCTGTTACTCGTTTCTTTATCCAGATGACGAAATGGAGACCGAGAGAGGTTAAGTGAGCTGCCCAAGGTCACACAGCTGTTAACTGGCGGAGCTGGGATTTGAACTCACGCACTCTAGTTACAGAATGGGAATGGGGCTGATGTGAGGTTTGGATGAGTGAGTCCATGGGCCTGGCTACTATTAATCAGATAACGAGAGAGGGAAGGGCCTCCCAGCAAAGGAATAGCATGTGCAAAGGCCCTGTGGCAAGGGCAGCGTGGTCAAGTAAGAAGCTATGAAAACCCAGAGAACGAGGGGAAGAGAGGCAAGGAATGGAGAGGCTGTCTGGAGGGCCACCCCTCACCCCCCGGCCTTACCAGCTGTGGGATAGAGTTTGGCTGTTACTCTAAGAGCATGGGGAAGACCATTGCCTGGGGGGGAGTGGGACAGGGGACAGGATGGCTGCAGGGTTCCACGTTGGCGGGTGGGCACCTGCTCCTTCCTTTGTGCTAGGAGTCAGGGCTGCCTGGCCTGGGGCTCATACCAAGTGAGGACTGAGCGTGCGCAGGGCAGCCTCAGGGAGCTGGCTGCCTGCCCTCGGGCCCAGCGCCATCCTGGGCAGGCACTAGGCTGGGATGTGAGGCCCTAGTTCCCCTGGGAAAGGTCAGCCTGGCCTGGCTTGCAGTCTCGGCCCAGCTGTGTGTGAGGCCCAGGGCTCTGCTGGCACCTCCACCTGGTCTCCAGCCCCCTTCTCCGGTGGACAGGGCGCCAGCTGTGGAGGGGGCAGGGAAGCCCCCAGGCACACCATTCCCGACCAGAAATAGGCGCTGGCCCAGCTCCTGGCCGCCAGCCCCTCCCTGGCCTCGAGTGGCCTGCCTGGGGAGGAGGGAGAGGGCGAGGTGTGCGGCCCCAGAGGAGGGCGCTGCAGGGACCAGGATCTGGTGGCCCCAGGCAAGGCCTGTCAGGCCGGATGGAGCCCAGGTGGACCCCGAACTCTCCCCCAGTAACTCCAGGCTGTCTCTGCCTGCAGGACTCGCCCCCTTCCATGGGGACCGAGGGAGACACCACTAATTCCTTTGCACCCCCAAAATGCTTGCTGTGCACCCTGGCTGGTTTAATTCGTCTTTACAGATGAAGAGTCTGAGGCTTGGGGAGGGGAGGTGTGAGTGCCTAGCCCTGGAACTTGGAAATGTGGGGCCTGCCATCCACGTGTCTGTCATCAAAGCCTCGTGCCGTCCTCACTGCAGGGACCAAGGGAGAGCGATGGCCTCTGTGCTTGGACAGGCGTGCACCTGCCCACCGGCGCTCACGCCAGGCAGCGTGGCGCTGTGGTTAGCGCACAGGGCTGGCGGCTGGTGCCCCATGGGTGCTGGGTCACTTCTGAGTACGGGCATCAGGGAGGGCCCAGCAGGAGACGGGGCCAGCGCCTGGAGGGGGGACTGAGGACAGTTGAGGTACAGGAGCGGGGCGGCCTTAGAGGTTGTCAAAAGGGACCCTGCAGCATCCCAGGGCTGGCATCGGTGGGGAGCTGTCGCCACCTCAGGCTGGAGAGAGGCTGCTGAGCTTTATCTTGGGCGTGCTCTCCCCCGACCTGGATGTTCTGACGTGTGGGAAACAGGCCACTGTGATGGTTCCGAAGGAGGAGAGAGTCGGGGTCTCTGCATGAACTCGGGGGACAGCCAGATACCAGGGCAAGCTCCAGGCCACTGTCTTGTTCCTTGTCAGCACCCTGGAAGGTAAAGTCAAGCATCTCCCAGCCCACCTGCACTCCCAGGAGCAAAATCCACACACGGGCGTCCAAGTGGGTGCTCCCTCAGGGAAAGAGACCCCTGGCAGGTTACACAGCAATGATGATGTCTGTTACCGCGTGGTGGCTGCTGGCTGGTTCCAGCATTTTGCGCGAACGATATTACGTAATCCTCCCAAGGGACCCTCAAGGCGCGTTCTCCATATTTGCGAACACACGTGTGTGTGCACACACACACATGCACACACACACACATGTGCCTTCTGCTTCGCAGATGGGAAAACTGAGGCCCAAGGGGGCAGTGAGCTGGGGCTTGCCCAGCAAATAACATAGAGCTGCTTGGCCCTGGGAGCAAACCACTTGGCTGTGCTCTGGGAAAACTTGACATTGAACACATAACATGGCATTTGTCCCAGAGCGGTAGGGTGTCGGGTCGCACACAGGTGATTTTTTTTGTTTTCATCTTAATAGGTGATCATGTATTGGGAGATCATTGGCTTTGATCATGTATTGGGAGATCACGTCGTCCCTGTGATTTGCAGATGTAATAGCTGAAGCTGAGGCTAATGTAGGCACCGAGACTTATTTTGAAAAGAGTAGACGGAAAGAAAAGTTAACTTGGACTTACTTGGAAGGTAAGTCCAAGTTCAGGTGTGAAGTTGTCCGGCCGAATCCCCTTGGGGACTGGTGGGAGCGTCAGAGGTTCAGATACACAGTAGGCTCCCAGCAAGGTCGCCAACCAAGGGCTGGGTCCAAGTCAAACCCACCCAGGGCTTGGAGTTTCCAAAATAAGGAAGTGCCATGACTCAGGACTAAGTCTGCTGGATTTTTGCCCCCTCCTTTGATAGTGTTTTAGGCAGAAAATCTTGTTTTGCAAACTGGAGTTTCTCTTGGAAAGTGGCATTTGGCGGGAGGGGTGTGGATCTGTCCCTCTTGGAGGCGGCCTGTGCTTCTTCATGAAGGGAACAGAAAACTTCAGAACTGCACAGGGCTGGCTGGGGTAATGGGAAGCGAGTGTTTCCTGGGGCGGGGGGGTGGGGGGTGGCGGACGCTAGTTTCAGAGGGAGCAGCTGTGACATTCCCAGGATGCAGATGCATGACTGTGTGGTGACTGCAGGTGCTAGAAAGACTCCTCCTCCCCCCAGGTTATCAGAACTCGCCCGTGGCGGGGTGGAGGTTGGCTATTGGTGCAGGTCCGAAGACCCCAGAGGCGGGAGCTGCCTACAGCAGGGACCCTGAGCGGGTAGCAGCGTGCGGAGGGACATAACAGGGACGAGGCCTTTCTGGCGGCCAGTGTTCGTGAGCTGAGGAGGGTGAGTCACTGCTCCCGTGAGAACAGTTCGTCCCAGGCCCCCAGACAGTATATGGGAAGCTCCCCACCGAGGGTAGCCAGGACAGCCAGAGTGGCCTGGCCTAGCCGCCACGACGCAGAGAAGCCCCTCTCGCTGGCACCTCTGCGGCCACCCCCTGCTCCTTCCCCTCATTCTGCGCTCCAAGTCTGTGACTCAGACCAGACCTCCTGGCTTAACTTCCTGTCTTGGTCAATTTCACTTCCTAGTTCCCGCCTCTTGACACTTCAGAACGAAACTCCTTCCTTAGGAATTAGAAGTGAGGTCAGGGAATCCAGACCACAGGAGATGCTGGCAGAATCTGCCGTCTGGAGCACCAGCACAGAGTGTGTGTGGACGTGCCCCTGGCGTGAGAGGCGGGCACTCCCTGACGTCTCTTCTGGGGACGGTCCAAGACCCCTCCCCGGGGCCTAAACCGCTCAGCTCCCTCCTCTCTTTGGAGCTCCTAATTGGGAGCCTCAGAGAGGCAGCAGAGGTGCCTGGGGGGATGCCCGGAGGGCTCCCAAACCCAGATACCTGGGGTGTCTGGAGCTTTGTTCATTTGCCAGATGCCTCCTGCACGCCCAGCAGTTGTGGGTGCAGAGACACGGCTGTCCATGAGCAGTGGAGCCAAGGAGCTCATTTCAGGGAGTGATAAGTGCTCTGGAGATAACAAAACCCCAGGATGGCAGGGTGGCTGGAGGACGACTGTGGAGAGAGTGGTCAGGGAAGGCTTCTCTTGAGGAGGTATCACCTGAAGCTGAGGACTGAAGGAGGACGGAAGGAGATCTGTGAAAAAGCCATGCAGGCAGCAGGGACAGTGAGTGCAAGTGTCCTGGGGCACATCCAAGGGCTGGGCAGAAAAGGTCCCAGTGGCTGGAGCAGGGGGAGAGGTAGGAAGCAGGCTGGACGGTGGGGCAGGACTGGCTCTGCGGGGCCTCGTGCACCACGCTGAGGCCTTTGGATTTTATTCCAAGAGCTGTGGGTCATCACTGGAAGATTTGAAGCAGAGGAGTGACACGATTGGATTGGCATCCTTTAAAGCTGTCTTGGGCCTCCCTTGCAGAGAACAGATCATGGGACTCAGGCAGGATGACGTCCCGGATCCCTGATGTGGTTGGGATCCGTTGCCTGCCCTGGAGGGTGTGCCCCAGGGCCCAGGGCGAGGGCTGGGGGCAAAGCAGGGGTATCGGGGTGCTTCAGAGACCTGTGGCCTGTCGTTCCTTGGGTTTCTTGGGCAGGATGGAAAGGCTGAGGGCTGAAGGGACAAGCAGGTCAGTGACCCCAGAGTTGGAGAAATCCAGGTCGTGACCTGGATCTCGCTCCAAAGTTCAACTCGGTTAAGTGCCAGCCTCCTGGGAGCTGCCTGGGGGCGTCCATGGCAGGTGTCTGTACGGGGCGCGGGCTGACCCAGTCGTCACGGGTGTCTCAGAGAGGGGAGAAAGAGGCCGCCGTAGTCCCAGGACCCTCGGGGAGCAGAGAGCCCTCTGACGGGCTCCAAACCCTTCCCCCCATCCTCAGGGGTTGGAGGTCTCATTTGCACTTGGAAGAGTCCCCTCAAATTTTAAGCTTCCTCCTAGAATGCCAGGCTAGCCCTGCCCGCCCACTGCCGCCTTCCAGCCCATCCAGACCTCCAGAGTCCCCCACGGAGGGCCTGGCCACCACGGCAGCATCAGGCTGGGAGGGGGGCAGACCACAGGTGGAAGCAGCGCAGGGGAATGACAGCGGAAGAAGCTCTTTGCTCCCGGCTGCCGGGGTGGAGAAGCTCTGTTTTTCTGAACCCTCATCTGTTCTTACCGCTGCTGACGCCGCCACCGCCACGGATGGGGAGAGAGGGAGGGGGAAGCCAGTGCCAAGTCGGCCCGCCCCTTCCGAACCTGGGCTTCTGCCACACTCCCCCGCCCGCTCCCGCGAGCCTCCGTCTGGAGGTCACATTCAGCCCTGACGCGTCTCGCTGGGTCAGGCAGCAGGAAGGTCGGACGAGCCCTGGCGCGTAGCGAGGCTGCCGGGGCGCTGCTGCCCGAGACGCTCTGGGGTCTTTGCATTCTGCCCCGCGGGGGCGTCGGGGGTCCGGGGGCCGAGCGCCCGCGCCGGGCACAGTGGTGCCCGAGGAGCCGCTGACACTGTGCTCCCTGGTGACGCCTGGCACGGCCGACACCTTCCCGCCGCCCGCCCGCCCGCATCGGCGAAGGGCACCTCGCACAGCCGCAGCCGCGGGGGGGACGGCTCGGGGGCGGCAGCGCCGGAGGAGCGCTGGGCCACCGCGGGCGCGCGGCGCGGAGCTGCTTCCCCGCCCTCCTCGGAGCCCGCCTCCGCCCGCCGCCCTCCCACCGCCCGGCCCCTCCCTCCTCCCTCCCCCCTCCCTCGCGCCGTTGGACGAGAAGGATGTGAGGCCGAGCTGAGCCGCCCGCAGACGCCAGCCAGAAGCCTTGCGGAGCCGGCACCAGGGCCGCCCAGCCTCCCGCCTCCCAGCCCGCTGCCCCAGCTCCGATCCCTGGAGCATCCTCCAAGCCGTATGTTTCCGGGAAACTTGGCGGAGGGGGAGACGCCGATGAGAGGATGTGAGTGAGTGGCTCCGGGGAGGGGACTGGGATGGGGGGGGGGACTTTGGGCCACGGTGACAGGGACCCCAGGGGCGATAGGGGCCCCAGGGCGGCGGACGCGGCAGTTCTATACCCGTGGGATTCCCCCCCCCCTCCTACTTTCTCCTGGTGCCCCTTCCCCTGCCTCTCTGGCTGTCGGGCCGGGGCTCTCCTGGAAGGAGGTCTGTGCTTGGGGCGGATCTTGGGGGTCTTGGTTGGCGCATGCTCAGAGGTGCTCTCTCCAGGTAGAGGGGTGTCGGCGGGGGTGGGGGTGGGAGGGGGCTTTCAGCTGGGTCTGGTCCAGGTGGTCTCCGAGGCATGGCGGGCTCTAGAGCGCATCTCCCTGTGCCTGGCACCCTCGGTCTGGGGTTCCCAGGACCAGGACCGGAAGGAAGCCCATGCCCACCCACTCCCACCCCAGGGACCCTAGCCAGCAACGCTAGGACATTCACCCCAGCCCTTCACGCAGCAGTTAAAGAAACTGAGGCCCAGAGAGCAGGGGGGATGGAGGAGACCACACAGCACGTTCTGGGCAGGGCTTCTGGACAGCCCAGCCCAGCACTCCTTCGAGAGTAGCTTTCGGGAAGGGCCGGGTGACCCCTCCGCCACCAGTGGAATTAAGTAGGACCCCAACCCCCCAGCCAGCTCCAAGCGCCCACCTTATTTATATGTTGAGTCTGTAAATGTCAACCTCGCTGAGGTTTGTACCCCCCCCACACACACCTCCCGGGCCCTCATCGCCCTCCCACCCCACATACCTACCCCTCAGCAGGCCCAGATGGGAGACCCGCCCTCTCCCTCCCGGGGTTCCGGCCCGACGTGTTTGCCTGGGCTCTCTTGGCCCCGGCTGGGGAAATATAAATAAACGCGTCCCCGTCGTCCTCCGCCAGGTCCTGTGGAAGTGGCAGCTGCTGCGGGCGCAGGCGGAGAGAAAGGTCAGAGGGCTGGGTTACACTTGATCCCACGCCCCAGCCCTCCCCTCCGTGGCTGTCCTTGAGGAACCCTGAGGAGCTGCCCTGGGGCCATGTGGCCCCGTGGCCTCCACAGGGGAGCAGGTGGCCTGTCAGTCTAGCACCCCAGCCCCCGGGCCCAGAGGCGGGAGAGCAGACAACCTGGGTCCCACATCCACTCGGCCCTTTGGCCCACCCCATAAGCTCGTGAGTTCCTCTGATCCCTGGAGCCTCGGTTGCCCCCATCCTGGGGATGGGAAAAGAGCCGTGGCCTCAACAGCAAGGAGAAGAGGGAACCAAGTCTCTGCGGGGCTTTGCAAACTCCGGGTTGCTCGGCCGTGTGACCTGGTGGTTTGTTGATGCTGTTTTTGCTGCTGTTTTATTTCTGTGCGAGCCTTGTATGTAGCAAGCCGCCGGCACATGTTTGTGTGAATGGATGGATGGATGGATGGATGGATGGATGGATGGATGGATGGAAGAAAGAAAGAAAATACCGGCACACAGACTGTCCTCCCCTTACGCTCCCGCACCCCTGAAAAATATCAGTCATAGCCCTCCCTGCTTGCAGCTTGATTTGATTCAGGGAAAACAGCCTCAAACTTCCTTATGGGAAATCTTTTGCTAGTCCTTAAGAGTCTGGCTCTGGGGCTCAGAGGCTGCTGTGTTCCCGGCCCCGTGACTCAGGCTTCACGCCTGCTGCCCTCTGGGGGCCCAGTCCTGCCCCGCGGTCCCCGGAGGCCGGAGCCTCCCATCTGCCTCTCCTGCAGCCGTCAGGAAGGGGACAGGCCCTACCTGCTCGGGCTGACCTGACCACACAAGACGCGCTGCCTGGAGACGCAAAGGCACGGAAACGCAGAGGCGCCGGCCTGTGCGAGGCGTGTGCTGGGATTACTGCGGGCCGACGGGCTGAGGCTCGGGGCTGGCTTCCAGGGGGGCTGGGGGACGACGTTTCTGCAGAGCCTGGTGTCTATGGCATTGAGAACGGAATAGGGCTTTTGGAGGTGCAGCTCTGGCCTGAGCTTGTGGAGATGGAGGGAACTTTCCCTGCCCTACGTGAATTTGGGATGGGGTCTACCAATTCCTGGGCGTTTCTCCCCACATCAGGAGTCTGTGAGGCTGTGTGAGAAGCTCATGGAGGTGGGGGGGTTGTGATTTGGGGAGGCAAGTCCACTCCCGGACCCTGAACCATGCCGGGTGGGCCCCGAGTCCAGGGTGGGCCTTTCGGCGTCCACGGGGAGCTCTGGGCTCTGGGTGCGCTCCGGTTAACCTGGGCGCGGAGGATCCTGGGCCAGCTCACCCCAAGCCGGACTCCACCCTCCCACCCCTGCTCACACGTTCCTTCCTTTTCTCTGGCCTGGTGCGGCCGGAAAACAGCCCGTCTCCCGAGGCCTCGTCTGCAGCTGCGAGCGAGTGTCAGTGCCGGGTCAAGGCAGCCAGGGGAGGAGGAGAGGTGGGGCCCCGGGTGGGGTCTGCACCCCAGACCTCAGCCCTCGGCCCCCGGAGCCCTTGACAGTGGCCTCAGCAGGGGTACACGCAGGGCTGCACCCACCTGCCCCTCCAGTTCCTAGAGCCCAGGCTGTGCCACGTGGCCCAGGGAGCCCAGGCCTCCCACACCCATCTGGTGTCCCCCACCCCAGCCATCTCTTTCCGGAAACCTTGGACCCGTGCAGTGAGCCTGAGCCCCGAGATCAGGGCTGCTTTCGCCCAGGGCTCTGTCTGCCCTCCAGGCCGTGGGTACGGGCCCCCCGCTGCCTGTCCAGCCCCCTGCCACCCCTCACCTGCCGCCTTCCCCCGCACAGGTCTCCTGGAACACGGCCGGAACTGGTCGGCCATCGCCCGGATGGTGGGCTCCAAGACGGTGTCCCAGTGTAAGAACTTCTACTTCAACTACAAGAAGAGGCAGAACCTGGATGAGATCCTGCAGCAGCACAAGCTGAAGATGGTGAGTCTGCTCTCTGCCACCCCGCCACTGCCCTGTGCACCCTAGCCAGACCTGTGGGCCAGACCTGCAGCCGGGAGCCCTGGGTGGGGAGGGCTCTGACGCCAGCTCTCTTGCCCAGGACTCAGCCCCTCGAGGTTCCCGTGCCGTGGCCCCCCGGAAATGCTGCAGGGGTGGGTCCCTGCCGTAAGCATCCCTCCTGGGTACCGCGATGCGTAGACCCACCTCTGCCTCCCACCTCCACCCCCAGCACTCCTCGGCCAGACACCTCCGAGCGCCGTCGTGCCTCTGAGGGCTCAGGGCAGGGAGGAAGGAGCTCGGGGGGTCAGGCACTGACTCCCCAGGGACTCAGGGCTGTCAACGCATTGGAATGGAGACCCAGAGGCAGAGGAACCCCAAGTCAGCATCTCCCGCACTCCATTTGAACTCACAGTCAGGGCCACCCCGGGGCGGGAATGGACGGGTCAGGGAGCTGCCTGCCCAGCCCTGTGGCCTCCAGGGGGTCGAGAAGAGGCACGGACCTTCCCTCCTCCGGGAGCACAGAAGGGGCAGGCTCGCCTCACTGAGCCTCTGGATGGTCTCCACGGAGAGGCCGCTTCCTCCGCAGCTGTTACTGGGAAGCGAGGGCCATTTGGGGGTGGCTTGTTTTCTTTTCCTTTCCTTTCCCTTTTCCTTTTCCTTCTCCTTTCCTTTCCTTTCCTTTTCCTTTCCCTTTCCCTTTCCCTTCCCTTGCCTTCCCTTCTCCTTTCCTTTCCTTTCCTTTTCCTTTTCCCTCCCTCCCTCCCTCTCTCCCTTCCTTCTTTCCTTCCTCCCTCCCTCCCCCTTTCCTTCCCTCCTTCCTTCTCTCTCTCTTTTTTCCTCTTTCTCTCTCTCTTTCTCTCTCTCCCTCCGTCCCCCTCTCTTCCCCCTTTTGGGCACACTTGTGACATGCCAAGCATTGTCACCATTGCAAATCTGGGGAAACCGAGGCTCAGCCAGGCTGACTTGGGGTTTGCACCCACAGTTACATGACCTGAGGATGCATGCTTTTAATCGGCGGGCTGCATATTTCCTTGTAGATGTGAAGGTACAAGAGGGGGGCGCACAGCTCTCCACCCTCCCCGTCCCCCCTGATCGGGCTGCTCGTGCCGGGTTTAACGTATGTGCGCCCGGTCCTGGGAGGCTGAGTTGCTCCACCGTGGAGCCCGCCTTGGTCCAGAGAGGACGAGCGGGCTGCTGAGGTCACACAGCACGGCAGGCGGACCAGGGACAGAGTCACCCTCTTTGAATGCTCCTTGAGCACTGTGCAGAATTTAAGGACATCCCTCCCCGGTTCCCCAGCCCCACCCCAAGCATTCTAGGCCGGAGGGGGCTGCTGTGCCACGGCCCTGTGGTCAGGGCTGAGGCTGACCCTCCGGTTTCCTTCAGTCGGGCCCCTGCCTGTGCCCGTTCCCCGTTGTGTCTGGGTAGGCTGTACCTCCTGCCCCTTCCCCGCCTGCTGTGCAGTTGGTTCCCGGTGTTCCTGGAGCTTCAGGCAGGGCCCCCTGAAACACAGGGAGCTCTGCTTTTTTCTAGATTTTTCAGGACTCTGGTTTTGGCAGGGTGGAAGGCTCAGTGAGGGCCGAGGCCAAGGAGCTCCTGTCCGTAACGCTTGCTAAGATCCCGTGGCACAGACAGGATCCAGCTCTGTGATGGTGGTGCTGGCGGTGGTGGTGGTTGGATGGGGGCGGGATGTCGGCCTCTCCACACCACCTCGTGATTAACTGGGCATGGGGGTGTGGTCCTGAGCATCACCCCGGAGACAGAAGGATCTTCCTGCTCCCTCCCCTCTCCCTCCGACCTGTCCTCCCTGCCTCTCCCCTCCCACCCATTCCCCGCTCAGCCCAGCCCAGCCCAGCCGGTGCCCACACACCAGCCCGCTTCACCCAGGCTGTTGGGTTTCAGGTATCTCCTCTCACAGCCTGCTAGCCCCCACCTCACTTTCCAGGTTTCCTTGGGGGCACGGCCCTCCTGCTGCGCCCCTGGGGGCCCCCAAACTTGAGAGGGTGGGTTGGGGAAACAGAGATTCCAGCCAGGTGGATGGTGCAGCTTGGGCTCCAGGGCGAAAGTGGAGTCAAGCGCCAGCTTCATGACTTTGGCACCTGTGTGACCTCGGGCAGCAGCTTTACCCCGTGAGCCTCAGTTTCCTCATCTGTAAAGCGGGAGAATGATAGCCTTTACCCCGAGAACTCAGGTGAAGAGCGAATGAGTTACCACTTGTAAAGGGCTGAGCGCCTGCCAGAGGGGGGCGCTCCATGGGGCTTAGTTGCTCTAACTACTGGTAGTAGTATCCGTATCATTATTATTTTATTTTAAAGCCACTGACCCCATTTTCTTCTCAGGGGCACTCGAGGTGCTCTCTTGAATAATGTGTGCAGAAACAGCCAGCGTGGGGACTGTGGGCCCAAGACATCCCGGTTCAAATCCAGATTCTGCCACTTCCTAGCTGTGTGACCTTGGGCAAGTGGCTTGTCCTCTCTGTGCCTCGGTTTCCCCACTTCTGAAGTGGGGATAATTCCCACCTCAAAGAGCTGCCGTGGGAATGGTTCGAGTGAATGGGTGTGAAGTGCTTAGAACTGGGCCTGGCACATCGCGAGTGCTACTAAGAGAGAGCCGTGGTGGCGTCATTGGTAGCAGAGGTGGTGGCATCAGTGGCTGCCAGATGCCTGGCGGCTGGGGTGCCGTGTCTCCCTCGGTTGTTAACTGGGTGTAGAGTATGTCTGCTCCTGGATTGCCTGAGCGATTGATTAGTTGACGGATTGATTCACTCACGCACTCATTCAAAGAGGCAGCCGAGCAGGTTGGTATGGAGTAGGACTCGGGGCTAGAGGCTTCACACCCCGGCTCTGTGGCCTCCTGACTGTTGCCCGCAGGTTCGTGGCCTCAGCACTCAGCCTCAGCTGCCTCCTCTGTAAAAGGAGGTCAGACCCAGACCCGCTCGCAGGGTTGCCGTGAGAGGCAGAGGCTGTCGTACTTGTAAAGGGCCAGCCCCGGCCCTCGGTCTGTGCTCGGTCAGTGTTGGGCATTATCCTCATCACACACTCGGCAAAGCCTTGATTGAACGCCTGCTACGTGCCAGGGAAGCAGTGGCAGGTGCCCTGGGTGTGCGTGTGGGTGGGGTTTCCTGCCGGGCAGAGGAGCTGGGTCTTTCTTCAGTGAGCAGTGGGAGCCATTGAGGGTTTGCGAGCTGAGGGGCGCCCCAGCAGGGGCGGGGCTCAGGGTGCATTGTGCTGGTCTGAGCGAAATGTAGCCAAAGCTGAGAGAGACGCTCGCCCTCCTTGTCCCCAGACTCTGAACATGCTGGTTGCTGGGCGGCATCGCTGGTGGGCCGAGGAGGAGGCGTGAGCAGCAGGGGGACCCCGAGGCCCAGGTTGGCCCCTCCCCCAGACCCCTGAGGTCGCCACCATTGACCCCGTCCTCGGGTGAAGATGCTGAGGACAGGAGGGAGACGCCACAGAGGGGGCTTGAACCCAAGTCTGTGGGAGCCCCTGGCTTCCCTTCCTGGACCCGTACCTGTATTACCGGACGTGGCTCCCACGGAACTCAGCAGAGGCTGGTCCTGCTGGGAAGCAGGGGACCGGAAGGTGGGGGCCGGTGGGCCGTGTTCTGAGGCCAGCAAACAGGGGAGCCTTGCTCTTCACTTGTGGGCGAGAAAGGGCTGTTGGGGAGAGTGGGTTGGCTTCTCGTTCCCAGCTGACAGCGAAGGAGTGGACTTCGGGTGAAGGCTGGGGAGAAAGCTCAGTGAGGGCCGGGGGGGCCCATCAGCCTGGGTGCATCGGTCCTTACAGTGCCGTGGCCGCCCATGGTTTCTGGGTGAGTTCTCTGTCACTGGAGAAGGAAAGCAGTCCTCACAAGATGCTGTCCCACACGCTGCAGACCCTGGGAGGGAGACGGGTCCTGGTGACTCCTGCTGGCCGGGCCCCGTCTGGAGCTCAGGAAGACACGTCACCCTCGGCCAGTGGAGGAAGCAGAGGGTCAGCGGGTGTCCCCTCCTGCCTTGCACCAGGCCCGGCCTGAGCGTGGCTACAGGCGACGTCAGCAGGAAGCAGGATCGGGTGGGCAGGCAGAGCGTGTCCCAGAGTTATGTAACGTTTGGCACCAGTGACTTCTCCAAGGTTTTCCCTCCCCCTCCTGATGACCGAAGGTTACCCTTTTCTCCCATCTGTGAGTCCAGGCTCTTGGGCTCAGCTTCCGTGTTTCTCTGTCTCTGTCCATCTCAGCCCAGGCCCCGCCTTGCCTTGTTTTCCTCTGTTGCCTGTTCCATGTGAGGCTGCACAGGCCTGCAGAGAGAGGTGGTCAGACAGGGAGGTACTTGAACCCGACCTGCACTGAAGTCTGGGCTTCTTGACCCACGAGCTGTGTGATCTTGGGCAAGTGTCTTGGCCTCTCTGGGCCGGTGTCTTTGTCTATCAGGTTCATGCATCTAAATCAGTAGTTACAGAGTGTCTCTTCTGTGCCAGGCACTGTTCCAGGTGTCCTGGGGATACAGCTGAGAACAGACAAAGATGCCTGCCCTTGAGTTAATTCTAGTTCTAGAGACAAATTAACTCACAGGTAATTTCAGATTGTGGTCTGAAGATAGATGAGGGATAGTAGTAGAAGGTGATTGATGGGGAACGAGATTAGCTGATTTTGACAGGGTAATCAGGGAAGACCTCACTGAGGAGGTGATGTATGAGCGAAGCCCTGATGGAGGTGGGGACGTGAGTCACGTGGGTGTCTGGGAGAAGGCTGTCCAGCCAGAGAAATGACGAGTGCAAAGGCCCTGTGGCCAGGGCATTGTAAGCCCATTTGCACAAGAAGGGCAGCGTGTTTGTAACAGACCAAGGAGGGTGAGCAAGTTAGAGAGCTGGGCAGGGTCCAGATCTAGAGCTCACTGGACTGTACGGAGTGGAGGAGACTTGGGTTTTATACCAAGAGGTTCTGGGCGCGTCTGGAGAGTTCAAAGTAGGGAGTGGCATATGCTCTGATTCGCAGAGTAGATGTGCTGATCCAGTGAATTAATAAGTAGAGAATGCCTGGCACATAGTAGGTGCTTCACAGACGTCAGCTCAAATTACCAATACTACTGTCGCCAGCATCTCCTGTTCCGTACACGTGTCCCAATCTTGAGGTTCGGGGCCACGCGTGGAAGGGTTTGGTGTGATTCCCGGGACACGAAGTCCCAGCCTCCGAAACCCAGAGCTGGGGGGATTCTGGTGTCGACATCACACTCACCCCACTTGGCCTGAGGCGGCCGGGGCTGCCGGCTCGGAGAGACCTCAGGTTCCCAGCGGGATGTGCGGCCCAGCCAGGCCCGTAGGAGCCCCCGTTCCCTGAGAGGCTCCGAGCATCCCCCCCACCCCCCGGGCAGCCAGTCGCCTGCCTCTCCCGGCTCCAGCACACCAGTGAGCCCCCGTCTGCTAAAAAGAGGTGGGCGGAGAAGGGGGATCCCTCAGCCGCAGCCTCAAACCCACAGGCCACACACCTTTCTCATGCCTCCGCGAGCTCCAGCCGGGGGCCCTCTGGGAGAAGCTCGGGGTCTGGGACCGCGCTGCGCCAGCCCCCAGAGGCGGGCGGATGGTGGAGCTGGGCGTTGCCCCCCAGTGGTCCCGCGGACATTCTGCAGGGTGGGGCTGTGGCCCTGGCCGAGTGCTGGTGACGGAAACCGTGACTAACGGGCAAACAGACATTTCCCTCTTCCTCCCCGAATTCTGAGCGGCTGCGCTCCGAGGTCCCCCGTTTGCTCGGGAAGAAGGCAGGACAGGAAGTGAGCCCACTGCCGGGCAGGGGCTGGGGCTTGGGGACCCCTGAGGCTTGCTCCAGCCCTGCCTGGTGAGGGGCCAGGCTGGGCAGGGCCGGCTGGCGCCTGGAGGTGATAGAGCATCTGCCCGCGAGTGGGCCGTGCTGTGTTCTCCCTCACGTACGGTGACGACGACGGTGGCTTTCCCCCGGGGACCGGGGGCGTGGCGGAGGGGAGGCGCGTTAGTTTCCCGTTTCCTGTAACAAGGCACCACAGACTGGTACAGGAGCATATATCCTCTTGCAATCCTGGAGGCTAAAAGTCCGCAATCAAGGTGTCGGCAGGGCTACGCTCCTCCGAAGGCTCGGGGGTGGCCTGCAATCCTTGAGTTCCGTGGCTTGTGGACGCATCCCTGCCCTGGGTACCTCTGGGTCCAAATTTCCCTCTTCTTCTAAGGACACCAGTCATTCTGGATTTAGGGTCCACCCTAATCTAATGTGAACTCATCTTCATTGCATCTGCAGAGAGCTCATTTCTAAGAAAGGTCACATCCTGAGGTTCTGGTGGGCGTGAACTGTGGGAGAAACCGAGTCAGCCCAGTGTAGGGGGCTTCGCTGGGGGCTGTCGGCACCTCTGGGAGTGTTTAGGTTCCATCTCCTTCCTCGAGGACCCCAAAGGGCCCAGGCTGCGATCCCTCCCGTCACACCAGCTGCACTGGGGCGGGTCTCCTCTTAGGGAGCAGTCCACTCCCCTGGGAGCCCCTGGTCACCTCGGACCCCCAGCGCACTCAGCCTCTCCACACATGGCCTGACTCTGCCGCCTGTGTGTTCAAGCCCTGGACGCTGCCCGTTCAGTCACTCAGTAAGTCAATCAGCACCTTCTGGCTGGCTCAGCATGGGCCTGAAGAGACACCCTTCTGGAACACCCGGCCCAGTGAGGTGCAAAGACAGGAGCCATCAAGGAGGAGTGATGATGAGCTGGGGGTGGGTGCCTGGCCCCGTGCGTGGGGAGCAGGGCTTCTGGGGACTGGGGGAGGCGTGGAGGGCAGTGAAGCGCTGCTCAGTGAAGGCCTTCTTTCTGTTCCTTGAACCAGCCCGCTGGTTCCACCTCTGGGCCTCTGTACTTGCAGTTCCTTCCACCCGGACCACTCATCCAGAGCCTTGCCTGGCCAGCTTCTTCTCACGACTCAGACCTCAGCTCAGATGTCACCTCCTCGGCGAAGCCTTTTCCTTGCCCCGCCCTTGCACTCTCACCCCACCCTGTCTGTCCCCCTCCGCAGCAGCCGTGCCCCCACCTCCGAGTCTTCGTGTTGATTGCCCACCTCCCCGACTAGGTGGCCTGGGGGCAGGGACTCTGTCTACCTCATTCGTTGTGTATTCTCAGCCCCTGGGGACACAAGAGGTGCCCTGTAAAGACTGGTGGGGTGAAATACGTGCTGCCCAAGCTAGCCTGTCCCCCGGGGCTCAGCTGGGGACACATGAGGCTGCAAGGAAAAGCTCCATTCATTCATTCTCTCCAGTGTACTGACCGTGCCCGGCAGTGTGTCCTCCGGAGGGTGTGGGCGCCGCTCTGGCCAGGACAGCTGGCAGGGCTGGAGCGATCATGGAGGGCCTCCAGGCAGAGGCAGTCCTTCCTCAGCTGTTCCCGAAGGATGTCTGGGCAGCCTATAGGCCAGGTTGCGCCCCAGGTGTATCTGGGGCATGATGGAAGAATGAAGCTCTGGGTAAAAATAACCGCTGGCGTGTCTGGCCATGCAGTGGGGCGCGAGGGGGGGAGGGCACCCTCAAGACCACGTGGCTGGGATCACTGTCCCTTGCGGCTGTGGCAGGCCTCCGGCACCGGAGTCCCCGGGCTGACAGCCCAGGCCCTGGCCCTGGCCCTGGCCCACTGCTATCCCTGTGCCCTAGGAGAAGGAGAGGAACGCGCGGAGGAAGAAGAAGAAAGCGCCGGCTGCTGCCAGTGACGAGGCTGCCTTCCCGCCCGTGGTGGAGGATGAGGAGATGGAGGCGTCAGGCGTGAGCGGGAACGAGGAGGAGATGGCGGAGGAGGCAGAAGGTGAGGGTGGCTGGTGGGAGCTGACCTCTCCCAGAAATGCCTGGGTCCTGCTGAGAAGGAGCCTGCGCTGCCCCAGGAGGAGAGCGTGGTGATGGTGGTGGTAGTGATGGTGGTGGTGATGATGATGATGGTGATGATGGTGATGATGATGATGATGATGGTGATGGTGATGATGGTGATGGTGATGATGCTGGTGATGATGATGATGGTGATGATAATGGTGAAGGTGATGATGGTGAAGGTGATGATGATGGTGAAAATGGTGATGATGATGGTGATGATGATGATGGTGATGATGGTGAAGATGGTGATGATGGTGATGGTGATGGTGGTGATGATGGTGATGATGATGATGGTGATGATGGTGATGATGGTGATGATGATGATGGTGATGATGGTGAAGGTGATGATGATGATGATGATGGTGAAAATGGTGATGATGATGGTGATGATGATGATGGTGATGATGGTGAAGATGGTGATGATGGTGATGATGATGGTGATGATGGTGATGATGGTGATGGTGATGGTGGTGATGATGGTGATGATGATGATGGTGATGATGGTGAAGGTGATGATGATGATGGTGATGGTGAAAATGGTGATGATGATGATGATGGTGAAGATGGTGATGATGATGATGATGATGGTGATAATGGTGATGGTGGTGATGGTGGTGATGGTGACGATGGTGATGATGATGGTGAAAATGATGGCAATAATGATGGTGACAGTGGCAACAATAATAATGGTAATTGGCATCTGTGCCCACAGGACACTTGTCCATTCAATCCTCCTGACCCCTCTGAGTTCAGTCTTGTGCTTGGTGACCTTACACGTCCAGGTCGCATCCAGCTCGGGTGACGCCTATTATCTTGCCAGCACATCTGGTGTCACATTTTAGAAAAAAAGAGTTTGTTTATTTATTTATTTATTTTTGCGGTTCGCGGGCCTCTCACTGTTGCGGCCTCTCCCGTCGCGGAGCACAGGCTCCGGACGCGCAGGCTCAGCGGCCACGGCTCACGGGCCCAGCTGCTCTGCGGCACGTGGGATCCTCCCGGACCGGGGCACGAAGCCGCGTCCCCTGTATCGGCAGGCGGACTCTCAACCACTGCGCCACCAGGGAAGCCCAAAAGTTTATTTTTGAAAATAGTTTTTCCTTTTTTTTTTTTTTTTTTAACCACACTGTGCTGCATGCGGGATCTTAGTTCCCCGACCAGGAATCGAACCCGCGCCTGCTGCAGTGGAAGTGCGGAGTCTTAACCACTGGATGGCCGGGGAAGTCCCTGAAAATAGTTTCTTGACCTGAACTAGTATTTTGCAAGTTGGCTAATATAAGTACAACCGATACCGTTGGTCGATAAGTATTCAAAAGTTATATAATAATGATGCTTCATTTTACTCCCAAGCTCCCAAGTGTCTCAATTTGGATGATAAACCGCATAGCCCCCGGCTTTCTATCAGGGGGTACTGAGGCTCAGGGCAGTTACACCAGGCACCCCAGATATCACACAGATGCATCGTCTGCCCCGATCTTAGATGAATTCTCCCACCAGGTGAGGGCTGCTAAGGAGAGAGCGGGAATCAGTCCTTTAAATCTCGCAGGCAGTTTGGCCCACTTCTCAGAAGGAGGATTTCTGCCTGCACGAGATGGTCACCTAACTTCAGAGCCTGGCCCCCACGCAACCTGCGGCTCCGCTGTACAGTCAGTGTTTGTAGACTCGGGGGGTACACCAGGCTGCCCGACACCAGGCTTGCACCCCTGGTCACTGATCAGCCTGCCTTTGGCCCCCGCCCCTCTCCCTTTTCCTTGGCCTACACCAGCCCTCAAGGCACGGTAGCCCTGAAGACCCCAACCCCTGTGTAGCTGAATGTCTCTGCCTCTCCTTCCGCCATCTCCCTGGCCGGAGCTCCCCAGAGGGGCCTCAAGTTCTTGGTGAAGGGAACCTTTTCTCCTCCTGTCCCTGCCCGGGTTCCTTCCTGTCCCTCCTATCTGCCTGTCTCTGCATTTAAACTCCCAGACTTCTGCCAACGTGTGAGGAAAGTGTGAATCACTCCCTGGCTCCGTGAGCAAGACATGCAAATAAACTCAGGCTGTACCAGCCTGCGGTGTATTCACCCGCCTGAATCCTACTTCCTGGTTGCGAATGGAGAATCAGGCCGTTCGGTTACTACTGTCTTCCCTTGGGGATGGACCTGGGGAGGTGAGTCTGGCCTCCTTGCCCGCCTTGGGTCTTTGTAGCCCAAGTTGACCAGAGGCCTGACCAGTGTCTGATGGAAGGCGTTCCAGATCCCTCTGGTCTTTGCATTCTGGATCTTGGCTCTGTAGCCAGGAAAAGAGAGCCTAGGGAGCAGAAACCCAATCCCCTCTTTAAATATCCATCCGGGCAGGATGCAGGCTTGGTGGGAAAGTTTAAGGAAGCCAGACTTTTGCTCAGCGTTAAAAGCAAAACAGGCGTGCCCGGTAAGAGAACTGTGCGGTGGTGAGCTCCCTGTCACTTGTAGGGTTCACACAACCTATCAAGGATGGGGGGGGAAGAGGCATTCTCTGCTGGGTAGGGGGCGGCAGGGGTGCTGGTCTGGCTGAATCCAAGGCTTCTGTGACCACCTGATGGCTCTGTGCACATCAAGGAGGCAGTTTAAAAGATCCTGCCCGAAGGCACAGGGTGATGTGCCCGTCTTACAGATGAGGAAACCAAGGCCCAGGGAGAGGAGAATCACTCACGTGGGGTGTCGTGTAGCTGGTGGACTTGGAATCTGCCAGCCCAGCCAGCATTCGCTGTGTAACTCTGTCCCTGTGACCAGGATAGGGGAAGTGAGGTAGGTTCTGGGTTAGGGCCTGAGGTCACCACGGTGGAACCTTCTGGAATACCCCGCCAGCCCCAACTGCAATGCAGACCTCTCCCTCCACGGGGCAGGCAGCAAGTGCCTTGTCGTATCCAGGCTGGAGGTGAATCCAGGGGAGGGAGGAGTGATCCATTTGGCCCCGTAGTGTCTTTAGTAAAGATCGTGGTCATAAGAGCAACAGCCTTGAGTTATTCCCTTTGATTGTCACAACAGCCCAATGGGTGCTGTCATCACCCCATTGTACAGATGAGGACACTGAGGCACAGAGAGGTTACCCAAGGTAACCGGTTGGCCTGTCTGGGGACCAGGGTTCAAACTTGTCAGGAGTGCTGATTCTCGGGCCCCACCTGGACCTACTGAGTGAGAAACGTTCTGGGCGTGGGCCCAGCCATGTGAGCCTTCACGGCCCTCGGGCTTGCTCAGGTCTGAGAACCCCCGACGGAGACAAGCCTCTGGGTAAGGGAGAGAGCCAGGCGTGAACCGCCCTTTTTGTAGATGAACACAGAGTCTGGGGCGAAGCCACTTGTCTAGGGGACCTCAGCGCCGGCCCCCTCCACCCTGTGGTCTGATGACGTGAGAGGAGGGAGTGACATTGCCGGAGTCAGAAGGCAGGGGCGGGACCGGTGGTTAGGGACACAGGATGTTGGGGTCAATCCCCTCCGGCCTCCATGCAGTGTGGCCTGGGGCAAGTGACTCAACCTCTCTGTTTTCTCATCTGAAGAGGAGAATGGTGATCATCTCCAACTTAGAGGTCATTGAGGGTGAGATGAGTCGTGTGTGTGTGTGTGTGTGTGTGTGTGTGTGTGTGTGTGTGTGTGTCTGTGTCTGTGTGTGTGTGTGTGTGTGTGTCTGTGTGAAGAGCTTTGCCCGGAGCCCAGCACCCACCGAGCGAGCGAGCCCAGTGTTGCTCTTGTTGGGATTATTATTTCTGGAAGGGATGGACTTTGCTCTGGGCCTTAAAGTGGGAGAGGCCGGGGGTCTGGAGGCAGTGAAAGCTGAAGGAAGCATTTGTGCAGGGCACCAGCAACCCCCGCTGGCCCGGCTCTGCGTCTGAGGGGTGAGACAGGGCCGGGCAGCCCCAAAGGCCTCTCCCCCAGCCCTGCCCACCTCTGAGGCCAGCACCTCCCACCCCAGGACCCTGGAGCCAGTGACTTGTCCAAGGGCACCCAGGAGTGTTCAGGGGTGAGGGCTCTTGGGACAGGGCTGTAGGTCCTCCTGCTGTCTGCTGGGCCCTGGGCCCCCGTTGCCAGCCCTGCCTGGCCACAGAGCCTCCTCCACCCCACCTGCTGCTCATGCCACCTCGCTTCTAACCCTTCTCTCACTTCCTTCCAGCCTTACACGCCTCTGGGAACGAGGTGCCCAGAGGGGAATGCAGTGGCCCAGGTACGAATGTGGCCAGCTGGCCGTCGGGGGCGGGGGTAGGGCCGGACCAGGGCGGGGGGCATCCCAAGGGGGCCTTTTCTCTACGAGGGGCCCCACCTCTGTGAGCCTCTGCCTGTGAGCACCACCATTTGTGCTGCTGCCACCTCTGTCCCCCCTCCTCAGCGCAGTGTCTGTTCCCCATGCTGTTCCCGGGCTCACTCCTGTAGATTAGTGTGCTTGGCTTGGCTGCTTGGTTGATTTTTCGTTAGTGTGTTCACCTGCGACGCGTACCCAGTGTGATTTCCCCAACAGGAAGTGTGGAGGAGGGGGGTTTCGGATGTCCCCATTTTGTAGAAAATGGGGAAAATTGAAACCCAAGAAGGGATAGGAGCATTTGTTAAGCCTAAGAGGCCAGGCCTGCCTGGAGCTGAGGTCCCCTCTCCCTTCATCTGCACACGCGTTCAGTCATTTGTTTAATACTTATTGTGCGCCTGCTGTGTACCAGCCCTGTGGGAAATGGCTGGGGGCTGCAGTCGGTGTGGACCCTTTCCCCGTGGGCTCCTTCGAGTTCACTGGCCCCGTTTTACGTCGTCGTGTTATGATGACAGCAGTGATGATACAACAGCAGACAGTTACCAGGTGTCACCCTGTGCTGTCACAGCCCCTGTGGGGTGGGAACTGTTCTCCCCACCCTACAGACGGGGAAAGCAAGGCTGGGAGGTCACCTGTGTTACCACGGCCAGGCCACCAGCCAGGGCAGAGCCAGGGTTGCAGCCCAGATGAGAACAAGGAGACCCCAAAACAAAGGCCTGCAGCCCTGGCCGCCCCCAGCCTGACTCTGTGGGGCGCTGGCCGCCCACCCGGGGGGTTGGAAGTTAACAGATTGCTGGGCTCCAGGGACAGCAGGTGGAGAGGGCGGCCAGAGGAGGACAGGGCGCTGGGAGGGGCGGGGGGCGCTGCCCGGGCGTGTAGGAGCCTGAGGGCTGCGCGGTATCAAGCGATGGGGTCGCAGCACCCGCCCTGAGCTCCTGCCTGGAGCCAGGGTGTGCAGTCGGGGCTGTCAGGGGCCCATTGTCAGGGCCGGGCCCGCCTCCACCCTGAGCCCCCGGCACCGCTCACTCCATCTTCACTGTCCCCGCACAGCCACTGTCAACAACAGCTCCGACACCGAGAGCATCCCGTCGCCCCGCACCGAGGCCGCCAAGGACTCCGCGCAGAGCGGGCCCAAGCCCCCGGCCACCCCGGGCGCCGATGCGCCGCCTCCTGAGCCCCCCAGCCCGCCTCCTGAGGACGCCCCGGCCCCCAGCGAGCCCGGCCCGGCCCCCGAAGCCGCCTGCCCACCCACGTCCCCACCGGCACCCGCCTCGCCCGCCGCGGCCCCTGCTGTGGTCCCCAAGGAGGAGAAGGAGGAAGAGGCCGCAGCCGCCCCCTCGGCCGAAGAGGGGGAGGAACCGAAGCCCCCTGCGGCCCAAGAGCTGGCCGCCGACGTGGGCAAGACAGAGGAGCCCGGCGAGGCGCCGCCGTCGGAGCCCATCAAGGGCGAGTGCAAGGAGGAGGCCGCCGAGGGGGGGCCCGACAAGGTCAAGGGCGGCACGGAGGCCGTAGCCGAGGCCACACCCGAGGGGGCGCTCAAGGTGGAAAAGAAGGAGGGCGGCGGCCCTGGGGGCAAAGGCCCCGCGGCCAAGGGCTCGGGCGCCCCCCAGGACAGCGACTCCAGCGCCACCTGCAGTGCCGACGAGGTCGATGAGCCCGAGGGCGGCGACAAGAACAGGTGAGTGGGCTGGCCGGCTGGCGGCTTCGTCGTCTCCCTCCTCCGTAAACGCTTACTGGTCGCCACCTGTGTACCGAGACGGCGGCGGCGCACGAGGCCACCTCTACGCCCTCCCTCGGAGGGAGGGGAGGCCACCACTGAGTGGTCCAGACGCAGGAGCTCCGTGGAGGGAGAGGGCAGCGAAGGGGGTTGGTCCCCCTCAGCGGTGGCCTCCGAGCTGAGCCTGGATGGGGAAGGAGGAGCCACAGGGAGAGCCGGGGGACAGCGTGCTGGGCAGCGTGGATTAGCATCCAGAGCCGCCGCCACAGGGGACCACCCCCAAGTCAGGGCGTCGGCAGGGCCACGCCTCTCGAAGGCTCCTTCCTGCCTCCGAGTCCTTGGCTTGTAGACGTGTCGCTCCGTGGTCCCGTGACATCCTCCCTGTGTGTCTGTGTGCCCTAATTTCCCTTTTGCTCTAAGGACACCAGTCCACTGGATGAGGGTCCACCCTAAGGACCTCATCTTAACTTGGTCACATCTGCAAAGAGCCTGTTTCCAAAGAAGTTCACGTTCATAGGTACTTGGCTGTTTGGACTTGAACATATTTTGGGGGACGCAATTCTCCCCTCAACACAGTGGGAACAGAAAGTGCAAAAGCCCCGGGGTGGGACTGAGCCTGCGTGATCCAGGCCCTGAGTGGTAGAGCGGGGTGTGTGTGGGGGGGTGGGCAGCTTGGGAAGAGGTAGGGTCAGCAGACCAGCCCACCTCGTGCGACCCCTCTGGCTGGGTGGGCGGCTGCATTTTGTCCTCAGAGGGAGAGAGCCTGAGAGAGCTGGGGTATGTCTCAGGCTCTGAAACCTGCCGCAGTGTGTTGGGAGGGGGCGGGGGCTTAACGGGGGCCGCAGGGATACATACGGGTTGGAAGGTGGCAGCGGCCGTGTCCCAGGGGCCGGTGAGGCCGGTGGCGGTGGACACGGGGCAAAGTGGCGGATTCCAGGATCCTTGCTGGTTCCTCCTGCCCGCGGAGGGTCCCCGAGACCCCCGACCAGAAGCAAAGCTCGTAGACCCCACTTAGGGCCACACGTGGGCAGCGGAGGGCAGAGCTGCGGAGATCGGCTCCCACTCTCGTCTGGACGGCTTGAAGGATCTAGCGAGGCAGGCCGGCCAGTTTTATTTTGACTGAAAACAGCGCAGTCTGTTTTCTCTCCTCTCGCGTCCCTCGAACAGTTCTGGGCAGCACGAGAGGGAGGAAAATCTGACTTTCAAATCCGACCTGTTCACCAGGAGCCGTTTCCTCTGCCCCGTGATTCACCTTGGGGGCATGTGAAAATGGCAACTTCTAGAACGTTCCGTATGAAACTAGGACTTGGTCAGAGCTCTCTGGGTCCCCCCGTGGCCCACAAAAGCTGGCGAGCCACGCCGTCCTCTGCCTCCCGCGTCCGGGGGTCCCTGGCGGGACCCTCACCCTGCTTGCGTGGCCCTTTGATAAGCAAAGTCCCGGCCAGCAGGTTGCTGAGGGCGCAGAGGTCCTGAGCTTCCTGCCCGGAGGACGCAGCTTGGAAAACAGTGCTCACGGCGGCTCGGCCTACCCGGGGTGGGGCGGGGGGGGCCTGGGCCAGGGTCTGGCCGCTCAGCTCACTCTCTGCGCCTGGGTAATGGGGTCAGGGCGGGCGGCTCCCCAGCCGGCTCCTGCTGGCCGCGGGGACAGAGTCATGGAAACACACGTTTCTGCTCTTAGTGGGAAGAGTGCTGAGCTCATGAGACAGCCACGCTGATAAGCGGCCTCCCTCAGTCTGTGTTTTGGGTGCACATGGAGTGACGGGCTGGACAGCTCGGCGGGTTGGCCGGGATCCTGACAGCCCGCCTGCACCTCTCGGGCCAGGCCTGAAGCCCCGCAGCCTACTTTCAGCTGCTCCCCAGCCCCGCCCCGCCCAGGGACGTGTCCTTCCCTCCCCCAGCTGGGCCTGGCTTGCATCCACTCTTCCTGCCTGAGCGTCCAGCATTCGATCCCTCGGGAGCAGGGGCCCTGGGCTAGGAGTCAGGACACCTGGTTTGTCACGCCCTCTGTGACCGAGGCCAGTCCCCCGGCCTCAGGGTGAGGCTGGACTCAGGCCAGCCTCCTGACCTCTTCCCTCCCCGGCCACCGCCACACAGGGCCAGGCAGGCGCCGGAGGACGAAGGCGAGATGCGTCAGAGCGCGCCCCGGCAGCCAGCGCCTCCCGGGAGGGCCGGCGGGATGGGTGGGCCCCCCACCCCAGGCGACCCCCGGTTCTGGCCTCCTGCCCACCGCCCTCCCTCCCGCCTGGGAGTCCCGGCGCAGTGAACCGGGCGTCCCTGGACAGACACAAGATGCATCTGGTTCTGGCCCGTGTGCCCGGACGTCGCGGGGCGGGAAGATCACGTCCTGCTTTCACTCTCCCTCACTCTCTGCCAGGCAGCCCCACCTGGGAGTTTTCTTGGCCCGCAGCCAGAGAGACTGGCTTTGACTGCAGAGCCTCGAGCTTGCCTGCCCCCGCCCGTTCCACCTCCCAGAGAAGGTGCCTGGGCACTTTCTGCCAGGGCTGGGCCTTCAGAAAGTCCCTTCTCCGGGCCTCAGCGTTTTCACGTATAAGATGGGTGTGGGCATCCTGGCTTATGGGCTTCTTGTCAGGATAATGGAGTTACGAGCCAGCCTGGCCCTTGGGAACTGCCTCAGACTCCCACCAGAGG
The DNA here is from genome assembly GCF_026419965.1 of Kogia breviceps. NCBI lineage: Eukaryota > Metazoa > Chordata > Mammalia > Artiodactyla > Physeteridae > Kogia > Kogia breviceps. The sequence continues at coordinate 84,375,558 of NC_081324.1, read as the reverse complement.
TCACTCCGGGAGGAGGCTGGAGTGCGGCTGCTTCTGCTGAGCCCCTGGAACTTCGAAAGAATGTTAACAGCAATTTCTCCTTTATTTCTTTATTCCATAAGTGATTAACTGGGCACCCGTGTGTGCCGGGCGCCATTCTGGGCTCAAGGGGTTCCGGGAACAGGACAGATGAGGTCCTGGCTCCAGGGAGCTTACATTTTAGCAAGAGCGGCTAGTACGGAACTGGAACAGTAAAAGAATAAAGGGAATGGCCGTGTGATAAGTGGATGATGGAGAGATTGGGGGAGGGGGGAGGGGGAGGGGCAGTCAGGGAGGCCTGTCTGAGGAGGTGACATGGAAGGATGATCAGAACACGTAGTGTGAGACATGGAGGGAAAGCCAGCAGTGGGAACAGCCAGTTCAAAGGTCCTGGGGCCACATGAGCTTATGTTCGGTAGACAGCAAAGAGGCCTGTGGCTGAGTGTGGAGCAAGTGGAGGGAAGAGGGGAAGGCAGGAGAGGAGGTCACAGAGGTGGGCAGGGACACAGCCTGGCTCCACAGGGCCGCAGGGGTCGAGGTAAGGAGTGCACTTTTATCCTGGGAGCACAGGGCAGTAACGTGACTTCGTCTGTGCGGACACTGTTCACGGTCCCACCTATCCCAGCCCAGTGATAACGAGAAAGCTGGGGAAGGGGGGCTCAGCAGAGGGGGGGCATATACTGTTGCAGGCCCCCGAGTCCCCTGTGGCCCCTCCCCCTCCCCCAGCCCTGGTCTTCCAGGGTGGGAAGAAAAACCACAGGAATGGGAAGGTGCCCGAGCCGCTCAGCGCCAGGCTCTGTCCTCGGGGCTTCCCATGCTCCACCCACAGGACAGTCCTCGGGGGGGGTGGGGGGAGCGGCTGTTCTCATACCCATTTTACGGATGGGGGGACACGGAGTGAGGCACAGCTGGCTAAGTCATGCGGCCAAAGGTGGGATTTGAACTGGGAGCCGGAGCCCTGAATACGGGGTGGGGGGCGGGACCCTGGCTGCTCTCAGCCAAGTTGCTGGCTTCCCCCGCCTGTCCCGGGTCACGTGCACAGTGCCAGGCTCCGAGAGCCCCTACCCTGCCCAGGCCTCCAGGGAGGAAAATAAAAGCCCTGTCTTCCAGGAAAACAAAGGAAAGAGAACAGAGGGAGGGCGCTGCCACGAGGAGGGCTCCCGGAGGTGGTGCTTTTGCCCACCGTGGATGTGGGGTGAGGGGCCCACGTGAGCGCCAGGCATCTCCCCGCCCCCCGGTGCGGGGAGCTCAGGACCCCCGGGCTTGCTGAGGCTCTGAATCCAGACCCTCGTTCTTGGATGCCGCCCTCTTTACCGTCGCGTCAACTGTGAAGTGCTGTGCCCATGGCCGCGGTCGCCACTGAGCTCCTGCCTTGCTGGGTGAGGTTTAGGGGGGGGTACTCAGGAAATCCTGAGGGGTCTGGACCTCTGTGCTCGTCCCCCCGCCCCCGCAGCTGGTGCCTGCCGAGAGCATTCGAGGGGCGGCCCCTGCCCCCTCCAATCTGACTGCCCCCAGCCTGGACGGGAAGCCACCGGGAGACCGAGGCAGGACACAGGCCCGAGTAGGAGGTCCTAGCTTGCTGACAGTCCGAGTGAGACACAGACACTTTGCTTATTTTATATGTGTTATAAAAGCATATTTTGTGTCCCTGTAAAATTATATTTGCAAAAATATAAAAGTTTATATTTTAACTTTAAAACCTGCATTTTAGAGTAATTTATACAGCAAATAATAGTGTAACATTATTATTTTATTATCTGTAGAAACAGTACAGTTAATATAACAAACCCTTGATTTCATGGCTGGCAAATAGTATATTCTTTATCTTTTCCTTGTAACAGCTTTATTGAGACATAATTCACAAGCCATACAATCCAGCCATTGAAGTGTACAGTTCAGCGGTTTTTAGTACATTCACAGAGTTGTGGAATCATCACCACTGTTTAATTCCAGAACATTTTCACTGCCCCAAAAAGAAACGCCAGACCATTAGCAGTCATTCCTCATCCCCCGCCTCCAGCCCCTGGTCACAGCTAATCTCTCTTCTCTGCCCGTGTCTATGCATTTGCCTCTTCTGGGAATTTCATATAAATGGAACCATGCCGTATGGGGCCTTTTGCAACTGGCTTCTTGCACTCGGCATCATGTTTCTGAGGTTCATCCATGTTGCAGCCTGGGTCGGCACTTTATTCTTTTATGGCTGAATAATATTCCATTGTGTATATATATATATATATATATATATATATGTCACATTTTGTTTATCCATTCATCTGTTTTTGGCCATTTGGGTTGTTTCCACCTTTTGGCTCTTGTGGATAGTGGCTGCTGTGATCTTGTGTGAACGAGTGTTTGTGTGGATGTGTGTTTTCACTCCCGTGAGTATATGCCCAGCAGTGGAACTGCCGGATCCTATGGTGACTCTGTTTCACCTTTTGAGGAACTGCCAGAGTGTTTTCCAAAGTGGCTGCAGTATCTTCATCTTAAATTTAACTCTACAAATGCAAGCTGGTTCAAATGGACATCGATAATTAGTTGCGAGGCGCGTGGGACAGTGTTTGGTGACGGTCGAAGCTGGAGGTGGGGAATGCAGGACAGGTGATAACGTCAGTTCTCAGACCTGGTCAGGGTGCCTTGGCCCGAGGTTGGTGGGCAAAAGGGGGCTGGGCCTGAGTCCAGGGGAGCAAGGACGGGCAGCCACAGCAGGAGAGGCCTCAGGTGGTGCTCACAGCGCGAGCAGGATCTGGAGAGGTCGAGAGAGGGGAGGACGGCAGGGGGGTTGAGCCGGGTCGGGAGGACCGTGGAGACCAGCCGAGCACGGAGAAGTCAGGCCGACCTCTGCGCCCGGCGCCGCCTGCATGCCATGGGCAGCGCCAGTGGGCGTCGCCGAGCCTGACTCCGCTCAGCTGAGTATGTGGCAGATACGGCCAGGGGGTTAGCGCCCCCGGGACTGGCTCGTCACAGGCTGTGGTCCCGGCCGCAGGCCACGGTCTCACCGCAGAGAACAGAGGGCCCCTCAGCTGCGCACCACCCGTCTGTCCTGCTCCGTCTGCAGGAAGCAGCCGTGTTCTGCTCTGCGCTGGGCGCCCGGCAGCCAGCGCTGGGTGGCGTGAGCTGCACCCTGGTGGTCATGGATCTTACCCGGAAGGCAGTGGCTGTGCTTCCAGCCCGCGTGTGGCGTCAGTCAGGATGGTCACAGTACACACCTAAGGGCTGTACCAACGGGACCCTCTGGCTTTGGGGAACCTGACCTGCGTTTTGCCCTCTGGCTGAATCCAGCCCACGGCCAATGCCTTTGTGTGTACCGTTTGATCATCCAGCCGGCTCTGGCGCCCTGCAAGCGACACTGGATTCTGGGTCTCCAACCACGCACCCCAAGCACAACACCAGGCCTGCTGTGTATTCAACACGTGCGGGTCACAGGAGGGAACCAAGAGCTGGGCCGGAGCCAGGCAGCCCTGGTGGGTGGGTGAGGGGTTCTGAGGCTGCAGCAGACCCAGCTCCTGCCCTAGAGACCCTCGTGCCAGCTGGGGAGGCAGACGGGGATTGTGGCAGGGCACTGTGGTCAGCGCTGGCGAGTTCTGGGAATCCCTGAAGACTTCCTGGAGGAGGCGACACCGGTGAGCGGCTCTGGAGCCACGCCCCAGGGCAGGCTGTGCTCCGGTGTCCCAGACAGTGCAGCTCTACACTGGGGTGACCCTGTCGCTGGCATCCCACCGTGTTTCAGACCCCCACTCCGCCCCCCACCGACACACACACCGTGCACCCTGTGCAGGTGCGCTGCCCCGTCCTGCAAGTCAGCGGCAGACAGACATGGCCTTGCTTTGGAGGACGAGGCAGCTGCAGGCCCTGCTCAGCCCCACAGCCCCACTTAGGGCTGCTGGGCGGGCCGCGTACACGCTGAGCAGCCCCTCCACGTGGAGCCTGTACCCGCCCGCTTTAGCGCCTCAGCAAATGGTGTGCAGGCAAGATTGCCAGTATCTCAGGTTGCATTCGGGCTGGGTGGGGGGCTCCCCAGTTCTGGTCTCCAATAAGCAAGGTCCTCTCGGCGCCGTGCCCCAGGCCCTACCCTGGCACCTGAGCCTCTCCTATGTGGGTGATGGGTCATCTCCCTGAACCCCTCAAGCTCCCCAAGCCTTAAGCCGGCTGATTCTTGGCCTTTCTGGCAGCTTCCAAAGGGCCGAGCGTGGTGCGGGCCCTTAGTGTGGGTTTCTCTGGGGCTTTCCTTGCCTTGGGCTGTCTCCGGAGCGTTTGATCCTGGCTGGGCCTCTGGGCCGGGGTGGGAGGGGTCTTGGCCCCATGTGAGGCCTGCATGGACCAGAGGAGGGAGGGAGGGAGGGAAGGAGGGAGGGAGGGAGCAGACCCCACCGTGACCCCAGGTCTCCTGGGCCCCGTGATCCTGGACCTTCGCCTCCCTCTGGCAGCCCCTCCGGCCCCGTCATCCAGGCTGGAGCCAGGAGGCCGGGAGCCCGTGGGCCTGACGCTGGTCTCCCCCGCAGGCTCCTGTCGCCACGGCCCAGCCTCCTCACCGCGACCAGCGACGCCAGGACCAACGCCTCGCCCCAGAAGCCGCTGGACCTGAAGCAGCTGAAGCAGCGGGCGGCTGCCATCCCCCCGATTGTGAGTCCCGGGCCCACCTCCCGCGCCCCAGGACTCCCGCCGAGCCGGGCCGCGGCCCCCGGGCTCCTGCGACCTCCACCTCCTGTTGGGGGGACGGTAGACCTGGCCGGGCAGGCGGGGCCCCGGCACCTGCAGCCTGGCTCTGCCCGCGTCTCCCGTTCCCTGGGGAGAGTCCCGTGGAGACAGGTGGGGAGGCTGGGGGATTGGCGAGGTGTCCGCCCTGGCCTCCGTCCCCACCCCGCCCGCCGAGGGTTCTGCAGAGCCGCCCAGACCTCGCAGGAAGCTCCCGGAGCTCGCTGTCACAGCTCCTCTTGGGGCGGAGGGCGGCGCCCACACTTACCGAGAGGCCCTCCGCTGGGGGGAGGTGGGGGAGCTGGAAGATTCTTCCCCAGGCCGAGCAGGAGGGCCCTCCGAGGTGCCCCTCACTCGTGACGGCTCAGTCGTGGCCAAAGCCGTCCCTCTGCAAGGAGGTGGGCCGGGCCTTCAAATGCAGCTGGGGGCTCTGGGCTGAAAGGCTCTGAGCTGACCGGGGCTTTCCGAGTGAGGGGCACAGGCGCGCCAAGCCACGTTGCCCCCCGAGGCCGGGCCCAGTCCCATTGGTCGGCCCCGCTCCCTCTGAGACCCGGAGCGATTTGGGGACGGGGCTGGTGGGGAGGGTAACGGGGGCTCCCCCAGCCACGGCCGGGCAGCTGGGATGGGCGGGCACAGCCCCTACGCTCTGCGCAAAGCCCCGCCCTCCGGGCCCCCAAGCCGCGGGCCCTTGGGCACGTCGCTGCCTCCCCCTGGGCCTCAGTTTCCAGGCTGGCCCCACGCAGGGAGCCTGGAGGGCATTCCCTGACCTCTGTGACCTGTGGGCGGACGGGCTGTGAAGAGGCTCAGTCCTCCCGGCTTCCCTCAGCAGGTCGCCAAAGCCCACGAGCCCCCCCGGGAGGACGCGGCGCCGGCTGCTCCGCCGCCGCCACCGCAGCACCTGCAGCCAGAGAGCGACAGCCCCCAGCGGCCCGGCAGCAGCCCTCGAGGCAAAAGCAGGAGCCCTGTGCCTCCCGCTGAGAAGGAGGGTAAGTGTGTGTCGGTGGCCCGGGGAGCACGGGGGAGGCGGGCCGGTGGGTGGACGGGCCTTTGTGTGTGCAGAGCAGCGCCTGCGGAGTCCAAGGCCGCGGGGGCCCGACAGGCCAAGTAAATGAGCGAAACATGCCGGGGGGTGGGGGGGTGAGGCAGTTGGGGGCTGGGCACTGGGGCAGTTGGAGACTCCCGTTCTTTCTATTCTAAAGTGGGTGCATATTGGTCTAGCCGAGAGTCACCATGTGGCAATACAGGTCTGGGGGGTGTTCTTCCAGAGAAGCTAGAAATCCATCTTTTCATGTGAAATCTTCGAATTTCTCAACATTGGCCACTTCTCAAAATTTTCAGAAGCACTGCGCATGTACGAAAACATGTCTATAGCTCAGTTTCTGGGTCCACGTGGTTCAGTCCACGCATGAGCTTCTAGAACCGTGAGGTTCAGCGCCTGCTGGCAGCAGCTCTGGGGCCTGGGCGGGAAGCACTGCCTCCTCCAGCTTTCGCCCTGACCTTATTCCAGGCCGAGGTCACTGGGGTGCCAGTGGGGTGATTCCCCGAGCAGCTGTGTTGCAGCAACTGCCCGGGGCAGGCTTTACTGTCACCAAGTGAAGTGCAAGGTCAGGAGGCAGGTGGGGCACGGTTTCTCGTTCTCTGGATCTTCTGTCTCTGCCCCACCACCCCCACCGGACCCAAGAAGTCTCAAGCCTGTGGCCCAAAGGGACACCCGTCCCAGACCAGCCTGGCACATCTCAGGCACCGGGGGCTGACCGCCCCCAGAGGCTCCCTCCACGCTGCTCTAGGGGTCTGAGGGCAGCAGGACCCCGGGCCATCCTCCCTGACCGACGCAGCCCAGGGACAGGTGTGGGCAGCCAGGGCCACCTGCGTCCCCACCCCCGGCAGCCTCTGGTACGGCGTCCCGCCTTCTCTAGAAGGCCTCGGCCTCCCTGAGGGTGGGTCTGTGTGCCGGAGGACAGAGAGGAGGGCTGTCCCTGAAGGAGGCCAGCTCCACACTTCACAAGTGACAGGGCCTGCCAGACACTCCCCCGCTGATCCGCCCGCCCTGCCTGCCGCCTTCACCTGCTGCAGGAAGGCTCGGGTGCCACCCACATGGGCGGGCGTGCATCCTGGTTGGCACACAGGCCAGCTTGTGGCCACGGGGCCAGGACATTGGCTGAACGCCCACGATCTCCAAGCACCACGCCAGGCAGCGGGGGTTCGGCAGTGAGCAGGATGAAGTCCCTGCTCCGAGGAGCTGCTGTTTTTGCAAGAGGACGTTAAACAGGGGGACACGTAAGGAAGCAAGAAGACCTTAGGCTGGTTCGTGCAGCGAAAGAGACAAAACAGAATGAGTGACGATGAAGGGCTCGGGGGAGGGTCTCCGTGAAGAGAAGGCAGTCGTGGGAAGATCGGGGGGAAGGGCATTCAGGCATAGGGAACAGCACGTGCAAAGGCCCTGGGGTGGGAACAAGCCTTGGTGTGTTGGCGGAGCTGCCAGGAGGTCGTGGTGGCTGGGGAGGGGGTAGGATAGGAGGTGGGACGGGGAGATGGGGGACCAGATTGTGTGGGGCCTCGTAGGCCGTGGTACTGTGGGGCTTTTGTCTTAGGTGCAGAACAGGTCAGGCCATCTGATTTTTATTTTAGAAAGATCTCTTCTCTCTCCGCCTCTCTGGCCATTGTTGAGGAGAAAGGGTGGCAGGGAGTTGTGGGCAGTTGCAAGAGGCCGTGGTGCTTTTCCCGGCCAGCGATGACGGCAGCCTGGCCTGTGCTGGTGACCATGAAGGAGGCGTTGGGAGTTTGCTTCAGAGGCAGAACAGTGGGACCTGCTGATGAACCCGATCGTGGGGTTGAAAGCGGAACGTCTGCCTCTTCCTGGGGTCCCGCCAGCTGTCCACGCTGGGACCGGGACTCCCCGTGGAGGGGCTGGGGTTCGCTGGACGAGAGTGCAGCGCAAGACGTGGGGTCTGGCTCTGGAAGGACATTCCAGGGCCGGGGCACCAGCCCAGGGCGGATAGCTGCGTGGCAGCGTCAGGGGCCCAAACAGCCTTGGCCGGCGCCAGATCTGAGCTGGGCTGGGCCATACTTGGGTGGCTGGATACCACACAGGGCCGGGCAGGGCCCGCCGGGATGGGCCACGGGCCCTGTCCTGGGAGAAGGTGAGCCACCACCTGCGCTTTCTCAGTCTGGCACTCGGCCTGTTGGCACGGCAGAGGGCCGCGCCGTTTCCTGGAATCGCTCCACACAGGAGACGGGGCACCTGGCGTTAGGCGCCAAGGCCTGCCTCGCAGCGAGCACCCGTAGGCACATGCATGAACTTGACACCCAGCGCGACCGACCTCTCTGGTCTCTCCGGAGCCTCCCCTGCCGCCTGGCTCCCGTGGAGCTGCTCCGCCCGCTCGTCCCTCGGGCTCCCTGGGCCCAGCCGGAGGAACAGGTTGGAGCTGTCTCTCTCCAAGCTCTCGGCCGCCGGCCCATCCTGGCCCGGCCCCGGATTTCCCTTCCAGCACCGGAGGCCCCCCCCCCGCCCTTGCCCCCTCCCACGGCAGCCGGAGCTGAGCTGGAGAGGGCAGCCGAGGCACACGCGGGGCCGGGGGCCAGGCGAGCGAGGTCCAGGGCGTGCGCGGAACTTCCGGGCCCGCTGCAGGCCCCGGGGTGGGGGGCGGTCGAACGTGAGAATCCCCAGCCCGCTTGCTCCCCGCATCTGCGGGCTCCCCGCCTCAGCAGGCGCGCGGGTCCGGGGGGCGCTCGGTCTCCCGGCAGGGGAGCGGAGGGTGTGCTGCACTCACGCCCCCACCCCGCCTGCTGTGCCCACCGCCGGTGGCTCAGCGCTGCCAGGGTCCTCCTGCTCGCCCTGCTGGGTCTTCAGAGCTCCCGTGTCATCTGGAGGTGGCCCGAGGGATGACGCCTGCCGGGCGCTCCCATCCCAGGCCCGTCAGCCGGCTACTCCCCCCTCCCCCGCACCGTAGCCCCGCCCTCGCCACCGTGGGTCCTCCAGCCCGACACCAGTTCTCAAGGAAGAGGTTTGGCACTTAGGACCGATCTCAGCAGAGTGAGTGGCCGGCGGGAGAAGGAAGACGGCCTGGCCTTTGGCCGCGTGTGCGGGCTGTCCCCGGGCCCGAGAACCCAGGGCCAATCGTTGCTCCTCTCGCCGTGGTCAGTGTGTGTGGCAGAGGTGAAGGTTACAGCCTGCAGCCCATCTACCTGGGCTCAGAGCTCCCCTTTGCTGGCTGTGGGCCTTTGCCCAGGTGACTTCACCCCTCTGAGCTTCCGTGTTCCCATCTGCAAATTGGGGATAATCTTCGTCAGTTCCCTGAAGGGTGTGGCAAGGATAACCGAGTCAGTCCACGCAGAGCACTTAGTTGGAGCCCCCGTGGCAGGGCTCCCTCCGCCGTCGTGGTATCTGCAGCTGCAGCGCCTGGGAGGTTCAGTGGTCAAATCCCGACTTGGCCAGATATTTGCTGGTGACCTTAGATAAGGCCGTCGATGTGTCCGTACTCCGGTCCCTCTCAGCACGCCGGGCCCGGCCGCTCTCTTTCTCCCGAGCCTGCAAGGAGGCTCGCTGAGTTCACGCTTTTGAAACGCCCGACCCAGGCCCCGGATGTGGGATACGCTCGGCGCACGGGCTGACGTGTGCGCGCTGTCACCCCGGGCATCCGGGCCGCAGCCGTGCTGGCGGGAGCACACGTACGCGCATCCTGGCAAACCGTTCTGACCGCCTTCGTCATCTGAAGAGGTCAGCGAGCCTCTTCTGGGAAGGGCCAGATAGTAAATATTTTAGGCTTTGTGGGCCAGACAGACGGTCTCTGTCGCAACTCCTCGGCTCTGCTGCAAATGATAAATAAACGGGTGGACGTGAGCACGCTCCAGCACAAGTGTACACGCAGAAGCGGGCGGTGGGCAGGCCCCGTGCTACCATCTGCCGCCCACTGGTTTGGAGGTTTGTCCAGGCCCCTTGCTGACCTGGTGCCGGGCAAGTGCCCGTGGGATTCCAGCGCTGGAATCAGGGGCCGCCGAGAAGCCCAGCCCAAGCCCGAGGCACATCCGTGCTTGACAGGACATCACGAGTCAGTGTGGTGCCCGGTCTGCAGACTTGGGGGGGCTCCGTCGCTGTCGGCCAGGACCTTCCCCTGGCCGAGGCCGGCGCTGCAGGCACAGGGGGTGTTGTTTGAGCAGGGCCGCCAGGGCTGGGGGCCCGAGGGCTGGCCGAGTGCGGCTGACTGCCCTGCCTTTTGCCCCCCAGCAGAGAAGCCCGTGTTCTTTCCGGCCTTTGCGGCTGAGGGCCAGAAGCTGCCCACGGATCCCTCGTGCTGGACGTCAGGCCTGCCCTTCCCTGTGCCCCCGCGCGAGGTGATAAAGGCCTCTCCGCACACCCCTGACCCCTTGGCCTTCTCCTACGCCCCGCCTGGTGAGTAGTTCGCCCGAGCCTGGCCTCCTGGCCGAGTCAGCCAGTGCAAGCACTGGGCGCCAACTGTGTGCACTGACTCGGAGCTGCATATGCAGAAGGATCTCAGGGTCCCGGCGGGAGGGATGGTCTGGTCAGTGAAGGGGAAGGCGGCGGGGGGCGGGGGGAAACTCCGTTGAGATGTGAGAAATCTACAGGATTGCAATTGAAGCACCTGGTGCTGGGGAGCCCTGGGAGGCGCTCGAGCCGGTGAGGAGCAGGCCGAGAGTGGGAGCTCCGTCTTCCACCATATGGACTTTGAAGTGGACAACGGGCAGATGGAGAGACAAGTGTGAGGAGGGAGGGGCCTGCTTTGATTTACATATATAGTCAGGCTGGATTCGAGATCCTTCCTGGGTTCTTCAGCCCTGCCTGGCCCGGGCAATCAAAGGGGCATAGCCAGGGGCCAGTAAGGACTGTGGTATCAGGAAAGGCCATCCTGAGCAGAGCTGATCCTGCAGGATGAGTGGCCCAAAAGAGCCAGGAGAAGAACAGGGAAAGGCATGCCAGGCAGGGGGAACAGCACGTGCAAAGGTCCTGGGGCAGGAAAGAGCAGGCGAAGCTTGAGACACCGAATCAGGCTGCCATGGTAGAAGCTTGGTGCCCACTGAGCCTGGGGAGACCGTAAGCACCGGGTCAGGTGAACCTGAAAGTTGTGTCAGAGGCTCAGACCTTATCCTGGGGGAGCAGTGGGGAGCCATGGAAGGTTCATAGCAGGGGAGGATGTGAACTAGTAGACTTTTCAAAGAGATCCCTTTGGTTCCTGTGAGAGGAGTGGACTGTTGGAGAGTAAAAGGGGAACGGGGAGACCAGTTAAGGAGTCTGGGGGAGAGTTGAGGGGCGTGGGCCAGGGCCTGGGCCGTGGAGGGAGACTTCCCAGGGGTGGTGGTGTCTGAACCAAGGATGCAGACGGCTCGTCAGGCAGAGACGAGGGGAGCAGTGGGGGCACATATGGACGGGCAACCACCTGGGCAGGACAGAGAAGAGGCGGGGAGTGGCCTGGGGGCTCTGCCTCTGACCCCGCTCCTGGGGCCCTGTGATGGACAGATACGTGCCCTGCAGGTCACCCGCTGCCCCTGGGCCTCCATGACAGCGCCCGGCCCGTCCTACCACGCCCACCCACCATCTCCAACCCGCCGCCCCTCATCTCCTCCACCAAGCACCCCAGCGTCCTTGAGAGGCAGATGGGTGCCATCTCCCAGGTGAGGTGGGAGGGGCAGCCCCCCAGAAGCACCTGTGCGACCCGGTGCCCGGAGAACGCCCCTTCCTCTTTCTGGGGTTTGGTCTTTCCATCTGTCAAGTCGGGGTGGGGGCGATCACTGGGACTGACGGTGTCTGGTGGGGGTCGGGCACCCAAGGGCCTGGGTCAGAGCTGGCTGTGCCTGACCCAGGCATCAGGACCTTGGGAGGTCACTCCACGGGGCATTCGAGAGCAGGGGCTCCGCGATCAGACTGTGTGGCCTTCGGCAAGTTACTTAACCTCTCTGTGCCTCGGTTTCCCTTCTGTGAAACAGAAGATCGCAGGCACTAGACACACAGCCCCGGCCCGTGGTGAGCCTCGATCCACCTGCCCCTTCACCTCTCTGACCTGCCCCCGTGGGGCGTGGGGCGGGGGCAAGGCACGTGCTTTGCTCAGACGCCTGTGGGCTCCATTTCCTTTAAACCACGTCGTGATGACCGCCCCACGGGTGAGGGCACTGAGGCTCGGGAGAGGCGGTGACTCGTTCACAGTTGCCCAGAGGGGCAGCGGGGCCGGAACTCAGGCCCCAGGCCTCTCGGACCCGTGTGTGATCCTGAGGTTCCCCTCCTCTTGGGCCCTCGTAAAAGCGGGCTGAGGCCCTGGTTGAGGCCCCTGTGACCCCACGACCTCTGCTCCCACAGGGAATGTCTGTGCAGCTCCATGTCCCGTACTCAGAGCATGCCAAGGCCCCCGTGGGTCCCCTCACCATGGACCCCAAGAAGCTGGGTAAGGATCTAGGGCCCCCCAACCTCGATGGCCCAGGCTTGGCTCCTTCCGTTTGTGTTGGGGGCTCGAGGGAGGGCAGTTCACCCTAGGGGACTCTGGCCCGAGCGTGGTGGGGAGGTCCCTCAGCCCCTGGACAGGGCAGGGAGGCGGCCATCCTCCTGAATCCCTGCCCAGAGGCTCGGCTCACTGCTCTCGCCCATCTCCAGCGCCCTTCAGCGGAGTGAAGCAGGAGCAGCTGTCCCCACGGGGCCAGGCTGGGCCACCGGAGAGCCTGGGGGTCCCTACGGCTCAGGAGACGTCCGTGCTGAGAGGTGAGGGCACGCGAGCTAGGCTCATCCCCGGCGGCTGCCCCTCCGTCCCCGGGAGGGTCGAGGCAGGAACGGGACCCTTTCTCCAAAACCTGCTAAGAAGCTTCGGCTCCCAGAGGGCCCAGCAGCCTCTCTTCGCCGTTGTCTACTTCCACTTAGGGGCAGGGCGACCCTCTGCCTTGAGACACTGGAGGTGGGGGGGGACTTGCAGGTCGCCAGGAGCACAGTCTGGGTGGCTCTGGGCCTGGGGCCTGGGGAGGGGCCGCAGATACCCCTGAAGCCCGTGTCTCATGTCTTCCAGGGACGTCTCTGGGCTCGGTTCCAGGAGGAAGCATCACCAAGGGCATCCCCAGCACGCGGGTGCCTTCCGAGAGCCCCATCACGTACCGCGGCTCCATCACCCATGTAGGTGTCCTGGGGCCGTGGCATGAGGGACCAGGGTGGCACTGGCAGGCAGCGTCTCCAGACGTGGCCCTGCCTGCGGACAAAGCAGTGGGCAACCCACCCAGCCCCGCTCAGCATCTGCCTCGGTAGATGGGGTGGCTTCCCGGGGGTGCCCACTCACTCTGTGAGCCTGGGAGCCAGGCACTTTGGGTGCTGGGCGAAACGCAAAACTCAAGGGCCCCAAGGAGCTGGGAGGGTAGCAGAAGGAAACAGACAGGGAAAAACTGAGCAGGTGATTTCAGAGTAGCCCGTGCTTTGTGCTGAGTAAAACACCGTGGTTGAGAATGGCTGGGCCTGCTGAGGCCGCAGAGACAGGTGAGCCGGGGACCTCTCAGAGGCGTGAGCCCTGCCGGAATCACGGGGATCGGCATTCCGGGCCCAGGGGACAGCACGCGCAAAGGCGGAGAGGTGGGAGGGTCCCTGGTGTGCACCAGGACCGGCAAGTGTCCTTGGTGCCTGGAGCAGGGAGCAGGAGGCGTTCAGGTCAACGAAGGTTTGGGGGCCGGTGAGGGAGTCTGCACATCCCCCGCCTTCAAGGGGGTGAGTGGACAGACGCTCCTGCAGCTCAGCTGAGCCCGCCCCCACCACTGGGGCTCCCCCTGTGCTGCCGTAACCCCCGCTTTTGTGACTTCAGTCCTGGATGACAGAGGTTTCCTCTGGTGCCAACCTTGACCTCGTGGTGTTGACAGGCTGACGGCTGGAGTTGGCATCCTGGCCGCATCCAGCTCCGCAGAGAGGAGTGTGGGATCGGCTGGTGACATCGGCCCCATCCGAGGGTTTGCAGAGGGGCCACTCTGCTCCTCCGGTGCCAGGACTGGGGGTTCAGAACTGAGCTCGGGGCTCCTAGTGTACACAGAGCCTGTTTAACCCTCTCCTTCCTCCCTGGCTGGTGGACCACAGAGGGCGGGCCCCCCACTTCCGGGGGTCCTTAGCTCCTAGGGCTTCCCTTCCACCAGCTCCAGACGAGATGGTTTACATTAGCACGGAATCCGGGTCAGCCCATTTTACAGATGAGAAGACCGAAGCCCAGGGATTAAACCCAAGGTCGTGTAGCCAGTAAGCAGTGGACCCAGCGTTTTGCGCCAGAGGAAGGGGAGCCTGGACACACATGCACACGCACACACACGCACACGCACACACACAACCCCTCCCCCCAACATGCACGCACACGCACACGCACACACGCGCACGCACACGCACAACCCCTCCCCCCAACACGCACGCACACGCACACACGCGCACGCACACACACAACCCCTCCCCCCAACACGCACGCACACGCACACACTCACGGACACGCGCACACATGCACACACGCACGCACGCACACGCACAACCCCTCCCCCTAACATACACACACACACGCACGTGAATGGTGGAACTTCAGGCCACAGGCTCCCATAGGGAGGTGTCTTTGGCTCCAGGGGCCTCAGATCACACCACAAAGGAGAGCCCCTGATGCTTCACGTTTCTCTAAAACCTGTTGGTTTTGAAATCATGAGCTTTCGAAGGCAGCTGCGCAGGCACCTGGGGCCAAAGCCGGGCCGCAGACACTCAGGTCCCGGCCCCACCACATGCTGACTCAGGCAGGGGATCGACGCGCCCTGACTCAGTTTTCCCTTTGCTAAAAGTGTCTCTTGCTGAGTCATCCTCACAGAGGTGTTCGGGATTAAAGGTTCCTGGGCGTCCATCTGCCTCGTTTCAGGTGGCCGTGACCCAAGCCGTGTGGGTCACCCACGGCCTTGCGATTGTTTCTGGCAGCTGCCAGATGCGTGAGAGTCAGACTTCCCCACAGCCTCACGCCCAGGTGATGAAATCTGGTCATGGGACACACACAGGCTCACACACACACACAGACTCAGGAACACACGGATACACACACATATACAAACTCAAACGCACACAGACTTACAGTGGGTGGGCTTCTATCAGCTGCCCCTGGAGGAGCCTTTCCCGATGGGATGTTGCCGGCTCCCCTGCCGTGTGCTCTCCTGATGAGAGAGGTGGCTTCCCGCCCCTGGATTATCTGTCACCCAAACTAAAGCCCATCTATTCTACACTGTGCACAAGCCTTTTAAAGTGTGGCCGAGGGATCCTATCTAGGGCGTCTGCTTTGAGACGTCTCGGGAGACCGGTCTGGATTCAGGGTGTCTTGCTTTTCCCCTGCTTGCAGACCAGGATCTGGGATGAAAGCCCAGGGGTGCCAGTTGCTGCCCTTACCCCACAGAAGGGTGTTTCTTGGCAGAGAAGCCCCCAGGGGGAGACTCGAAGTGCACCAGCCTAGGGCTTGGCACACGCAGTCGGGGCCGCATCTCTCAGTCAGCTCTTGGAACCGTAGAAAGAGAAGAGAGACGTCTTGATTTGGGGACAGCTTGTCTGTGACGGGTGCCTCTGAGAATCGTATACAGAGGCTGTCTCCGTTTTGTAGATGTACAGGCTGAGACTCAGAGAGGCGAAGTGACTTGACAAAGGTCACACAGCAACTCGTTGGTAAAGCTGCTGTTTGCCCTCCAGCAGTCTGACTCCAGATTCCTATTCTGACCCCCCACTCGTGTTCCTGGAAGTCGCCCAAGGCAGGACACTGCCCCACGTGGCTATCTTCTCTCTGCCTGAATGCAACCCCCAACAGGGAGCTCACTCCCTCTAAGGCACTGTTTCTTGATCGGGGGCAGTTTTGCCTCCCGGGGGACACTGGGCAATGTCTAGGGACATTTGTGATGGTCACATCTGGGGGAAAGCAGATTGGGGGTCACATGCACTGCCAGCGTCTAGTGGGCAGAGCCCGGGGGTGGGCCGCTAAATGTCCCACGGTGCCCAGGTCGGCCCCCACCTCAAAGAATCATCTGGCCCACAGGGCACAGCTCCGAGGCTGAGAAACCCTGGGTTAGAGCTAAGATTTCTGGTGTCCTGCCCTGATTTGAGTCCCCGTTCTGGTTTTGGGAATGACATGTGGTCACAGGCACGTGGCTGACATCCCAGCGACCGGCCTCTGAGAAAGTAAAATTCATGCAGTACAGGTTGCAACACAGACTCCAGGGCCAGATCTGCCCCTCGTTAGCCAGGTGACGCTGGGCGAGGTCACCTTGCCTCCTGGTGCCGCAGTTTCCTCATCTGAAATAGGCACGATGGTACCTGACTTAGGGTTATTTCCAGGGTCAAACGAGTCGATGTATGGAAAGCGTTCGGCGCTTGTTATTAACATCACTGCTGCTTCGTTCTGTGTGGTTGTGTTCCGGTGGGCCCCGCCTTTCTGAAGCAGTATGTGCGTGAACACGTGTGCACTGGCGGACACACGTGTGCCTGTGTGTGGATTTGGAAGGTGCACGTGTACGCGTGCTGGGTCGTGTCTGGCGAGCGCGGGGGTCCCCGGCCGGAGCGCGCGGGCACTCACCCCCTCCGCGCCCCCAGGGCACTCCAGCCGACGTGCTGTACAAGGGCACCATCACCAGGATCATCGGTGAGGACAGCCCCAGCCGCCTGGACCGCAGCCGGGAGGACGGCCTGCCCAAGGGCCACGTCATCTACGAGGGCAAGAAGGGCCACGTGCTGTCCTACGAGGGTGAGTCCCGTCGTCCGTCACGGCTGCCAGGAGCTGGTGGGTGGGCAGGGGCTGGCCCGTCCCTCCCATCCTCGGGCATCTTTGATGCCCGGGAAGGAGCCTCTAGGTGAGAGGACCAGTGGTGACCTGGAGGTGGCTCGTCATGTGGTCACTTGGTGTTTACTGGGGGCCGCCCATATGCTGGGGGCCCAGCGGATGAAGCCCCCTCAGAGAGCTCTCAGGACGCCCGCCCAGGATGCGGACGGGACGTCACCTTGTTAATCTTGAGTCATGGAAACCTGCCCACATCCAGTGTGGCTTGTCCACCAAACCCCAGACTTTGGTGCTTCTGGAGCTGGTCAAGAGAGAAGGGTCCAGAAAACATGGTTGGGGTTAAAGGGCAGCCAGATGTCTTCAGAAGACGAATCTAGGGGAGTGTGTTACCCTCCTGTCAGCTTGGTGTGGTTGAGAGCCAGGGTGAAGGAGTGTGTTCGCATTTTACGGATGTGGGAGCTGAGGTGCGGTGACATCCAGTGGTCCTTCTATGTGTCCACCCTCCTGGCCCCTCAAGAGAAAAGGAGGCCTGGGACTGGGGGAGCAGGGGGCGGGGGTGTCTGGCCCATCGAGGTGGGTTCACAGGGAGGCAAGACTGGGGTGACACCAGGAGAGGGGGTGAGCTCCCCATCCCTGCAGGTATGTAAGCCAGCAGCAGGTAAGGATTGGCTTTAGCTGTCTCCACCTCTGCCCGGTTCTTTACAATTCAGGAAGCAAACTTGTGGCCAGCCTTGCTAGACGTGCAGTAGGGGAACAGGCCCAGGGAGCAGAAGCCCAGGCTCACACCCCCCCCCCAGGCCTCTGGCCCAGCGCTGTGGCAAACGCTGTGCTCTCTAATTGACGCCACGTGGGTGGCAGGAAGGGGCGATGACCAGAGAGATGCGCCACCCCCTTGAGCCCTGGGCCCCCCACTTCTCTCCTCACTCCTCTCACCCTCTCTGGTTCCCCAACCAGGGAGCCCCGCCTGGAAGGAGTTAAGGAAGTAACGGGCTGGGATGTGAATTTCCTGGCAGCCTCGGGCACCCAGGGGCGCGGAGATAAAAGCTGCTAATGGACGCCCCTCTCAGCGGCTGGCAGCTGTAGGGCTGCAAACTGCTTCTCCTCTGGCGGCGGCGGGCGCTTTTTCCTCTCCCTCCGCCTCCGCCTCCGCCTGGCCCCGGGAAGCGGAGGTGGTACCGTGGGGCTTAGGCACTTGCCTCTCTCTGCTGCCAAGTGGTGGAGGCAGTCTTGGGGACAGGGTGTCAGCTGCGTCTTCTGTGCCAACCTCGGTACCCGGCTGAGGGCGCTGGGGGATGGTCAGGGGCCCTGTAAGGGCAGACGGAGAGGCTGGCAGTCGAGGTGTTATGAGCAGAGCCCTGGGTGGCATCTCAGCTCAGGCCTCCGGATCAGGTCTTGGGCCCCTGCAGGCCTTAAGTTTGTCATCTGCAGAACGGGTGTAAATCAAGGCTTTTAATTTCTCACGTGCTGCCTGGGAATAGAGAGGGCCGCAGGCCCGGTGGAAGGCGGTAGGGGCCGGGGAGGACCCGGAGAGTGATGGCTGTGTCTACAGGGGCCCCGCCTCCGTTCCCGGATAGCTGACTGTCGCCCTGTAGCGAGCGTGCGCCCGCTGGCCCGACTTCTAATCTCTCTGTTTTTATCTGAAGTCTCTCAGTGTTTAAACATCAGCAGTTAATTTTGAGCAAAATTCGGAGCAGCAACGCGGTCTATCCGCTGGCCACCAGTTTGCAGCCCCTGGAGTAGCTCACGCCCTGAGGATCCCATGGGATCATGATCGGAAACCCAGGGAGAGCGGGCGCGCCCTTTGTCCCAAGGGGCAGGCACGGGGCTCTCGGGAACTTGCTTCTGACACCCCCGGACTCAGCCACCCTTGGAAGGAGAGGCCCACTCGAGGAGCCCCCAGCCTGATGGGCGAGACCGAGCCTTGGCCTCCTCAGGGCCCGCCTCCTGGCTGCTCAGACCCTCGGCCTGTCGGGGGCCCGCGTGCCCAGCCTGAGGTGCTCGCCCTTTGGGCTCAGCCTGGCTTGGCGAGGCCGCCCCTGCTGTGGACACTCCTCGTCCCCTCCCTCCCCCGCCGCAGACACGCACTCTCCCCACGTGGACACGGATGCACACAGTTTCTTGCACGCGGCCTCACCTTGTTCTCAGTGGCCAGGTGCGCGCACACACACACTCTCACACACATGCACACACACGGAGAGCCACGGTGACACACACGGATGGTTGCGGTAACCCTGCATGTTCACACTCGGCTGGTGCATCTTTGCTCACGTGCACGCGGTTACACGTGTTCACGTCACGTGTCAGCTCCCACGAGTGGACGTGTTCGTGCACAGACTCACATACCCGCACATGGTCAAAGGCACACACCTCCCTGCCAGCAGGACAGGCCCTGGGCTGGACCGCAGGCTGTTGACTCCTGCCCATTGGGCCCGGCCTGTTTGCTGGTACTGGGCCCAGTGCACACAGCTGCCCTGGGGCTGCCCCTCATCGTGAGATCGCTCTGGTTTCCAGGTGGCATGTCCGTGTCCCAGTGCTCCAAGGAGGATGGCAGGAGCAGCTCAGGACCTCCCCACGAGACGGCCGCCCCCAAGCGCACCTATGACATGATGGAGGGCCGTGTCAGCAGGGCCATCTCCTCAGCCAGCATCGAAGGTGTGTGCCCTGCCCAGCTCCCTGCTCCAGGGGGCACAGGAGGGCCAGGGGAGGGCCTAGGACCTGCCCCCGGGGGCTTCCCTACTTGCTGGGTGATGGCAGGAGAGGGAGAGAACTTCTCTCTCTCAGCTCCCCCTGGAGGGAGGAGATGGGATGGTTGGCCCTACTTTACAGATGGGAAAACTGAGGCTGGGTTTTTTCTGAAGCTCCATCTGGAGGTAGCGCAGGGCCCGGGAAGTGGTCCTGTGCCGCCACCACTATCGTCGTGGGGACTGACACCGAGCGGCTGGAGGGGCCCGCTGCTGGGAGGGGGCGCTGTAGACCCTGGCTCGTCCCTGCCAAAGCCGGCTCGGGGAGCCACGAGATGACGCTCTTGCCCTCCCCCTCCCAGGTCTCATGGGCCGCGCCATCCCGCCTGAGCGGCACAGCCCCCACCATCTCAAAGAGCAGCACCACATCCGAGGCTCCATCACGCAAGGTACCCTGCCCTCTGCTCCCCAAGTTCCCCCCGCAGGCCCGGCCACCACACCCTCGTGGAAGCTGCCACAAGCCCCCGGGTTTACAGTCGGGGTGGGCGGGGGAGGGAAGGCATACCAGAGTGCCGTGGGTGCCCAGGTACGTGGAAAGGCACGTAGCACACGAGTACATGACAGGTATGTGTGCAGGTTGAAAGGCAGAGCAAGGCAGTCCTTATGTATCTGAAAACAAAAAGAGAAAGCGAAATACTACCCATCGCCCTCAACTTTGTAGGTGTCATTTATTGAGCATCTACTGTACTCTGCGCTTGGTGCTACCCCGTGTGCTCTCTGTATAGTATCATATGGGACAGACTCCAAGAGGAAGGTACAACAGTGGGAGGATCAGAGAGGTCAGATACGCCGCCCCAGTTCTCCTGGCTGGTCGGCGGCAGGCCAGCTGCTGTGAGCCCCATTGTATGCATTTTATCTGTATTATCTCACTGAACGCTCATGCCTTGGTGAGGGCTTTCAGTTACTACTCCCATTCTATATATGAGGAAATTGAGACTCAGAGAGGGCAAGTCATGTGCTCAAGGTCACACAGCAAGTGAGGACTTGAAGCCAGGTAGTCTGGCTCCAGAATCTGCCAGCATGGAGGCCCCAGGTTAGGATGGGCGAGGTGGGGTGCAGGCGCAAGGGTCAGCACCCCGTCCTCCCCGGCAGGGATCCCACGATCCTACGTGGAGGCCCAGGAGGATTACCAGCGTCGGGAGGCCAAGCTCCTGAAGCGTGAGGGCACGCCGCCCCCGCCCCCCCCACCCCCACGGGACCTGGCCGAGGCCTACAAGGCCCGGCCCTTGGAGGCCCTGGGCCCCCTGAAGCTGAAGCCGGCCCACGAGGGCCTGGTGGCGACAGTGAAGGAGGCCGGCCGCTCCATCCATGAGATCCCACGGGAGGAGCTGCGGCGCACGCCTGAACTGCCGCTGGCCCCGCGGCCGCTCAAGGAGGGCTCCATCACGCAGGTACGGGCACGGGGCTGGGCGGCTGGGCCAAGATCGGGGCGGCGGGTGGTGGTGGGCACCGCTCTGGCCCCTACAAATGGGGAAACTGAGGCCCAGACTTGTTGAGTGCCACGCCCAAGATCGCACAGCTGCTCGTCACTGAGCCGTCGCCACGTACATTCCAGATTCCATGCCAGGGCCTTTATACTATATCCGTGAGCTCGTTCAATTGTATTTACAGCCCACGAGAGTCATGCCTATCATCCCCATTCTCCAGGTGGAGAAACTGAGGCCCAGGGAGGTCAAGAAGCTTGCCAAACCCCAGAGCTAGTTGTAATAATGAACGCCGGTCATGGATCGAACCCTCGATCCATGACCGTAAGACATCATGACTTATCTAACGCTCACAGGAGCACTCTGAGGTGGTTCTCTTACTGTCCGCATTTTAGTGGTGAGCAAACAGGTTCAGAGAGGTTAAACAACTTGTCCAGGGTCACACAGCAAGTAAATGGCAGTTGTGCATCTCAAATCCACACGTCCCTAAATCTGCAACGTCTTTGCTTCTTGGCATCCACTTCTCCCACCAGCATGTTGCACCTCACCCTACCCCCACCCCCGTGGCTCTGGCCCCCCAGAGGCCCCAGCCTGGTAGGGGAAGATGAGCTCTGATTGTGTGAGGAGCTGGTGGGTGGAAACCACCTAAGGACCGCTGTCTCTTCACGTGGTCAGAGGTGGCTGATGTGAATGAGGAAGGAGCCTGGGGTCCATCGGGGGCTGCGTGGCTGTGAGGTGGCAGGGACTGGGGAGGGTGTCCAGGAGGCCTACAGCTGGCTAACGGCACAGCGGTGCCCCGGGAGAAGGCGGGAGGGGTGGGAAGATCGTCGAAGGCCAGGGGACGGGTTTGGCTCTCAGCCTCTGGGCAGTTGTGAAGCCATTGGCAAGAGTCCACCAATGGATCCAAAAGGGAGGCCAGTCTGCTTCTGGAATATTCTTTTTAAAATAAGGGCATTTCCCCTTCTTAAGAAAGTAATTAAAACACTCCTGAATAAAAGCAGAGTTCTCTTACTTGGCAAAGACACAGAGCCCACCGTATCCTGGGTTGCCCCGGCCTGTGCAGACAGGGTGGGGTCTTCTCCCAGGCGGCCCGGCTGCAGCTCGTCCATGACCCCTGTTTCTTCAGCCGCCCTTTCTGGCCATAGAGCAAACATAAACCTCAGCCCTGACCTCTGAGACCTGAGCCTCAGGGCGGTGGAGCTGCATTTTGCAGCTGGCTTTTCTGGCTCAGCATTGGGTGGGCCGCAGAGGGTCCCAGACTGACAGGAAGAAGGTATTTGCCCTCGTGGGGGTGTTAAGTCTCTCTCCAGCAAACCCCAAGGGCCAACAGAGGTTCCCCCACTTGCCCCAGGAAGGGCTGACCTCTGAACTTTGTGCCCCCTTCCACAGCCCCCCAGGTGGCTCCGGTGGCCAGGGTCCAGGACAGGGGTGGACAGGGCAGGGACAGGTGTGCGCTCGTCTTAGGCTTAGCAGGGCCCTTCCTCCCCCGCCCCTGGAGGCATGAGATGTCGCTCCCATTTCATAGCCGAGAAACTGAGGCTCAGAGAGGTTGTGCGGCTGATGCTCACCCCCCCCCGTTGCCCCTCAGGGCACCCCGCTCAAGTATGACACCAGCACGTCCTCCACCGGCTCCAAAAAGCACGACGTGCGCTCCATCATCGGCAGCCCCGGCCGGACGTTTCCAGCGGTGCACCCGTTGGACGTGATGGCCGACACCCGGGCGCTGGAGCGCGCCTGCTACGAGGAGAGTCTGAAGAGCCGGCCGGGCGCTGTCAGCAGCTCGGGGGGCTCCATCACCCGGGGGGCCCCGGTCATCGTGCCTGAGCTGGGCAAGCCACGGCAGAGCCCCCTGACCTACGAGGACCACGCGGCGCCCTTCGCCAGCCACCTTCCCCGTGGATCACCGGTGACCACACGGGAGCCAACGCCGCGCCTGCAGGAGGGTGCGTGGGGCGGGGCGCGAGGTGGGGCGGGGCCACGGGTGGGGCGGGGCCTCGGTGGGCTCCGGTCTCTGAAACTGCCTCACCATCCACTCCTTAGCTCAGGAGCCTCCTCGGGGCCACCACATCCATTCCACCGGCCAGACCGGTGGGTTCTACCTCCAAACCCTCCTCAGGATTCTCTCCGTCTCTCGGCCACCTCCACATCACCTGGCTTCCCTGACTTCTCTCTTGTCCTGCTAATAACCTGCTCCCCAAACGGCAGCCTGAATACTTTTTTTGAAATATTTACATCAGATTACGCCCCTGTTCTGCTTAAATCTTTCCAGTGACTTCTCACCGCACTTAGGAAAAAAATCACCCTTTTCCGCCATGGCCTTGGGAGCCTGCAGGATTCCGCCCCACCCGCCTTTCCACCTTACTGCCAGATTCCTTTATCTGCTGCTTTATCTCTCTTCCTTGACCACACTCAGCTCATTCTTTGCTCAGGACCTTTGCACGTGCTGTCCCCTGTGCCTGAAATCCGGCCTCCCCCCCACAGCCCACCACCCGCCTTTCAGATCTTTACCTAACTGGTTTCTTTTGTGCCCTTCAGGACTCTGTTCAAATGTCACATCCTCAGGGAGGCCTCTTAGGACCACCCTCCCCCGCTTCAGTATTCTGGTCACATTCTGTCACATTTAAAAATTTTCTTCAGAGCATTTATTACTCTGAAATTCTTTTTCGATGACTAGTTGATCGTCTGTCTCCTGCACTGAATGTCAGCCACACGGGGGCCAGGATTTTTCTGTTTTGTTCAGCGGGGTAGCCCTAGCTCTTAGAAAGTGCTCGGCATGTCGTAGACACTTAATAAATATTTTTGGTTGATTGAAGGAATGCACAAGAAAGGGAACGAAGGAAAGAAAGAAAGAACTTTTTAAAAGAACTAAAAAAAAAAAACAGAAGCAAGTGAGTGAATGAATAAATAAAAGGAAAAATGAGCTAGACGCCAATGGATGGATGACAAGCCCTGGTCCCTGGGATCCCAGAGACCCTACCCTCAAATGACTTCCCATAAGCACTAGCCTCGGCAGCCCCCGTGTCGCAGGCTGGGACGCGTGTGGCACAGAGGTCTGACGCCACCCCCACTCGGCCTGTCCCCACAGGCAGCCTCCCGTCCAGCAAGGCATCCCAGGATCGCAAGCTGACGTCCACGCCCCGTGAGATTGCCAAGTCCCCGCACAGCACCGTACCTGAGCATCACCCCCACCCCATGTCGCCCTACGAGCACCTGCTCCGCGGCGTGAGTGGCGTGGACCTGTACCGCGGCCACATCCCGCTGGCCTTTGACCCCACCTCCATACCCCGTGGGATCCCTCTGGATGCAGGTGATTGTCCCGGAGCCACAGAACCCTGTGGCATCAGGGTCAGCCCGAGGGCTCCTCAGGCATCCACTAGGCGCCACTAGGTGGGGAAACTGAGGCATGGGGGCGGGGAGACCCGACAGTGTCATCGTGTCAACAGTTTCGGTGAGAAACAGGACTTCTCTTAGGGGGTCTGACGGACACGCTGGGTTAAACGTTTTTCAGTGGTTCTCTTTTCCTGCGGAACTTATCAGTGCCTTTAAAATTGCAAATGTATCAGAAGAGGGCTCAAGGGTGAGCGTTCCCCAGACGGACACGATCTGAAAATCCGTTTAGAAGGATGCAGCCCTTAGGTATTTTAGTGATCCGCGTTTTGGATGCCCTGTGTCTGGGGGAGTTTCCATCCAAAGAACATTATCCGAGGGTTTTTCTCCTTCTAGGCTCTCAGTTCCGTTTTCTGGGGGGTGTTTGGGAGAAGCTGTGAGGCTATTGAGACAGGCGGGGCGGGGGGGACGTCACTCCCAGCCGAGGTGTGGGCCGGCCTGACCTTGCTCCCCTTCTCCTGGCAGCCGCTGCCTATTACCTGCCCCGGCACCTGGCCCCCAACCCCACCTACCCACACCTGTACCCTCCTTACCTCATCCGCGGCTACCCTGACACGGCGGCCCTGGAGAACCGCCAGACAATCATCAACGACTACATCACCTCGCAGCAGATGCACCACAACGCGGCCACCGCCATGGCCCAGCGAGCTGACATGCTGAGGGGCCTGTCACCCCGCGAGTCCTCGCTGGCGCTCAACTACACCGCCGGCCCGCGAGGTGGGTGGGGCAGAACCCGCCACCCAGAACTGGCCTTGTTCCCGGTCCGCCCAGGGTCCCGAGAGCACGGGACACGCGCCTGCCCGCGCATGCACGTCTGTCCTTGCCGAGGCGGCTCGCGCAGTCGCCTTAGAGGCTCGGGTGGGGAGGTATCGCTGCGCTGAGAGCACACACACAGCTGGCGGGTGGTGCAGGATTACGTGTGGTGTGTGTCCTGGATGCATGCACACGGGCTCTGCATGTGCTTGTGTCCTCTTGGTATGTGCGGTCCTTGGAGTTTAAAAAAAAAAAGATGGACATGGTGAGGCTGTTTGGACTTCAGGTCCAGCCTCTGGTTGCTTTGCATATGCACATTACAGCCGCCTTGTGGAGACACTTCTGGAATGTGCTTCCGGAACAAGCAAGTACTGGTTACGGGCCAGTTGGTAGAATCGGCCACGCTAGGTATTTCGTACAGTGGGGATTGAACGCCAGGAAAGGACTGCTTGGGGTCAAAGGCAAAAAGGGCGCGCACCTAAAGAGCAAAATGGGCATAGCGAGGTATGCAGGGGTGCCAGCTGCAAGCCGCCTCCACTTCAGGGTTTGGGAGCGAAGGCACTGGGTGCTGTGAGCGCCCGGCGTTCAGAGAAGGGTCCTGCGGGCCCGGCGCGGGGACCAAGGAGGGAGCGTCCGGCCGTGCCGCCCCTCGGGGGACGCGCGGTGCTCCGCCGGCTGGGGTAGTACAGCCAGCAGGCAGCCTGGCCCCTCTCCTCCCCCGACCGCTGCAGCCCGGCCCCACCTCCTCTCTCACAGGCATCATCGACCTGTCCCAAGTGCCACACCTGCCTGTGCTGGTGCCTCCGACACCAGGCACTCCAGCCACCGCCATGGACCGCCTAGCCTACCTCCCCACGGCACCGCAGCACTTCGGCAGCCGGCTCAGCAGCTCCCCGCTCTCCCCAGGTGATGCCCCCACCCCCGTTCTGGGCGTCCTCGGGCAGATGCCGTGCCCTCTCTGTTCCACCCCGGGAGACACGTCCAGGGCCCTTCCCGTCCCCGGGGCTGAGCCGCAGGCCTTTGGCTCTCCAGGAGGCCCCACTCACTTGACAAAACCCACGGCCACGTCCTCGTCCGAGAGGGAGCGGGAACGGGAGAAGTCCATCCTCGCGTCGGCCGCCACGGTGGAGCACGCGCCCATCTGGAGACCCGGTAGGACGTCGGAGCCGCGAACGCGCGCCGCGGGTCCCTGTGGCTGCGCGTGGCCCGCCCCTCTGATGCAGCGGCTCGTTCCCACCAGGTACCGAGCAGGGCGGCGGCGGCGGCAGCGGTGGCGGCGGCGGCGGCGGCGGCGGGAGCAGCGGGAGCCGGCCCGCCTCCCACCCCCACCAGCACTCGCCCATCTCACCCCGGACCCAGGACGCCATCCAGCAGAGGCCCAGCGTGCTGCACAACACGGGCATGAAGGGTATCATCGCCTCCGTGGAGCCCAGCACGCCCACGGTCCTGAGGTGGGCCAGGTTGGCACCGGGGAGGGGACAGGCGGGGGGTGGAGGGGGTGCCGGGCCCCGGATACGGGCTGGGGGCTGCGCAAGCGTACCGAGGGGCTGGGAGGCATACGGGAGAGCGAGCGCTGGCCGGGCGGATAGGTGGCTAGGTAGGTGAGAAGGCAAATAGGTGGGTGATTGGGTAGGTCGGATGGGTGGGGGAACGGATGAATGGGTGGGTGGGCGGGAAAGCGGACGGATGACAGGTGAGTGAGTGGATGTATAGGAGCGTCAGTGGTGGGTAGATGGGCGGCAGAGCTAGTTGAACGGGCGGGTGGGTGGGTGGCTGGATAGATGATGGCGGGTGCATGGATGGATGGTTGTGTCAGAGAGCTAGGTAATAGGTGGCTGGATGGAGGTGGGTGAACAGATGGGTGGGTAACTGGATGGAGGTGGGTTAGGTGGGCGAGCAGGTAGGTGGACGGGTGGGTGGTTGGGTTGGGTTAGGTAGGTGGGTGGGCGGGTGGGTGGATAGATGGGTAGGCAGACAGGTGATGAGTTGGGTAGATGGCCGGGGGGGTTGGGTGGGTAGATGGATGATGGGTGGGTGGGTGGGTGAGTAGCTGGCTAGGTTGTTGAGCTCACGAATGGGGTCTGTGGAGCAGCGAGGGAGAGACAGAGTGAGGCCTGCGAGGAGAGCCTTTGCTGTTCGTCTCAGGATTCAGCAGGGCCCTACAGGGAGGAGATAGTGTCTCTCTTGCCCGGACAAAGTCCAGAGGTTCCGTGAAGATGGGAGGAGCTGCAGAGGTCCCATATGTGTCCCCCCAGCCACCCCCCGGAGTCCACTTCCTATATCACAACAGGCCCAAGACCCACCGCCCACTGCCCGCCCAAGGTCTGTGGGCAGAGCTGCCCGATGGGGGAGGGGGCTTCCCCGGTACCCCTCCCTGCCCAGGGACAGTTTGGAGGCGGCTGCTTCTTCCAAAATGAAGTATCCGTTCACGCGAGTATCCTTCCGTTTGGCTGCTCTAAATCATACCTTCCCCACCACCATTGCCATTATGAAAAATGACATCATCTCCCGGGAGCATAGGCTTGTCCCCTCTGAGTCAGGTCCCCAGCGGGTACCCAGGGCAGGAGCGCCTGACTCTCAGCGCGGGGTGCCCGGGCATGAGCTCCCGCCGGCAACCACCGGGGAGAAGCTGTGGCGGGGACATCAAGCGCTTTCCCAGTGACAGCTGAGTAAGACCCCTGGGGGAGAGGGTTAGCACAAGGCTTCCTCATGGAAACGCCAGGCCGGACGGGCCACGAGAGGTGGGGTCGGGCCGGCTCGTGTCCAAGCCTGTTTCCTCACCTGCACGCTGACTCTGTGAAGGTCAGAGAGAGTGCGCCCGTGCACTCCTGCTTCCTGGTGGGCCTGCGGTGGGTCTCCTGCCCTGTGCTGGGTATGGGGGACGCGGTAATGGTTGACGCAGGCAGTGCCCTCTTAGGGCTTACGGGCCGGACCCCTAAGCCGCTGGGGTGAGGAAGAGTGCTGCAGGCAGAGGGGATGGCAGGGAGCCCCGTGTGGCCCCTGATGGCGGAGGCGGGAGAGCGGGGCCCCACTGCCCTGTCCTCTAACCACCCGCCCTAGCCCACCCTCTGGGCCTTTGCCCTTAGCCTTCTGACTCTCCACGTGGGTCACTCATTTCCTCCCCAGCGCACGCGCCGGCCCCTCAGAGAGTCCCCGTGAGACCTGCCTAAGAGCTCCCTTGCCGTTCTCTTGGCAGAACGTGACCCGGACTCATTCACCTCCGAGCAGTCGCCACGCTGATAGGGCTTTAATTTATCACGTTATCACGTTAAGACGCGCGTAGTCTGTCTTCTCACCTAGAACGTAGGGCCCTTTTGTCTGTTTTGTGCACTGCCATACCCCAGCGTCTAGAACAGCGCCTGACACATAGTAGGTGCTCAGTAAAAAGTTTGGGGCTGACAAGCTGATGAGCTGATGGGCTGGATGGACGACGGGTGGATGGGGTAGGTGAGGCCACGCGGCACGGGGGCTCGCAGGTCACGGCCAGCAGCGTTCATCCTGAGAGCGGTAGGGAGCGTGGGAGCTCTTCCGGGCAGGGCTGACTCCACAGGGTGTCTAAGTGAGGGAGTGACCCCGCCTCGGCCTCACGGGCCCCGGCTGCGGCTCCCGCAGCCGCCGACCCTCCCTCTCTCCTCCCACAGGTCCACCTCCACCTCCTCGCCTGTCCGCCCTGCCGCCACATTCCCACCCGCCACCCACTGCCCACTGGGTGGCACCCTCGACGGGGTCTACCCCAGCCTCCTGGAGCCTGTCTTGCTGCCTAAGGAGGCCCCGCGGGTCGCCCGGCCCGAGCGGCCCCGAGCGGACGCCGGCCACACCTTCCTCGCCAAGCCCCCAGCCCGTGCGGGGCTGGAGCCCGCGTCCTCCCCCGGCAAGGGCTCCGAGCCCCGGCCCCTGGCACCGCCTGGCTCCAGCCACGCAGCCATCGCCCGCGGCCCGGCAAAGGGCCTCACGCCCCACCACGCCAGCCCGGACCAGCCAGCGCCGCCCGCCTCGGCCTCGGACCTGCACCGGGAAAAGACTCAAAGTAAACCCTTTTCCATCCAGGAATTGGAACTCCGTTCTCTGGGTAAGACCACCCTGACAGCGGCCACCTTCATAGACGCGATAATCATGCGTCAAATTGCTCACGATAAAGGGCCGCGAGAAGGAGGTTCGCTGGCCAACGACTCCCCTCGCGATGGTAAGACTTCTGGCCCCGCCGCCCACCCGCTCCGTCTTGTGGCCTAAAGATATTTTCAGATCTCTGCTTTTTATTTTTCCCCCATTTTTCGTTGGTTTTGGTATTTTGTTTTGAAAGTCGTCTTCGTCAATTGCACGCTCTGATGGTTCCTCCAGCCGCGCACACCCCCTCTGAGCGGGGGTGGGGGGGCAGCCTCATCCTTTGCACATCGTTTTACCATGATTTTTTTGTGTTGTTTTGGATTTTCGCTTTTTTTCCTTTAATGAATGGATCTGTGATTTTGACTTTAGCCGCGCCTCCCATCTCCGCCTTTGCGCCTTTGTCTGGGGAGCGGGGCTGCCGAGGGGCGCAGGCCGCTGATGCCGCCGCCTGCTGCCCTGTGTGGTCTGGAGGACGCTAGACGGGGAGGGGGGGCAACGCCGCCACTTTCCAGGAGGAGCTGGGAACCTGCCCCCTGCGTCCTGCCCAGGTCGTGAGGGAGTCTTGGGGGTGCCCTGCCCCAGCCGCCAGCCAGCAGCCCCGGGGACGGGGGCGTCCTCCGTGCCGGAGTGCGGGGCTGTGGCCCGGTGGGGACACTGGGACCCGAGTGTCACTCCCTCCCCAGCCCTCACCGCCCGTCCGCCGCCCCTACTTTCCCTTCGCAGAGACTCATCCTCCCCCATCTCACCTCCCCCCACCCCCACCCCCACCCCCGCCCGCCGCCCTGCCAGCGCCGCGGGGCTCTGTCTCCGTCCCTTTCCCACCTGTGCTGCTGTCCAGCTCTCGCTCTGCTTGGACCTCTCCCCGTCGCCCTCCAGCCGCCTGCCTGTGCACCCGTCCTCCGCGCCGCTTCTGCGTCCAGCTCTCCCTGCAGCCCCCGCCCCTCTCTCCTCCCTGTGCACCCCCCTCCAGCCCCGCCGGCCGGCCGGCAGACTCCGCTCTGGCTCTCTCCCTCTCTCTCCCTCCGCCCCAGCTCCCACCCCCGGCCTGGGGGGGCCCCGGCAGGGCAGCGTGGGAGGGTAGGCTGGGAGGGACAGCCTGGCCCTGGCGCTGGCCTGACCTGCGGCCTCACCCGGCTTCAGGTTACCACGGCGGCTACAGCCCTGATGGGGTGGAGCCCGTGAGCCCCGTGAGCTCACCCAGCCTGACCCATGACAAGGGGCTCCCCAAGCACCTGGAGGAACTCGACAAGAGCCACCTGGAAGGGGACCCGCGGCACAAGCAGCCGGGTAGGGCCCCACCACACACCCCCCGCGTGTGAGGCTCGGACAGTTGTCACCCCGTCGCGCAGATGGGGAAACTGAGGCGCCCAGAGGTGGCGGGGTCGGCCTCGCGCCACAGCTCAGAGGGCAGAGCCGGGCTCTGAGGGCAGCAGCCCCGCCAGGCACACGCCTCGCCCCCCTCAGCCACGCCCTGAGCCGCCCTGCTCTGCCCGCAGGCCCGGGGAAGCTCAGCGGCGAGGCTGCACACCTCCCACACCTGCGGCCGCTGCCCGAGAGCCAGCCCTCGTCCAGCCCGCTGCTCCAGGCCACGCCGGGGGTCAAAGGTCACCAGCGGGTGGTCACGCTGGCACAGCACATCAGTGTAACTACCCCTCCTCTGCCCCCTCCCCGTTGCCTTCGTACCTGGGGTGGGACCC
This sequence comes from Kogia breviceps, assembly GCF_026419965.1. Taxonomy (NCBI): domain Eukaryota; kingdom Metazoa; phylum Chordata; class Mammalia; order Artiodactyla; family Physeteridae; genus Kogia; species Kogia breviceps. Next base: position 84,345,007 of record NC_081324.1, on the reverse strand, counting down.
GGCCCCGAGGAAGGGGTGGGGGAGGGTCCGCACGCCCTCTGGTGGGTAAACTGAGTCCCGGTGAGGTGAGCCAGGGATCCGGGGCCTGGTGAGGGCAAAAGCCGCGCCAGGGGCCCCCGAGTCTCAAACTCGGGTGCTGTATCCGCCCCCTCATGCAGCCGACGGAGCCTCAGGTGCGCGAGCCCGGCCGCGATCCACACCTTACACCCGCTGCTCAGGGGAACCCGACCCACCCGGGGGCCCCCTGTGAGACTCGGGCCCGTGCCCCCACCCCACGCACCTGGGGCCACCGAGGCGCTGTGGGCACGCCCGAGGCCCCCGGGTTCTGCCCCCAAGGCTCCGTCCGGCCCTCACCCCGCCCGGAAGGTGCTGGCAGACGGCCGGCGCCTGACCCCGCTCCCGCCCCCTGACCCTTGGCCTGCAGGAGGTCATCACGCAGGACTACACGCGGCACCACCCGCGGCAGCTCGGCGCGCCCCTCCCCGCCCCCCTTTACTCCTTCCCCGGAGCCAGCTGCCCCGTCCTGGACCTCCGCCGCCCGCCCGGCGACCTCTACCTCCCGGCCGCGGACCACGGCGCCCCGGCCCGTGGCTCACCCCACGGGGAAGGGGGCAAGAGGTGAGCGCTGGGTGGGAGACGGGGTGCCCCTCGCTGCTCACCGCCGAGAGGGCTCCGTTCGGGGTCTGCTGCGGAACGCTCGAGCCCCGTAAAGTGCGAGGAGAGACCGAGGTTCCGGGAGACCGGGGAGTCTGCCCGGGGTCACGGCGCAGCTGGACAACAGCTGTTACGCACGCCGCCCTCGGGGGCTTCCAGGCGCCAAGCTGGACACTCGGCACATGCTAAGCAGGATCCTCGCCGCAGTCTTAGGAAGTGTAGGCAGCGTCATCCCATTTCACAGACGAAGAAACCGAGGCACAGAGCGGCGAATTCACTTGCCCGTAGGGACGCAGCCAGTAAGCGCCGGAGCTGGGATTCGAAGCAGAGCCGCGTGGGTGGAGAGCCGCCCCCTAACGGGCACATACACACTTGCGCTCCTGGTTACGCCTGGGGGGCTCCCTGGTCAGAGAGGAGAGGAACGGAGAGGGACCCCCACTCTAGGGTGAAGGAGCCATTCCGGGTGGCGCACGGAGCTGGGGAGACAGCGGCATGTCTTTGGGGGAACAGCGGGGTCCCCGGCGTCAGGGTGCAGCAGGGGTTCAACAAAGTGCCACCCGTGGGCCAGATTCAGCCCACGGCCTGTTCTTGCATATGGCCCATGAGCCAGAGATGATTTTACGTTTTTAAAGGGTTGTTTTTTAAAGAAGGAGAATATGCAGCAGAGGCTACAAGCGGCCCACAACGCCGGAAGTGTTTGCTCTCTGACCCTTTGCAGGAAGAGCGCACTGATCCCTGGTTTAGAATGAGGCAGGGCTCAGCGGGGGGTGGAGCAAGGGATGCGCCCCCTTCGAGAGGGAGAGCTCTGAGCTCTGACCACCGCAGGGACCCTCTCTCCGCCCAGGTCTCCAGAGCCAAGCAAGACGTCAGCCTTGGGCAGCAGTGAGGATGGTATAGAACCTGTGTCCCCGCCGGAGGGCATGGCAGAGCCCGGGCATCCCCGGGGCACCATGTACCCGCTGCTGTACCGGGACGGGGAGCAGGTGGAGCCCAGGTACCTTCACGGCAGCCCCTCCCCTTCCTGGACGCTCAGGCCTCGGGCCCTTGCCCACCTGTGGCCTCGATCCACCACTGTGCAGCTGGGGGCTTGGCAAGGGCTTTGGGGCGCAGCCGGGGGGCCGGCCAAGACTTGGCGGACCTCCACGGCAGCTTCCTGAGCCTTGGGCTGGGCTCTCTTAGCTCAGGCGCCCGGCCCCTGTTGCCGGCACTTGAGGATCTGAGAAATACAGAGCTAAGTGTGCTGGACCAAACTGGGGCCCCCGGGGAGGCAGGGGGGATGGAGGTGGAGAGAAAGGCCCCCTGACCTCAGGGCAAGACGTGGTCTGAGCCCACTTTGGTTCCCGAGGCTCTTTTCTGGGAGTCCGGCTATCGCAGGTAGACGGGCGTGGCCCACCAGGGCAGCTGGGGCTCTGCAGAGACACCCTGAGCCCGAGGATAGGTGGGTGACAGAGGGAATTTCGGAAGACGTGGGCCCTAAGCAGCGGGGGAAGCGAGCACGAGGTGGGAGAAGCTTCATTCTGAATTTCTAAGGCAGCCCAGGTGGTAAGCACCCCATCCTCAAGGGTGTGCGAGCTCAGCACCAAGCGGACTGACCCGGGGTGTCTGATCCTCGCAGCAGGATGGGCCCCAAATCCCCAGGCAACACCAGCCAGCCGCCGGCCTTCTTCAGCAAGCTGACCGAGAGCAACTCGGCCATGGTCAAATCTAAGAAACAGGAGATCAACAAGAAGCTGAACACCCACAGCCGGAACGAGCCGGAATACAGTAAGGGGCCCGCCCTGCTTGGGAGCGGGGCTGCCGGGGGCTGGGGCTTAGCACAGCCGGGTGGACCCGCCGACCACCTCTGCCACCGGCCCGCCACCTCACGCTCAGGGAGCCCGCCTTGTCCCTCTTCTTCCCGTAGGCGTTTGCCGGGTTGTCACAGCGTGACGCCGGCACACAGGGGGCACTCAGGGAATTTTGGCAGGCACGGGTCCATTCGTCCTGGGCGCCCGAGGTCGGGGTCACGGCCTTACAAGGACCCCGTGTGTACCCCATGCACGAGGCGCCTCACGTCTGTGATTTCTTTTCCCCGTGTATGTGGTTACTGGACGTTAAGTCCTAGCTTAGCTCCACCTCTCAGCACAGTGCCTGGTACATAGCAGATGCTCGAGAGGACACGTGAGTGGGTGAAGCAGTGAAAGAAGGAACATCACATCCCGGGCCTCAGAAAGCTCGTTAGCGCGGGGAGCTTGGGGACCTTGCAGAGGCTTTTCTCTTTCTGGGGCTGGAGTCGCAGCCTTGCAGGCAGCCACCGGCCCGGGCTGGTAAGTCCAGGACCTTTGCCAAGTGCTGTGCCTGGGCCAGTAGATCAGCAGCCTCAGCGAGCTGGCTCGAAATGCCGGCTCTCAGGCCCCGCCCCAGCCCTGCTAGATCCGTCTGCATTGCGCAAGCTCCCAGGTGGCGCGCCTTGCCTAGACCAGACAGGGGACCCCGGGGGCGGGGGGGGAGCAGGTGCTTTCCAGGACCTGTAGGCCTCACCCGTCTCGTCATCCCCTCCAGATATCGGCCAGCCCGGGACGGAGATCTTCAACATGCCCGCCGCCACCGGAGCAGGTAACCGGTCGCCCTGGGCTGCTCGGCCCGACAGCCCGTCCCCTCCCTCCCCCTCCCCCGTCACTGTGCGCCCAGGGAGGTCAGGCTGGGTGTCTGGACCTGGAAGGAGACTCGGGAGTGAGGCCTCGGAGGTCACTGGGCCTCACATCGGCCGTAGCCATGGTGACAGGTGGCCTTTCACAGTTCAAGTGTGTCCCCTCCTCTGCAGTGGGGATGCAGAGGAGGGGACAGACGCCTGCAGTGGGGATACGGACACACACAAAAGGCCGGCGGGGCCTGGCACGGAGTGTCTATTTGGAGTTCAATTTCAAGGCCTTCTGGTGCCTGTAGTACAGTATTAGAATCACACGCAACTACCCGGAACCCGTCTGTTGGGACCTCAGATGGAGATGTGAGTGTGTGGAACGGGCCTGTGTGTGCACGTGGGCCACGTGGGCATTTTTTTATAGGTGGGGCATCAGTTTTACTTGAAAATTCCATCCAGGGAGCTGGGGAAACAGTGCAGATGTATTCCGGAGATGAGTGTAAAATTCACACACATGTTTTTTAATATAAGTTTATTGTATGTATTTATTTTTGGCTGTGTTGGGTCTTCGTTGTTGTGCGCGGGCTTTCTCTAGTTGCGGCGAGCGGGGGCTACTTTTTGTTGCGGTGCACGGGCTTCTCGTTGCGGTGGCTTCTCTTGTTGCAGAGCACGGGCTCTAGGCGCGTGGGCTTCGGTAGTTGCAGCACGTGAGCTCAGTAGTTGTGGCTCGCGGGCTCTAGAGCGCAGGCTCAGTGGTTGTGGCGCACGGGCTTAGTTGCTCCGCGGCAGGTGGGATCTTCCCGGACCAGGGCTCGAACCCGTGTCCCCTGCATTGGCAGGCGGATTCTCCACCACTGCGCCACCGGGGAAGCCCCCACACACATTTTTACACTGAAACTTAAGCCTTCTGTGATGTGTTGGAGCCCGTGGGGTTACACGGCATTTCCGCTGCCTCTGTAGAAGGACTGGGACGGGGCTTTGGGGAAGCACCTGGCGTCTGGTGCGAAGCAGCTGAGCCAGAGCAGCCAGGGCTGACCCTCCGCCAGAGGCCTGCCCGGTGTGGGGAGGAGCGAGGCGTCTTTGGGGGGATGTGCTGACCTTCCCCGAGGGCCGTCACAGCTCTGGGAATGTGGTGAGCAAAAGGCAGCCGTTGGATTTTATCAGGGGGCCGCGGGGCCTCTAAATGGGGGCCCCAACTGGGGAATGTCCGCCCACCCAGAGGCTAGGCGCCGGGGGCTTGGCTGAGCCTCAGGCAATGGGGAGGAGCCAATTCGGTCAAAACAAGAAGATGGACAGAAATGAATGTTTTCATTTCAGAGATGCTCTCATACACCGACCCAGGTGCACGTGTGTGTAGAAATTCATGCGGTACAAGGAACTTGTATATAATTTAGATGCAACTTTTTTTCAAAGCAGTTTAGGCCACACACACAAAATTTCCCCAGACCCCGGTCTCTGCTGCTTAATTAGCTCCTGCTTTAGGACTGGAGACGGTCGGCTTCCTGCCTAGCACTGACAGACCACGGACCCGTGACCTTGGGTGGCGGGTTCAGTAACGTCTGTGATCGTAGGATGCTAAGCTACCAAGGAACCATCGTGACCTGTATCCCTCGCATCTTTTTTCCCCACTTCCCAGCGTCCTAGTTCGAAGGATCATAAATGCTTCTCCCCCCTCCCCGCCCCACTGACCCCCGCTGGAAATTTTGCTTTTTCTTGACCGACATGACTTTTTTTAAGTGCTGATGAAGCATGGCCAAGACACAGCTAAAAACCTGCCAAGGGGTCCCATGGCTGTGAATGAGTTTGAAACTAACAGGAAGAAAAGAAAATGAAAACATAGACAGCAGACAGTTGCTTTAGAAATGTGATTTCAGATGCTGCCATGTTGCTCTGAACCTCCCAGTAACCATCGGTCCAGTTTACAGACGAGTTAGGGGTCAGCCAGACCCGTGATTCGGCCACTGGTGATCATACAGTTGACTTAAGAGTGGAAGTTTTTAAAGTCCATGAAGATTTTGCCCAGGGGCAGGCAGAGAGCTCCGTCGGAGGTTTTTGGAAGCAAAGTCTGGTTTAACAAAAATTCCAAAAAGAGGCACCTTCCCCGGGGTTTGCAAACGTCCCCAGAATGGTTCACAAGCAAACACGAGAGGGACAGAAAACCTGGCAAACAGAAAACGAGGCCGAACTGGCGGGACTTTGGAGCGGGCGTCTGGAAGGATTCGTGAGGGACAGTTGTCGATCGGACCGCTCTGTGCCGGGCGGCTGGGCCGGGGGCGGCCATGTGACTGTTTCCAGCTCTGCCCTGACCCCCGCACGCACCGTAACTGCATGGCTGCGACCCCCCTCTCCACCGTCCGTCTCTGCACCTCTTTCTCCTTGTGGCTCCCGGGCGGCGAGAGGGGGTGCCAGGAGAGTTAGACCCAGCTGCGGGGGCAGACCGGGGGCTTGAGGGTCCCAGGCCTCGCAGGCGGGGGCGGCCGGAGGGACCGTCTGGTCACCTGCCCTCCATTCCTCCCTGCCGTCCCCGGGAACCAGGGTGGACCCCTCCCCCCCCAACGCCCAGCGCTGAGCTCTGGCTTGACTTAGTTTCCCAGCAGCCCTTCCCCCAAATAAGGGGACCCCCTGACCCTGCTCCCCGCTCCTTTTTAAGGCCACTTGATTTGTTTTTTAAAAAAGAAGCAGCCCCAGCTGGGGTCAGGGAGCCAGAAGGGGCTTCTGATTTCCCCGAGGGCAGAGCAGGAACGAGGCTTGGGGGGCGGTCATCTCACCCCCCCCAGCCCACCTCTTCCCCCACCAGGAATTCCTGAGAGCTTCCAGGGCCCGAGCTGTGACTCAGCCCTCCTGCCCCCGTCTCCCTGCAGCGGAAACACGGGGGGGGAAGATAGGGAAATCAAGAATCGTTGCTTTGCCAAAATGTGCTCACTGTGTATTCTTTCTTCTCCTCCCTCTCTCCCTCTCTGCTTCTCCCCCCCCCTCCCCCCTTGTCCCTCTGGCCCCTCCGGCCCCCTCTGTGTGTGTGTCTCTCTCCCAGGCCTCATGACCTGCAGAAGCCAGGCGGTGCAGGAGCATGCCAGCACCAACATGGGGCTGGAGGCCATTATTAGAAAGGCGCTCATGGGTAAATATGATCAGTGGGAGGAGAGCCCGCTCAGCGCCAATGCTTTTAACCCTCTGAATGCCAGTGCCAGCCTGCCCGCTGCTATGCCCGTAACCGCTGCTGACGGACGGAGGGAACACGCGCTCACCTCGCCAGGTCTGCAGGCCTCCTCCTCCGCCCCGGTGTCATTAATCCTCCTGCCTCCCTCCGCGTTCCTCTGACCAACCCCCCTCCAGCTTTGGAGCTTGTGACTCTATATTTTTGTGCGTGTTTGACGTGGTCCTGGAGTTGGGTAAACCCCAAGCCGGGCGGGCACCCCCAGGTGTCTGCGTGGCCCCGGTCTGCCCTCGCCCACTGGGCCCGAAGGAGCTGCCGCTTTTCTAAAAACACTCACACCGCTGCCCGAGCCCTGCCCTGCCTTCCTCCCCTGCTGGACATTCGTCCCGGGATGCCCACGTCCTGGCCCGTATCCTGCGTCTCCCTGCGGGGAGATCAGGCCGGAGTGAGGACCCACCTTCTCTGTGTGGATCGGGGGGTGGGGGGGCCTTGGGCTCACGGCAGCCAGGCCAGTGGGCCCAGTGTCTGCTGCGGCCACCAAGCATGTCCACGGCTGGCCCTCGGGGCTGATGGGGAGGCGACCAGCGTCTGTGTGCCAGATCCAAACTCAGATGAATCAGGGAAACCAGACAGGCTGGCTCGCCCTCTGCCCTGGGTCCCTAAATCAACACTCTGCATATCAGAGCAAGGGCCAGGCAAAGAGCTCTCGAGGCATTTTTTCCTGACCTGGACACCGTGGCCCCGGGAAGTTTCTGGACTTAATGAGGGCCTAGGCCTGGCCTCAGGGGCCCTGGCTTCTCTGCACAGGGCCTGCAGCCTGCCCAGCCCCGGCACGGTCCTGGGGCAATGGTCAGGGTCAAGCCAGAGGCCTGGGGCTTGAGGTATTAGCCCCTGGTGGGTAGGGGGCCTCAGGGCAGCCTGAGGGGGCTTTGCAAGTAGTTCTACCCACTGCCCCAGTAGCGACCCCCTCCACATCCAGACTCGTGGCGGGGTCTGGCCATTTGGTCGACCTCCTTGGCTTCCCAGGGGGCTGGGCTGCTGTTCTCCCTCCCTGGGGGGCCTGGGAAGCAGGGGTCCAAGGCCTCAGGGAGGCCCACCCCCACCCCCACCCCCACCCCTACAGTGCGAGCGCTGTCCTCAGTCCGACTCAGCCCCTTCCCACGTGTCCCCCTGCAGGTGGTGGCGGGAAGGCCAAAGTCTCTGGCAGACCCAGCAGCCGAAAAGCCAAGTCCCCGGCCCCAGGCCTGGCGTCTGGGGACCGGCCACCCTCCGTCTCCTCAGTGCATTCGGAGGGAGACTGCAACCGCCGGACCCCACTCACCAACCGCGTGTGGGAGGACCGGCCCTCGTCCGCAGGTGGGCCCCGGGGGGCAGGCAGGTGGGCCCCGGGGGGCAGGCAGGTGGGCCCGGCCGGCTGCCCGAGCACCTACTGTGTGCGGAGCGCGTGGTCAGGCCTGTTCTGAGACACTCGCCCAGGGCCCTGGCCAGCCGAGCTGGGGCTCGCAGATGGTCAGGATGCTTCTCGTAAGGGCCCAGGTGGAGGGAGAGGGCACGATTTAGAGAGAGGATGAAGGATTCAGGAAGCGAAGAGAGAGGCCTGTGGGCAAGGGCCGGTCCCACAGGCTTGGGGCGGGGGGGGGTGTCTCAGGGGAGCCCCGGACTTCTCTGTGCGTGCGAGGAGGTCCCTGGGGGAGGTGCGTGGTCTCCCGCAGGTTCAAGAGAGCTCTTGGCTGCAGGACAGACGCGGGGGGGGGCGAGGGCAGGAACGGCAAGGCAGCTCCCGCTGGGCTGGGCAACAGGCTGCCGGGCGTGAATGACGTGGGAGTGCTGGCAGTGAGGCCAGGCGGGCGGTTTGAGAAAGCTTCCAGGAGGTAGAAGGGGTGGGAGGCAGGAGGCCGAGGCCCCGGTTCCCGGGGTGGCAGGTGGGTGGGCCCCTGGGGGCCGCCAGGCTCACCGGGGCCTCCGGGGCGTCTCTCCCGGTCTCTCCGCAGGGTCCACACCGTTCCCCTACAACCCCCTGATCATGCGGCTGCAGGCGGGGGTCATGGCCTCCCCGCCCCCGCCTGGCCTCCCCGCGGGCAGCGGGCCCCTGGCCGGCCCCCATCACGCCTGGGACGAGGAGCCCAAGCCGCTGCTCTGCTCGCAGTACGAGACGCTCTCCGACAGCGAGTGAGGCTCAGAACGGGATGGGCCGGCGAGCGGCCGGAGCAGCGGGGCGAGGAGCGGGCGGCTGCCGACTCCCCCCACCGAGGAAGGAGCCCCTGAGTCTGCCTGTGCGCCCGTCTGTCCGTCCGTCCGTCCAGAGCCGGCATCCTTGCCTGTCTAAAGCCTTAACTACGACTCCCGCCCCGGCCGGCCCTGTGCAGTGACCTTACTCAGGGGATGTTTACCTGGTGCTCGGGAGGGGAGGGGCCGGGGAGGGGGCACGGCAGGCGTGCGGCGGCCACACGCGCACAGCCGGGGCGGCCAGGGACCCAAAGCAGGACGACCACGCACCCCCCACGCCACTGCCTCCCCACCTAACGCATCTGGAACCAAAGTCTAAACTGAGCTCGCAGCCCCCGCACCCGCCCTCCGTCCCCACCCTGCTTCGCACTCTGGACAGACGGACACAGGCCCTGTCCAGGCCCCAGCGCTCTTGTCCCGGTCCCCACGGGCTGCCCCAGCCGACGAGACCGCTGGAAACCAAGTCAGGCCAGATGGGCGGGCGACAGGGCCGGGTGCGGCCTGGGGTGAGCGGCTGCTCCGAGGAACTGGACTGTTCTTTTTCATACATCGTTGCCGCAGCGGTGGGAAGGAAAGGCAGGTGTAAATGATATATTGGTTTACAGGGTATATTTTTGATACCTTCAATGAATTAACTCAGATGTTTTAAGCAAGGAAGGACTTACCCAGTATTATTGCTGCTGTGCTTTCGATCTCTGCTTACCGTTCAGGAGGCGTGCGCAGGCCAACAGTCGGTGACCCCGTAGAGTCCGCAGGACCGAGGTGGGGCGGGGCTGCCAGCTCTCGAGCCCCCCCCCCCCCGCGTCCTCCCTCCCTCCCTCCCTTGTGGGCGGAATGAATTTGAAGGGGATTCTGTGACCGCCATCTGCGCACGGCGGTGGCGTCCTGTCATTTACACACGTTCTTCTCATTAAAAAGCGAATTATACTCGAGTTACAGAGGCTCCTTCTCTGTCTTGGCCCCGGCAGCCAGGAGGACGGGCGACTGGGCCGGGGTGGGGGTGGGGTGGGGTGGGGTGGGGGGAACGGTGGGCGTGTAGCCCGGCGGGGGACGAGGGCACATCCCCTGACTCACCGGTCTCTCCCCTCTGCAGGCGAATATTTACGCCCACGGTAAGGATGCCACCGTGCAGACCTTGAACAGTCCCACCCATGGGGAGAGTATTGAATTTTCACACCCACGAGGAGGGTGTCAGATATTCACAGCCGTGGTGACGGTATCCAAGAAGGCCATCATCAGCTCTTAACTGTTAAATACTTTAAAAAGTATTCCTGCCCACACACTATGTTAGGGAACAAACAGACCCTTTGCCGTCACTGCTTTGGATACGCGGCAGAAGAGAGAACAGCCCTCCCTCCCAGCTTGGGTCTCGAGGCAGCTGCCAACTGGCGTCTTGCAGTCTTGGTAGAACGTGTCTCAGACACGAGCTGTGTTCCTTCAGGAGCAGAGCCGGAGCTCCAGAGAGGCTGCGATGCTTTGCCACGGACGTGCATGCAGGATTGGGGCGGGGCGGGCTGTGGGGAGCAGTGGAGAGAACCGAGACCCACTGGATGCAGAAATTCCCACCCCCTGCCCAGCCTGTGAACTGGTGGTCAGCCCAGCACCTCGTCTCCCCCAGGGTGTGCACCTGGGCATGCGGAGAGATCTGCGTCCTCGGGGGACTCTGCCCACCCTTCCCGGCGCTCCAAGTTTACCCTGCGAACCTGTGCCGTGAGGTGAAACGAGCAGAGGTCTTGGGAGCCCCGCAGAGCTCGGCTTGGCGCCTGGGCTGTAGTACCGATGCCGGCAGGCAGGTGGCAGTGTTGGGCCAGAAAACAGTCTTGTCCTGCTCGGGGCCTCCCTCTGGTCCCGGGTGCAGGCCAGCCCCCACCTGCAATCCAGGATGGGTCAGGTCGTGCTGGCCACACCAGCCACAAGGGGTTGGCCATGCCTGCTGGTGCCACCCAGCATGCCACGGCACTTCCCTCAGCTGTAGTCAGACCAGAGTGATTCGGGCGGGGGTGGGAGGGACACAAGTGTCAGCCCACAGGCTCATCTCTGCCATCCCCCCCCCCCACGTCTCCATGGCCTCAGAATTGACACCACTCGGCACCTCTGTCTTCTCTGAGGGCCAGTGGCACAGACCCCACACAGTGATGTTTGTGGGGTGTAGGGAGAGCTCACGGCCTCCTGGTGCCTGTGAAGGGTCCACCGTCTCTTCCAACCTCACCCAGCCAGTCCTCAGCACCCGCCCCCCTGCAAAGGGTTCATCCCACCCCCATCTTGTTCGGTTTTCTTACTGCTCCATCTTAAAATGGAGGCCCCTGCTGTTCCCTGATCCCCAGCTCTCTGGAAAACTCCTACACATACTTCAAAACCCAGCTGGGTCATTCCCTCCTCTAAGAACCCATTATCCCTCCCCATCGTCTCTCTCCTCTGGGTCTTTGCTAACACCCTGAAAACTACTGGACAGAACCCCTCGAGAGCAAAGATCTTGCCTTTCTCTTCCTGACTCTTTTGTTGACTGAGCCCCTGGCGAGTGTTGAGCTGAACTGATGCTGTGAGGATCCGATTCCAAAGAAAATGAGAATGTGATCTGCAAAGCGCAGGACACTTGCTGGCTAATTTCCCAGTATCTTAGAACATTGTGACGTTGGTTAGAGTGCAGATTCCTGGGCTCCCCCCAGAGGATAGGAATGATTCTCTAGGTCCAGGGTTGGGGCTGGGAATCTGTGTTTTCATCCAGCGGCCCAGGTGTTTCTGATGCCGGTGACTTGCAGCTGGTGAGGGTGGTGCCCAAGGTCAGAGCTAGAACCTGGTCCCTTCACTTCTTTCTGGCCAGGAGTTCTCCAGTAAGGGCACAAGCGGCTCTGCAGAGGGAGTCCCGGCGCACCAACCGGAGCAGCTGCCGCCCACGGCGGGGGCAGGAACGGGCTGGTCCCTATAGCACTAGGGTTGGCTCAGGACAAGCCCACCTTGGGCCAGGTGACACAGACACTGTGACAGCTGACCTGGAGCAGTTGGGGTGGCTTCCTGGAGGTGGTGGTTCTTGGGGAGGGGATGGGCTGAGTGGAAAGAACCTGTGTGGGCAAGGGCTGGGAGGTGAAACCCAGCCGGGGGCATTCAGGAGTCCAGGGTGGCTTAGACAGAAGGCAGTGTGGAGGCCCTGGAATTTCTGAGACGCAACAGTCAATGACCCGTAAGGTGATTTGCTGGTTTTCTGAAATTGGGTCTTGTTGGCTTGCAAGGGTGCTGGGTGTACTGAGGGAGAAGCAGGCCAGGAGGCTAGTGCAGGGCCAGCATGGGGGTTGGCACGGCAGAGAAGGCCAGGACAGAGCCCCACTGCCTCGGGGAGTGGGGATGGGGCCAGGCCACGTATCGGGCAGGCGAGGGGGGGGGTGTGCAGCACGCGAGTAAAGACAAGACTGTGGAGCCAGCTGCCACGTAATGGCCATGTGACCCCGGCCAAGCCATTTGAACCCTCTGTGCCTCTGTTTCCCCATCTCTAAAATGGGATAATGATATTGCTGTGAGGAGCACCTCAGAGATGGGCTGTGTAGCTCTACAGAGACACGGTTTGCTCACCTGTGCAGGAGTCAGTGGGACAAGGCAAGAACGAAAGAATGGGTTCGTGAGGGAAGGAGAGAGCAGAGAAAACAACTCCAGGTGGTCCGGCAACAGTGAAGCTTATTTGCATCTGATGGGGATAAACTGATTGGATCGCTGGCAGCTGGTGGGAGGGCCCCCTGGTCATTCCGCCTTTAGAAGCCAAGGAGAGCCATCGAAGGAGACGCATTTGTTTCCACGGCTTCTCCGGGAAGCCGGGAGGGTTTCGCTGTGGCAGCCACGTGACGGGCTGTCCTTCCACCCCACCTCCTCCGGGGTTCAGCCGGGTCCGGCTTCCTCATCAGAATGTCTCACCAGCGACCTCACAGTCTCACTGGGAAGATTAAATGCAGAAGATTCTGACAGCAGGGCCGGGCGGTCTGCAGATAGAGGCAGCGCTCTGCGTACGTGTCGGCCGCCAGGGCTGTTGTTTGTTCTCACCAAGGCTACTCGGGAGGAGAGACGAGGCCTCGGACGGACGGGGCACCTGTTTGTGGGGCGGGGGCCGCCGAGCTTGACCGGAGGCCTGCGAGTGTGAACCCGGAGATGAACCCAGAGGTTGGCCAGGACCACAGCGGAAGAGGCTGAGCGAGGGGGCTCAGGATGGGTGTTTGGGGCCAGAGCCGGCCCTCGACATTGGGAAGTGTTTCTGCCCCTTCGAGAGAGATGGACGCCCTGCCCCGCCCCCAACAGGGCCCCCGGCTTGATTCGATGGCAGCTCAAGCTTTACCAGCACGGATTCTCACGGTCCCAGCCGCCAGGCAGGTAAGGCCACGTGCCTGCCTTGCAGATGCTTAGAGAAGTTAAGCGACAGCCTTCTTCTCCAGCCACCGTGCCCTCCCCGTGTCGGTCTTCCCCTCCCAGGGGACTTCAGTGAGCGACCTCTGCCCCCTTGCCCAGTGCACCTGGACCTGGGGAGTGTGGGGGAAGGGCAGAGGGCAGAGGGCCTTCTGCAGGCAGCACCCTAAGCCGGGCAGCGGGGTCACTGGCCTCCAGGCTCTTTATTTTGGGGCTGGAAACCCCAAGGGCTGAGCCAGGACCTAGACAAAGTTGGCACCTCTTTCTGCCGGGTCTCCAAGTCCCCTGGGTTCCCGTAGGACAGACAGCTGCTTCAGAGGGAAACCGAGGTGCACTTGGGGGCCTGACGGGCTGCAGCCCTTGCCCCCCATGTCCTCTTCCTCCCAGGCTGCCGTTCCAAGGTCATCAGGGAAGGCGGAAGCCGTTTGCGTGATCAAAGGAGACGGTCTTGTTTGACAGGTGCGGCCCGGGTCCTCGGGGAGATGCTGAGATGCAGTCAGGAGGGTACGAGGCCTATCAGGGTGATGCTTGTGAAAGACAAAAGGGACAGGAAGCAGGACCTGGCAGGGATTGAGCCTCGGTCAACTGGTGCCGTCCCACCGCACTCCCGTTGGCGGGGCGCCCGGGAGGAGCCTGGCAGCTGCTGGAAAGCTCTAGTTAGAGGCCATCCGCTAACTGCATGCCTCAGAAGTTGTTTCTTGAAGGGCAACCCCGGAGACATCTCCAAGCTCACCGGATTCGTTGGCACCATAACTGCACGTGTCGGGAAGCCCAACCCATTTTTCTTTCCAAGTGGGGAAAGCAGGGTTGTGATTGGAAAGCAAGCTCGTCGCAGCTGGATTTGCCGGGCGCCAGCGACGCGCCCCCCAGCGCATGTCTGCACAGAATCCCCTCTCTACACAGGCTGCGCCCTCGGAGTTCCCGAGGCGCTGTCTGCACCCCGCCTGCCCGCGCCGAGCAGCCGAGGCCTCCAGGTTCTTCCTCTCGGTGACATGACCCTGTCCCTTGACCCTGCCCTCCCGGCTTTCACCCTGGCCCCGCCCCGTTAGACATCGTCCTCCATGGCGCGGCAGGAGCCCCTGCAAAGACAGCGGCGCTCTCCCACTCAGGGACACGGCCCCGAGGCTGCCGAACGCCTTCCTCACGCACGGTCTGGGGCCCCAGAGGCCCCTCCAAGGATGTGAACCAGACGCGCAGAGGCCGTAACAAGGCCGAGACCCTCCCCGGAGTCAGACCCAAGTCCCGGCGTGAGCCCTGGGCCTCTGCATCTGTTACGTAGCTCCTGGGTGGAGCCAGCGCACCCTGAGGCTGTCTGCAGGGCTGGGGTGAGCGGCACAGGGCTCTCTCTGAGCCTCCAGTGTCCCCCCGTCCCCTGTGGGCGGTGGGGAGCGACCACGGGCCTCTGCAGACCGGTCCCACCCACGGTGGGGTCCGAGGGTCTCAGAAACACGCGTGAAGAGTGAGTCTCTTCGAGTCTGCACGTTTTATTAAGATAATCAATCGATTCTTAAGTTATTTCTTTGTTAACCAGAAAGCATCTCTGTGGCGAGAACACGCGGTCTGTAGATATATAAAAATATATCAGCCACTTCGCCTCTCCCGAGCGTAAGCTCCGAGCCGTCCCTCCCCGCAGCGAGGGAGCTAAAGCCCCGTCTTGGGGGGCTGCCAGAGGAGTGGCGGGGCAGCCCCCACCTGCTGGGTCCAGTCAGGTCTGAAGGCATCTCCATGGCCGCGCTGGCGGCTCCTGGGGCATTGGTGGCGGGCAGCCCCAGGCCGTGGCCCCAGCACCCACGTATCCAGGCTCTTCCCAGGGAACACGAGGGCCTCCCGTCTTCTTGCCCTGACCTTGCACGTGTGCGCCGAACCCTGCAGCACGGGCCACTGCGGCGTCATCACTGGAGGGACGGGAGGCCTGAGCCGGGGCAGCTCGACCCCACGGAGTCTGAAAGCTGACAGCCGGCCGGGAGCCTCGGGCACATGGCGGTGGTCATTTCCAACGGCTTAGACGCCTCCCCTTGGCACCTGCCTCGAGGGCTCTGGCGGTCCAGAGTCCTGGTCCTGAAGGTGTCAGGACAGAGGTTAGCAGGACGCCCTGCGGGTGAGGCTCCGGACACAGAGCTCAAAGGCCTCGGTGCAGACGGGCTATGCCCTCCATCCTCCGCACTGGGGCGCGGGCACTGGGACGGCGCGGGCACTGGGACGACACGGGCAGGGCTCCTTCAGGCCGCACCCCACGCACAACCCACGACCAGCCCTGGCAGCGTTTCCGGCTTCCGCCCAGCCTCCCGGCTCACCGTCCACCAGAGGTTGCTGGGCTACGGCCCTGGGCGTCCAGCTGCACACGTCCGAAAGGCGTGCTCTGGAAATAGCCCTCTCCAGGGGCGGCGGGTGTCCGGATGGCACCCCTCTTCCCTCCCACGTGGCCTGGGAGCCGGGGTTGGTGGGGGGCCCCCCCGGCCAAGGCTGGGACGGACGCCTCTGTCCTGCCGGCGTTCGGGCTGTCCCCCGCTTCAAGGGCAGCCAGGGACACACACCTTCTTCTCTCCCAGGCCGTCGGGGCGGGCACCGCCTACCCACCTGCCCCCGCCCCGGGCTCCTCGGGAAAGCCAGGCCCACGCCGCCGCACCGGGGAGGTGCTGCGGCAGCGGCAGCGGCTGCGGCGCGGGCAAGACACAGCCCGGGGTGCCTCCCGATCGTGGAGCCCGTCCTCCGGCCGCCGCGCGGGCCGGGCTGCCGGTCAGAGCGGCGCGGGGCCCAGCAGGCCGGGCCCGGGCCGCGGGCACAGCTGCAGCTGCACGCTGGCCGTGAACCAGCGGCGCGGCCGGCCCAGGCTGAGGTGCAGGGTGGTGCGGAAGGAGCTGCGGGCGCGCTTGGGGAAGATGATGGTGGTGCTCCGGAAGCGCAGCGCGCGCGGCCGCGGCTCCAGGGTCAGCTGGCTGCGGTAGCTGCGCCACGTGCAGTTCGGCGCCGCCACGATCGTCTCGCTGTAGGCCGTGACCGTGGGCACCGGCGCGTAGAAGACCTTGTCCCGGAAGTGCTTCTCCGAGGCGTACTTGACCTCAGAATTGCAGCTGCGGGGAGGGCGGGAGCACGGGGGTGAGCCCCGGGCGGGGCAGCCAGGTCACTGTCCCGCGGGGTCGGGGGGCCGCGCGAGCACAGAGCGGCCCGGGCTCTTCCGAAACGCCCAGGTCAAAGGGGCAAAGGAAGGGCTGCGCGACCCAGCTGGCTTTGGAGGAAACTCGAGAGACGGGACAGTTAAATGCCGCACGTGACTCGGGCTGGATCCTGAACCGGGATTAAAAATAGGCCATAAAAGGACATTTGGGGACAGTGGGCGGAACTGGACCAGGCAGTGGTCGTGTTTCAGCGTTAGCTGGCCCGATTTTGGCAAGTGCACTGTCCTTATGTGAGAGGATGGCCCTGTTCTTAGGAAGGGCACCAGCCGGCGTTGCTTAGAGGGTCAAGGTCACGGTGTCACTAACATCCTCTCACACGGGTCAGAAGCAAGTTTCGTGTGTGCAGAACGAGACGGTGAGCAGACATTCCAGCTAACGGGGCCACGTGGAAAGAGCCAATGAGTCTGTTTAACGGGGGTTCCCTCACTCTTCCCGCAGCTTTCCTTAAGTTTGAAATGTTATCAAAATGTTTCCCCCCAAGTAGCCTCAGCACCTCTAGGTGAGTGACCCTCCTTACGGGTGACCAGCTGGTCAGTGTCCCCGGCTCGGCTCCCAGATCATCAGACTGGAAGGAGAAGCTCCGGGAAGGGGGGTGGGGACTTGCCCCCGTCTCCCTCCCCGCTGCACCCCACAGGTGATCCGCGCGGGAAGGGAAGCAGGGGTCCCAAGAGCCCAGGCAGCTCGCATCCACCCTGGCTGGGGCCTCTGTAATAAAAACTAAAAAGGAGAGCTCTTTGGAAAGAACAACCTTTAAAGGGGACCTGTTTGTCTCCTGGGACTCTATCCAGAGGCGGAGCGGGGGGAGGTGGTGGGTCCCACGCCCCAACGCGGACAAATCCATCCTGAGCGTCCCGGGGGTCCGTGGGTGAGACCCACGGACGCTGGACTCCACCTTCTGGAAGCCCGATCCCCAGAAGCCCTCCGAGGAGGGCAGAGGGCTGGGGGGGGAGCTCCTGGTGGGGCGGCCTTAACTCATAAGTGCCGGTACCACCTGAGACATCCTACGCGTGGGAGGGCACCTAACACACCTGCAGGGCAATGGCTCCCCCGGGGATAAAGGGGCAAATTCAAAATAAAACCCAGCCAGGTTGGGGGTGAAGGTCAGTGTGGAAACGGTCGCACGTGGGCCCGGGACGGGCTGGAGAGGTGGCAGGGAAGGCCACCTGGGGACAGAGTCTCTTCAAATCACGGCCACGCCTCCTCGGGGAACAGCACGCGGAGGGGCCGCCTAGAGGGAGGGGAGCCTGCTGAGCGCCCCCAGCCTGGCCGCCCCGCCCCCCCCGGCCCCGCTGCCCCACTCACCGGATCTCGGGCGTGGGTTCTGGGTTCACCTCGATGCTCTCCCCAAAGAACACGGGCAGCATCCGGGGCCTCATCTCGCGCGCCGGGGTGCTCGGGGGGAGGGGGAGGGGCTGTGGGGAGAGCCAGGGACACAGGGTCACGTGAGCAGCCCTTTGGCACGGCAACCTCAGCTCCCCTCCGGGCACAAGGGCTGCCCCACACCACTGCAGTCCTGGTTTTCTGGAAGCCTGCTTTGCGGGGTCCATCGGGAAGCCCACCCCAGAATCCAAGCGCTCTGAGGCCCACGACTCCCCATCCAGCCACCGGCCTGCCCCTCAGTTCCTGGGCATCTCAATAAGGGGACGTGGTAACGGCCTCTTTCTACAACGCCCAGCCCACCCGAGCCAAGAGCCAGGCTCAGAGCCCTGTAGAACTGGGACCCCTCTCAGGGAGCCCCTGAGCCTAAGCCTCGCAAGCTGCGCCCCTGGGCGACACGGCAGGCCGGGGCTCTGCGAGGGGCTGAAAACCGTGCTCATCGAGGGAAGAGTTCCCGGCCCTTCTTGGTGCATGGCTGTGGGCCCCTCATTCAACTCCTTCACAAGGCTTTCCTTGTCCTCACCTGGATGGGGAGAGATCACAGCGGCTATGCTTTCTGAGCACTGACGGCACCAGTCGTTGCTCCGAGCACCCCGTGTATCCTTACATTCGACCATGGGAGGGAGCTGTTACTAGCATCCCCATTTTATAGATGCTGAAACTGAGGCCCAGAGTGGCTAAGTAACTTGTCTGAGGCCACACAGCTAGGAAGAGGCAGAGCTGCGGTTGGAACCCTGGCGGTCTGGCTCCAGAGTCTGCGCCCTCACCCATGTTCCCCGGCTGCCTCTCAGGCCCACGGGATGGACGCTGCAGCCCCAAGACCTGTCCTGTCACCTCCTGCTCAGAGCAAGCTTGCCCTCACACACAGGATCAGGGCGCTTCCCACACAGGCCTCTGCCCATATATCTTTCACTCGCCTTGGCCACGGCCCAGGCTGCCTCTGTGCCTTGGCTTATGCTGTCCCCTGTACTAGGAACGTCCTTCCCTTTCCTTCTCGCTTGGTCCGTCCAGGGTTGACAACTCAGGCACCAGCTCCCTTGTCTTCCCCCAACATCCTCTGAGGGGTTCCTGGAGCTCCCACCTGCTGGTCTCCATTGCTGTGTCCCCTTTATGTGTCACCCCCAGACCATGAGCTCCTTAAGATTCAGGACCTGATGATCTCTCTGGCCCCAGGGCCTGGCACCTCGCAGACCCCATACTGTCCAAAGGCAGGACCTCACACATGCGAAGCAGCGCCCTGCTCCCCTTCCACCTCTCCCCGCCTCGTCCTGGGAGCCTCTGGGCCAGGCCCACACCTGGCTTCAAATCTGCCATCAGCCTATGGACGTGGTCACCGCAGCCCCCTCCTCAGTTGATCACAGCATCCCCAGAACAGGGGCCGAGGAAGGACCACAGGAAGAAAAGAGCTAAGACTTGGAGAAAGAGGGGGCTCTCCATAGGCCCCGAGCAGCCGTCATCAAGCTGTACCGTCTCTCTCTTGCTGGGCATGGCAGGTGGAATAATGGCCTCCAAAATGTGCACGTCGTAATCCCCAGAACCTGGGAACGTGTGACCTTACAGGGCAAAAGGGACTTTGCCCATGCGGTTAAGGATCTTGAGAGGGGGAGGCTGTCCTGGAGTATCCAGTGGGCCCCCTGTGTCTTCACAAGGGGTCCTTATAAGTGAAAGAAGGAGGCAGGGGGGTCAGAGTCAGAAAGAAATTGAAGACATTATGCTGCTGCCTTAAGGATGGACGGGGCCAGGAGCCAAGGACTGTGGGCAGCCTCTAGAAGGTGGGAAAGGCGAGAATTCTCCCCTAGAGCATCCAGAGAGGATGCCTTGCCAAAATCCTTGCTTTCCGCCCGCGAAGCTGTTTTAGATTTCTAACCTTTGGAGCCGTAAGATATTAAATCTGTGTTGTTTGAACCCACTATGCGTGGGGTCATTTGTTAGAGCTGCGACAGGAAGCCAATACACCATGTGACCCAGCAAACAACTCTCCTCTCAGGGCTGCAGCCTCCTGGTCCCCGAAGCGGGGCAACAGGAGCGCCCGCCTCCCAGGCTGCAGTCAGGACAGTGCTTCAAAGTGTGTGAATGTGTGGGATACTGCCCGGCACGGAGCAAGTGCCACATAAAAGCCTTGTATAAAAGTCTCAGAATACAAGCCTATGGAGAAAAGGCTTGTACTCTGAGTGCTTCTCACAAAGGCTCGAGGGGTGGTGCCTGGGGCGGGGCGGGGGGGGTCCTCTCAGGAGAGAGAGACACAATCCACACCCTTTTAAACCTTGACACAACTCTGCTCCTACCTTTCAGAAGCAAGTGCACCTCATTCGGGAGCTTTAGATTTAAAAAGAAAATAGTGACGGGGATTCCCAGGCGGTCCAGTGGTTAGGACTCCACACTTTCACTGCCATGGCCCGAGTTCAATCCCTGGTTGGGGAACTAAGATCCTACAAGCCGTGCGGTGTGGCCAAAAATTATTTTAAAATAAGTGAAAGAATTAAAATAAAACAGTGACAAGATGTAGGCACTTCTGGCATCCTCTGTGGCTCTGTGAAATCAGCACTGGCCTCAGCTGTACAACTCCATGACTTGATGCTCATAAAAATCATACTCTCCCCACAAGGCTATCTGAAGTGTGAAGTATGGCACCTTCCCAAATGAGTGCAGGGCTTTGCTGAGCACCTACTGTGCTCCGAACACCTACTGTGCGCCAGGCCCTGTGTGAGTCGGATGGGGCACAGTGCCTCCCAGGGCTCTTCTTGTGGACACCGAAGAGGAGAGAGGATGAGGCAGGCGTGTGAGGGGCTATGGACATGGGCGCTAAGGTTTGGGGAGGTGTCTCTAGATGGAAGGGCTGGAGGGAGGGAGGGGCAGCCTGCTACTGGTCTCCATCCCCCCACCCCACCCCCAAGAAAGAACCATCCCCAAGCCACGGGCAGGGAGGACTTCCTTGGGAGGCAAAGCCTTCGGGGCAGAGCTGGGTACCACCATCCCTCTCGGGTCCACCCGAACCTCCTGGCGCGGCCCGAGTGCACATTAGGGGCCCCGTTCTGGCCGGATCTCGCTCCCCACACTGGCTGCCAGCAGAGGGGACAAGGCTGACTTCACAGACTAGGCCAGGAAGCTGGAGCTCTGGGCACCGTTTTCCAAAGGGCCCCGGTGGAAAAACAGCTAAAATCTGCCCCACCTGGGAACACGATACGAGAGAGAGGAGAGAGAGGAAGCCTCTGAAAATCCAGACGCGGGCTGGCATCCAGGGGCCCCGGGGGCGACGAGGCGGCTCAGGCAGTCGCCGCCGAGGCCTGGGGCTGCCCCCGCAGGGCTCCAGGGACCGGTGGTGGCAGTTCCGGCCGTCCCGCAGCCGCCGGGCTCCGGAAGCTCAGAGCCGAGTCTTGCAGCAGCTGCAGCGGTGTTTTACCATCAACATGGCAGCGCTGCGCGCGGAGCCCGGCCCGCCCCGGGAGCCGGCCAGGAAGGCACAGCGCTGGCCCTGCAAGGGCGGCCCTCCAGCCACGCTGGACTCTCACTCCCATCGGAGCCGCCAGCGTGGGCGGAGGGCTGGGGACGGGGCCTGGGCTCCAGCGCCCAGGGGACCCCCTGCCGCCGCCGCCGCCGCACCTGATGGCCTGGCCTGGGCCTCCTGGAGCAGAGAGAGCTCCCAGGCGCCCTGCTCCCCTCACCGCCCCCCAGCCCCGGGGCAGCCGCATCCCAGCCCGTTTCCCCAAAGGCCCTGCTACTTGCTTCCCTCTGAAGAGGACCCGTCGAGAAACCCACCTCCGCCAGCCACCTGCTCACCACGCCTCAGTCTGCTGGTCTGTACAATGAGGCTGATGCCCGGGCGCAAGCCGCCGGTGTCCTCGGGTCCCCTCGCAGCCCGGGGCTGCAGGGGGGCAGGGGAGGGCACGGGGGAGCTCAGCGCTGAAGGCCGGACCCTGGACTCCCAGGCGCCACACACCCCATCCTGGAATGGCACCACAGCGCGGCCCAGCTCCTTCTAGGGACGGGGGAGCCCCGTTCTAGCCTGGGGAGGGGCCTGGTCTGGCTCCCTGGTGTCCTGGGCGGGCAGGGGGGGTGTAGGGAGCACGGAGGGCTTCTGAGAGAGTGGGACCCAGAACAGCGGGCTGCCCTCCGCCTACCACGCCCCCCCCCGCCCGCCTCCCCCAGTGATTCATGCGCCTTCCCTGCAGCCGCCGGGCGAGGATACGTACTCCACGCCTGGACGTAAAAATACACCCCGGCGTCTGGAGAGCTCCCCCTTCCGGGCTGCGGTACAGGGCACGGCCCAGAGGCCGGCAAAGAAAGGTAAGTCCTCCGACGTGAGAGCTCCGTGCCGCGCGGTGACGGCCCAGCCCCACCGGGGGTCCGGGCCTGGCTGACAGGCAGGGATGGCGCGGCGGTGCAATGCACGGAGGTCCCCCAGCTGCCACCGCAGGGAACGTGGCTGAAGCCACGTGGGACCCACAGAACCTTCCGCTTAGGGGGTATCAGGGCCCCATCAGCGGAGGCTAAGCGGCAGGAGGAAGGGTCCGGGGAGGCCCCACGCTGACATGGGAGAGGGGCGGCCTCACCAAAGCCACGGGGAACCTTTGCAAGGGCCGCGAGAGCCGCTCTCAGGCCGCTGACCTCACTGGCGGGGGGGGATGGCTTCTACCGCGATTGGAATTAAACCGCTTATCTTCAGCGTGTTTGGGGATTTGAGACCAAAAGCTCCCACGCTGGGCTACGGTGGATGCTGACCTGCACCCATTAGGAAAGGGATCCAAGGAGGGACATTTAAGCCCCCAAAATTCTTATCCTTTTCATGAAAGGCCTCGGGTATTGGTGGCAAATCCTGGGGTGAGGGGAGGGACTCCAAAAGGCTGGTCGCACAACACGGCAGAGCAGAGGTGGTGAGCGGGCCAGGCTCGGGGAGCCCAGAGGACCCCAAACAGCGCAGGCGCACGGTCTGGCGCTCAGAGCAGTGAGACCGAGCAAACCCATACATCACAGGTCGGAGGCGGGGCTCAGGGACGGGCCGGCTCCCCTAGATGCCCTCGGGTGCCCGATGGACCCAACCAGCAGGATGGTGGTGGGTTGGTTTGTGGCCTCCACGAAGATACGTGCATGTCCTAATCCCCAGGACCTGTGAATGTGACCCTCTTTGGAAACAGGGTCTTTGCA
Source organism: Kogia breviceps (assembly GCF_026419965.1). Taxonomy (NCBI): domain Eukaryota; kingdom Metazoa; phylum Chordata; class Mammalia; order Artiodactyla; family Physeteridae; genus Kogia; species Kogia breviceps. Next base: position 84,322,275 of record NC_081324.1, on the reverse strand, counting down.
CATGTGATCAAGTTAAGATGCGGGCCCACTGGATGGGGGCGGGCCCACATTCAACATGGCTGGTGTCCTTATAAAAAGAGGGAACTTTGGACACGGCCCACACAGAGGGAAGAAGGCCGTGGGGGGGCGGAGGGAGAGATGGAGGGGTGCGTCTCCAAGGTAAGGCACGCCGAGGGTGGCCGGCCACCACCAGAAGTTGGGACAGACACAAGGGATGGATTCTTCCCTGGAGCCTTCGGAGGGAACATGGCCCTGCTGACACGTGGATCTCAGACCTCAGGCCTCTTTGCACCATGTCTGTTTCCCCCACCCCACGGCAGGGAGGCCAGGAGTCCCGAGGGCGCAAAGGCCAGGCCACGCCCACCCCAAGGGGAGTCCCTGTCAGTCCCCGCCTAGTGGCATTTTCCCAGGAAGGTGGCTCCTGCTGGCTCCCTCGCCCCCGGAGCACCCGGCAGGGCACGGGCCTATTTGTCTTCTTTGCACACTACAGCTACAGGTGGAACCCCTCACTCAGATGAGCCTTTCACAGCCTTTCTGACGCAAGGCTGTCAGAGGAGTTGCTGAATTTCCGCTGGAGGCCACTTCATCCGGGATTAAGCGGCCGGGGCTGAAAGGAGGCGCCAGGGTTTCTGGCCCCCACGGCCTTCCTTTCCGCCAGCAGGCTCCTCCCCCGGGGCCTGACCCGCCTGGTTCTCTTGCACCTGAGCTCACAGGCACCCTCGCTGGTCAGGGACACACCGTGAGCCTGCAGGGGGGCCGTGGGGGCTGACCCGGGTCTCCTCAGTCCATCTGTCCATATTTACCCGTCCATCCATCTTTCTCTTCATCCATCCACCCAGTTGCCTGTCCATATCCATCCATCCGTCCATCCATCCACCCCTGTGTCCATCCATCCGTCCATCCATCCATCCATTCGTCCTTCCGCCTGTGCTTCCATCCTTCCTAATCCTGGGCACTAACTCCCTAAATTCCCAGCCCCCTTCCCTCTCTGCCCTCATCCGTGGTTTCACCATCACAGACCGGAAACAGAGAAATGAGAAAATCCAGGTGTCCTGGGTTGGGGGCAGGGGAGGTGACCGCCAAGCTCCTAAGAGTTGGCAGTGACAACGATTTCCAAGAGCTGGGCAGCCCCGGGAAATTTTCCAGGATGGGCAAAGACGACCCACTCCCCACCGCCAATTCTACCTGGATCCGGCCCCAAGGGCGTCCCTCGGAATCTGGGTCCAAGGAGCCAGCACCTCGTCCTCCGGGAAGTCCCCCAGCGTGCCACTCGGACATACACTCGACGTGTAAACAAACCCCAGGAGATCAGATGGGGGTGACGGGGCCACGCACGACGGGGCCCAGGCCACTGGATTCTAGAGAACCCACATCCACATCTGAGGGGGTAACAGCTCAGATCGTCACCTCCAGTCACCACTCCACGGAGGGCCGAGCCCCTCATCTGCCACAGACGGGTGACCTGTCCTCATTTCACCCACCCCAGTGGTGGCTGTTCCCTCAAAGGTGCACCCCAGAGGAGACGACTTGCGATCCGAAATGCCGTCTGCGCTCTCCCCGAGGGTGGTAAGAGGGGACGGGGCTGGTTCCCTGAACTGGCCACGTTAACCTGGGAGATGGGCATCTGCCACACACACACTCACTCATCCTTCCTGGCGGCACGACCTCTCCCCACGATGCCCCCCCCCCCAAGTCCCACAGCTCCGCCAGGCAGGACGGGGAGGGGGGCAGGAAGGACATGGGGGGTTCCCTCGATCTGGAGCCGGAGGTCCAGGGCCTGAGAGCTCAAAGGCGACACAGACAGCGGCTGTCCTGTTCACCGCTGTATCCCTTGCCAGGTCTCGCTTAAATATTTGTGGGATGAATGCAGTTGACAGGCAAACCCTGGCTGGCCCGGCAGGCGGCCTTGGCTGTCCCGGTGTCCTGCAGGCGACCAGGGGGGCCCACTGCAGGGAGACAAGCCCTCCACAGAGCCTGTTCCGCACAGGCACTTCTCAGTCAGGTCTCTGATTCGGGTTTCTAATTTGGAGGGTCTGGGAGCTCATGAGGCCTTTTTAAAAAATAAAAATAAAACAGTCACAAGTACATCTTGGAAAGACCGAGTGGAATTTTACTTTCTGGCCTCAGCTTAGCCTACAAGTCCCTGCACTGCCCTCCACCAGCCTCACGGCTGCAACTCAACCACGCCTCAGGACCTTTGCACTTGCCATTCCCTTGGACTGACGCACATTTCAGCCCTATGACCATAAAGGCCTCTCTCTCATGTTTTCTGGTTTCCATTAAATGTCACTTCCCTGACCATCCAGTCTAAAGGAGCTCCACCCGAACCCAGCTCTTTGTCTTAAGGGCACTTAACAATCCACCTGGTGTTTTATCACATGTGTAAGTTGCTGACTGTCTCTCCCACTAGAATGCCAGTTCCACGAGGGCAGGAACCTTGACCATCTTGTTCACTACTATGTCACCCACGGCCCAAAACAGCACATGGCACACAGTAGGTGCTCAATAAGTACTGGCGGGATGAATGACCGATTCCTAGATCTTCCTTTGGTTTGGGAATTACCAGGAACGGTACCATTGTTGGTCCACAGAGTGGGCCAGAAAAAAACCTATGATCACGTTAGGGTGGGGTTGAGGGATTCATTCACACCCAGCCTGTTCCCCAGTGCCTTTTACGTCTTGGGGGGCAATGTCGCAGCCAGCCAGTTACCCTACATCCACGGGGTACAGTCCAGCCGATTAAAACAAAATGGGGGGAAATGGAACCTCTTTCCAGAGGGTGAGCAAATTTAACATGCACTTCCAGCATAATAAACACGGTGACAAGCTAGCGAGGGCCTCAGTGGCCGGGGGTGGGGACAGAACTACAGCTCATCCCCCTGGCTGGGGTGTGTGCCACCAGTGTTGACCAGGAAGGCAGTGCTGGAAACTGGGTGTCAGAACAAAGATGCCTACCCCAGGCTGAACCCCAGGCCCACGTGGTCTGACAGGTGCCATTAGGGGGGTGCCAGAGCAAACGTGGCCCTGCTTGCAGCCAGCCTCTTCTCGGGCATTTGAAACCATCAACCGCGTCCAAGACGCAGGAGAGGTTTCTGTCCCTTTGTGCAAGATCAGCAGCCGATATTTTGCCTACATCTGTGCCGCGAAAGCATTGTCAGTGAGTCGTCCGCAAGCAGGGTTTCGTTAAACACCAGATTAGCAACGTTTAACAGGAGTTAACCTGTGGGGGGCGGGGGGTGGAGGCGGCCTGTGTGACAATAACTTAGGTGCCCAGGGCCCCAGCTGCAGGCCCCAGGACTGAGAAGAGGCGTCCCTGTGGCAACCATTTCCTCTCTTTTTATTAAAAGCAGCATTTCAAATCCTGTAGGTTCAGAGGTATTTTTTTTTTTTTTTAAAAAAAAAAACAGAACAGAACAACAACAAAACACAGGTAGTTAATTAGCTGCACAGTGAAAGGTAGGATAATGCAAGATTCAAGCGTAGAGACTCCGGAGCCCAATTCCCTGGGTTCTAATCCAGCACCGCCACTTATCAGCTTAGGCAAGTCGCTAACCTCTGTGCCTCGGCTTCCCCCTCTGGAAAATGGGTGTAATAAGAGCACCTACATACTTCCCGGGACTACTGTGAAAATGAAATGAGTTGATGCAAGTAAAGAGTTTAGGACAGTTCCTAGCACCTGGGAAGGCTATCTAAATGCAGATGTCATTACCTGTGTGGAAACAGCCCCAGGTCTTGCCTTCAAGCCAAATTAGAAAGATCAGAGACAGCTCAGTTCCATACCTGGCATCTAGTTAGCAAGGAGGGGGAAAAAATAAAATCAACTCGGACAGCCAAGACAAGTAAGCCAGGCACTTTGTTCTTAAGGCTGCTGCCCCTGGCTGGCCCGGCCGGCAGGAAAAGCATCCAGAAAACCTTCTATACGGGGGATTCCGGGTCATCCAAAGAATAAAGGGGAAGGCTGGTTCCCTGTCCCTTTTCTCCAAGGCCCACTGTGTAGGACACCACAGGGATTTATTCCCAATGCCAAGAGCCCAAATACCACCCCCTCCATTCAACTGTGCCAAGTCTGAGACACTCTAGCAGGAAAGCTGGTGCGTTCAGACAGTGGGACCAATTTCACTGCCAACGGCCTGGGTCACATCTGTCAGTCCCTGGAAGTCCAGAAAGCCTCTCCTACCCCCAGCCCCCAAAAGAGAGACCAAAGTTCAAGTTCAACGCATGATTTTGGTCTAAGCCAGCGGTTCCCAAACTTTGCTGCACATGAGGATAACCCGGGGAGGTTTTTAAAATCCTGATGTCCAGGTCGCAGCCTCTACCAATCAAATGACACTGTCTGGAGGTAGGAGATGGGCATGGATATTCTTTAAAGATCTCCAAGAGAGGGACTTCCCGGTGGTTCAGTGGTTAAGACTCCACGTTCTCCATGCAGGGGGCCTGGGTTCGATCCCTGGTCAGGGAACTAGATCCCAGATGCCGCAACTAAGAGTCCGCATGATGAAACTAAGACTTGATGCAGCCAAAGAAGTAAATACTTTAAAAAAAAAAAAAAATCTCTGAGAGCTTCCCGTGGCCACTCAAGTTTGGGAGCCACTGGACCAAGGAGCAAGGGGGACACCAGCGACATTCCCGTCAATAGGCCTGGAGGCAGGGGAACCATTCCTTTCTGCTCCTGGGAGGATTTCCAACTGGGGGGGAAGCATTTACTGCCCTGTGAGGTACCAGGCGGGCATTGCCAGGGCCCCAGGAAAGCGGCACCGGGCTGCAGCCGTGCTGGGACACCCGGCAGAAACAATGTGAAGGCGTGCAGAGAGCCGCAAGAACAGGGAAATGCCACTGGGATCCTAAGTCAGCCTCCGGATCTCAACTTGTCATTTCGTCAAGTCCAAAGGCGCCGGGTCCCGCCCGCTTGGCTCCCGCCTGCCAGGGAAGGGGTGCGGGGAACCCAGTCTCAGCCCAGCCACCAAGCTGGGTGTCCCCCGGAGCCCACCTGAAGGCCCCACTAAGTCTGGCAAGAGGTAAAACTCTTGCGTCTCCTGACCTGGGGTTCCAGCCTTCCCCAGGCACCGCCTCAGCTCCACGTCAACATCCCTCAACATCCCGGGAAGGAAGGGCTCCTGTCTGCGTTTAGTTAAAAAAAAAAAAAAAACAGCCTTTCACGTTGGCAGCACAGCGGGAACGGTAAACAGGGAACCTGGGTACACCGCTTCGGCCAGGGGTTCCGGCTCACCTAGCCTGAAGCCAGCCTCCTGGAGAATTTCGGACAGTCCTCAAGCCCTGCCCTTTTACTGCTGACAGTAAGACAGACGATCACGCCTTAGGCCCACAGCCAGGGAGGGGAGGGGGCTGCAGGGGTCAGGCTGGACCATCCCCACCTACGCGCCCTGACCCCCACCTGCGGAGCGTGGCTGCCACCAGGCCACCTTCTTGGCTGGGGGGAGGGCGGGGGGAACCCAGTCCCGGCTCCTGAGGTACCCCATCCGGGGGGCTGGCTCCGTCCCCGGTTTCTGCGCGAAGCCGCGTGCTTACCGCTTTGGCTTCGCCGGGTCCGGGGGCCTCCGAGGAGGCGCCAGAGCCCCCCGCGCGGGCGTCGAGGATGCCAGGCGCCAGGGAGTAGAAGGGCGGGCTGGGGCTGGGGCTGGGGGGCAGCCCCGAGTCAGGGCTGTCCAGCAAGCCCTCCCGGCTCTTCTCCTTGAGGCTCTCCTCCATGCCCTGCAGATGCAGGTGGCCCACCATGTCTGGGGGGCGCCGGGCGCGGGCCCCCGGCTCCTCGGGGGACTCCTCCACCGCGCTCCGGGGCCCGGGGCGGGCGGCGGCGGCGGGGCGAGGGCTGCGCGCCGGGGACCTGCGGGCAGAGCCGAGAGGCGGTGCGTCGGGCCCGGCGCCCCCCCGCACGCCCCCCCGCCCGAGTCCCCGGTCCCCCGGCCGGCCCGGCCGCGCGCGCGCGCCGCGCCCAGGAGGGGCCGGCGGTCGGGCGCCCGGCTCCGTGCGCTCGGGGCGGCTGCGCCTTCGCGCTGCCACGCCGGGCCTGCCGCCCGCCCGCCCGCCGCCGCCGCTGGCCGCGCTCCAGCCACGCCGGGCCCGGCCTCGCCTTCGCGCTCCGCCGCCAGCCGCCGCCGGGCCCTCTCCGCACCTTCCCGGCCGCGCCTCCTTTTCTAGGCGCCTCCTCCTCCCTCCGCCCCGCGCCTCCTCCCGCCGCACCCCGCCCCCGGCCTCCTCCGCGGTGGGCAACCGCCCCGTCTGGCGCCTCCACCCCCCCCCCCAGCCCGCGCCCGGGGCGACTGCACAGCCCGGCGATCCTCCGGAATAAACACCCCAGCGGCGGCACCAAGGGGTGACTCGTGGGGTCCCCAAGTCACCCCAAGGAACAGTCGTAGGAGTAGTCACGTCTGAGGTGTCCTTTCGAGGTTTCTCCGGCTCACTGAAGTCCGAATAAAAGAACCTTCAGAGACCTCTGTTTTAGAAGCTCTGTAACTTACACGGAGGGGGCGGAAACCAGAGGCTTCAATGCTCCGCAAGCTTCAAGACCTGTTCCTTAGCTCCCCTCTTTCCAACGGGCCGGTCCGCCCCTTTGTTGATGTTCTAAAACACGAACCAACAGTCCCGGGGTATCTGTGTCTCCATCATTTGGGTACCCAAGGCCAACCTGCTGGGCCTCTGGGGTGGAAAGCCTCGGGTGGAAACGGGGCTGGGGCAGGTGACAGGGAGATTAGAAACATTTCCTGAATCCTCCACCATCTGGCTCTTTCCCCAATTTCTTCCAGGAAGGTTCTTGCTCACTGACGGAGTCTCTCCCATCTTTCCCTTCTCTTCCTTCCTCGGAAGGGAGAAGTCACTTGCTTCCCTTTCTTCAGATGACTGACAAGGAGGTCCTGTCGGTCCAGCTCCCACCCACACAGACACCCGCCCCACCAGGTGATCCAGCCTTCCATCCTGAAAGCAGGGAATCCAGGGGTACCTAGAGGGGGCGCTGAAAAGGGCAGGAATGTGGGAGAGGCTCCTCGTCTAGCCAAGGGAGCAGAGGAGGCAGGGAAGGTGTGAGAGTGTGGACAGATACACTAGTTTGGTTTCCCTTTGGGGTCTGCTCTTCAGACACCCCCAAACTGAGGGCACCAGGCCAAAGCACGGTCATTCCATCGGGACCGATCAAGCCGCCACTGTGCCCCCAGCGCTGGGTCCGCTTCAGAACCGCCCACGAGCAAGATAAGCCTGGCCCCGGGGGCGCCCAGTCAGATGAGGGGGGAAAACACACCAGGAAGCAAAGGCGGTGAGTTTCAAGGAGGCCATTGACAAGGCACTGCCAGCAGGAAGCATCAGAGGGACAGTTCATTGCTGGGGTGTTCGTGAAAGCCCGCTCTGAGGAGGGGACGTTTTAAGATGAGTCCTGAGCAGCCCCGCGTGAGCTGGAGAAAGAGAAGTAGCCTTCCAGGCGGGGGGGACACCCAGGACAAAGGTGCTCTCGGTAGTGAGGATGAGGTGCATTCCAGGAAGGGACAGAAGGGTTGGGGGGCTTCCTAAGAGCGCTGGGGGGGGGGACACGGAAGGACATGTTATCAGGTACGCAGCCCATTTCCGTATCAACCAGGAAGACCACGGGAAGTCTGCTGCCCGAACGGAATTAGCCAGAGCTTTGAGTATCTGGAGTATCTGGAGCAAAAAAACAAAACAAGACACAACACAGAACAGCTGACTCCGTTTGCTTCAGTTCTTAGGCAAGAATTCAATTCTTCCTCAGCCTTGGGCTCCGTGACCAGAAATACGTGGGTGACTTATCTCACAGGACAAAAGCGGGGGCTGTGATTTGCAGAACAGAAGCACATTAAGATGCGGTTCTTTCCCAAATGCTCACTCCCTCGAGCCCCCAGAAGCGAGATTGCCTTCACTGCCTCACTGCCGGGCTGCCCTGGAGAAAATTCTTTGATAAGAAGGGATTACTTCTTAGCCCAGGGAAGCGAGTCTGGCAGCGAGTCTGGCAGCAACATCCACCGAAGGCTGGTGGGGAATTAGGGGGGAGGCATGTGGGGCAGGGTTGCATCATTGAAGTGTCATCTTGACTTTATTTAAAATGTTGCTATTTTGATCATCTGGAATTTTTTGCATTAATTCTGGCCTTTACAGCACTGCAGTAAAATATAGTATGTGTCGAGATTTCCACGTTTGGGACGTTTCCTTAAATCTTGGACTCCAGGGGAGGGCCCGACTCTCCTCACCCCAATCTTGGCCCCCTTGTTCCATTCATGCTTATCACGGGTGCCCTCATGACCATGCCCACTTGGGTTCTGGAAGTTTCCCTGCGCCCACACACAACTTCCCCTGAAATGGAATAACGCTGGAGATGTGTCTACACCCAGCAGCAGGAAAAACATGACCGCACTACAAATGTCAAACGCGCAGTTAGTGGCCCACACAAATGACCCCAGTGACCATGACCTCTGACCTATTGGGATCCACTGCCACCGGCCGGGAGCTGCCCATCGACTGAAAGCTGGTACTGTGAAAGCTTCTGTTTCTCACTGTGTCAGATGGTCCGCAAATGTCGAAGAGGGGAGAAAAAGCCGAAATTTCCATAACTTAGCTTGAGCCAGGAGCTGGGGGTGGGGGGGCTGTCTTGGCCAGTCTCTGGAGGAAAGGGGGCTTGAATCTCTGTAACGTGCGTGAGGCCAGAAGAGCAAGCTGGGCGGGGTCTTTGCAGATCCAAGTGCCTGCTCTGGACCAGGTGCTGTGGGCGGAGGGCAAGATCAGGTTTGCAGAGACCCGTATGAGGTGAGGCTAAGGTATTTGGACCTTATCTGCCAGCGGATGGGGAACCTGGAGAGTTTAGGAAAGACCTGATGCAAATTGCTTCCGAAGTTGGATTACAGAGAGGAGAATGGAGGGACTTCCCTGGCGGTCCAGTAGTTGGGACTCTGCGTTTCACTGCAGGGGCCACGGGTCCGATCAGGAAACTAGGAGCCCGCATGCCACGTGGTGCAGCCGAAAGAAGAGAGGAGAACGGAGACTGAGAAAAATCGGGCAGAGAAAGTCGATATTTAACAGAAAAGAAGTTATTAGGGTATCTCCACAAGGGGTCCTCAAGTTGGTGTCCCGTACTGGAGAGGAGGGGAGACTCCCCCATACAACACACTCCGGGGAAGGGAGACGTTCGTTCAGGAGCTCGTGGAGTCACCTGCTTTTAAGAAAGGTGACCTAGAATGGTCCCAAGCTCCATGGGGCTCACCCAGCACCCCGGCATCAGGGGGGCTTTCCAAGGCTGCTTTGTGAGGGGGAGAGAGAAAGGCCAGAGGATGAAGGGGAAGGCCACAGAGGAGAAAAGGCTTTTTCATGGAGAGCCGTTGGCCGCTTGTTCCGAGCGGCAGTGAAGAACATTTATGAAGTGGGGCTGTGCCTTCAGGGACAGCTGGCAAAGGCCTCTGCTCACACACTGTCTCACCCGGGAACCCCACAAGCTACACTGACACTCCAGATGCATGCGTATTACTTCTAATTTAAAGTAAAGGAGATCAATCCATGGAGGCTCAGAGAGGTTAAGTGACTTGCCTGTGGTCACACAGCTACTAAGCAGAAAGGCAGAGTGGAGGCCGCGAGGGTGGACGTGGGGGAAAGCTGTCAACGGGTACTAATGTGTCATGAAATGGGGGAGGCAAGACTTAGGCCCCAATGCCTGGCAAACAGGCATTTCTGTGACCTGCCTGCACAGAAAGTACCAAAGCAAACGGCCCATCTGGGGAGCATGTTGAAGACCCCAAAGGACCCGGCTGAACTGAAAGCAAAGATCCTGCTCATGTGACACGATGATTGTTCATGGCTCACCTCCTGCTCTTGCCAACGGCACTGGAAGTCCCCTGAGGACAGGGCTTGGCAATCCTGTTTCCTGGTGGGCTGTGCACACCACACACAGAAATCTGAGTAATTGTACTTACGCGACGCACCCAGAAGGGCCCTAGTCACTCACAGAGCAGTCCCTGGGGAGGTGGTGGCTGGTTTATTTAATCGGATCCGTATAGTTCCCCATAGTTCCTCAATGGTTGACATCATATTCTGGAAAGATTAGCAGAATATGGAGAATTACATCACCTTTAGAGATGAGAAAATGAAAGCACAGAGAGGGTAAGCGTTTTGCCTAAACTCACACAGCAGAGCCCATTCTTAAAATCCTCATCTGGGACCTGTCTTGGTTATCATCCAAGAGTCTGTCTGAAACGAGGAGCTGTCCCTCTGCGGGGGCCAAAGTCAAAACCCACCGAAAAGCTCCCTTCTTCTCCCGATGAGATTGTGGGGCCTGCGGGCAGATCAGAGCTGTCTGCTCTTATTTCAGGATCTTCTGTCAAATTCCAGATGGGGAGCTCTTGCTGGCAGGAATGGGGTGCACCCCTGGGTGGGCTGATGGGGCCCGATGAGGCGCAGGTTCTCCTCACCGCTGGGTATGGTCACAGCTGTAAACACTGCCTACCCCCCAGGAGAGCTCCCATTCGAAGGAAAGGGGATCTTCTTGCTGTCGGCGTGCTCAGCTGCCTGGGTTTGAATCGCAGCCCCCCGTGACCTGGGCGACTTCCTTGCCCTCTCTGTGCCTAAGCATCCCCGTCTATAAAGCGGGGATATTAATAAAGGGATTAAATGAGGATTAAATCTACTGGGATTAAATATAACTAGAGTCGGTTTCCAGGCCTGCAGGTGCCAGGCTGAGTCCTCAGCACAATGCCAGGGAAAATTCTCCAGGCTTGGCCCACCCCTGCTCTTAATCACAGCATTTCACTTCCTCTCTAGGTAAAGTGACCAAAGTAATTAACATATTAAATGTGTTAAATTACCAACATAAATAAATGTGTGTATGTATAATCAATATATCAACACATAATCAATATATTGAATATATATGTATATAAGCACACATACGCATACACATACACATATATATATAAATATTTTTTTAAACAGAAGGAGGTGATATGTGAGCTCAGTCTTTATCTTTTATGTGCAGATATTGTCTACCTTTAGGGAACCCAGGAAATAACAGTAATCAAACATTATTTAGTGTCTGAAGGTAGCCACCAGGACTTTAATTGGAGTTCAGAGAGGCTGAGGGCTGAGAGGTGAGAAAAAGTTGCTTTGTTATCATAAACTCTGGACAAATCCCATTAGATTTTTTTTATTATTGAAGTAGAGTTGGTTTACAATGTTGTGTTAATTTCTGCTGTACAGCAAAGTGATTCCGTTTTACACACACACACACACACACATATATATATACACATGCTTTTTTCATATTCTTTTCCATGATGGTTTATCACAGGATATTGAATGTAGTTCCCTGTGCTCTACAATACGACCTTGTTGTTTATCCATCCTATACATAATAGTTTGCATCTGCTCACCCCAAACCCCCAGTCCTTCCCTCCCCACCCCCCTCCCCCTTGGAAACCACAAGTCTGTTCTCTGTCTGTGAGTCTGTTTCTCCCATTAGATTCGTTCCCAAGGGCTTGGGATCCAATGAAATAGGATTTCAGTGAGAGGCCCAGTGCCGTACAATGACAGTGATATTTGGGCTGTGAGTCCAGCCAGGCCCAGCCCTGGGGCCCGGCCGGTGGATGCCCTGCCCACCCCTGCCGGCCATTCGGCCTGAGAGTTTTCCATAGCACCCGTGCTCAGTCCTCAGCGCAAGCCACAGGTGTCCCCGCCGGGACATAGCTTCACCAGTGACTCACCTCTTCATTTTTAGTATGTCCTCTGAGCCTGCGGCTCTGTCTCTGCAGCAGCTGTCTGTCTGGGGGTCAGGGCCTGCTCTGGCCTCACCGCCCTCGGGCCCGTGCACAGAGGGCAGGGACCGAGGTCCGCGCCAGGACAAGCTCTTGACAGTCTGCCCCACTAGGAGGGGGAAGTGAGGACAAAATGCATCCAGAGTGTATCTGGACCCGGGACTTCATTCTTCCGCTGACCTCTGAATGCGTGGCTCTGGACCAGCCTCAGGATTCTCGGTGCCTTGAGCGAGATCATTAAAGCTCTGCTTTAAGGGTCTGCGGCTGCCTTCCCAGCTTGGCATTCCTGTCGCTCTTCTCCTCTGTCCTTCCAGAAGGGGGTCGACTGCACCACTTTGCAGCCACATGCAGAGGCGCCCACAGCTGGAAGGGTTTTTGCAGCTGTTAACTTACTGGTTCACGCCTTCGGGTTTTACGGAGCGAAAAGGCCTTTTCTGCCAGCTTCTCCCAAGCTTGAGTAAACAAAAACCCTATTTATGTCTTCAGAGCACTTAATTAAGGCAGGGCAGGGATAACATCAGTGACAGAGTGTAGTAAAAACACAGTCCTTTAAGTCAGGGGAAGGGTGGGGGGGTCCGGGCCAGCTGCGCGTTCTTGGGGAAGCCGTGTCCCCTTCCACTTTTTGTTTTGTAAAGTTAAAAGAATAATATCATGAAAGCCCAAACATCCTTCTCCTCCACACCTCAACTGTTAATGCAATGATATGATATAGCCTTGATTTCATATCAAAATTATCCCAACGATGTCCTTGAGAGCTGCTTTCTTTTTCAATCTGGCGCCCAAGCATACGACGTTCTTAGTTTTCATTGCTGGGGATCAATTCTCCGGGGCTCTCTTGTGTTTCAGAACATCCTGGGAGCAGAAGCCCTGGCTGCCCTTTGTCTGGAAAGGTAGGGATAGTGTGTCCTTCCAAAGCCAAGTGTAGGCATGCTTACCGTCCAGGATAAGAAAGAAAATATCTCCCTCTGGTCCGGGGTGGGTGGGGGGAGATCAGGCAGGCTTACTGTCCATTATAAAATATTTGGGTTCCTTCAACTCAAGGTTCCTCTGTTATAATGCAAGGCACTGTGTGTGCGGATGTCACTTGGCCTTCTTTGAGTGGCCCTGTGGGACCTGGGGTTCGGGAAAAATGGCACGAGAAAATGCTGGCACTCTGTCTGCTGCAAAGGCTGTGAGTCACACATCCTCTGTCTCTGACCCCGGAATCTCCTGTGTTTTGCCAGGGCCCAGGCGACACTGGCAGACTAACTTCTTAGCTGGCTGGGAAGGTGAAATCTCAGATCTTTATAGTCTTTGATAATCACTGTCAGACAAGAGCATGAGTCACTTCACACCCTCAATAATCATTTCTCTTTTGTCCTTTCTTCTAGAATAATCCCTTGCCTTTCTACGTCTGTCTAGACACTGACAGTTTCAAAGCGTTCAGGCCAGTTGTTTTTCTGTTTTTGTTTTTGTTTTTTTTTAACGTCTTTATTGGAATATAATTGCTTTACAATGGTGTGTTAGTTTCTGCTTTACAACAAAGTGAATCAGTTGTACATATACATATATCCCCATATCCCCTCCCTCTTGCGTCTCCCTCCCACCCTCCCTACCCCACCCCTCTAGGTGGACACAAAGCACCGAGCTGATCTCCCTGTGCTATGCGGCTGCTTCCCACTAGCTATCGATTTTACGTTTGGTCGTGTATATACGTCCATGACACTCTCTCACTTCGTCCCAGCTTACCCTTCCCCTCCCCGTGTCCTCAAGTCCACGCTCTAGTAGGTCTGTGTTTTACTCCCGTCCTACCCCTAGTCTCTTCATGACATTTTTTTTCTTAGAGTCCATATATATGTGTTAGTATACGGCATTTGTTTTTCTCTTTCTGACTTACTTCACTCTGTATGACAGACTCCAGGTCCATCCACCTCACTACAAATAACTCAGTTTCATTTCTTTTTATGGCTGAGTAATATTCCATTGTATACATGTGCCACATCTTCTTTATCTGTTTGTTTTCTTGTTTGTTTTGGCCGAGCCGCGCGGCATGCTGGATCTTAGTTCCCCGACCAGGGATCAAACCCGCGGCCCCTGCAGTGGAAGCGCGGAGTCCTAACCACTGGACCTCCAGGAAGTCCTAATACATTCATGTTTCTGTACCACTTTTGTTACCATTTTTTCAATTTAGGGGTTCACGGTCGTCTTGCTCACAAGCTGCGCTTAAAAGTCAACACAAACATCTTTAGGGTTTGATACATGTGGACCCGCGGCCCACGCACAGCGGACTGAAAACTGTGGAAGCGGCCCCTTCTTCACGCCTCTCTTTTGGCGAATCTACACGAGGCAAAATGTTTTGGGGTTTTCCAAACGTGACACACCATCCACATGGGTTTCAAATGACTTTCTCTGACTAGAAAGCATGATGGCGCATGAACTGCTGTGTTTGTGTGCCTCGACCCATAATGCCAAAACATCACGTCTTGATTTAGAGGCTTTGGGGGAGGAAAAAGTTGTTATGCTGGGAAAAAAGTCCTCCAGAAAACACTATGGCTTTTCAAGAGCCGGTATGGCAAACACTCTTTAACTGGACAGTCGTTCTCAGCTACATCTGAATAAAGAAGCAGACAGGATAGCTGTACACATTAAACATACATAAGACTAAGTCTAGCCTGGGTAGAGCCAAAGGGAAGCCAGAGTAACTGAGAGGGGTGCAGAGGAGAGAACAAACTCGGAGCTCTTTCTCTGCACTTCAGAGGGACCGCGGGAAAGCTGCCAGGGGCCCTGTATCCACCCCCCCGCCCCGGGAGGGCCCTGGGGTGAGCACACTGCAGAGGAGGGCAAACAAATACCGTTTCTATTCATTCCTCAAGGAAGACACAAGTCCGGACAGATTTTTTGGTTGTGTGGTTTGTGGCTGAAAGTGGAGACCAAGGGCATCGAGGAGGAAGCAAAGGAAAGGCTCCAGGCTCCTGGCGTGATGCCCGGGGGCTCTGGGGAGGCAGAGTCTGGGTACCAGAGTCGAGGGAGGGCATGGCTACAGGCGGAGAGCTCAGCAAGCCTCCCGGTTCAGTCCCGAGACACTGAGGGAAAGGGAGAGGGCCTCTTGTGTGCTAACCCTTCAGTCAGTAGTTATTAATTGAGCACCTACTGTATGTGTGGCATTGGGGATACAGCCATGGACAAGTCAAACTTGGTCCCCATTCTTATGGAATTTCCAATCGGGGCTGGAGATGGGTGGTAGAGAAAATAGTTCATCAAGATAATTTCAGAGACTTATGAATACTATACAAATACAATGGGATAGAGAATAACCAGTATGGAGCTGCTGTTGATGGGGTGGTGAGGGGAGTCAAGGAAGCCCCTTGGGTGGTGGGCTTGAAGGGTGAAAGGAGCTGGCCCTGAGTAGAGCCTGAGGAAGGGCATTCCTCACAAAGGACACTGAAGGTGCAAAGGCCCTGAGGCCACCACAAACTCAAGGTGCTCTTTGTAAAGGGAAGAATGTAGAGAGAGACACAGAGTGAAGACCGGGGGAAAATCAACAGAGAAAGGGAGAAAACACACAGGAGATGGAAGGGGAAAAGTGAAAGAGACCAGTTGTGAAGGACTGGAGGAAAAGGACAGGAAAGTTCACGGAGGGTGTGGGGAAGAAAGCCACTGCCTACAAAAATGAATCGATGCATCATGTGCGCATGGGGGAAGGAGGGAGACGGGATGCGTGCAAAGAAGGCCCACACTGCCTTCACTTCTGAATGATCCCTACTTGTCTCTGCATGTGTGGACTGGGCATTTTTGCTGCCTTTGTGTGTGTTTAGTTCTTACTTCCCCAATTAGATTATAACCTTCACAAAAGCAGAGAGCATGCCTTGTAAATTTTTTCACCCCTTCTATGCAGCACTTACCACAATGCTCTGTATACTGTGGGTTCACTAATTATTGTTTGAACAAAGGGATGGATGGATGGATGGATGGATGGATGGATTCTCAAACTAGACCACATCTCTCTGGAATTAGCCATACTGTTTATATTTTGCAAAGGTTGGATAAATATTTTGCACACACACACGTGCCCACGTGGAGCACACGAATGAACGTGCGCTCTAGCTTAACTTAAAGAACGTCTCTGACACTTGGGGTCAGCAAGTTGGCAAACTGATGCTAGGAGGTTTGGGAAGAGGTAAGGATTACCTGCCACATCGGGGTGAACAAGGATGCCTGAGCCAGACACACCAGTGTTTAGCAGAGATGAACAAGAACAGGGAAGAGATATCGAAAAGAAGAGGGGAAAGTAGGTTAAGTGCGGCAAGATTGCTATAACGCTCCCTAGTTTTGAAGTTCCCCTCTTCTTCCAGGGAACAAGGCTGTACTATATTCCCCAGGCTTCTGGGCGGTTAGGTGTGGCCACAGGATTGAGTTCCGGCTAATTCTAGGCCCAGGCTGTAGAACTTCTCCTGCATACCTTCTCCAGCCACTGGCTGAATGGAGAGGACTCCAAGGGCCTAAAGGAGGGAGGAGCCACAGGATGGACGGAGCCTGGGTCCCTGAGTGACGGTGTGGAGAAGAGCCTGCTGACTGACGGCTCTGCAGCCACTGAGATGTGGAGGTTGTTTGCTATAGCACCTAACACTGCTTATCCTGACCCATACAAAAGAGATGCGGAAGTCAAGAAGTAGGGCTTTTCCTTCACACAGAAGAATCCAGAAGAAGGAGCTCTCCACTCAGTGGTGTCTAGAGGCCAGCTACTGGGACACCACCCAGGAGCATGAAACGCTTCTCCCTGTGACACCACGGTAGTGGACAAGCCCAGGAAAGGAAAGACAGAAGGGCTTCATTTCCCACAGGTAACAGGCAACAGAACAGGGGCATCTGAAGTCAAGCCACTTGACACGGGGGCCACAAATTCCATATTTTAAAAATAAGAGGAAAAAAAATATATGATAAATAAATAAGAAAAGAGAGGTTTGATTGGAACTTCGTCCTGAAAAATAAATTTAAAATGATAAAAACTAAAAATAAGCTAAGTTCATTTTTATTTACCAAAGTGTGGTAACCACTCTAATGCTTAGAGCAGACAAATGACCAAGGATGACTTTTTTCTTTTACTTTCTATGTTTTTTCCCCCAAGAAAATTGTCTAAAAGCATGATTGACATCCTTCCCTTCACATTTGACCTTTTCACAGCCCTTGTGGTTCAGAGTTGATCTTTTTTTTTTTTTTTTTTTTTTTTTTTTAAGTTTAAGGGTTTAGTTCATTACAGGACTATTTACAATAGCCAGGACATGGAAGTAACCTAAGTGTCATAGACAGAGGAATGGATAAAGAAGATGTGGCGCATATATACAATGGAATATTACTCAGCCATGAAAAGAAACAAAATTGAGTTATTTATAGTGAGGTGGATGGACCTAGAGTCTGTCATACAGAGTGAAGTAACTCAGAGAGAGAAAAACAAATACCGTATGCTAACACATATATATGGAATCTTAAAAAAAAAATGGTTCTAATGAACCTAGGGGCAGGACAGGAATAAAAACGCAGACGTAGAGAATGGATTTGACATGGGGAGTGGGAAGGGTAAGCTGGGATGGAGTCAGAGAGTAGCATTGACATCTATACACGACCAAATGTAAACTAGATAGCTAGTGGGAAGCAGCCGCATATCACAGGGAGGTCAGCTCGGTGCTCTGTGACCACCTAGAGGGGTGGGATAGGGAGGGTGGGAGGGAGGGAGACGCAAGAGGGAAGAGATATTGGAACACGTGTATATGTATAACTGATTCACTTTGTTGTAAAGCAGAAACTAACACACCATTGTAAAGCAATTATACTCCAATAAAGATGTTAAAAAAAAAGATGTGGTACATATATACAATGGAATACTACTCAGCCATTAAAAAGAACAAAATAATGCCATTTGCAGCAACGTGGATGGACCTAGAGATGATCATACTGAGTGAAGTAAGTCAGAGAAAGACAAATATCTTGATATCACTTATATGTGGACTCTAAAAAATGGTACAAATGGACTTATTTACAAAACAGAAATAGAGTCACAGATGCAGAAAACAAACTTACGGTTAGCAGGGAGGAAAGTGGGGGAGGGAGAGAGATTGGGATTGACATATACACACAGCACTATATATAAAACAGATAACTAATAAGGACCTACTTAGAGTACAGGGAAGGCTACTCAGTACTTTGTAATGGTCTATATGGGAAAAGAATCTAAAAAAGAGTGGATATATGTATATCTACTCCATATATACATATGTATAACTGATTGACTTTGCTATACAGCAGAAACTAACACAACACTGTAAATCAACTGTACTCCAATAAAAATTTATAAATAAATAAATAGCAAAAAAAGTTCAAGGGTATAGTTGCCATTTCCAAGGGCTTATGTTAATCCTTTCAAATTCAAGTCACGGTCTTGCAGGCGAGATCTAGTATCGCTGGGTGAATTTGATCAGCCACTGTCCCTCAAGTGACTGAGGATACAAGATGCTCTATCACCAACTTCACCCAGCAGATGGTTCCAAAGTGTGTGTCTTTCTTCGTTTCCTACAACAGCAATCCCCAACCTTTTTGGTACCAGGGACCGGTTTCGTGGAAGACAATTCTTCCGTGGACCGGGGGTGCGAACGATGGTTCAGGCGGTAATGCAAAAGTGGGGGGCGGTGGGGGGCGGCCGATGAAGCTTCGCTCACTAACCCACCGCTCACCTCCAGCTGTGCGGCCCGGTTCCTAACAGCTCGTGGACCGGTACCAGGTGTTGGGGACCCCTGCCCTACAGGACGCGCTAAGCCAGGCCTCTGCAATTGCCACGTCCCACCTGAGGGACTTAGAGAAGTGGCATCTTGCAAGGGGGATCCCCTCCATGGAACTCTAAGCCACTTTGGCTTTGGAGCTACTTGCTGACAGGAGCTGAGGTTGGAATGCTGATCCTGGTTCTTCTGGAAGGTTCCCAGGCTGCTCTTGACCCTGATTCTGGCCATCCACTGCATTTCCTACTACTGTTTTCCCAGCCTACTTAGCTATTCATGGGGAAAATATCACAGTGGGTAGAAAGTTTTTGCTCAAAAGCCAAACAAAGAGAAGAAAAACCAGGGCAAAGGGAAAGTAGCTTATTAAAAAAACAGACTTTGAGAAATACCGAACGCTCTTGTTAAGCAAATAATTTCCCAGGGTTCCTTAACGTACAAAGAAACTCGGGAGCTGCAAAAAATAATCCAAGTTTAAGAAAATACCCCCGTTTCAGATTTGCTTTCTGTACATTCGCTAGAGTTTGCCCACGGTGAGGCTCCTGGCACCTGCCAGGGTCAAGGACCCCGGGAAGACTCTACTTTGAAGCCAGCTGGACAGAAAGCTGGACATCTGGAAGCTCCTTAGAATCTCTCCTCTTGCCCGGACTCAAAAAAGTGGCTTCTCTACAGTCACCCTTAGTGCCTAGGTTTCTAATCAAAGAGGAACTGGAGGGGGAGGAAATGTTTTTCTTGGAACCAACAGCTGGATTCTTCTCATCATTCAGGGCTCTGCTCAGATGTCACCTCCTCTGGATGCCTGCCCTGATTAATCTGCCTAATCGCCCCACCCTCCTCCCCCAGTCGCTCTATTCGGGCACCTTGCTTTGCGGTCTCCATATAATGTATCGCCACCTAAAATTATGAGGTTCACTGTTTTGTGTCTCTCACGTTATTAGCCGGCAACGCCATGGAGGAAGGAACTTTATCTCTTTTATGCACCAGTCAATCCCTAGCCCCTGGAAAAATGCCGGGCACATAGTAGATGCTCAATAAAGGTTTGTTGAATTAAATTGAATCCTTATGTTAGAAACATTGAAGGAGAAATGGTAGAAAACATTATTGCATTCCAGAAGGACTGGACCCTACCTCCTGGAAGTTTCTTTACAAAAAAATGGATATATATGCTTTTTTTTTTTTTTTTCATAGGAGATGCAATGAATGCAAGTCTTGTGCAAAGCATGGCATGAAATAACCAGGGTCATTGTGAAGAATACAATGAGATAATTGTGTAAAGTATTAATACTCAACAGAGTGTCTGGTACATCGTGAGTGTTCAGTGAATATTCGCACTTAATAACTCATGCTGAGCTCAAGGTCAACTAAGCTCTGTCTTTTCCACAAGTGCTGTTATAAATTCACATCTTCCATTTCCAGTCCCTCTGTTTTTTTAAGATGTGGTTTGATCTCTGTACAATTCATCTTACTATGCTTTGCCCAAAACATTACATCATTCATCAGACTTTTCTTCCCAGCTTCGTATCATTTTTTAATATGATCAGCGCAACTTTGAAAAGTCTTGTGAAAAATCACTAATAAAAATGTTGACGTGAATGAGACAATGGCATAGTATTCAGCACCGAAAAGAAAAGGGCCACAAAAAAGACATGGAGGAACCTCAAAAGGGTATCACTAAGTGAAAGAAGCTGATCTGAAAAGACTATGTATGGTATGATTCTAACTATATGACACTCTGAAGAAGGCGAAACGATGGAGACGGTAAAGGGATCTGCAGTTGCCAGGAGCTGGGGGGAGGGAATGAATAGGTGGGGTGCAGGGGAATTTTAGGGCAGTGAAGCTGTTCTGTATAATAGTGTAAAGGTGGGTACACGACCTTATACACTTGTTAAAACCCGTAGAACCATACAACAAAAAAGAGTGACTCTTAATGGGCTTTAGTTAGTAATAAGAGGCCGATATTGAGTCATCGATCGTCACAAAGGCATTGCTCTAGTGCAAGATGTTCATAACAAGGTAGGCTGTGGGGGAAGACAGGGTAGATGGCGCACTGTCTGTACTTCTGCTCTATTTCCTCTAACCCGAAAACTGCCCCGTAGAATAGCTTTTGGATTTTTAACAAACGCCTTCTCCACCTAAGGAGTCTGGGTTTCAATTCTGCCTCTGCCACCGACTCCACACGTCACATCTAGTCGTTCCTTGGACAAGTTACTTAGCCCGTCTGAGCCTCAGTTTCCTTGTCTGTAAGACGGGGGTCATAACAGCATCCACCACACAGGGCTGTTGTTAGAACTGAGTGGGCTGGTATGTGAAAAGTACCTAGAACAGCGGTTGGCGCAGAAGCGCTCTGTAAGCGCTACATAAGTGTTAGCTGGTATTATTATTATTATTATTGCCATCATCACATGGGTACACCAGAAGCGTCGATGGTAACTGTAACTTGAGTTAATTAGGGGAAGGACAGAGCTGGCTGGGGCACCACTGATCAGCTCCCTCCGCAAGCAGACAGAACCTCAGGGCACTGGCTGTCGACAGTGCCAAGTTCTCTCCACCTGAAAAATGATTAAACGTACGCAATGCCAGTTTCCTTCCAGGCTAAGCCAGTTGGGAAGCCACTGGTGCCTGGTTCTGTTCCCCAAGAGAATAAGCTTTTTCAGTCCTCCTGGGGAGAAGGTTTGAGGTTAGGAAGCCCCGGCGCCCCGGTCCCTTTGGCTGAACAGGGCCAAGCACTTGGTCACCTCATAGCAATGTTCCCAACGGGCTGCAGCGGTGGGAGGAGTAGCATCCCATGATGACGCAGGGCAGGCGGGCTCAGGCACCGTGACCCAAGCTGGTTGCTTTGCACCCCTCTTCTCTGCCACCTCCCATCACCTCAACCCACCACGTCACCTCACAGGCTCCGCCCAGCTCCGCGCAGGTGCAGTGGGGCTGCTCCGACCTCTGGATGCTTCCCTGGGGTTTCTCACACGTGTAGGGACCTGCCTGGCCCTTGCGCATTTGAAAGCCAGGAGTGTGGAGCATTCAGATCCACGGGGTCACCGGTGGGGTGGGGACAGCTACGGATGCAGGAGCACTGCCCCTTCCCATCCTCCCGGGGGACAGTTGTGAGGCTGCATTTCGTGAGAATGTCCTACAGGACAGAGCGCCGGCTGACAAGGACGGGATCCCTCCTGGCCTGCCCCCTCAGTCCTGTTCCCTGGGACCACAGTTGCAAACAAACCACCTTCTTGCAAGCCTGAAGCTCTGCTTTAGGACTGAACCCAGGCTAAGACACTGGCTGTCTGCAGGTGGCATCGAATCTATCCCCACCTCTCAAGCATGAATGTGGTCCACGGACACACACACACACACACACACACACACACACACACACACACACACAGTGCTGTGTTCCCATCACCCTCCCAAACCCCACCCACAGGGGAAGGATCTCCCAAGCAACAGCCATGAAGAACCAAAGGACCCAGCGCCCAGGGGTAGAGTCAGATGTGCTCTGTGCTGTCTGCAACACGCTAGCAGCACCCGAGGGGCTGGGTGCAAGTCAGCCGGGACGCGGAGGTTTCTGGGGGCGGGGAGGGGTGATGTCTGGTGGAGGAGCTGCAGACGTGCACCCCTAAATTACGATATTTTCCTTCTCGAGGCGGAATGAATGCAGCCTCAGACGGACGCTGCCCCGCAGCTGTTTGTGGCCGGGGCCCCGTGGCAGGCCAGTGACTTTGACAAGGGGGGTTGGGATGGAACCCGACAAAGGGACCACTGTCTTTGAGGGAACTTGACATGAGCCCGGCAGAGCCGAGCGGCGGGAGTTTGCACAGCTGCGGCTGGAAGCAAACATGTACTTTGAGCTGACCTGGGCCCGTGGCTTCGCGCATTAAACCTGACACTTTCCAGATGTACGGCGCCCTCCCTCTGGCACCGTCCACAGCACCAGGTCCCCAGGTCCACGCGCACTCCCGACGCGGCCCTGTCAATGCCGCATTGTGCTGGGAACCCCGGGCCTCTCCTGCAGACGCTGCGCCCCGACCTGAAAGGGAGTCCCCTGGGCCGAGCTGGAGATTTACGAGCTGGATTTCAAACTAGTTCAAGTTCAAAGTCAGCTCAACAGCAGCTGCCCCTCTGACTGCAGTCACTCTTCGTGCCTGGCTCCAGGTTGGGTGGTGAGGGGATGCTGAGCCTGCCTTCCAGAGGGTTCTTTTCAACCCGCCTTAGGGTGAACCCCAAGATCTCCACCACCAAGGGGGAGGCTCCGCTGGAGTTTGGAGGTACAGGAGGGTATCCTGATATGGCCACTGCCTCTGAGTCCCACCTGGGCTGAAGGAAAGCACGTGACCCTGATACATGGACACAGGCAGGCCACATGGGGACCCCAGCTGCCGTGGGCGCTCCAGGAGAGGGGGTCACAAACCCCCGCCGTGGCACGAGCCTTCTCCAGCACCGTCCGTTCTGGAAATTACTCCACTCAGCACTCCTAACTGGAGGGTAGGGGTAACAGATGCTCTAGGGCACTACAGTGAGGGAGGCCAAGTGACAGAGGCATGCCACAGGGGGCAGGACACTTGGACATTCTCTTGGGCAGGAGGTGACCTGCTTGGCCGGGGGACTCCCCCGCCGTGGCGTCTCTGAACTCAGGCAGGAGAAGCTGGGCTGGACCCCCAAGTCCACGGAGGGTGTGGCCCCCCTGCTGGGCGCAGATACAAGAGGAGCCACTGTCCCACCTGCTCGTGGTCGAGGAGGGGCAAGAGGAGGTGACCGGTGGCGGGGAGAGCCCTCCGCTGAGTCGACAGGGCTGACTCCCAGGGCATTTTTCCTCCTGGGACAAACCCGAGGACATTGAGGACAGACTTGCTCAGGGGAGCCAGAAAGGGCGCCCCGAGGCTCAGAGGCCCCAGAGCTCACCCCTCAGGCCACGCCAGGAAGCAGCGGGCACCCTTCAGGTCCTTCCCTTATGAAAGCATTTATTAACGTGTGCTCTTCCACGGGCTCTGAGTGTAGAACGCAGCATTTCTCTGCATCTTCATTTTTATTGGGGTACAGTTTTCACATGTAGGGAGCACACACCTCAAAGGTCCAGCTCTGTGCATTCTTACACGTGTGCAAGCTCTGTGACCGCCGGCCAGGTCCAGATGTAAAAGATGTCGCCCCGAGGGCTCCCTCAAGCCTCCTCCCAGTTAGCAACCCCAGAGAACCCTCCACGCGGACTCTTATCATCACTGATGACTTTTTGGCCTAAAGACGAACTAAGATTCAACTCCTTGTCTCAAGGCAGAGAGACGGACAGCTTGGTAAAATGTCAATGGTGTCATATAATGTCATCTTGGTTAACCCTTCATTTGTTTTATTCCCCTTTCTTCTTCTTGATCTTTTTCTCCATTTCTGATACCAGGGAGGATGAGGTGATGGGGAAGGGGGCGGGGCTGTCTTGGATCTTTGCCGTCTCGCGGGGCCACCTGCTGATGAATTATTGGGCCACGTAACAATCAGCTACAATACCTCAGAGAGGGGCCGGCTGAGTGACTTGGCTGATCTTGGCTGGGCTCGCTCATGTGTCTGGAGGTCAGGTGGCCCCTGGCTGCTCTGGATTGACCTTGGTGGGGAGTTGACCTTGGTGGGCTAGCCTGGGCATGTTCTGCAAGTGGAAACCTGCAAGACCCCTTGAGGTCTGGCCCAGGAACTGCTTCACTATCACATCTACCTCGTTTCTATCGGCCAAAGCCCAGAGTTAGAATAGGAAAGCACCACAGTGTTCTAAAGCGAAGAGCTCATGACCTAATCACCCCAAAGGCCCCACTCCTAACGCCATCACATTGGGGGTTAGGGCTCCAGCCTATGAACATTGGGGGGGACACAGACATTCCGTCTATAGCAGTCATGGTGAAAGGGAGTGTCTGGATCCTTCAAGATAATCATCACAGAGGGTCTTTACTAATTGAGGAGGGGGGTTAAGCCTTTTATCTCCACGAACTTCTGGGGAAGAAGGAAGGGGGTGCCCTCAGAACTCACCACAGCATCCCTGGGCCTCCCCATCAGCTGTGAGGCGCCCGGTTGTGAGTTCTGAAGCTCTGTTCATTTTATTCCGTGGTGTGGAGCCCTGGTGTGGGCTGGGTCCCTGTCCTCCCGGGGGAGACCGTGTCCCGGAGGCCCTGGGGACCCGCTACCCCGGCTCCCTGTTCTCCACTCCTCTGGATTCTGCAGATCTGACCTCATTTCCATCCGCCCTGTGAACTGGTCCATTCTCCTGCCCACAGCCCGATCACACGTTCCACCTGTCTGGTTACCTCCACAGCCTGAATCCTCCCTTTGTGGAGCTGGTGGGGAAAGGAGCTCTTTGGAGCACCAGAGAGACGCTCTCTGGGCCCTGCCTGAGGACAGCAGGTATGGGCTTGGTGTCTTCCGTGAAAGGAGTGAGCAAAAAGAAATCCGGAGCCGCGGCTCTCAGACCGGGAGAGGTCGGGTGGCCGGGCGCACTCCCGGCCACGGGAGGAGATGCCAAGGAAGGGTCCTGCGATGCAGCCGGCAGCCTGGGCGGCATCCACGAGTGTGAGCTCCTGTGGCCGGGGCGTCTGAGAAATGCAGCCCAATTGTACACTGAGGTTCTGGGGACGTCCCTGGCGGTCCAGTGGTTAGGGGTCTGCAGAGGGCACGGGTTCGATCCCTGGTCGGGGAACTAAGAGCCTGCAAGCTGCACGGCATGGCCAAAAAACCAAAAACCAAACAAAAACCAAAACACTGAGGTTCTTGGCAGTGTAAGCTGGTGAGATGAATTCCCCGCGAGTTAATACACACTCACACGCGTGCACATACACGTGCACACGGAGGGAGACAAATAATAGGCAAAGAAGAGCCCTGTAGTGGATTCAATTGTGGCCCCCCCCCCACAGAAAGGTCCTAACCCCAGGGACCTGTGAGTGTGACCTTATTTGGAAATAGAGTCTTGCAGATGTGATCAAGCAAAGATGAGGTCGCCCTGGAGTGGGCTGGGCCCCACCCTAATGTCAGGCGTCTTCAGCACAAGGTCAGAAGACAGACATACAGAGGAGGAGGCCGTGTGCAGGCCGTGTGCTGGTCTTTTAAGGTTCAGCAGAGACCGGAGTGATGTTCCTACCAGCCGAGGGGCCCGAGGATGGCCGGTGCCTCCAGAAGCTGGGGGAGAAGCCTGGGACAGAGCCTTCCCTGGAGGCCAGACGGAGTGGCCCCACCCACTACTTTGATTTCAGACTTCTAGCTTTCGGAACTGTGAGGAAATAAATTTTGTTTTAAGCTGCCTCGTTGTAACTTAGCCGTCCTAAGAGGCTAATACGGGGCCTTTGGAGGGGCAGGAAAAGAGAGAGACCCCTCCCATCTCCTGCCACCTTTGCTCCCACTGGCATTTGAACAGTTTTCATTTTGCCAATGTCCTATTTGCCCAAACACATATTTACCTGCTCAAACATTTGCCACGTGGCCAGCGTCCTGGACTTACGCGAAGCACCAGCGTTACATTTGCTCTGCTCAGAGGTGATACCAAGGTCATTACCACGCCCAGAAGGCCCTGCAGGATCTGGTGTCACCCTCGTGCTCTGACTGAGGCTACAGCTCCGGCCTTTGCTCTAAGCTGCGCCAGCCACCCGGCCCTCTTGCTGATCTGTGCCTGGGAATTCGGATGTGGCTGTCTCTGCGGGGCCTTCTTTCATCCTGCCACACACAACAAGCAGACTGTTGATACTCAAGATTTATTTGGGTGGCTTGAGAGCGGGGTGTGTCAGTGGGTGATGGGAAGGTTCTCCTCGGAGCATCTCCAAGTCCGTGCTCAGTAAATGTTTGCTACCCTTGTTATTCATATTGTTATTGATGACCCAGGGAGATCTGAGCTCACCCTCTACAGCAGGCGAGCTCTACAGACAAACCGTGGGAAGGAATATCGACATACGTACACCAACATGAGGCATGAAATAGGGAGCCCCTCTGAAGATGTTCACAAGGGAAAAATCATTAGAAATCCCTTAATAGGGAAAATGTCACACAAAGGAGGTAGAGATATGGGTCCTGAGCTAAGAAGGCAGTTTGGAAAGAGCTTGAGGACTTTCTTCACGAGGGCTTCGTTGAAGCAGATAAAACAAAGATCCTTCTTGCCAGCATGTCCAGGACGGGCCAAGTTCCAGCCATTCTCCTGCCCCCAGGAGCACAGGATCCACCGCGGCCCCAGTGCACACGCCAGCCCCAAGAAATGCAAATTCCCAAGCATCACGGAAACACGATTTGCCTCCAAAATTTGACCCAGGGTCTCAGTGACAAAGATGATGGGTCACGATTTCAAGAAAGCTGACCTTCTCCGATTCCACACAGAAGGAACTACCTCTGTTTCTCTGTGATGTAATCAATACGTAGGCTTGGTTTGGTTCCCAGAAGCCTGGTCCAGGAACTCCTGGAGGATGGGACGCGGTTGGTGGTGGTGGGGGGGGGGGGGGGGGCGGAGATGATGGCCGTGTCTTTGTATCTGTATTTCTCCGCGTGGGAACCCACCTTGCCTGCACCGTCTCCCCTTCCCAGTCCCCACACGGGAGAAAGAACGGCTGAGCATCCCTTCAACCCGGCCAGCCCGCTATTCCAAACCCCTCCGTTTGCCCACGTGAGGCCCACGCCGAGGCAGCCGCCACTGGGCCGGGATGTGTTAGGATCCTGCAGAGCGAACGGGCTGGAGGGGTCCCACCGCTGGGCTCCCGCTCGCTGGAGGCGGGGTCTGCTCGCCCCTGAGAACGCAGAGTGGGTGATTCTGATGACTTCTTTATTTTTTTTTTTTGGTTCTTGGTTTTTTCAATCAAATGCTGCCCAAGGTTTTACAGAATCTGGCACACGTGGAAGTGTGGAGCTCCGTGGCTGCTAAACCTTCCAGGTTTTAACTCTTCTAAGCCTCCTCATAACCTTTTAACGCAGAGACTAATTTTATCCCCATTTTACAGGGAAGGAAACTTAGGCACAGAGAGTAAACTCGCCCAGGACCACATAACAAGGGGCAGAGCCAGGATGCGAACCCAGGCTGCTTCCCAGGCCTACGCTCTAACCACTACCCTATACTGCCACCCTCTACTCTGTCATCCTGGTGTTTTGTTTTGTGCTGTAGTGATCTTCCTGTTTTAGAGAGCAAAGCAATGCATGTCAGCTTCCTCCTTAAAGTCTTCAAAGTTCCCCCGTGGCTTTGGGGGTCTCACCTCCACGGCATGACAGGTGAGGCCTTGCGTGATCTGGCCTCCGCTGCCCCGTTGCTTCTTATTTCCTCTCACCGTCCCCTGGGCCAGCCCCCGGGCCTTTGCACAGGCTATTCCCCATCTCGGCAGTCCCTTCCCCCAACACCCACCTGGTAATCGGTGCTGGTCTTTTAAGGTTCAGAGTAAAGGCCACTTCCCTCCGCCACTGTCACCTCTGCGGGCCCTGTGTCTCCCCGACCTCAGCGAGGACCCACCCTCCTTACGGTGCTTAGAACTCAGTATCCTAACTCTCCTCGTCTCTTTACGACCGTTTCGCCCATCAGGCTACCGGCTCTACGGGACAAAACAGTAGTTTAATCATCTCTGCATCACTGGAGGCTCAGAGAGTTGCCCCAAAAGGTTTGTTGATGCCTGAATCAATGTTCCCCGCAGAGCGGCGCTTGATAGAAGCTTGTAGCTGAGCCGGGAGGGAAAGCGGCTGGCCGATCGCCAAGACACCCTCAGTGAGGCCCAGCGCGGGGCTGCGTTTCCCCCAGGTCTGCGTGAAGGGCTGAAACGCGGACTCGTCCTCACTTGAGCTGCAGGCGGACCACCCCATATGCCAGTCACGTCCTGTCCTGGGCCTCGGTTTTCCTTGGAAAGGTTGGCTGTATTCGTCTTCCTGGGGCTGCCGTGACAAGCGACCACGACTGGGGTGGCTTAGAACAGCGGCAGGGATCCTAAGAGCAGCTCCTTCCAAAGTGCTCTCCATCAGAGTTCAACACACTCCGACCCCGAGCCACGAACCTCCACTCCCAGGTCATTACCCGAGACACCCCGAACCTCCACTCCCAGGTCATTACCCGAGACAACGGAGCGCGGGTGTTCACGCGAAGCTCTGTGTGGGAATGTTTACAGCAGCTTTATTTGCAACAGCCCGAATCTGGAAACAACCCAAACATCCATCAGCAGGTGCGTGGATAAACCACCGGCGGTGTGTTCATACAATGCAGGCCTCAGCCAGTGATCCAGATGAACCGGAGGCACACGGCGCGGATGGGTCTCCGATTCACGAGGCGGAGGGAGAGAAGCCCGATGCAAAACCACCACAGGATTCCATTCAGGGGAAATTCTAGAGCCGATGAGACCAGGCTTAGGTGATGGAGGTCAGCCTAGCGGTTCCCTCGGGGCAGGGGCGGGGGGGGCGGTGGATTAAGCGGAAGAGACTGGAATCTCTCTGGGGGGTGGGGGACGGGATGTTCTAGGTCTTGATTGGGATGTTAGTGATTCCGGTGTAGCCAAGGTCAAACGCAGATCTGGGTATTTCATTATATGTAGATGACGCTTCACCTTTTAAAAAGCTCTTTTTGAGATTTAAACCAGAGGAAACGGCTGAGGCTGAAGCTGTGCCCCCAGGGCGCGCCTCCCCCCCCCCCCCCGCCCCCCATTGATCCTTTGCTCACAGCTCCGTGCCAGGGTTTGGAGGCAGCAGGTGAAGCTCTGGGCCTCGTGGAATCGCCCCACCTCCAGCTGCCACCTCCTGGCCCTCGCTCTCCTCCCAGGCTCTTATTCCACCGCAGTGGAGATGCCCTGAACAGACTGTGGGCAGGAAGCGGGTTCGAATCCTGAGCGGGGTCTGCTCCCTGCTGCCCCGAGGCCCGTGGCACCCCCTCCCCTTCCAGCCTAGGATTTGAGTCCCCGGACCAGGGAAGGGAAGATTTAGCCTGTTTTCCCCCGCCCTGAGCCCACAGTGGGGTTTGGGGGGGGGGTGCTCTGTGAAATGACACCCCTAGAGATGCTAAATCTTAAAATCCTTTCAGATTGCCACCCTCGGTGAGTCCAGCCTCCTCAGTTCAAACCAAAAGGCTGAGCTATTTTACTATGTTTTCACTCCTCTAAAAACTAAAATCCGAGTAAGGTCTGTGCCAGAGTTCATAGCATCTTACTTGTGTGGATTCCCTACACTGACACGTGCTCTGGGTGTCAGAGGTCAGCACTGGGGGAAGCTGGGTGAAGGGTACATGGGATTCAGGAGAGCAGGCAGGACTCTGTACTTTTTTTTTTTTTTTTTAAGGAACTTCTTGTGAGTCTTAACCTATGCTAAAATTAAAAGTCATAATAAAATGAAAAAACAAACAGCAACAGCAGAATCTCTGGGCTCCTGCCATGCAGGTTGTCCAAGGAAGGAATCTTCTATTAGTGTGTGTGCTTGCATGTCTGTCTGTCTGCCCAGGGGGATGTGCTTCTCCATGCTTTCCTCTGTCTGAAAGCATCAATATTTGGGGCACACGTGTAGTGCAGGATTTTCGTGCACAGCCTCCCAGACTGCCTGGGCTTGAATCTCATATCTACGTCTTACTATCTGTGTGTTCTTGGGAAAGTTACTTAACCTTTCCGTGCCTCAGTTTCCTCATCTGTAAAACGGGTGCTCACAGCGCCTGCCTCCTTGGTCTGTGGTGCGGATGAATCGACTTCTAATAATTGTAAGCGCCTGGCACTTGGCGGGCACTCAATACACGGCGTGTACGGTCACCTTTGAAGCACGATGCTAGCTTGCGATCAGTCCCCTGGAGCTGAGCGTGACTTGGTGATGTCCTGGGTCCCCTACTTCATTCGAATATTCAGGGAATGTTCACAATGAGAGCGCCTTATGTGCCTGGTGTTAAATTCCCAGAGCCGTGAGCACAGCGCCTACAGAATTACCCAGAGCCCAGCCCACCACACCCTCCTCTGCGTGTACGTGAAGAGACCTCCATGAAGTGTGTGGTTCGGGGGACAGAAGAGTCAATGGCGATCTCCAGCCTCTTGAAAGCCCGCAAGCCCCTTGCTATAGGTTTGACTAAATGTGCTCACTTGCCCTCGGCCACAAAAGTTTCACAGGCCTCTATCTCTTAAAATGAAACTTATTTTGTTTTCAAGCCACCTGAGATAAAGAAGGAGGTAGGGGATGGGGTGGGGTGAGGGGAGCTGCCACCACAGAATTAAGGGGAGACTCACTGTTCTGTGGGCCCCAGTGAAGCAAGTTCGACCCCTTGTAGCGGAACCCAAGCCCCCTGCCCTAGCTGGTGACCTCAGCCCTGCCTGCGAGGAGAGACCCATCTCAGTGCTCAGAGCTGGATCCACAGTTGTTCCCGGCTTTGGTCCTGCCTGTTCTCCTGAGCCATCAGGCTGTGATTCCTGTCTTACGGGGGCGGGGGTGGGGTGAGTCTTGGCCCTGGAAGGGCCCCCATCTCCCCTCTCCACGGTGGCTCCCGGTACAAAGCTCCCTTTGATTCTCCACAGCCTGGTTTTCTGGGTTTTTTTTAACAGGAGGTGGGGATTTTTTTTTTTTCTCCTCTGGCAGCGTGGTGCTGAAATGTTTAGTCGAGGGGTAGAGGAAAGGGGTTCTGCTCTCCTTCAGTGCCTGCAGACATTCCCGGGAGGAAATGAAGTGAAGGGAGATCAGAAAAGGCTGCCTCTGTTCAGAGCCTGGTGGAAAAAGCACGCCATGAACAGCGAGCTCTCGCTTGGTCTCCATAGGTCTGTGGTCAATCTACCCACTAATGTAGGGACCAGGAAGGGACAGGGAGCAGGAGAAGACCCAGCAGCCTCACAGCAAGGTCCACATGCCGGGGCCCCCACTTACTGGCTGACTCGGAGCCTCAGTGTTCTCATCTGTGAAATGGGAGCAATGACAGCACCCACCGAGAGGGCTGCTGAGGGGTTAAATGTGTTCTCTGTGCCCAGGCAACGGCAGCCACACAGGGAGGGCTCAGTAAAGCATCACTTTGTGTGTGAGAACGGGTACAACTTGCGTCGATTTTATATTTTCTCAACTGAATATTGGGAAAAAAAAAAACATTAGAAGGGGAGGGACAGAAGTAAGAAAGGAGAGAGGGAAGGAGGGAGGGAGGAAGGGGGAAGGGGTCCTCCCCACGCAGATTCCCGTCCGAGGGGTGCCTGGGGCAGGGGTTGGGGGGTGGAGCGCTGAT
Organism: Kogia breviceps; assembly: GCF_026419965.1. Taxonomy (NCBI): domain Eukaryota; kingdom Metazoa; phylum Chordata; class Mammalia; order Artiodactyla; family Physeteridae; genus Kogia; species Kogia breviceps. Next base: position 84,290,653 of record NC_081324.1, on the reverse strand, counting down.
AGAATGTCCGTCACAACTACACACTGTTCACCCAGCTGCCTTGAGGGCCGTGCCCAGTGTGGAGCGGGGAGATTCCTACACCAAGAGCAGAAAGGCCACTTTTCTTCCCGTTAAAAAAAATTGTAATAAAACACACATGACGTGAAATGTACCTTGTAAAGAAATCCTTTATAGGCGTGCAGTTAATGGCAGTCACACATCCACAGGTCGTGTAACCATCACCACCGTCTATTTCTTTGCAATCATCATCCCAAACAGAAACTCTGTCCCCATTAAGCAATAACTCCCCGTTTCCCCTTCCCCCAGCCCTTGGCAACCTCTAATCTACTTTCTGTCTCTATGAATTTACAAATTTGGGTTGTTTCATGTAAACGGAATCATACAGTTTTTGTCCTTTTGGGTCTGGCTTCTTTCACAGGACACGATGTTTTCAAGGTTCATCCATATTGCAGCACGTGTCAGGGCTTCAGCCCTTTTTATGGCTGAATCATATTCCATTGCAGGCATGGACCACATTTTGTTTATCTGTCCGTCCGTCAGTGGACATGTGGGTTGTTTCCACTTTTTGGCTGCTGTGAAAGGGAGGCTGTACCGCTGAACACTGCAGCGTTCTCGAATCCCCAAATGGTGTGTTGGCTGGTTCCCCACAATGCACACAAGGATGAATTTATTTCTGATCCCCGGAGAAAGCTGCCTCTTCATGAATAAGCATGACATGCCTGGGACAGGACAAGAGCCAACAGCTTGGGGAAAACAGGAGTGAACCGTGAAGACAGGTGTCAGGGAGAAAACCAGGCGTGTTGGGGAGTTTCTGGCCTGGGGCTGCCTCGGAGATGTTTATATTCTGAATTCCAAATGCCTGGAATGATTTCTGAATAGCAGCTCCTTGGAGAGAGAGAAAGGGAGGTCTCTGAGTTAAAAAAGACTCTTGAAAAATATTTAGCTCGCTGTCAGAATGGAGGACCAGGGAATTGTGCAGGGGGCTTGGGGAGGCCGAGGGAAAGGAAAGGATGGAGATCAAATTTCAGGCTGGTTTCAGCTTTATCTTCTCTGCAGTGTGACCCAGAGCTGGGTTATTTGGTGCTAAGAGATTTTATCAACATGGAGGGACGGACCTGAGGCTTTGCCCTTGAGAAGTCTCCATCCTCGGAAGAATTCAGTGCCTCGTCTGCTTTACTTGTTTTGTGTCCCTCCATCTCTCCCAATCCTGTCCTCTCTTCTGCAGTTGTCCCCTCACATTTTTGTCCCGCTGTATTGCTAACCTCCCCGTGTCACTTTGTCGAGGCCTGTCCCTTGTATATAGCGTGGCAGCTGGATTTCGTTTTTTGAATCAGCATTAGAGTCTGTCTTTGTGAGGCCGAACCAACTTGTATTTATTTTGACAACGAATACACACTATCTCCCTTCTCTCCTCTTGTTTTAGGTTCTGTTTCAGTCATCTTTGCAATCTCCACTCTTTAATACCCTTTATCTACGGATACTGCTGTCTTCTTTTTCCCTCTAGTGATGTGAAAGATGTCAAACGCTTTTGGTTACCCTAAAGTAAGCCTTTAAATAAAGAGGATTCAAGTCTCTCTGTAATTATCAAGATCAGGAATGAAACGGTCTCTGTGTAAAACGAGACAAAGAACATTAAACTAGTTTCCACTTTCTGCTGCCAGTTCCCAGGTTTCGTCTGTATGTAAACTGTGATTTTAGAATATTATTTCTATTTTCAAACATCAGGAGATTTTCTTTCAATGACCATTTTTGACCGACGTATCTGACTTCGTTGGCGGCCGTCCTTTTGCCAGTTACTTAGATACCGTCATCCATCTCTACCGACATCCTCTTATCTGTCTATCTTTTCCTTCTGCAATCTGGGCAAACCCTTGTTCATTCTCTGTCTCAGATGCTGTCTCTCCTTTGATTTCTCCAAAACACTGGTTTTCATTTAAATTGTTTTCTATTTTTGGCCACACCGCGCAACTTGCGGGATCTTAGTTCCCCGACCAGGGATTGAACCCGGGCCACAGCAGTGAAAGCACTGAGTCCTAACCACTGGACCTCCAGGGACGTCCCGCCAGAACACTGTTTTAAATAGTCATCGTAGTTTCCCTTTTCTTAAAACGTCCCCTTCTCTTACCCAGATCACTTCTTGTCATTTCGGTTTGTTGCCTTGCTTTGTATCTCTTCTCATCAAGACTGTGGTCCTGTGAGTTTTGCTAGAGGTTGGGTTTTTTTTTTCTGTAGGTCAGTGGCTCCAAGTGCCTCCGAGGAGAAGGACACAGGTGATCTGTGTCTTACAAAGCACTGGGGCTGCAGTGGCGATGCACACTTCAAGGAGAGGAGAGGCAGCGGGCGGGGGAGGGGGACCAGCTAGGAGGCTGCTGAAGGGAAGGACGTTTTATGCTGCACCCACGTGATTTGGCCAGAAAAATCACACCCCCTCCCAAACCCCTGTTGAGTTATCCTTTGTTATTTTTAAGTCTCAGTGCATCGGTACAATTATCATCTGATAAAAGTTTATCACCTTGTTTCATTTTTCAACAGAAAGTCCCAGGCAAAAATCCCCCTCCTCCGCTCTTCTCTATTAAATTGGGTCCCTGGCTTAAGGAGATGACTTCAAGCAACTTTCATTGATACCGGTTTTCTTTGGCTAACAAGAAACTGACAACAACCATAATAGTAGCTGAACTTTTGGAGCACTTTTTACAGGTAAAGCATGATTCCAAGGGCTCGACCTGTATCAATTCATGTAAACCTCAGCACAATCCTATGAGGCTAAGGTTACACCCATTTCACAGATGAGGAGACAGAGGCACCAAAAGGTCACACAGCTTGAAAGCTGCAGAGCTGGGATTCCAAGCTAAGCAGCCCCTGTTCTTAACCAAGAGAACAAACTATACAGACTAAATGCCCAACAAATATTAACTCTACATCATGTTTAATGTGTTGTTGTGGGTCCTCCCCTCACCCCCAATACCACCTCCTGGCAGCGGTCCCGTGGGTGCCTCTGAAGGAAGGTTGCCAGATAATACAGGACGCCCGGTTCAATTTGAATTTCAGACAATCAATGAATACTTCTTTAGTTTAAGTGGGTCCCGACTTGTGGACATTTGGGTTGTTTCCGGTGTGGCGCTATTAGGCGTAAAGGGGTAAGCCTTTGTGTGGATGTGTTTTCATTTCTCTTGGGTGAACACCTACCAGCGGGACTGCATCCTGACCAGCTGAGAACAGGCATTCCAGCTGCTCCCATCTTTTTAACATTAATCGCTCTAGTGGCTGAGAAATGGTAGCCCCTTTGACTTTTGCCCCACCTACCTCCTTCCCCTGCCTCCAAACCCCACTCAGTACGTCAGCAATTTGATAGCTGGATTCTTTGAGCCTCACGTGCACCCAAACACAGCCCATCAGGAGCAAATACAGAGGTTTAGAGGGCAACCTGGGCTGCTAAGCGGAGGAAATATTAGTGTGTCCGCTCTCGAGATGAAGGACGTGCAGAAAGGAACACCTAGACCTTTTTGTTTTATGCCGGTGCTCAGGGAGTTGGATTCTCCTGGGAGGTAAGCTCTGGAACGAGCCCAAAGCGGTGCAGCTTGAGTGTGTGTCAGATGCCGGTCTGTGTTGAAGGGGACAGAGGACGCAGAGAAGAACGGCACGCCCCACTCCCGCCTCAGGGCGCAGACTCAGGTGTGAGGGGCCCACTCCCTGCTGGCCCTGGTGCTGCCCAGCTTCTCCCCAGCCACCGGGGCCCCTCTGTTTTCTTCCAACGACAATGAAGCTGGTGTTTACTGAGCACCTGTTTACAGTCCAGTGCTCTGCTCAGGGCTCCAAGCCCGAGATCTCACTTAATCCTCTTCGGCCCCTGAGATGGGTACTGTTATTGTCCCGACGTAGAGAGGAGGGGAACGGAGGCGTGGCGTACCGTAAACGCCCAAGGTTATACTCGGCCAAGGTCACCCTGCCGGGGCGGGGCGTTCTGTCTCAAATCTCCTTTCTTCGCCATCTCCATGCTCTGCGTGTCCACCTCACCTTCCTCTCTAGGGACTCCAACCTCTCCTGCCTCTTACCTCGACGGAGGTCGTGGCACCAGTTCAACCCGTTACGGAGGCAAAGCTTTTGTCCCGGAGCTGGTGTGACAGTTCCAGCACGATCAATATTTTGCCTGAGACAGGTCACCGGGGGCGAGAACCCAGGGTCTCAGGGTCTGTGCCTGCGAGGACGGGGCCTCCGAGAGTCGAGGTTCCTCACATCACCCCCCACCCCCGGGAAGACAGGACCGCAGAGGCAGATTTCCAGTAGGCTGAGGGGTGGCTTTGCTTTCTCCCAAACTGGGCAACGGAGGCAGGATGGAGGGCCCGCGTTCAGAGCTGTGTGCTAAAGAGACCAAGCGATGTCCTAGGGAAATTGTGGCGTTCCGGTGGGTCGCTCTGGACGACCGCAAAGAAGCCAGCGAAGGATGGGAGCCGAGACGGGGCCGGTTAAACGCGAGACCGTTCCTGCCCACCTCCACTCCCAAACCCCCTCGTTTTCCACACTGGTGGGGCCTTATTTCTGTTCTTGGAAACATTCCGGGATCCTCCCAAGCTGGGTTAGTGCGTCACGTGAGGCCTCCTGCCTTAATTTGCTCTCCAAGGAGACCCAATCACAGCCACACTTTCCTCCCTGTTCCCTTTCTCAGGTGCTTTGGCGGCTTAGTCAGTGACTTACTCCACAGTACCTAGCTGTTTTGTTTGTAAAGGCCAGCCTGCTCGGGGATCTCTATTCATTGGTTCACCAGGAAGCCTTTTACAAGAGAACTGGAAAGAATTTCTTGGAGGGAAGAGCGGTGGGGGCAGAGTCATAGTAAATTTAAGTTGAGGTCCCTCCCCCAGCCCCCTCTCCTTTTCTTCATTCCTTAGGCCATTAAAGGCTGCATGTTTCTGAGCAGTCTTTCTTAGTTATGGGCCCAGGGCCAAGGGGCGTGCTGCAGATTTTCCCTTGTAAATTACTGCATTTTAACATAGACAGTGAACTGAACACGGTGGAGCTGCCACGCTCGCGGGGTCTTCCACGCAGCGTCTGTAACTTAAGATTTTATAAAGGGTTGGAGCAAATTCTTAGTTAATAAGGGTTGGAATGCAGCAGAAAGTACTCAAACTGCAGGCAAAATGGCAACTCGGCAGCCGGAAAAGAAACGGACATCAGGTTCTCAATCCTGTTATGTTTTCTTTTTTTTCTTTTCTTATAGGTTATTATAATATCCTGAATATAGTTCCCTGTGCTCTACAGCAGCTCCCTGTTTTTTTTTAATCTCTTCTATATACAGTTGTTTGCATCTGCTAATTCCAAACTCCTAATTTATCCCTCTCTCATCCCGCTTTCCCCTTTGGTAACCATAAATTTGTTTTCTATGCCTGTGGGTCGGTTCCTGTTTCATAAATAAATTCACTTGTGTCAGGTTTTAGATTCCACATATAAGTGATATCATATGGTATCTGTCTTTCTCTGTCTGACTTACTTCAGTTAGTATGATCATCTCTAGGTCCACCCATGTTGCTGCAAATGGCATTATTTCGTTCTTTTTTATGGCTGCGTAGTATTCCACCGTATATATCTATATATATACACCACGTCTTCTTTATCCATTCCTCTGTTCATGAACCCTTTCTTTATCCCTGTCCAAACTACATATTTAACCCACAGTTACCTCATTGTTTTCCTTGATCATGTTAAAAAAACCCAAACAGCTCAGCCCTATAAAGTAGGAAGCAACCCTATGAAGCACTATGTCTTGATGGTCAAAATGTGGTTCTGAGGACAAACCTTCAGCTTCACAATCTCTGCTCTGTAGTCTATTCGCTTTAAGACTTCAGGTACGTTACTAAGAAGACTCAGTGTCACCAGCTGTAAAATCGGTCGATTTGGTTATAGAAGCCTGAACTAAGACAGCAGTTTTTCTCAAACTTTTCATCATGACTCACATTTAGGAACTCTATATCTCAAACCAGGCAGCACACACACACACACACACACACACACACACACACACACACACACACAATTCTGATATAAAAGTTTCATGAATCCATGCTTAGTCTTACTATGTGTGATGCACTCTAATACTTTGTTTCCTCGTCCCCCTTTTTCATGGCACAGCGGACTTTGGCTCACTAAATTGATCTCAATCCTCATTAATGGGCACCACCCTCATTTTGAAAAAAAAAAAAAACTGCCCTAGAGAAACTAGGAGACAAAGATAAGAGTATTCCCAGCAGCTTTGTTCATGATAAGAAAACAAACCAAAGCACAGTAAACCAAACCAGGAAACAGCTTAAGTATCCACCAACAGGAGGATGGATAAATACATGAGACTCCATTCAAACAAGGGGATATTGTACTTAGTGAAAGTGAATGAACTAACATAACATGTATCAACGTGGATGAACTTACAAAGACAATGCTAAGTCAAAGACACAAGTCATGGAAGAAGAGACACAGTACTATATATATAAGTATATATATGTACATATTATATATGTATATATATATATGCTTAAACACATACAATGTATAGTGTTTAAGGAGATGTTCATCCATATGTAGAAATGTTTTTAAAAATGCATAGGATTAACTAGTACCAAATTCAGGATAATTGTTAATTCTGGTGAGACACCAGGATTTCAGCTGTTTGTTTGGTGATGTTTTCTTTCTTAAGCCAGTGGCAGGCATGTGGCTTTTGTTATATTCATCTTGAAATCTTCTTGATCATCTCTAGTTTTAATTTTTTCAAAAATCAAATGAAAGATAACAGGTTTGAGAAGCAACCTAAGTGTCCATTGACAGATGAATGGATAAAGAAGATGTGGTGTATATATATACGAGGGAATATCACTCAGCCATAAAAGAATGAAATATTGCCATTTGCAGAGACACGGATGGATCTAGAGTTCGTCATACTAAGTCAGACAAAGACAAATATCATGATAACACTTATACGTGGAATCTAAAAAATAATACAAATGAATCTATTTAAGAAACAGAAACAGACTCACAGACATAGAAAACAAACTTACGGTTACCAAACAGGAAAGGGAGGGAGGAGGCGTAAATTAGGAGTTTGGGATTAACAGATACACACTGCTATATATAAAAACAAGGATTAACTGTATAGCACAGGGACCTATATTCTAACCTATAATGGAAAATAATCTGAAAAAATATATCTGTATAACTGAATCACTTTGCTGTATACCTGAAACTAACACAATATTGTAAATCAACTATACTTCAATAAAAAAATTAAAAATAAAAGAAAGTTCCTTCTTCCCTAGAAAGAAGGAAGAAATGATACAGTTGTAGTGCGCTGTGAGGAAATGCGGATTCATTGTTTGTCTACATTTACCCAACAAACAAACAAACAAAAAAGGAAAGTAAGTCTGTTAGAAAAAAAACATAAAATGCATCCCAAGAAACCAAAAAGAAATGCCTCTTAAAAAAAATTAATTTATTAATTTATTTAGTTTTGGTTGCATTGGGTCTTCGTTGCTGCGCGCGGGCTTTCTCTAGCTGCGGCGAGCAGGGGCTGCTCTTTGTTGAGGTGTGCGGGCTTCTCACTGCGGTGGCTTCTCTTGTTGCAGAGCACAGGCTCTAGGCGCGCGGGCTTCAGTAGTTGTGGCTCACGGCTCTAGAGCGCAGGCTCAGCAGTTGTGGCGCTCGGGTTTAGTTGCTCCGCGGCATGTGGGATCTTCCCGGACCAGGGATCGAACCCGTGTCGCCTGCATTGGCAGGAGGATCCTTAACCACTGAGCGACTGAGTCCCAAGAAATGCCTTTTTAATGATTCACCTTTGAACATCAACATCATAGCTCCTGTATTAGTTTCCTAGCGCTGCCACAATGACAGACTAAGTGGTTTAAATAACAGAAATTTATTGTCTCACAGTTCTGGCGGCTAGAGGTCCGGGATCAAGGTGTTGGCAGGGCCCTGCTCCCAGTGGAGGTGCCAGGCTCCTGTTCTGGCTTCTGGTAGTTCCTGGGCTTGTGGCAACATAACTGCAGCCGTCACAGGGCCATCTCCCTGTCTGCATGTCTGTGTCCAAATTCCCCTGTTTCTAAGGACACCAGTCATATTGGATTAGCACCACCCTACTCCAGTATAACTTCACCTTGATTAATTGCATCTGTAAAGACCGTACTTCCAAATCTGGTCCTATTCTGAGGTGCTGGGGGTTAGGACTTCAACCTACGAATCTGGGGCGGGGGACACCGTTAACCCATCACAACTCCTCTTTACTATAGAATGATATAGTGTCGACTTCAACCAGTTTTTCCAACTTATCCTTGTTGAGTGCCAGAGGGCCGTGGAAACTGAGACGAATTCATTACCTACAATTCTCTATGGTGCTAAGTTCCCAAGTTCCTATTCTCTGTCCGATTCCCCTGTAATATGTGTGTGCACACAGGCCTACCCATGCACGCACACATGCATATATGCACACACTCACACACACTCACACACCCGTACCCACACAAAGGTTAAAAGGCCCGTGGAGTTACGAATAAGGTTAAAGTGAGGGGGGGGGGAAGCATAATTTGGAAAACCTGACTTTGGATTTTAACCAATCCCCCCCAGTGTTTGAAAAATGGTGTGAGGATTTCAGGGAGTCCAGAGCGGCCCCTGAGGCCCAGGACCTTGCCTCTCGGTTTTGCTCCAATTCTCTTGCACAAGGGCCCAGTGTGGGCGGGTGGGATGTCTGGGGCAAAGACACAGATGCTATTATTCTGGGCTTCTCCTCATGCTGGCAGCCACAGCTCCTACCGCCCCCCGAAAAGCCAGACTGTAGGTTCAAAGCAGAGGTGTAATTGACGGCCTGGAGTGGCAAAGATGCCCCATCGCCCTCAAAAAAGTACCACTTTGTTTCCGCGCTAGACCAGAGCAGACCAGACGCCGACCACACCAGCACTTCCCAGATCTCGGCTGGTTGAGGATCTGTAACCCACCCTCAGGTTAGGAAAGTGCCCCCAGGCGAGCGTTTGAAGAGCTGGGGGAAGAGCTCTAGACTTTTTCTCTCTTCAAAATTTTGCTTCAGCTGAGAACATTCATTTTTAACTCGTGTTTTTCTAGTTGGTGAAACAAAGTGGGGTTTTTGCCAAAGACCGACTCCAGCTCTTAAGAATCTAAACTTCTAGAGATTAGGGACCCTATGTGAATTTTCCTTTTTGTTCACAGTATTCCTTGTAATTTTTTTGGTGGGGGGGTGGACCAGGTGGAGGAAAATAACTGGTGTCTGCTAATACCCCCTGTGATGGCTGAAATCATTCTGAAGCATTGTTCGTGCTTGTCTAACTTCTCTCCTGGCCCCAGGTGCCATCTGTCTACATCTGGCACAGACTCCTCACTTTGGTCTTCAAGGCGCCCTCACGGGGTTCCCGCAGATTCACCAAGTGTGAATTTACGTGCCTCACCTTCTTTGGCAAGGCTTTTCTTTCGCCTGGGTCCTCAGTCCACCAGCCCCCACGCTAGATGTGGCTCCCTCTCCGTCATGTCCCGTGCCTCGTTCATTATCAGGTGGTGATCACTTTATTGCCTGATCTGTCCCTCCTCCTCCCTGTCTCCATCTGCTGACTTAGGTTCCTATGATGTCTCAGTCACAGATGTTGAATCAGATGACATATGAGATTAGCTCACTGTTCCAATAACAATCTCAAAATCCAAGTGGTTTGACAGCAATGAAAATGTGTTGCTCACTCACACTGACATAGGTTGGTCTTTGCTATCGTGATCTAAGGACCCAGATGCCTTCACTATTGTGGCTCCATCCAGCATCCTACACTGGATCTTCCGTGTTCAGCCAGGAGACTGGAAAGTGCTTGGACCTTCTCTAGGGATGTTTTAGGGGCCAGGCCTGGAAGTGCTGGCATCCTTCTTGCCCAGAATAGTCACATGACTCCACTGATGGGGCAAAGGGTTCTGGGAAATGTAGTCTTGTGGGGGGGGGGCGGAGGGCACCCAAGAAGGAAAGGAGCACAGGGATATAGGGGCAGCTGGCAGTGTCTGTCACCAAGCCCTCAAATTCACCCTCCACCACACAGAGTGACTCCTAGAAGATGCCAGGATGGACGGCACATCCTTCAGGGACTCTCTTATCACTTGCTGGATGCTGAGCCAGCTTCTTAAGATGGCATCAATGTCCCTCCAGACCCATATACTGCCTCTTTGGTTTATGTCACAATATCCCCAACACCTCCCCACCCAAGAAGTGTCTCTCAGCCTGTCTTCTCTCACAGCACAAGTCCAGCCACGCTCTGACCTGGCCCCCAGAACTCGGGGGGGTCTTCACTGCCCCTTCACCCTCTCTCCCAGCGCTCCCCACCTCCGCCTCACTCACTCGTTTGGGAGATCGTCTTAGAGGCTGATGGCGATTCTGCTTCTCTCTCCAGACGGAGAGCTCCTGCAAGGCAAGAATGGTGTTTAATCCTTGTGAGTTTCCCTGTCTACTGCTCAGCACCCAGAATGCTTAATAAATGTTGATGGAGTGGGAGACCAAGAAAGGGCCCCCTCCCCACACAGGCAGGGGACATCCAAGGCAGGGTTCCCAAGAGGACAAGAGGGATACTGGGGCCAGCATCGCCTTCCAGCCCCCGTCCCCCCCCCCACCCCGCAGTCTCCGCGAGGCTGGAATGCCCTCTTTCCCCGAGGCTCTGAGATTCAACTTGCCTTTATTTCTAAATGCAAAATTTGAGAGGCTAGTTGTCGGTTGAGAAAACTGATGCTGTGTGCTTTCATTTCTTAGGGGCCTGGGACCCTGAGATTTGGAGATGTTGGGATTTGCTGACAGGGCCTGGGACGGCTCTATCTCCCTCACATTAAGAAGCCAACTCATGAGAAACCAACTTGCTTGGCTTGTCTTGCTGTAATCTTGGGGCCTGCAGCTTTTGGAATTGGGTTTATTTATTCATTTAAATTGCATTCTGGCATTTACTTGTGTTTGTTCTCTCCATAAAGACCTTTTTATTTTGGTCCCAGAGAGCTGTTTATTGCTTAGCACATGTGGCAGAAAAAAATGATTGGACTGGAGATGCTAATTTTGCTCTCCAGGGACCGTGGGCTGGAGGGGGCCCAGGATGGGGCTCTGCCCCCCACAGGGCACCTCTTGCCTCCTGGCCACTGGGAAGGGCTCCATCCAGAATAAAAACAGCCATCTGCAAACAGGAATGTCCCAATGCCCCATATGCAAGGAGGTTAGAGAGGAGGATAGAAGCAGCCTCCACCACCCATCTCCAGGAAGATGCAACCTCTCAGATACCCTTTGGGAGAAAGCTGGATCGCCGTAATAAAAAGTACTTGTAAAAAAAAAAAAAAAAAAGAGCATCCCTAAGTTTGTTTTTTGTTTTGTTTTTTATTCTAAAGGCTTGAGAACAATGAGTGAGACTGGGCAAGAGGTATGTGAGATAAAAGTCACTGGCCGCGGTTTAAGATGGTTTTGGCCCGAGGATGTGAGCAGCCAGGTCTCCTGAAAGGGGTACATGGGTCAAAAGTGGAGGAGGGGCTTCCCTGGTGGCGCAGTGGTTGCGAGTCCGCCTGCCGATGCGGGGGACGAGGGTTCGTGCCCCGGTCCGGGAGGATCCCACGTGCCGCGGAGCGGCTGGGCCCGTGAGCCGTGGCCGCTGAGCCTGCGCGTCCGGAGCCTGTGCTCCGCAACGGGAGAGGCCGCAACAGTGAGAGGCCCGCGTACCGCAAAAAAAAAAAGAGGATCGAACCCACCATCCAGAAATAGCACTCCGTGATATTTACCCAAAGGAGTTGAAAACTTACGCCCACGTGAAAACCTGCTCATGGATGTTTATAGCAGCTTTATTCCTTCAAACTTAGACACCACCAAGATGTCCTTCAGTAGGTGAATTGATAAATAGACCCTGGTACGTCCAGACAATGGAATATTATTCAGCGCTTTCAAGCTATCAAGCCATGAAAAGATGCAGAGGAAACTTAAATGCATATTACTAAGTAAAAGAAGCCAATTTGAAAAGGCTATACCCTGGAAGATTCCAACTCTATGACACTCTGGAAAAGGAAAAACTCTGGGGACAGTAATAAGATCAGTGATTGCCAGGGGTTAGAGGGTAGGGAGTGATGAATAGGTAGAGCACAGAGGATGTTCAGGGCAGTGAAAATACTCTGTATGAGACCATAATGGTGGACACATGTCATTATACGTTAGTCCAAACCCACAGAATGGACAAGACCAAGAGTGACCTGTAATTGTAAACCATGCATTTTGGGTGATAATGCTGTGTAGGTTCATCAGTTGCAACAAATGTACCACCTGGTGGGGATGTTGATACCAGGGAGGCTGTGCCTGTGTGGGGCAGGGGGCACGTGGGAAATCTTTGTACCTTCCCCTCAGTTTTGCTGGGAACCTAAACTGCTCTAAAAAAAAAATGAAGCCTTGAAAAAAAAAAAAAGTAGAGGAACGGAATGTAGGCACACATGTGAGTTGCAAAAAAAAAAAAAAAAAGGAGAGATATTGGACAGTAAGTAGTAAAACAAGTCCAAATAAAGGTATTTTTCCCTTGAGAACTGGGGGAGACCGAACATCTTGGAAGATGGAAGCGTTCACAGGGGAAGAGGACCAGGTGCTACCAAGGAGGGATAAGAGAGAAAACCAACCTCTGAAGGAAAGTAAAAGGAGTCAGACTTAAGAGTAGGTGAAAGGAAGGGGGTTCAAGATGAAAAATAACATTTTATTTATTTATTGAAGGCTTGCAGTACAGCAGGCAAGGCACTAAGCGTTTTACGTGTAACACCTCTTTTCATCCTCATAACGGCTCCCTGATGTGGACAGTATTATAATATACCCATTTTCCAGATGAGGAAAGCAAGGCTCACATAGGTTAAGGGATCTGTCTGTGGTCACACTGGGTGGATTCAGAATGGGATCTCACATGCGTCCATCAGAAGGGAAACATCTCACCCACCAAGGGTGGAGGAAGGAGGCTCTGGAGCAGCACCAGCCAATAGAAACAGGATAAGAGCCAAAAATGCAAAGCACAAATGCAAGCCACGTGTGTATTTTACACTTTCTAGTAGCCACATTGACAAGGGTAAAAAGGACCAGGGGAAATTCACTGTAATCTATTTTATTTAACCCAATACATCTAAGCTATTATCCTTTCAACATGTAATCAATGTAGACAGATTATTAATTAGACAGTTTACATTATTTTTTCATCCTAAGCCTTCGCAACGTGATGTACTTTACAGTGTAAATCAAGTACTCAATAGCCACCTGTGGCCAGTAGCTTACCAAGTTGATGAGTCAAGGGCAAGAGAATGAGTCCTGTAGAAAGCACTAAGCCATATGTTGTGGACATAAAATAAGGGGTCTTCTCGGGCTTCCCTGCTGGCGCAGTGGTTGAGGGTCCGCCTGCCGATGCAGGGGACGCGGGTTCGAGCCCCGGTCCGCGAAGATCCCACGTGCCGCGGAGCGGCTGGGCCCGTGAGCCGTGGCCGCTGAGCCTGCGCGTCCGGAGCGTGTGCTCCGCAAGGGGAGAGGCCACAGCAGTGAGAGGCCCGCGTACCGCAAAAAAAATAATGATAATTAAAAAATAAAATAAGGGGTCTTCTGGTTGGTTTCAAGTCCAAGACCTGTTATATACTTTTAAAAAATAAACTTTTAAATTTGAATAACTTTAGATTATGACGTTGCATCCCCGAGCAGGATTTCAGACTTGGTTTTCTCATCATCCTTCTTTCCTGGCTTGGTACCTTTCACCCAGACAAGGTTTTGCCAAAACGGTTGGCTTAAGCCAACGGCTTCTGCTTTGGAGATGGAGACTTGCCTGGGGCAGGCCTTGCCGTTGTTTTTCTAGGTCCCGGTTTGACCTCTGGTGAAAAAGGGCCCCGATGTAGTCTGTAGGTCTTCTGCCCACTGGAGGAGCACTTGGCAATGCCACGGGCATTTTTGGCAGAGAAGCTGGGGAGGGAAATTGTTCTCTGTGTTGATCTCTTGATTGTCTTTCCTATTCCCCCCACTCTGGCACTTGAACAACAAGCCGCCGCTTCCCAGGCAATGGCTACGAGTGTGTTTGTCTTGGCATCTGGATTATGAGAGGCCTCTGAGCCTTGCTCATGCTTCTATTCTTGGTGCCTGATGGGGGCTCACTCACTGAATTCTGGGTCTTTTCTAAGTGCCTAAATTAGAGTAAGCAAATACATAAAAGGAAAAAGGAGTTTTAGAAAATGTATTTGTGGGCCACTCAAATGTAAAATACAGGGGCTTCCCTGGTGGCGCAGTGGCTAAGAATCCACCTGCCAATGCAGGGGACACGGGTTCGAGCCCTGGTCCGGGAAGATCCCACATGCCGCGGAGCAACTAAGCCCGTGCGCCACAACTACTGAGGCTGCACTCTAGAGCCTGTGAGCCACAACTGCTGAGCCCGTGTGCCACAACTACTGAAGTCCGTGCGCCTAGAGTCCACTCACCACAACGAAGAGTAGCCCCCGCTCGCCTCAACTAGAGAAAGCCCACATGCAGCAACGAAGACCCAGTGCAGCCAAAAATAAATAAATACATTTATAAAACTGTATCTATAAAATACAACTTGCTCAGACACAAATGCTTTTCCTGGAGAAGCTGAGCAAAGCCGTAAGCAGATTTATCTTCCTGACAGGGGACAGCCCTGACCTGTCTGTTTCCAGCCTAGTGGACATTGCAGAAGGGGGCTGGTGCTTTGGCAAGATAGGGGTTCCCTAATGTTCTTGAGAAGTTTTACCTCTAACACTGTTTATGGTGCCCTTGGGGTATTTCAAGCATTGAGGCAATTTCAGGTTGGCTCATTTATGTGATAGTGATAGTGATAGTGGAGGTGATGGTGGCACTGATGGTGGTAAAGACTGCGGTGGTGGTGAGTTCCACGAGGTGTGAATTGTCCACAAGGTGTGAATTGTCCACAAGGTGTGAATTGTCCACGAGGTGTGAATTGTCCACAAGGATAGGTCGTGTCTTTCATTTTTGTATCTCCAACTCAGAATTCAGCTCAATAAATGCTTATTGAATAGGAGGCAGATACTGTAATTAAATAATTAACTGGGAAAAGAGGATTGCTCAGAGCTACCAGACGACTAAATGGGAAACCAGGCATAGGTCTAGAGCCTTAAGTTAGTAGAGAAAATTAAAGTCTAACCAGACAGGAAAAGAGAAGGAGAAATTGGACATTTACACCCCTGTTCCCAATACCAGCTGCCCAGAACCAGGGAAGGATACATAGCATATGGAATTCCAGCTCATGTGGTCATCATAGCAGTATCTCAGAGTGATAAGTAATCAGACAAGCAGACGTTTGGTAATTTTCTATGATTACCCAAGGCCCTGAAACTCACACTTAGTTTCATCAATAATTTCCAAATTTTAGCACTTTGTTTTTCACTTCCAATTTTTTTGCTATATCAGTGTACCACCTATACCAGGGATCAGTGAACTTTTCCATAAAGGGCCAGATGGTGCATATTTCAGGCATTGTGGGCTGGATGGTCTCCGTTGAAACTACTCAACTCTGCAACTGTACTGTTAAAGCAACCAGAGGGATATAATGTGTCAATGGTGGGTGTGGCTAAGTGCCAATAAAACTTTATTGACAAAAAACAGGCTGCAGACTGGATTGGGCCCAGGGCCACAGTCTGTAGACCCCAATTCATACTATTATTTACAAAGTATATTAAGGACTCAGTGTAAGAATAAATAAAGTAAAATAAATTAATCTAAATTTTTTTTCATATCAATCCTCTAAATGGAAAACCATGCCATGCACACACAACTGCAAAAGTAAATTCGATGAAAATGAAACAAGGTTATTAAATTCTAACCAGGTGGGTGGACTGTGTAAGACTTGCAGCCTGATGCCTAACCTTTCTTGTTAAAAAAAACAATTAGGAAGTCCTAGAGAGGCAAGACTCATTAGCGCCAGGCTGAGTTTTTTTTCCCTGTAAGAATCAGCTGGATTCAAGAGCATTGGAGGGGGATAACTTTCTCATGATGTGACTTAATCTCATTTAAGTCGGTTCAATTTTCCACCTGAAGTCATCTGCTCCCCTGCAGTGACTGTTTCTGAGAAACCCTGTTTTCATTTGCTGTTAAACTCTGACAATAAGAACCCCGCATTTAGGGAAGGTAACATCCCAAACCATCAAGGTTGATTATCTTCCAAGAGGCAGGAGCCCCCCCACCCCCCAGGAGGACAGGCCCCCGGGGCAGCAAGCTCTGCTGGGATGTAGGCTCTGCCCTCCCGGATCTCATGCAGAGAAGGCAAATAAACCCTCTTGCTGGGTTATTACCCTTGACAGGTCCTGCTGGGGAGCTTCCCCCACCACCCCAAAGGATGATCAGGACAGGCCAGCCCTGACAACTGGATGACCAAGCAAGGTCCAGCGAGACTCACCCAGCCCCGCCCGGTCTGGCAGCATGCTCTCTGGACCGTGCTGGTGACCCGTCCATCAGTTCGTCTCCAGACCAGCAGGGGCTCCACGTGGGAGGTGGTAACCCAGCAGCAGATGTTGTAAAGCCTGAGCCCTGGGGACCCAGATGATGCCAGGGCAGGAGGGACCAGGGGTTTCCGTGGGCAGCCCTGATGCTCTTAAGCTCCAACCTATCATAGATAATAAACAAGGGATGCAAACCAAACAAGGCCTGGGAGCCAAGTGGATGTATGTCAGCTCAGGATTTATCAGCCGCAATCACTGTGAGTGAGTCAAACACCTGATTCAGAGACAAAATCAGCCGCTGGGCTCACACGCGCTGCATGAACAGCTGGGGTAGAGGTGGAGGGCCCAGAGATGCGTGGGCACCAGGCCTAGACCCCACCCTGCCTGGAGCCTGGGAGGCTCCTGCAGGCCTCGTGGAGCTCATGAAACCGGGTACTGAAGATATCAGACGGCGACAAAGTGGGGTGGGGATTGGGCCTGAGGACTCTGAGGCCCAAGCAGGGTTCCCACCTACTCAGCATCCTGGTGCTTCCCTATTGTCATCCTTCAGGGACAGAAGGGGACCAAGAGGGGAGCAGATGCTCTGGATGCTACATACTCATGCCCTCGGCACTCCTGGGCTGGAAGTACTGGGGGGTTCATGCCCTTTCCACAGGGGACGGTGTGACCAGGGCAGCCCCTCAGGGGGGTGGCTCTAAGGCATGCTCCATACTGGCTTCCAGGGCTCCCCAATGGGTACTGAACCTCAGTAGCCCAGCAGTGACCTGTCTGAAAATGCATCCTTTCCTGCAGCGTTCTGGTCCCCATCTCACTGCCCACACTTCCCTCTGGCTGCTTCCTGGGCTCGCCTCCCAAATCCTCATCCCCTGGTACTCAAATCCTTGTCTCAGAATTTTTATGGTTTTACGTCTTATGTTTAAGTCTTTAATCCTCTTTGAGTCGATTTTTGTGTATGGTGTAGGATACGGGTCCAATTTCATTCTTTTGCATGGGGATAACTGGTTTTCCCAACATCATTTATTGAAGAGACTATTCCTTCCCCATTGGGTGTTCTTGGCTCCCTTGTCAAAGATTGGCTGACCATATTTGTGTGGGTTTATTTCTGGGCTCTCTATTCTGTTCCAAGGGTCTATGGGTCTGTTTTTAATGCCATTACTGTACTGTTTTGATTACTATAGCTTTATAATATAATCTGAAATCAGAAAATGTGATGCCTCCAACATTGTTCTTCTTTCTCAAAATTGCTTTGGCTATTTGGGGTCTTTGGTGGCTCCATATGAATTTTAGAATTATTTTTTCTTTTTCTGTGAAAATGCCAGTGGAATTTTGAAAGGGATTGTGTTAAATCTATAGATCGATTTTGGTAGTATGGACATGTTAACAATATTAATTCTTCCAATCCATGAACCAAAAAGTTCCTGTACAACAAAGGAAACAATCAACAAAATGAAATGGCAAATTATGGAATGGGAGGAAATAGTTACAAACTATATATCTGACTGGGAGCTAGTATTCAATATATAAGGAACTCACACAACTCAACAGCAAAAAAAGAAAACAAAACAAGAAAAACACACACACACACATAAACTGATTAAAATATGAGCAGAAGCTCTGAATAGACCTTTTTCCAAAGAAGACATACAAAATTGCCAATAGGTATATAATAAGGTGCTGATCAATATCACTAATCATCAGGGAAATACAAATCAAAACCATAATGAGATATAACCTCACTCCTGCTGTTAGAGTGGCTATTATCAAGGAGACAAGGAATAGCAAGTGCAGGAGAGGGTGTAGAGAAAAGGGAACCCTCACGCACCGTTGGTGGGAATGTAAGTTGGTGCAGCCACTGTGGAAAACAGGATGGAGGGTCCTCAAAAATTAAAAATAGAACTACCCTATGATCCAGCAATCCCACTGCTGGGTATATAGCCAAAGTATCTCAAAGAGCTGTCTGTACTCCTACATTCATTGCAGCCTTATTCACAAGAGCCAAGATCTGGAAACAACCTAAGTTTCTGTCGACTGATAAAGACGTGGTATAAATACATATAGTGGAATATTATTCAGTCATAAAAAAGGAAATCCTGCCATTTGCAACAACATGGATGAACCTGGAAGACATTATGTTGAGTGAAATATAGTCAGATCCAGAAAGACAAATACTGTATGATCTCGCTTGTATGTGGAATCTAAAACAGATGAACTCATAGGAACAGAAGAGGATGTTACCTGTCAAAGGCTGGGGATTGGAATGGAGGGTGACATGGGAGAAAGGGTACAAAGTTTTAGTTATGAATAACTCTGGATATCTAATGTACAGGATGGTGACTATAGTTAATAATACTGTATTGTATATTTGAAATTTGCTAAGAGTAAATCTTGAGTTCTCTCAACACGCACAAGAAGGTAATTACGGGAGGTGATGGATGTGTTAATTAGCTTCATGAGGTCATCACTTCACAATATGTATGTATATCAAAGCATCACATTGTACATCTTAAATATATAGCATGGTTATTTGCCAATTATACCTCAACAAAGCTGGAAAAAAACAGACTAATTGTTTTCAGTCCATAAAGGCTTATACTGCATGAATTTGTTTATAAGAAATTCTAGAAAAGGCAAAATCATAGTGACAGAAAGAGATCGGAGATCACCTGGGGTTGGAGGTTGGGGGTGAGGTTTGACTGCAAAGAGGCACGAAGGAACTTTGGGGGTGACTGGAAAGCTCTAAGTCATTGTGCCAATTTGGTGTACAATTACCAAAATCTATCAAACTGTACTCTGAAATAAAGCCCAATAAAGCTGGGAAAATAAGTTCCAGAGCACAGAGTGTGGCTGCAAAGAGAGATGAAGAATGGGAGCCATTAATGCAATCCACCGGCAAGGTGGGTTGGAGATGCAGCGCGCACCCTAAGATCTCCCGTGAGTGCCTGAGCCCCAGAACAGGATGGCTTTGAGGAGGGTTGAGTCAGGCCCCCGCCAAGAGCCCGCCACAGTGGAGTCTCTCCTCCCCTCTGGCAGGCACCGTCTGCGGTCCCGGAGCTGGAGGTCCCACGCATGTTGTAGGCAGGGGCTGGCTGGCTCGCAGGGGGCTCGGAGCTGGGGCGCACACAGCCCAGTTGTTACCTGGAAATCCAGTGTGCTGAGGTCAGAAGGCTTCCCGCCTCCGCCCTCGTCCCCAGCAAGTGCGAACGCTGTGTGGACCCGCACAGACCCATCCCAGCCCTCTTCTCTGACAGATTCAAATAAACAAAACCCTCTGGGGCTCCAGAGCCCTGCAGGGTCCTCCTGTTCACCTGCCACCCGGACGCGCGGCCCCAGCTCCTCGCTTGCTCCTGTTTCCCACGCCCCGTGAGCAGGGCTGACCGCTGGCTCCTGCCTTTTCCCAGGCCTTTTGTGTTTCTGGCTCTGCTCCCCCCGACGCCGCCGACTTACTCGAGCTGTGACGGTGCCCCCCCCCCCCGCCCCGGGTCCCCCTCGCCGCCTTGGGTCCTCGGATCACAAGCAGAACAATGCAGAACAGTGGTGTCACCTGGCCTCCCCATCACCCCCGGGGCGAGAGTCCAGACTCGGCTTCATCGTCGAGCGTTTCTTTACTTAAGCCGCCCCCACCCCCTCCTACTCCCTGACTGCCACATACGCCCACCTCATGCCTCCTTCCACAACGATGATGATATATTTCAAACATTCAAGAAACACGTGTATATCTAACAAGCCCTTCTGTGCCTACGACCCATGTTTGGGAGATAAAACATTTCAAATCGCTTGAGACCTTCTGGGCACCCCACTCAGAGGGCACCCCCAGCCTACCTGCCCCTCCCCCTCTCTGGCCGTGCCCACCACCTTGAATTGGGGGTTGAACGTTCCCAGACGTGTCTTAGCCATTTTTCTACCTGTGCGTGCACCCCCCAAGCGATAATACCTATAGTACCGTTTTGCGTGGCTTAAAACCTTATCTGTGTGATATGATATCGTGGGCGTTGGTCTAAGTTTGGGTTCCCTTCAAAGCAGAGGCTAAGAGGATGTGGTGCGTTGTTTACGTGGGGGGTGAGGCCAGGGAGGCCGGGGAGGAACTTGGGGTGGGAGGAAAGGCAACGAAGGCTGAGCCGGCCAGGGGCGGCGAGGCAGCTGAGTCTGGGTCCTCGGGGGGCTCGGAGTCTGTAGAGTGACCCTCAGAGGGTCCGCTGAGGGCGGGGATGCTGGAGTGCACACCCCCTCCCACCCCGCAAGGTCACTCCCGTCGGCAGAGAGAGTCCTCGTGGGGGAGCCGCAGGCACGGGTGGGAGCTGTGCCTCCACCGAGGGCCCAGGGGGTGCCGAGGGGATCCGGGCTGCTGCTGCTCCGTGTTCTCCTGCAGCTGGGTTTTTCCTTCCAAAGCTCTTTTAAAATGTATTCATGTTCAGTGAAATGTAGCTCTAGTCATCACCCTCCCACACACTTTTTTATAGCCTTTAAAAATATACATGACGGGGCTTCCCTGGTGGCGCAGCGGTTGAGAGTCCGCCTGCCGATGCAGGGGACGCGGGTTCGTGCCCCAGTCCGGGAAGATCCCACGTGCCGCGGAGCGGCTGGGCCCGTGAGCCGTGGCCGCTGAGCCTGCGCGTCCGGAGCCTTTGCTCCGCAGCGGGAGAGGCCACGGCAGTGAGAGGCCCGCGTATTGCAAAAAAAAAAATATATATATATATATATATATATATACATATATATATATACACATAACGTACAATTCACCATTAGTGGCATTTAGTACCTTCACAATGGCGTGCAGTCACCACCTCTATCTAGTTCCAGAACACTGTCATCACCCCAAAAGGAAACCCCATACCCATGTACCCATTAAACCATCACTCTCAATTCCCCCCTCCCCCGTCCCCTGGCAACCACCAAACTACTTTCTATCTCTATGGATTTACCAGTTCTGGACATTTCATGTAACTGGAATCGTGTAATATGCAGCCTTTGGAGTCTGGCTTATTTCACCTGGAACAACATTTTCAAGGTTAGTCCATGTGGTGGCCTGTGGCAGTGCTTCACTCCTTTTAATGGCTGAATACTATTCCATGGTATGGATGGACCATGTTTTCTTTATCCATCCAACTCTTGATGGACATTGGGTTGTTTCCATTTTTTGGCTGTTGGTAATAATGCTGCTATGAACATCTGTGTACACATTCTTGTTAGAACACCTGTTTTCAGATCTCTGGGCCATACAACCAGGAGCGGAATTGCTGGGTTCTATGGTGACTCTATGTTTCACCCGCTGAAGAACTGCCAGACTGTTTTCCACATCAGCTGCACCATTTTACACTCCCACCGGCAATGTACAAAGGTTCCAACTCCTCCACACCCTCACTGACACTTGTTATGTTCTGCATTTTTCATTTAGCCACGACATGGGTATGGAGGCTAGAATTCCCTTGTATGAATCCACCAACCAATCCCTCTATTCCTCTGCTGATGGACATTTAGGGTGTTTCTGATTGGGGTTGCTACAAACCACAGTGCTGTGAACACTCTCCCCCATGACAGCCTGGCTTGTGTGTCTTCATTTAACATTGTGTCCTATATCGTTCTCATTTGGGAAAATCTTTCCTACCCTTTCACATCCTTCCTGCCTGATGGGTTCATCCGAGGCAGTGTTCAGGGCAAGCGAGCACCCGTCACTTAGACCCACACTGTCCAATTCTGCAGCCACTAACTTCACATGGCTATAAGGCACTCAGAGTGTGGCCGGTCCAAACTGAGGTGAGCCACGAACGTAAAACACACGCTGGATTTCAAAGATGTCATCTGAAAAAATGTGAAATATCTCATCCATAATAATAGTAATGTTCCATAACAATTAATGATGTTGAGATGAAAATGTGTTAAATTAAAAATTTATGAAAATTAATTCCACCTGTTTCTTCTCACTTTATAAAAAGTGGGGCTACTAGAAAATTTAAAATACGTGGCTTGCATTTGTGGCTCATATTATATTTCCAGTGGACAGTACTGTTCTAGATTATTCATTTGCCCTGTCTTTTCTGTTTCTTCACCCGGATTGTGAACTTTTTGAGAGACAGGCCAAGTCTCGTACACCTTTCTTTCCTCCAGCCCAGAGCAGCTTTGCAGGTGGTGGGATTTTAGCAGAGTGATCTTTCCAAGAGCAGATCTGATCATGTCCACACTGTTTCGACACCAGCTCTGTCTTCCTTTCATATCTTTCAAAGATTTCTGTTGACTTTAGGATAAAGCAAAACTCTTCAATGTGGCTGCAAGTCCCTGTGGGGTCTGGCCCCCACCTGCCTTTGTGTACCCCCTGTGCCCCGACCACCCTGGGCTTCTTTCCTCCTTGCTCCTGCCACAGGGCCTTTGCACATGCCAGTCTCTCCGCTGGTGATGCCCTTTCTTTCCTTCATCACTAGTACCTTCTATTCATCCTTTGGATCTGCGCTCAAACAGACTAGGCTGACTCTAATCAAGGCTCAGGACCACAGAGAGCTCCCGCACACCTAAAAACAGGCAAATTCCGCAGTGCATCTTCTTGAGCTAATTTGTATGTGCCCTGAGAATCCCTGGCCCTGTGGACCATCCAGGTAACACCCCTGCAACATGCTCCCCACACTATCTGGAGAAAGACACGTGAACTGGGGAATTCTACATCTGGGTCTCAAGTGTCTTTGAAACAAAATTTTGCTCCAAGAATAACACTGGTAACAAGATGCCTCATGTCAATTTTATGGGCTTCAAATACCTTCCAGTTAGACCATGAGGTAAGTTAAAGGCTTGAGCAGACCCCGAGAAGCTGGCCAGGGTACAGAGAGAGCAGCCAGCGGTTTCCAGCTAGGACATGACCGGGGCCAAACAATCGCTGTTGTCCAACACTGGGACATCTGAGCCACTGTGGGGATGGGAGCTTCTCTGAGGCCCATGGAACGTGCCAGCTTTTGTTAGAATTGATGCCAGATTTCGCGTGGAGACAAAGGAAACTTTTCCCCTGAGGCCCAAGGGAAGACAGATGAGTTGCTTTCATATCTGTAAATGAAAGCAGGCTGAGAGGACATCACCCCAAATCAAGTCACGCGGCAGCACTGGGCCACCACAGCGCTCTGTCTCTCTCTTTTCGCACTCCCTAATTTTTAAAAACGTTTAATTGAAGCATACCATATACATAAAAAGTGTACAAATCAGATACATACAGTTCACCGAATTTTCATCTAGTGCCCACACCCATGTAACCAGCACCTTCCTTGTTCCCCAGATGCCCTCCTTGGGTCCCGTCCCGGTTCTAACGTACACCCGACGCAACCACCATCCTTGCCTCCTGACTGTGCGGGGACGCACGCTGGCCTCTGACCTCCACATAAAAGGAATCAGACGGCACGTGCCCCGCCCTGTCCTGCTCAGCATCATGTCTGTGATTCTTCCATGCTGTGTGTAGCAGATGTCTGTCCATCTCACATACAGCACCTCACATAGAAACCCTACTTGTCCTGTTCATCCGTTGATGATGGATCTTCGGATGACCCCCAAGCTTGGGGCCATTTCAAGGAGTGCTGCTCTGCACGTCCCAGTACGTGATTTTCGGTGAACGCACATGAACGTTTGTAGAACGACTGGATCACGGGGTGGGTGTATGTTGAACGTCTTGAGAAATGCCCGACTGTTCCTCAAACTGCCTGCACCATGTTGCATCTCCACCTGCACCGCAGGAGAGCTCCAGTTGCTCCACGTTCCTGCCAACATGTGGCGTGGCTGGTCCTTTTCGTTCCGACCAGCCTTCTGGGTGTGTACCGATGGGTGTGAACAGTCAATATCCCTAATACAGAAAAAGCCCAAGGACTTGGAAAGTTTGGGGAAGGGCAAGACTGCTTCCTTTGTGTGTGTTTGGCTGGGGGGGGGGGGCGGGGGGTGCAGTTAGAAAGGTGCATAGGGCAGTTTTTCTTGTGTGTTTGTTTTTATTTTTTATTTATTATTTTTTTTAATTTTTATTTTTTTTAACATCTTTATTGGAGTATAACTGTTTTACAATGGTGTGTTAGTTTCTCCTTTACAACAAAGTGAATCAGTTATACATATACATATGTTCCCATATCTCTTCCCCCTTGCGTCACCCTCCCTCCCACCCTCCCTATCCCACCCCTCTAGGTGGTCACAGAGCACAGAGCTGATCTCCCTGTGCTATGCGGCAGCTTCCCACTAGCTATCTAATTTACATTTGGTAGTGTGTATATGTCCCTGCCACTCTCTCACTTCGTCACAGCTTACCCTTCCCCCTCCCCATATCCTCTAGTCCATGCTCTAGTAGGTCTGTGTTTTATTCCCATCCTACCACTAATCTCTTCATGACATTTTTTTTTTTTTTAGATTCCATATATATGTGTTAGCATACGGTATTTGTTTTTATCCTTCTGACTTACTTCACTCTGTATGACAGACTCCAGGTCTATCCACCTCATTACAAATAACTCCATTTCGTTTCTTTTTATGGCTGAGTAATATTCCATTGTATATATGTGCCACATCTTCCTTATCCATTCATCTGTCGATGGACACTTAGGTGGCTTCCATGTCCTGGCTATCGTAAATAGAGCTGCAATTGTGTGTTTGTTTTTAATTCTTAGTTTATTTGAGCAGGTAATATACTCACATAGCTCAGACCTGGACAAGTATGAAAAGGATATGGTGAATAAGATGTGTCTCTGAGGAAGGCAGGACAAGCTCCCCTGCTCCGTCCCATCCCTGGGCTCCCAGACCCAGGTGGTGGCTGTCTCCCTGGGGAGACCACCCCGGGGGGTCGGGTGAGCTCCCGGCAGGGCACCCTGCCACAGTCTCCCATCCTGATGGGAGCATGGGAGCCGTTCCAAGCCAGGGGAGGGCCGGCTCATTCTCAGCTCATAAACTTGCTCCCTGGCATTTACAGTCAGCGTTTGATCTTTCAAAGGAGTCCTCCTGACCGCTCACCAGCTTCCCCATTGTGCAGAATTATTTATGGTCTGTGCCACTTACTGTTACTTTATGCGCTTTATTTAGTTAGTTATTTATACAGGCGTATATTTTCACCAACTTCATTTGGAACCAGGGTGATGAAAACGAAATCGGCATGAGTTCACGGGCCGAAGGAGTCTGGGCAGCCGCAGGGGCCTCGGGGGCCGTGAGCTGACAGGCAGCCCTGCTTTGGTCAGCTTCTTTGGGGTCCTCTCTCTGGCCAGCGGGGTAGAGAGCTGGGACTTGAGTGCCTGATCAAGAGGCAGGCTGGAAGTAGGACTAACGGCCTGGACTTTGGAGGTGAAGTGCATGGACTCAAAGCCTCTCCCGACGACCTAACTCTCTGTGCCTCAGTTTCCACAGCTGCCAAATGGAACCACCATGATGATTACACAAAGTGATTTATGTGAAGTGCATAGAGCAAAGTCTGGCATCCAGCAAGGGCCCTATAAGAGTTAGCTGCTATTGTTAACAGCATGGATGACAGGGGTAATGAAATCATAGCCCTCAGGTGGCAACCCTCCCTGTTTGCCAGAGACCAAGGACACTGGACTTTCAGTGCTAAGCCCGGGAAAGTCCCAGCAAACTGGGGCAAGTCAGTCACCCTACAGAGCCTTGTCATTGGATGAACCAGCTGGGACCCTTCTCTTTATTTCAACAGAAAGTCCAAATGAGGAAATAAATATTGATTAGGCATTCGTTCATTCAATAAACATTTATTAACTTCTGTCCTGTGTCAGGCACTGTTCAAGGACCTGGGAACACAGGAGAGAATAAAGCAATGTCCCAGCTGCCCTCATGCAGTTGACATTCTAGTGGACAAGGTAGGTAATGAGCAAACAAACAAATAAATATTATAACATCAGGTAATAGACAGCCAACACGCAAAGCTAAACACAGTAAAGGAAGAAAGCATGATGGGTGCTAGCTAAATAAGAAGGTTAAAGAAAGACCCTTTAAGAAGATGGTATTTGAGCAGAAAAATAGTCAGAGAGCAAGCCATGAGACTATCCAAGCAAAAGGCACAGCAGGTGCAAAGGCCCTGAGGTAGGGACGTGCTAACACTCCCCTTAGATCAAATGAGGTCACAAGGAGTCTTCACACATGCACCATGTCCGATCAGCTCCTTGAAGAATTACCTTCACCATACTGGCTTTCATCCAAGATTATTTCAAGAAATCATCATAGGAATTCTATATTTGCATTTGCTCTAAAATGGTTGTACAGAGCACTGTAACTTGATATCCTTTATATGAAGCCCAATATAAGAAATTTATTTCAGAACTTGGTATCAGAAGTAAACTAAAGATTTGCTGTTTACAGCAAATCTTCTCTCATTCTTTCTATAATGAGGGAGATGAGACTTCCTGTGCTTCCCTTTTTGACCTGGATACCAGGAAGCTCAGGGCTGAATCACAGGCTTTACCATAGAAACTGTTAAACCTTGTAGTTGGCACAGTCACCCCCTCTTTCAGTGGACCTAAATTGCTGTTTCTGTTATACTAATCTTTTCAATTTTATTTTTTAAATGATATCCTTTGCTGTAAGCTGTCTCATTTTTTTTTTTTTTTTTTTTTTGGAGAGAAGTGGGGAGAGATGTAAATAAAGGCTTTATTCAACCAAGGGGTAAGCATATGCAAAGTCTGGCTGACCTAGTTCCCCAAGTCCTAAGACTTGTAAGTTCAAGCATACCCACCTAGAGGGGTGGGCTAGGGAGGGTGGGAGGGAGACGCAAGAGGGAGGAGATATGGGGACATATGTATATGTATAGCTGATTCACTTTGTTATACAGCAGCAACTAACACACCATCATAGAGCAATTATACTCCAATAAAGATGTAAAAAAAAAAAAATTCAAGCATACCTAAAGAAAAACAAACACAAATTTCATTTCTTACAATTGGCTTTGGGGTTAGAAATGAAAACAAATATATCTCCTGGAATAGCTCATAATTCACCCATGCCCTGACATTTGCTGCTGTTTGTGAGCTGACACGAGCCAACTTTATTCCTAACACCACCACCCCTGCGTGTCCCAGCAGAGTGACGTGACCCTTCTGAGAACGGTGGACCCAGCAAGCAGAACAGAAACCTTTTTCAATTAAAAAGTCACTCGTGCTCAGGCTGACAGCTCACCCGAGCTACCTCTGACAGCCTGGTAACCCGTAATTTTTCCACTTTGCAAGGACAATTATGTTCCTTCAAATGGCAGCGTAATTAACCAGGTCTGTTACAGGCTCCCACATTTGTATGGTTTGCTGGGATGTTTCTCCAGAGCTGGGGCCAGCCAAGACCCATCACTGTGCCTGCTAATGAGCCCTTGCCTGTCGGGCACCACTCACCAAGGGGGTGAGGCCATGGGTGGCATTTCCTCTGGCACAGCAGGGACAGGGGCCCCCACCACGCTGCCCCTCTCCTGCAGCATTTCAGTTCTCACCCACGGAGAAGAAAATAGCACAGCAACTCCATTCATAGTCCCAAGGCTGCTATCTTTTATCCTACGAATGCTCCCCCACCTCCAAATTAAGCAGGCAATTAAGACTGAGGGATAGTCCAGCAAGCAAACCATTGATGCTTATGAGTTAAAACAGGCCAGTGGTTCTCAGAATACGGTCCCCAGCCCAGCATCACCTCTTGGGAACTTGATAGAAATGCAGCTTCTCTAGCCCCACCCCAGACCTGCTGAGTCAGAAAATCAGGCTTGGCCTGGCGATCTGTGTTTTCACAGGCCCTCTAAGGGATTCTGATGCACGGTCAAGTTTGAGCGTCACTGGAATGGAGTATAGCATCGTTGGTTTGTTAATTTTGGAAGGTTCGAGATCTGTTAATCTAACCCATGCACAGAGCCAAAATTAGGGTTCAGGAGGTACAGAAAAGCTTGAGCCTTAACTCTGGTCTTCAGCTTGCTTTATCCCATCACTTCTCTCTGCATTTGTTAAGAGAAGGGAAAGGCAGGGGAGGCAGGAGAAGGATTTGAAGGGATGAGGGGGGGAAAGGATGTCGCAGAATATGCAGCCATGTTTTAAAACCTCCTCAGACAATAAACAGAAAACAAATGAATAAACAAAAGAATGACTGATGACAGCAACTGCTATGAGGAAAGGAAAAAAAGAGGGGAAAGACCACATTTCATCAAGTGGGGTTCTCATCTAGGGTGATCATGCCCTCCAGGGGACGCTTGGCTACTCTGGCCTCCTTTCTGTTCTGATTTATGTCTTTTGAAGGTCGCTCTAGTGGTTGGAAGGAGAATAAATGGATTGTGGGAGCAAGAGAGGAAGTGGGGAGATTAAGGGAAGGCTGTCACTGCCACCCTGGTGAGCAGTGTTGGTGGCTTTCAGGAGAGGGCTAGGAGTGGATGCTTCTATTTGTTGGGGTCTCCTGGGCAGAGAAGAATAACTTGCAAGTTCATTTCCAAATCCCCTGGGCTTATGCTGAGGTTCTAAATCTAGCACTTGCCAGTTCATCCAAAGCTGCTCTTTGGTGAAAAATCATAGCTTTGTCTGTGTGTGACATAGCTAGGTAAGAAACCCGATTTCCTTGTTGGGTTTTCACGATGGAATAGGAGCCCTGTCTCTTGTACACCTGCTACTCTGGTAGTAGCAGGAAAGATGGAGAAGGGAGATGTGTGATGGAAAACTTTCAAGGTTTCCTGATGTGAGGGGTGAGGGAGAGAGTCCCAGATGACTCCTGAGAGCAGCAGGGGTGGACATGAACCTATAAGGCAGCCTATATGCCAGGGACTGATGTCCGGGGCAACAGATGAGGGGGACAAGATGAAGGAAACCTAAGAGTAGACCCCCTGGAAGAGAAGTCACTAGGATGTCCACAGCTCCTGATAGTTCACTCACTCCCTGAGGACTAGGAAACTCAGCTGTCCCCTCTGGAGCCTGGCATTCATTACCAAGGTTACAGACAGAACCCCCCAGGGAGAACTAGGTCCCCTTCACACGCCAGGGAGGGTGCTGAGAGCACCCCTGAGTTTCACCAACATCTGACACAGACTGGAGAGCCAGCATGGCTGTCTGGCGCCTGCAGAGACCATGGATGAAATCCAACCATCATCCGTCATCTGTAATATGTGGAGATTAGGAAGCCAGTGAGGGCTGTGAGTGTTTTCATATTCATCCTGCAGCACGACGAGGCCCCCCTCTGGAGCCAACAATGGCGCCAGGAGAGCTTTCACAAAAAGATGTGAGTGAGCGAAATTTTCCATTCCTTTCATTGCCCTAAAATCGTATGTACAGGCTCTGGTCCACATTTAAACTTTCCAGAATAAGGTGATTATTGTTTTTCTTGGTTACCTGCTGCTCGGTCTCTGGGATGGGCTTTTTTGGAATTTTTGTAGAAGAATTTGTAAGCACGTGTGACAATTCTGGTTTGTGGTGACAACAGATGTGCTCAGGAGAGAAAGTTCCATGCCAGGGGGTCCTCCTTAGCCCAAGCTGGGCATGTTTCAGAATCAAACCAAAAGCATCTCCCACAGACCATCCAGCAGGCTGCCATTTATCCTCTGGGTCAAGTCCGGCCTGTGCAACTTTCATGTTATCATTCTCATGCCTTGGAGCCCAGAGAGGGTAAAGGGATCGTCTGAAGTCACACAGCAAAACAATCTACATAGCTTCCTAATTCTAGTTTTCTGCACTAAGGAGGGAGGAATCCTTCCGCTCCAAGGAAGGCATTAGTCAACTGTATTTTATGTAAGTGTCTGGTAATAATGGGAACAGTTGAAAAAAGCATGAATTGCTTTTTGATTCACTGTGCACTTCCTTGAGGGAGAGCAAGGGTGTCACAGAGGGCAATCAGGGGCGTGCTAAAGCTGGCTCCCGCAGCTTGATGAACGCCATCCTGTGCCTCTCCCAATGCCACATGCGGTGACATCTCATGGGTACCTTAAAATCAGTCACATGGTGAGAGCATTTACACCATGGAAATCGGTAAATGCTACAAACCAAAGCTTTTCTTTTTTTTTCAATAGAGCCAGTGGTTCAAATAAATTTTACCAGCACACTCCTAGGACTAACTCATTCATTCATTCATCCATTTATTCATTCATCCCACAAACCTTGATCAAGCATCTACTCTATGCCTGATACTGGGTGAGATGTTGGGTCTCAAAGAAATGAAGGAGAGTCTTCTTTTTAAAGAGACGCACATGGGAGGGTGGAAGGGAGACGTAAGAGGGAGGAGATATGGGGATATATGTAGCTGATTCACTCTGTTATAAAGCAGAAACTAACACACCACTGTAAAGCAATTATACTCCAATAAAGACGTTAAAAAATAAAGAAAGAGATGCACAGTGTGGAAAAGTGTGTGGGGGGGTAAATACCCGCCCCCTCACCTTCATTCAGGAGGCTCCTTATTTATTTATTTATTTGTTTGTTTGTTTATTTAGGCAATGCCTAATGCTTGCAGGATCTTAGTTTCCCGACCAGGGATCAAACCTGGGCAGTGAAAGCGCCAAGTCCTAACCACTGGATCGCCAGGGAATTCCCCCCTTAATTATTTGTAAACAGCAACCAAAAAAGTAGAACTGACAAGAGTTCCATTGTACTGCCCTAGCTATAGAAAGCCACCCAGCTCACCAAATGGATGTTTTCCCCCACTTCTCCTCTTGTATCTTACTATCAGAAGAAAGAAAACTCAGAGAGTGAGCCCTCAGCTAGGGCACTGGGTAATGATGGAGGGCAAACTGACCTGGGGGTAATGTCATGATCTGAGTGTCATAATGTTCAGTGAGCACTGATTCTGTGCTAGCACTGTACTAAGTGCTCTGCATGCGTTATTATCTCATGTGACCCCTACCACAGCTCGTGAGGTCAATGGAAGAGTGTATGATTGTAATACATCCTGCTTCTCCCTCCAATCCCCTCCGCGCACCCTCACCCCAACCCCTCCATGGAAGAACAATACATTCCCATCCTGTTGAACTTAGGTGTGGTCACATGACACATTTCAGCCAATGAAATGTGATTATCAGGGACGTGTTTCACTTCCAGGTGAAAGCCTTAAAAGACAGTACGTGCTTTGTCTCATGATCTGTTCCCTCTTTCAGGAAGCTGGTAATGTTTCAGATTGAAGCTCCATCAGCCTGGTCCTGAATTGAGGAGGAAATGGAGCGAAACTCTCTGCCTCCCCGGAAGGACGTGGGGTAAAAGCAAGAAATAATCCTTTGTTAGAAGCAACTGAGATTTTTAGGATCATTTGCTACTGCAGCATAACCTAGCATATCCTGAGCGATACAAGGGAGGTAATACTTCGTTTCCCCACAATATAAATGAGGAGACTGATACCCAGAGAGGTTCAGTTCTATTCCCACGCTCACACTGCTAGCAAAAAGTAGTACTAGAACCTGAACCCAAGGAGGCTGATGCCAGAATCCGTGCCATAAATTAAGCCATGGAGCAGTGGGAAAGGAGTCAGCTGATTTTTAGTTCTAATCCTGATTGACACTTTGGGTCCTAGCAAAAACCTAAAACTCATTGCCCTGAGTCTCTTTCCAATCCACTATTCCTAAAACCCATGTTTATTTTAAAAGGAATTTATTCCATATGTTTCTGACCCTCCGTTACTTAAGCCACTCTAACTGCATTTGGACAGAGTTTGATATTTGGAGAAACTTCTAGGTCATCTTTCTTTTTTCTTCAATAAGAGAAAGTCAGATGTTGCCTAGAGGCAAAGTGACCCAAGCAGGCTCCTGAGGGTGAGACAGACGGTAGGGTTTCTCCACTCACTTCACCAACCACTGCAGCTTCAGAAATGAGGGGAGAAGAAAAAGAGTATTTTCAGACAAATTCTAAGGAAGCCAGAGTTATAGTAGATGGCTAAAGGATCACACATATTTTGCAGGGGCATGGGGGAAAATATAAATTTGCCTGGCGCTGAATTCTTGTTTGCTGGTCCCATGAAGGATGTGAGATCTTTATCCCTGACCGTCTTTTAAAAAAGCAAAATGGAGGGTGGGAGAGGATGAGGATCAGATAAGGGCATCCTGAGTTGAACAGTGGCCCCTCAAAAGGTGTGTCAACATCCACACCCCTGGAGCCTGTGAATACGACCTTATTTGGAAAAAGGGTCTCTGCAGATGTGATTCATTTAAGGATCTTGGGATGAGATCAGGCTGGATTATCCAGGTCGACCCTAAATCCAGTGACAATTGTTCTTATAAGAGAAAGGCCTGGGGAGATTTGAGACAGAGAAGAGAAGGCCGTGTAAAGATGGAGGTGGAGCCTGGATTCTCCACTAGAGCCTTCGCCAGCAGTAAGGCCCTGCTGACACCTCGATTTGGGCCCAGTGATACTGATTTTGGACTTCTGGCTTCCAGGACTGTAAGAGAATAAACCTCTGTTGTTTTCAGCCACCAACTTTGTGGCAATCCATTATGGAAGCCCTAGGGCAGTAATACACAGGGCCTCTTTACATTCTTAAAACGTACTGAGGATTCCCAAAGAGCTTTTGTTTTCTACGTACACTGTGTCTGTTGATACTCACTGTATTAAGAATTAAAACTGAGAAATTTTTAAAAACCCTACGTATTAATTCACGTAAAAATAACAATAACCTATCTATTGCATGTTGACACAAATAATACTTTCTTTTCAGAACAAATAAGTTTTTTCCAAAACAAAAACTGCAGTGAGAAGGGTGGCATTGTTTTACACTTTGCAAAGTTCTTTAATGTCTTTCATTTCTTTCTACCCAAAGAAAATCTAAATTTCTTGAATCCAAAGAAAGCTGGATTCTTACCTCTGCTTCTGCATCTAATCTGTTGCCATACGTTGTTTTGGTTGAAATACATGAAGAAGGCCCTGCCACACACAGATAGGTTGTTGGAAGGAGAAAGCAGAATTGTAACAGCCTTCTTAGATAATCGTGCATGTGTTGTGCAGCCTCTGGAAGGCTCCACTGCGTACTCATAAGGGAATGAGCGCAGCACAGGCAATTATTCTCTTAGCACTATTACACACGTGGTGTTGACGTCATGGACCCCAGAAAAGAGTTCCCTCAAGGGTTCCCTGGACCATACTTTGAGAATCAATGCCATAGAGGCAGGAAGTAAAAGGAGAGAGAAGAAACCAAGATTCTCCTACATGAGCTGGGTGATCCAAGGGAAGAAAATGGCGCTGGCTTGAAGTCAAAGCCCCCCTCACCCTCCTGCCACGGAAGAGTGCAGGGCAGGCACGGAGCCGCAGCCAATGGGGACGGTGTTCTTCCTCCAGCAGTTCTGGTGGAGAGAGTCCTCGGTTTTTGTTTTGGCACCAAGACTAATGAGCTACGCAAGCTTCTGTTACACATGGCAGGGCAGCCGAGGGTTCTGAGCCCAGCTGAGACCTGTATCCCAGGTCAACATGGCGGCCTGGAGTTCCCTCCAAGACAAAGCAGGGTGACAACACCTGCCCCCTCCTCCACAGAATTTAGCAAGAGGGCCGCTGAGATACACAGGTGAAAGCACATTTGAAAAACGTGAACGTTTCCCCGCATAGATGAGGCTCCCATTTTCAATCTGCAATAAGTGGCATCAAGTTGCCTGGTTGGTTTTGGTGTTGGTTACTTTGCTTCTCTGGACGAATCACCAAGCCATTCTACCTTGGTTTCCTGATCCATAAAATAAGGCTGGTGACAAATCACCCTTTCTCCTTCCTCTTGCAACAATCCAGTGAGACAAAATATGTTGAAGTGTTTTGAGGAAGTGAAGACAACAGAGAAATAAAAAAACCCCTCCTTCTCTTCTTTCCAGAAACATGTGTGGAGCCCCTAGCACATAGGTGCAGTGATACTGGGTGAGTACCAGGTGCAGAGTTGAAATGTATGCAAGTGACATGAAAATAGACACCTCCCACAAACCCAGTTTTTCCACCTGGGAGTCCTGGCTTTCACCCGGCTGTCTGAGGCAAATTAGCAGACGCATCACGATAACATGCTCTGCCAGAACAATCCTACCCATCCCAGCGACACAAGATTATGCTTACTTGTAGTTCTGTTGCATGGGTGTTGTCAACCCTATTTGTGACGTGGGATTCATGTTGGAAAAGCAAGAATCAAGTTGTGACAAGATAAGGATATCAGCCTCAGCTCTGGGGACTGGTCTCTCTGACAAAGCTCGGGGCAGTAAGGGGAAGAGGGAAATATGGCCAAGCCAGCTTGCCTCTCCGTCCTCACATCCAGAATTAACCTGCTCCGAATCCTGTCTCTGCTAAAACCTGTCTCAGGCTCCAAACCTTTAACAGCAACAGCATTAAAGAAGAGAGGAGAGGGGATCTCCAGTTTTCCCACATGGCTGGCTTTCCAGATCTCAGGTTGACCTGGATCTGGCTATTCAGCACCTCAGCAAACACTCTCCCAACGCCAAACCTTCCAATGACCTTCCATCAAATTAGCATGTGGAAGAGTCCAACTCAAGCCCTAGTGGAACTGGTCTTGTGGGATCAGCATACTGATTACAAGGAAATCTGACTAGTTGGCGGTGGGAGGGGGGTGGGGAAGCTGGCCCTAATGAAAAGATTCTTTAGTAAAAGAAAAAAGAAAAGAAAGAAGGGAAAGGACCCAGAAAATGCCCAGAGGTCAATCCACCCATGAATCAGAGATCCTCCAGAGTGAAGACCCAACAGTTTTAGGTAAGAATTATAATCCTTTCAGGATCTTTGACTGTGTGCCGGCCACTGTTCTAAATGCTGTACGTGTCTTACCTAATCTATTCCCTGAGCACAGAATTTCCACTGCTGCATTAACAAGGATATGATCACCGCGGGGCAAGGAGCAGAACAGGGTAGAATTCCCAAAATAAAGAAATTCAAATCATTACAGAAAACAGTACACATGAGACCAAAGATGCAGAGAATTGATAAAATGGAAGAGCCTAAAAGCACAGACAAAGATTCAGGAAGAAATTAACAGAGATAAGAACGGGAGAAAGGATGAAAGTTCTTCAACCTCCCAAGTAGAAAAGATGGATTTCTCTCAAAGATGTCCAAAGCAGGATATTTCTGGGGACCCTCCTGCTGCAATGATCAAATCAGAAGTCAATCTTCAAAAACATTAAAGAAAAAAAAAAAACAAAGAAAGTGATGATAGCTAAGAAAGTGGTCTGCCTTGCATTATTCAAATGTGACTGCATTAGAAGGATATTCTTACCCTAGCAGACTTTCACAAAATTTACCACCTAAGTACCATTTCATCAGACATCAGTGGAGAAGACATTGTCAAGAACTCCAAGGACTAAAGAAAGGGGGAAAGAATTTTAAAAACTCTTGCTGTGCTAGAAAAGTATGTATGAAGACCTGAGTAGTTTAGACAGAATAATGTAAACTGGGATGGAGCATTTTGGGGTTAAGATAGTTGATGGAACATATACCTCTAATTTTGTTCCCTCCCAAAACCTCACTAAAACTACTAGAAAGGCAGTTTTTTTGGTTTTGGTTTTGGTTTTGGTTTTTTAGAATCTTAAACCTTCAAGGAGGGTAGGAGGGAACAAGAACATTTTGGAAGTCAAGAGGTGGATGGATGAGTCATAACTGACTTAGACTCACAAAAAGCCAAATCCTCAACCAACAATGGGAAAAGCTGAGAACAAAAAAGAGCCTACTTCTTATGGGTGATGTTCAAATGCAGGTATTTGCCATTTAAACATACTATTTATAACTGAAAACAGAAAGTTCACAAGTAAAAACCCTTCTAAGAATGTGAGACTGAAGAAGCCAGCTAAGAGAAAACAAAATCAATTAATCAACAAGAAAAGCAAAACCGTTATAACAATAAATGTAAATAGTCCAGATTCATTCATTAAAAGCAGGGTTTGAAACAGGTTGTTCACAAGAGACACAAAAAGCAAATAGGAAAGGCAGAATATAATGGCAAATGATTTTCAATCAAATTCATATAAAAGAAAAGGGATTAATATGCAATAATGTAAAATATTTTTAAAATATAAAGCAAAATATTTATCAAGATAAAACTTGGTTATTATTAAAAGTTATAGTTTGTAATGAAATCAAGAAAAGGATTCATAAACTATCAACTAAATAATGTTAGTATAAAATGAATAGAATAAAAACTAGTAGTAATACAGGGACAAATTAATAAAAGGGAGTATGTTTAAAGATCTGCAAGTTCATGGATAAACAAAGGAAATAAATGATAAATCGGCTGCACAGAACTTACAGACTTGCCAAATTTATACCATATAAACAAGAATTAGACCCTCTTTTGAGAGTTCATTGTTCTTATATAAAAATTACCCACAAAGACTCAATTTGTGCAACAGAAAAAAAATATGTATGTTCAATGCAGCATCACCTATAAAGTAAAAACTTGGAAACCATCTTCATGTCCCATCTGCATGAGAAGAATAGTTTCATAATTCATGGTCTAGCATCATGGTGAAATATTATGGAGCCATACAAGGTCATTTTGAAGACCGTGTGGAAACAAGGGAAAATGTTTGCCATGCTAAGTTAAAAATGTATGAACAGTTTTAAAAAGTATGAATACAGGGGCTTCCCTGGTGGCGCAGTGGTGGAGGGTCCGCTTGCTGATGCGGGGGACGTGGGTTCGTGCCCTGGTCTGGGAAGATCCCACGTGCCGTGGAGCGGCCGGGCCCGTGAGCCGTGGCCACTGAGCCCGCGCGTCCAGAGACTGTGCTCCGCAACGGGAGAGGCCGTGGCAGTGAGAGGCCCGCGTACCGCAAAAAAAAAAAAAAGTATGAATACAAAATGTATGGACACTATTATTTCATAGTAAGTGAAAGAAAATGTCGCCAAATAAAATTAGTTTTATATAGAGTGATCAGATTATTGTGGCTCTTCTAGATTAATATTATCATTATATTGGTTTTCAATTAAAAATAGATACAACAAGATAGGTCAAAATAAGAGAAAAATCAGGGGAAAGAAAATAGGACTTTCTTACCAGATCTTGTATTCTGTCAGTAGGTTTTTGAATGTTTTATAAAATCCCTGGGGGTGGATAAGGTTTTGGCACAAGGGATAATCTGAATGTTTTTATCTCTTGGATAAGGTCAAAACTTGCTGATAAACACTCCTTTGGGACAGAAATTAAATGATTTAGTAGATCCCAAACCAAGAGGTACAAATACGAGAGATCCGTTTCCTCCAATCCAGGGACCCAAGTAGCTTGGGGATCCTTCCAAGCTACTATTCTCAGGCTGCTCCTGTGTATCCCGCTGTGTGTGTGTGTGTGTGTGTGTGTGTGTGTGTGTGTGTGTGTGTGTGCGCGTGCGCGCGCGCGTGGGCCCAGACAGGAAAGCATCTCTGTCTCTTTGCATCCTCTGCCCCTGATTGAGGTCTGTTGTTCAATCCCCGCCTAAGCAGCTCATTTGTATTGCATGTGGCAGACGTGAGTTTGATGCGCACAGAGAAGGTTCCCTGGAACTGCTGACCCGTTGGGAAGAGATTACAACTTTCCAGTGAAGACAATTAGAAATGTTATTTCTGGAAAAGGGGGCCTGTGGGTATTCTGACATTTTCTTACAAGGTTATGTCCTCCAAGGACAGTAAAGAGGTGAAGGGGTAAGAGAAAGAAAAGAAACAGATGTTTGGCACCCACTGTTTTTTGGAACAATGTTTAAAACCCTTTCTCTATTCTTATGAAAAATTTGGGAGTCTGACAAATCTTCAACCTTTTTGAAGGTGGACTCGTTTTTTTGCAAACAGCCTAAAGTAATTCAGAGCTCAGTGTAGTGAATAAGTGTGGTAATTTATCTTGTTAATGATGTCATTATTAAAGCAGGTATAGCTCTATAAGATTGATTTTCATGTGTAATTTATAGGCTGCCTCGAAAAGGAATTTATAAAGATAATATTAATAGCAGAGCCATTGCTGGAATAAGCATAGAACAATCCAAGGTCATTCTTCTGAAGGAAAACACTTGTCTGAGTTAAAAGACTTCATATATTTGTTCAAAAAGTATGGATTTATTATTTTATAGGTTATTTCATCCTTTAAAAACAAAAAAATGCTATCGGTTTTTCTCTAATTTTAAAAGCGATACATGGAAATCATACATTGAAAAATACAGAAGAGCATGAAGAAGAAAATAAGATTCCCACACTATCCTCCAGAGATATTCATAGCGGAAAGGTTGGTGTGTATCACTCCACTTTTTTTCACTTACAGACTTTTTATTGGGAGGTAGATCTTAAAATTTAGACAGCCGGGGAAGCGACACTTCCTGCACCTTCATCCATCCATCTATCAGCGGGATGATATAAAATTCCTCCACGGCCACCTTAGGTGGCCCAAATTGCATGAAGATCCAGAGCCTACATGGTAAGGGATTTAATTAATCCTGAATGGAAGGTTCTAGAAGAATGCAATTAGCACCAAATCATTGGAAGGAAAAATTGGTTATGGGAGGAGTGTCTACATACCAGTGTTGACCCATAGAACTTTCTGCAGTGATGTAAATATTCTACCTCTGTGCCGTCCACTATGGTAGCCACTTGCCCCCTATGGCTCTTGAGGCCTTGAAATATGGCCAGTGCAACCGAGGAACTGAATCTTAAATTTTATTTAATTTAAATGTAAAGAGTCACGTGTAGCTAGCGGTTCCTGTATTAGCACAGCTCAATGCAAATACCCAGGCCTGAGATAGCAAAGAGGAACGTTGGAAAATTATTAACTTGGGGATTTGTTTTCCTGCTGTAGATGCTTCCCCTTTCAAGTAATTTAACCATGAAAATATGCCTTTAAGTTCCCTTCCAACAGCTTTGACAGATCAAAAAGATTTTTCCTTAGAGCTTCTGGTATAGAGGGTGCTCATTTGGACTTCATAAACACTGGATTCCCCAACTTGGACTCATTAGTGCTTAAGAAGTTTAAACCCATTGAGAGAGAGGAAACAAAACAAAACAAAAGCTTTAAATATTTCTAAAAATGTACACCAGCTTCAGTTCAAACAGACAATTGAAATATCCAAGTGACAAGTATGGTATCCAAAGCCGAATATTGGTGGCGTTAAATTCTTGTTTTGCATGAATCTTTCTGATTTTCCTTATGGAGGTTGCCTTTCGTTTCTTTGAAAGAAGAACAATGCTTAGAGGAAGAACAAAGCCATATCTTTCTTTAACTGGACTGCTTTTCTGGGTTTCGTGGACAAGTTACTAAGGAATTCAAAGCCAAAGGAAATGAGGCTCAGATCCCAGATGTCAACCTAGAACTATGTTTGCCTAAAACATTTCTTTGTGGGTTGAGGGAACATGGATAGTGGGTGATGGCTCAAAGGGGAAAATTGAGACCAGTCCCCGGTTCTTTGGCCAGAAGAAATGCCTCAGAAAATGCACACAGTTTGGTTGAAAGTGGGTACTGAGTATAAGTGCAGCACCTGCTGTTCTTAGAGCCTTGTAACATCCCTTGTTGAACTATGCGTGGTTGGTCTCAACAGCCTCACTATCCTTTGAAAATGAAAAAGAATAAGGTCAGAAAAGCCAAGTAAAGTAGACAAGAGGGTCACTTGGATTCTAAGCCCGAGAGAAAGTCGAATCCAGGCATATGACTTTCCACTTTCTGTGTGTTCTCCTGGGGCCTGAGAGGCAAATGGGGGTATTGATCTGAACCCGTGGTTGGTTATATATAGGAGGGAAGCTGGAGGAAGCTTTATTTGTGGAGGGGACGGAAATGAACTTGGGATAGCTGGCTGGCCTGGGTTTAGAAGTTGCTGAAGTCGATAGATTTCTGGTGCCACCTCAGAGGACTTTCCAGCGGGCGGTGTGTATTCTGCATCAGGCCACGTCACACAAGGTGACAGTCTCTGTTTGCAGGGCAGAGGCCGACGTCTCTAGAGCAGCCTGGGCAAAGCCCCAGGAAGTCAGGGCTTCAGGTCAGGACACAGTTGTTCCGTCCCCAGCCTAGCTCAGAGCAAATCAGGTGACTTCTTCAGGGCCCCCAAACCCACCCTACCCCCTTCAGGTAACTCTCTGGGGTGCTTGATAAGGAGATCCAGAAGATGGAGAGGTGTTTTTTTTTTTTTTTCCCATAGAAGCAGCATCAGCAAGTGCAAATGCTAAAGCGTATGTCTCTAAGCCAAGTTTATAGCATTAAGATTAATTAGAGAGGGTTTACCCTGTTAACTTGCAAATTTTACACTCCAAGTATTTATGTTAAAGAAATTCCACATAACAATACCTTAAATAATATAAACATATACTAGAAATCTGCAGTCAGGTAATTTAGGATTGCTAAGTTACCCCATGATACCAAGGACCTATACTCCTATCTTGTTTCTCTGCCATTCTTTGCATTGGACTTCCTCCTCAAGATACAAAATGACTGCTTAAGCTCCAGTCATCATATCCTTATTCTAGCCAGCAAGAAGGAAAGAACAAATA
Organism: Kogia breviceps; assembly: GCF_026419965.1. Lineage (NCBI taxonomy): Eukaryota > Metazoa > Chordata > Mammalia > Artiodactyla > Physeteridae > Kogia > Kogia breviceps. The sequence continues at coordinate 84,249,890 of NC_081324.1, read as the reverse complement.
TCAGAGTGCCCTCTCCTTTGAAAGATACTTCCTGAAAATTACACATAAACACATAATTCTTCCACTTGAATCTCATTGGCCAGAACTTAATCACTTGGCCACATCTAACTGCAAGGGAGGCTGGGAAATGTAGTCTTTATTTCAGATGGCCATATGCCCAGCTGAAGATCAGGAGTTCTTATATTGGTGGAAGTGATATTTTCTTACTTCCAAGGCTTTGTCAAGGATGCACCTTCCACTTGGCTTTTTTTGGATGCTCGCTTTTGGGAACCAGCTGTCATGCTGTAAGGAAGCCCAAGCAGCCATGTGGAGAGGCTACATAAAAGTGTCCCAGCTCATAGTGCTGGCTGAGGTTCCAGCCAAGAAGCAGCATCAACTCATAGAGGCGTGAGTGAGCAAGACTTCAGGTTATTTCAGACCTGAGTCATCAAGTCACTGCCAAACTTTAAGTCCCCCCAAGCTGCAGCCCCGGATGTCATGGAGTAGAGGTAAGCTATCTTCCCTTTAATTCCTTGAACCACTAACTTTGGGGTGGTTTGGTCCTTTTTTTTTTTTTTTTTTTTTGGCCATAGCGAGCGGCTTGCAGGATCTTAGTTCCCTGACCAGGGATTGAACCCCGGGCCACAGCAGTGAAAGCACCAAGTCCTAACCACTGGACCACCAGGGAATTCCCTGGGGTGGTTTGTTATGTAGAAAAAGTAACTGGCACAGAGGGCTACAGAGTTTGGCTATTTTTCTGTAAGTGGCAGATGGAGGCCACTGCAGCCTCTCCCCTAACACCAGGCCCACTTTCATCCCTCCCTCCAAGGGAGTAGGAGCTGCTGATCTGATCACAAGCACTGACTCAGCTAACAACAAAGTTGATGTTAATTCCTTCTCTGATACCATATCCTATGTGTTTAGCAGCCCAAGGGCACGACAGCCATGGATAAGAGAGGTGGCCCCCAGGACAGGATGCAGACATTCTTGGTTATAAGTCCAAGTAACATCATAAAAGTCTTTACTTCCTATCAAGTGATATTGTCAGGGTGTGTCTTACGTGCATGTCTCTCTGGCGTAAAGGATGCGCTTACTGATTTAATGCAGGGTGTGGGAGGAAGGGGACAAGACTAGAGGTGGGGACACAATTAAGAGGCTGCTGCTATGCCCAGCTGAGAGGCTGAAGGGTTTCCAAATGTGAGCAGTGTTAGGAAGGAGGTTAGAACAATATTTTGGATGTAAAGTTAGAAGAGCTTGGATATAGGCTGGATTGGGGTGGGGATTAGAGGAGAGTGAAGGGTTTTGGATAATTCTGATATTTCTGGCTTGGGTAGGTAACTGGCGATGCCATCAACTGAAATTGAAGTTTAGGAAAGTTGACGACTTCGTTCTGGGATATGTTGAGTTATGTCCAGCCAGACAGGTGGAGATGTCCTCTGTGTGTGTGTGTGTGTGTGTGTGTGTGTGTAGGTGGGATTCTTCACCTGGGGAGGGAGGAGGTCAGATGTCTACATGATGGCCTGAATCATACTTGTCATGATTTAATAGAATACATCAAGGCTTGAGGAAATATAAGTGCCACTTTCAAGGGGGGCTCAGCACATCCCTAGGCTGCTAGCAGAATTAGGGAAGTTAGGAGTTGGGGTGGGAATGGACAAAACAGCTCTTCCTATCCACACCTCCCTATCCATAGCCCTTGGCAAAGTCACTTTGCAGCTTCTCCCCTCAAGAAGTAGCGTCTATTTCCTCTCCCTTTGATTTGAGCTCAGCCATGTGACTTGTTTTGGCCAACAGGACATGGTAGAAGTGATGGTATTAGCCTGCAGGAGGAAGAAAGACCTATGGAACTGAATCACGTCATCCCAACTGAAGCCAAGTTCAACCAGCCAACCCCCAGCTGATGTATCAGCTGCCCACAGATACACAGAGGTCAGCTAAACCCAGCCCAAATCAGCAGAAGTGCCCAGTTGACCAACAGGGTCATGAGTCATAACGAATGACAGTTGTTTCAAACCATGATGTTTGGGAACGTTTTGTTACACAGCCGGTATAACTGATACAACGACTCTAGGAAATAAGTGTGTGTGGGGGGGGGTGGTTCTGTAACACACAGCTTGTTTACTTGGAAATGTTATACACAAAAAGGATAAGCCAGCTATGTGCACAAGCATTAGTCATCCTTTCCTTGCCACCTTCTTTCATACTCCCAGGACTTTGGTGATATCATCTATTTCTTGGTACCAGTCTCACCTGGGCACCTCAGAACTGAAAGGACAGAATGGCTAGTGGAGGTTCTCAACCTTGGCGTCACTGACGATTTGGGCCGGGTGATTCTTTGCGGTGGGGGTCATCCTGTGCATTGGAGGACGTTTAGCAGCATCCCGGCTTCCACCCACTAGATGTCAGTAACATGTCCCCCCCCCCACCCCCCAGTTGTGACAACCAAAAATGTTTCCAGGCATCGACAAATGTCCCCTGGAGAGTAAAAAAGATCACCACCAGCTGAGAACCACTGGGCTAAAGGATTCCAGAAAAACCATATGACCAGCCCTCATAGAACAAACTGGCAAACCAAGGCCCCCCAAAAATATGCCAATATGGCTGCTACAAGAGCTTCACGCACTCATTCACTCATTCTTGCATTCACAAGCAATCACTGCATGCCTGCTGTATGCTGGCTGCTGTACCAGGGGCTGGAGATCCCAGGCCCTGTCTGGGGGAACTCATAATCCAGTGGAACACGACCACTAGACAAGTGCAAGCCCTGAGAAGTCATAAAAGAGGCATTTAATGCAGGTTAGTGGGAGGCATTCAGGGACAACTTCCTGGAGGAGGTGGCTTCTTAGCTGAACGTTAAACACTGAGTCACACTTCTTTCAGATGAAAAGGGGAGTGTTTAGAGCACACGAGCAGGTTCTGTAGGGAATTGGGTATAACTGGTGTGTGGAGCAGCATCTTCAGGGAAACACGACTTATTGTCCTTGGGAGCTGTGATGATCCAACCACTCCCAGCCACACGTCATTTCCCACGAATCTGCCACAAGACAGAAAGCAGACTCGGGCATCTAAGTCTCTGCAACAGAGCTGGGCCAGGCCCCAGGGAGGGCTTTGCCCAGCCGGCAGGGTTCAGGCAAAGGACAGAGGAAAACAAGGCTCTACTGTGGGTCCTGCCGTGTGGGAAGGCCCCGCCCAGCTGCTCCTAAGGGCTGGCACAGGGCTGCATCTAAAAGACATGAAAAGCAACATTGTGGACGGCCAGGCAGGAGGGGCTCTGGGAGCCTCACATCCCTGCCTTCGTCCTCCCTTGATCCAAAAGACCCATCTTGCTGAAAGAGAGTCTGACACCCTTGCACCCCAGCTCCGTCTCCAGGTAGGTAAACAGAAATACCATTCACTCAGCAAATATTGACCAAGAGCCTGTGTACACAAGGCCCTGTATTAGGTGTGGCTGAGAGTATAGTCTCCAGGTTTATTGGGAGGCAGGCTGATAGTACAGGGCATTCAATAGTAACTTCCAGGAAATACTTATTGTGCATCTGTTATGTGCCAGGCACTGTATTAGGAATCCGATGTTGAACAGACCCTGAAGTTTCCTGGCATCATGGCACTTACATTCCAGCAAGGGGAACAGACAGTAAACCAGTAAATCAATGAACAGGATCATTATTAGATGGCAGTAAGTACCTCTCAGGACCCAATGAAATACCTCATTATCTCATTAGAAGGATTTACATGCCAGAGAGTTTCAGTGGGAGGGGGCCACAGACAACTTCTCTGATCAGGTGACAGGTGGGCTGCAATCAAGGGGATTTACTCATTCATTCAACCGATGTTTATTGGGCACGGCCCAGGAGCCAGGCATTGGAATATATCAATGAATGCAATTGACAAAGACCCCTGTTCTCAGGGAGCTAGTATCCTGGGGAGTGAAGAGAACTAAGGAAATAAAAATTACTTCATGAAAAAAATTATCTTACATGTTAGAAGGTGATGAAATGCAATGAAACAAGAAAACGTGGGGCAGGAGAAATGAGACTGCAGTGCCAAGGCTAAGGGCTGGGGTGGAACAGGGTAGAGCAGGCAGGGGCTGGTCAGAGTAAACCCCCTCCGGGTGACATCTGAGCCCAGAGACAAAGGACGGAGCCACATGAATATCTGGGGAAGTGTGTCCCAAGTGAGCCCAGGTGACTCGCAGAACTGTGAAGGTAATAGCAAATTGTCTTTAGCCACCAAACTTGGGGATGTTTGTTACGCAGCGGTAGACAACAGGAAAGCTAAAATAAGCTCAGTACCTGGCCTAGAATCTTTCCCACCTCCAACTCCTTCCACTGTGCTGGGCTACGTCAGCTCTCTGTTGCACATGAGCAAACGCCTAAAAGTCTCAGGTCAAATTGCCTTGACTTTTTTCTCATCCCTTCCAAGCTGCTGCAGCGTCTACTTCCTGAGCCCGTGTTCCTGACTGGGCTAGCATCCAGACCTGTCCCACCTCTGGAGTGTCCCCCTGGTGGCCATCACCTCTGCCTCCCTGCCCCCTCATGGCTTCAGTTTCTTCTTTTTCGGACCTTTCACCTACCCCTTCCAAGGCCCTCAGAGCCTCAGCAACACTTCTCCTGTTGGTCGCACTTTGTAAACCTTCACTGATCTCACCTATTTTTCCATTCTCACCACCCCCTCGAGACAAGCCTTCCTCATTTCTCCCTGGGTTATTGTAGAAACATCCCTCTGTCTTCAACCCTTGCAGTCTGGCTTTCTCACAGCTGTGAGTGTGTACTCTCTAAGGCACAGGTGTGGATCACTGACGGGGTACAAACACCAGTGCATCCCTAAGCCCCCCCCCCCCCCCCACGAGAGGCCCTTCCTACGGTTCCTGCCCTCGTCCCGCTTCCCCACAGAGGCTGTGGTTTCTCTGAAGACCCAGAGGTCCCCAGGTGGGTCAGCCTTTCCCATTCGTTCTCACATTTGCACAAGACAGCCCCTTGCCTAGATTCCCTTCCCCCACTTTGTCCTGGGTGCCTGCCTTCCCCTCATCAAACATCACCTCTTCTGGAAAGCCTTCTCTGATATCACCAAGAAGCATTAGGATCCCCTAAGCAGAGTTGCCAATGCGTCTGCATTATAGTACTGTCCATGTTGATTTGTCCCTGCTCTTTACTTGTGAGTGTATCCCATTAATCAGACCATGAGCACCCTGAGGACACAGCTCCTGCCTCATCCACCCGTAGCCTAACGCAGCACCCAGCATAGGATAAAGATTTATCTGAGAGGTCAGCAAAGCACAGCCCGCAGGACAAATCCAGCCTGCCTGTCCCACTGCCTGTTTTGTACGGCCCGTGAACTAAGGATGGATTTTACGGATGAACATTTGCCATCAATCTGGTGACAGGGAACACTAATTCTGTACTCCAATTGGACAAAATGTTATCCCTCCCCCCCCCCCCAAAGAACTCCATTCTTCTCATTCGTAGATCTGTTATCATAAAACATTGTACTCAATTGTGATGATGATTTTTTTAAATTTTATCAATAAAAAATTTGTGGAAATGTGTTCTAGCTCTTATTATCTAAGAACCTGCCTTTTATCCTAGGTTGTGCCTCTCAGCTCTCAAAGTCTAAAATATTTATTTGCTGCCCCTTTACTGAAAAAAGGTTTGCTGACAGTGTTTGTCAGACCTAAATTTTCAAGTGCTTCCTTGACATCTTTGAACCTCACGGAGCCCAGAGCCCTGCGTGTCCCTCTGCTCTTAAGCAGATACACTCCCCCCGCAGCCAGCTGGCCCTCAACCTGACGGATTTCACCCCTGATCAACCTGTGAAATGATTCAAACAAGCCATCACATGCTCCTGGGGAAGCCATGGATCACCTCACCCCCTCGTTACTAGGAAGCCTGCCGCCCGCAGCCCTTGCTGCTTCTGCTACCCCTGCGTACTGGGCGGCACCCTTCCCCATGAGGCTGTGAGTGTGTGTGCGGCTCATAAGCTCCTGCCAACCTCCTCTGTCCAGGGCCGGGTGTCGTGTGTTTGGTCACCTCATACCATTTAGGGCCGGGGATCCCTCCTTCATCGATGGGGTGCACAAGAGGTGACTGGCACACCGATCCCCGGTCTGAATGAATGAATCTGTCCGATTCCGGATCCTGTTTCGCCTCCTTCGTGCCATGCCATCTCGCCTCCCCGAGCCCCGCCCCCAGCCATCAGGCCCCTCCCTCTCCCTTGCTCTGAAACCCAGCCCCAGATCTCACCCCTCCTCCTCCTCTTGGCCCTTTCACACCGTCACACTAATTCTCCTGTGTGTCCTTCTGCCTGGAAGGATAAACCACCACATCCTGCCGGCTCGTTCTTAACATCTTCTTTTTTTTTTTTTTTCGGTACGCGGGCCTCTCACTGCTGTGGCCTCTCCCGTTGCGGAGCGCAGGCTCCGGACGCGCAGGCGCAGCGGCCACGGCTCACGGGCCCAGCCGCTCCGCGGCACGTGGGATCTTCCCGGACCGGGGCACGAACCCGCGTCCCCTGCATCGGCAGGCGGACTCTCAACCACTGCGCCACCAGGGAAGCCCTTAACATCTTCTTGAAAGCTCGCCTCGGCCCCTCCTTTGCCCAGCTTGATCCAAGAAAAAGAAGTGATTTTTTGTTTTTTAACGTTTTGAGTGGGAAGTGTTCGCCGCCTGGTCTGTCTGGACACTGCATCAATAACCTTCACCCTCTTATGAAAAGCCCTGTATGTGAAGGTGGGACGGGGGTGCTTTTTAAAGGCAAGGCTGCCAGCTCCCTTCTTATTAGAAGTCTGATAGGTTTACACGACACCTGAGAAAATAAAGCAGGAACTGTGCGTGAGGCATGTTGATAAAGTGATCCGAAGGGGAAAAAAACCCGGAATGTGCCTCAATCCTGGGGACAGAACTTTGGACCCTTTGTGTTTCTTTACAGCCTGAAGCCAACTCAAAAGCAACAAACTTTGCTTTGCTCAACCCAAGAAAACCCAGTCCGCCACTGTGTTTATTCTAGAGCAAATCTGAAGGGACTGTTGTCTGAAAATTTGCAAATGTGGGCATTTATCAAACGTCTTTGCGTCTCCCTGAAAGAGACCGGGCTACCCTGCAGCCAGGAGAGGAGCAGGGCGTGTTGTGCATTTGTGTGGGTAAAGCAATTCGAAAAGAGAACTCCATGAATGTGCCTGAATCATGGGAACTGGACGTTGGACCCTTTGGACCCCGTGTGGGTGGGTGGGTATGCAGGAGGAATGGAGAGAGACACCTCTGCTCTTGTTCTCAGACACGGGCCCCCAGAGAAGGGGCTCGGCTCTTGTTCACATACAGCAAGTATCAGTGCGTGTAGTTGACCAGATGGCTCTTTGAGGTTCTGGTGGAGAGAGGCCAGGGCAGATGTTGGCTGAAAGTGGCCTGAGCTTGCGATTCTTGTGCCACGCAGAGAGCATGGGCTGGTTCCTGTGTGGAGAGAGACACCGCAGACCAGGCAGTAAATTGTTCAATGGCCGCAGATTCTTCGCCTCTCAGTGCACATGTCCCTTTGCGATGTTTGCAATGTGACTTTGTCCCTCCTCCTTCCCGGAGGCAGAGTCTATTTCTCCACGCCCTTGAATCTGAGCTGGACATGGGACATGCTTTAACCAACAGGGTCTGGTGGAAGTGATGCCATAATGGAGCCTAGGCCCTAAGAGTCTTTGCAGCTTCCTGTCTTCTTGGAACGCTACTCTAAGAGCGCCAGGCAAGGAAGCCAGTCTAGCCAACTGGAAGATGGGAGGCCACATGATGGAGACCCAAGGCCAGTGCCAGCTACCTGTGAGACCTATGAGTGAGGCCGTCTTGGACCTTCCAGCCCAGCAGATCGTCCAGCTGAAAGCACTTGCGTGAACTCAAGTAAAACCAACAGGGAATCTCTGAGCCAACCCCGCAAAGCACAAGACATTTGTTATGTTAAGCCACTAAGTTGTGGGAGTAGCCTGTTACACAGGCATAGGTAACTGATACAGATGGACAGACAATCAGAGACTGATACACTTCTGACCAGTGCTATCCAATAGGTATACGGGGCAAACCACATTTGTCATTCTAAGTTTTCTAGTCATGTTAAAAAAAATGGTAAAATGAAAGAGGTGTAATTCATTTTAATTCTGTATCTTATTTACCCTAATGTATGCAGACTATCATCACTTTCAATATATGATCTATATAGAAAATATTATTGGGTAGTTTACTTTCTTTTTCATACTAAGTTTACGAAATAAATGTGTACTTTACACTTATAGCACAACTCAAGTCCAAGTAGACACATTTCCAGTGCTCAGTTGTCACATATGTGGCTCGTGGCTGCCTTACTGAAGCACAGCTCCCAAAATGTGGACGACGGCTTGGAAGGAAAGAGACTAGAGGCAGGAGGAAAAAGTGGGGGCTTCCGGGAGGCTCAGACAGAGGCGATCAGGTCTGGACTGGTGTCCACTGGGGTGGAGAGAGGGTGACGGTTTTCAACAACATTTGTGAGCTGGAAGTTGATGGCCATAGTGGGTTGAACGGTGGCTCCCCCCCCCCAAAGATGTGTCTACCAAGAAGCTGTGAATGTGACCTTATTTGGAAAAGGGGTCTTTGCAGATGTGATCAAGTGAAGGATCTGGAGACGTGAGGATCCTAATGTATCCAAGTGGGCCCTAAATCCAGTGACAAGTGTCCTTATAAGAAGAGGACAGAAGGGAGACACCAAGGGGGACACAGAGGGGGGCAGGGGAAGGTCCTGTGCGGATGGAGGCAGACTGGGGGAATGCAGCCCCAGGCCAAGGGGCACCCAGGTCCACGAGAAGCTGAAAGAGGCGACAGAGGATTCTCCCCTGGCGCCTTCAGAAGGAGCGCGGCCCTGCTGACACCGTGATTTGGGACTTCTGGCCTCCGGAACTGTGCCAGAAGACATTTCTGCTGCTATAAGCCCTCAGGTCGGTGGGGATTTGTTACAGCAGCCCCTGGGAAACTCAGACACTGGCCTCTTAGATCTGGGTGGCTAGCCGGCTCCGGGGCTTCAGGGCGGACCAGCAGGCAGAGGACAGGCCACGTGAGGAGCTGGATGGGGAACCGCGGGGGCGGAGTGATTCCGAGGGCGGCCGAAGGTGCAGCGTGGCTGTGGAAATACAAACAGCTGGCGTTCAGCAAACACGGAGTGTGCCAGGCACTACTTCAAATGCCTCTTTTTATGAGCTCCATTCATCCCCTCGACAGCCAGCCCTATGAGGCAGACACTACTCGAAGCGCCAGTACACAGAGGGCAAAATTGAGGCACAGGAGGGGTACTTCACACGAGGTCACAAAATCTGGTAACTGGAAGAGCCTGGATTTGAACCCCAGCTGTGTAACCTCATTTCTGCCGGGGCTGCAGAGAGCGGGGAGGGACCGAGGCAGGCGCAGGCCGATCTGCAGTAAAGGACAATTTTATCGATATTCACATCCAGGCCGTTTTAGGTGGATGAACTGTCCATCAGCTCTCCTGTGTCCACCCGCTCAGAGGTCATCGCTGAATGACCAGGAGCCACACAGGACATGGGAAGTCTCCACGGCTGCCGGCAGAAATCAACCCAGTCGGCCCCAGATGGCAAGCAAGGCTGCAGTTTCCATTTCCAAAATGCAGCCTGCTCCCCGGCTTGGCTCCCTCCCGGAAATCCTGTTTGTACTATTTCAGGAAAATTGTTGGCTTTTTCTTTCTGGCCCTTCCAGAAGCCTGACAGATGGTCTCAGATTTTCCTGCTGTCTCCAGGGTGGCGTCTGAGACACTGTCTTGATGATTCTTTCTACTGTCAGGCATTTTAACAATAGGTGTTGCTTCAACAGATATTTCTTGAAAGCCCGCTTGTATGCAAAGTACTAGGTCTTGGGAGATGAATCAAAATGTCTTGACTGCACGTGTACTACGTTCTGGGGCACGTGGGAGTCCGCGAGATTGTTAGGGGAGATCCCAAGCCGTTCCGTGGGGGCTTGGGGCTCCCAAACAAAGCACACTGATGTGCTCCATGCCTGTTACCCCAGCATATGTGCACACCCTCAGAACACTTTTATCCAAGCAAGAGCAGATTGAAAGAAATAACCATGGAAGCCTTAAGATGGAGAAAAAGTGACAAAAGAGCAAGGAGGGGGCTTGCCTTTGTGAGAGGAAGGTGTGTGTCTTATAAAGAGGAGTTTCTCGAACTTGCTGGAGATTCAATTCCTTTTCCTGTGTCTGGGGGGGGCACCAAATAGGGCAGACAGGAGCCCGAAGGCGCAGACTGCTTTGTGGAGAAGATGCTGTTCCAGCTCTCAAGGAAACTGTATTACAAGAAAGTCCAATGAGAAATGACTCAAGTATTCCATGGCAATTAAGCCACAGACCCCGTGTGGATTCTGCCATGACGGCCACCGTACATTTTGGGCAGTAAGAGGGCTGATGGCTCTGGATCCCACAGACCAGATCCCACCGGTGAATGCCAGCTCCACCTATCCACCATGTGACTTCACGTAAGTAAATGCTCTCTCGGGGCCTCAGTTTTCCCATCTGTAAAGTGGGGGTTATAACGGCGCCAACCTCATAGGGTTGGGGTGGGGTTGAATGTGATGATGCTTGTGTCCCTGGCCCACAGCAAGTTCACTGCCAGCATTATGCTTGGACTTGGCCAGGTCAAGACTGATAAAAGGCAGCCTCTTCCTCCAGTGAATTCCATCGGGGATCGGGCTTCCTGGGGAAGATCAAACTTCCAAAGCAGAGTGATATTGTAGTCTAAGGAGAAATGGTTTCTGGACGTATGGAGCAGACTATGGCCTGTGTTGAATTTCAAGGTCAACAAGCATCCTAGCTCACGCCAACCCAACATTTTGGAGGTGTTTAGACAAAAGAGATCAGGAAGCAAGGCCGTGCTTGCTGTCCACGCTAGCCCCAGAAGCCCGATCCAGTTCCCAAGGCTGATTCTTCCGCTACCTGCCTCAATGCCAGGCTGGCGCCAGGAGATACCAGAAGCTTCTCTGATCTTGAGGCTCTACTTTAGAAAACCCCAAAGGATTCTTTTCATGCAACATGTTAGTAGATTTATTTTTAAAGCCATTTCCCCCCAAAGCATTAAAAAAAATTTTTTACCGTGAACATTTTCAAACACAGAGAAAACCAGAAATACATCTACTACCCAGAGTCAACAGTTGTTAGCATTTTGCTTTCTATATTCTGCTTCTCTCTCCGGCTAAACCGTTTTAAAGTGAATTACAGATAAATTACATGGCACTTCACCTTAATACTGTGGCATGTATCTCTAAGAAGAAAGAAGAGGATTCTCCCACACATCTGCAGTTCCTTTATCACATGTAACTAAATTAATAATAATTCCCTAATAGCATCTAAAACCCGGTCCATATTCAAATTTCCCCAATCTCTCACAAACTGTCTTCCCAAAGGATTCTTAAGTGGGGTCTAGACAAACAGACAGAGCAAATAAGGCTTATCAGCCATCAAGGCGCATTCTGACTCTGACATTAGCCTGAATGGCCAGGAGCCGTCCACCAGGGTCGACTTTGCCAAGGAATGACAGACCACACCACACCATGGGGCCTGGAGACTCGGGATAGAAAGGGGAGAATCACTCTATGTTTCTTTATGACTTTAGTTTCTGGGAAAGCCGCATCTTGCATAGGTGTTGGCCCAGCCCGCTGGCTATGAAACTGGACTCCTTGGTCTCTGTTTAATATTAGGAAGGTAGAGTCCACAGCATGGGGTGCTTTTCTTTCCCTGCCCTGTAAGAATCCAGACAAAATTCTCTGGTTATCAACTTTCTTTTCTGTGGCTGAGCTCCCTGGGTCCACCACGCTTCTCTCCCATCGCTCCACGCGGCTGCTCCCCAAGTCGGCTCTACCTCAGCAACACGCCCAACACGCAGACACACACACGCACACATGCATGCGTGTATGCACATGCACACACGTGCACACCACACACGCATTCAAGCAGTGCACACACAATCACACACGTGCACGCACTGCACACACGAGCATACACGCATACCTACACGTGCGCACACATTGCACACACAGGGGTGCACACGCGTGCGCACACACGTGCTCACGCATACACAGTGCGGACACGCTTGCACACCCACTCACACACATGCGTGCAGACAAGCGGTGCACACACTGAACGCACACAGTGCGCACACGTGCACATCTACGCACACATGAGCACACACGCTCGTACATGTACACGCACGCACACACACTGAATGCACAGGTCCTTCCATCCAAGGACGAATGGAAACTCCAGCTCCCCGAAGGAGGCTTCCCCACCTCCTCCCTCCCCCTTCAACTCCACTGCCTCCAAGTCTCCCCCCAGCTTTTGATAAGGGCCGCCCCCCCCACCGCTCCCTCCCACCAGAAGGAAGGTCGCAGCCTGCCAACCTCTGCTTGTAAACAAGCTGACCTGGCAAGCCCAGCTGGGCTGGCAAAAGAGAAGCCAAGCCTAAGAAACGGGAGGGACTCATTGGTTTCATGGCCCAGGCGGGTTCCCTCAGCCCCTGCCCCTTTCCGGGCCCCCTCCCCTGGCAGCCCACTGCGAACAAGAGCGAGAAAGCAAGCCCTTAGCTGCAAGGAGAAAGTCCCATAAAAGAGGATGTGGACCCAGGCAGGCTGTTGCCGGGGAGGGTTTAATGAGAGGCCTGGGGCCAGGGGCAGGGAGGAACTAAGGGAAAGGAACTCGAGTGCACGCTTTTAACAGGAATTTGATTCAAAACAGTAAGGGTCTGTCTCTAAATTGGCCCGCAGCAAACGCTGCAAAGCCAGTCGCGCCTCAGTTTTATAGGCTTTTAACAGTCCGGCATCAGCCACAGGTATGCTGTGTAATCACTTCCCTCTTAGCAGGGGGGGCGGGGGGGGGACACTGGAGCCCCGAGGGAAGGAGGGCCTCTCGCAGACATGGAATATTCCAGTCCATTCCAGAAACCAAGCCACACGCAGCCTTCAAGTCGCAACTCCGACAGGTTTGCCCGGAGATCGCGGGCACCAAGGTTCCACCCCACAGTCAGTAACGGGGTTTCCTGAGCACTAGACCCTCGAACTTGACCCTACGCTCGGGCATCCACAAGCCGAAGAAACTGCGGTTCAGGCTCACAGAGAACCAGTAATTCGATTGGGGGCATAAAAGAAATACAGTTGATTCTCATTATTCCTGGAAGTTCTGTTCTATGAAGTCACCTCAAACACTGAATTAGCAAGTACCAAACCGCTGCTCCTAGGGGAGGATCTGGGGTTGGGTTCCTGTGGGCCTCTGGTCACAACTGTTTCATCAACCAATCGGTGTGGCTCTGTTTAAAGATGATTTAATTACTATATGTTATGGATTCATTAACACCGGACTCACAGCCAACAGCACTGTCGCTCACGCTTGAATGATGCGCATGTAACACGGGCATTTTCTGCGTAAGGCACGCCACAGCCTTCTTGCACCCACGGACCCTAAACAGTGCTGTTGGACTACACGTGGGGCCACTTTAAACAGCAGTCACCAATAGAAAGCAAAAGACGTGACACTACACAGACTGCAAAAAGGACGCTGGTTTACAGCAGGTGAGACAAGAAGACAGAATTGCCCTGTTTGCCCTCAGCTGGAACACGCACACGGGGCAGCTCTGCGTGTGTCTGCGAATGGCCGAGAGAAATGCCACAAGCGTCGACTTGGGGGTGACCGACAGATGTTAGGAAGCAGGCTAATTCGCAAATATAGAAACAACGAATGAGGATTTTGCCTGTACTTTAAAAATCGTGATGGAAGACCTACACATGTGGAATGCCACCCCTGCCTACACATAGCTTTGCAGGGCTAACCAGGAAAGAAAAGGGGAGACCGGCCCCGAGCAGAGAGCCAGGGCCTTTTTGCAAAATTCAGCTCAGCCCATGGGATTCAGGAGCCTGGAAAAAAAAACGAAGCTTCCTAAAGCTCAGCTCACACGGACCACTTTCTCTGCCATCCTGATGAAGTCCAAGCTGTGGCCATGAGAACTGGCTTAAGCCTCAGGCCAACTTGAGCTTGCTTTGCATGATTCTTGACCCACGGAGCCTCCGTTTCTTCATCTTGTAAATGGGTATAAATAATACCTCAAAAATCGCTTATGACTGGCACAGTGTTTGCTAAATGACAATTACTTCTATGATTGTTATTATTACTACTACCCAGGCTGCTATTAGTACTGTTGCTGTTGGTTGTTGTTATTATTATTACCATCATCAGTATTTGCTACCCAGCCAAGCATCTGGCTTGTAATCCATCACTATCTTTGATGACGGGAACAGATCCAGTTTTGGGGGAGTCTGAAGCTTATACAATTTCAGAGGACTTCTTTAAAAGAAAAACAAAATGAAATTGCAAATTAAAAACTAGATCCAGGGCCTTGGGGCAGAGAGATGTTTGCATGAGCAGCCAGAAGTTTAAGCTCCGTTACCTTCAAAGTAAACCCACCTGTCTGGATCCTGTACTGATACTTAAACTAAGTCCTTGGTCATCTATTTCTTTCTTAATTGGTTGAAATAATTAAGCATGTCTTTTTATTTCCTACTCTGTGCCAAGCATAGCAGTGATCAAGACAAAGACCCTGCTCTCATGGGAGAGGCCTTCTTGGGGTGGCGGTGAGGGACAGGAAATAAATATGTAAACCAATAAATGATATGGAAGGAGGAGAGGTCTGCCATTGGTAGAGAACTCAGGGCAGGTTCAGAGCTGAGATTTTTCCAATGAAAAAGAGCAAGCCCTGGAGAGCCCTAGGGGAAGAACTTCCAGACAAAGGGAACAGGAAGTGAAGGGACAAGCATTCTGCAATCATGGAACAGCAAGGCCAATGGCTTAGAGTGAGTGATGCAAGACTAAACTGAAGAGATAGGCAAAGGCAGATCAGGGAGGGCATTGGAGGCCACAAGAGAGGGGTTTGGACTTGATGCTAAAAGCAAAGGAAAGCCCGTGGGAGATTTTAAACAGAGGTTGATGCAATTTATGTTTCTGAAAGATCTTTCTGGTTCCCATGAGTAGAATGGATCATGGGGGAACCTGACTGCTGTCTTTTGGCATCAGCAGCTTGGGAGGTTGATCAGGTAGGGCTGGGACACAGGAGTGGAACAATGAGAATGGAGACATCCACCCCCACCCCCACCCCCGACCCCGGTGCCACCCTCTCCCAGCAGCTCATGAGAATCAATACGTGGAACAAAGCCCTTGGGTTACTGCTTTGTTCTACTGGGAGCAAAGTAAAGAAAGAATGGAAATGGCTTGGCCAACTGGGCCCCAGTGGGGCTTGCAGAGCTGGGCCCATGGGAAGCAAGGATACAGCAACTGCGAAGAGAGGTGTCAGCCCTCCCTTCCTGTGCCAGGGCTTCCCTGGAAAGGGCGCTTTATTACCTGGCCTGTCAATGGGTTTTGCGTAGTGGAAGCTGACTCTCAGAAGGGCTCTAGTCCCTTTTAGTAGAGTTATAGGTGGAGGGAAGAGTTTGCCTCCGCGTGTTCTGCTTTCATTTGGCAAGGCGGCCTTGTGAGGGGCCCAAGGGTGTGGAATTAATTACAGCCAATTACCCTGCATATAATACTCAGGTTCCAGCTTGTTGAGAGCCTTTTAGAGGTGGGAGAAATTCACAGGCGAGCAGTCAAGAAAAGGCCTCCTCCCAACCATCTCACGGCCCAGCCTCCTATGAGATCACCCTTTAACTCCAACACTCTTTAAGTAAATATGGCCCAGCTTACCCTTCCCCCTCCCCATGTCCTCAAGTCCAAAAGTGAGAGAGTGGCATGGACATATACACACAACCAAACGTAGGGTGGAGAGCTAGTGGGAAGCAGCTGCATAGCACAGGGAGATCAGCTCGGTGCTCTGTGACCACCTAGAGGGGTGGGATAGGGAGGGTGGGAGGGAGACACAAGAGGAAGGAGATATGGGGATGTATGTATACGTATAACTCACTTTGTTATAAAGCAGAAACTAACACACCATTGTAAAGCACTTATACTCCAATAAAGATGTTTAAATAAATAAATAAATATGGCCTCTTAAAAGCACTGTTCAAAATTCCCCCAAATAAGGATTATTGCAGTTAACACATAAAAATAAGATTCAGAACTGCTTCTGTTTAAATGTCGCCTGTATTCACCTCCCTATACCTGTGCTTATTAATGAATGACAGAAGATCCCCTTAAAAATTTGACCTAAATCACAAAAATACATAAAAGATGCATTGCAGCCATCATAGAGCAAAGTAATATTAATAATAGTAATAAACACTATCTTCTGCAAATAATGACACGTGTCTTCCTTTCCATCACTTGATCCCCTTTCTAATATTCATGTCTTATTGCATTGGCTTACTTGGCTTATCTAGAACATTAAATAGTGCAGCAATATCAGGCATTCTTATCTTGCTCCTGATTTTTAATGGGAATGCCTCCATGGCTTCACCATTTAATATGATGCCGGCTATTAAGCTTATGATAAATCATCTTTATCATATGAAGAAAAATTTCTTTTGTTCCAAGTGGATTCTTTTTTTTACTGGTAATTTATTTTTGTATTTTTTAATATGAAAGGGATCATAGAAGGATATACAGTGAGAAATCACTCCTCTTTTCCTAATTCCCAGACACTCAGTTGCCCTCTTCACAGGGAACCTCTGTTTATTAGTTTCTTTTGTATCTTTCTAGAGATGTTTCATGCTCATACAAAAGTATTAGTCTGCTAGGGCCCCCATAATAAAATGTTACAGAATGTGTTCTGTGCTTAAACAATAGAAATGTGTTCTCTCACAATTCTGGAGGCTAAAGTCTGAGACCAAGGTGTGGGCAGGGTTGGTTTCTCCTGAGGCCTTTCTCCTTGGCTTGGAGACAGGCTTCTTCTCACTGTGTCCTCACATGGCCTTTTTCTGTGGGTGTACATCCCTGGTGTCTTCCTCTTCTTATAAGGACACCAGTCCTATTGGATTGGGCCCCACTCTCATGATCTGCTTTAACTTTAATTACCTCCTTAAAGGCCCTTTCTCCAAATACAGTCACATTGGGGGTTAGGCTTCAACATAGGAATTTGGAGGGGGGGGAGCATAAGCAGTCCATAACAACGAACAAATACGAATACGTGTGTATGTGTGCATGTATGTGTGTGTGTGTGTGTGTGTATGTGTGTGTGTGTGTTCCTTTTTTTCCACCTTTTTCACAAATGGCAATATGCTATTCACATCTTGCTTTTTAAATTGAACACTCTATCTGGGAGATCTATCCATACCAATATACAGAAAGTTTTCTAGTTTTTAATGGAATGTAATTTATGGAACCAGCCCTTTATGAATGGACTTGAGGTTGTTGCCAATATCCTGCTATATTAGGGATAAATTGCCCTGTGCAGCCTTATCTATCCTCATTTTCCACTGGTGCATGTCTCTGTGGGATAAATTCCTAGGAGGGATGTGTGCATTCGTCATGTTGACAAATGCTAACAAAATGCCCCCCACGTGTGGTTGAAGTCCCTGACTTTCCCTCCAGCAGTGTCGGAGCATCCCCACCACCCACCCTGCCGACAGGACGCTTTCTCACTTCCAGTCTCTGCCAAACTGATGGTGTGGAAACGACGTCACAGTCTTGGTTCCAATTTGCCTTTCTCTTACTCTGAGGGCAGCCGGGAATCTTTCACAAGTGCATGGGCCATATGAACAGCATTTTTCTGTGGCGTCTGCCCGTGTCCTTTGTCCTTTTCCCAGTGTGTCACTGTCTTCCTCTTGTGGATCTGTCTGAGACGTTGACATCATCTTCAACCCGGGATCTTTTCTCAGCTTCTATTGGGCCTTTCTGGGTTTTGCTCTGGCTTCTTCCTCAGGACCATCCATCACTCATTACCCGACTCACTTTTCTGTCATTCATATCCTATCACCTCCTCTGCGTGTGTTCTTTCCTCCTGCACTTAGGGGAGCTCCTCGAACTCATCCTAGATGGGTGTTTTTAGCGACAGGGAGCAGAAACTCCCCCTACCAGTGACTTAAACAATCGGAACATTTGTGGTCTCCAAACTGACATCCCTGTCCACCATCCCCCGCAGAGACCACCTCATGCGTCACTGGCCAGCTGGGCACCCATGACCAGGCTTAAGACAATCACTGATGAAGGGGAATGACACCCCCGTGGTTGGCATAGGTCAACAAAGATCCACCTCCTGGGTCTCGGAGGGGCCAGTGCCTGCCCCCCCAGAAGTGCATAGGGCTCCAGGAAGATAAAGTAATAAGGGTTCTGTTTGTGTGGAAGAGATGGGGAGTGTGGATCTTGGCCAATAACCATCAGATTCCCCCATTTTCCTGAGCATCACTGATTCAATTTTCTACTAATGGTGCCACTGATGCTTTTGCCCTTGGGTTTGACAGGCAGGAGTCCATATTCCTAGTTGTCAGGACTGTTGCAACTCTTCCTAATTCCTCAGGAGTGAGGAAGGCAAAGCTGATCCCTTTGACTCTACATGCTTTTTAGTTTTTGTTTCTCAATAGTGCACTGATGCATTTTTCCCCTTTTGTTTGTTTGTTTGTTTGTTTGTTTTGCTAGCATGCTAGGAGGAAAAAAAGAAAAATCACCGGGACCTTTGTTTTTCTCCATATGAATCTCCAGCTGGTTCCTATTCTGGGATCCCGTTCCTGTCAGCATAAACAACTTCTGATGGTTCCACAGGCAAAGCTAGTGGTATTCTTTGTTCCTTTTTTTTAAAAAAAAAAAATCTCAAACAGAAGTCCCAAACTTCCCCCCTCAGGATATCCATAATCCATATGCACAGGATCCCAAGGGTGTGTCAACAGAAGGACAATATGCTCACATCCACAACAGCTTGGTGGCAGCTGCAAGCTTCTCGTTTGTTCCGTACTCCTTGGTGGCGCCCTCCCCAGCCAGCACCATCTTGGCTCAGGCTGGCCCCGTCACTGGGTTGGGTTTGTCCCCTCTTCCCCATTCTCGTTCTCTGTTGGAGGATGCTCCAGGGCCGTGCAGTCAGGGCGGGTCCACCCAGTAACCTCCAGGTCAGTCTGGTACATACTCCTCTGGAACCAGGTGAGGTGAGGAACCACCTCTGAACCAGCCGACCAGCCACCTTTTCTCCTCCTTAGTCAGGGTCCCAGCCCAGGACCCCGTGGGGAACATGTGTCTCTGCAGAAGGGAGTCTGGCTGCAGAGGTTGAGTCTGGGGGCGTGGGTGGTATGGGTCTTCACGCTCCCTGAGTAGCTGGCACAGACCCCAGGCTGCTTGATGGGTGTGCATCACCAATGGACGGATGATGGATATTTGGGTTGATACTCAAAAGCAACATATTTCATTTCCGTTCCAGCAAAAATGAGTGCCTTTAGAAAATTTATAATGTGTGGGTATCCAGAACACTTTAGGAAACTGATACTTTTCTTTGTCTTCAACAGTGGGTTTTCTATCATACTTTATTTTCCAAAAGCCATTGCCTTATTTTCTTGTAGCCCCTTATAAAGTGAGTATAATGGGTTGAATGTTTGTGTTCCCCCAGAAATTGTATGTTAAAGTCCTAACTCCCAGTCTGATGGTATTTGGAGGTGGGGCCTCCGGGAGATGATTAGGGCTGGATGAGGGTGGGGCCCTCACGATGGGATTAGTGGCCTTATAAAAAGAGAAAGAGAGAAATTCCTCTCCCTCCCCCTCTCCCTCTTTCTCCCTCTTACTTCGTCTGTCTTCCTCTCTCTTCCCCTCTCTTCCCCAGGCCCCCAAGTGCAGGCCATATGAGCACACAGCAAGAAAGCAACTGTGTACAAGCCAAGAAACAGGTCCTCACCAGACACAGAATCTGCCAGCACCTTGATCTTGAACTTACAGCCTCTGGAACTGTGAGAGACAAATGTTTAAATCACCCGCTCTATGGTATTTTGTTATAGCAGCCTGAGCTGAATAAGACAGTCAGAATGACAGTTTTGTTCTCATTTTACAGATGGGAAACCTGAAGCCTAGAGAGGTTAATCGCTCATCAGAGAATACGTAACCATTTAGCATTAAAGCCAGGACAGAAACCTACGTTCCCAGTATCTCTAACAGGACTTACTCTCCCAGACCACCATGGCTCAATTCTGGTAAGACTCTACTGGAGATACCTCCCAAAAGGATGGAGAGAAACTAGCACTCACTGCTCACCTCCTGTGTCCTAAGAGCACCAATAAGCACTTTCTCATCTATTTTCATTTTCTACAGGTTAGAACTCCGAAGATCAGAGAGGATAAGTAACTGGCCCAAAGTCACAGAGCTAGTAAGCAATAGGGGTGGGATTTGAACCCAGGGGTGTCTGAACCAGGTGATGCTTTCTTTCTGAGCCACCTGGGCTCATCAAGGATCGCCAGTGTCGGCTACCTCAGACCACAGGACAAGTCTCACTTTGGGGTCTAAATGTTTCCAGCCTAATTCACAAGCAGCTTGCTGCTGGAGGCATAGCACCCTGCCCTGCAGGCCCAGCCTGGAGGCCAGAAATCAGTCATTCTCCTCAAGCAACAATTTCAATCCATTTCACATTAAATTCTTACGAGAAAACCTTCTCCCCCCTTCAGTTTTTCCACGAATGTGGCAAGGCTTCGGTCCAGGAAACAAAAAATAAAAGTATCACACGATTTCGGAACGCAAGAGAAACTAATTAAATCCAAGTTTTCACAGAATGTTAAAAGTTGAACACAACTCAAAACACACTTGAGATTCAGAGTGGATTTCAAATGCTTTCTGAGAACGGAACAACAACACCCCAAAAAAAACCCAAACAAAAAAAACCCAATGACTTTTCTTTAGTAAGTTCTCCCTAAATATACGGGAGGTTGCCAGAATTGAATGGACCACGAAATCACGTGGGGAAGACTGTGGAGTATTCAGGGGAAGGTGAAAAAACAATTCAGGGTTGTCTCTTCGTTCTCAGTAATCCTGGGGTCTAGACAGACCCCGTTGGGTGAAATGAGTATCAGGAAATACAGCTTGGAATGTGGAACCCAGGCAATTTGAAACGGGGTATGAATTAGGCAGCAAGGGAAGGGGCATAGCTCATTTGCAAAGAGCAAAGGAAAGAAAACAGATTGCTTTCACCCAGGAACTAGCTGAGAAGAGGTATTTGAAGGCTGGATCTAGGGGTTCCTCTCTGGAAAGAACATCACCAGAGGTTCATTTTACTTGTAAAGACAAAATGATCATCTCAGAGTGTCTCCTGTGAGTGAAAGGTCTCTCCAGAGAACATTTAATCTCATAAAAATCATGCCCACAGCCACAAGGCATTGGCAAGAGGCCCTCAAAGCTTCAGGCTGCACTGGCTTTAAAGCCCACCTTGGGGGGAAATCCCGAAGCCCTGGATAGCGGGGGCAGCTCTCTTTCTGCCTTGGTAGGTCTACACGACTGAGGTGTCCTGCATTGTTTGGAAAGGAAGAGTTTCAGAATAACAGCTCTGAAACATGCTAGCTGTGTGTTTGGGGCAAGTTACTCAACCTCTCTGGGCCTCAGTTGCCTCATCTGTATAATGGGATTATGCCTATAACCACTTCTTGGGGTTGTCGTGAGGATTGGATGAGATAAAGCAGGTGAGGGACTAACCCAGGGCGTGGCACACCTCGAGAGCTTAAACATGTTCTCTGCCTTTGTCGTCAGCTCTCTGGGCCCCCTGTCCTAGACAGTGGACCCAAACTGCATCCCCAGCAGGCAGCATGCCCCACTGGACGCGTGGACCCTCCATTCTTGGCTTCGTTTCAATTCAGCAAACATTATGGAGTGCCCATGGCAGCCAGACTGAGGATATGTGGGGAAGATGTCTCCCACAAGGGAATGAGATGCAAGAGTTAATAGTATAGTGCGTCAAGGGTGACCAGCCAGGGGAGGGGACACAGGGGCGGCCTCAGGGGGTGGTCAGGGAAGGCCAACACCCCCCACCCCGCCTGCCTCCCTCCTGAACCCCTGTTCTTCCTCTGCCCTCCTTTTTCCCCTTATTTAACACCTACATACATACATACACCTGCCCTGAAGATGCGGGAAGAAGAAAATTGAAAAAAAAAAAAAGAGAAGAATACCCCAAGTGTACACGGCACTTAGCAATTCCAGGCAATGTTTGAAGCCTTTTGCAGGTATTAATTCATTTAATCCTCACAACAACCCCTCAAAGTAATTACTGTTATCCCTGTCCTTTTAAAGACTGAGGCACAGAGAGGTTGAATAACCTGCCCTGGGTCACACAGCCATAGATATGGAGCTGGGGTTCACGCCAGGACACTCCTCTCTATGGCTGGGAAAACACAGGCCCCTCTCGGGGCCTAACACCAACGTGTAAGAGCAGTGAACCAAAGCTCACACGGGCCCCAGGGGCACAAGGCGGACACAGGTTACCCCAGGAAAGCCTCTGGAGAGGTGAGAGCCAGGGCTGGGTCCGGAAGGGTGAGTGTGTGTTCAGGAAGAGAGGAGGGGGCGTTTCCAGGAGGGGAAGACTCCTGAGCATGCGGCAGGGGTGTTTGAACGGCCGGCACCCTGGAGCAAACTCAGGTCCCGCCACGCACGTCCCACCAGCCTGCATTCACGACCGTTCACTGGTCATGGCGGTGTGGGCAGGGCGCTACCTGGGGCCACGTGCTTTCTCCTGTGGGGACTCACTGTTGCCAGGCTCCGTTCAAGGAAAGCGTTTAGGAGGAAGCACACGTATGATGCTTGTTTGTAAAAAGATGGATGTGGCTGCCTGAGGAGGACGGACTGGAGGGAGGTAGAAGGGTGGGGTGGGACTGCTGCCATTTCCAGGGCAGAAGCCCGGTGGCCGCACCGAGAATGGTGGAGTGGAGACCGGAGGGGTTGGATGTGGGGTCCAGGGGTGCGGGAGGAAAAGGGACCTGGTCTGATGAAGTGGGTGGATCATGGAGTCACTGGGCCCCCCTGGGGGGACAGAGCTACAGAGCAGCTCTGGTGGATGAGGGGCGGGCCCCAGGCAGTCTGGATTTTATCTTGATGGAGGTGAGCTGGGAGTGTCGTGGAAGGAAAATGGCATGGACCACTCTGTATATTAAAAACATCTCTCCAGAGGAATAAACAGTACAAAAACTGTTTATTTTATATGTACTAGGATCTAGCTCATATAAAAGTTTAATATACCATAAATGTAGCATTGCAAATCAATACAGAAAGAAGGAATTAGTCACTAGTGCTGGGACAATTGGTTAGTTATTTGGGGAAAAAATAATGTTGACTCCTCAACATCATAGACCAAAATAAAATCCAGATGGATGAAAGAAGTAAATGCAAAAGAATAATAATAATAGAGCTCCAAAACAAGCAGGAAAAAAATTGAGGCAAATACTTATTTGATTTCTGGATGGGACACAGCTTTTTAAGCACCAAACAATGAAAGAAATCTGAGATTGCTAGATCTGACTATATTAAAGCAAAACCTCTGAACAGCAGAGTGTCACAAAGAAAATTTAAAAGCGAACACACTGAGGAAGGATATTTGCAACACTGCTGATGGATCAATGATCAATAGCCTTCATATATGAAAATTTCTTCAGAACAAACAAGAAAACAGGCAATCACCTTAACAGAGAACAAAAGACCTAAATAGTAGAATAGGGGAGGTACATGCTTAATAGGTGAATGAAAAAAATGTTTGCCTGGGTAACTAAAGATATACAAAGACATACAAGTAAAACAACGTTTTAAAAAAGCTTACCAAACTGAGAAAAAAAATTTTTAATAATAATTTTTAGAAAACCAGTGTTAGTGAGGATGCAGAAAAATGGGTACTCACACTGGCGGGGTTATAATTCGGCCTCTCCACTAGAAAAAATCTGATAACAGCAGAAGCCCTAAAAGTGTTCTCCCCCTTTGGTCCAGTAATTCCACTTCTAGAAATGTAGTCTCAGGAAATAATCAGAGATGTAAGCAAAGGTTCACATAGGTGACTTATACTGCAACATAGTAATGTTAAAAAAGGAGAAATAATTCAAAACTTAAAAAAAAGAAGAGTAGATAAATAAGGTGTGGTATATCCATGTGCTTGAATATTATATAGCAATTAAAATCAAGTTTCCAAAGAATATTTAAGGACACAAAAAGCCTTAATAAAATAATATTATGTGAAAAAACCTGAATATAATAAAAATTCCATATGATTCAGAAATTACATATTGCACATATTATATACTACATACTATATACAGCATATATAAAATTTTATATAGTATACCTACTATGTATAATTATATAGTACATTATGCTAGCTATTATATATCATATAAATTGAACAACGCAGAGGTTAGGGGCACCAGACCCTCCACGCAGTCAAAAATTCGCATGTGGGGCTTCCCTGGTGGCTCAGTGGTTAAGAATCCACCTGCCGGGCTTCCCTGGTGGCGCAGTGGTTGAGAGTCCGCCTGCCGATGCAGGGGACACGGGTTCGTGCCCCGGTCTGGGAAGATCCCACGTGCCGCGGAGCGGCTGGGCCCGTGAGCCGTGGCCGCTGAGCCTGCGCGTCCGGAGCCTGTGCTCCGCAACGGGAGAGGCCACAACAATGAGAGGCCCGCGTCCCGCAAAAAAAAAAAAAATTCGCATGTAACTTATATTTGGCCTTCATATCCACTGCTCCTCAGTATTTACCATTGAAAGAAATCCATGCAGTTCAAACCGATTTTGTTCAAGGGTCAACTGTACTATATTATATATATTACATAATATATAGTATGTGTTATGTATATTAGCGTCTGGTCTACAAAGGGCTGTCTTCTCGCTGTGCTGTTGGTATTATTATTGAAACCCCTGGAAGTAGAACCTCCAGAAGCCAGCAAAACCAACTCCAGGGAAACTGAGTCTGGACTCCCCCCTCAAAGCTAACAGAACCCATGGGACTTCTCGGGCGGTCCAGTGGTTAGGACTCCATGCTTTCACTGCCGAGAGCCCAGGTTCAATCCCTGGTCGGGGAACTAGGATCCCGCAAGCCGCTCGGCATGGCCAAATAGAAAAAAAAGAAAAGCTAACCCAACCCAATCCACACCCAGAGAGCCACTCACGATGGCAACAGCCCCAAGAGGAAGCCAAGACCTCCAGGGCGCCACCTGGTGGTGACAGAGGTTATACCCGCACACATGCCTAAGCACACCTCTCATTTATAATTCAAACTCCGGGGCATCCTTTAAATCAGCCTCATTAGCTCTCCTGATCGCCCCCAAACAGGTACTGCGGGTGGATGTTGTGCTGGTCAGATTGCAGGACTTTAGCATTTGCTTAATAAACGGAAATTTTGCTCTTAATTTTCTTCTGTAAGAAAAGCAGACACACTGCCATCGCATAAAAACATTAAAATCAATTCAGGTATTATAGTTCCTGTATTGGGGATTTTCAGAGGACTCTCCTTCAACAACAGTTCCAGGGGGCAGGTTTCAGTACCTCTGGTACCTGTGGCCACCCTCTAGCCCATTGATGTCTCCCTCGCTAATCTAAACACGTCTTAAGGGAAGGGATGATATCTATACAGTACATTTCTAGAACCTCAAATTGAATGCGAGGCACATAATGGAAACTCAGTAAACACTTAGTATTACCACTCATTTATTATATAAACATAGATTCAGGATACCACGTGCCTATTGCTGTGTAACAAATTACCCCATAACTTGGTAACTTAGAATAACAATCAATACTTATCGTCTCACCCAGTTTGGGAGGGTCAGGAATTTGGGAGTGACTTAGCTCAGGGTCTCTCGTGTGATTGCAGTCAAGATGTTGGCCAGGGCCTCAGCTCCTCTCCATGTAGACCTGCCCAAGGGGCTGCTTGTGTGTCCTCCTGACATGGCAGCTGGTTTTCCCAGAGAGAACAAGACAGAAGCTGCAATGTCTTCTGTGAACTGGCTTTGGAAGTCACACACGGACATTTCTGCATCGGTTATACAGCCCAGCCCAATTCGGGGTGAGAGGGGAACACCAGGAGGCCAGGATCACCGGGCCGTACTGGGGGCTGGCTGCCACCCAGGGTCCATGTTGGGCACTTATGTATATTGTTTCTAATCTTCACGGCACTGCTGTGAGTTGGTTTTACTGTCCTCACTGCATGGATGAGAAGACATCCCCAAAGCAGGTAAGTGTCCTACCCAAGAGCAGAAAGCTCCAAATGATAAACACGGCCTTTACAAGAGGGACTCCAAAGGCACATAATGAAGGGCATGGATTTCGGATGCGGGGAGCGATGGGGGGGTCAGATTCCAGCTGGATCGCTCAGTGGTAAAACATGGTTTTCCGCCAGCCACAGGGTTTCCTCCTCCATTAAAAAAAATGTACCAGCTATGTATCTTACCACCCCTCAAGCGTTATTTTAAACATCTCCCTGGTTAAGAGTTCTTTTGTAATATCCAGATCGGTAAGTAATGACTGCATCTTTATAAAGACATGAACCTCCCAAAGTTAGAGGTTGTGCTCCTGGAGAAATTAAACTTCTATAAAGTAGATATTATTTGATTTAGGTATGAAAGTTCTGCTATGTTGGTGAATCTTTTCCAAATTTTCAACAACTGCCTAAATGGATTAAATTAAACGGAGATGAGACACTTTAAAAGAAGAAAGCAGCAAGACTTCTGGAAGTTAGAATGGAGACCCAGGATACCAAGTTCTGAGGCTCTCTCCCCAGCCAGCCCCATTTCCCCGTCTCTGAAACTGGAATCACAGCAATCGTGATGATGATGATCTAATAATACTGCATATCATCTCATTTGAGTTTCCCCATAACCTCAGAAGCTGGAATGACTCCTTGCCCTTAATTGTACAGGATGAAGGAAATGAGATTCCAGAAAGGGCAAGCGATTTCCTCAAAGTCACACGGTTCATCTTTGAAGCAGAGTTGAGTGCGAACCTGGGTGTCCTGCCTCCCAATCCTGTGACAGTTTTCACCACTCCCAGCATTTGAAAGCCAGCAAAATGATGAACCAGGGGTCGGGGAGGGTGAAATGAATTCTCAGGGTGTTTGTGGGTTTCTCATTAGCAGAGTTCGCTGTTTCTTTCTATTGCTTTTCCACTGTGGGTGCTTTTGTTTTTGGAGTTTTTTCCTGATTTGAACATGAAGCACCTCATTCAGATACACCCAAACCTAGCTTCCAGGAACCGTGCAGAAAAGGAACCCCTGAAGCCAGCTTACTCCCGTTTTTTCTCTTCTCTTTTTCCAGCTTCAGCTGCAGGCTGAGTCCCCAGCTCCTCCTCTTCAGTAGCTGGGAAGCCCTGTCAGAGGGTGCAGTTTGGGGAATCCAATTGGCCAAGGCACTGTATTATTCTATCAGCAGCAGGCGCTTTCCCTAGAAGTTCGGCCAAACCTTTGTAGGATTCCCTGACAGTCTAGCGCTGGGCTGGAAGAAACAACTGCACAAGGTTAAGACTAATAAAACAGATTCCATCTTAAAAGACAGCCGAGTGCTCCAGAGATGGCAGAAATGGGCACAGTTGCCTCTTGAAAGGAAACATCACATCATCGCTGGAGTACAAGGAATTTCCTGGTACTGTCATTGGAAGAGCGGAAAAAGGTCCCAAGCCACAAGCTGGAGGTTAGAAAGAGCAGAACCAGAGAAAAGCCAGGAACCCCAGGCCAGCTGCTCGGGGCCACACAGCCTGCTGCCCCCAAGGCTAGCGTGCATCTCAGAGCGGTGCGAGGCTGTGTGGTTCTGGAATCATCCATCCGTCGGGGGACTGAGCTGGCGTGCTTGTGGGTAACCTGAAAGCTCACTCTCATAGTCTGTAAAGAGCACCCTCGTTCAGCTCCTCCAAGGCTCCGTCAGCTGTGCTGCTGAAGCCGCTCTGTGCCTCAGTGGCAGCCTGGGAGCCGCCTGGGTGAGGTTCTCGGTCTCCCAACACAGGGCTAAAGGGGCTAGTCAGCTGCATCAGTCCCCTGACTGAGTTTAATGGTTATGAGCAATTTCCATTGGTGGGGCTCATATTGAGGTTAAAGAGGGTTGGCTGTTTTTTCTTTTTTTTAAATTGCGGTACAGTTGTTTTACAGCGTTGTCTTAGTTTCTGCTGTACAGGTGAAGTGCATCAGCTATCTGTATACACATAGCCCCTCTCTTTTGGATTTCCCTCCCATTTAGGTCACCGCAGAGCACTGAGTAGAGTTCCCTGTGCTGTACAGTAGGTTCTCATTACTTACCTATTTTATACATAGTGGTGTATATATGTCAGTCCCAATCTCCCAGTTTATCCCACCCCCCTTCCCCCGCCTTGGTGTCCATATATTTGTTCTCTACGTCTGTGTCTCTATTTCTGCTTTGCAAATAGGTTCATCTGTACCATTTTTCTAGATTCCACATATATGCATTTATATATGATATTTGTTTTTTCTCTGACTTACTTCACTCTGTATGACAGTCTCTAGGTCCATCCACATCTCTGCAAATGGCACAATTTCTTTCCTTTTTATGGTTGAGTAGTATTCCATTGTATATGTGTACCACATCTTCTTTATCCATTCGTCTATTGATGGGCATTTAGGTTGCTTCCATGACCTGGCTGTTGTAAATAGAGCTGCAATGAACATTGGGGTGCATGTGTCTTTTGGGATTATGGTTTTCACTGGGTATATGCCCAGGAGTGGGATTGCTGGGTCATATGGTAGTTCTATTTATACTTTTTTTAAAAAATAAATTTATTCATTTATTTATTTATTTTTGGCTGCATTGGGTCTTCGTTGCTGTGCGCAGGCTTTTCTCTAGTTGCAGCGAGCGGGAGCTACTCTTCCTTGCGGTGCGCGGGCTTCTCATTGCGGTGGCTCCTCTGCATGGGCTCTAGGAGCGCGAGCTTCAGTAGTTGTGGTTCGCGGGCTCTAGAGCGCAGGCTAAGTAGTTGTGGCGCACGGGCTTAGTTGCTCCGCAGCATGTGGGATCTTTCCAGACCAGGGCTCGAGCCTGTGTCCTCTGCATTGGCAGGCGGATTCTCAACCACTGCATCACCCGGGAAGCCCTATTTTTAGTTTTTTAAGAAACCTCCATACTCTTCTCCATAGTGGCTGTATCCATTCACATCCCCACCAACAGTGTAGGAGGGTTCCCTTCTCTCCATACCCTTGTTATTTATTTTCTATTATTTATTTAACCAATATTTATTGAGCACCTTCTATATGCCAGGTGCTGGAGAGGCAGCAGTGAAGAAAATGACCAAGATCCCTGCCCTTCTGGAGCTGACATTCTATTGGGGGAAACAGGCAGTATACTAATATACATAAGATAGTAGTCAATTACATACTTTGCTAGAAGAAAAGGTAGAGCAGGGGGCCTGGCTGGTCAGGACAAGCCCCACTGAGAAAGTGACACTGGAGTAAAGAGTCAGGATCAGGAAGTGTGGCAGACATGTAATGGCCCCAAAGATGTCCACGCCCTAATCCTGAAACCTGTAAATGGCCATGTGCATGGACCTTATGTGGCAAAAGGGACTTTGCGGGTGTGATTAAGTTAAGGACCTTGAGATGGGAAGATTATCTGGGTGAGCCCAATGCAATGACAAGGGTACAATGTGTTGATCTGATACACTTGCATTAACCAGCACCTCCATCCCATCCCATAATTACCATTTCTTTTTTTTTTCTTGGCCGTCACACGCAGCTGGCGGAATCTTAGTTCCCTGACCAGAGATCAAAGCCAGGCCCTCGGCAGTGAAAATGCAGAGTCCTAACCACTGTACCACCAGGGAATTCCCACCATTTCTTTTTCATGTTGAGAACCTTTAAGATCCACTGTCTTAGCAACTTCAAGTATATAATACAATCTTTTAAACTATAATCACCATGCTGTACGTTAGATTCCCAGAACTTATTTGTCTCATAAGTGGGAATTTGTACCCTTTGGCCAACATCTCCCCAATTCCCGCAACCCCCCCGCCCCTGGTAACCACCATTCTACCCTCTGTTTCATAAAACTTATAGAGTTCAGCTTTTTTTGATTCCACATATAAGTGAGATCATACAGTATTTGTGTCTGTGTCTGACTTATCTCACTCAGCGTAATGCCCTCAAGATCCATTCATGATGTCGCAAACAACAGGATTTCCTTTTTTCTCATGTCTGAATAATATTCCATTGCATACATACGCCACATCTTCTCTATATTTATCCATTCATCCCTTGATGGACATTTAGGTTGTTTCCATATCCAGGCTATTGTGAATAATGTATCTCCTGTGTTTTCAACTTTGATAGGTATATCAATTAGGAATACCTTTGGTTGCAAATAACAGACAATCTAAACTACCAGTGGACTGAACAGGATACAAGTTTATTTCTTCGTCACTTAAAAGAAGCCTGTTAATAGGCAGCCAAAGGCTGGCATGGTGGCTCCATGATCCCATCAGAGACTCAGGCTCTTTCTATATTTCTGTTTCATTCTCCCAGCCTGTAGCTTCCATCCTCAAGGTCATCTCATGGTCCAATATGGCTGTTGGAGCTCCAGCCATCAAGACTACCTTCCAGGAAATAGGAAGAATGAAAAACCAAAAAGGGCTATCCTCCCAGCTGAGTCAGCTCTCTTTAAGAAGACTTCTTGGAGAATAAAAAAAAAACCAAAGTTAGCAGAAGGAAAGAAATCATAAAGATCAGATCAGAAATAAATGAAAAAGAAATGAAGGAAACAATAGCAAAGATCAAGAAAACTAAAAGCTGGTTTTTTGAGAAGATAAACAAAATTAGCCAGACTCATCAAGAATAAAAGGGAGAAGACTCAAATCAATAGAATTAGAAATGAAAACGGAGAAATAACAACTGACACTGCAGAAATACACAGGATCATGAGAGATTACTACAAGCAACTATATGCCAATAAAATGGACAACCTGGAAGAAATGGACAAATTCTTAGAAATGCACACCTTCCGAGACTGAACCAGGAAAAAATAGAAAACATAAACAGGCCAATCACAAGCACTGAAATTGAGACTGTGATTAAAAATCTTCCAACAAACAAAAGCCCAGAACCAGATGGCTTCACAAGCGAATTCTATCAAACATTTAGAGAAAAGCTAACACCTGTCCTTCTCAAACTCTTCCAAAATATAGCAGAGGGAGGAACACTCCCAAACTCCTTCTACGAGGTCACCATCACCCTGATACCAAAACCAGACAAAGGTGTCACAGAGAAAGAAAACTACAGGCAAATATCACTGATGAACATAAATGCAAAAATCCTCAACAAAATACTAACAAACAGAATCCAAAAGCACATTAAAAGGATCATACACCATGATCAAGTGGGGTTTAACACAGGATTGCAAGGATTCTTCAATATACACAAATCAATCCATGTGATACACCATATTAACAAACTGAAGGAGAAAAACCATACGATCATCTCAATAGATGCAGAGAAAGCTTTCGACAAAATTCAACACCAATTTTTGATAAAAACCCTGCAGAAAGTAGGCACAGAGGGAACTTTCCTCAACATAATAAAGGCCATATATGACAAAGCCACAGCCAACATCGTCCTCAGTGGTGAAAAACTGAAACCATTTCCACTAAGATCAGGAGCAAGACAAGGTTGCCCACTCTCACCACTATTATTCAACATAGTTTTGGAATTGTTAGCAACAGCAATTAGAGAAGAAAAAGAAATAGAAGGAATCCAAATCGGAAAAGAAGAAGTAAAGCTTTCACTGTTGCAGATGACATGATATTATACATAGAGAATCCTAAAGATGCTACCAGAAAACTACTAGAGCTAATCAATGAATCTGGTAAAGTAGCAGGATACAAAATTAATGCACAGAAATCTCTTGCATTCCTATACACTAATGAAAAATCTGAAAGAGAAATTAAGGAAACACTCCCATTTACTACTGCAACAAAAAGAATAAAATACCTAAGAATAAACCTACCTAAGGAGACAAAAGACCTGTATTCAGAAAACTATAAGACACTGATGAAAGAAATTAAAGATGATACAAACAGATGGAGAGATATACCAAGTTCTTGTACTGGAAGAATCAACATTGTGAAAGTGACTATACCACACAAAGCAATCTACAGATTCAATGCAATCCCTATCAAACTACCAATGGCATTTTTCACAGAACTAGAACAAAAAGTTTCACAATTTGTATGGAAACACAAAAGACCCTGAATAGCCAAAGCAATCTTGAGAAAGAAAAGCGGAGCTGGAGGAATCAGGCTCCTGGACTTCAGACTAAATTACAAAGCTACAGTAATCAACTATACTATAAAGCTACAGTAATCAAGACAGTATGGTACTGGCACAAAAACAGAAATATAGATCAATGGAATAGGATAGAAAGCACAGAGATAAACCCACGCACATATAGTCATCTTATTTTTGATAAGGGAGGCAAGAATATACAATGGAGAAGAGACAGCCTCTTCAATAAGTGGTGCTGGGAAAACTGGACAGCTACATGTGAAAGAATGAAATTAGAACACTCCCTAACACCATACACAAAAATAAACTCAAAATGGATTAAAGACCTAAATGTAAGGCCAGACACTATAAAACTCTTAGAGGAAAACATAGGCAGAACACTCTATGACATAAATCACAGCAAGATCCTTTTTGACCCACCTCCTGGAGAAATGGAAATAAAAACAAAAATAAACTAATGGAACATAATGAAACTTAAAATCTTTTGCACAGCAAAGGAAAACACAAACAAGACGAAAAGACAACCCTCAGAGTGGGAGAAAATATTTGCAACTGAAGCAACTGACAAAGGATTAATCTCCAAAATTTATAAGCAGCTCAATATCAAAAAAACAAACAACCCAATCCAAAAATGGGCAGAAGATCTAAATAGACATTTCTTCAAAGAAGATATACAGATTGCCAACAAACACATGAAAGGATGCTCTACATCACTAATCAGTAGAGAAATGCAAATCAAAACTACAATGAGGTATCACCTCACACTGGTCAGAATGGCCATCATCAAAAAATCTAGAAACAATTAATGCTGGAGAGGGTGTGGAGAAAAGCGAACCCTCTTGCACTGTTGATGGGAATGTAAACTGATACAGTCACTGTGGAGAACAGTATGGAGGTTCCTTAAAAAACTAAAACTAGAACTACCATATGACCCAGCAATCCCACTACTGGGCATATACCCTGAGAAAACCATAATTTAAAAAGAGTCATGTACCACAATGTTCACTGCAGCACTATTTACAATAGCCAGGATATGGAAGCAACCTAAGTGTCCATTGACAGATGAATGGATAAAGAAGATGTGGCACATATATACAATGGAATATTACTCAGCCATGAAAAGAAATGAAACTGAGGCATTTGTAGTGAGATGGATGGACCTAGAGTCTGTCATACAGAGTGAAGTAAGTCAGAAAGAGAAAAACAAATACTGTATGCTAACACAAATATATGGAATCTAAAAAAAAAAAAAGGTTCTTAAGAACCTAGGGGCAGGACAGGAATAAAGACGCAGACATAGAGAATGGACTTGAGGACACAGGGAGGGGGAAGGGTAAGCTGGGACGAAGTGAGAGAGTGGCACAGACATATATATACTCCCAAATGTAAACTAGATAGCTAGTGGGAAGCAGCCGCATAGCACAGGGAGATCAGCTCGGTGCTTTGTGACCACCTAGAGGGGTGGGGTAGGGAGGGTGGGAGGGAGACGCAAGAGGGAGGAGATATGGGGATATATGTATACGTACAGCTGATTCACTTTGTTATACAGCAGAAACTAACACACCATTGTAAAGCAATTCTACTCCAATAAAGATGTTAAAAAAAAAAAAAGAAGACTTCTTGGAAGTGCCATGCCACACTTTCACTTCCACTGGTCAGAACTCAATCACAAGGGCGTGTCACTGAGCCACAAGGGAAGCCAAGAAATGCACTTTGTGGTTGGGCACATTATCCAGACTCTCCTTCTGAGGAACAAGGAAAGAATGGCTATTTAGGTAGGCAACTAGATGTCACTGACTCAGTTTTCCCAGAGTCATTCAAATGATGCCTTATCACCAATACCGAGGTTAACCTCAGACCAACCACAGGTTGGGGGAGGGCGATGGGGAGGCCCCTGATCTTGAGCTTGGAAAGGACAGAGAATGCTCATTTAAGTGTGACAGCTCCATGTGGGTGGAGACTTAGCTACTGCTGGGAATTGGAGGACCCTCACAGACCAGCTGCAAGCGCCCCAGGGCTCACCGAAGCCACACGCTTGACCTGGGGCTTGTAGCATTAACCCTAGGATGCCCATGGGGTTCTAGATGTTCAGGGGGTGTGTTCCCAGGACACAAGCAGGAAATCCAAGCCTCTAGGCCAGCTCCCCTGTTGTGGCTGGTGCGTTTTACCTCACTGCAGCCTCTGAGCTTTGGCAGAGAACGTGAATTCCTTCCTGTTCCCTTAACTTTCCAGCTCAGGAAATGGTGGATAGATGTTGGGGGCCCAGAACATGCCTCATGTGGCCCAATATTCCTCATGGCTGCTGAGCTGACATCAGTTCACGGAATTTTTGACAACAGGCTTCTCTCTTCCTGTTGAGAAGTTCCCCAGATGTAACGACAGAGAGAGACCTATGGGGGTTCAGCCAGAAAGAAAGGGCTGTGGGTAAGTCAGACCTCATGGCTCCTCCAAACACTCAGAGGCAACATTAATCTGGACACTTGGATGAAAGGCCTAGATCCTTGTGCCAGGCCATTTGTAAACTGCACTGGCCAGAAAGCATCTCTGGACGCAGAGACCTACTGCTCTCCTTTACAGGCGCAAGCACAGGGCTGGGAGGACTCATGCTTTCCCCGGCCATCTCACTGTCTTTCTTTTCAGCTACAAATTTAGAAGCAGCATTTAATAAGAAAAACAGAAGCCACAGGAAGAAGGAGGCCCTGGAAACAATATATGTTGCAAAAGACGTTGCAGCTCAGCTGCTCTCAATTAGAGGACATCCGGCTGTCTCTAGGGCAAGAACTCAGTGAGGGGCTGATTGATCAGGAATTAAAGATCGCTGATGACCACATCTGAACGCAGCCCCCCTCCCCCCGGGAATGTTCTTTGCTAGCCAGGGCATGATGGTCGCTGTGGACCCCCTGCCCCCCTCTCCTTGACATTGGCTGCTTTTTCTTCCTCCCCTCCTTCCCTCCTGCTCTCCCTCCACCTCTTCTCACTCTTTCTTCTCCCTGTCCCATTACCCTTTTCCCCTCCTTCGTCAAGGTCTCTAGTCCTGTTAGAAGACATCCCTCAAACATTACAGACTGACTGTATGACGTGTAAGCTAAATGCATCCCTGGTTAAGACATCACCTGTCAAAGAGAAGAAGAATTAATAATAACAATAGCCACGCCTACTGATGGCTTATTATGTGCCAGGAAGTGTTCTCAGCACTTAACAATCATTATTAGCTCATTCGTTCCCCAGAACAATCTCATGATGCAGGTATTTATGTTGCCCCCATTGAACAGAGAAGGTGGCATTCAGATGAGAAGCTTTGAGGAAGAGACTGAGTGACCTCTTCCTTTCTGCTGTTTCCGCGGGGAACTCCTCTTGAAACTCCCCTTGGGTCCCTGTGAAGAAGCTCATTTCCTTCAAGGAGGCTGGAGAAGACGCAGGCTTGTGACCTGGCTATGAAAAGTCAGTGGAACTTCTCATTCTGTAGGCACAGGTTGATGAGGCAGGTGACAATGGGTTAACTGGTATGGTATTTTCCCTAGACACAACTGGTCAACCAGTTGTCCCACCTGTTACTTCTATTCCACATGATTTGGAGTCATTGAATCAGTTGGCACGTGCTTCTTTGGAAGTAATGGGAAGCCCAAACAAAGTGTTTCAATGATGAAGACATGGATCATCTCCCCTAACAAGACATCCAGAGGTAGAGTGGTTCCAGGGCTGGTTAATTCAACAGCTCACTGATGGCATCGAGGACTCAGGTTCTTTCTCTTTCTTACTGTCATCCTCAATGGCACCCCTCATGGTCTGAAGGTGGCTGCCACAGCTCCAGGCAAACATCCACACACAACATCCAGAAGTGGAAAGGGGGCTATCTCCTCCTTGTGTCTCTTTGTAGGAGCTAAGAATCCTTTCCCAGAAGCCCCCAGGAGACTTCTCACACCTCATTGGCCAGAACTGGTCACATGTCCATGTCTAAGCCAGAAACAGGAAAAAGGGATGGAGCCACATGTTTGCATCAGCGGATCAGGATTTACCCACATCTGCGCGGGGGAGCAGTGGGCATGGAAGAGGCACACGGCTGTTGGGTTGAAAACCAATATGTTCTGCCTCAAGTATCTTCCTTAATGACACATTCCCATCTACCCCACCTTACAAAGTATTGTCATGCCAGTGAATTCAATGTTCAGTTTCTTTGCCGGCTAGGGAAACTACCTGTTCTAAATGCAAAACATGTGAAAGTCACCTTTTTCTGATTCTTTTAGTCTTTTTCCTGGACACACAGAGCTTTGCCTTGCCAGTGTGTATCTGATTCAACACCAATAACGATACAGTTAAAACAAAAACAGGCCCAAATTCCTGGCTCGGCTCGATTCAGAGGTAACCACATACAGACTTTCTGGGTGTTTCTGTAATGGATTTTGAGCTCTGCCTGTGTTTAGAAGAGATTGGTATCACATATAAGCAATGTGGAGCCAGGGAAAGTTTAGGCTGATTCAGCAGGGGGTCTGAAAGAGGGAGCCAGAGAGTCAGGAGAGACCAAGATGGAATGGACAGATGGACACCACAGAAAGATACGGACAGACAGCAAGAGAGCTCGTACTGGGCTTCTTTCATCTCCTTCCCGTGCAGGCTATGCAAAGACTGCTCCAAAGAAATGGACAGCTGATCTCTTCAGATGCAGAACATCTCATGGAATCCCCAAATACGTCACCATATCATCCCATAATCAGTCCTAAATCCTAGACCACAGGACCACTTGTGCAAAATCTCACAGCTAGCCCGGAATAGAACTCAGTATGCTTAGATCCCACCACCAAACCTGGCACTGTTACAAAATAATAAGAAAAATAACCCCCACGTGATGAGCTTTCACCATGTGCCAGGGACTGTCCTCAGTATTTTATATTCCTCACCTCATTTGCTCTTCCCAAGAATGCTGGGAGGTGGGTGTTATTTTCAAGGCTCGTTTTTCAGTTACCCATTAACACCTTGGTGAGGCTGTTCAGTGATCCATCTCGGGCTCCCTAGCTAGTAAGTGGCAGAGCCAGGAGTTTAACCTAAGCCTGTCTGTCTAACGATAAGCTACGTACACCGCCATAAGCATTCCAAGCGTCTTCCTAGCACTGAAGTATTTTTTTTAAGTCTTTATTGAATTCGTTACAATACTGCTTCTGTTTTATGTTTTGATTTTTTGGCCCCGAGGCACGTGGGATCTTAGCTCCGCGACCAGGGATCAAACCCGCACCCCCTACGTTGGAAGGCGAAGTCTTAACCACTGGACCGCCGGGGACGTCCCTAGCACTGAAGTATTTCATTACCATGGACAGTGGTGGCAATGAACAAAGATTATTCTAGAGGCTGATTAATAGCATTATTATTATTTAGAAAACTCTAATAATCCAATAAACGGCCATGTGTGGAAGGAATGCAGAAAACTTTGTGAAACCACCCGGAAAAGAAAGGAGTATGGGAACATTTCCTTCTGGAGAGAGTGGTCTCGCTGACCTTCTGTCTCAAGAATCACTCACTCCTCAAACAATTATATGTATACAAAGATTCATAGCAGCTTTATTCAAAATAACCAAAAAGTGGAAACAACTCAAATGTCCATCAGTGGATGAACAGATAAATTGTGGTCTATCTATAGAGTGGAATATTATTCAGCCATAAAGATGAGTGAAATTCTGACACATGCTACCATGCAGATGAACCTCAGAAACATCATGCTGAGGGAAAGAAGTCAGACACAAAATGTCACATGTTGTATGATTCCTTTGCTTGATTATTATTTTGTTTGGCCACGTGCGCAGCTTGTGGGATATTAGTTCCTCTGCCAGGGATCGAACCCAGACCCTCAGCGGTGGAAGCGCGGAGCCCTAACCACTGGACCACCAGGGGAGACCCAGTATGATGCCTTTATATGAAATATCTAGAATAGGCAAATTCAAAGAGATAGGAAGCAGACTGTTGGTGTCCAGGGGCTGGGTGAGCGGGGAATACAGAGCAACTATTTAATGGGTATGGGGTCTTCTCCTGGGGTGACAAAAAACGTACTGGAACTAGATAAAGGTGAGGCTTAGACAACATCACGAATGTACTAAACGCCCCTGAATTACTCCACTTAAAATGGTTAATTTTATGTTATGTGGATTTCACCTCAATGAAGAGAAGAAGAAAAGAATCAGTTATCCTGATTATAAAATCATCACATTCTCATCAAAACATCTGCAAGGGACACAGCCGCTCTCCTTCCAGCAGGTGGGGTGAGAGTTGGCATTCTAAGAACGGCTGAAGCTGCTACTAGCAACTGCTAACATCAGGGCTGCTTGATAAAGTCAGATTGCTAAGTGCAGAGTAGCCCAATGGAATAACATAACAACATTTTAAGAAAGCAGGATGTATTTCTGATGGTTGAGGTCTGCAGGACCACTGCGGGGAAGCAGCAGCACCACTGAGAGATCTGACCACACATCAGAAAGGCTGGCTGACTCTGGGTCTGCCTGGGGAAACATCTCTGAAATTAGTATGTTAGAGAAAAATGCAATCATTAGGGCTGAAATCGCCTTTGTCCTCCAGGAGGAAAT
Organism: Kogia breviceps; assembly: GCF_026419965.1. NCBI lineage: Eukaryota > Metazoa > Chordata > Mammalia > Artiodactyla > Physeteridae > Kogia > Kogia breviceps. The sequence continues at coordinate 84,211,238 of NC_081324.1, read as the reverse complement.
GGAATTGGCTTCCTCTGACATCAGTTACCTTTTAGAGGAAGCCTCCTGTGTTCCTGATTTGAAATTTCATTGTGCAGGGGGGCAGGATCTGGTTTCTGTCTGCTTGGGACAGGAGGGGTGGGTGGGAGGTGAAGAAGAAAGGGGGTCAGGCGGCAGTTACAGGGCTGGCGGAGGGAATTCTCAGCCACAAACATCAAAGGCACCTCGTTTGTTGAGAAAGAGAAAATTGTAGTGACCCTCAACTTTTGATTTTCAAGAGCTGGGTGACCGCTGAGTGTGTATGCAAACACTGACATCTCAATGACAAAGCTACGCTGGAATATAGGCTCCAGATTTCCTAAGGGGTGAGGGTAGATGGCCTTCATCTAGTGGAAGGAAAGGGGAAATCCCAGCCCTCCACACGAAACAAAGAACTTCTGGAAAACATCTGGATCCCTCACTTCTGCAGGACCTACCCTCCACCCACCGGAGTAGCATGTGCATTGTCCAAGGGGATGTTACAGCAGGTTGGCGTATCCCTTCGGAGATGGTACATGGTAATGTGACAAAAGACAGAGGCCTCCCGGCTCCGAAAGTTTCCTTCTTCTGTTTGCCCCTTTAGCGAAGATGTTGCTGCCTTACCTCCTGCACCTGCATCAAAATGGGCTTTCATCCTGTCTTTCCCAAAGCCTTCCCCGTGGTCCACCTTGGCCTCACCTGACCCTCTCTGCATCGCAGCACTTATAATAATTTTCTTTCCTCATCTGTGCTAAAGCCATAACTATGGCCCAATCATTCTTACGGTCCTTTACGCACTTCTTGGAGGGTTCCCCACTTGGTTCCACTGGCCTCTGCTGACTCATCCTCCCCTCCTTGAAGGCTCCCTCTCTACTATCTAGCATCTCCCCCTGCACTGGGACCTCCCCAGCTTTAAGTCTCACCCACAGTAAACATACGGGTGTCTTTCCAGTTCAGCAAACCTATTGGGAATCACTCTTATCCAGGTATCGAGTTGAGAGTTTTCACATTATTTTCACATTTATATGAGAACTTTGGAAGACTTGAATGAACCCTGTTTCACCAAGACTATGAAATATTATGCAACTGTTGAAAAGAATGTGTGAGGGTCGTGTGTTGACCCGAAGAGGTAGCTGATACACCAAGTTAAAAAACAATCAGCATGTGATCAAGGTTAACCTCATCAGCGACAGGCTGATCGCAGGTACTGCTGATAAGATGTGACGAGAATTTCCCTCTGTGTTCTTCCTCCCCAGAACCTATCGCAGAGTCTACGCAAGAGAAATAAATCAGACAAAGACCCACTGAGGGGCATTCTACAAAATAATTGGCCAGAATTCTTCAAAAGTGTCAAGGTCATGAGAGACATAGAAGGACTAAGGAACTGTCTCAGATTGGAGGAGACTAAGCAGACATGATGACTGAATGCAGTGTGGTGCCCTGGATGGGGATATTGGGGGGAAACGGGTGACACGTGAATGAGGGTAGAGTTTAGTTCATAGTAATGTATTGGAGTGGTTTCTTGGTTTTGACAAATGTACCATAGGAGAAACTGGGTGAGGGCTATGCGGGAACTCTTCACAACTTGTCTGCAAATCTAAAACTATTCCAAAATTTAAAGTTTTTAAAAACAACAGCAGGTTGTACGGTGAATAGTATACTCTGATTTGTTTTTAAAAATCAAAACCTATAATGGATGGACCTAGAGATGACCATACTAAGAGAAGTAAGTCATCTGTAGTGAGGTGGATGGACCTAGAGTCTGTCATACAGAGTGAAGTTAAGTCAGAAAGAGAAAAACAAATACCGTATATTAACGCATATATATGGAATCTAGAAAAATGGTACTGATGGACATAGTGGCAGGGCAGAAATAGAGACGCGGACATAGAGAACGGAATTGAGGACACAGTGGGGGAAGGGGAGGCTGGGAAGAAGTGAGAGAGTAGCATTGACATATATACACTACCACATATAAAACAGATAGCTAGTGGGAAGCTGCTGCATAGCACTGGGAGATCAGCTCGGTGCTTTGTGACCACCTAGAGGAGTGGGAGGGGGAGGGTGGGAGGGAGACACAAGAGGGAGGGATGATGATAGAGATGATGATTCACCTTGTTGTGCAGCAGAAACGAACATAACATTGTAAAGCAATTATAATTCAATAAAGATGTAATAAAACAAAGAAAAAATCAAAACCAATCATGGATGGACCTACAGATGATCATACTAAGTGAAGTACGTCAGACAGAGAAAGACAAATACTATCTTGTATCATTTATATGTGGAATCTAAAAAACAGTACAAATGAACTTATTTACAAAACAGAAACAGATTCACAGACATAGAAAACAAACTTATAGTTACCAAAGGGGAAGGGGAGAGGGACAAATTGGGAGTATGGGATTCACAGATGCACACTACCATATATAAAACAGATAAACACAAGGATTTACTGTATAGCACAGGGAATTATATTCAATATCTTGTAATAAACTATAATGGAAAAGAATCGAAAGAAGAATACAGATATATACATGTATAACCAAATCACTTTGCTGTACACCTGAAACTAACACAATATTGTAGATCAACTATACTTCCATTAAAAAAAAATAAGCATGCCCCTATGTACAAACATGGCATAGAAGGACACACGCTAAACTGTGGGGTGGGGGTGAGATGAAGGGTAAGGGGGATTATTAACATCTTTCTGTTACTTGAACTGCTGCGATTACCAACCTGTTTTTATGCTATCTAACCTGTTGCAGAGAATAAAATATGCAATCTTTTAACTAATAAAGTTTGAGGTGGGGGAGGATGCTTTTCTATCTCCAAAAGCAGTGGCAGGAGGATATTTATTGGAGCTTTAACAAGGAGGGCCAAATTACACCCTCCCCCAACCCCTGAAATAGTTTCTCTCTCCAGACACACAGTGGTATTTCCACTGGCCCCATTAGGCAGTTAAACTTGATGCCAAGAATGAGAACAATTATTACCCAAAGTTTGGCAGCTTGTAAATAACAGCCCTCGGTGGTATCCCGCAAAGAATTTTATATATTAAGAGAGGTTTACGGGAAAATGTCCACTTCATACTACCCATGAAACCTGAAGATGTTGAATATGATTTTGACTCATGGAATGGAGGAGTTCTGGTAGGGGCCGGATGGTGTAAGATGAAGCAGGAAGAGTAAAGAGAGACAAGCTCTAAGAAGAGGTGGAGGGAACTGAGGATTAAGAAACCACTTATGTGCCATTTGCAGAGATGTGGATGGGCCTAGAGACTATCACACAGAGTGAAGTAAGTCAGAAAGAGAAAAACAAATATCGTATAATATCGCTTATAAGTGGAATCTAGGAAAATGGTACAGATGAACTCATTTGCAAAGCAGAAATAGAGACACAGATGTAGAGAACAAACTTATGGATACCAAGGGGGGAAGGGGGTGGGATGAATTGGGAGATTGGGATTGACATATTTACACTACTATGTATAAAATAGATAACTAATGAGAACTTACTGTATAGCACAGGGGACTCTACTCATTGCTCTTTGGTGACCTAAATGGGAAGGAAATCCAAAAAGAGGAGATATATATGTATACATATAGCTGATTCGCTTTGCCGTGCAATAGAAACGAACACAATATTGTAAAGCAACTACACTCCAATAAAAATTAATAAACATAAAATAAAAGAAAATTTGGGAGAGCAAGCAATATGGTGATATTCATTTAATGAAAAAAAAGAAAAAGAAACCACTCCTGAGAGAAGAGACTGAGCCAAACTGCAGAGCATCTGAGGAGAGAAAGGGGGCAAAGATTCCCATGAGGAGAACCAGCTGAAATAGTGTTATAACTAAGGTTTCATAGGGTGTCCAGATACAAGATAAATACACAAACACCAGTAACTTTCCTTTATGGCAGCCTCAATCAATTACACAATGTCAGGGGCCAAAAGATCTATCCATGTCAACAACAAAAAGCAGATAATACTGAGGCATAAAGTTACAAGAAATACCCAAGATCTATGTGGTAATACTTATAAAACCTCACTGGAGAACATGAGTAGACCTGAAAAATGGAAAGACTTATCTTGTTCTTTGGGTAAAAATGCTCAACATTGTAAACATGTTGATTTCACCCCCACTTTAATTCAGAACTTCAATGCAATTCCAAGCAACCTCCTAAGAGGGTTCATAATATAACTTGAAAGGCTGATGCTAAAATTCACCTAAAATGAAAAGCCATGAAATTGTAAAAGAACAGCCATGAGATAGTAAAATATACCAAAAGCTGTAATCATCAAAAAGGTGTGGCCTCAGTAAATGGAGGTGTAATTGTTTTTTGTTTGTTTGTTGTGTTTTAAAAAATTGTTTGGCCACGCTGTGAGGCATGTGGGATCTTAGTTCCCCAACCAGGGATCGAACCCACACCCCCTGCATTGGAAGCACAGGGTCTTAACCACTGGACTGCCAGGGAAGTCCCTGGAGGTGCAATTGTTGATTCTTTGCCATCCCGAGCATCCAACCTCCCCTTCCCATTCCCAAAGAGCACCCTGAATAGCCAGAGTTTATGTGGGATTGACCTTATCCCCACCTCTAGGGTGACATCTGATTTGCATAAGCCAGTCTGCATGTTCCATTCTCCTATCCCAGTGCTGGGTTCAAATCAGATCAAAGAAGGACAACTTCACCTAATTCTGGAATGCCTATTTATGTAGACTCTCTCTTTTTCCTGTTGGATATGACCAAGGAAGCATGTAACCTTAGCAGCTCCTGGATTCAAACCAAGGTGGTGCCAAGACAAAGAAAGCAGAGCCAGTAAATGCAGAGAGAGAGAAGGCAGGTCCTGCCTATGTCATATGGGTTGTGAGATCCTGCCTTGCCTGAAGCCCCGGACTTCTCAATTACAAGTCAATAAATGCATTGCATTTAAAAAATCAGTTCTATTGAGTTTTCCTTGTTTGCAACTAAAAATACCTTCCCTGCTTTGAAACAGATTGGACACATAGATAAGTGGAATAACATAGAGTATCCAGAAAAGTGTGTGTGTGTGTTTCACATCCCAGTGGGTGTAACAGGGAAGAACAAAATCTGACTCCATGTTGGATCTGTTTACTTTAACCTTTGCTCTGTTGCTTTTTTTACTGTAATCGCTAAAAGGATGCTGTCTATAGCTATCGGCATACATAATGGCCTCCCTTGGGGAACCCCGCCCCTCCGCCTAAACGTTAAACTAAAATGCCTTGGTTCAGCTCACAGGGAAACGTTCTGATCCTGCCCACCTGTGAATGGCTGCAAGAAAGAAGAAATAACACATCCCCACCCCACCCCGCCAAGGCTGGCCAAACCAGGAGATGTTTTGCAAGACTTATGGCCTTTCTACTTTACTTCCTCACCTCCTCCCCGTCTCTGCTCTACAAAAGAAACTAGCATCCAGACCCCGATAAGATGGTACTCTAGGACATTAGCCTGCCATCTTCTCGGAGATGGCTTTCTGAATAAAGTTGCTATTTCCTGCCTCAACGCATCGTCTCCTGGTTTATTAGCCTGTCGTGCAGTGAGCAGATCAAGCTTGGACTTGGTAACATGTGGACGTGTGTTTTTGCACGAGGGGTTCTTAAGCCACCCTCCTCGTCAGCATCACTTTTGGGGGACTTCTGAAGTGCAGGCTGCAGGTGAGCAGACTTGGACTGGGGACTCTGCCTTTGTAACAAGCTTCCCAGCGATTTCTTAGGCGCGGGGAATTTTGAGAGCTACCAGAAAAGAGAAGCGTTTCAAACTGTGGGTCATGACCGATCGGTGGGTTGTGAAATCAATTTCGAAGTTCTGGGTCAGCATTTTTCTAAATGAAAGGGTGGGTTGGGGTGGGATGGAACGGAACAAAACAGAATAAAGCAGAACACGTCAGAGAGTGTCACAGCGGAAAAGGTAAATATTGCTTTATGGCATTTTTGTTCCACTTATACATATGCAAAGCTGAGATCCAGCTGGCGTTCAGCACTACCACTGTACCTGCGCTTAAAATACCAAAATGCATTTCTACCGGTCGGGAGACAGCTGTTGCCTGCCCACGTGCCCTCCTGCTGCCTTGGGAGACCCTCTCCCCACAACCTCACTCCCATTCAGCAACAAAAGGGTTAACTTCTGGCACAGCAGGGGGCTTCCAAAACCTGGCTCAGCTTTAAGACCAAATTCTGGTGGGTCAGCCTCCTGGCCTTCCCAGATGTTAAATATTTTGACTCTCACTTCTGTACATGTGTGTGAGCATAACAGACTGGAATATTAAAAGGGACTGCAATTACGGAGAAAATTTGAAGTGCACGGTTAAGGGCCAAGGGTTCTCAAGAGGGCCCCGGTGATGGGAAGGTGGGGGCCGGGGGCGGGGGGTGCGCGCTGGGTGCATTCAGGTTCGTTTGTCCCTCCCTTCACCTGGCCGGGCTTCACAAGGCAAAGCAAACAAGGAATGGCCTTTGCTACTTTTGCACATATTTAATCTGAAAATAAACAGTGGGAGGTGTGTAAATACACGCGCCAAAGCCACCACTGGAAGAGCAGGTGGTGACAACACCAGATCGAACGGGACGGTAATGACGTCCAACTAGTAGCCGATGTCCAGAGGGGACCCGGAGATCGGGAGGAAACCGAGAGAAGACGGAAATGAAACACCGCTTCCCTGGCCCACTGAACCAGCATGATCAAATTCCAGCGCTGATAAGAATTTTAAATACATCAGTTCTTCGAGTGCTAAATAATAAACCTTACGTTTTGAGATAAGATTCAGCAAGAGACAATGTGTTCATGAATTCAACATGGCCATTAGCTTTCAAACCTTAGACTCCAAATGACATCCATTTCCTAAGACGCTGCCCATCTTGGGACTCTCTGTCTTCCTATCCCACTCGCTCACTTAAATATGATCGGCCCCCTTTTTAAAAAACTGTTCATCCTTAGGGGCAGGACAGGAATAAAGACGCAGATGTAGAGAATGGACTTGAGGACACAAGGAAGTGGGAAGGTTAAGCTGGGACGAAGTGAGAGAGTGGCACGGACATGTATACACGACCAAACGTAGAACAGAGAGCTAGTGGGAAGCGGCCGCACGGCACAGGGAGGTCAGCTCGGTGCTCTGTGACCTCGTGACCGCCTAGAGGGGTGGGATAGGGAGGGTGGGAGGGAGACGCAAGAGGGAGGGGATGTGGGGATATATGTATACGTATAACTGATTCACTTTGTTACACAGCAGAAACTAACACACCACTGTAAAGCAATTCTACTGCAATAGAGATGTTAAAATAAATAAACAAATAACTGTTCATCTTTAAGTCCACTCTCAATGATTTTGGAAATAAGTACACACCCTTGAAACCATCACCACAATCAATGCCATAAACGTATCCATCACTTCCAAAAGTGTCCTCCTGCTCTCTTATTTTGGGTGTGTGATAACAACACTTATTAAAACCTACCCTCTTAGCGAAATTTTAAGCATACAGTCCAGTGGTGTCAGCTACAGGCACTGTAGTGGACAGGAGGTCCCTAGGACTTACTATTCAACTTCTACGACTGAAACTTTGTGTCCTCTGACAAATCCTTCCTGTTCCCTCCTCCCGTTCAGCCCCCGGCAACCCCTATTCTACTGTTTGCTTCTGAGGTCCGGTCTTTTATATTCATCGTGTGAGTGGTCTCATGCAGTATTGGTCCTTCTGTATCTGGCTTATTTCACTTATAGGGTAAACGTCCTCCGGGTTCATGCATGTCGCCACAGATGGCAGGACTTCCTGCTTTCCCGTGGCTGAGGACTATTTCATCGAACTAGACATCACACTTTCTTTATCCATTTGTCTGTCGGTGGACATTTAGGTTGCTTCCATGTCTTGGCTACTGTGGATAATGCTGCCCTGAGCATGTAATGAGAATATCACTGCATCTTCGAGATCCTGATTTCAATTCCTTTGGCTATATATCCAGTAGTGGGATCGCTGGATCGTACGGTAGTTCTATTTTAAATTGTTTGAGGAACCTACGTACTGTTCTCCGTAGTGGCTGCACCAATTTACACTCCCACCAACAGTGCACGAGGAAGGGTTCCCTTTTCTCCACAGCCTCTCCAACATTTGTTTTTTGTTTGTTTGTTTGTTTTGTTTCGTTTTGAAACAACAGACATCCTAACAGGTGTGAAGTGGTTTTTCATCAGGGTTTTAATTTGCCTTTCCTTGATAATTAGTGATGTTGAGCATCTTTTCACGTATCTGTTGGCCATCTGTATATATTCCTTGGGAAAATATCTAGTCAAGACCTTTGCCCATGTTTAAATCAGGTTATTTGGTTTTTTGCTATTGAGCTGTAGGAGTTCTTTAGCTATTTTAGGTATTAACCCTTTATCAGATAGATGGTTTGCAAATACTTTCCCCCATTCCGTAGGTTGTCTTTTCAGTTTGTTGGTTGTTTCCTTTGTTGCAAGGATCCAGCTGTTGCCAGCACTTGAAAACATGTTCCGCAGGAAGACTGGCGAATGAAGCTCACTGCAGCGCTCAATTTACTCCAGTAAATTCCTCCAACCCAGTCTCAGTTCAGCTAGATTCTTCTGACCCTCAATCCTACTGCTAGGGCTTTACCCCACAGATGTGCTTTGGAGAGAGGGTCTAGGCGGGGAAGGGATAGGATTGCCAGACACAATACAGGATGCCCACTTAAAATTGAATTTCAGATCAACAAAAATTTTTAGCATAAGTGTGTCCCATGCAATATGTGGGATATACTAAAAAAAAAGTTGTTTATCTGCAATTCAGATTTAACTGGGCATCCTGTATCTTAATTTGCTAAATCGGGCAGCTCATGGAAGGAGGGGCTGCAGGAAAGAGGAGAGGCGTTCACTTTCCATGTTGTATTTTTCTGTACTGTTTGAATTTTCAAGCATTATACAATTTAGGATTTTTCAATGTAAGCAGGAATTACATGAGACCTCGACCATTTCTGTGGATTTGCTTTCCTCTTAATTCTTTGTAATTTTTATACATTTCTTAGTGGTTAAAGACATCTTTTCAGATTAAAAAAAAATAATCAGCTCCGTGTAAGTAGAAAAAAGGCAAGAAAGAAGCGCTTTTCAGGTTAACGGATGGGGGAAGAAAGGGTTAAAGTTAAATATGGAAAGTGACCGGAAAGTCAGGACTGTTTGAACAGTGAATGAACCGAAAGAAAATACCAGAAATGGAAGCAGAGCCAAAACACGGCAAGAGGGAGAAGTGGAAACAGCAGTGGGTGTCAGTGTCAGGTGGCCGCATGGTAGAACTCTGCGTCTTATTTTAACCAGCCTTGAACCCTCTCCGGTATTTATTTTAGCATGACTCTTATATGATAAACTACATCTCTCTCATTCCTATCATTCTGGTTTCACCACCCTTATTGCACAATCCATCTGCAGAATGCAGACAATCCTGAATAATTCACACTTTGCTTTTGTGACTCTGGAATTCACACATTTATGAAGTAAAAATCTTTGCCCTGGGCTGAAAATAAATATTTTCTCTGTCCTTGAGAGCATTTCAGTTCCCATCAGGCAACCAGAAACTTTCCCCTGAAGGTTGGACAATTGTCCTTCTACCCACAGGGACTTGCCAGCCCCCCGATTGGGCCTCCAGAGGCAAATGAGAAAGTCGAGTGAACATTTTCCATTAAACCCCCCTGCGGCATCATTTCTCTTTCTCAAACCTTCCTAGGAAAAATTTCCCTGTGAAAACCAAAACAGTCATTTTGTAAACTGTGAAATGTAGCACACACCACACTGCTCGGGAGGAGGCTGGTCTCTCCGGGCCAGGAATTCTGGAAAGTTCTGTCTGCCTCTAGCAGGTTTGTTTGCTCTGTACACTGGTCCTTGGGGTTGGGAATTCACAGCTGCACAAATGGAGCTTTCTCGGAGTGAAGAGGAATATGCAAAAGGCCTGCATAACGGGTGGTGGTAATGAAGCCAGTGGCCAAAGCAGCAGGAGGTGCCTGTGACACGCGTGTCATTTAGGCTGGGTCCCTGGGAGCTTCCTGATGAGGCCTGTATTTATCTGGTCCCCCCTGTCTGCGAATCTGAGGATGAGGGGCTAGGTGGGACACAGTGCCTCACATCCCTTCTAGCTCTGGCTTTCCTTCTTGATTCGGAAAACACGTCGACTCCACGCCCTGGAGCCCAGAGCTTGGCACAGACTAGGCTGCTCCTACCCGGAGACCTGCGGGGGCCCCGAGCACAGACCCAGGAGGGAGGGGATGGGGAACATCCTGTGACAGTAGACGGGCACTTGAGAAGGGAAAGAAGATGACCTCTGGGTTGACATTCAGGACATAAAGGGGAAGATTGCACAAGGTGAAGGGCCCAGAACCTGAGGCCAGGTGGCCCGGGCTCAAAGGCTGCCCCATCACTCCTGGCTGCGACCCCGGGGGGAGGTGTTGAAATATTCAGTGTCTCCATCTGGGAACTGGCAGTGGGATGGACAGTCCCTGCCTCGGGGGGGAGGGGGGGGCAGGTTCCTCTCTGGGTGCACTTAGAGCAACAGCGCTGAGTGCTGAATATGAGCTGTTGCTGTTCTTACAGTCACACAGGGCATTTTCTTGGCACACTTCCACAGAAAAAGTGGGAGGAAAATTGGATGGGTGTCCACACGGGGCTCAGCAGACCAGCACCTCCGAGGCAGCGAACAACTGCAGGACAAGGAGACTGATAGAAACTTCTTTCCTTTGATGTGATCCTTCACAGCTCTCCATCTCCTTCCCCCCGGGAGGCTTCCGCCCACCCTTGGGAAGTTAATGAAAGAGCAGGGGAGGGGACTTCCCTGGTGGTCCAGGGGTCAGGACTCCGTACTCTCACTGCCAGGGGCCCGGGTTCAATCCCTGGTTGGGGAACTAAGAGCCCACAAGCCACACGGAGTGGCAAAAAAATTAACAAATAAACATAATAAAAATAAAAACACCTGACAATAGCCAGTACTGCAGCGTCCCCCCGCCCCCCACACACACACACAAAAAGAGCAAGGGAAAGACAGCGGTGCCCAGTTTGTGCCACGCAGCTAACGGGATAGCAGAACGGCCTCGGGGGACACACGTTGGGCTTCCGCTGTCAGCTCGAGCTGGTGCCTGCACCTAAGTGCTGAACAAAAATGTCGGAAAAGCATCTGAACCAGGAACCGTGTGTTCACAGGATGGGGTTAAATGCGGATGCACTAAGGTATACCCAACGTACGAGGCATTTCAAGCCCCCGGCAGCTGCAAGCAGATGCTGGGCGTCCCTAGAATACGGTGGTTCCAAGCTCAGGTTCTGGAGCCAAAGACACTGGGTTCAAACCCCGACTCTCCCCTTTCCTAATTGTGTGATATTGGGAAAGACATGTATCCTCTCCAGCAGCGCTGCCTGGTTGAACGTTCTGCAGGAACGGAAATGTTCTGTACCTGTGCTGGGCTGTGTATGGAGCACCTGAGACATTGGCTAGCCCACAGTTTAGTTAATTAATGCTCATTTTAATTTAATTAAATGCTGTTGTTCATTACGGTAGCCTCGAGCCACATGTGACTATTTATTTTACTGGAGTAGAGCTGATTTATAATGTTGTATCAGTTTCAGGATTCAGTTATAATAGATAGACATAGATAGACATGTATATGTTCTTTTTCAGATTCTTTCCATTATAGGTTGTTGCAAGATATTGAGTATAGTTCCCTGTGCTCTACAGTAGGTCCCTGTCGTTTATCTATTTTATACATAGTCGTGTGTATCTGTTAATCCCAAACTCCTAATTTATCCCTGCCCCACTTTCCGCTTTGGTAACCAGAAGTTTGTTTTCTATGCCTGTGCGTCTATTTCTGTTTTTTTAAAAAAGTTCATTTGTATCATTTTTTTTAGATTCTACATATACGTGATGTCATATGGTATTTTTCTTTGTCTGACTTCACTTAGTATGATCATCTCTCGGTCCATCCATGTTGCCGCAAATGGCATTATTTCATTCTTTTTTATGGCTGAGTAGTATTCCATTGTTCATATGTACCACATCTTCTTTATCCATTCATCTATGTACCACATGTGACTATTAAAACTGAATTAGCTAATTCATTTGATTTCATAAGCCCCTGTTTTTCCCCTCTGTAACATGGGTATAATAATAGTATGCACCTCACAAAATTAAATGAGATAAAGTGTAATAGGCCAAGTTCATGGTCAGCATTTAATAAGTGTTAGCTACTAATATGGTGAATTTTATTGGGTACCCAGTAATCTGTCTCCTCCCTGCCCACAGCTTTCAACTCCTCTTGTGTGACTTTCTCACCCCACCTCGGGGAGGCAAAATAACGGCCTCCCAAAGATGTACACCGTACAATCCCCTGAACCTGTCAATGTGTTAGGCTACATGGCTAAGAGGAATTAAGGTTACACATGGAATTAAGGTAGTTAATCAGCTGACCTTAAAATAAGGACACTGTTGGGACTTCCCTGGTGGTCCAGTGGTTAAGACTCCGCACTCCCAAGGCAGGAGCCGCAGGTTCGATCCCTGGTCAGGGAACTGGGATCCCGCGTGCCGCAGAGCACAGCCAAAAAAATAATAATAAGGACACTATTGGGGGTTACCCGGCTGGACCCAACGTAATCACGAGACCCCTTAAAAGGTGGAAAAGGGGAGAAGAAGAGAGGGTCAAAGGGCTGCAGCGTCAGAAAGACTCGCATGGCCATTGTTGGCTTTGGGGACGGAGAAAGGGGCCGAGGAACGGGGCGGCCTCTAGAAGCTGGAAAAGGCAAGAAATGGACCCTCTGCTAGGACTTCCAGAAGGAACCAACCCTGCCCACACCTCCACTTCAGCTCAGTAAGACCCATTTCAGACTTTGGACTTCCAGAACCACAAGATAATAAATTTATGTTCTTTTAAGCCTCTCACTGCTGGCAATTTGTTACAGCCGAGGCAGGAAATGAATACAAGCACTGACTCGTTGATTCCATGAAAAGATTGCCCGTCTGGCCCCGATGAACCTCCAGCAGGTCCGCTTTGGATTTCACTGGTCAATGTCACGGTTAATCACAAGCCCATAAATCAAACGGAGGGAAGGGGGGAACCTGAAAGACCTCTTATTTAAAATGTCTTTTCTGCAAGAGAAGAATCTGCGTTCCATTATATTTTCAAAGTCCCATTTATATGTTTCAAGTCAGTTCTTCTCTAAATGGTGCAGAACGAATTTTAGTCCCCAGTGCACGCCCTTTAGAGGATTGTGGGGTTAAAATGAAAATAAATTGACAATGGGTGTACGTTTTTCCTTGCAGTGAAGTACCTCTTTCTTTGCCAAACCGCTTCTCCCTTTCTGAGGCACCCTCCAAGGAAACAGGGCCATTTGGGGGTAACTTGGATGCCTTAGGGCTGGAGGGATGGCAAAGGAAGGGGTTGTACCAGCTCCAGGGAATCTGGCCCGACCCTGGGAAGGAGGGAGGACAAACCCACGATGACTTTTGACTTTGGGTTATGTACCCCTCCAGCTCACCCACAGCCCCTACCACAGAGGCATTTCTGCTTCTCTCCCCAAAAGCACAACTGGGCTTCCAAGAAACAGGGAAGCAATGTTTTACACCAGATTCCGCTTGGTTCAATCAAAGATGTTGATTCAAACTTTTCCGGCAAAGGGGGAATCACACTGTCCGCTTCTTGGGGTCAGCCTCATTTCTGATGTCAGGAAAGGAGATACAGGTCCACAACTGCTTAGGCACAAATCTGAAATCCAAACAGGTCTGAACACCAAAAGTGTTCTCATAACTCCTCTGGCAGCAACACCTGAGCTGACTCACCATGAGGTGATGTGATCTTTATCCAGCTTAGTGTGACTATTCCTACAACTTACTGCAGAAAATAATGTGTTATTACAGAGTTCTTCCCCAAACCCTGCTGGCAGGGGGTTTCCATAAGATGCAGTATATGTAACAGATTACTTTTCAAAATTCCAAACAAATTGCGATTTCCTAAACACACTTGATTCGGGTAACACAGAGGTTTTGGATAATGGATTGTGAATTTGTACTAGATTTGCATTTCTCATTGCATCGTCATTTTCCCTCTCTTCTTACTCCTAGGAACCTAAAAATTTTGAAGTATCTTTTCCCTCGATAATATTTTTCATTTCAAGTGACATGCAGGGACTTCCCTGGTGGCACAGTGGTTAAGAATCTGCCTGCCAATGCAGGGGACGCGTGTTCGAGCCCCGGTCCGGGGAGATCCCACATGCCACGGAGCAACTAAGCCCGTGCGCCACAACTACTGAAGCCTGTGCACCTAGAGCCCATGATCCGAAACAAGAGAAGCCACCGCAATGAGAAGCCCACGCACCGCAACGAAGAGTAGCCCCCGCTTGCTGCAGTTAGAGAAAGCCCGCGCGCGGCAACAAAGACCCAGCGCGGCATAAAATAGAAAAATAAATTTATTTTTTTTTAATGCCATGCAAATATCAACCTTGGGAAAAGGCTGCTGTTTTATCACCTGCTGTTTTATCCACATCCTTGACCCTTTACAATGAGGTGCCTGACTTAAGTTCTCACCAACCCCCAGTGACCTTGCTGGGGCATGGGACTCTCTAGTCAGCCTAATCCTTGTCTATGCCCCAAGTTCAACAACACTATGGCACCCGGCACATTTACTCCCCCGCCAGCCAGGTTTTCTAGAAGCCAAAGGTGAAGATGCCGTACGTCTCTGAACATCAGCAACCAGACCTGATTCCAAAGTCTCTTACATCCATGGATCCTCTAGCCAGGTGCAAGGTCTGGTCACCTCCATTTAGCTCTGAAGCCTTTTATTTTTTCAACCAGTTGACTGCCTAAAATGTAACAGAAGGGAGGTCCTCTGGCTACCTGTAACTCCGCATCTATCTCTGCTGAACACTCCTGGTTCTCCCAGAAAATAGCCTAAGTGTCCAGCTGGGTGGGAACCCAGGGCTGCCCACAGGAAGCCAAATTTGTGCTGCCATCTGCCTGTGCAAAAAGAATCCCATTTCTTTGGCACATTCAGTTGGGTGTCTTCCAAAGATTCTAAAATATAATCTGTTAGGTTGCATTCATTAGGCAAACCAGGAGGGAAAGCTGAATTAACTAACCAGATTATTCAGAGAAAAGAGTGGTCAGCTGGCGAATACATGGAGTCCAGGGTTTCATGCAGATTTCATGATTCTACCCCAATCGGTTTCACTGAGTAGCTGCTCAACTAACCACAGCTCTTCCTGGGGTCACTCTCATACCTGTCCCATCTAGTCAGTGGGGAGAAAATGTTTTTGCCTCGAGAGAAGCTGTCTTACTCTGGGCTGTCGCAGAAGCTGACCCGGGGTCAGGATTTGAGTGCAGGAGTGCCATTTGGAAGATGCAGGAAGTGGCACTAGGGAGTGAGGAAGGAGAGGAAAGAAAGCCAGTGAAGGATCGGTCATTTCTAGCTACCACTGTGGGCAACGGAGCTCAAGCCCACGAGGAAACTTCCGTCAGTGGTGCAAAGCACACGCCCCAGAATAACCCATCCCGGAAGGGACAACTCTTCCTTCAAAGCACACTCCAGTTAATACATGTACGACATTATGTAAGAGATAATTATGTAAATAAAATTAGACAATACATTCATAAATTCCAAGTAAATTAATGAAGGAAATACGAAATCACCATTAGGCAAACTACACTAGCAACTGCAGCGGGCAAGACCCATCAATGGATGCTAAAATCACTGGGCCAGAGTTTGAGGAGAAACAGGATATTTGCAAGGTCCTCAAGAGTCTCCCCCAAGAGCGTATTCATTGTAAAGGAAAAATGGTGATATTTCAAAGGAGAAGTTTGACAAGTGCTATGCTAACCAAGGGAACAAGGTTAACATCACTAGTAGGAAGGTTTATCGACAGCATGTGCCCTGGCCGTCATGACGTGGAGGGCAGCTCCGCAACACCCCTGCGGCATTCTTGCCAAAACTGTATCTCATTTAAAAATATATCTTATTTTAGGGAATTCCCTGACGGTCCAGGGGTTAGGACTCTGTGCTTCCACTTCCAGGGCACTGGTTTGACCCCTGGTCAGGGAACTGGGACCCCGCAAGCTGCGCGGCACAGCCAGTTAAAAAATAAATAACTAAATAAAATAAAAATAAAATGTATCTCATTTTAAATCTCTAAATTGAAAGTTATGTACGTTTTAAATACATTTAAATCTAAATGTATTTCTCTTTTAAACATGGGAAAACGTCAGAGAAACCCAAACTGAGGGCCATTCTCAGAAATCACTGACCTGTGCTCTTCAAAAATGTCAAGGTCTGGGCTTCCCTGGTGGCGCAGTGGTTAAGAATCTGCCTGCCGATGCAGCGGACGCGGGTTCGAGCCCTGGTCCGGGAAGATCCCACGTGCCGCGGAGCAACTAAGCCCGTGCGCCACAACTACTGAGTCTGCGTTCTAGAACCCGAGAGCCACAACTACTGAAGCCCACGCATCACAATGAAGAAGAGCCCCCGCTCGCCCCTGCTCGCTGCAAATAGAGAAAGCCCGTGCGCAGCAACGAAGACCCAATGCCACCAAAGTAAATAAATAATTTTTTTATTTAATGTCAAGGTCAGGCCAGGCAAGGAAAGACAGAAACTGTCACAGGTTGGAGGAGACCAAAGAGACACACACCCCCCTCCAACTCACTGCACTGTGGGATCCCAGGAGGGATCTTGGAACAGAAAAAGGACATTAGTAGAAAAACTTGTGAAAATGGAATAAGGTTTGTTGTTTGGTTAATCGCATCATATCAACGTCAGTTTCCTAGTTTTGATCTTTGTATTATAAATGTGTAAGATTTCAACATTGGGGAAGCTGGGTGAAGAGTATATGAGAACTCTCTGTGCTATTTTGCAACTTTTCTGTAAGCCTAAAAAAGTTATTCCCCCCCCCCAAAAAAAAAAATGTTATTCCAAAATAGAAAAGTTTATTTATTTATTTTGAACGAAGGGTTAGGCCACCTGAGGAGGGAGGGAACTGAGGATTTATGCCTCAATTGCCCAGGGCCACTGGTTGAGGGCTTCCGGGGTGGCTGGTGATGCCCTAGCATTTCCGGCTTGTTAGGTGAGCAAAGTGACCTTCCCTTCCGGGATTCAGGGAAGAGGCTTCAGGCAGCGGCGGCGGGACGGTGAGCAGAGCTGATGATGACCAACTAAGAGACACAGGTGGGCCCCTGGCAGCGTCACCCACAGACGTTCACTGTGAGAGGCAGCAAGGAACATTTCAGCGGCTTTGCGATTAGACTCCATCTCTTCCTTCCCTGCGGGCAGAGCCTTTCCAATCCATTTCCATGTAACCCAAATAACCACTCAACGCTGACCCCTTCCCTTGCTGGAGGGGACCTGGTGCTCTATCCCCCTCTCCAGTGACAGGTTCTTCGTCACCTTTGGGGTGTCTACATCCGTGGGCAGAGAATGGAGTCTTCTTGGTATTTTAGAGCAAAACTCAATATAAAGTTCAGTAGATAATGACTGGTAAATTTAAACGAACGAACCACAAAACGCTGCCATGTATTCATAATTCCATTTAAGCATGTAAGTCCGACCTGAATTCAAAGGAAATGATCTGGGACAAGGAATCGGCCTTTCTTTCCACTGTACACCAAGGAATTACCATTTATGTCATTCTGGAATCCACAGAAGGTAAGCACACTGTGCTGTCAGCTTCCCTCAAACAGCACCTACAGGTCCCCAGCTCCCAAAGGTACAGTCTTTTCTTAGGAAAAGCAACCTCTCTGGTGGACCTGATGGTACATTTCTTTTGGAAAAGAGGGGGAGTTCCTTATACACACTCCCAACCTCTGTTTTAAATTATTGCTTCAGGCCTTCCTGCCAAACCCATCATGTATAAAGGGACTCACGGCTAAGTATGTAAATAATTTTTAAAATTCCAGTGGTAGTGATTTGGAAATAAGGGGGGTTTTCTTTGCCTTTTCTTTCTTTTTTTTTTTTTTTTTCTTTTCCCCTGCTAGGGTTCCTAAAGAATTTAACATTGTTTTAATTTGGAACACAAGTCGAGTCTCTTAAAACTTCTTGCGCCCTGTATATAAAACTTGTGCTTTACATCATCATAAAGCTTTAGAGTATTAAGTAATTGATTTAATTAAACAAGCCATCTTTTTTGCCCTTGGGCCCCAGCCTGGATGTGTAAAGGTTTTCTAAATTTCAAAGAATGTGGAGACATGGGATAGATCTTACAGACCTAGAAAATCAAGGTCATCATTTGTGAAGATGTACCGATGAACAAAGTCCTGGAGTGCCCCCAGGTTTAGGCAAATTTGAGTCTTTAAATATCCGTATTTTTCATAATAGGATTTGGTCAAGCAGACATCTGCTATTTTTGCTGCCCACCTTTTGTGCATTTTCTTTTGGAAAGGCTCTCAATTTCCCTCCAGGGAGTCAGTCCCTGACTAACTTGGATAAAGATGGATTCAGACGGGGTTCCATGCAGGGATCCGGGAACCCAGGACCACAGTGATTGGTTCAGGGGGTGGTCATGTGACTGAATAAGAGCCAATAAGAAGCCACCGGGATGTTGATGGGAATGCTGAGACCAAGGAGCTTGCTTTGTTTTCTTTAAAGCACTAGATCTGCGGCTGCCGTTTGTGACCGCCAGAGGTGAGAGTGCCAGTGGCCAACAGGAAGAGCTCAAGGATGGACTCAACGTGGAAGAGATGGGGCCAAGAATTAGAGGGAAAGAGAGAGCCAGAAACTGCATCCTGAAGATATTGTTTAGACCCCTATTTCCAACTATTCCCAGAGTCAGCAATTGCAGACAAATGAGTCAAGAAAGTATTTTTAGTGCTTAACCCAGTGGGGGTTTCTGTCACTTGCAACCAAAAGGGACGTAAGCCAATTTGTCTGGGAAATTAACAAAGCAGAGCCCTAGAAAGTTTAAAAGTTACTCCTGAGGTTGTTCCCTGGTGGCACAGTGGTTAAGAATCCGCCTGTCAATGCAGGGGACACAGGTTCGAGCCCTGGTCCGGGAAGATCCCACATGCTGCGGAGCAACTAAGCCCGTGCGCCACAGCTACTGAAGCCCGCGCGCCTAGAGCCCGTGAGCCACATCTACTGCAGCACATCGCATCCATGCGCCGCAACTACTGAGCCCGTGCGCCTAGAGCCCGTGCGCCACCACAAGAGAAGCCACCACAATGAGAAGCCCGCGCACTGCAACAAAGAGTGGCCCCTGCTCGCCAGAACTAGAGACAGCCCGCGCGCAGCAACGAAGACCCACCACAGCCAAAAATAAATAAATAAATTTATTTTTAAAACACACACACACACACATCATTTAAAATACAAATTTTTTTAAACAGTTACTCCTGAGATGTACTATGTCAGCTATGCTCTTCAACCGCAGATGCTGTGTGAAGGATGGTGAGGATTCTCTCAGGGCCGGAGGGTAAGGGCCCTGGGGTCTGATGCAGGAGTGACTTTGGACAAGCAGTTCCTCACTCTGGAACTCAGTCGCTAAATGAGGAAGTAGATAAGGTGGTCTTTAAAACGCCACCTCCAGAATGGTCTAATGTGTGACTTTAGGGATTGTGATGAGAGATCACAGACCTCATGATACCTACACATGTGTGCGCACACGCACATACACTCACAGACACGTGCACGCATATCCACAGACACATACACAGACGCACACACGCACACACGCATACACACATACATAAACATAAACACACACACAAGTCTCTCCCCCCATACACCCCTTATCCAACAGACTCCTCAGGCTTCCTCTGTAGGATTCACTTCTCTCTGGAACCTAAAGACTAGGTGCCCCACTGGATACCGCAGTGGTGCAGGGAAAGGGGGACACAAAAGCTGAGGCACCGCTTGCTTACTGGACCCACACAAAATCCTCAACCCCACTTTAGAATGCCAACGGGAAGCACAGAGACCACGCACATACAGCATTCCACACCTGCACTTCTGGGATGCCACTGTGGAAAGTTAAAGAAACTTCAAGAAAAGAGTTCTCCTTCATGACCAAGGGAATAACTGTAGCAACGGCAGCACATTGCATCTTGGGTGATATTCAATGTCTTTCAAAGTGCTTTCGGGTGTTTCTACCCCTGGTCATGTTTGTAGATCCAACTCTAATCCTAATACCTGCTCAGTTTTTAAACCATTGTGATGCATATAATGATCTCCAAAGATGCCAACAGGGCGTTAGAAAAGCCCAACTCTTGATCTAAATTTTTTTAAAACGAGGAAAGTGGGAATAGAAGGACATGCTCTCAACTACACACACACACACACACACACACACACACACACACACACACACACACACACACACACGGCGTGTACCTGTCCCGAATGGTGGGTATACATCATATATTCTGCACTGCAAGAAGCCTTCTGCACGCTCAGAGTGAGCCCCAGCCTGCACACCCAGCCCCACGCACAGTCCCCTGAAAGCTGCCTCTTGGCCACCCCTCGGGTCTGGGGACCAGACACCAGCAAGGTGGTCTAGCCCAGGCTCAGGCCATTTGGGCAGGGGATCCTGGGGTCCCGGGTACCAGGAGTTGTCTGGGGCCAGGGCTGGGATGTGGGTGAGGCAGGAGAGGGGCTCACTCTTACGCCCAGCCCTGGACTTGCACCCTCAGAAGGGAGGGCATGGCCCGAGCCGGCTCCCTAAATCCCGGGCCCAGGGCAGCCCCCGCCCCGGGCCAAGCTTCAGGGCATTGCTGGCCCCCAGACAGCACCATCCTCCACCCTAGGACCCTCACAGAACACTGTTTAAAAGCCCCAGCCCCAAAGCACACATGTCAACCCTTGCCCCACAGCATCCGTGAAATATCCCCTCGGGGAGCTTTATTTTTGGTCCCCTGAGCAGAAGCTGCCCCCCTTCCTCTGTTCTCCCAAGCGCAGTGCCTTTCAGACAAGGCACAAAGAGCACAGTGGTTTCCTACTACTTGGAAAAGCAGGATCTCAGCTTCCTCTGTCACAGCCAGCTTCAAAGGCATGGGGACAAACTGATTCTTCCAGGGCTTCATTAACTGTCCCAGAGAAGCACTTTAATCTCTCCCGTCCTCTTCCATTTTCAAAGATCTGTTTCTCTAGGCACCTCTGACCACTTTCAGAGGCTGGGAAGGAGCCCTCTGCCGCCCTGGGCTGACACGGCCTGGGATGCCAGGAGGAAGGGATAGGGGGCCGGGGTGATGTCTGCCATGCATGGCTCCCACCTTGACGCAACTAATCGTGGTGCCTGGGGTTTGCAAAATTCTCTTCTCCCCGGAAACATGACGCTCGCTCCCCCGTTAACCTTGCCTACCTGCACATCAGTCAGATGCGGATAAGGCATTTGTAACAGCAAGTCCGAGAGCAGACCCCAAGTCTCGTGTCCCACGGGTCTGCCCTGCACTGTCATACCCGATGGGGGAAGGACGGCGCTGCTTGGGGGTCAAGGCGGAGACCCACTTTCCTCAGACACTTATTCGGGGGCTGTCCTGGGGAACGCTCCAGCTGAGTTAAAGACGCCGTTTTTCTCTAAGCCAGATACTAAAGTCACTTTCATGGGACTTCAAACAAAATTGTCCCGTGACCGTGGAGAAGGGATGATGCTTGCCTTGGAAAAGACTGTGATGAGCAGTTATGGCAGGAGACAGAAGAGAAATGCCTGGGCACGAAATGGTCCACATCTTCATTTCACCATTTTAAAGGGAGCAGACAATTATTTCCACTGGAACCCAGAGAGGACTGAGATTCCCAATTTTCCTACAATGCAGGAAGGAGATTGAGACTTTTAGTTCTGGTTCATTCATTTCGGCTCTGAATCACTCTCTGGTTGGAAAACTCCAGTGGCCTTTTCGGGCTGTATTTTTATGCCTTCATTCCTGCCAACTCCCCGTGCACTTAGCTCCAGATCTTTCTTTCTTTCTTTTTTTTTTTTTTTTCCCCTTTGGGCTCCAAACTATTGTTGCAAAATTAGCCTCCTGTTGGGAATGTACGATGCCTCCATTTTTCAAGGGTCTTCCATCAGATACTTCAGCTGTGAAAAAATGACCGTTGTTTCTAGACCTTTGGTAAAATTCCTTCATCACGATTTATGGACTGAAGGGGTATCCATTCTCACTGAGGTGTCCAGGGAACCAGGAACTGTATGCACATTTGCCCCTTGGTCAATTGTCCCTCAGACTTAAGTCAAGGGTGCTGTGTTTTAGGGGAGGAACAGGGTATATGACTGTCCTGAGGCGGGTTATTACATTTGCTTCAGATCGGCACATAACGCCAAACCCTGAGACCGTGGACCACCCACCATAAACCTCCAAATATGGACCCTCATGGAAACTCACAGACCACCAACCACTGGCCCTCATGGCCCCCCATCACCCATCTACACAGGGCATCTCAACAAGGACACATCAGTGTGATGCATCCTGGCCCCTGCCCACTGGAAGACAAGTGTATGATGGGAAAGACATAATTCATTTCATGCCAACTCTTTTCATTTCCTTGTTAAAAACATAAAATAGGATAAGAGTCTTTTTGGAGGGAGGGAAAGAGGTGGAGGTGGAGAAAGTCAGCGTAGAGCCTAGATCTGTACTGCCAACATTTGCTATTTTCTGCAGCGGAAGCTTGGCCTCATAATACTGTTCCATATATTATCAAACCCACCCTTCTCCACGTCACGTGTTCCCTGGCAGCCACCACCAGGAATACAGCCCTGTCCAGTCTTTGGAAACTTCCTTTAAAACATTCTCCATGTTCTGCTGAAATGTTAGAAAGTCACAGCTTTCTGGAAGCCTGGAAAGAGAGAGCTATTTGAAAAGGTTCATATGTCTCCCCACCAGTTATAAAACAAAGTACCTTTGTAGTTTGTACAGTGACAAAACGATGCACATAGTAGGTCCCCAATACATTTGTTGAAGTGACTTAACCTGTGTTAATTTCCTCATCTGGAAAAATGAGTATAAAAGTGTTTGCCCTGCCAATCCGGAAACACCTGGGGTGCAAAAAGGCCATTTCAAGGGCT
The DNA here is from genome assembly GCF_026419965.1 of Kogia breviceps. Taxonomy (NCBI): domain Eukaryota; kingdom Metazoa; phylum Chordata; class Mammalia; order Artiodactyla; family Physeteridae; genus Kogia; species Kogia breviceps. The sequence continues at coordinate 84,188,241 of NC_081324.1, read as the reverse complement.
TCCCATAAACTACCAACCTTCACGAGATACCTTTGTGTCACTAGCTCAGTCATGGCGTTTGCCAGTGAGTTACTGCTGTGTAGTAAGTGGTTCCAAAAACATAGCCACTTAAAATAAGAACCATTTCATTGTATCTCACAGTTCCGTGGGCAGGAATTCAGGCAGGGCTTGGCTTGCTGATGCTTCCGTTCTCCATGGTGTTGACAGATCACTCAGTGATACTCAGCTGGCTGATAGGCTGGTCCAGGAAGTCCAAAGTGGCTTCACTCATAGGCCGCATCTTGGTGGTGACGGCTGGAAGGCTGGACTCAGATGGACTGTCAACTGGACAGTCACATGAGGTCTCCCCAGCATGGCAGGTGCAGGAGAACCAGACTTCTTCCATGGTGGCTCCAGGCTCCAAGCATGAGTGTTCCAGTGAACAAAAGAGATGCTTCATGGCTTTCTATGACCTAGCCTTGTAAGTCATATGGAGTCACTTCCACCATAGTCTGTGGGTCAAGGCAGTCACAAGGCTACCCAGTTTCAAGGGAAGAGAACCTGGACCCCCATCTCTCAATGGTAGGAGTGTCAGAGCTTTTTGCGAGTAGGTCTTAAAACTGCCTCCACAGTGTTGACCATCTTCTGTTGCCCATAGTGGGCTGGAAGTTCCACAGACTAAGAGCCGGTCCTTCTGGAAGATGGGAGAGCTTTACCTAGTATATACCATGGCCCAGTTTGAATTTTTTTTACACTCTTCCAGATGGAAAGAGGACATGGTGAGCTGAATCCCTGAAAAATCTGTGTGATGGGTGAGTTAGTTCCTGAGAACAGGTCCAACCTAGATGGGTAGCGGTCACACCACCCTCAATCCCGGACCCAGTCATTGGCACTTAATCCCATCTCTGGCCTCAGTCCATCCTGCTGACAGCTTTGCGTGAAGCCCAGAAAAGAAGCCAGAAACACTGAATGAGAGTTCATGAAAAGAGAGCGTGACTCCCTAACTCAAAAGATCAGGATTTTTAGTATCACAGATCATCATAATAATGCCCAGCCATTGTTCCTTTTTTATTCTTTCTCTCTTCCTTTTATTCTCTTTTTAAAATTCCTCTCTTAATTTTTCTCCATTCATTTTCTTCCTTTCACTCAATAATATTTAATGAGTAACTGCCAAATCCTGAGCCCACGGTCTGGAAGATGTAACAGATAATCACATAATCTTAATAACAAGTGTATCATTGCAAACCAAGATTAGTGCTCTGAAGCAGGGGTTGGCAAATTTTTGCATAAAGAGCCAAATAGTAAGTAGGCCACATGGTCCCTGTTGCAATTCTGCCATGGTAGCAAGAAAACAACCATAAGCATTATTCACAGTAGCTAAGACATGGAAACAGCCTGAGTTTGCATGGATGCATGAATGGATAAAGAAAATGTGGGGAAAAAAAAAAAAAAAAATATATATATATATATTACACTGGAATATTACTCGGCCTTTAAAAAGAGGGAAATCCCACCATATGCAACAACAGAGATGGACCTGGAGGACATTGTGCTGAGTGAGATAAGCCAGGCACCAGAAGATAAAGACAGCATGATCTCATGTGTATGTGGAATCTAAAGAAAAAGTTGAAGTCATAGTACAGAGAATAGAATGATGGTTACCAGAGGCCAGGGGATGGGGAAAAAAAAAAGTGAAGACGTTGGTTAGAGAGTACGTCCTGGAGCTCTAAGGCACAGCATGGTGACTATAGCTAATAATAATGTACTGTGTACTTGAAATTTGCTAAGAGAGTAGATCTCGTGTTTTCTCACCACACACACAGAAACACAGTAACTATCTGAGGTGATGGATTAGCTTGATTGTGGTACTCATTTTACAACGTATACGAAGAGTAAAACATCACGTTATACAATCCAAATAGGTATAATTTTTGTCAATCATATTTCAATAAAGCTGGGGAACATTGTTTCAAAAGAGAAAAGAAAACATCCATAAGCAATACATAAACCAATGAACATGGTGGTGTGCACATAAAACTTCATTTACAAGAACAGATGGAGGGACAGGTTGGGCCTAAAGGCTGTAGTTTATCTGCCTCTATCCTGGAAGAAGAGAACAGTGTTCTATGAAGATGTATGACAAGGCAACTTGATCTACTGTGGTATGGGAAGGGAAGAGAGGAGTCTCTCCCTGAGGGAGTGACTTTTTAATAAGCAGGTGTTTACCACGTGAAGGGAGGCACAGCAGGATGGTACGGACAAGTCAAAGGGGAGGCATCGTTGGAAGAAGTTTAAAAAGGCCAGTTTGGACAGAGGGAAGATGGGTCAAGGGAAATTAGCAAGAGATGAGACTGGGGAGAAGTTGGCTGTGGCCAAATCATGCAGGTCCTGGTGATCAGGTTAAAATTGGGGGAGTTCAGATCCCAAAGCAATGGAAAAACCAGTGAAGGATTTTAAGAGTTAAGGGAAAAAAAGATGTATGCATAATTATCTTTTCTCCCAACTAGGTCCCATATTGACCTACCTCAATGAGCTGAGGTTGCATTTTCCCCAAGAGTTAATTTGTTAAAGAAGAGAAGGTGATGGTAATGTCAGAGAGCTGGGGTGTCACATTTTGGTGGTCTTTACAACCTTGGAAATAAAGTCACATATTCCAAAGGATCAAAGAGGATAACGTATGGAAAACTACTTTCTCAGAGTATTAAAAGGCTATTCAAGCATGAGGTCTTATGATTAGTCAAGGTTGCTACTCGGAGGGATTCCTTGAATAATTAACTAATTGGTCTCACATGTCTCACCATGGATTTAAAACTTGTTTCTCAGTATTTGGCTCCAAAGGTTTTTAAACTATTCTGTTTCATGGTGTTAATTTTTCCATTGTCTAGACAGCTGGAGAGTCAGACAGGATTATCAGGAGGAAAGAGGCGATTTATGACCCAAAGTCAACCTTCTCAGCCAATGGAATTTACATATTAATGACCACTGCGGCAGCTGTCATAAGAAACCTTTAAAAACTAAAACTTTTCATGTTTGTGCATTTCTGGAATTTGGCATTGGGTAGATATTTTGCATTTTTAATACACACGAAAGACCTTCTAATAAAACCACAGAAGAAAGATTGATGAGTGTGTACCTGGGGGGACTGGGGGTGGGAATCTGGGCTTAATTTTACAGGATGCATCAACTTTCTGGAGTCTTATGAGGAATAAGATGAATTCTAACTTCCTTATTAACATGAGGAGGAACTCTAGGAGTCTTATGGCCACTTTGCTTTGACAGAATCAAAGGGCGGAAAATGTGCCCATAAGCGCTGGGTCATGAAACTGAATTCAGAGTATGGGGAACTATTTTATGCTTGTGCCCCTTTCCACATTCTCCCCAAATGGGTGTTCCATTCCTGTTTGAACATCTCCGTTGATAAAGGAATTCACTGACTTCCTAACTAGAATAACTACTTTCTACAAATAATATCTTCTTTATTGAAGTTTCCATTCATTGGTCCCAGATCTGGCCTCTGAAAGCAGTGGAAGATGCCCAGCCTCTCAGATAGAATGTTCTTCTGCTTCCCTGCCTTTACTGGGAAATATCCCTTCAGGGCCCCAAGGTGGCTGCTCCACCTCCAGCCTCAAGCCCTCAGTTGAAGCAAAATGAAAAAAAATAGCGAGGAAGAGGAGCGGTACTTATATAAGGAAAGCAAACCAATCCCAGAAGTCTCCACCGGATTTCTACTTAGAACTCATTAGCCGGAACTGAATTACACGACCACCCAATATACAGGTTCTCTATATAGACATGGGGCGCCGAGACAGAAATGTGACAGCGTGTGTCAAGAGCCTTTAAACTGTTCTTGACTTCGATTTGGCCATTCGCTTCCAAGCATCTATCCTAGACAAAACTTTGTGTTTAAGGACGTTCATCCCAACAGAACCTGCATGCCCACAAATAATAAAACTGCTCAGGAAACTGTTAGAACCAACCAACGACATGAGACAGGCATTAAAAACTGCCTGTGAGATTATTTAAAACATGGAGAAAATTTGTAATAGAACTCAGGAAAACATCCATCAATAGGAGAACAAATGAATAAACTGTCTACTCATAAAATTTTCTATTCATACTGCTATTTTTTTTATTCATACCATTGAACTGTAGAGCAACAATAAAGAAAAACCTTGCTGACTCATGAAGCAGCGTAGATGAATCTCAAAAAGATAGTGCTGAGAGAAAGATGATAAACAAAAAAGAAAATACACTGGATGATTCCATTTATTTGAAGTTCTAGAACTTCAGAACTAATAGAAATGGAAATCAGAACAGTGGTTTCCTAGAATGGATAAAGGAGAGACTGACCGAAAAAGGGTTCAAGGGACCTTTCTGGAGTGCTGGAAATATTCTAGATCTTGACTGGGGTAGAGGTTACACATGTTGTATATACCTGTAACATACGCGGGTATATACATTTGTTAAAACCCATCACCCTATAAATTTAAAATGGATACATTTTGGGAGACGCAGGAGGGAAGAGATATGGGAACATATGTGTGTGTGTAACTGATTCACTTTGTTGTAGAGCAGAAACTAACACACCATTGTAAAACAGTTATACTCCAATAAAAATGTTAAACAAATAATAATAAAATTTAAAAAAATAAAATGGATACATTTTATTAAATGTAAATTATAGTGCAATAATGTTGATACAAAACAAACTTTAAAACTAGGTGACAGGGCCTTCCCTGGTGGCACAGTGGTTAAGAATCCGCCTGCCGATGCAGGGGACACGGGTTTGATCCCTGGTCCGAGAAGATCCCACATGCCGCAGAGCAACTAAGCCCGTGCGCCACAACTACTGAGCCTGCGTGCCTAGGGCCCGTGCTCTGCAGCAAGAGAAGCCACGGCGATGAGAAGCCCATGCACCGCAACGAAGAGTAGCCCTGCTCGCCTCAACTAGGGAAAGCCCGTGCACAGAGACAAAGACCCAACACAGCCAAAAATAAATTAATAAAAAAAATTTTTAATTGTGTTAAAAAAAAAAACTAAGTGATAAAATCAGGTGCATCTTGGAAACAGTATTAACTATATTAAAATAGACAGGTGGGCAAAAGCCAGAAGGGACAATATCAAAGCGCTCATGGTACGGGGTTTTATCCTGGGGTGATGGAAAAGGTTTTGGAACTAGATAGAGGTGTTGGTCGCAAAACGCTGTGAATGTACTAAATGCCATTGAATTGCTCACTGTAAAATGGTTAATTTCACATCACGTGACTTCCACTTCGATTAAAAAAAAGTTACTTACGGGTGTGTCTAAGGGGAGGGCTGGCAGGGAGGTGACTTCTACTAATCATTTTTATCATCCTTCTCTTCCATTATCCCTTTTGAATTTTCCGCAGTGAGCACGCAGTAACGTTATACTTATGCAATAACTGAGCAACTGATCTTCAGCAGGGACCCTCGGGAGTTCCAGAGGGCAGGAGAAGATTCAGCTTTCCTATGGGACCCAGCTCCCAAGGGAGCTCTGGGCACAAACGAGATGAATTTAGTGAGTGCCTTCTGCCCTCCTGCATCGTACAGCCGCGCCCCTTGCCACCCGTCCCAGCACTGGAGTGAGGCACCTGCCCTTGCCCATAGGGACCTTCTGCCTCACAGAGGCCACCAGAGAATTTTCTGATTGTGTATAAGGTGAAATGTACATTTCAGACATTTTCGGTGTAAAATGGAGAAGCAGTGGCCCAACTCCCTGCCTGGATGTTGATGTCCAGGCTGCTTAATGGGGGTTGTCCAAGCTGTGTGTGTCACCGGAGCTTTGAGCAGAGTTGAGGCTAACGCGGGTGAGGGCTCCTGGTTCCGAATTAGGAGATGGAGGACTGTGCCTTGGATGGCCTTCCTGGGGAGAGTCCTTTGCAAGGGGGCTGAGCACCCCACCTCAGGGCTCCAGTCTGGACTCCATCCAGGCAGCCTTCAGCGGCAATCGGCTCAGAGCCGAAACTCAAAAGGGAAGCAGGCACCAGCCCGAAATTCCTGATTCTTGAAAGCTTTGGGGGCGAGGGGGGGGGGGGCCACGGTCTCAGTAGGGAACAGCTCAGTCTCAGCAAGCTGTAGCCCTGCGGTTAAAACATGAATTCCTACAAAAGGAGCATTGTGCGAGCCACAGGAAGTCTTTAAGGGGGCATCAATCTTGTGTCACCCAGAGATGTTTATCCTAAAGGCAAAGCCATGTGGCCAGGCGCGGGGGAGTCTCAGGCAGATGAACTGATCCAGGAGGTGGGGGAGGGGGCAGTGAGCCAAAAGCAGGCCAAGCACCAGCCGAGCCCACGTGCTAGATCCATCCACGACCAGCATCCGAGAGGGGCAGGTAGACGAGGAACAGGAGACAACTCCCTTTGGTCTCATTAGCAAGGACAACACCTGAGACAAGAACCAAGCAGGTGGCAGAAGGACCTCAGTCTGGCGGGAAAGTAGCATCTTGGAGCAGTGGGTCAGAGTGCTGAGTGGAACCACGTCCGCCCCTTACAGAGAAGCCAAGGGCAAAAATTCGCACCTTACGGGGAGTTGACGGGACACTGCCAAGGGCTTTACTCCGAAGTGAAGCCCCCGGCAGGTTGGTAAGAAGAACGCAGCTCCATCCACCCTCTATAGACAAAGACACCAGACTTATCCTCACACCAGAGAGCCAGGGTCAAGATCTAGGATGGATGGATAGCCTCCCCATACACAGAGCCAGCAACGGAGGCGGGTAAGGCAAACATCAGAAAGGCCAGCTGGAAATGCCTGCTCGTGGATACCTCTGGGCTGACACCAGCGGGGTAGCACCAAAATATGAGAAATAACCAGGGGAGCCAGGCCAGGGCATCTGGGCCAGATTCCACGTGCCAGATCTCAAGAGACCTTCTTTCTTCTTCTTCCCTCGCCCATGGAAGAGTCCAGAGAGCCTCGGCTGGTGTGCCTAGATGCCAGAAGCCCTGGGTTCTGGTGCCATCACTGCTGCATACCGCCATGTGACACCGGCCATTTAAGCCTCTGTGGTCCAGTTTTCTCCGTGTGAGGGTTCCATGAACTACACGTGTCAGAGCCTTTTCCTAATCCAGCAAGGATCCAAATGCAGGTGCCGCCGTTACGGCCTGTCTCTGGCTTTCAGCATCCATTTCCCCCACAGAGGGCAAAAGAAACCTCCAAAAGAACCTTTGGTCTTTGCAAAGTAAAACTCATTCTTTCCCAAACTCACACACAGCACCCTTCAGCCAGAGAGCAGCCAACAGGCTCATGTTTTGAGAGCTGGATTTTTCCATTTGGGGGCACCGAGGTTTATTTGGAAAGAGAAGCGTCCTCATTTTACATGCCTGGCTCCAAGTAGTATATTGTTTCAGTTTGACTGCTGGTCTCTTTAACCAAAGCAGACTGAGCCACACCAGAGAGAAGAAAGAAGAACAGTGGAGAGAAAGAGAGGGACAGAATGCGTAAGGTATTTCCTGAAACGAAATCCAATCTGATTGAACTTAAAAATAGCTGGAAAATCAATACTTCAGAGGTTGACTTTTTAAAAATGTCGGGTGGGGGGGGTGGGGGGGGTGAAGGCGGGTGGAGAAAAGAAACCTCCCAGGTTTGGCCCCTGAAATGCCAAGACCTTATTTGCCAGAGTGATGAGCCTGAAGCCAGCAAAAGGAACACAGACTGTCTGTCCTTAATTTGGTGGCAACAGGAGAACGATGGGGTTTGGGTTCTGAGGAGCAGAAAAGAAATAAGGCTGGGGCTTTCCTGTCCTTCTTGGAGAAGGAAGGAAGAAAAGGCTCCCAGCTGGGAAGGATGGTTATGCGCTGTTAATACGGCTAGAAGGCTGGTTCCCCCAATTAAGAAAATGTAAGGGGATTCCACACAGAGGCAGGAGAATGGAAGAGACGGTCATGGTCAAGTCACGGGAGGTTGTTCAGTCTCTGATCTACCACGCCCCCCTCTCCTCCTCCAGGTGAGACAAAGATGAAGTGCTTTCCCCAGGGGCAGACAGGAATGAGTCATAGGGTCAAAAATAAGAAAGCAATGGTGGCGCTTTTACTAAGCCTCTGTCTGAAGCTGGAACAATATGAGAAAAATGGTGATTTCTCACAGCGCACTTAAGAGATGAAGCAGGGGGAATTCCCTGGCGAGCCAGGGGTTAGGACTCCGCGCTTCCACCGGCGGGTGTGTGGGTTCGATCCCTGGTCGGGGAACTAAGATCCCACAATCTGTGCAGTGAGGCCAAAAACTATAAATAAATAAATCCCTTGACACTGTACCTAAAAAAACCAGAGAGAGAGAGAGAGAGACAAAGACGAGGCTGGAAGTAAGATTTCAAACAGGAGATGCAAATCTCTCTCCCTGTATTGGTTCGAGATGGGGTTCTGGCAGTACTTCTCGCCCCTGATATGGGACTTGATGATTTGCAGAGGACGCTCCAGCCTCAAAAGATTTGGGGGGAATTACGAGAATATGAGTCCTTTCTGGCTTGGCAGAAACAAACGCTGGGGAAAAAAATAGGTTGATGAGGGTCAGAGAGCAAAACACGCTTATTTTTGTCCTTGATCTTGCCTTTCTTTGGAATATGGGTTGCAGTTACCTTTATCTTGGCATCTGAGGCCTTTCAAAATGCCGGCCCAGGCGGCCTGTGTCTCACCTGCGGGAGCCGCGCTGCGCTCCTCTGGATGCGCGTTCTCTGCACGACCGCGTTCATCTTCCTTCCGGCAGCTCTAATTTTCCTCCCCCTCCTGACTGTTGCCACAGCACCTGTTAGCTGTCTCATCCTGTGGGCACCCAATTCTATTTCATTTGCCCTTTGAGGCATGGTTTGGATGCGTGTGCTAATTGTTTAATTTATTTCTCACCTGTTCGTTCTCTCCCGGCCCCCTCCAAGGTTACCTCCTGCCCAGCTCTTAAATCTTCTTCTTATCGCCTCCCTCGGTCAGTGCTTCTCCATCAAGTCACCCTCTGTGCTGTCGATCTAATCTCTCCCCCTACATTTGTTCCCGCTCCTTGGATGTAAATTACCCGGGTCTCTGCAAGAGCACGAGCGATGATCGTTGGCCCCGCCTCTTTCCTAGCCTGCATCGTCACCCTGCACAGAAATGCAGTCCTGGTCTCGGTTTCCCTTCGCCTCTCTTTGGCCCTCGTCCCTTGCAATATACATGTCTGCTAAAATGATTCCATCTATGCTTCGCAGCGACCTTCTGGCCACAAAACCCCAGGACGCCCTTGCAGTCGCCTGCTTTTACAAGCAAGGAGACAGAAACCCACAGAGAACAACAGCCTTGCCCAAGGTCACAGCCACAGTCGGCGGCGGTATGCCGCCGTCATTCTAGTGTTGTGTTAGTGCAAGCCATAGATACGGTTTTTAATTTTCCAGCAGCCACAGTTTAAAAAGAAGAAGAAAAGAAAAGGTGAGATTAATTTAATAAATAGGTGTCATCTAACTCAATATATCCAAAATCTTACCATCTCAACATGTATGTAATCAATATAAATTATTAATGAGCGCTTCCCTGGTGGCGCAGTGGTTAAGAATCCGTCTGCCAATGCAGGGGACACGGGTTCGAGCCCCGGTCCGGGAAGATCCCACGTGCCGCGGAGCGACTAAGCCCGTGCGCCACAACCACTGAGCTCACGTGCCACAACTACTGAAGCCCGCGCGCCTAGAGCCCGTGCTCCGCAACAAGAGAAGCCACCGCAATGAGTCCACGCACCACAACGAAGAGTAGACCCCTCTCGCCACAACTAGAGAAAGCCCGCGCGCAGCAACAAAGACCCAACACAGCCCCCCCCCCCCAAAAGTATTAATGAGATCGTCTACATGTTTTTTGTGTCCTGGGTGTTTGAAATCCAGTGTGTACTTTACACTTGCAGCCCATCCAGACTCAGACGAGCCCCCTCCCCAGCACTCCAGGGCCACGTGTGACTGGTGGTTTCCAGGTTGGACGGCCCAGCTCTACAGCTCCAGTGCCGGGCTCCTGTTCCAGGGCTCTCTCCACCACGCCCAGCTAGGTGAGGCCGCGGGGGTCTCTGCCGTCACACCTGCCGCCACACCACTTGACTGGGCATCCCCTGCCTGCGGTGCTCCTGCCCCTGCGTCCTTTGCGTTTTCCTTTGCATCTGTCTTCCCACTCTGGCTCTCCCTTCCTCTTCACACTCCAAATGTGGGCATCCCTCAGGATAAGGATATTTCGGTCAATAACAGTAGTAATGATCTTCTCCGTCATCACCATCACCGTCATCACCAGTGTGATACTGACCCATGCACTGTTCCAAGTGCTTTCCATGTAACAATTCATTGAATACTCATAGCTACCCTAGGAGGTAGGTACTCTTAGGGGTAGATTATCACCCATGTATTAGTTTCCTTTTGCTGCTGTAACGAATGATCACAAACTCAGTGGCTTAAAACAGCAGAACGTATTATCTTGTAGTCCTGTAGTTAGAAGTCTACCCCGGGTCTCACTGGACTGAAATCACAGTGTCAGCAGGATACCTTCCTTCCCGGAGCCTCTGGGAGAGAATTCATAGCTTTGCCTTTCCCAGCTCCTAGAAGCCTCCTGCATTCCCCTGGCTTATGGCCTCTTGTTCTGTCTTCAAAGCCAGCCATGGTGGGCCGGTTCCTCGCCCCATTGCATCTCTTCAAGCTCCTCTCCTGTCTCCCTCTTCGTTGGTTCCACCCGGATAATCCAGGATAACCTCCCCGTCTTCAAGTCAGCTGTGATCTTAACTCCCCTTTGCCAGATAATCTAACATCATCACGGGTCCAGGGATTAGGACGGGGGCATCTTTGTGGGAGGGGGCGTTATTCTGGCTCTCGCACTCCATTTTACGGATACGGAAAGAGAAAGGTTAAGTAACGCACACAAGGTCACACAGCTGTAACTCGTCCTGACTTTGATGAGTTGACACTTTTCAGACCCAGCCCTTCCATGTCACTCCCACCGCTGGCATCCCGCTGCGGGATCTCTGACCTTAGACTTTGGGAGATGCCAATCCACCCACCAAGGCCTTTCCTTCCGAATCCCAGGCTTGTTTACAGCTGTTATCTCCTGGGTGCTTTACACCGTGTTACTTAAAACCAATGGATTAATTCAGAAAGTGTAAAGAAAGATGGATTCTCTGAAGAATCATCCATTGAAATAAAGTCTTTGGCAAAAATTCATATTCGATGTCATGCTCTCCGTGGGCTGTGCACACAAGGGGTTGGGGTGCTCATAACACACGCAGGGGGATCGGGTCCATCTCTTCACCTTCGCCCCACCCCGAAAAGGGCAGCCTTGATTGCAATGTGCCTCAGAAAGGTCAGTTCCAATCAAGGTAACCGTTCCCACCCCAGCCAAGAAAAACACCAGGGCTTGTTTTCAGACCATTAAGCACTGTCTCCACAGTAGACTGGTTTCCTTCGTTCTTATACACAGACTGTTCAGGAGGAGAAAGAAAACCTCAAATCCTTCCACGCACTGCAGCTGAATGTTCCAGAAAGGTCGATTTGGGACAAATCACCCGCAGGCTTCTCCAGCCTCTGTAGCTCCCCCCTTGTCGGAAGCCCCACGAGCCCCATAGAAATGGAAGAAGGAGGCATCCCTCTTGCCCACACCCCACCCCAGCTGACTCTGGCTAGTTCCCAGTGAAGGACACAGAGACCAGTGGGAAAGGAGCCAAGAGCAGCCACAGCGCCTGCCCTGAATCTGCCTGAATGGTCAGGTCAGGTCCTCAGTCCTGTCTCCTTATGTTCTGTCCCAAACTTCACTCAGAGATAAAGGTCACTGTTTAAGGTTGAAGGAGCCCGACGCTACACCCACTCAAATTCCTGAGAACTCACAGACCCACCTTCTACTCACCAGAATGTAAAAGAGTAGATTCCACCTCGTGATACTGTGATTTATAATAAGAAATATGTATTTGATCTTCGTCCCTGCTCCTGGCACAGGGCTCCTAAAACCCCTGGAATTTCCTAAGTGATAAGAGAGATAAGGGTTTGTTTTGCTATTCTTTTGCTTTTAGAATTTTTTCAAATTTATTTATTTATTTATTTTTGGCTGCGTTGGGTCTTCGTTGCTGCGCGCGGGCTGCCTCTAGTTGCGGCGAGCGAGGGCTACTCTTCGTTGCAGAGCACGGGCCTTCTCGTTGCGGTGGCTTCTCTTGCTGCAGAGCACGGGCTCTAGGCGCCTGGGCTTGAGTAGTTGTGGCGCGTGGGCTTAGCTGCTCCGCGGCATGCGGCATCTGCCTGGACCAGGGGTCGAACCCGTGTGCCCTACATTGGCAGGCAGATTCTTAACCACCGCGCCACGAGGGAAGTCCTGTTTTGCCATTCTTAACAAGCCCATTTTGACCACCGTTTATGTTAATGAGGTGACTTTTGCAAAGCCCCTAAGGTTGGGGGCTGGTTGCCAAGGAAACCAACCAAGTGCTTAGAGGGTGGAACCCATCAGCCCCACCTCCTTACCTCCCACATCCAAGGAGGGGAAAGGGCTGGAGGTTGAATTGATCACCAATGGCCAATGATTTTATTAATCATGCCTGTGTGATGGACCTCCTAAAAACCCCAAAAGGACGGGGTTCAGAGAACTTCCGGGTTTGGTGAACACGCATCGGTGCCGGGAGGGTGGTGCCCCCGGAGAGGGCATGGAAGCTCCAAGTCCCCTCCCACAGACCTTGCGCTGTGCACCTCTTCCATATGGCTGTTCCTGAGTCGTATCCTTTGATAATAACCAGGAATCCAGTAAGTAAACTGTTTTCCTGAGTTCTGAGCCATGCTAGCAAGAGCTGAACTTCAGAAGAGGCTTGTGGAAACCTTCGATTTATAGCCAGTCAAGCAGAAGCACAGGTGGCAACCTGGACTCGTGATTGGCACCGGAAGCTGGGGTGGGGGCAGCCCTGGGAGACCGAACCCTTCACCTGTGGGATCAGATGCTGTGTCTCCGGGTACACAGAGTGGGGATGTGAGCTCCCCTGCAGGACACCCAGCTGGTGTCAGAGAGGTGGAGAGTTGCTTGGTGGGGGAGCCCCACTCCCACCTGGTCACAGGAGTGTGAGAACTGGGGGTCCCCATCTGGCCCCAGAACCAGGCTGAGCTTCTCCTCAGCACCGGCAGGAGCCCCCTGCCTGGTAGCCTGCAGTGCAACCCGCCTGCAATCACGCACCTCGCCGGCGGCTGCTCGTCTCACCGATGCATGCAGATGGCCCACGAAATCCATTTCAGGCCACGGTTTGAACAGCTTCCTCATCAAACCTGCGAGCAGAGCTCTTCACCCGGAGCCAGGCGGGCCCGTGTCAATTTCACCTCCTTTCACTTAGTAAATGAAAGTAAATGGAGACTGAAAGAGACAAGGTATGTGAGAGCACTTCCAAGGGTGCCCGCCCAGCAAGATCAGGAACACAGGCTACAAATTCATCCCCCCGTGGGAGTGCCTTGCAGGGGGGTCCAGGCCCCTTGGGGTGCCCCGGAAGTGAGCAGAAAAGACAGCGCCCCCAGCCCCCGGAGAACATAAATATTAGATGCGCGTTCTTTGAGCAAGTTAAAAATCCTGAAAATGGGGACTTCCCTCGTGGCCCAGTGGTTGACTCCGCGCTGCCAATGCAGGGGGCCAAGGCTCGATCCCTGGTCAGGGAACTAGATCCCGCATGCGAGCCGCGGCTCAAGATCCCGCACACGGCAACGAAGATCTCTCGTGCTGCAACTAAGACCTAGCGCAGCCAAATAAATAAATGGGGGTTTTTTAATGTTTTTTTTTTAATCCTGAAAATGGAATAAACTTACGTGAAAAAGTGAGCATTCGAAGATGAAAGGCTTAACGAGACACAGACATTGTACCTGGGTCCATGTCCTGGTTTTGATAATGTGCTATTGTTATGGAAGATGGAACTACAGGGGTAAGCTGAGTACAGGGTACACCAGATGGTCTATACTATTTTTGCAACTTTCTGCAGTGTATCATTATGGCAAGATACAAAGTTTTGTTGTTTTTTTTTTTTTTTAAAGGGGAAGGGCTTGTCGCTGAGAAAGAGGGGAAGGTGGGAGGGATGGGGGGGAGAGAGAGAGAGAGGAGAGCTGGAGAAAGAGAGGGGAGAGGAAGAGAGGGATAAGAGCAGAAAGACAGAGCCCTTGCACTGTATCACGGGGTAACAGACGACGCTTTCAAGGGGATCTGGCCATGGCGGGGGCGGGGCGGGGCTGGCGGCACGGCTGCCTTCGGTTTTGACGTGCTCTTCTCCACCCTGCTTCCAACTGGTCTGAATTAAAAGCTATCTCCAAGAAGTGCTTGGAGGGGCAGATTTCTCTTTATTATTTATTCTGGACCCATACCCAGTGGAAAAGTGCCTTCGAAGGCATTCGCCTCAGCTCTGGAGCCTGTTTTATTTGGAGAACAATTGGAAATGATGAGCAGCATTAAATACAAATTCTCCTCGGCAGCTCCTTGACGGAGGCCGGAGGGGATGCATTTCCCATCTGCGGGCCCACGTGCGGGAAGGACGAGGTGCAGGCCGGGGCTCACGGCGTCCACAAGGCAGCAGGGCTACCGGGTCTCTGTTCGTTTCCTCCGAGGAATCAGCGCTTTCCAACCGCGAGGTGGGTATTCCACTGGCTCCTGGCCTGACTTGCAGCTGCTCTGATCCTGCAAGATTAGTTCCAAATTCTGCCGTCTAAGGTCAAACATTTGGATGTTCTCGGCAGAAACTAGTTTTATTTGACTTCAAAGAACACAGACCATGGTGTGTGTGTGTTTGGGGGGGGGGGGGTTTCATTGTGAGCAATGGAAAATTTATTCCAAAGCTCCATTTCTCACTTAAAAAAAAAATCTTTTTAACCAAAGAGACATACATTTTCCTGACAATGCGGAACAGAAAAAGGCAGCCGTTCCCCAGTGTTAACTTTCAGATCGTATCCACAAGGTAAATAAAGCATAAATTAACCAATTACAATAAAATACCAGATAAATGCCTTTGACAACTCTGAATTTCCCAGGAAAATGCTTCCAGCTGTGACCCCTGACTTGCCATGCAGGGGCGGAATGAGACCTGAGTTTGTTTGTAAAGGATGGAGTTGTGTCACCATCTTCCTGCCCCAAGGGGCCTCTACCTTTCATGTGAATGGAATCAAATAGAACCGAAGCATTTTAAAAGTCAGTGACAAGAAGAGATAAGCCTAGATATTCCCAGGGCATCCCATGATGACACATCAGTCAGAAATCTGCTTTTTATAAATTGGAAATAGACTCCTAAGGCTGGAGCAGAAAGAATGCCAAAGTTAGCCGCCTTGTTCTGGTGAGAGTAATGGTTCATCAGACAGAGGACCGGAAGTGAATGGGGTCTGAGGGCAGGAGGGCCCACAGCTTGGTTTTGTAAATAAAGTTTTATTGGCACACAGTCATGCTCGTTCCTTTACATACCGTCTATGCCTGCTTTCTTGTTATACAGGCAGAGTTTAGTTGTGACAGAGAACGGATGGCCCGCAAAGCTGAAGATGTCTGCAGCTTACAAAGTGGGGAGCTGAAATGACACTCCCTGTGGTGGCTGGAATAAGAAAAGGACACGGAAGGTCAGAGGTTCTAGGGCCAGAAGGTGAATGTAAATGGTTTATTTGGGAGGTGACCCCAGGAAGCACCAGATGGGGAGCAGGGAAGTGACACAGAGAAGGGAGGGTGGCCCACAAAGTGTTTCCAAGTTGGTGACCATCAGGGGAATCCTAGAGGCCATGCAGAGGAGCCCTCAGCCACCCCAACCAAGCGGCGAGATGGTGAGAAGAGACCTGTTAAAGAGCAGAGTCCCAGTTTTTAGAGAACCCCCCGGGGTCCGCAGGGAAGGATGCGTGGCACTTGCTAATATTCCTTGGGAATTCCCAGAAATAGGTAGAATGAGGAACCTAGTAAAAGACCAGATTTCCTGGGTGAAGCGAATGGAAACTCAAACTGGTTAGCGGGGCATGAAAGAGAAATATGCTATCCAGACCCAGAACCCTCAGGGGTATCCCTCCCTCCCCCCCCATCCCTTCTCTTGTTTTCTTTCCTTCTTCGTTCCAAAAGGGATTTGAGGCAGCTTACGAGACAACATACAATTCATCATGGTGGATTACGAGAAGACGGAAAAGAAAAAGAGACCTGGTCCAAGAATGAGGCTCCTTCAAGACTGTAGCCCAAATTGCCTTGCACATTTGAACAAGCAGATGCATGAATTTGACTCAGATTTTTCTAGAAGCCACAGTAAAAATGAAAATCTGGTTATACAACCTAACTCAGTGTCCCTAACAAAAGATGGGGCAATTGCTCAGCACTCTCGGGTGTTCTCAAGGAAAACAACCAAAAATGTCAGGGCTGACGTCATCCCAAACATCCTAAGTTTGGACCCAGGGTGACTCTGGTGGGGCAGTTTCTCCAGCAACACCGCCATTGTCAAGGCAATAATTACAGGTTAACATACAGTAACCCCCTACACTAGGTCATCTGAGATAATTCTACAGCAGCTGGCACGCGTCAGTCCCCGGAAAGCACTCTGTGCTGGTTGCCTTAATCCATCCAGTGTTAGATTTCAGACTGCCTAGAGCAGGGGTCTGCAAGCTACAGCCCAAGGGCCAAATCCATCTCACAGCCTGTTTTTATAAATAAAGTTTTATTGGCACGCAGTCACGTCCATTGCTTAGCGTATTGTCTGTAGCTGCTTTTGAGCTACAACGGCAGAGGTGAGTAGTTAATAGAGGTGGTCAATAGAGGGGGCTATGTGGCTCAAACATGGTAAAATTACCATCTGGCCCTTTACAGCAAAAACATGCAACCCCCAGTCTAGAGGAAGGGAAGGACCACATGCCCCTCAGGTCAGCCCTCCATAAAGATTGTTCTCAGCCAAGTTCCCAATAGATGTGGCACAGCAGTGAGTTCCACGTCATACTTCCTGGCAAGTACCTGGCATGCACCACCCGACTCTGACAGTTATAAATGGGACGGCGTGCCTGAGCCAACATCGTGGGTTGACCTTCAGAATCCTGACAAGGACAGGTGCCTGCACAAGAACCTGTACAGCCCAGGTCAGCAGTCAGAGAAGAGAACAGGCACGTGCCAAGCTGATCTTTAAAAATAACTAAGGAGGGCTCCCCTGGTGGCGCAGTGGTTGAGAGTCCGCCTGCCGATGCAGGGGACACGGGTTCGTGCCCCGGTCCGGGAAGATCCCATGTGCCGTGGAGCGGCTGGGCCTGTGAGCCGTGGCCGCTGAGCCTGCGCGTCCGGAGCCTGCGCTCCGCAACGGGAGAGGCCGCAACGGTGAGAGGCCCGAGTACCGCAAAAAATAAAAATAAAAAAAATAAGGAGCCCGCGAGCCACAACTAAGAACTGGAGCAACCAAATAAATAAATAAATATTTTTTAAAATAATATTGATAACTTTGCATCTCCAGTCATGCACAGGTCGGCGAGCTCTCAAAGCTCCCATTTCTGTTTCACCGAGGATGGCCATGCTAATTTTAGCCCAGAAATTTCTTAAGGTCCATGCACCCAACCCAAAGCCCTGGTGGACAGCTCAGCACTGAGGTCAGTGCTTCCCTGTGAAGGGTCACAGCCCCTTTGAGATGCTGCCCAGAGCCCCTCGGCCCACCTGAGTTTACCTGCAGCTGCGGTGAGCACTTCCAGTGCAGGCAGACGGCTCCCCTCTTCAAATGCCTGCCTCTCCCCTTCACACCCACCCTGAGCTCACTCTGGGGGATGCTCAGCCTGTCCGCAGGGAAGCCTGGAAGGGCTGGGGATTGAATGCCTCCAGAGCAAACGAAACTAATAAAGAATGAGGGACTTTCCCGGAGGTCCAGTGGTTAAGACCTGCGCTTCCACTGCATGGGGCACGGGTTCGATCCCTGGTCGGGGGACTAAGACCCTGAAACCGAGTGAGGCCTCCTTTTGTCCCCCGTTTCTTGTAGGCAAGACTCCAGCCTCCATGGCCTTCCCTGAGTTCCAAAGGGATTTGAACAGTTGCTAATCAAGGGGGGAGCAGCCAAGAAACCACCTGAGGCGAGATTAAAGGGACCAGAGAAGCTCATCAAGATTAAGAGAGGCCACTGTGGGGCAAGATGAAGGGAGGGGAGGCCCTGTTGACACCCTGATCTTGCCAGAGATTCCGCCCTTGAACGCTGCTGTAAAGCCCTTCACCAAATCTTCTGGGGGGGGAGACACAGTTTTTCGAGGCAGAAGCCTTACCAGAAGCAATAAAGCTATCCTTTTCTACTTCACCCAAAACCCTGTCTCCGGGATTTGATTCGGCACCGGTGCACAGAGAGGCCGAGCTTTCGGTAACAGACCCACACGCTGTGCGGCACAGCCAACAATAAAATAAAATAAAAATTGTAAAAGTGAGAGTCAGTGGACAACTAGCCCAGCTTGCCCCCCGCTCAGTGGCACAACTCGGAGGCTGGTCCATGTAGTTCTAAAGGGGACCCCTGGCGGGACGGAGCCCCAGTTACCCACAGCCGTATCCACCTCCTTAACGCATCCAGTTGGGCGTTTTCTCCCCTCCCAGCGCCCTCATATGTGCTTCCCAGAATCACCTCCTGGATAGACTATCTGCCCCCAAGGGCTGTCTCAGCATCTGTGTTTAAGGGACCCAAGCGAGCCATGTACCCCCCGAAGATGGAGTGTTTACAAATTATACAATGAATTCGTTAACTCATATGACCCACTCCAGGGGGCTGCTATTCATCAGCCTGTTAAAAGTTGGAAAACGTCCACCAAAGTTAATAACATGGCCTTTAAAAACAAAAAAAAAAAAGTTGAAATGCTATCCTGGTTTGTCCTGGAAAGAATTACAGAGAGGGGCTAATTGTTAAGACCGCTCGAAGAGGACAATGACAATACCATATCCTGCATATTAAAAAAATAATCTTACATGTGCAATCTCTGTGATGGCACGCGCCATAATGTACGACGATTTTCTGAATATGTATCTGTCTCCCCTGCCGCGTCGGGAGCGGTAGGTGGGAACGCAGGAGGTACCCCTCTTTTACAGGGTTAGCGGGTGTCCAGCAGATTCACCTTCTACAAACGGTCTGTTTGCTCTTTTTTGCTTGTTCGGTGGGGGGAAGCTTCTGGCTTTTCTCACTGCTGGGGTATTTCTCCCAAGAGTAGCCCTGTGGGACATCGCAGTGAGCCGTCAGCCAGAAAGTGAACTGCTCAACACACAAAGCCTTTCAGGTAAAGTGACCCACAGCCTCTCCTAGACCCACACTCAGCAAGATCTACATCTCCTCAACCTCTTTGGATTTCAACTTTGCTTGAAATATCCATAAATCCGTTCTCCTCCAAGGTTTAACTTAATTTTTCTTTCTGCTTCCCCCAAACTGTCTCCTCCCACAATCCTTGTCTTTCTTGATTTTAAGTCATTTTTTAAGTTAGAAAATCCTGGGCTTCCCTGGTGGCGCAGCGCTTGAGAGTCCGCCTGCCGATGCAGGGGACGCGGGTTCGTGCCCCGGTCAGAGAGGATCCCACGTGCCGCGGGGCAGCTGGGCCCGTGAACCACGGCCGCTGAGCCTGTGTGTCCGGAGCCTGTGCTCCGCAACGGGAGAGGCCACAACAGTGAGAGACCCGCGTACCACAAAAAAATAAATAAATAAAAAATATATATATATAAAATCCTGAGGTTTGTGAAAGAAAACCTAGAGACTTATAGGAAAGCGCAAAGAAGAAATGGAAATTGCCCATTTAGTCACCACATTAAGTCCGATCCCTGTCAGTTCTCAGGCTGGTGAATTTCCTCCAAGTCTCTTGTAGGTGTCGCTGGGTGGGATTTTTTTTTTTTAACCCATATGATCGTGCTATGGAGATCCAGCTCTTGCCCCTTAATATTATATTTTTTAGGTTAAGTTTTATGGCTAGGGTGGCTAGTATGCAATTTGAGGTCATAAAAGGCACAAGTCTGCATTTGTTACCACGAAAAATTTCATCAAAAATATTTTTGGGGTATTTAATATCTATCCATCATAAACACCTTTTTAAATGACAAAAGAATAATCCATGGAACAGGTATCTTGATAAATAATGCTTCTACAAAAGTGTGTGCTTGATAAACTTTATTTAGAAATAATTCCTTGAGCTAGACTCCCAGAAGTGAAATTTGAAGGTCAAAGGGCATAAACCTTCTTTTAGGTAGGCTAGTGAAGTGTAATAGATTTTGCACTACTGCCTGGGTTCAAATCTCACCTCAGTTGCTAACTGGGTGATCTTGCAAATTACTGCCCTCTGCCTCTGTTTCCTCAGCTATCAAATGGGAGTGCTAATAACAGGCCCACCCATAGGATTGTTACATTGTGAGGATGAAATGATGTGCTATATATAAGGTGCTACAAAGAGCAGAGGAGGCCCTCAACAAATGTGAACTCTCATGATTGGGATTGTTACTCTAATTACTATTACTGTTATCCTCCTCAGCTGCTCTCATAGCTAGTGCTAGATTGTTTCCAAAGTTCAGATCAAAAAGAACACTCTTTCATTAGAATCTCATACACTGCAACAGTATTGCCTTTTATTTTATTTTCTTCTCTATTGATTTGATCAGATGGAACGTGATTTTAACCGGCATTTCTTTGAATCCAATTTAGGTTGACCTTATAAAAGGTGTTTTCCATATTTTCCATGGTATAGGTTTGTCAATTACTTGTCCGTATTCTTGGCTCACTTATATAGAGAGACCATGGTGCATTTCTAACTCTTCCTGCATTTGCACGTTCACTAAAACACTCCTGATGGGAGCACACCTGTTCTTTGCCACACGGAGTGGGAGACCACGGGGATAGATGGAGACAAGGGAGACATAGGGGTGTCTGTGCCCCCAGAGCTTTCAGATGGGAGGAATAAATGATTATTACAACTTGTCACGGGTTGCAGGGTGTGTCAAGAGCGGCGTCTGAGGGATCGCCCTAGTCTAGGGGGTGGAGCAAGGCTGCCCTGAAAAGGGGATCCTAAGCTGAGAGAGGTGAAGGAGGGGAGACAGAAGAAGAGGTGTGAGAGGTGAGAGCCACGCCAGAAAACCGGGGCTATTTTTTAATACATATATAAAGAGTAGAATTTTATTACCACAATCACAGAAACGTGGTTTTGCTACAAACTATGTAGAAGTGCTTCAGAGTCTTGGGGCGCCAAGCACGCTAAAGAAGTATCATCACCACCACCATCATCACCATCCAGCTCTTTCTCTGAGCCGTTCATGATCTCACGTAAAGACAAATACTCCCAGGGAGATGTAGCCTTAGGTCACCCCGTCATCCACGCTCTGCCCTGCTCTGCTTTCTCTCCATTCCTCTTTAATTGTCTCAGTCAACATCGCATTCCCTTGTGCTTCCAACTTGCCCAGAAATGCAGCTTTTTTACTTCTATGTTACACCTAACAATCTATTTTAAGATCACCCCAACGGCTGGAAACCAGCTCACACTGGGACTTCTAGGAAAGATTTACTACTGGCTGTGAGGAGAGGCAAGGGCTTTCAGCTCAGTGCACCAAGCCAAAAGCTCCTGCTTTCCTCGATGCTCAAAAACACTGGGCAGAGATCTGACTTTAAGGTTTTCTTCAAAATATGCAATGTTAATTCTATGCGTTATAAGCTTCCAAATAAATAATGTTGGATGTTCCCCACTTTGACTAGACCCCCAGATATGCAAAGGTTCCCTCCTGAAACCATTTCCAAGTCTCCTGGAATGTTCTAATTAACAATAGAAAAGAATCCAAAGACTCTTCCAACGGAGAAAACATGATGACCAAAGGCAGACGATGTGATAGAAAAGAGGTGGGGACTGGTATATGAAGGTCCCAAACCCTCCTGTCCTGGTAGCTTCTCCTTCCAAACAGACCCAAGTTCATTTATCTGTAAAAACCCTCCAAAAGTGAGGAGGGAGATAGAAACCCTCATCCTAAAAATGGTACTGAATTTCCAACTCAGAACACTGGGTGATTCAAAAGAATATAGGTGGGGTGGGGGGGGTTCATCTAGAGCAGAGGGAGGGTGTTTCCCTGGATCAATGTGTACATATGTACATACACATACACCCATGTACATAATAACATATGCTCATATGTATATACATGCATATATACATGTATGTCAATGTGTGTATGTATATATGTGAATAGTTTTCCCTGTTGGAAACACAATTTTACAAGCACATACACATACAGATAGATAGATATGTATATATACATATATATACACATACACACATATATATACATACACACATAAATATGTATCTATGCGTGTATCTACATCTATGTACCTATAATAGGTACATATACACATAGATAGGTAGATAGATAGATAGATAGGTAGATAATATATGCACTTGTAAAATTCTGTTTCCAGCAAGGAAAACTATTAATAACATCTAGTATGAGACTCTTATCAGTGGGTCATATTATCCAAGTTCCTCCAACGTCCGCCTGTGGCTCCGACTGGCCATGGGCGAGAAGAGTCAGCCTATGCGTTTTTCCTTTTTCCTCAGGGAGAGAGGTCTGTTGCTAGAGACGTATAATGGCAACAACTGTGGCCGACGCCCTGATATTTCTAAGCACCTCCACACACACACATCAATCATGTAGATCAGCGGTCGGCAAACGCTGTCTCTAAAGGGACAGACAGCAAGTGGCTCTGTGTACCAGCCGGTCTCCGTCACAATTGTTCAACTCTGTCCTGGAAGTGTGACAGCAGCGCAGACACTGAGTAAATGAATGGACACGGCCGCACGTCAATAAAACTGCTTTCACAAAACGGAAGGGGGCAGAGGCCGTATTTGGCCCCATGGACCACCGTTAGTCAGTCCCTGAGTTAGATGCTCTCAATGACAGATAGGTGCTGTTTTCATTCCCATCTTACAGATGAGGAAACCAAGGCTCGGCAGGGTTGATTCTGTCCAGCCAGTCAAGCCAGCAGCAGACCCAGATGCTCAGACCCCAAAGCTCATGTTCTCTTTCTACTATATCATGTTTCAACATCTCTATCTTAAAAATAACAGGTGAAAGATGGGGGGATGGGGGTTGGGAGGAGATAAGTCTCTCTCTGAGCATGAGCTCATTTGTTTTGAGCTACTTGTCTTTCCTTGGGATAGTCGGGGCTCCTGGTATTGCTGCCAATGGAAGAAAATAATAGACATGCTTCTCTCAAGGGCCACAGTTATTAAAGGATGAAAAATCCAGTCCTCTGAAAAACGTCAACCAAGGAGAGGAGACAGCCTCAGGATGAAAAATAAATGAATAAATACACTTCCAGCTTCAGAACTGGCATCCGTTTTGACACATAAATGTTTTAACTAAGCATTTATATTTTGAGGTAACTGTAGATCCCCACACAGAAGAAATAATTCAGAGATTCCCTAGTGCCTTTTACCTGGTTTCTCCTATGGTAATTTCCTGCAAAACTATGTCACAACCATGGGAGCGACACTGATACAGTCGCGATACAGAATCTGTCCATCGCACAGCGTCCCACACGTTGCCCTTATATAACCACCCTCTCCTCCCTTCTATCCCCACCCCCCGGCAACCACTGACCCCTTCTCCATTTCTATATTTCTGCCATTTCCATCATATCATACAAATGGAATCATACAGTACGCAAACTTTGGGGACTGTTTTCTTCTTCCACAAAACGCAGTTCTCTGGAAGGTCACCAGGTTGTTTCAGACATCAGTATTTGCTTCTCTTTTTTTAATTAAAAAAGTTTTTAATTGAAGTAGAGTTGATTCACAACGTTGAGTTAGTTTCAGGTGTGCAGCAAAGTGATTCAGATAGATTAGAGACAGACAGATAGATAGGTAGATAGATATTCTTTTTCAGATTCTTTTCCATTATAGGTTATTACAAGATATTGAATCTAGTTCCCTGTGCTATATAGTAGGTCCTTGTTGTTTATCCATTTTATATGTAGTACTTTGTATCTGCTTATCCCAAACTCCTAATTTCTCCGTCCCCCGCTCCTTTACCCTTTGCTCACCATAAGTTGGTTTTCTATATCTGTGCGCCTGTTTCTGTTTTGTAAATAAGTTCATTTTTATCATTTTTTTTTAGATTCCACATATAAGTGATATTATGATATTTGTCTTTGTCTGACTTACTTCACTTAGTATGATCACCTCTAGGTCCACCCATGTTGCTGCCAATGGCAATATTTCATGGAGGTGCCTTAAAAAAAAAAACTAAAAATAGAGTTACCATAGGATCCAGCCATCCCACTCCTGGGCATCTATCTGGAAAAGATGAAAACTCTAACTCAAAAAGATACATGCAGGACTTCCTGGTGGTGCAGTGGTTAAGAATCCGCCTGCCAATGCAGGGGACACGGGTGCGAGCCCTGGTCCGGGAAGATCCCACGTGCCGCGGCGCAACTAAGCCCGTGCGCCGCAACTACTGAGCCTGCGCTCTAGCGCCCGCGAGCCACCACTACTGAGCCCACGCCTAGAGCCTGTGCTCTGCAACAAGAGAAGCCACCGCAATGAGAAGCCTGCGCACCGTAAGGAAGAGTAGCCCTTGCTCGCTGCAACTAGAGAAAGCCCGTGCTCAGCAACGAAGACCCAACACAGCCAAAAACAAATTCAGTAATTAATTAATTTTTAAAAAGATACATGCACCCCAATGTTCGTTGCAGCACTACTTACAATAGCCAAGACTTGGAAGCAACCTATGTGTCCATCGACGGGTGGATAAAGAAGTTGTGAGAGAGAAAGATATATATATGCAACGGAATGGTATTTGTTCCTTTATTGTAGCGTGTCCAACCACTCACACATTGAACTGTGAGGTCGCCTCCCGTCAGCCTCCGTCCACACCACTCTCTCCGCATCTTCTCTCCTCCGCCCCTCCCCAGCTGTGTGAAGGCAACACCAGCATCACACTATTTTCTCCTTTCCCCTGCGTGTGCCATACAGAGACCCTCTCTCTTCTTTTCAGCCTCTCGCAACCTGCTGGCTTCTTTCCTCAACCTGAGAACATCCTTAGATCTTCCCTATCCAGAAACCACATCTCTTCGCCCAGTTGTCCTTTCCGGCTGACAGTCCAGAACAGAATGTCTCTGAAAGGGTAGTAAGAACAAGGAGGCATCGGCTGCCTCTCGAAAGGATTGGAGGCCTGGGGACAGGAAAAGGAAGACTCTGTGCTGTCCTGGCGGGACGTTACTACCGTTCGCATGTTGCACTTATTCCAACTGTACCATTTCACGCTCCCCGCCCCTTCA
Organism: Kogia breviceps; assembly: GCF_026419965.1. Lineage (NCBI taxonomy): Eukaryota > Metazoa > Chordata > Mammalia > Artiodactyla > Physeteridae > Kogia > Kogia breviceps. The sequence continues at coordinate 84,163,083 of NC_081324.1, read as the reverse complement.
CAGGCAGCCCCCCGGGAGATCTTTACTTCAACAGTATCGTTTTTCATGTGCCGTGTATTGTTCAGTTCTTGGCCTGGCCCCAGATTATTCAATCAAATCCCAGGCGTTAGACGTTTTATCTGTCCCCCAGTGTTTTCACACTATGCTGACTCGTACAACAACCCTTTCGTGCTCAAATCTTCGGCCCCATCTCTGATTATTTCCGGAGGATAAATAGTTGAAAGCCAGTGACCCACCAGGTAGGTTCCTAAAAGTGGATTATTGGGTCAAAGAGGCTTCCCAACGCTTGTGTCAAGCTCTCCCTGTAGAAGGTATAAACGTAGATGCCCCTGGCAGCTCCTTTCCCCACACAGACTCCCAGCTTTGCATTTAATAAGCTAAAACGTGTGGTCTCGTGCTGTTCATTTTCATCTCTTTTGTTATTGCTGAGACTGACGATTTGTTCAATTTTTCATTTGCTATTACAGTTGGCCCTCTGTATCTGTGGACTCTGCATCCGTGGATTCAACCAACCACGAAGATGGAAACTTTTTTTTTTTAATCCAGAAAGTTCCCCAAAGCCAAACTCGAATTTGCCATTTGCCAGCAACTATTTACATAGCATTAACCTTGTAGTAGGTATTGTAAGTAATCTAGAGAGGATTTAAAGTATGCAGGAGGATGTGCATAGATTATGGGCAAGTACTATGCCATTTTATAAAGGGACTTGAGCATCCGTGGATTTGGGTATTCACGGGAGGCCCTGGAATCCAATCCCCTGTGGATACCAAGGGGGTGTTTATTGTCTAATTACATTTCCTCTTCCATGAATTGTCCATTCACAGTCTTTGCTCATTTTTCTTTTAGGATCCTAGTCCTATTCTTATTAGTTTGAGTACTTTGTGCATTTAAGGTTGTGACTCTAAAATATTTGAACAAGCATTTACTTCCATGGTTCATTTTTGGCTTTTCATTTTCTATAGGAAAAAAGCATACATATATCTATGGAAATTTTAAATTTTAGGGGGTCAATCAATTTCTTTCCTTAGGGATTTCTTTCTATTGTTTTTACACTTGGAAAGAAAGAACTTCCCTTTTCAGAGAGCACATAACACCAGCACCCATATTTTCTTCTAATGTATTCTTCATTTTATTTATATATGTATTTCCTTGATGCAATTAAAATTTATTTGGAATATGGGATGAGGTGAGACCGTTAACTGATTTTTTTCCCAGAGTCCATTTTTCCTGAAACTATTCATTAACTATTTATTAATCAAGCTTTCCCCCTTCTGTTGTTTGGGAGTGCTTCCTTTAATGCAATTAAACATATCAAGTGATAGGTTTTTGAGTTCTCTCTTCTGTCCCTTGATCTTCATATTTATTCTGGATTTAAATCCATTCTCTTTAATTATTATAGCTTTATAATATGTTTACTATTTGGTAGGGTAAGTCCCCTCTCATGACTTTTATCAAAAACTCCCAGTCACCTTGTCTTTATTCTTCTTAAGAAACTTCAGAATCATTTTGTCAAGTTTCTAAAACTCTCATAGGTTAATTAGTTCAACTAATCCTGTTACTGAACAAACTTGGGTCTGCTCGCCCGAAGAGCAGCAAAGCCAATCTACTGACACCGGGTTGTGGTGAAGGAAAGTACAGTGTTTATTGCAGGGCACCAAGCAAGGAGAATGGGCAGCTCGTGCTCCAAAGACCCAAGCTCCCCAGTGGTTTTCAGGGAAGGGTTTTTAAAGGGCACACCAGGGGTGAGGGTTGTAGGGTGACTGATCAGCTCATGCACAATTCTCTGTTTGGTGGTGAGGTAACAGGATGATGTTTCAGGAATCTCAATCATCAGCCTTCTGCTTCCAATGGTCTGGAGTCTAAGTGCCAGTGGTCAGCAGGCAGTTAACTTCCTCCACCTGCTGGGGGTTTTAGTACCTGCAAAACAACTCAAGGATACGCCTCAGGACATTATCTACAGCCCTTGAGGAGGAACTAAAGGTTCTTGACTTTGTTTTTTGGCTAAACTATTATTACTTTGTCTTGCTTGACTGCCTTCCTTTGATTCTGCATCATCTCTCACTTCTCTGATTAAATCTGCTCTTTGGAACTGGGCAAAGGCCTAAGAGGCTAAAGCTTTTCTACAAACAAGAGGCGGGGGGACATGGGTGTGTATCTCTCCCTGGGAAGGCCCCACAGGGTCCTGCTGGGTTTCAATTCTAACCCATCCCCCCCCAACATCTTTTCTATCCGTTCACGTCTTTTTGTTTCCACTGTTACTCTCTAGGTCTGTCCATCGCTTTCCTGGTAAATAATTGATTTTTCTCCTAGTGGACTTATAAGTTGGTTTACTTAGGATATCCGGAGGCTCCCATTAAGGAAATCAGCTGGCACTTACAAGAGCAGGTTAAACTCTAACTACACAATCAGTGCTCTCCACGCACCAACTGTGGCAAACTATATCATTGTTCCAAAACGTCTGTTGTCCCTCCCCAAGGGAGGGTTGTATTTTCGTGCCCCGTGGATAACAGCCTTGGTGACATGAGTTGCTTTGGCCAGTGAAACATATGCAGAGGTGTTAAGTGTCATTTCTGAACCAACTCCATGAAGAATCTCCTGACCCCCTGCAGAATGTCACGTCTCCCTCTTAACACTTGGTGTGCACTTTCCTGGTGACGGTGATGGGCTTAACTTCCCTTTACAGCCATTTGTGAGCTGTTGGCTCCTCCCTAATCAGATAGAGCCCTCTTGATGGCACAGACTGTGTCTCAGTCACCTCAGTATTCCCTGTGGCAACTGCCACACGCACCCATGGCAGGTGATCAGCCTATGTAACTGCTACATCAAGGATGGCAGACATACCTCTGGTTTGAACTGTAAGGTCAAAGCTGGGACGGTCTTTTTCCATTCCTTCTCTCCAGCCACCCTAAGACCCATTCTAATTCTAAAAACAACCACACTGGTTTGTCAAGGGGAGATTTCCATATGCCTGTAAAACCCCACCATTGACATTTATACCTATGTCCCACTTCTTTCCACAATTCAGTATATTTTTCCACTCTTTATGCCCAGCCGATGGAAAATGGATCTAAAAATAGGCCAATGTATTACAGGAAACATCTTGATCCTAGACAAAAAACAAAACAGAGTGGGACCCTTCAAAAGAAGTGTATGGTGTGGCTGCCCTGCCTGCTTGAGGATAGAAAGGGTCCTTGTGTCATATGTGTTGTACTTGGCTGCCCCCTTGCTGACGCTGTCCATAGCGATGTCACCAGCCTCATCCTATTCTAGCTGAGAGAGGGAGGGAGGGAGGGAGGGAGGGAGAGAGGGAGGCTTTCAGGAAATAACGTTCCCAGGAAATGTCTCCTGAAGCTGTCTGCACAGGAAATATGTATAAAGGAAGGAGGAGAAGAAGAGAGAAATGTGGCACGGATCTAGCTTATTCTCAACTGACACGTCATGGGGAACGTTTTCTATCATATTTCCTTGTTCAGAGTAGGAGATGGGGTGTTTTCCCTTCTCTCCTTCCTCTGTAACCTGCCTTTGTTTTTCTGAGAGAAGGCTTTTTTGCTCACTTCTACTCTCTCACCTGTAAGCTCTCCCTCTACGCTCTCCTTTAAGGCAAAGACTTGTTTCCGCTTTGCCCTCTGGAGTCGAAGAGTTACTGACTTTTCAAGCTGGGAGGCGACTAGCCAATAGTTTACAGGGCTTTCTCATTTTCTGGAGGGTGAGCATCCCAGGAATTCCTCTCCTCTTATATTTCAGATCTTCCATGAAGGATTTTCAACTAAAAACCAGGGCTGTAGAATCCAATTCTTGAAAAGGCTCCCAACCAGAGCCCCTGAGAGAGGGCTTTCTGAGCTTGGAGGGTGTTTTCTAAGCGTGAGGCAATATTTACATGGCCAAGGGCACATCAGAAGCAGTGAGGTGTCTGTAGGGCCCTCGACATCGGGAAATGACATTTGGAGGCCCCTCGTGCATTTCACAACGCCCGTTACTTTTCAGACTGTCTGTACATCTCATCTCCTCCCACGACATCAATAAAGGAGGCAAATATTTTTTCACTTAAAAAAAAGACTGAATCCATGGGAGGTAAAATAATTTGCCAGAGGCTGTTCATCACGTTCCTGCAGGGCTGGGATTCAGCTTTCCACAAGCACAGATGCGGTCTCCATCCCTGTTCCTGGCACCGACTCCTAAAACCCCTGGAATTTCCTAAGTGTTGAGAGCCATAAAGGTGTCTTTTGTTATGTTAAGGAGGTGACTTTTGAAAAGGACCTGGGGGTGGCAGCTGGTTACCAGGGGAACCAATCACGTGATTGGAGGGTTAGAACGAACTTTTGGTCCCACCCCCTCCCACATCCATCCTGGGAGAGGAGAGGGGCTCCAGGTTGAGTCAGTCACCAGCTGCCAGTAATTTAATCAATCATGCCTACATAATGAAGCCTCCGTACAAACCCAGAAGGACAGGGTTCGGGGGTTCTGAGAGCTCCCGGGTTGGTGAACATGTGGAGATGCCAGGAGAGTCGAATGCCCAGAGAGCACGGAAGACCCCCACCCTTTCCCCAGACCTTGCCGTTTGCATCTCTCCCATCTGGCTCTTCCTGAATTATATCCTTTGTAATAAACTGGTAATCTAGTAGGTAAAATGTTTCTCTGAGTTCTGGGAACTGCTGTAGCAAATTAACCAAACCCAAAGAGGGGATTCACTGGAATCTCCAATCTATAATCGGTGGGTCAGAAGCACAGGTGACAACCTGGACTTGTGATTGACCTCTGGAGTGTGTGTGGGGTGGGTGGGTGGGCGGAGGCAGTCTTGTGGGGCTGAGCCCTTAACCTGTGGGATCTGATGCTGTCACCAGGTGGAGAGTGTCAGAGTCGAGCTGAATTGTAGGACACCCAGCTGGTGTTGGGGACTTGCTTGCTGGTATGAGGACCCCTCCAAAACCCACACACAAACACACTGGAATTGGTACCAGAATGGACAGGCAGTGTCATTTAACTCTACTCTGAACAATGAAAAAATTAACACTTTTTTTTTTTTTTTTTTTTTTTTTCCGGTATGCGGGCCTCTCACTGTTGTGGCCCCTCCCGCCGCGGAGCACAGGCTCCGGACGCGCAGGCCCAGCGGCCATGGCTCACGGGCCCAGCTGCTCCGCGGCACGTGGGATCTTCCCGGACCAGGGCACGAACCCGTGTCCCCTGCATCGGCAGGCGGACTCCCAACCACTGCGCCACCAGGGAAGCCCCAAATTAACACTTTTTAACCCTCTCCCATTTTCCTTCCTCCAACCTCTAATTGTTGGTTGTATTTTTTTAGCTTTGTCAAGATTTATAAATATTTCCACAATAACCATAATACCTCCCCCCAAAACCTCTTATTTAAGTGGATGATTCAGTGCTTACTACTATTTGTAAAACTGTATTTTCTCCATTCCTGAGTTATTTTAATTTATTTCTTGGTTGGTTTGATTTCAATAAGAATATTCCCTGCTTGAGAACACCCTTCTGTTGCCTTTACAAGCTAAGGACAACGTGTCTGGGTATAAAATTACTGAGTCACAGTTCTTCTCTTTGGAGTTTGGTAAACATTGCTCCACTGTGTTCCTGCACTGATATTGTATGAATCCTTTTGCTTCCATGTTTCCATTGCTGGGTTTTATGTTCAAATACCTTTTTAAAAGGAAATAAAACCTCAGAATCATTAGACTTCTCCAATATTTGAAAAAGACAGCCTGTTGCCTTTACATACGAATGCAGGGAGAATCAATAACCAGAAGAAATCATCAGATATACAGAATATGTTAGGTAGTGATAAGTGTTAACAGAGAATAAAGCATTTAATAGATATGCCTCCTCTATTTTCTAGCACTGAATATTAATGTGGAGAAGTCTAAGGTCCTATTTTCCCTTTTAAATATTATTACCTTTCATGCCCAAATGCCTGAAAAATTCATTCTCCTTAATGCTCATTTAACTGAACTTAAAGCTCATTAACTGAACCCAAGTAGTTTTAGCATCAACGAAACTGTCTACATTTTAGCAGGAACATAGTGTACTCTCTTGAGCTGAAATTCAGCACTTCCTCCATCTCCAGGAAAGTTTCTTCCAACTTTGAATACTTTTTGGTTCCACTTGTTGATTTCTCCACTCATCCTTATGTTGGATTGTTTTTGCCCTCCATAGCTCTTACATTCTTTTTAATTACTTTACTTTCTTTATTCTATTTCCTCTGGGCCAGAGATGATTAGGGTCGGCTGTCCAAAACTGTCATTTCTTTGTAGGTCAAAATCAGCAATTTCATATGGTACAACCTAGTTTGGAGATTCATTAGAGCTTCAGTGGTAGCTGAAGTTATGGGAACGACACTATTCTCCCCTTGTGTCCTAAAGAAAAATCATTCCCATAAACTCCCATCAGAATTTGCCTTATGTCTCATTGGCTAAGACTGGGTCACATGCCCACCCCACTGACCAATCACTGTCAAAGGTAACAGCATGGACTTACTGACTTATCTCAGTCATGATTCATCCTATCTCAGGGCTGGATACTGGCCACCCAAACAAAACCAGGATTTGGGGTTAGCAAGGAAGAAGGAAGGATGGCTGTTAGGGAGGTGACTTAGATGGGGGTAGGTTTAGGTGACAGCGTGGCTTTAGGGGTCAGTGCTCATAAAGTTTTCTGGGAGACTCACACCAACAATCCAGGGTCAGGGAATGAAGCTTAACTAAACTTTCTGGCTCTTCAGAGGAGGCTGGTCACTGTCATGGATGAAAGGGATGAGGTCAAGGGCTCATAAAGCATGGGAGGTTCAGAAATAACATGAAGGAGCTGCATTTCTGCATTACTGGAAAAACGCTAGAAAGAAGAGACTGCATGTCTGGCTCTGCTGCCCCTTTAACTGGCCTCATATGAACCTGTTAAACAACAGATGAAGAACAAGAGTTTGGGGGGTTTTTCTGTTTGTGTTTTGTTTTGTTTTGTTTTTTTAAGGAAAAGCAATTCAAGGACTCAGTTGCGGAGGACACTTACTTCAAAACTCTTTTTTCCAGGGCAGCTGGCACCTTGGACATTTTTGCAAATGCAAAGACGGAGTCTTTGCAGTAGCTTTTTACTTTCTCACAGCAGCTCCCGAAAAGGGGAGCTGCCAGTGTGAAATGAAAAGACAAAGAGAGGCTTTTCCCTCTGTCTCCTGAGGTCCTTTTGGGGATCCTGATCTACTAAAAAAAAAGAGAGAGAGAGAGAATTTCCATTTTGGAAACAGGGCAACCTACTCTTGTGTTCACTAAACTCCCCAAGCCCGGATCCCCAGGCAAGCTCACCGCCTCCTGGTCTGTAAAATGCCAAGTTAGCGAAATCTCTGCGCCCTCAGATTTTGCATCTGGAAAGCAGGGGTGAATGCATCCCCTCCTGCCCTATGGGCCATGTGGTAGAGGATAAGTGAGGTCACCTCTGAGCCAGGGATTAAGTCTCCAATCCCTCCCTCCCCTCAAAACTGTTCCACAGCGCCCTCTCCAGCAGGAGCTCCGAATATTTTTAATCACGCATCCCCAGGAGGAAACCACACGAGCAGTGTCGATTGGGTCCTCCCGGAAGTGGATGCTGAGTTAGGATCGCAAGAGGGGGTGACACCTGTGACAGACAAAGGGGAGAGGAAGCAGGACCAGGCTGGGCAGATCTGAGGGTCTCGGCCAACCCACCGGGGCTCCAGAGCAAAGACTGCCTATTAGGGAGGTCCTGCGTGGGGCAGAAATGGCCAGCGCTGGGTCCCTGCCACGCTGAGGCACTGCCTGGCAGGCTGCCTCTGCTCAAAAGCAAAGATGGAGCCTAGATGCACACGTAACAGCTGGAGGCTGCAGTGGAGCAAGATCTTTCTGGAAAGCAGGTCCGAGCGCACGCCTCCACAGCGGTCGTGCGTGCATGCATGCGTGTGCGTGCGTGCGCGCGACACCCTAGGAAACAGACAGCCCCCGGCACACGGCCCGGGGGCAGCCCTCCCCCTCCTGCTGCCTGAGTCGTGTCCAGCAGCTGCTGATTATTCCTTAGACCCCCACGAGCTGCAGGGCCAGCTCTTTGCATTCCCTTGTTAAACACTGGAGTTGCAGTATCAAAACCCTATCGCTTCCGTTTTTACGACATAAACTCACAAAGGTCCGTGCCTAACTTAACTACATGCCGATCTTGTCCTTCTCTGGGTCCTGGAGTAAAGGAGCCACCAGGAGACAAGATCCCTCAGATCCTAAAAGGGGAGAAAGCCCTACTTTGCAAAACTGCCTCCAATCTGGCTCCACAATTATTTACTTCGCCCACGTGTTGAAAAATCCCCCAACGCGTGATTCTTTCCAGAAGGGTGTGGGAAAGGTCGCGCCGCGCACTCGGCCTCCAAGTGAAGCCCAGATACAACTTCCGGTTCCGGAGGTTACGGGGACTCTTCAGGTGTGGTGCTCCCAGGACCAAGGAGCCCCAGGTCACTCCCCGGGTGCTTGAGAGGCACAGGACTGTGTGCTTGACTCAGGCGCTCTCTGCTCTTTGCAAACGTAGAATGTGAAGCCAAGGAAAAGAGATAATAGAACACACAGATGTAAAACCTTGGGAGGAGAGTTTAATAGTTTGATAGCAGCGGCTGTACAGTAATTTTATCAGATCGTACGGAACACCGTGCTCACCTATGCTGGAGGACAAGTCCCCTGCCCCCAGCCCCGAGAGCAGATTTTTGTCTCGTTTGTTCATTTATCTTTTCAGAGAACTTGTCACTGGGCCTGACTCCCAATGCTGCCTGAATCCTGCTCTTCTCCTAGTATTTCAGTTTCATGCAGGAACTGAAGCATCCACAATAAAAATATGAATTAAGGAATATGGAGAGCTGCTCTTTTTCCTTCTCTTGTGCTCTAGAAAGTCTGGCTCCTTTATGTCTGGGGCAGGGCTGTTGTCCACAGTGACTTGGTTAATGTACTTGATCTGCCCGTCTTGTCCCTTGATGAAGAGCGGGCAGCAGAGACGGAGAGAAATCAGGACCTGTGCAAACGAGCACAGAAGCTCTTCCAAATGCCTCGTGCACACATACCCTCTGCCCCGCTCCTATTTTTAGGCCCAGAGCAGTGCTTCTCAACCAGGGACATTTTGTGCCCCCTCCTTCCCCCCAGGGGACGTGGGACAACGTCTGGAGACATTTTTTTGTATTGTCACAGCTGGGAGGATGCTCCGGGCCTCTCAGGGGCGGAGGCCAGGGGTGCTGCTCCACATCCTGTAAGGGCCCAGGATGGCCCCACAGCAAAGAATGACGCAGCCCAAATGCCAGTGGTGCCGAGGCTGAGAAAACTTGGCCTCCAGTAACACAACATGCTTGGCAGCTTCTTATCTTTTTGTCTTGTTGCATTCTTCAACTTAACGATGCAAAAAACCAAACACCGCACACACTTGAAAATGAAGCCTTTTGGCTGGCCCTCAGGCCCGTGGCATTTCAGGACGACAGTGGCCAGTAATAGAAACGGCGAAGCTGGGGGTGGCCTTTGCGAGAGGCATCTGGGCGGCCTCCTGGATCGCTTGGGAGCCTGGCTACAAGCTCTGATAGAGGTGACTGCAGTGCTGGTTTTCCGAGAGCCTTTTCCCTCAGTCACGCCGAGGACCTTGTATGCGATTCGCGGCGATTAGGTAGGGGCATGAATGTGTTTTCAGCCAGCCCGGTGCCCGTATCCCTCGCAGGTATTACTCTTCGGAACGGCCGCACAGTGTGCCAGGCAGAGGCCAGGGAGGGGCGTAGAGGGCAGCCCCTGACTTGTCCTTGACTTAGATGCTCTCTGCTCTTTGGGAACGCAGGACGTGCTAAGGAAGGGGAGCTGGTCTCTTGGCAGCTCTGATGGTCATACTCAGGGACGCAGGAACCCCCTGCAAATCTGCAGGCCTGGGAAGAAGAAATGCCTGAGAGCCGATACTCAGGGCCCTCTCCTGTGCTCATTGTCATGGAGATAAATGTTTCTGTAAGAAGAGTTTTTGCCCCCCCCCCCCCCCCCCCCCCGTGAGGGCAAAGACAGAACTTCTTATCAATCAGGCGACTCTAGGATACCCACCGTAGAAGAGAAACATGTCCTGGTTGCCTTGAGGGCCCTAATATGGGGAAAGACTCACTTCAATTTGAATCCATCAATTCTAATAAATTCACTCTCTATTCATTCATTGATGGTTGAAAAGATAATGAAAGTAGAAACAGGAGACAATTAAGAATTAAAGATATTGCTAACTTCTAGGTTTATACTGATGGAGCTGGTGTCATCTCATGATTGCAATGAGGTCATGCGGTTGGGAAAAGCCCCCTCCCTTTTTGACTGTCAGGCATCCAGGCATCCCTTCTACCAGGGGTGCCCCCGTCGTGTGGGTCTTGCTTCGAGACAGGCCCACCTGTGTTAGCAAAGGTGGAGACGCAGATATTTCTGCTCCCTGGTCGCCCCGGTGCAGGCAGAGGCATGTGGCCGAGCTGTGACCGCCTAGGTACTGTGCTGGGGCGAACAAATTCATGCCCACCGTGAACCTGTGAATGTGACCTTATTTGAAAATACAGCAGCCATACAGACACCCCTGCTTGGGACCTTGAACCCTGAGGGTGTGATACAGAGCCCAGTGTCGGAGGACTGGCTGCCCAGGTAAAAATGATACGAACTTTTGGTTCTTATTTCCTTTTCCTGCCCCACCAGGAGCAAAAAAAATCTGCTTGGTTTCATCCATTTCCCTCTTTGATTCTTTCGGAGTTTCAATCCCCCCGATAAACCGTTCCATGGGTGAGGATGTTTTTCGAACAAAGGGTAAGGCCATTCTACCCTACTGCAAACTCACCCAGGGCCAAATCCCAGGGCTGCTGAGTGGGCAGCACAGAGAAATGAACCATAGCTGATCGCTTCCGACTGTGGGCTCCGGGGCCAATTTCCCAGCCACTCTCCGAGTTAATTCTATCTCTGCAAGTGCTGTGTTGAAGACGGAACGTGTTTCCTAGGTATATACACCGCGTTCCATTTTTAACATCATGGGCTTATATATAAGGGAGAAATGGATTTTTTAAGTTGGGCGATCCCATAAAAAAGAAGCATTAAACAGGGTCTTTTGAATTTTCTTGGCTCAAGGGCGTGCTGCTAACTCAGCCTTAACTTCTTAATACGAGAAGTTTAGGGATGCATCAAACTTCATGGGCAAGTTGGAAAAGTGATTTCTCTTTTAATTCACAAAGCAGAGTGAATTGGCTGGACTTCCATCTTACACCAAACTTGGGTCAAAGACTGTCTCAACCGGAAACATGGACCGTGCCTGGGTGGATGCCAGGAACTGTGCCAGAGGCTGCGGTATTATTACCCCCATTACACAGTAGGGCAAACTAAAGCCACATGGCCGGTGTGAGACAGTTCTTGATTCGAAGCCAGAACCCACGCACTTAATTGCCCCTTGGTGACAAAAAGAGGGAGTCTAAGGGAGAATGGGGGAGAAAGATATACATCGTCAGGGAAACATTTGTACCTTAAACTTAGTAAGGTGTGTTGGGGGAAAGATCAATATTTATGTAAATCGGTATATGTGTGTACAAAGCAGCCTATTAACTGGGGATCTAGTCATGACCAAAGATACCACCTTACTTCAATGGACCAAAAGCATATTATATTTTCATTTTATTTAATACATCTATTTTCACTCACTAATACCATCTCTTTCAAAAGTATGAACAAAAGATCACTTAAATCCTTTCTTTATCTGCCGTTTCATTTATTTTTGTAAATCGAACAGACTTCTCCCATGACTTATAATGTCAAGAAGGATTTCTATTTGTATGAAAATGATTTCAGGTTTCATCTTGCTTAAAATGCATGTATTTCTTCATTTCACCACTATCATGCTCCTATTTAAATAATACAAATACCTCCCACTTTTAAAAAACACAGACTTTCCACTTGAGAAATACTTCCCACTTCACATATTGAAATTTGTCTTTAGAGTGGATCTGGGTAGCGCCTGAGGCAGGACATGGAGCCTCTCCTTTTCTAAACCTGAGTCCGGCTCCTCTGGTACCCCTTCTCCCCAGGCCTCACCCATGGGCCCTGTCTTCTGTCTGCTGGTCTGGCTGCAGCAAGGATCCTAAGTCCCTTTAGAAAGGATCTCTTACCCTTGATATCTGATCGCCTTGTCCTGCCTTCAGCAAGAATCCCTGCCCTTGATGTATCCTCTTCTATCCAACCACCCGCCCCGTCATTGACTATAAATCCCCAGCTGTCTTTGCTGTACTCAGAGTTGAGGCTGGCCTCTCCTTCACTGAGACAGTCTTGACACCTACAGTCCTAAATAAAGTCTTCTGTACTATTTTCACAAGTGTCAGAATAACTTTTTTTTGGCTGTGCCACACGGCTTGCGGGATCTCAGTTCCCTGACGAGGGATTGAACCCAGGGCCACAGCAGTGAAAGCCTGGAATCCTAACCACTAGGCTACCAGGGAACTCCCCAGAATAACTTTTTTTTTTTAAACAGGCAAAACATCTCACCAGTGAAAGAGTATTATTAATATAATGCAATATATTAAAAACCCATATATTTAAAAACCAATATTCAAAGTAAGAGTGCTCCGAGAGCATTCCAGAACACGCCTTCTTTCTCTACTCTGCCAGGTGGTCTTGTTCACGCCTACGGAATTCAGAGGGGATCCTCAGCCATTCTCCCCATGTCATTCCAACATAAGTCCCATCACTTCCAACTGGACCAACTGTTCTCCCCGACTCCCCCGCTCTGCTCCCTCCCCTCTCCAATCCACCAACACCACCAGTCACTGCCCCACTGAAAACTCCCCCGTGGCATTCAGAATAGTGGATACGTTCCAGACTTCCTAGCTCTGGGCCACCTAATCCCTTCCAGCCTTCCTAAACACATGCTATGTTCCAGAACCTTCCGGCCTTTCCATCTTTGCTCTTGACATCATGACATCCCGGAACGTCCCCAGTGCCAGCTCACACCCACCTGCATGTCTGAGCTCGACTCCTCTGACCTCGATCAAGCCCGCGCTGAGATGTGCTGTGGCTGCCTTACCTTCCCTGTGGGCGCGGGAGAATCACCAGCCGGGAAAACGTTTCATTTCTTCGCCACCCACAGCGCGCAGCCCGATGAACCGGACGTGGTGGCTATTCAGTAAATGCTCACTGAGCAACTGAACGAACGTCACCATTGCATTCAGCAGGACAGAAAACGCGGCCGGAAAAGTCTGAAAAGATTTGTTTTCGAGAAGGACATTTTATCCCTGCTTGCCGGGCCCGACGAATTTAAACCATTCAAAGCGCGCAGGCGCCCTCTCGTGGCCACAGGATGACAGTCCGTCACAGAAAAGAGTTTCAATTACGGAGCTCTGACACTTCCCACCTGGGGCTTTTCTTCCTCCCGACCAGAGGCAGGGGCGCAAAGAAACCACTCCCGTGAGGAACCCAAGGTCAACGCAAGTGGCTCAGTAGCTCACTCGGAGAATTTAGCTCCTCCTCACGCCAGCCAGGTAACAGGAACTGTGGCTCCATCGGGGAATGTGATCCCTCCCGCTTGAGAAGCCCACCAACTAATTGCGACGTGGGGACCTTGATTGGATCGTGGCTAAAACAAACCAGGCTAAAACAAACCCTGGCGCTCCAGTGGTTAAGACTTCGCCTTCCAATGCAGGGGATGCAGGTTCCACCCCTGGTGGGGGAGCTAAGATCACATATGCCTCGGGGCCAAAAAAAACCAAAACATAAAGCAGGAGCAATATTGTAACAAATTCAATAAAGACTTTAAAAATCATCCACATCAAAAAAATAAATAAATAAAATAAAACAGACCAGTAGGAAGAGGCACTTGGGAGAATCAGCAACAACAAAGACCTCGTACGCAAACGTTCCTTGCAGCTGTATTCATTAGCGACGGAAAAAAGAGCGAGCCCAAGGGTCCACCAACGCGTACCGGTGGTATATCCACACAACGGGATGATCCGCGGCAATAAGGAGGAAACTACTGAGACACACCCACAACGTGGGTGAGCATTAAACATCGTGCTGCTCACACCAGAGTGCACTCTCTTGAACTGAAGCTCCGGAAGAGGCGATGGTAGGCAAAATTGGAACAGGGGTTGCCTGTGGTTGGGCGGGCTTGACTGGGGCCTGGGGGAACTTTCTGGGGTGATGATAATGTTCTGTAACTTGACAGGGGTTCGGGTTACACAGATGTATGCATTTGTCTCAACTCATCCAATGTTACACTTAAAATGGGTGCCTATCATTATATATGTAAATTTTACCCCCAAAGGAAAAAAAAACGACAACAAAAAGATGCTAAATCTTACAAATGATGTCCATGCGGAAGTGTTTGGGGAGAAGAATACTGAGATCTGCATCTTGCTTTGAAAATACACTGAAAAACTAAGGTGGATTAACGGACGGAACAGAAAGATGGCTAGATGGATAGGTACATGATAAAGCAAACAGCAAAACGTTAATTGCAGGACTGGTGGTGGTGGATATGTATATAGATGTTCACTGTAGAATGCTTTCCACTTGTCTGATGGTTTGAAAAAAAATATGATAAAATCTGGGGTGGAAAGATATTGGGGGATATTTGAATACAGACTGAGCAGTAGATGACTGAATAAATACTGTTCATCTTCATGTATGATGGTGCTGCTGTGGTTAATAGGAAAATGTCCTTATTTTCAGAGATGCATATTCAAGTATTTAGAGCGAAGTGTCGTAATGTCTGAATCACACTTTAAAATACTCCGGGTTTAAAAAAATGAAGCTAAAATTGCAAAATGTTAATAATTGTTATATCCATGCGATGGATGTATGGGTGTCAATTATTCCATTTTCCTTCTTCGAAGTGTTTCACAGTAAAATGGAGACACGCTCTCTCAAGGAGCTTGAACTCCAACAGTGAGTGAAAGTTCTGTCCCCTTTCCCTTGTCTGCTCGCATTGTTATATTTTTCCTTTTAAAAATTAAGTCCGTGATGAGGATGAAGAAAATCTGTTAATAATGTGTAATCTGGTGATGAGCATCTCATCAGAAGGGAAGTGTAAGGAGAATGAGTGAATGGTAAGATAAAAGACAAAGTTAACAAGGAAGCAGGTAATGCAGAGGGAGAGGACAGGTGCCTGTGAGAAGGAGGGACTTTACCTGGTCCCATAATTCTAGGCAGAATATTTGCAAACATGCCCCCCCCTGGCTTTCTGTCTTGGTCACTGTCATTCCCCGGTATCTACCTCCAAAGTCGAGACCGAGATGCCGCTCGCCACATCCCATCAGCCACCAAGTCCAGGGTCTCCTGTCTCCTACATCTCTCTCTCCAGTTAACCTTGTGCCCCTCAGTGACCTCGTCTGTAAAATGGGCACATGGTGACACCTGCTTCCTGAGTTGTTGCCATGATCGAATACTATAGCATAGTGTGTCTGCTGCGGCCAGAATACACAACTGTGTGTTTCTTTAGTTCCCTGGCACACACCTCCCTGGCACTTACAGGCTGCTCCCAAGCTCTCTAAATATATCACCCAGATGCTTCAACTTCCAGCAATAACGTCTTACTTACAGTTTCCCGAACGCACGTCGTAACTTCATGCTCCAGGTCGTCATGTAAATCAGCAGCTCTCAAAGTGTGGTCAGCAGGTCCCCGTGGTCCCGGCATCAGCATCGCCTGGGAACTTGATAGAGACAAAAATTCTCAGGTGCCACCCCCACACCCACGGGATAAGAAAATCGGGGTGGGGCTCGGTGATCTCTTTTCACGAGTCCCCCAGGTAATTCTGAAGGATGATGAACTGTGAGAACCTTTGGGGTATTTCATCTCCTCTGCTTGGAGTATGCTTTCTCATTGTACCCGTCAAACTCCTATGCATCCCTTAAAGCCCTCCTGTAGGAAGCCTCTCCTGGATCCACAGCCCTAGATAAGGTTATTCATGCTTACCTCTGCACTAACGCTGTACCTCGATCCTACTTCTTCTGTAGGTGTTCTAGGACCCCGTGCTATAATTATTTGTTTGGAAGTCTTTCTCTCCAACTAGGCTAAACAAACGTAGTAAGGAGCATGTTTAATATCATCCTCTGTATTTCCAGCCCTTAGCAAGTAAGTGCCTTTCACTCAAGGCAAGTTCACCTGCTTGAGCTGCCTGGTGGCCCAACGAGCTGTCCAGGTGAAGGAGGTAACTCCCTAACTGATAGACCAGCGGTTTGAGATTCAGGATACCTGGTGGAGGTGTTTGCTTTGAGTGTACTTTTATTTTATTTGAAAATCATATATATCCATCCTCAATTTCATTTATAGGAAGAGTCGAATATTGGCAATGTTGTAACACCTTTAAATTTCTTCAATGCGTTTTCGGATTATCCTTAAGCTGCAATGATTTCCCTCCAAAGATGGTAGCACTTTGCTTTCAATTCAATCCAACAAACAACATGATGTGTGATGTGTGCACCCAGATGGTGGAAAAGACTGGCTGACATGCCTTTTGCAGGAGGTGTTGCTATTTACCAGAAGCAAGTCCTTGGCCAGGTTAAACTCTCTAATAGTAGTAATGACAGCCAATACGTACTGAATGCTCCATCTCTGCAAGGCCCTGTATTCATCTCCCTTCGGCTTTACAAGAGCCATATGCAACAGGTACAGATCCTATTCCCATCTTACAGATGAGGAATCCGAGGCACAAAGAGGTCAAGTAACTTGCTTAAAATCACGAAGCTAGGAAATAGGGGACCAGGATCAAAGCCAGGAAAAGTGCCTTCAAAATCCACTCCCACCGTGATGGGTTTTCGTTTTGTTTTTTTCTGACTCGGCATTCTAAATATTCCTCCAAGATGCCTTTCCTTTTTTTGGTTGCTTTTTTTTCACTGTGTTTAAATATACATCATGTTTGCCATTTTAGCCACTTTTAAGTGTATGGCTCGGTGGCATTAAGTACATTCACACTATTGTACAACCACCAACCGTCTCCAGAACTTTTTCATCTTCCCCAAAACAAACTTTGTCCCCATTAAACGCTAACCCCCCATTCCTCCTTCCCCAGCCCCTGGCACCCACCCTTCTACATTCTGTCTATGAATTTGACTACTTTAGGTATCTCACATAAGTGCAATCACACAATATTTGTACGATACTCAGCATAACGTCCTCAAAGTTCAAGCGTGTTGAAGCATGCATCAGAATTGCCTTCCTTTTTAAAGCTAGTAGCCCATTGTGTGGATGAACTCCATTTTGCTTATTTGTTCATCCATCAGTGGTCACTTGGGTTGTTTCCACCCTTTGGCTATTATGAATGATGCTGCTATGAACATGGGTGTACACACATCTGTTGGCGTCCCTCCTTTCAAATCTTCTGGGTATGTACCCAGAAGTGGGATTGCTAGATAGTATGGTAATTGCAGGAGACCTGGTTTCTTGCTTAGCTTTGCCCCCTCACTTTTGCAAGTCACTGAACATTCTTTCCAGTGTCCCATGCATAAAATGAAGATGGAATATCTTTTTCCCTTTGAATTACTATGACCATGACAATGATAAGTATATTAAGACAGAGATATCAGCTTCTAAACTATAAAGGTGGTTTATGAGTTCCATCTATTGTTGACTGGAGGGGGAGAAAAGGAGGCAAAGAAGGAATATTTTTTAACCACCCGTAACCTCAGAAGCTTTTCTGTTCTCCAAACTAAAATCTTCCCTCCTGGGCTGCTGCGCCATCTAACCAACTTTTTAGCACTCTTATATTTTTAGCAGAACTTTCTTTGGTCAAATAATGGTTACTGATGAGTCCTACAGGAAAATGAAAAGGGAAGATAATGTTAATCTGCTGACACACGTTTGGGATTTTTAGAGCCAAAAGAATTGCTTTATCAATAGGCTGTCTTATCAGAGATGATTCTTGGCATGCTTCACCAAGCAGTCGTTTAAGTGTTTTTTAAAAACATTGTCATTTGTGGTACGATTTACATGCAATGATCTGAGGCCCTGGAAGGAAACCCACTTTTTCAAGCCACAGCACAAGTGAAGTAATGGTTTGTAACTCAATGATGTATATGCTAGACTATCAATTTTCATTTTATATTATCTCAGAGAAATTGCCTGATGAAATCACATAATGCTTCTATTTTTTTTAATGCTTCTATTTTTTATAGAATACTACCTCTTGTAAACGCATGCACACACGCACACACAGTCTTCTTAGCATTATTAATTGTATCTTTCAATCTTTTAAATCAGTGATCACTGAAGGACGAGCCTAGATATAATTAACAGAACTTAGAAAGAATTAACTAAAAATATGAAACAAAGTAAATGGATTTGGGGCATAAGGTTCAACATTTAAATTAGATAAGAAAGGCATAAGTCAGAGAGAGAATGGGTTAAAACTTGGGACCATGAAGTTATATGACATTAATAGTGGTTGCTATCTTTTTTTTAAAGTAATTCAGAGAACAAGTGGGGGATGGCGGTTTTGGGGTCTCCCCTCCCAGGGGTAAAAATGTTTAGAAAGCTGCATGGAAATTGAGGACCCAGATGGATAATCACAAGGAACCTGTATCCCAGCTCCTGACCCTCCCCCTTTTGACCACTAGAGGGGGCCATCTGTGCATTTCAAGTCACATCGCTGCTTCATTTTCCAAAGCAAAATGACTCCATTTTAACTTGGTGGACCCCAAATAATCAAAGACTTAATTCTTGGCCTCTCTAGTCATGCAGCATAGAACTGTCAGGTTTTTAATGCTCAGCAGCTCTTATTTCTTTATGTAAAATAACTTTGGCATTTGACTCTGCCATGTTAATAAAATGTATCTCAGCAGGTTTACTTTATTAATTTTGTTCTAAAATGTATCAACTCTAGAAATAGGTGAGGGTGATTAAGGGGTACGAACTTCCACTTACAAAATAAATGAGTCCTCCGGGATGAAATGTACAGCATGGAGAATACAGCTGAAATTGTAATAGCTGTGCACGGTGACAGATGGTAACTAGACTTATCCTGGTGATCATTTTGTAATGTAAAGAAATATCAAATCATTATGTTGTACATCTAGAACTAACATAGTGTTGCAGGTCAATTATACTTCAATAATAAATAAATAGATGTTATCAACCCTAATAAAGGTAATAGCAACACTATTTTCAGTAAAAAGTAAATAACAAAGCGAATTGTTCTACGGTCTTAGAGGTTTTTTTGTTTTGAAAAAGGAAAATGAACATCTCTTACTATTTCTCGGTCTTAAAACATACCCCAAACTATCCAGAGAACATAAACTCTTCAGTGTATGATTAATATTCAACTATCCATGAGTGAAAAAGCAACTTCTAGATGACTATTCTTTACACAGAAAGAAAAAAAAAAAAAAAAAAGAGAACCCCAGGTTGGCTTTTTCCATCAAATGATTGGCTCTTTCCCAATCACCTACATATAACTTGCGTTTGCTCAAGGAATGTCAGCTAATTTGATTATATTATTCAAAACTAAATCATGGGGGCTTCCCTGGTGGCGCAGTGGTTGAAAATCCGCCTGCCAATGCAGGAGACACGGGTTCGTGCCCTGGTCCGGGAAGATCCCACATGCCGCGGAGCAACTAAGCCCGTGAGCCATGGCCGCTAGGCCTGCGCGTCCGGAGCCTGTGCTCCGCAACGGGAGAGGCCACAACAGTGAGAGGCCCACATACCGCAAAAAAAAAAAAAAAAAAAAAAAGTAAATCATGAAAAAAACAAAACTAAATCATGAAGGCAGATGAAATATCATTAATTCCAAAGCAACGTATCTATTTTATTATTCCATATTCACGGGGGTTATCCCAGTGATTGCTTCACCCCATCCGTCTGCATATTAAAATTGTGTCAATCCTCAGAGGCAGTTATCAGAGGGGCCCGAGGACTTTGGGGGACTTGTACGCTATTCTGTGCATGTCCTCTGAGAGTGTGAGAAAAAGGAGAGAGAAGAGACCCCAGGTGATGCTACAGAGCTGATGAGGATCACAAGCCATTTCGCTGCAGGGGTCCCTGATGACAGCGGCCTCTCGAGCCTCCAAGGATACCCTGTGCTGGGCACGTGAGGTTGACAACAGTCTGTGTTTCCCGGGCATCTCGAAGCCCAAGGATCTCTTGAGGATCCTGATTAGCACTTCCGCTGAGACGGAAACTCTTAATGCTGGAAAGAGTTATTCACACTCGGTCTGAGTTAGGTCGGCACCTTGGCCGACGTGAGATCAGAACACGGGGGGAGTCGGGAAAAGACCAGAGAATACCGACTGGCAAATGCCCTAATGCGTGATTGAAGGCTGGAGTTCACGGGCTCTGGTTTCTGGTCCCTCCTCTCCCCAGAATGACTGTCCTATAAATACTATTTTTGTTTATTCACCCAGGGCAGAAATCTCCGTTGGGCTGGTCTCACCTGATACTGTCGATAACTCAATCTCTGCAGGTGCATGGTCTGGACGGCCCTTGGACCTGGTCAGGAGGGGCCCCTGCCCTGGGCCCCACGCTTCAGAGTGTCCCCCTCAGACCCTCTCGGGGGCCACGGGGATGTGCCCACCAGGAGCCTTGCCTCCACACCGTGCTCCAAATATCCACACCGCCACCCCCACTGGATGTTGCTTCCCACACAGCCCAGGCCTGCTCTCAGGGTCTACGTGAGCCTTTCTTCCTGTGCGCCCTGCTCCAAGCGAGCTGCTGCTAGAGATACCCCCAGCCCAAGGACCCACAAAGGGGCAGCTCTGGGGTGGAGGTAGGGGATGGACAGCACTTGGACCGTGGGCTGGGGTGTCCACCCTCCTGGACCACCACGGCCAGCGTGGAACTCTAAGGCT
Source organism: Kogia breviceps (assembly GCF_026419965.1). NCBI lineage: Eukaryota > Metazoa > Chordata > Mammalia > Artiodactyla > Physeteridae > Kogia > Kogia breviceps. Next base: position 84,142,303 of record NC_081324.1, on the reverse strand, counting down.
GAGCGGGCTTTCAGTAGGAGAAGAGGATGTATTTTAGTGAACACTTCGTTAGCTTGATTTCTAACTTTTAAAGGAGCAGACACGTGGGGTGTGGGTCCCCATTTGTCCTCTTGCTCCAGGCACCAAACAAATTAGGGGCTGCATTAGCCAGGGCTCTCCAGAGAAATAGAACCAACAGAATAGAGAGAGATGTATAGAAAGAGACTTTTTACAGGGATAGGCTCAGGGGATTAGGAAGGCTGCAAAGTCCCGTGATCTGCCATCTGCAGGCTGGACACCCAGGAGAGCTGGTTCCAGTCTGACTCCACAGGCCCCAGAACCAGGAGCACTGGAGCTTCACTTGCCGGGTATCTCTGTACTCTGCCCAATGCCACTGCCACCACTATCGCCTCCAGGCACAGCCAGGGGCACCAGACCCTGCACTGGCTCAGCTCTGATGGGCAGTGCCATCCTTTTCTGCAAGATCCAAACACCACCGGGGGCCGCTGCCCCTTCGACACGGTGGGCACCCGCTCTGTGCCAGGCACTGAGCTGAGGCCTGGGCCATCCTATGAGGGACAGACTCTCAGTCATCCGTTCTGCTTTACATATGAGGAGACTGAGGCTTGGAGGTGAATAAACTTGTTTGAGGTCACACTTAGACGCGGTGGAGGGACCCTGAATCCAGGGAGCCAAACCTCTGTGGTGTTTGGGTACCACGGCCCTCCGGCCCCACCGATTCTCCTCACTTATGTAGCTCTGAGCCCAGCACAGAGGGTATTTTGTTGCTAAGTGGCTAGATCCAGGAGAGCCCTAGAGCGTGAACAGTTACCAGTTGAGCATCGACAGGGCAAGCCTCGTATCTGCCTCTTAGGATTTCCGCCTCATCCCCCTTTGAAGAATCCCAAAACACTAAGAGAATCCCGGAAAACCCAGACCACCCCCCAAGAGCTGTACCCCAGCGGGCTCTGCAGCCTACGGCTCTCGCTGCATCCCATCACCTCAGGGCAGCGCCGGGACGAGAGGTGACCTTGGCGTAGATGGTTGGCCCCAAGTCGGTCCAGTTCCATGTGTCTACCCTGGGGAAAGCGGTCCACGTGGCCCGGGGTGGCCCTGGCCTTGGTTCCTGAGCCCCACACAGACTTTTCCCAAGGTGCAGGTGCCCGGAAGCCCTGGATCTGATTGTTCTTGTGAACCCAGGCCCTTCTTCCCTCTCCCCGCTCCCTGGGGAGCACGTCACCAGGGCGTGCAAGCTCTCTTTACCAGCACAGCCTCCCTGCTCCCTGTGCAGCCCAAAGGGCTCCCCAGCCACCCCACTGAGGGTCTCCTGCACTCCCCCCGACACCCCTTCCGAGTGCTAGAGCCCCTTCTCATCCTTCCCCCTCCAGCAGGCGTGCCAGGCTTGGCAAATGAAAACAATACACGGCACTCGGTTAGATGCGAACTCCAGATTAACAATGAATAAACGATGAATAGGTTTTAGCATCAGTGGGTCAAATATCTGAAATTCAAATGTGACGGGGCATTCTGCACTTTACCAGGCAACCGTACCTAAGGGTGACTCCCCAGGACCCAGGGGCCCCACCCCCTCTGCTGCCCCAGCTGCCTGGGGACCTAACGGTGCTACATGTTGTGTGTTATCCTATTTTTCAAAATGACTCAGCGCAATGATAGGTGAGAGGAAAAGAACATACAACGGTCTTGATAAAGATCAAGCGTGTAAGTTCAAAGGCTTGCTTTACTTTTAGTATTTCTTATCTAATAGATGAATTTAAGTCTATGAAAATTTTTACTCATTTTGGTCTCATCCAAGATGTGTTCCATGATATACCATCGCTGCCATTCATCTCTCAACAGTTTCACTGGTCTTGATTTCCTCTTTAGCTGTCAACTTGAGGGAAAGGGGATGTTTTGCTTGTTCTTTTTTTAAATCTCCAAGTGGATAGGATTTTTGTCTCTTTCTCAGCAACTTTGATGTGTATGATGTTATAGTCAGAGAATGTGGCCTGTGGGATTTATGCATTTTGGAATCTGGTGAGATTTTCTTTCTGGCACGAAACATGGTTAGTTTTTAATGAATGCTCCAAGAGGGTTTGTTGGCACAGAGTTCACAGACAGCTGACAGTTCAAGTTTGTTAACAGTGCTGGTTGATTTTTCTTTGTCTAGTTGATTTGCAGATTTCTGAGACAGGAGGATTAACATATTCCCTGTGGTTGGGAATTAATTTCTCATTGTACCTCTAAAAACATAAACTGTATCTTTCAGAGCTATGTTTTTAGCCGAATAAATGTATACAACCATTTACCTTGGCAAATTATCCCTCTGATAAACTGATGCTTTCTACCTTGCATTCTATTTTCACTGGCAAGGCTGCCACCACTGGCTTTCTTCCTGTTAGCATCTTCCTGGTATGTTTTTCCATTCCCTTATTTTCAACCTCTCCTGTCACCTCTGTATTATAGGTGGTCTCTTGTAATCAGCGTGTACACATATTTGTGGTGAAGTTTATCATTCAACTTGAAAATGTCCGTAAACAGCAGAATTTAACCCATTCACGTTTACTACGATGAAAGCTATGTTTACATTCACTCCTGCTATCTTATTTTATACTTCTTTTTATTTCTTTTCCTGATGTTTACTGGATCGAGTGAGCTGTCTTTGCATGCAATACGTAGAGAATTCATTCCTCTCCAAACATGACCTGCTGTCAACAGTGACACTGTGTGGCCTCCTGGTCATCAGCGGAAATCTCCAGCTCCTTCCCCACAGGACATCAGAGGCAGGACTTACCCTCTGGACTAAGTCCCTGTAGGTCTTGAGTTTATCTCAGAAAAGGGAGAAGTGGGGGGTGGGGGGCATGCAGGGGCATTGGAACGCCAGGGTAAAAAGGATATTTGGGGGACAGACAGGATGAAGGCTCAAGGTGACTGATTTAACCATTAATAAGGAGTTATCTCCTGAATTTTGTATGCCAAGCAAGTGAAGTGGGACACAGAAATTAAACACAGAAGGACACGACACCAAGTGATGTCAATAGGTTTATTTGAGAATCTAAACACAACCCACACAGGCACTGGGGACCTTGCTCCAGTTTTACAGCGAGAATTGCCTTCCCCGCAACCGAGAGCCAGACTCAGTTGTGGCTCCAGCGCTTGCCATGCGTGGAGCCGACTCTTCCCACTTCGAGCCAGTCCCTCTCAAGGACCCAGCTGTTCTCACCCACACAAACTCTCTCACAGGACTTTTCTCTTGAGCATATTACATTACACTGTAACACGGCTTTGCACCGAGCCCAGCGTAACAGCACATATGCACACGCAGCTTTCACGTTACGCCAACAGCCTCTTCTTTCTTCACAACACAGCCCAAGGTTACTTTTTTTCCATTCATTACACCACTGCTCTCTGTTTGTCCCAGTGACCCACCACTGTTCTGACCTCTTAGATGCCCCTTTGCCCAAGGTCCCCGCACAATGAATAATCGTGTGGCTCAATCAGTGTTCTTTATCCATTAGGGTCCCAAAGTAAATAGGAAAGCCCGCCTTCCTAGAAAAATGTCTATACCCACAGACACACAAAACCCTGCATACACTTTAAGAAGGTTCTGGACCTCTCTGAAACCCATCTACAGATGCTAGGTTTAAAAGCTCTCCAAACATGGCACTCCTACCATAATCCATGATGCAGAGAGGATCTGGGCCAGGGCCAGCTGTACGAGGGAGGAGGGGGAGTCTCAGAGGTGGCATCGAGGGAGCAGAACTGGCAGGGCACACACACAAAACAGGCTGTAAAACGTATAAATTCACCTGAAAATCAGTAAGAGCAGCTTACATATGCTATTATTTTACTTTAAAAATGTATTTTATTTGCATATACCTACACCTGGACGATAAAAGAACTTTGGTTTAACCGTCACCTTCCACCGAGACCTCCGCTGACACGTTTAACACAAGGCCCTGGAATCTCTGGAATTGCTCGTGTGCCTCTTAATATTTTAAAATATAAATATAACATGAGGATGATTTTTTTTTAAATGTTTTCATGTCCTTCTGACCTCAGAATTACTCTGCTTTATGCACACCAGGAGTGGGAACCAAGGGGTAACACACGGAGGCCTCCCTGCCCGTAGGGTTTGGGGGACTCTGGCCTGTGGGAGCCGGAAGCTCTCCCAGAATTTCTGCGCGGCCCTCGGGGCGTACGTCTCTCGGGGCCTCCCTCTCCGGGCCCCAGCGTCTCTCAAAGTGCTTTACTTACACGTTCTGCCCCCTTCAGTTTGGACACAGCACCTGGCCCTTCCACCAGTTTCCGTAAGAAAGCCACTCAGACCAAGCATCCCAAGCCTTTTGGGAGGGATTCTGTGGTCATAAGGGTTCATACAGGAAAGTGTGCAACCTGACACCATTCTACTCAGCTGGGTCTCTCTCTTCGACTCCCTTTCCAAGTCTACTCTGTATTTTCTTGTCTCAGACTATCCCAGGAGACTGCAGTTCTTCGCTTTCTCACCACGTGGAACAATTCAGCCCTCTCCAGGTCCCACCCCAAACTGAAATGTCCAACCCCCCCACGGGGCTCAGCAGAACCAAAGAACTCCAAATAACACGATTCATCTTCCTTAATAGGCACCTGGGATGAATAGTAATTTTTCTGTTGCATTACTAAAGGCTAGGCACTTCATACGTGTTTACTTAGTCTTCTCAAATATCCCACAAGTTAGGTATTTTCAAAACCATCTTACAGACGAGAAACCTGAGATTCAGAGAAGTGAAGAAACTGAGTAAGGTCACAGAGTGAGTGCTGTATCACCTTCACGTTTCCTATCCCTCTTTATCTCAATCCATGTACCAACTCGGCAGTGCTACTTATATTTGCCTCCTGCCCTGTAATGGTATCAACCTCTTTCTCATCTCTTCCTCGGGGTTTGATTTTACCATTGAGTACTATTTCCATCTGCTGATACTCGCTTTCACCTATTATTTTCAAATTCCTGAGGAAAACAGCAGGTTGCACAGAAAGACTCACTTAATAATTTTAAATCTGGGGGCGGGGGGAGCGGATAACTGAACCAAGAGGTGGAAGGCCCCTTGGAAGGCATCGTGTCCAAGACTCAGGCAACACCAAAGACACACCCACAGCTTCCTCCAGATCGCCCGCGTCTGGCCTGGGCACCCACCTTCTCTAGAGCAGACCACTGCAGGCTATTGGGCTGACTTCTTGAAAGAGTTCTTCCTTAAGGTAAGAGACCGTAAAGATACAATCTGCCATTTACTCGGGCTCCCCATAGAAACTGTGAAGTCAGCCCTGGCTTTTCTCTCTCACACCCTAACTCCTAGCAGGCACGGGAGTGACCCAGTGGGAGAGCTTGAGCCACGTGTGACCCACGTGGGGTCTCTGCCCCACCCCACTCACATCGAAAGGGCCGTCTGGATGGCTTCCGCTTCAACCATGGAAGCGGAGCCTAGACTCGCCCCGAGAGGCAGGTGGACGCCAGACCCACTGTCAGAGACCGGTGCGCAGGGTCTGGGCCACCACTGCTTAGCTGTGAAGTGTCAGGCCTTAGCATGGGTGGGAGACAGCCATCAGGGACCAGAGCACAGCTTGCAAAGTGAAAGAAAGGCCTATGGGCACCATGCAGGTAATACAAATGACCAAAATGGGTGACACAGGGAACATGAATTCGTTGCCAACCTTTAAAAATCATTAAATTTTATGTAAAAATATGGATTGTTGGTTTTTCCTTAAAAGAGCAGATGATGCAGGACCCTTAAGCCTATATCCCACATGGAAACAAACAGCTACCACTGAGCAGGCGCTGTCCTCTCAGGAGGGCAGGCTTTCTCCAGTTTGCCAGACCTCACGACTCCTTTGTCAATTGCTTGACCCCTGGGCCAGAGGGTCCTCGCAACTTGGTTTGCTGGAGCAGTCCCAGTTTAGGCCTATTGTCCTTGTTTAAGTATTAACAGCATTGCCCCCTCACTGCATTATATGGTCACCTAGACATAATGCACAAGCCGCCACCACCACCACCACCCCCCACACACACACGCTGACCACTGAATTTACACAACCACATGTCAAGCACAGAACCCTGTTATAAAGTGATTTTATTAAATTGATTTGGACATACTGTAGGTCAAATAATATTTTCCGAAGATAACAATTATGGACTTTAAAGCTCGACATAAAATTAGTAGCTTCAAAAGTGTTAGTCATATCCCCCAGCAACAGCATGATAAAATAATTCAACTATGTAGAAATATAGAACTCTAGGACTAGCTGGAAACTCGGAAATCATTTAGCCTAATGTCCTCATTTTGTAAGTGAGAAAACTAGACTCAAAGATTAAGCGATTTGCCCAAGCTCACATACCTAACAGTAATACAGCTAGAAATCAAACCAATTTTTCCTAAACCTAAAATTCTACCAATGATATTTCAACTGGCTCTCTATCAACTAAAAGTCTAGGCTTTTCCCTAATGCTCCACACTACTGTGACATGGAAGTGTGTTAAGACACTACAGTAAATCGTAGTCGAGGAATTCAGGCCTGGAAGGGGCTTTATCAAATAACTAAGCCAGCCCTCTCTTTGCGAAAATGAGGAAACATGAGAAGCAACTTCCCAAGGGCTTGTTAACAGAGATGTCTGGATCAAAATTCAGATGGTAACAAATTTACCCACAAATCCCACCTCCAGTTTCATGGCTCACCCAGTAAGTTATGTGCTCCTTTTAAATCTCCTTTATGCATTGAGGTTTTAGTTATACAAAAAACCCTTCCAGTCAAACAGAAGAAATTAACTCAAATATGAAGAGAAAATCAAGTTTCGTTTCAGTTATTTCGATGTTTCGGGTAGCTCATTTCCCAACCTCTCAGACAGTGGACAGAGACCGCTAACCTGATCACCCATTTCAGAGCTTTCAAACAGCCTCAATTTCCCCAAAGACTTTCCTGAGCGAACGGACTACATGTGGGAAATCCACGACAATAGGAATGAGAAGGGAAACAAAGTTAAAAATTAGTTGTTTTTTGTTGTCATTGGGGACTTTTGGTCTTCTAAACATTCCTTGAGTTCCTCCACATGAGTTTTTAATACCAATCTAGCCAGAAAAAAAAAAAAAAAAAAAAAAAAAGGAAAAAAAAAAAGGCCTATAAATGTCAGGATACTGAGCAACTCAGTATCTCTCCCCCTCCCCGCTGCTCGCTACCCTCACCGCCGGCCGCCACCTCCTGCTCTGGAAGCTCCCCGGCGGGACCGTGACCCCCCTGCAGCCGCCCCTGTGCCGCCCCTGGAAAGGCCTCCCTGCCCGCTACCTACCGCTGCCCCCCACCCCACCCCCACTGCTCTAAATCATCACCCTAGGTTATTTTCTCCGTATCACTTAATCACTACCTCAAACTACATTATTTATTTGTTTACTTGCTTATCATCTGTCTCCTCCACCAGATGTCAACGCCGCGAGAGTAGGGCCCTTGTCTGTCTTACTCAGTGGTATTCCCGGTACCTGGCACAGTGCCTGGCACATAGGAGGTGTTCAATAAATACTTGTTGAATGAACGAAGAAAGTTCATGCCTACAAAGGAACTGACATGTGATCCTCAATAAAAAGGTATCGAGGACTCCTACACATTACTGCCCCCAAACCACAGAATCAGAGACTATTATTAGTGAGGCCTCCTACCATCCGCTTCTCCTATGGTCTCCCCAAGCTAGTAAGGGGCTCCCCTTGTTACCAAAGGAGCCTGAGAGGGCAATTCTGGATGGAGAAAAGTTCTAACTTTGCTTGCTTCTTCCTCCCTATTTACATTCAGCTATTTCCAAAAAAATTCAAGTTAAAAATATGTGATGTAGCCACTAGAAAATTAAGTCTGACTAACATAGAGACACAGTGATTAGCAGAATTCACAAAATTAAAGAAAAGTTCAAGGGCATGTATGTCTGCCAATGATTTCGCCAACAGACAAAGTAAATGGAAATTAGGAATCACCTAAAATCTAAAATGAAATTTAATGCCATCTAGGAAGGGGTGGATATTTATGGGTATTTTGGGGATATACAGGTAAAGTGAGTTCAGAAGTAACAGGATTTACGGACAGATACGTAGAGGCTGAATCGAGTGGTAACCTCAGAAATACCAACCACCAGCTTCGTGGGAGCCGGCCGTTTTTCAAACGCATTCACCAGTATGCTTGGATCAAGAGAAGGAAGGTCATGAGCTCCCGAAATGGGGGAGTATCTGGGGTTACTTTTAGGTAAAGCACAGACAGAGGTGACTCGGGAGGCTGGGCAAGGGTCATGGTTTCCTGTGTAGTGTTTCAACTACAGAGGCATCACGCCAGAACCCCAGGAGACGGACACCCACGACTGGGACCTCACAGCCTGTCCTGGGCAAACACGTGGAGGGATTCCAGATTCAAAGCCAAGCTGTGGAACACACTTGGCATGAATCCAGAACACCAACCTCGCACGTGCCTCTCGGAAAACAATGTTCTGCTGGGGCTTTTGCTGTAAAAATTTCTTGGGTCAATGTAGGTATTTACAGGGTTTTCCTTCCTAGTGGCACTTACGGGTTTTAAGATGTTTTATCTCTTAGCAAATCACTTTATATAACTGATATTTTGAGATGGTTTCTCTCCTTTGTGTGCACCCTCTGGTGGATGCAGAGGCTGGTGCTCTGACTGAAGGCCTTCCCACACTCATCACATTTGAAAGGTTTCTCCCCCGTGTGCACTCTCTGATGGATGCAGAGGCTCGAGCTCTGGCTGAAGGCCTTCCCACACCCACAGCATCTATAGGGCTTCTCCCCGGTGTGCACTCTCTGATGGATGCAGAGGCTCGAGCTCTGGCTGAAGGCCTTCCCACACTCATAGCATTTATAGGGCTTCTCTCCTGTGTGGACTCTCTGATGCATGCAGAGGCTAGAAGTGTGCCTGAAGGCCTTCCCGCACTCTTCACATTTAAAGGGCTTCTCTCCGGTGTGGACTCTCTGATGCATGCAGAGGTTTGAACTATTGCTAAAGCCCCTTCCACACTCACTACAGACATAGGGTTTCTCACCTGTGTGAACTCTCATGTGAATCTGAAGATGCGAGCTCCAGTTGAAGGCTTTGCCGCACTCGTAGCATTTATAGGGCTTCTCGACCGTGTGGATTTTCTTGTGTCTATTGAGCTTTGTCGTGGTGCTAAAGTCCTTCCCGCAATCATCACATTTATACGCCTTCTCTCCCGTGTGGTCTCTCCAATGGATATGGAGCTCTGACAGATGAAAGAAACCCTTGTCGCACTTGTCACACTTATGGGGCTTCTCAGCAGTGTGAACTTTCTGATGCATAAAAAGATCTGCTCTCTCAGAGAAGAACTCCCTACACATGGGGCACTTGTAGATCATGTTTCCTATTTGGTATCGTGATTTAGCGGAGAAGATGTCCTCACAACTACCACAGTTACAGGGCTGCTATTTCACAGAGCCTCTCACTCGGCCATTTTGGCGTTCATCTCAGGCTGGCTCGGGTCGGGAGGCTTAAGGCCGGCCTGAGCTTCTCCCTGCCTGTCTTTCTATGGAAGGTCTCTCCCTGCATAGTGCTCCTCACTCGGTATTATTATTGATTAGAAAGTGACATTTACTTCCACGTGAACTCTGTAACTCGTTAACACAGAACTTTCTTTGAGATCCTGAGCTGCCAACATTCCAAGGGGCTCCCAAGGTAGAAACCTTTGCGTTTTTAAGCCCCTGGAATCTTCCTCTTGCAGAATAATCTCGTACGTCTCACTTGCAGGAAAAGGCCTGCACAGCGTCCCCTGTAGCCAAGGGTGCGATACTGCGTGCTGGTCTCGGTCACCAGGAGCCTCCCCTTGCAGAGTCACAGTGACATCCTGCCTCCTGCACATCAGACAGGAGCCTCCCAGGAAGCCAGCGCCTTGGGTCCAGGTGTGTCAGTCCTTCCTGGTGAGGATTCCCTACGCAGGTGTCACTCCGGCAGTCACCTGTAACAGAAACATAAATACTTACACTGAAAATGCCTTTCTTGTCCAGAAAGTTGCTATGGATTCCATAATTAATTTTATAAACGTGACAGCAGTACCACAGACCTTTTTCGATCTTGAGGAGGGAGCTCTTGTCTTCCAGAGACGTGTCTCTTGGATTTGCAGGTCTGAAGAAGAGAATGTGTAGATATCATGCTCCTGCTCATAGCCCAAGTACATAATCCAACTACAAGCACTTACTGTGATTATCTGAGCACCACCAAGGGAACGCTACTGAAAGAGAAAGAAACCCTCAGAAGGCCTACGTGTGAGTATGAGAAGCAGCTGCCCTGCATGAAGGCACAGGAAGGAAAACGCGCTCCACGTGGAACTTCAGAAGGGAAAAGGCTGCTTCTGGAGCCGAAACATAATATTGAGTCACCTCCCAATCCACAGAAAGAATAAATATATGACAGCATCGAATGTCATTCCCTTGCTTAACTGTCCTCCATGGTTTCCTGATGTACTGAAAATCCAAACCCTTAACCTAAAATCCAAGGTCCCGCATGACCTGGCCCCCAAGCTCCCCGACCTCTCGCGTGGCTTGGTGTGTCAGCCGCCTCTCCCCGACGTAAAGAAGGCCCCTGGCTGAGGCTCTCTTTTAACCTCTTATTTGACTCCTTCCAAGCGCAGAGCACTTGTAATTATCTTACTGTTCTGTGTCCCGTACAAGATAATTAATGTGCCGGGAGGGAGGAGCTCTGCACGTTGCTCGCTGTTACATTCTGGCAAAGCAGAGGTGGGGAGGTGTTTCAGTTAGTACTTGCTGAACGCATCCACAGAGTACTCTATGACACCTCCTCTCTCCCGCAGACATGGCCTGCTTTCTTCTGGTACAGCAGATAAAGGTACATTTCCCAGTGCCTTATTACCAGGCTTTCGATAACCAACATGGGACAAAATATATACCAAACAGGAGAGGAAACAGAAGAAAATTCCAAAATATTCACCCTGAAATTTTCTGAGGTTTAGGATGCCTTAGCCACCCTTTCATGTCCTTTCCTTTATACTCAGTAAGTGATACTTCAATTAATTAATGAAATTAACAGATCTGAAAATAACACTCCCCATAATATGTTTTATACAAGATAGGGTACATGAGAGATTGAGGCACTTTCTTCAACATTAAAATTGCACAATAAATTGCACTGTTTCTAGATGGAAGTGTTAGAATAATGAAATTCAACTAGATAACCAAAATTTCAGCAAAAAAATATAGTCAATGTCTGAAAAATCATATATGCATCTATCCTCTGACCCAGTAATCACACTTCCAGAGCTCTATCCCAAGATATACTGCAAAATAGGAAGGACTGATGGCCCAGTTTATTGAGGCAGTACTTGTCACAGCAAAATTGCCAGTAGCCCAAGGCCCGTCCACTGGGGAGGGGCTGAATCAACTATGGGACTCCATCCAGTGAACTACTGCTTAGCCAGTTAAGAAGGGGAGTGGGGAAGAGCATGATGTACTGGTGTGAGTGAACCCAGATAACACTGTTCAGTAAAAACAAAAACAAAAACAACAAGGCACAGAATAATAGCTCAAACATGCTATCTTTTGTGCAAAAAAGGAGGGGAATATGAATTATTTAAATATTTCTTTACAGGATGTATAAAAGTAAACATGGAGAAGGAGAATACAAAATGAATTTTTTTATTAAAGTATAGTTAATTACAATGTTCTATTAGTTTCAGGTGTACAGCAAGTGATTCTGTTATACATATATATATATTCCTTTCCAGATTATTTTCCATCATAGGTTATTGCAAGATATTGTGTATAGTTCCCTGCGCTATACAGTAGGTCCTTGTTCACCTATCTTATATATAGTCGTGTGTATACGTTAATCCCCAACTCCTAATTTATCTCCCCACCCCCATTATCCCCTTTGGTAACCAGAAGTTTGTTTTCTATGCCTGTGAGTCTATTTCTGTTTAATACAAAATGAATTTAAATGGGAAGAAGGAGAACAGGATGAAGTAAAATTTCTCTGAATGTAACTTGCGATGTAGTTTTGACTTTGGAGACATATGAATGTTTATATATTCAAAAAATACAATTAAATAAAAAAGAAAAGCAATCCCTAAATTTTGAAAACAAAATGAAAATGAACCTTAATTTTCAAGCTGGTGACATATCCACAAATTACTTCTAAGTACAGCAGACTCGTCATACATACTCAGAGGGATGTTCTGTTGAGAAATAAAGCTGCAAAGAAGTCAAACTTCTTGCAATAGTTTAACTTAGTTATAATAACGGTAGTGTTTTTATAAAGTAGGATAATGCAAATAAGTCATTACAGTAATGTTGTTAGGAACCAAGATTCAAAGTGAAACGAATGAGATACAAATATAAAATCAAAGGTAAGGAAAAAAATCCTATAACGTAAAATTTGACTTAGAAACATCAGTTTGAACTCATGGCCTTTTTTTTTTTTTTAAAGCTGTCCCTCAAAAAGGCCTGGAAGCAATGACAACCGACAACAATGGTCCCTTTCCTTATAGACCTTTTTCACCATATGGCACAGGGATCCTTGCAGAACACCTGGTCTCAAGGGCAAGAGCAGCACTTTATAAAGTGAGCCTGGGATACCTTGTCATGCCAGAATGTAACAGAGTCGTGGCAAAGGAACACAGATGCCAATTTATGAAGAGACTCCTGCTGGCCCAAAATGAGACAACTAAGCATCAGAAGGAATAATGAATGCAATCCACTGAAACACACTAAATATACAAAACCCCCGAGTTCACAAGGACGACAAGGGTTGGGGAAGAGCGGAAAAAGAAAGAGAGGGACCGACAGAGGCAGAGAGACAGACTCAAGGCACTAGACTAAACTGAAAGTTATAGGACACCAACTTTTACCTTTTTTGACCCTTGGCAATTAAAAGGAAAGAATGAAAAATCCTTCGTCTATGAACTATCTATCTTTCAAGACGATGCAACAATCCAGCCAGTAAACATGCAACCCTAATGAAATGCCTGATCCAGACCACGGTAAGAAAGGGGTGAAAACATCAGATGAAAGGCTGATCAAGAACTTTTTACATTTTGAGGATCTGGCTGTCAACCCCCGAACCCACCAATCCATGATGTCAGCGTAACTCCAAGGGGCAACAGGAAACACACAGCGTCACCTGAAACATTCCTGCCCAACACGCCTCCAGGACTCATTTTTATTTGAAGGAACTAGGAGGGCTAGAGGAACTACCAGGATACAAGCAGAAAAATATCAAAATGTGAGGCAGTCCACAGGACAGCTACCCATTTCTGCAACAAGTAAATGGCATGGTAAAAGGTGGGGGGAGGGCTGCTCTAGATTACAAAGACTTGAGATAGAACAACCGTAACAGCCAAATGTAACTTGAAGACCTACCTTCTCCGGCATCTGATTCAAAGAAGCCAGCTGCTAAAACGGGACAACTGGGGAAACACCATTAGGGACTAGGTATCACATCACACAAGGAACACTGCTCACGGTATCGGTGTGATAATGCCTTTGCAGTTGTGTAAACAAATGTCTGCATTTTTTGAGATTTATACTGAAGTTTGTAAGAATGAAAGGACATGATGTCTGAGATGTGTCTTAAAATGCTTTGGCCAAAATAAAAACGACAGACAAAGCAAATGAGGGAGGACTGTTGTAACTGTTGCTTCTAGGTGATGGATAAATGATGAATAAGCTCATCTATCTTCCTTTGTGTATGTCTGTAATTTTTTATGATAACAAAACGGGTTAGTGTTGGGAAAACATTCTTTTCCTGCTCCTCTTGCAATGACAAAGTGACCCCAGAACCCGGCCCACCGCACAGAGGTGCAGCTGGACTCAACAGATGCAATCCTCCCGCGGCTGTGACTCCCCAGCCAATCCTGAGTGCGTGAGAACGTGCGCATTGCGGATGTCCCTGGAGAGCAGAGGGACGCGGCGCAGTGCTGCACGCCGCTCCTCCTTCCCTCCTGAGCTCGTTAACCGAGACGCCATGTGGTTCTCCGGATGCCCTCCCTCAGAAATGAAGCAGTGAGGGTCAAGGCATCCATCCGGACTGGCCTCAGGAGAGGCTGACTCTGCTCAGAAGGGTGGAAACGCCAAGCTCAGCGATGTGAAACTCCTACGGTCGTCGTGCATGAACTCCCGCCGCCAGAGCCTCTGGACGAGGAGTCAGGCACTGCCCTTCCTTCCAGGTAACATGCCTGGACACACATGTAAGTCTCACCGCATGAGGGCAAGCTACACTCTGCAGGAAAAAGCTCAAGCAAAAGAACCTCCAGCACATCTGCCATGTGAACAACCAAAACCCAAAAGAAGGACAAACCACCACCAAGGATCCTCATTGTAGCCTCTCCTAAAATAGCACCTGCCTCACTGCTTCCGTACATACAAAGGAGACTGTAAACACAGCGAGCAGGTAGATGCCACAGAATTCTACAGATCCCAAGGGCACCATGTCCCCAAGATTCTCTCACTCAAGATGATGTCTCCTATCCAACGTCCCGTAAGAGCTTTCAAGGGGTCAGCCCACTGTTTGACTGTGAGGCCACCTGGGAGACCTGAGGAGGAAGGAACCTTGTACTGCGGTCACCTGGCACTGCCACGGGCGATGTCCCATCTCTCCACGAGACCTCAGGGGCACCCTCAGCAGTACAAGCCTTCAATTTATATTTGAGGAGAACGTCTCAAACAGGAAGGTTAGAGTCTGGCTGAGAAGTGACAGGAAGAAAGCTTCAAGGAGCCCATCAGCCTCAAGTCCCCACCTTCCATGAAAAGAGCCCTCTTCTCTCCCTGTAGTTTGTTCATTAGCAGCTTTGCCTCATCTAAACCTTGTGACACCAAACAATACCTGAATTTTTACCCATCTCCTGGCACAGTTAAAAGTGAGGGGGCTTCCCTGGTGGCGCAGTGGTTGAGAGTCCGCCTGCCGATGCAGGGGACACGGGTTCGTGCCCCGGTCCGGGAGGATCCCACGTGCCGCGGAGAGGCTGGGCCCGTGAGCCGTGGCCGCTGCGCCTGCGCGTCCGGAGCCTGTGCTCCGCAATGGGAGAGGCCACAACAGTGAGAGGCCCGCGTACCGCAAAAAAAAAAAAAAAAAAAAAAGTGAGGGATCAGCTAATAAACAATTGTGGCTGATATGCGAGGAAATAAAAAAAATGAGTCCTAAATACAAAGAAACTATGTCCTGAGAGAATAAAAGCTCTGGGCCCTGGCATTGGAAAGGGTCATCTGGAAACGGAGACGCAGGATTAATGGGCCGGGAGAACGGAGCTGTTGCCCTTTGAGGGCTGATCAGGCCAAGAGCTCTATATTCTAGATGCAGATTCAACCACCACTGTGCCCAGGAGGTAACACTACTACTAGTGCACTGTGGTCTGAGGCACCGCATCTGCTGCAGTAGCCTTGAATTTCCTTGCAGGCAGATATGCCTGCAGGGAGAGGAGCCCACTCTGGTCAAACCTGCAGGGGGCAAAGGTCAAGAGGCAAGTACAGAGTGGGGACGCTGATTTTCTCTCCGAATTTCGGCCTGAATCTGTTGCAGAACTTGAAGATAACGGTCCCTCCACCCTGGGAGGAAGCTCACGACACTGTGCTGGGGAGGAAGATTCTGAATGTAGATTTTGAAATAGGATAATTTAAACTACTTCTGTATACACCTTTCACATATTACTCTCTTTTACACAGCTGTCCCCAAAATATGATTCTGCATAGGAAAAATGGGTGAACTAGTTTTTCACAGATTTGTTGTTAAAATGATCCGATGCTTACAAAATGGAAGGACGCAGGCTGCACAGGGCAGGTGTTGAAGAACAAACAGAAGAGCGGATGAGCAGGACACTGAGAGTCCTTGTCCCACGGGGCCCTGGTGCTGGGCCGACGGGAGGCGTCAGTGTGGCTGCCCTCAGAGGGAAACCAACCACCCAACACAGAGGCACAGGTCGGGAAGTGGCGACCAGCAGATGCTCCAGAAGGCTGACTCGGATCTGGATCACACTCAGTACAGCCTGGATGTGGAATCAAGACGAGCCACCCTGACCCAGCAGGAGAGGAATCCAGTCACACTCGTCAAGGAGTCGGCAGCCAGAAGCCTCGCCCTCAGACTGCACATGCGCACCAGGCCGGCTGCTGTGCTGTGCTGTGCTGCAGGCCCTTCTACAGTATTATGGTTCCTATAAAGCATTGGATACAAATAACCCCACCCTAGAGCAGCAGACTCTTTAATACATCAGTTAAATCTATGTCAAAAGAGATCAAACTAACTTCCTATCTAGAACCAGATCTGCCAGAACATGTGGTTTATAGTTCTGTCACTCGAAGGGATAAGGGCACACTTTCTGGGAAAGATAAAAATGAAACAGAATAGGAAAGAAGACATTCCTATGCCTCCAGCCTCAACCAAAAACCCCACCACCACCTGCAGTGGGCTGCACTGGCCATGTGACTCATCTCCCCCACTTGCAGAGCAGGCATTGTGTCGTGGGGCCTGGAGAAGATTCTCACAGATAACCCAAGTGCCGTCGCCCAGCTGGTGATGCCTCGACTAGTCACTGTGAAATATAAAGACTCCAAATCAACTTCCAGGTCTCTTAATTACTGGGATGTGTTTTACAGGAAGAACCCGGTGTTCCCAGTTACCCTAAGACATGTTGGTTCATGCCATGTTGTTTACTGTTTGACTCATAAATGATACTCAAGAGAATCCAGCTCACCCAGAAGCAGGCCTAGAAGAAGGTCGTCATTGATGCAACAGTCCTGGAAATTGAACTCAGACGCAGGATCAGCACATGCATGCATGCAGGCAAACGTTCCACAAACATTTAGCACCCAGCATTTGTCAGGCAGCAGGCTACACTCTGGAAGATCCTATGAAGAACAACACAGCCATGGCTTCTGCATTCGTGTGGTTCACAGTCTAGGAGGGGAAGGAGACAGGCCCAGCATCGTGCAAGAGGTGCTGTGGCCGACCAGGCCCCAGGGACACAGCTGCACGAAGGGGGGCATCCTAAGTAGTCTTTCGTGACAAGGAAGACTTCTAGTAAACTCTACTTTTGACTGAAACCGAAAGGACGAACCAAGTTAACCACGAAGGGGAGGACAGAGGGTCTTGGCCGAGAGAAGGGCAAGTGTCCAGAGGCAACCAGGACGACCGAGCCTAGGAACACACGTTCAGCATGTGGAAGGCAAATGGGGGCTCTGCCCCTCTCTTACCTCTACCAGATTATGACGTGAAAGGACACTTCCTTAGAATAAAACTCTAAGGTTCACCATCAAAGGGGAGTGGGCAACAGTGGAAAAGAATGTTCCGTCTGGAAATGAGAGGGGAGGCCTTCTAACTGATTTGTAGCTTCTGCAGTGGCCACCTCAGCCGTAGGAACCCCCCTCAGAGCGTGGCCCGTGAGGGAGTGTGGCTCATTCCCACGGGACCAAGACACAGCGTGCCTGCACATCACAGTGTGGAACGGGGTGGAGAGCATACAAAACTCCACTCACCCGTCCCTGCCACTTCCCCTTCCACAGCAACTGTGACTCCACATCTCCTGAAATCATCATAAACCCTGCCAAAGGATCACCTGCTACAGCAGTCGGAAGGCTACATGCCCAACGGGCCAAGAATGTGAAGAAGCTCCAGCCTCACTCAGAAGTCCTGATCGCTAGAAAACATTCCAAAAAGAAAGAAGATTCCACTCTTCCTCTATACACGTCAAATGCTATGAAGACCTACCGTCAACCCGACAGCATGATCCTGAGAGCGTGAGTCTCTGTGCAGCGCCAGTCCCGTGTCGCCAGCTGCCCCCACTCCTTCCAACGCGCAGCCCACTAAAAGCCGCCTCTCACCCCGAGAAGTAGCACTTTCTGCCAACCTTTGCTATCCTGCAAAACACACGCACTTTCCAGCTCTTCCACCAACAGTGTGACTTTAAGCAAGTCACTTAAGCCTAAGACTCAATTACCTCAAAAGTAAAAGAGAAATGATAGTCGTATCTATCTCAAGGGGCTGTTAGGAAAATGAAATGAGACAATGCACAAGCCTAGGCCCCATAAACTCTCCCCCTGTCCTTCCCTCAACTCGTTGAGCATCAGGAAGGCACGCTGTTTACTGGAGGGTGGCTTCAGGAACCTACAGTGCTCGGCCGTCAACCTGTCACCTCCCAGCGTCCACACCCTTTCCTGACTGCACGCTCACTTCCTGTTCGGGATCACCTCTCCCTGTCTACGCGGCACTGACGGGCCAATAAATCAGGGGGCTCTATCCTCCCACAGTGAAAACCGAGTCCCCAGACCTTCCTTCCCCTCCTGAGTTGGGGAAAATGCTAATAAATACTGGCTACAGAATGACAAAGAAATTCTTTCCCCTAAAAATTCCTCTTTTATCCAATTTCCTAGCTCAGAGTAAGCTGGGTTTGCCGTGGTATCCATCTCTTCCTTCTCCTCTGTCCCTGCTACGCACAGAAATGTTAAAGTATGCTCTAAAATACGTCCTTCACATTCTGTTTTCCTCACTCACTCCAGGTTCAAGGCCTCTCCTACAACACACTAAGCCAAGAGCCTGACAAACGGCCTGGTTCACCTTAAAGCCATGCTCCAGCAAGGTGCGAGAAGTCAGATGCCTTCTGGGGTCCGGTAGGGAATATAACCGTGTGCTCTTGTCCGGCTTAAGACATCAGGGGCTAGGGGGCCCCTCCCACATACTCCCCTTAAAAGCATTCATTCCTACAAATAAAACGTCAGCAGGCTGAAATCAGACCACCAGCCACAAGTTGAGTCTCTTGCAAAAAACCCAACTTGTGAGCACGGGATACTGAACTACTGTCCAACCTCGGGAAGCTCAGTTCTTTCCAGTTACTGTCGTAGACCAGCAGTCCTCAAAAACCAACACTTGGGGGTTCCAAAAACGTCATGAAACAAGATCAAAATGATTTTCAAAATAACAGTAAGATGTAGTTTGCTTTTTTCCCCACCTTGCTGACATTTGCACGGAGGGTGCAGAAGTACCGGCTGGTAAAACTGCCAACTCCTCAGGCTCCTCACACAGAACCCTACGGCAGAGGCACCAGGTGATACTGGTAGTCAAAGTATTCTTCACCTCCAGGGGCTCACAGCAAGCAAAAGTTTCACTTAAGAATATCCTTGAAGAAGCAATAAAAAAATAATTTTACTAAATCTAGACCCTTTTATTATATTTATTACATTTATGTTAAACATGTTATGTTCATTACTCATTACACTGATATGAAATACATACAAATATATTTTTAATGTATATTTATCATATTCTCGATTAAAATGGAAGCATACCAGGTCGCACAGCCAAGTGCGAGGGGTGCCTACAGGAAAAGCACTTGTATAAATGTGACTGTCTGAGCTGCAAGCTGAACCGCCTCTTCTTTTCGACAGAACACCACTTCTCCTTGAGCGACTACAAGCTTGCTATGCAGCCCTGGGTGCCGGGCAGGCGTCTCAGACAACAGGAAACTGACGGTATTTATTGCCAACTGTCAAATCCGAGCTTCCAAGTGAAAACTGGGATTCTGGAAAACTGTCACCATGAGCTCTCCAGCTTCCTGAGACTTGAAGACTTTTCTGATGAGACTGACGGCAACACTAACCATGAATTTTCTGATATTACAGGTAATGGAACATATGAACATTTTCAGGATCTGCAAAAAGTGAACCAAAGTTGCCCAAATGACCGATGTGGCAGGTGATAAATCATTGTGGTTTAGTAAAAGATCTATTCAAAGTACAACAGAGACCAGGGATTTTAACATAGCCCAGCACCAAAGGTTCACTGATAGGATTGGACTGCACATTGCAACTAACCCGTAGGAACCTACCACTTGTTAAGTTCTGGTATCGTGTCACAAATGAACTCACAATTACCTGAAAAGGCTATTGAAATCCCTTTTTCAATCCTCTTGTCTGTGAGGCTGGATGTCTTCATCTACTTCGGCTAAAACAACACACTGCCAGAGATGGAACACAGAAGCGGATGCAAATATTGCCACTCTTCCTACTAAACGTTTTCTTGTTTGAGAAAATAGCTATTTTTCATAGAAATATAATTCGTGTTAACGTGTAATGAGTTTGTCATTATTTCTTAATTTTTTTGTAAAATTTTCGTCTTCATTTGTATTGTAAGTATCAATGCCTATAACCTACAGAGACAGAAAGCTCTTTGAGGTCCTTAAATAACACTTCTTAAAGCGTAAAAGGATCCAAAGACCAAAAAGGGGTTGAGATTCCATCTCAAACCGACTTTTTCTTTAAAGCTGAAAGTATGTGAACAAACTGTAAGATGAACAGTTACTTATAGCTAGTAGTTTCCATCATCAGACATCATTATTCTGGTTATAAAAAAAACACCCTCCAAATCCCTCTACAATAACCCCAAAGTCAAGTTTTGTACATGAGAAGACTAAAAGATGAACACTACAAGAAATGACTCTTTACCCAGAGAGACGTTTTATAAAGGATTCAGAAATTATCCCATTAGGCAGAAGCCACTAATGTGTTCCTCTAAGACCTTGATTTCGGTTCCAAGGCCTTGTGATTTTTTTTTTTTTCGGTGCGCGGGCCTCTCACTGCCGCAGCCTCTCCCGTTGCGGAGCACAGGCTCTGGACACGCAGGCTCAGCGGCCACGGCTCACGGGCCCAGCCGCTCCGCGGCACGTGGGATCTTCCCGGACCGGGGCACGAACCCGCGTCCCCTGCATTGGCAGGCGGACTCTCAACCACTGCGCCACCAGGGAAGCACGCTTGTGATTCTTATTATCCTATATGGTTCCCCCTGGACATAATGGATGTCCCTGTTCATGGAGAGAGAACATGGAACGTGTCCCCAGCATGGCTAGGAACTCCTCCTCACAAACCATCAGAAGTCCCACAAATGAACTCACTCAGATATTAATCTGGCAGTGGTGTGCTAAGGAACCTCTGCTTGGCCCTTTTCTACAGGCCTTGGCAACAAAAACTAAACGGAAAGGCTGTTCAGGTCCCTGTGCCTGCATGCTGCAGAGGAACAGGGCTAAGAAGTTCAAGGCCACCACCCCTGTGTGCCGCAGGGACCTGGGCACACAACAGACGCAGCATCTACCTCGTTAATCTCACTACACCTTCAGAAAATTCCAGTCTAAACTACATATAACAGGGTATAGTTGACCTAGATACTCAAGCTCCATAGGCCCAGTCCACCTCATCTTTGCTCGGCTATCTGTCTCAGAATATCTTAATTATAGCAGTCACTTGTAGCGCATCGATTAGGGCTGTGAATGCCAAACCCACTCTATTTTGCTCCTACATCACCATCGGTCCTTGAACAGAAGATATTAACGGCCTGGAAGACACCCAGGCTGGCTGCCCAAAAGGCCCTTCCTAGTTCCCCCACTCTTCCCAATACCTCACTCCTCAAGCTACCAGGGCCGCTTTTCCTCATCACGGTCCCCCTGCACGTGCCCCGGGCCACCTCTGCGGTACCGGGTCACAGGGAAAACCACCTTGTGAGGTCCTAGACTTCTCACCTCGGTGGCTGGCTCCCCCCAACACTTTACGGCAGCCACCAAGGCCTCCAGCTAGTCCACTCCCCACACTTCATCTGCCCTCGCTGACAACCCCCTGCAAGGCCCAACTGCAGGGCCGCTTTCCTGGGGCGTGCTTCTCACTCGCAGAGGTGAGAACGCAGGCTTCCTCATCTCCCGGACTGACTTCAGGAACGGGAAGCTGGAGGCAGTCCAAGCTGAGGGGTGAGCCTCGCTCACAGCGGCTCAAGCACGCAGCTCTCTCCGGGGCCTCTATCTCCTGGGGCCAAATCCCTCTACACCAGAATGCCCAGCCTCAGAACACAGTCCAGGCTTCTGTCCACCTAAGGGCCAGTTCAGGTGCTCACGCGCTGCACCTACTCACTGGGGCACCACACGCTTCGGAAAACCACAGTGGCCTCAAAGCAGGCTCCTGAAACGGTCCATCAGTCACCGGGCCACTGGCTGCCATCCACACGGCATCTACTCAGTAACCTGCCCTGACCCCTATTCCAACACTGCCCGACCTGGCGCTCAAGCGGCACTTCCTGAATCCACTACTGATAATCGGCTGCCTCAGTAATTTATAGGGACAATTTCCCCAAGGGTATTGAGGGCCACTTTTTAGGTCAAAGGAGTTTCTGACTGAGCAGGAGTCTCCAACTCAACTTTAATGACAACAGTGGATTTTACGTCACTTTTGATGCCTTCCTCTCTGCTTCCCTGCCACCAGCGGGTGAGAAAAGACTCTAACCCAGTGCGACCCCTGTGCACTAGGAGAGCCCCTGACACTGGCTCCGTTAGCTGCTCGCCCTGGATCTCCCGGGGGGGGGGTGCCCTTATCCATAACCCGACCACGTTTCCTACTTGGGGCCCAAGGGTGTGGGCTCCTCTCTCCCCGCCCCCTACTCCTGCCCACACGTCCTGAGGTCTTACATGCTAAAAGTCCGAGGTTCTCTGACCTCGCGCCTAAAAAAGTTCTCAATGGCTAAGGATCTGGGCTCTGGGTTTTAATGATCCGTAGGGAAGAGAGCTGCTTTCCTCCTGTCCTTGGGACAATCGCTCTTCGTGTGACTTGGTTTAATGACTCCTAATGGAAAAAAAATAAAAGACAAAAGAAACAGCGCCAGAAATTTCTTTAACTAGAAATTATCTCAGAGACTCTGAAATTAGGTCTGGAGAAGGGCAACAAAAAGTATGGAGGGAGTGATGCCAAGTTTTCTTCTGAGTCTGAGAAGGAAGTCTGAGAAGGACAGCTGCCTGTGTGATAAAGGATGACATAGGTATATACTCCACAGCTTCCCTCCAGCCCAGTCCTCCCACAAAAATGACCTCTGGAATGACACAGCGGGGCGTGGGCCTGGCTCTGCCACTTGCTGCGTGACCCTGGCTGATCTAAGACTGATCTGTAAAAATACGGATAATCGTGTCTACAACCCCTTGCTGTGATAATTAAAGAAGACAGTAAGTGTGAAAGTACTTATCAGAGTGCCCACAGCTTGGCTGAAGCCAAATAAATGTGAGTTTCCTTATTTCCCTTATCTTGACTAGTGCATGACATACTCCTTCATTTGTCAAGAGGGTCACCTCACAGGCAGAGGCCTCCCAAGACCCGAAGACGTGTCTCCCAGTAATTACAGTTCCTCCTCTGCCCCAAGTCAAACGCCGCTTTCACACCTTCGTGTCTGTCTCCCGCACCTCCCACTTTTACCCAGCAGTTTTTCCTTCTTTTTTTTTTGCGGTACGCGGGCCTCTCACTGCTGTGGCCTCTCCCGTTGCGGAGCACAGGCTCCGGACGCGCAGGCTCAGCGGCCACGGCTCACGGGCCCAGCCGCTCCGCGGCACGTGGGATCCTCCCGGACCGGGGCACGAACCCGCGTCCCCTGCATCGGCAGGCGGATTCTCAACCACTGCGCCACCAGGGAAGCCCAGTTTTTCCCTCTTGACTCTCTATTCACAGGATTGTCTTAAAATCCATCTGACTGCAGTGACATTTCCTCACACTCTGGACTCCACCACTACCTGTTTCCTGCTCTTCGACACTACACAGGAACGCCCGAGGAATGGGACAGAATGTGATTTGCTTCGCTGATAGCCCCTCTGTGAGTACCACATATAAGGCCCAAGTTTACCTCATCTACCTAGTAAACGTGCAACGTCCATATACATCAGGAACCATGATAATTCGGTGGGTGGGACACTGGGCTTGCAGAAAGAAGTTCTAAGTTCGAATTCGTGACGTGACCCCGAACAGCCGCGCGGCCTCAGCTCCTCGCGCAGCAAGCAGATGGGCAGACTCCCTGCTAGCCACACAGATGCTCACTCTCGCCCTCCCCGTGGGGCTTAAGGGCCTGGCCTCCTTCTGTCCCCAGGAAGGAGGAGCAATGACAGGGAAGCAGGGGGGTATGGGTGGGGGGACGGAAAACAAAAGCTTCTCGGGACACAACAAGGATGCTTAGAGAGTCAATGCATGTAAGCGCCGCAGCCTGTGAGACACTGTACCCTTGCGGCATAACCTGCCTTTTCCCACCCCTTCCCTTTGGCTGATTCCATTGGCTTTGTCTTCCTCAGGGGACCAGCCTTTCACAACTGGGCCAGGGGATGCCCCCCGCTCCAAGGCCCGCAGGAGCCGGGCAGGGGCAGGGCCGGGACAGCAAGCCCAGCAGGCTCAGGTCAGAGGAGCTCTAATGTGCAGTGAGAATGACTCTCGTTTATCAGACTTGATTCCTCCTCGTACTGCTGGAGGAGTAAGACCTACAGGGACAAAATCCATGTTCGGGCCTCGAAGCAAAAGGACCAGAGACTAGAAAGCTCAAGCTACCCTCAGGGAGAAGCAAAGGAAATACCTGAAGGTCACACAGGGCCTGGCCAGCTAAAGGAAGGATACACACAGACTGGGCCCCTGAGGAGACCGCAACAGAAATGAAAAGTGGATTTTTAACAGACCTGTCCCCAGTGACACTGGGACTGGGAGTGTAACAGTAGTTGGCAGGTCAGAAAATTAGAGATTTGGGATTCTGGTTTTTTTAAGCATTTTTTTAAATTGTGGTTTTGTTAAAAATACATAATAAAATGGACCATCTTAGCCATTTTTCAGTGTAG
This sequence comes from Kogia breviceps, assembly GCF_026419965.1. Lineage (NCBI taxonomy): Eukaryota > Metazoa > Chordata > Mammalia > Artiodactyla > Physeteridae > Kogia > Kogia breviceps. Next base: position 84,117,699 of record NC_081324.1, on the reverse strand, counting down.
AGTTCAGTAGTTTTAAGTATGTGATGTGCACACTATTGTGAAACCTCTCCAGAACTTCTTCATCTTGCAAAACTGAAGCTCTGTACCCACTGAACAACTCCCCCCTCCATTTTGCTTTGTTTCTATGAATCTGACTACTTTAAATATCTCAGATTCTGGCTATTTTTATACCTGGGTCACAACTTGTAACTTGTTCTGTTTGGCAAACCAAGGTAAGTATGTATGGGCGTGACAGATCTGTGGAGCAGGCTCACTCAGGAAGCACGAACTGCAAGAGCAGCTAACTTCCTGCAGCCATACAGAGATAACCATAATCCTACAACTGCGTAAGCTATGGCCATCAGAATTCAGGATTAGCATGGATAGAAATGCATCACCACCCCACTCTCAAAAAGAGCCAGGGAATGGTTGCAAAAAACAGTGCAGAACTTCAGCATTCAGGCTTTTGACTTGGTAGGACTAGCACCTGAGTGCTAGTGTCAGTGTCATTTTGGAAGCGTATGCTATTAAAGACTACTAACAAATCTGGCCAGTGGTCTCAGCGAACACTCCTCACGTCCAGGAACTCTAGGCAGAAATGTGCATAGGACTGAACCAGAAATACAAAACACACGAATACTTCATCATTAGCTGGGCCTGTGAATCCCATTCCTGATCAGCATTCCACAGTGGGGCTAGATCAGAGAGAGAACTCCTTTTCCCTCTGTTAGTGGTAACCTTGAGCTTGAGACCAAAATAATTATAGGCAGAACAGGAATTCATAAACTACTAGGGCTGTTATCTCAAGTCTTACTACTCATAATAAAGGAGGTTGGCTGAGGGGACCCAAGTCAACACCAGAGAGAATGGAGCCAGAAAGGGACAGAGAAGAGAGAAAGGTCATTTGCCACCATGCCCAGGTAGACTCGCCCAGGCTTCCAGACAGGGCCGTGGCCTGGAAGTCAATCCAGCACCCGGAGGAAGAGAGGAGAGCAGCCTCTCTTCCCCTGGGCTGGTCAGGAGCAGCCCCAGCCTTCCCTGGGGCTTGACCAGGGGCTTGACCCTGCCAAGCAGAGTCAAGAGAAAAGACAGAGAAAGTCAGAGAAAGACACCACACCTCCCCACAGGCTTAACCTTCTCACTATGCACAGTAACTACATCCACTACGACAGAGGCCACTGAAACGTCCTTTATCTCATCAAGTCAGTTCTCCTCATGCAGGAGGGACGTGAAGTCAGGGCAGGGAGAGGCCCAGAGCTGAGACCTCAACGTCTGGCAGTGAGGGGAAAAGATGAGAAGCCACATGCCCCAGGCCAACAACCAACAAGACAGGGTTCTCCTTCCTCTTGCTGCCCAGCTATGCATGGCAAGAATGTAAAGTTTTATCATGAATGTGAACCACAGCGATCCAGACTGCATGTTCAACTGGAGTATTTTGGATTTCAGCAATGACCAAATAAAGAGGAACAAATACCTGTCCTATGTAAAATATATGTTGTCTTCTTGAGTCAAGCTGAAGGGAAAAAAAATTATTAAAAAATGATCACAAATCCAAAGGCTCAAAAGAAAATGAAGGAAAAAAAATGCTTGTGCTGGAAACATGCTGCTCTCAGAATCATGTCTGCACAGAGACTGATGTAACAGAGTCCCCGGTAAGAAGACTTTCAGGAACTCATATTTAAGGAGAAAGCTGCTGTTCAGACTTTGGAAGAAAACACCAGAAACTTATGGAGTAACAAACTCAGCTTAAAAACAAGTTGTGATACCTCAGTGAAGACAGGACCAATGGGAAAGAAAACCAGGAGGGCATCAGTCTAAAAAGCAGGTTTCTGGTCCAGAAGGCCTTCAGGACAGCAAAGGAAAATGGAACAGGGAGAGTGAAGCTTTAATAACCAATGGCTTACATGAAATTAAGAAAATCAAACTCCAGAGGTACAAAGAGGAACTCCAGATGGGACAAAGATGCTTCTGCTGTCTTCAGAGTTAAGGAAAGTTGTCAAGGCCTAGAGACCTCAAAGCCAGAGAGAGGCAAGAGCTTAAGAAAAATCATGAGACAGGGAGACTTTCTTCCTCACTGAGTTCGAAAGGGAACATGCTTAGAAAAAACTCCAGAGACAGTTTCGGTTTAGAAATAGTTGAGGGCGATTCTCCATCGAGGAAAACGGTCAAACAAGGGGAACACTTACCACAGTGACAGAAGTCAAAACCCCCAAGACATTCCAGAAGAAGAGGCAGAGGCAGGGCCCACAGTGGCTGAAGGGCAACAAAAGCCTCGGGATCCTGCCGGGTTAGAAACATGCAGAGAGAAAAGCAGAAGGTTTGTATTATGGAGAATTTAGGATCACAGAGTTTTTCGAAGAACTGACTATTGTAAATGTGGGGTCCCAGCTCAGAAGATAGGTAGACCCACTTATATTTAGGATTTATATAAAAATATGGAATTCAAGGCCTGTAGGGCCAGAGGATGAGAAAGCCTGAGAAACTCTAGGAAGGAAATTCCAGGCAAGCCTGCACAACTTCCCTTCAAGATATAGGAATTCTAGTATCATAAGTAGCTTCTTGATAGGAACTTTATCCAAACTGAGTTTTAGGTTCACACTGGATACTGAGTAACTGACTCGGATTGGCTGGAACCCTAGAGAGTCTAAAATCAATACTGTTTTTCTCACTTATTTTCCAGGTGAGGGGCTGCTGAAGGAGCAGAGACGAGAGGCAGGGTGAACGAGTTCACACCCTGGTTTTACCACACGCTAGCTGTGCAACCTTCAGCTAAGAGGTTAAGAGAGGGGTTAATGGAGATAATAAAAGGCACACGACCTTGAAAGGTAACATTATAAGGTAGTTTAAGGGTTAAATAAATTAACGCATGACTATTTAAAACAAGTGCCTAGAAACTGTTAAGGGCTCAACGAAGATCAGCTATCATTATCATTATTTTATTTATTCCACCTACTTCCTCCCCTCTCTGCTATGTTCTAAAACTGCTAAGAGTAGTTTGGATATAGATTCCAAGATCTATTTTAAAGTTCGGGGAACATCACTTTTCCTTGGGAAGTGATGACACATTAAGGGAGTCAGGGATCAAACGGCTGCCATGTTAACATTCGGATGCAGCTTTCTCCTAAACTTGGGGAGTCCAGGGAAGGTGCTAAGTTACTATACGTGTCTCTATAGCTCCCCAGAAATCTGGGGGGAAGGAAACATGCAAATAATACGAAGTTGGAGTTAGACAACTCTGCGAACACCCATGTGAAGCAGCTCTATCATTTCAGCAGAGCCCACTAACATGAGAAATGGAGTCCTACAGACTGCCCTGAGTGACCCGGCAACATCTGAGACTGAATCAAATGGGGAGGAAAAGGAAAAAGGAAAATGCTTTCAATATATTTAGGGATTTTAGTTTCTAGGGAACAAAGGGTTGACTCAGAATGAAGGTTGTTAATAGGATATACTTTAAAGGACAGGAATTTCAAATGGTTTTGAGAGGGGGCCAGGTTTTTTCTTCCTTGCTGAATTACACATGCCAATCATGGTGCCTGCAAATCCTACAAATGGGAACGGCCTCAGCTTTAAGGACAGGCCCAGCTGCTGCAGACCATATACCGGCTCCATCTCACCTCACCACAGCGTCTTAGGCTAAGTGCAGACACCTGACCCATGAGCTTAACAGTGACCTCTGCTGTGGCCTGGAATAACAGTAAAAGCTGCAAGAAGTTCTATTCCCAATCTCTCTCTCAGGAATCTAAGCAATATTGAAAATGAGGTGATTAGCCAGGAGAGATGAAGCTGAAAGGTTACTATGTACAAAGGAACTGGAGCAGTCGTGAGCAATCACAGCAAAGCAAAGTCATGGGGAAGAAGAATCTCTAAGGAAGGTAGAGAAAAGATAGATGGGGTAGGAAAAAAGAAAAAAACAGATGGCAGCAAGAGGAAAAAGACACAAGGGAAAGACAGCCGCCTTGAGACCCCACTGTCGATAGGAAGGACTGCTTGTCTCTGAGCTGCCTTAGTTAACGACAGTTTTCTGGCCCAGGTGCATCCTTACGCCATATCCCGTTTCCTAAAATAGAATGGACCTCTGCTCCTTGCAACAGAAAATCGCTAACTAAAAGTTACTTCAGCTCCCACGAGGATGCAGTTTTCCCAGGAGGCAGCTCGGTACCTCCAACAGATTCCTGGCAAGTCCACCCCAGCCAGACGTGCCTAGACATCCCAACAGAACAGGGGTGTCTCATCCCCTAGGCTCCTTCGGCACAGGCCCTAGGGCTTATGAGCATCTCAATGGCCTATGAAAATGTTTGAGACCTGAAAAAAAATATTTACTGGATGTAAAATATGAAAAGAAAATCATAAAATCAAAGTTAATAAATGTTTAATGTCTACAACTAGTCTAATGAAGCTTAACTCACAGTTCTGTATAAGCTAATTTCACATGGGATGTGGGTACATTTTTTTAATACGTTTGATATGTGACACGGTAAAGGCCGCTGAAGATAAGAGTGCTGAGGCCTTCTAAGGACTGCAAACCAGTCCTGCAGAAGGAGACATGCTTGGGTGTAAGCTGGAACCTGCCCACCCTGCCATTTGCAGAAGTTTACACTTAAATATTATGCCTACCACTCAAAACTGAGCAGTCTGAAGTCAGAAATCGACCCTCACCTCCCAGATTTACACATACTGTAATTTTGGTACTCCTGAATTAGGAGTCTGTTATTTTCTCTTAATGTAATATTTAACGAAAATGAAGCCAAACAGTTTCTACTAGCCATCCTATTAGTTTTACCAAAAAGAAGGGAAAACATGTTATTTAGGCTACAAATGGTCCTGTATGTTTGAAGGACATTTGTCAGAATAATAAATCAAAAATTGGTCACATTTACTCTCTCCTTCTGCAAGAGTCCCTACAAATATCAGGAACAGATCCAAACATTCTCTCCCATTTGGCCAGATTCTTAATCTGAGAAAAATAGGAGGTAGTTCAGAAGTTATACAAGATTTAAATCTTACACCTGTAAAAGCAGAAAGGCAAATATAATTCTCTTTCCACAGTCACTGCTGATTAGGGCTCTCACTGGGTGAGCACAGAGAAGCTCACTGTCTGTTCCAGCTACGACCACTGCCCTCTCCCCACCTTCTCTGCTGGCCTTCCCCGAAGACCTCTACACTTCCCGGTCCTGCCCCCCATACACCCACTCCCCCTTCTATACCCCATCCCCATGACACCTCTTCTGCATAACTGTTCCCTGGGAGTTCCCTGGCAGTCCAGTGGTTAGGACACTCTGGGCTTTCACTGCCCAGGGCTCGGGGTCCAATCCTTTGTCAGGGAACTAAGATCCTGCAAGCTGTGTGGTGCAGCCAAACAAAACAGAACAAAACAAACCGAACAAACAAAACCATTCCCCTCCTCAGCAGAGCTCAAGACCAGACCCTCGATCCTGTTTCACTCGTTGACTCTCATTTACACACGCCTCCTCCGTCCCCAGTTCCCTGCACTTTCTCACCTCTCCTGAGGGCTTGCTGAAGGCCCTGACCATTTATTTTATCCCCTCTTTCTAAACACAAGTGTCCGCTACAGGTACATCCTGACTCCATTTTTTTTAGCTCAACCACCTGCTTGGCTTGAATGAGAACCATTTCCACGATGACAATTCCACATTCTCTCATAACAGGAATATTTCCCTATCATCCCACAATGAACTGAAAATCTCTAATTCACCATATCAAGTCCCTATAAAAGGCAACATCTTCCCCCAACAAGTCTCCCAGGCTGGGAGCTTTAAATCCAACTCTCTCCCCCTCCCCACCCCACACATCTTTCTTCTGCTTATTTTCTCCTCTCAGCATTTAAACCAACGCAAAGCCTCCTCCGTCTTAAGGAAAACCCGTATTCAGTCCTATGTCTTCTCTGGCTTCCATGTTCTCTCTCCATTTGCCCACCCAGGCTTCTTCAAGACTTATTTTCTCGACTTCCATAGCGTCACTTCCCATTTACTCCTCCACCCGTCACTACGCCACTGAAGTACCCCCGGCGCGTTCTTCACCTCTCAGGACACTCCCTTCTGAACTCCATTCTCACTGCATACAGTCTTATTCTCAGCCTGCTGGAGACTCCCGTTCCCCCCGAAGCACCAGTTCTCCCGTGGGTTCCCCCTCGGCTCTCGCTGCTCCCCACCTACAGCCCCACAGGTCAGCCATCCAGTCCACGCGTTCTCAACTCGGGCTGTGAAGAGCACCCTTTGTAGGAGTTGTGTTTTAACCATGCAGAACGCCTGCAGAGGGCGCTCAAACACTTGCTCAGAAATCTTCAGGGCCATTTACACGACAGCATTAGAACCTGAAACGAATTTCACAGTGGATTACTACCTCTAACTCGTTGCTAAGCAGCATGAAGATTTGTACAACCTGCTTTCTGCAGGTTCCCTGATCCTAATTGTGAGTCTGGGGGCTTATCACAAGGTCCTAATCCTACCACAATATAGAGATAAAGCAATGTTACTGCATATTGGTTAACTAAAAACCTGACATGTTTGCTGGCCAATGCCAAGTATTTTGAATCATTGAAATATTCTTAAATCCTATCAAGCTTAATCCTACACGTTTGACATGCACATCTAAAAATAATTTTGAAAGCCAGAGGGACATAATGGGGTTTACTCTGAAGGAAAGGGGTTCAGATTATTTTTATGAATTGTTTTATCATTTACCTAAGAGGCAAATGAATTGTTTTATCATTTACCTAACCTCTTTGGGAAAAGCGTTTGCTCTGGCTGTCACAATACTGTGGAAGGCACTGCAAAATAAGATGTGGAAATAAGCTATGATTATTTTATGAACTTGCAGTTTATGAAAAATAAATGAGCTCTAGAATAGCTTACTGAATTTCTTTTATCAGGTAACACAAGAGACGATGCATATTCTAGAGTTAGAATAAAGCTGTAGAAAAGCAACACAAATGACTGCTTTTTAAAATCAGACTTTGAATTCTTCTGATACAACACCGAAGTTAAACTTCATTTTTTTGGAAATCTCCCTTCTTCCAACTTCTGTCCACGTGAGTATCTACCATAGCCACTGGCTATCCGTCTTGCAGTTCTCCCAATTTGGATTAGCTGTGGTAATTCTTTAAACGTAGGCTAAACACTTTGATTTGCCCAATCTAGTTTCACTCCTTATCCCTTTATCACATCTGTGAACATTTACAACTACTGCCCCTGCCAGTTCTGGGAACTTCCTCCTCAGCTGCCAGGACCCGCCCTCTCCTGAGCCCCTCCTCTGCACTCACCGCCTGGCGAATCTGTCCCTGTAGGCCCTGCAACAGTGAACCCAATCAGCTGGGCTGAACCAATCAGATGCTCTTCCCTGAGAGTTTAGACTTGGGAGGTGGAAAGTCTGGGTCTATAAAGTGAACTGGCAGGGACAGTGACTCGGGAGGGACAAAGGCAGAGAGAGCAGCTGCACTGATTCCTATCGACGTTCCAGCCACCACTGGGTCTCAGCCAAGAAACAGCCTTGGATGCTGTGGTAGCCTCCTGAGAAATCCCCCTTCACTTAAGCCATTTCACATGCATTTTCTTTCTTTTAACCAAATGTTCTGTAAGACATCCTCCTCGTCTCTAATGACTTCTTCTGAGAACTTAAAGGTCTCCCCTACCTTCTCCTTGATGGGTCATATGCCCCAGCCCTGTTCTGGGCTCCTCCTCACTCTGGTCTACACAATCTCACCCATCCACGGTTTCCATGCCAGCTGTGTGGTGAGGACACTGTGAATGATTCTCCAACCTCTATCTATACTTCTGCTACAGCCTGAATGTTTGTGTCCCCTAACTCCAGTGTGACGGTGTTAGGAGGTGGGGCCTTCAGGAGGTGATTAGGTCATGTGGGTGGAGTCCTCACGATGGGACGAGTGTCTTTATAAAAGAGACCCCAGAGAACTCCCTCACCCCTCTGCCACGTGAGGACACAGCGAGAAGATGGCATCTATGAACCAGGAAGCAGGACCTCATCAGACACTCAATTTACTGGCACCTTGATCTTGGACTTCCCAGCCTCCAGACTGTGAAAAATAAATACTTGTTGTTGTAGCCACCCAGTCTACGGTATTTTGTCACAGCAGCCCAAATGGACTAGGACAACTTCTAATGGCCAGGTGGGCACCTGCGGACGGATGCAGACCTAGGGCACCCCCTTGCCTATGTCCTGGCCCACCTCTGTGTGCAACCACCAGTTTGGAAACATCCACAGAAATCACTCCAATTATTCAGCAGCACCGACAACAGGATGACTGACTATAGGACCACCACCTGCTGAAAGAGTTAGAGTCTAGCCCCAAAGGCAATCACAGTCTGACCCAAAGTCAGGGTCATGCAGTCTTAATTCCATACAAAAGTCATCAACAGCCCAGTCTAAGCTAGACAGATGCACAGCACTCATTCATTCATATAACAAGGCATGTATGTGCATAAAGTCATTCTTTGCAAATTCTCTCAGGAAGACCCTACATGTCCTACAATACACTCTGCACGTCCAAACTCAATCTGTCATCTCTTCACCAAAGCCAACTCTGTTCTCAACTATAGTAAATGGGTCCACTAGTCTCTCAATTGCCTAAGTCAGAAACCTGGTTACCATCAACCCTCCTCCCGCTCACAAAGATCTGTCACTCTATCTCCTCAATTCCTCCTGAATTTATCCACCCACCTCACCTACATTCAGCTGTCATTTAGGCCACCATCTTCCCCTGGAACACTACAAGGCCTCCAGGCTTGCCTTCCTCTAATCCATTATCCACTGTAATGTAATCTTCCTAAAATGCAAAATGGATTGTTTATTACCCCGCTTAAAGTTTTTCAATGGGTTCCATTAATTCTCGTGTAATTTCCAAATATATTCATATGGCATATATGTTTTTTTTGTTTCTTTGTCTTTGGCCATGCAGCATGCTGGATCTTAGTTCCCCAATCAGGGATCGAACCCGTAGCCCCCAGAACTGGGAGCACAGAGTCTTAACCACTGGACCGCCAGGGAAGTCCCAGGCTTCTAAACTCTGATCGGTGTTAGCTACTATTTACCTCTCCTGGTTCACCTCTCACAGCTGCTCACTCCAATTCTAGCTCCAGTCAAACCAAACTTCTTCAGACTCGCCAGGTTTTGTCTGCTTCTAGGCCTCAACCACTCCCCGCACCCCCACCCCGCAACGCTCCTTTGAACTCTGGGCCCTCACACTTGCTGTTCCCGCCATTTACCTTCGGAGCTCACCTTCTCTAGAAAGCCTCCCCTGACTTGCACCCCTACCCTCAAATCTGGATTATGTAGGATACCTTCTTATGTGCCCCCAGGGCCCTTCCATGTCCGCAACGTTATCTCCACTATCACACTTCCTCGGCTTGGTCCTCCACTAAGCCACGTGCCACTCCACGTCCCCAGAACCTACTGCAGGTCCACAGTTAGCCCCTGGCAAGGGAACAAACGCACATACCTTTGGGATAACCCCTCCAGCCTCACCTACACTGCATACCCCGAGGTACCCTGAGCTCCACGCTGCCGAGTCACTTGCAGGCCCCGCATAATCATCAGGCTCTCAATGCTTCTGCCCTTGGTCCAGCTGGCTAAGTCCTACTCATCCTGACTCAGTTAAATGCAACTTGCTCTGTGACTGGATCTGTGTGCTAGGAACACAAAGAGTTAACAAGAGTCAAACTAGGAAATTCCACGGCCCATGTTTTAAGTTTCTGCATTTATTCTACAGTTACAAGAAATGAGAACTATTTATATTCTGCATATTGCTAAGAAGCAATTTTCCTCCAAAAGTTGGAAGCGACAAAATTCATTCAAACTTACTCCAAATGTATCACTCAAAAAATGTTTAGATATTAGTTTTTAGAGAACATTTTAGAGGACACTTTAATATATAAGACAGATCTATTTTTTTAAAGGGCACATATCTATTAACCATGCAGCTAACACATGTTCTAGATATGATGTACTTTTTGTGTGTGTGTGGTACACGGGCCTCTCACCATTGTGGCCTTTCCTGTTGCGGAGCACAGGCTCCGGACGCGCAGGCTCAGCGGCCATGGCTCACGGGCTTAGCCGCTCTGCGGCATGTGGGATCTTCCCGGACTGGGGCATGAACCCGTGTCCCCTGCATCAGCAGGCGGACTCTCAACCACTGCACCACCAGAGAAGCCCATGATGTACTTTTTAAAAGTAAATGTTCCAAAATAAATGAAATAACAAATTATAGATGTAATAACATATAATCCTGGAAAATAAAAAAAGTAAAAATTTAAAAATCATCCAACATCCTACTACCCAAAATCCACAACTTTTAAGATTTTCATTTAATTTCTTCTAGACATTTTTCCATCATAGGTTTTTGTGGAGGGTTGTTGCGACTTCTGTTTAACTAAGTTTTAATCATATCACGTATGCAATTTTGCATCCTGATTTTCCTTCAACATTGTCATAAGCACTTTAATACATTTTCTTCATAAATATTTTAACGGCCAGTAATATATTATCCAGTGGATGTACCATAACTTAACCCTTAAAATTATAGGAAATGCACCCTTAAAAATAATTCCACGATACGTATCTTTTGTATGTAAAGCCTCTCTGTATTTAAAAATATTCCTTTGATGGCTCCTAGGTGGTTGCTACATCAAGGAATATTACTTTTAAGGCTCTTGATACATATGTCTAACGTAATGTAACAGTGTGACATTTTTGCTACATCCTCGTAAGTCATAGGTCTTAAAATTTTTTAGCCTAAATTTAGGCCTTTATTAAGTGAGAAATGGTAAAATCTTCATTACAAAGTAAATGATCACTGTAAAAAAAACCTGCAACAATCCAAAACATTGTGAAATAAATATAAAATCAGTCCCAGAAATAAAAATTCAGTCTCCCCTATTCTCTTTCCCTCAAAAGTAGTCACATATCTTTCTAGATCTGTCTCTATTTTTATTCAGAACACACACACACACACACACACAACCACACAATTTTGTTTTGTATCTTACAAAAAAATGGAATTAAACCTGCTCAAAAATATATTCTAGACATCTATCCAGGCTATGTCAATACATACAAATCTACCTTTCTTTTAAAAAGCTACATAACATTCCATAGTGTACAGGCACCAAATTTTGTGTTCATCTTCAGCTTTTCCTCATTCTAAGTGATGCTGCAACAGACTTCATTCAAACTAACTTGTATCTTCTTATTAGAATATCATCAATTCCTTGAACTGTATCTGCTAGATAAAAGCATATGGGTGTTCTTAAAATTTTGACAGGTTTGAGCAAACTGTCATCTGGAAAGGCTGAATCAATTTTATGTTCCCAAGAATATATGAGGTACCTTTTTCTCTACATCCTTGGGCAGCTTTTAAATTTTAGCTGGAGAGCCACCCCCTCAAAAAAAAAAAACTGTTTTAATTTCCATTCCCCTAATCACAAGTGAGGTTGAATTTCCCGTCATTGCTTTGATATTTTCATTTCTCTCAGAACTATTCATCTCCTCCATTCATTTCTTAATTGTGTCAATTCTAGTATCCTTTGTTATACATGTTACCAAAACTTTTTCCCCAGTCTGTCACCTTGTGATGTTCTTCTGTCGCACAGAAATATCAGCTTTGATGATGTTCCAACTTATCATCCTTTTATGATTTGGGGCCTTGGTCTTACCTAAATGGTCTACCCCAAAACATCTTTCCCAACATAATACATCCTCCAACATAATAAATTCTCTTGTATTTTCTTCTAGTACTTTTATAGGTGTTTTTGTCTTTGAGTTAGCTCTTTAATTCAAATAAAAGTCATTTTTGAATATGGGGAAGTAGAATCTTTCTTTCCAAATAGTCATTTTTCCCTATACAATGCATCAGACAACCATTGCCCAACCGTTTCAAAATACCAACTTTATTATATAATAAATTCCGATATATACATATATGGGTCTGTTACTGGATTCTACTTGTCCATGTACCAACTTGTCTATTCTTGTGCTCACCATTTACATTACTGTACCATTACAGTATGTTTTGATATCTGGCATAGCAAATCGTTCATCACTATTTTTCCGCTTGAAAAATTTCTTGGCCACTCTAGCACATTTAGTCCTCTGGACAAATTTTAGAAGCAATTTATCAAGTGTCCAAAAATAAGTCTCACTGGGATTTTAACTGGAATAACACTGAAGTTACAGTTTAATTTGTAGAGTATTGCAATCTTTACAAAGATGCCGTCCCTTCCAGAAACATGTAATGTCTGCCCATTTATTTAGGCTAGCTTTTAAATTCTTCAGGTAAAGTTTTTCACTTTTTTCATAAAGCTCTTGTACATTTGTGTTTTACTCTTAAATGTGTTCTGGTTTTGTTGCTACTGAGAATAGAATTTTACTTTTCTATAGGAGTAATTACCAATTATTTGATTATGAGTGAGATTACACATCTTTCCAACTGTTGGACAAATTATATTTCTATCCAGTGAACTATCCACATCCTGCAACCACGTGTGGATTTTCATGATTTTCCTCATAGATTTGTATGAGTTCTTTGCATGTTGAAAATATTAACTCTTCACTTATATTTGTCATAAATGTTGTTCTACTATGTGGTTTAGTTTTTGATCCTAGGGTTTTGTTTTCTCTTTCTTCTTAAAGAAGTTTTAAATGGGTATATAGTCTAATACACTGACTTTAACTAGCAACAAATTTGAGTGCCCCATAGGTGCGAAGACCGGTAACTCTCTCTCTCACAACAGCTGCACGGTGGGTATTATTTTCCTCACTTAAAATAATCCAGTTCAAGTCTATCTGACTGCAAAGCCTGTGCTCTGTCCACCTCAGCGTGCATAACTCCTTTTTCCAGATGTTTAATATTTACTTCCATATCTTCTTCCTGATTTGAAGGGCATTCATGATGGTTTGTCATTTACTACATTCCCATATACAGTTTATCTCTGGGGTGCTGAATAGGTTCCAGTGACCTGTACAGAACAAACATGATTCTACAGTATGTTTAAACAATCAGATAGGGTTTGTCCCACCTCGTTACTCACTGTTCTGTTCAGTTCACCCCAAAAAGGGCATTTCTATAACGTTTAAACATCACATCCAGGAATACGGCCTGTCCTTCTGTTTAAGACATTCTGTCTTATCTTTCAGGATATTTTCTGGTCTCCTCCAGGCAGACCGCACTCGTCTCGATGAGGCTGCGCTTACCTGTTTCTTGTTTTCTGCTGCACTGTGCTCAGAGCCTGCTGTTTTGGCTGTTTTTCCAGGTTATTTTTAGTATTCAGAAAGCTATGAATTTTATATACACATTGTGCACCCACTCACTTTCTCAATTTTTTTGTCTAATGTTTTTTCTGTTATTCTCATTTTTTTAAGCCAATAGCATCTACAAATATTTCCCTTCTTTGCATTTTAAAGCCTCACCTCAGTCTTATTTCATGTATTCCTGCTTTGACAAAACTTACCAAAAACATGTTAAATATCCCAAATTTTAATTTGACTCTGATACTTTTCTGTTATGCATAGTATGAATTATTAGTTTAACATATGTGTGCCTTTCGCATAAAAAAGTGCATTTTTATGCCTACTTTTTAGAAATAAAGAATTATTTATTTTTAAAATCAAATAACCTATCTTGACTTAGTTTAGCTGGTACTTTGAAGTCAACGTGAACTGGAAGGGAAAGACCACCTCTCTTCTAGAAAGGCCTCTGAAATGGCCTACCTGGTCTCCCCCACTTCGATTCTCCACCCCTACATTCTGCACGCAGCTGCTGGAGTGGTTGTTTAAACATGCAAATCTGATTATGTCACTCCCCTACTTAAAACCCAACCCTTGTAATGGTTTCCCATTTCACTCGGGGTGAAATAAAACATCCTTAACCTGCCCTACAAGACCCTACACGATCTGGCCCCTGCCTAGACACACTTGCCCCTCACCCACCGTAATCTATCCACACGTCATTCCTTCAGTTCCCGGAATGGGCAAAGCTTCCCCCGTTCTGGGCCTTCCTACAGGCTGTTCCCCTGGAAAATTATCCCCCATCTCAATCTACACTGACGCCTACTCACCCTTCAGATCTCAGCTCAAATCTTATTTTTGCAAAAAAGTCTTTCCTGGGCCCTCTTGCTGCAATCTAAAATTTGGTCCCCTTTTTATACTCTCTCATAGCCAATGCTACTTCACTTTCATAGCAGATACCAGTCTATGATTTTACATGCAGCTGCGTGACTGTGTTTAGTTTCTGATCTCCTCTCCCCCCGTAGATCAATTACAAGAGAACAGGGTCAAGATGATTTTGCTGGCCACACTCACTACAAACATTCATGCATATCTGAATGAAAGAAAAACACCTACGAAGCCCCTAATGGTATCTCTTACATCTTAAAACGATACCTATCACATTATTCAATAAATATTTACTGTTAAAACTCTGATACTGCCTGCAAACTCCGTTAAGAATCCATTTTACTCAAAGGACATAAAAACTAACCTGAATCTGCTGCTGCTTCAGAAAAACACATACACAAATTTACATCGCTAGGAAGTAAGTTCTGTTTACATATTATGAGACTTTTATATAGTATTCAAGTTTCTGATACTTTATTCACAGGCAACTAATTTTTACGCCTTATTTTTTAAGGTATGTAAAGCACTATGAAAAATGTGCTTTGCAAAATCTAATGTATTAACAGTACTTGGTAAAAATATAGCAAAATCAGAAATTAAACAGCATTCAAAGTTGGCTATCTGTAGTATTCTGTAATACACATATCTGATCAAAAAAGAAAATATAAATTATATTGCAAATTAAAAATTCCTTCAGATCACAAAGGCCAATAAAATCAACATTATATACCACTTTACACTCTACAAAGACTTCCACGTACATCATATGACTGAACTTGGTGGAAGAGATAGAGCAGGTATTATAACCATTTGTAGAAAAGAAAACTGAGGCTTAGAGTAATTAAATGTCCTCCCCAAGGTCACAGGACTTGAAAGTAGCAGAGTCACAATTACAACGGGGGTAGGGGTGGAGGCTCCCACATGTAAATTTCTGAACCAAAGAGAACGTCCATCATAAAAGCTCAGGCTATGTAATTAGTGTAGATTTGTGCTCCCTTCACTAAAATTTCATTTCACTAGAGAACGACAACCAAAAAAGCTGTTTAAGTATAAAGTTAAAACATCAATTGCCATCAACCCAGGAAATGGCTAAATAAACTATGGTGTACTCAAACTACGGAACATGATGCAGCAGTTCTGCAAAATGAGTGAATGCATCATATGCTAAAACTGAAAGCTAGGGTACACTTGTACTTGTTAAAACAGTCAAAAATAATACAAGTACACACATTTTTTAAATCGTAAAAACATTTTTAAAGATCTAGAAGGATACACACCAAACATAATAGTTGTTATCTCTGCGGACAGAGGTTTGTAGTCAAAGACTTTAGCCCATCTCTGTGATGTTTTAATTTTTACAAAGAAAATGCTTTACTTTGCTAATTTAAAACTAAATTTTAAAATTTAAATTAACCTGTGGATTGAACAAGAAGGTCATTTTTCTGTTCTAAAAAGCTGTGCATCTATCAAGGAAGTAGGGCCCCTCCCCCCCAAAAAAGGACAAAATATAGAAACAAAAACAGTTTGATCCTTATAAAACAACAAACTATCACAAAACGTTCCTTTAAAAAAAAAAACAATAGCTCAGAATTTTAAAAAAACATCTAGTCTCCTTTGTTGCAATAAGACAACCAATCAACTATCAACTAGAAAAGTCCGGAACAGGCTCCTCCTAGAGAGATTTAGTTGTTAGAGTTCGGCAAGGAAGGTTTCACAAAGGAGCTGAGTTTTGAGGGAAATGAGAGGTGACTTGGCAGAGAGATGCGGGAAGATTAAGCCAGATGGGGAAATGTCTGGGAGGTGGATATGTTGAGTTAATCAGAAGCAGGGCACAGGGAGAAAACTGGAGTAAAGTCCTGAAAGAGGAGAGGAGGTTCCTTTGGATGTGGGAGGTGAGAGGGAGCTCGACGGCGCTGCCATCCAGTTTACCTGGGTGAGAATCCGGCCCTTGTTATGGTCAAACAATGGAGGCGTCCAGCGGCAGCAGCGATCTGCGCTGGGTGCCGGGAGGGTTCCTCATCACCTGAGTAGGATGCTCGGCTGGCTCTGCTGGGACGCGAGGCGCTCTAAAAAAAAACACATCACATCATGCAGCCAAGCTTCTCCGCGGCACAGCCTGGCTCCCTGATCCCACGGCGCGGCCATTACCGCCTCTCCGCGGACCCGCCTGGAAAGGCTCCAAGGCGAGGCTTCACGGGTTTCTAAAGCTGTTTTGCTCCCCCTTCCCTCAGCTCCAACAACAATGGAGCCCTGCTCCGGAGTCCGGCTCCCGCGGGGCCTCCGCCCGGCCTCGCCCCTGCCGCTGCACCTCCGCCGCCGCGCACCCTGCCGCCATCTGCAACCCCCGCTCCCCACTCCCCGCTCCCCGGCACTGCGGGCCCACGCCGGCTCGCCGAGGCCAGAGGCCAGGCTGCCCTCCCCGGGGCCGGCCCGGGGGCCGCCAGGCCGCCCGGCGGCGCGGAGCTGCTCTGACCTTTCCCACCGATGCCCGGGCAGCCGCCCCGGCTCGAGGCCCATCCTAAGTGATGGGTTGTTTTTCTTTTCTTTAATCCACTCATCCTTCTTCCGACCCCGAGCCCACTCCCCGGCCCCCGCCCCCGCCTTGATTCAGAGAAGAAATAAAGAGACTGCAGCTCGGCTGCCCCACAACTCACTCCAAGTGAGGGGTTGAAGCGCCCCAGGCCGCGGACTCCGCGCACCCACCCTCCCTCTCCTCAAGGAACACCTCACAGGTGCGCCTCCAAGCCGCGCGCGCGCGCTCCGCACACCCAGACGCCTCCGGGGGACAGCGCGCGTGCGCACGCACGAGGCCAGCGAGCCCCAGGGGAGCGGGGGCCGCACGCATGCGCGCCGCCCGGCCCTCTCCCCTTCCCCCCTCCCCTGCCCCCGCCCCCGTCGGCCGCCCGCGCGTGCCCTCCCCCCAGTCCCAGGCTGGTCCCGAGTACCCCCCAACCCCCACCGCCCAGCGCGCGCGCGCGCCCGCCTCGCTCCTCCTCCCCCGCGCCCCACCCGGGCCCGCGTTACCCCGGGCAACCGCAGTGCGGCCGCACCTGAGCTTTGCGCCTGCGTCCCACCGGGCAGACCCTCCCTTCCCCTCGGTCCGTTCCCCAACCCAGCACAGCTGCGGGAGGGGGACGTTGCCCCCTCCCCGGGAAGTGAGTATCGATCGGCCTCCCCCGCCCCTCCCCGCAGACACAGACCCGCCGCCGCGCCGGCGCCTCGGCCGCCCTCCCGGTCAGCGCGGACAGGCCTCGCCGCCCCGGCCCCCGCTCCCAGCGTGCACCGCGGCGAGCGCTCGGGTGGGAGCCGGCGAGATGCGCTCGGCGGGCGGTGCCCACTGACCTCCCTTGGCGGCCGGGCCGGGGCAGGGCCGGAGCCGGGAGCCAGCCCCGCCCGCCGCCCCGCCCATGGACCGCCGGCCCCCGCTGCCGCCCGCCCGGAGGACCGCGCCGAGGGGGGGAGCCGCCTGAAGGACCGCGACGGCCGCTCCCGCAGGTGAGGCGGGGCCCGAGGTGTGACCGAGTCCAGCTCGGCTCACCTGGCGGTACCTGCAGGAGGCTCTGCGGGCGCCGGCGGTGGGGCGGAGGCATCTGTCGAGGCAGAAACTCCTTTAGATAATTTTAAAAACCCTCACTGCAGGGGGAGGGGTCCTCCCGACCCACGGGGTGGGGAAGGGTGTCCCCTTGCGGAGACATCTGCGGGGGGGGAAAGCCAAGAGGTGGAAGGGAGGGCAAAAGTGAGGTGCAACGACCCCCGCGCCGGCTGCCTGCAGGGTCTTCCAGCCCGTTATGGGGAGGGGGATGCCCTTGCCAGGGCTCCAGTCGAGGCTGCAGTCCGTCCCCACCGCGCACCCAAGCCAATCCGAAGGGGAAGGAGAGGGCAGCCCAGGGGCCGCTCCTGCCAGCCCCGGGGTGGGATTGTAGGGTGAGGGATCCGCATTGCAGGTGCACCAGGAGCGCCCGAGGGCCTGGCCCTGCTTTGTCTAGGATGCTGTGGGGAGGAGGCCGGCTGAATCCACATCTCCTATTTAAATGCGTTTTACCACCCCGTGGACGTTAGAGACCCTCCCAGATAAGTAGCATTGTCTCCTGTCCTGATAACCCCTTTACGTAAGTACTCTATGTTTACAGTCCCTTTCTAAAGCTTTGATATGGGCTTTAGTTTACCCTAGATAACGATTTGCTTGTGATTCATGAAACTGAGCATAATGCAAATATGCAGCAGAGCTCCAGGCTCGGCGACAGAGCTGCCGTCTGCTACAGCGGGTTAGTCTAGTTTATCTAACTTAACGTTTTCATGCTGACCTGTATTAATTTCAAGCTTTGATCTTGAGCCGTATGATCTATTCCAATTATGCAAATGCAGTTTCTCGGTCTTATAACAAAATACAAGCTGTCAGGCTGTCATACGGTAATATATTACACATTTCCAGAAACCTACCTGTAAGAGTGTTAAAGCTAGAATTGACGTTTTAATACGTTTAAGTTTGACGTTATTTTAAAAGCATTGTTATTGTTTTATTAAATGGGTTTTGTTTTGTTTTGCACAGTCAAGAATTCCCTTGCATTTTCTTGCCGTTGAATTGTAAGGAAAAGAATGCTAACATTTAAAGTGACTTTTACCTCCAAATATGTTCTGAATTTATTTCTTTTGGCTAAATGTTCATCTTATGTGAAATATTTTTGGAGAAGGTTTTAAAGCTTGTGGTATGTTTATGTGTATGTACACATGTGTTTACGTATACATACACACTATTGGAAAACCTTAAAATAAAATAGTTTTTATTGTTCCTCTGCATCATGTTATAATTACTCAGTAAATTCAGTTTAGGTATATTTAAAATCTAAAGTACCAGACAATAATTTGTGTGTATCAGATTTTTACTGTAGCACATGTAAATACAACAGTCTAACAAACAGGTTTCTTGGAAATTAGATATTTTTATTGTTAATTATTTTTTTAAAAAATGAATCCTTTTACTTATGACAGAAAATCACTCATGTGGGCACTTAACTCTTCCATCCGTCATTCGTTGCAAAATTCATTTTCACATCGTCATTACTTAATTGATGGAGTGCATTTGCGGCAATACTGATGGTAACAGTGTTGAGGCTTTTAAGAAATACTTATTTTTATATTGTATTTATAATTTTCTTATATTTCTGGCAAGAAAAGACATGAGCCTTTTTTATCTGGAACAAGGTCAGCCATAAAAAGTTCTTAAGATATAGTGGGCACACTATGTTTATTAACTAAGATTAATTGTATCTACTGGATTGGGTATCCTTAAAGGGCAGAAACTAGGCGCCTTTATATGCTTCACACACCAAGGGTGCAATGAATGTTTGACTCAGATTGACCTTCCAGACTAGTTAGGTAGGTGCTAGCTTAGTGACACCAATTCTCACATCACCAGCTTTGACATTTAAACCTGCAGAAAGGTTGGGTAGGGAAGTGAGTGTGTCCTAATTGTCTTCAAGTATTCAGGGTCTGTCATGCAGCAAAGGGATTTTATATTTTCCCGAGTTCCAAAGAAGACGAGTAGTACTTGTAGGAAGACAGACTTCGCTTTGACATAAAAGCACAAGTCGCTTATGATTAGAACCTCCAGTGACAAAAGGGGCTGCTCTTTCCCTGCGGAGCTGCTCCCCCGCTGGGCAGGAATGGCTGCTAGGAGGTATCACACCGGCATGGGAGAGGCCTCGTGAGGGGGTCGCTGAGGGACTTCAGTGGCAACTAGATTGGAGGGCATTGTGGTTCTTTTTTATTTCTTACTCTGGCTTCTGCAGTTGTGGGCATAACAACATCCCAGACACCTATTTCAACCCTAGGAAGACTTTTACTGGGGTAGAGGCCACCCTGATATCAGAGGCGATTCTAATCCTACTTTGCATTTGTGTGGGGCTTTACAGGTAATAAAGTACCCTCACTCACGTTCAGTGTTTTATTTTAAAAGACTCTTCTTAATTATGCTGATTTGAATTCTTTTGGCTTTTATTTTCTGTAATGCACATTTAATCAAGAAGAAAATTACCCTTTTCTATGAAGGCGAGCAGAGGAGTCTTTTTTTAAAGCTCTTTTTAAAAAAATGGAATGATGTCAGTCATTCTTTGGGGAGTCAGCAGGTTGTGCAGGTGAATAGTTATTTTCTTAGCTGAAATTATTTTTTGAAAGATACTGATTAAGGGCTGATTCTTGTGCTTGCTGTGCATTTTAGTTTCTGTTTATTTCATTGCTCAAACATGACTCAAATTTCACAGCAAAAAGTCCATTCACATCCACTGACAGTAAGTTGCACTGGACTTTTTTCGGTTTGTCTATCTCGTTTTAAAATACATGTTGGCAGGTAAAACACAGCTGAGGAGAAGCAGCATTACAGTGGACCGAGAAGATTAGGTGGATTGGAGTTTTGTGTCTGAAGGAGAAAAAGACGTGTCCCATTTGTACTAAGTGAAACCTGGGAATGATAATTTATCAACAATAAGAATGATGCTCTCTCTGTTATAACAAAGATTAGGCTATTGACTGTCAATCACAGTACATGTATTAAGTGGATCAGCGGGGATAGGACTCTCTCTGTGTCCCAGGAGCAGAGCAGAGCTTCCTGTAAACAGCAGAGAACCCAAGAAATGCTGTCTGCACAAGGATTTAAGTGGAACACGATGGTAACGAAGCCAGTTGAGTTAAACCAGATTCTGACCTCTCCAATTTAGGAAGAAGTTAGAGGTGGGGGAACACAGTTCTGAATTAATATACACGTGTAATTAATTTTAAAAAACCTTTTAAAAAATAGTCCCTCTCTTTTGTTCTTTAGCAGATGAGTTTGCCCCATACTTTTGTGGCTCTTATCCACCAGCTAAATTTGGGTGTGATAATTTAAATAAGACAAAGATTTTAAAATTTTGTTTGAACCAGAGATGCATCGTTTATTTATACTTTATGCACGAAAGGAAAAGAGAAGAATACCAAGTTCTTCTGGTAAACCAAAAATAAAATTAAGGAAATCTTACAAGTATTTATTCCTTCAGGGAAAAAAAATCACAGATGCTACTTTAAATATTATGAGCAGAACAACAAATTATCAAGTAAGGCAACCAGTGAGAAAGTGGCCTTTTTAGAAGTGAAAGGTTACATTTTACAGCTCCGCACCATGCTCTCTGAAGGCATCTCGAAGATGTCTTAAAAGACTCCTTTGTTAATCAGAAAACAGGAGTTTATGTTTTCATGTGAGTTTCCACACTGGGGAGCAGACTGAAATGAATACTTTTGTGATTCTCCCGCTTTACCACTTTATCAGAAAGAACTGTTTGAAGCCAGAAGTCTGTGCACCTCTGGAGCCGTAAGGGAAGAGAGGGACTAAGTGTTCTCCTCTGTTCAAGATTCTTTCTCCTAGCCAGATTCTCAGGATTGAGCAGTGAAATTCCATCGGCTAGCACAGAAGAATAAGCCGGAGATGCTTAAAGCTTACAATAAAGGAGAGAAAAAAGAAGAACACTTTTAATAAATGGAATTCTAGGCATGTGATACTCTGCTATTACAATGTTTCTCTTTGTTGCCTCTTTGAGGACACTTAATATGTTACGTTTAGATAGTATAGGATCCCTTATCCTTTGCTCTTGAGATTTCCTTCCCACCCTACTTCTAAATGCACCCTGGACCCCTGTTATTTACCATGTAGGTAAGAGGGTTTATGAGGCATTTTTAAAAATAATTTTTTAAATTATTTATTTATTTATTTAGTCTGCACTGGGTCTTAGTTGCTGGCATGCGAGATCTTTAGTTGTGGCATGCGGACGTCTTAGTTGCGGCATGCAGGCTTCTTAGTCGCAGCACACAGGATCTAATTCCCCAACCAGGAATTGAACCCGGGCCTCCTGCATTGGGAGCGCAGAGTCTTACCCACTGGACCACCAGGGAAGTTCCTATGAGGCATTTCTTATGTGACGTCGCTCACACATTGCTGCCACGTATATATTATAATTCCCAGTATCATTACAGTACTGTTTTTCTTAAAGTTACACATTCCACCTGGAGATGAGTGACACCATACTCTCCAAGGGCCAACTGTGGTGCCACGTCAGCGTGAAAACATTAGCTCCCCGAGGTATAGTTCCATCACTGTCATGGCTTAATAATCCAGGGGCTGCCTTATTTTTCTAATGCTTTCTATCTGATTTTGTTTATGATGATCAAGTGTAGGAGGTTAGGTTCCTGCCATACTCCAGACATTGAAGGAGGCTTTCTTTTTGCCCCTGTCTCTCCAACTGTCACAAGTGTCAACTCAGGTAAAGGGCACCGGTATTATTTTTCCCTCAGTGGCTGTGGCCTTTGGGAGCAGATCCAGTTTTTAGAAATATGTCTTGCACGTTGACAAGAAAGATGAAGAAAGGCTTTGTTGTTTTTTAATTTTCTGTTCCCATAGATAAGTACATAGCAGAGGTTATTAGGTAGGGCCTGTTCTTTCCAAGGAGGGGTCAATCCTTGTCTCTGATAGTGAGTCATCTTTATCTTTTGGTTAAGTCCTAGTGACCAGACAAGAAAATCCTGGTGGAACAGAGCAGCAGCTTTCAGCCACTGAGATACTTGCTCACAGACCTGCACCATTGCACCGGGTCAGGGGAGGCGGGGACATAGTCTTTGATGACAGAGAGCAAGGCTGTGTCATCCTTCTCGGCCTCTGCATTGCGTGATGGGTTTCCAGTGAGGAATTAGTTCCCATCAGGAAAAGTGCTGGAGTCAGTCTTTGACAGAAACTGTTCTCAGTGTAGTAAGGCTGTGGTATGAGGACCTGGTTCAGAGATGAGCAAAGCCCAACTTTATTGTTGGAGGGCAAAGGCAGGGTTTTTGGGGGGGGAAGACAAAAATCTAAGTTGGAACAAAGATGGCCAGAAGTGAGACCTTCTTGGAGACAGTTAGGAGGGGTTCTCACGTCTCATCCACAGTTGCAGGACGGAACTCGGAGCAGTTTACGATGACCATTGACCGAGTCTGGAAAGGCGCATTGACTTCTCCCCGCTAGCAGGCTGCGAGCGGAGTAGAATGCCTTCCCACGTAGGCTCGGGGGCCACCGGGACCGGACCTTCCTGAGCAGCTTATCGTCACAAGTCTGAAACTCAAGTGGGAAGCAGATTATCCATCTCTGAGCCTTAGAGGAAAACCGAATGAAGTTAGAAGTTGTTAAGCAGTTGAGGCCAGTGTCTCCCTACCGGAGATGCTGTGAGTCTTTGGTACGTTAGTATTAGTCGCCCACAGAACTATACATCCCTGCGGGAAGGTTGACGTGACGGCGCAGACTGTTGAACCCTCACGTGAACCTCGTCACCCAGGCTTCTTGCGCCTGTGCATGCAATGCGTCGACACCCTTTATCAGTGCTGCCCAGTGATAGAGCACAGCTGGATCTAGCACGTTAAAAGTCTGCCTTCAGAAGTCTCATAAGCCTACTCAGTTTTTTAGGTGAAGGTCCCAGTTTTTTTTTTTTTGTTTGTTTTTTTTTTTTTTTTTTTTCGGTATGCGGGCCTCTCACTGTTGTGGCCTCTCCCGTTGTGGAGCACAGGCTCCGGACGCACAGGCCTAGCGGCCATGGCTCACGGGCTTAGTTGCTCCGCGGCATGTGGGATCTTCCCGGACCAGGGCACGAACCCGTGTCTCCTGCATCGGCAGGCGGATTCTCAACCACTGCGCCACCAGGGAAGCCCGGTCCCAGTTTTTTGTTTGTTAAAGCTCTCGTGTCCACAATCTATAGGTAGGGCATCTGGCTGCTTCCGTCCAGCTTTTGCATAATTCTGCCAGGTTATTTTTCACAATTTCATCTTTACGTTTAACCACCTCTTCTGATTCTGAATGATACAGCAAATGTGTAGAGCCTTACAGCTTTATTTACAATCTGACCTGGAAATTGTGGACTCCAATTATATAAGTAGACACATTTAATGTGCCAAATCCAGAAATAAAATATTTCAGGAGTCTTTCTGACAGTCATTTGTCAGCCTAGATACATAGGTATCTTCTACATCTGGCGGGATTACTAAATGGTCACATGAAAATCATCTCCCTGTTTGAATGAGACAAATTTGAATATATTTACAAATGCCAGCCCCCCTAAAGGGGGTAGCTAAGCTGCTCTGCTCCCCTGATGTTAGCCTGACAAATAATGTAGCTCATACAATGCTGTAGAACTATACTGGGGAAATTGGAGCATACCACTCCTGTCGAATTATCCCTAGCATCCCCTTACATGTGCATGTACAAGGCCATGGGCACAGGAACAAGATGAGGAAATGAAATCCTTTGGACCTACTAAGGTGCTGTCTGGGGAATGCCAAAATGTCTGGTTACAAGGACTCCCTGCTAACCTCCAAAGGACCTTGTACCATGGAGGACCTGATCTGGGACAATACAGCATGGCTAAGAGCTGCCAGAAGGGACTGGTCAGTCTGAAAAGGATGCCTGGTCAAAGATAGCCTTCACCGTGTTATTCATCAAAGGGGGAATGTTTCTAAAATGGCCCCAACGTAGGGTAACACGAGGACCATTAGAAACGTGAGTTCCTCCCCAGGTGAGGCGCCCTCACTATTTTCACAGTTGACCACAGTCAGAACGAGAGTCAGAAAAAAAGAGTAAGAAGGAAAAGCAACATCACATGTTGCACTGGGGGCCATGTGTCTTGCCTTTGGACAGCCCATACAGAGGCAAGACAAATACAGATCCTTCTTTGTTGACAGCGGTTTGCATACCAGAGAATAATTTTCTCTTCTGTGAGCTACCGGTCTTTTCTCCTCAATTGTACACAAGTGTTTACTGATTTACTTAAATATGCCTCGATTCACACATACATAACATGGTTCCAAACAGTATATTTAAATGACATTATTTAGAGGTTTTAAATTGTGGTTTTAAAATGTTATCAGAAAGAAAAATGTTATCAGACATATCAGATGCCCATTACATATCGATTGATTTTACCTTCTTAATTTGAGCTTTAAGAATAAGTGTTCAAAAATACCTAGCAGATGACTCACAGGGATTGTGATAGGGTGTGTTTTTTCCTATTTGAATTCTAATCTCTTTACAAGTCTTTAGGTAAATAGAAATTATTAACTACCTCACTATCAGTCCAAAGAGAATTAGGGATTTTAGAAAACAACGTGTAATCTACACTAACTAATGCAGTCGTTGATACGAAAAATTTTTCAGAGAAGTATGGCATCTTAAAACATTACTCAGCTAATGCAAGTAGTTTCATAGGCTAACACAATGTAATATTGTCTGAGATTTTTAAAAAGCAAATGATAAAGGTGCCAGTTTCTTACGTTACAGCTCATTTTAGTTGTGTGCTCGTGTTTCGGTTTACCCACTCTTAAATAATGGTCGGTAAGGAATTTAGGAAGTTCAATTTAACGTAGCCTTTTGGCAGAAATCCCACTGCTTGGTATGAATTGATATGTGTAGGATCGTCTGTCCCTCCCCTGTGAGGTCTGTGGCGGCCGGGGTTCGCATCTGTTTTATTCGTTGCCATCTCCCAGATGACCTCCGAGGTGCCTTGCTCAGGGGGGCTCAGAGAAAGGTGTTTTCTTCAGTGAGAGAGGGAGCTGTGATCCTCTGCGTCCCCCAGCAGAGGGAGACAAAACAGTATACGAAAGCATGTGCCCCACGAGTATTTCAATAATTTAATTCTTCGTGTGTCTTCCATGTTCTACTGGAATACCTTCTTTCTTGTTCTTAGTACAGAAGCTTTTAAAAGAAGATAAATAGCTTTTCAGTTTGCACCTGTATCTTATTTCCAAACTGGGATTTTATAACCTGAGTAATTGTTTTTACTTTGGAAGTGACCTTTTCCAAGCAGAAAACCATTTTTTAAATTACCAGCTCAACACATTTCTTTAATTTCTCCAATATATTTCTGCAAATTACAAAGTTTAAATGATGGCCCTTTTTCATAAACAGGGTTTCCTGGGTGGCCACGGAGCCTGTACTTAACATTTCTCCCAGCCTGGAAACCTTTTCTTAAAGTGTCAGTACATGTAAAATATTAAGAGCTTTGGTATGATTTCATAAAGTTCTTAGGAGTCTTTAGAAGCCTCATAAGATTTATGCAAGTATTTAGTGGTCCTCTTAAAAACAGGAATTCCTTTGCATTCAAGAAATGTTAAAGCCTTTAAACGTCATTTCCTAGAGATTCCCTGATTGTTTAGATCAGAGTACTCCTGTTGAAAGTGTATATTGGGTCAACTTCGATATATACATTTAATGTCTTCAGAAATATGCAGCTTTATAACTGTAAATCGGGAGTCCCTATTTGGAGGTTTCAGAATTCTCTTACATTCACCCTCTCCATTTGTCAGTTCACTTAAGCATTCACAGAGGAAAAGCAACATCTCATACCATCCGATAACAGGAGGAAAATGATTATATTCTTAGGCACATTTTACCCGCAGCCCCTTTCTTCTGAGCAAAAGAAAGGAGATTCACATATCCCGACCCAGGACGGTGAGGCCGGGAAAGCGGTGCCTTTCTGCACCCCCGCCTCACCGAGAGCTGAAGACGTGGAGGAGAAACCCCCTCCAGCAGGCAACCTGCTAGTCTCTCACTGATGGTTGCCTTTCCTCCAAGGTCAGGAGCCCTCTGCTATAGGAAGGAGGCTGCGCGTGGCTGGGGCCTGGCCCTCCTGAGCACTCCGTCACCCACGGTTTACTAGCGGTCCCGGAAAGCCGAGGGGAGCAGAGTAAACCTCACGTCAGAAGGCAGGAAAGGCCTGCCTCAGAGTAGGTGGGCTCTGACCCAGCGCGGAGACAGCGGGCAGGACCGTTCCGCATTGTGAGGGCCCTCCTGTGCGTCGCAGGCTGTTTTGCAGCGCCCTTGACCTCCACCCACCGGGTGCCAGACGTGCCCCTTCCCGAGCTGTGACGACCCGCAGTGTCTCCAGACCCCTCCAGTCTCCCCGGGGGCACCACTGCCTAGCTCGGTCACACCCGCTAATGGGGTTCACCAGCGGCGGCTGCCCCTCAAATTCTGACTGCCTGCACTTGTCTCAAGTCGTAAACCTGACACACCCATTCCGTGTATTCCCTGGACCAATATAACCAACTGTATCTTGCGGCAGCTGTAAAACAGTGACTGTGTAGATTCTCTGAGGAAAACGAAGCTCTTCCGTGGAGGGTATTCCAAGCAGGTCAGTCAGATTGCAGAAGCAGGCCAGCTCCCCAGCAAGACCCGAAGGGCAAGGGCGTTACCTTGGCCGCTCTTTGCTGGATTATATTTATCTCAGCAAGGAGCCCCGGTCCTCCTCTCTCTCTCCTCCCCACGCCGGTAGCCGTCTGGGTTGGCACATCAGTTGCCGATCTGAACGGGCAGACTCACACTCCATCTGAATAAGGAATGTGTTCGTGTCTGCACTTAATTCCACCTTCTGTATGAAGAGCGAAATCCCAAGCCCCTCCTCTAACTAACCAGGAAGCCGTAAAATTTCTAGAACAGGGAGGCTCAAGCGGGAGGGGATATGGGGCTATATGTGTAGGTACAGCTGATTCACTTTGTTATACAGCAGGAACTAACACAACACTGTAAAGCAATCATACTCCAATAAAGATGTAAGAAGAAAGGGGGGATTAAAGGTGTTTTAATAATAAAAGGTTATTTTTTTAAAAAAATTAAAAATTAAAAAATTCTGTATCTTCAAAACAGATATCTCTTTAAATTATATTACTACGATGATAAATTATCAAGTAAGGCAACCAATTAGAAAAGCAAACTTGTAGAAATTGAGTTACATTTTAAATGAGTCAGCAATAATCTCTGAAGTCGAAATGTCTTAAAATACTTGTTTGATAATAAAACAGAAGTATATATCTTTACACACGTTTCCACACTGAATAGCAGAGTAAGCTTATGGTTCTTTAACAGAACTAGCTTCTTGACCCAGAATAGTGTCTGCTTTTCTACAGCTTTAGGAGCGAAGAAACATTCTCTCTCGTTGTGAGATGTTTTTTTCCACAAGCGTCAAGAATAAGCACTGGAATTCTCCTGGTTGGCACTGAGCAAAAAAGAGTAGACTGGAGAAGTCTCAAACTTAAAATATGGGGAAAGGAACAGAAAAGAGTTGTAGAGGAGTTTTAACAAGTAGAATATACGGGGCAAAGGATGTTCTGGCTCCGTAAGGCACGCGTGCCTTTCATCGTCACTGGCGGAGAACAGTGGAGTTCATGGCTAAGGGCGTGGCCCTGGAGTCGGCCTGGTTTGGGATGAAGCCCCACCCAGCCACTTGCTAGCTGTGACTTCAAGGAAGTCCTTTCAGCCTTTCAGCTTGTCTGCTAACGTGTGAGATAGGAGTCACCCTAAATGTCATCAGTAAACGTGCCTCATTTATTCTACACGGCACAGGAAGCTCGCAGAAAGGAAACTTTTAAAGATGTGGATAATGTGTGTTGGGACTGTCAGAGCGGTGCGTGGACAGTCAAGAGGTCCAGCATCCTCAGGTGGACACGCCGCGGCCATCACAAAGGCTCTAGGAAACGAAGATCCAGGTAAACGCCTTCTTAAAAGAGTAGGTTTAGCTTCTTTTAAAAATATTTGTACTACAGCTGTTATTCCATAGGGAAAAAAGTCCCGTAAAAATAGTTTATCACTGATCACCAGAGGATATGTAATTACTAAAACTGAATGCTTGGCCCTGGTTCCTTTAGTCACTGAATTGACTACTGTTGGACTGTTTTAATGATTTCAAAGCTCTCTACTATCCTTCTTTAAACTTGTCTGAAATAACTCGTGTGGGCCCATTTTGTAGAAGGGCAAGTCGGGAGGTGTCTTGTGTTTGCTTGGTTGCCTAGCCAAATTGTAATGCTGTCCAAGATGGCATGGCTGAAACCGGGCAGAGTTCTTTCTAGAGTAGCATGAGGATAAAGTCTCTTTTCTCTATCAGTGATCATCTTCTTAGATGCTCAGTGAGAGTTTAGCTAAATATGTTCTATTAGCACTAATGAAACAACCGACTAGTTTAGTATAGGTAATAAAGGGATAGTATGGCTAAATTAAAGTGTATAGAGCTTTGGTTAATAATACCTTTCTTTCCGGGGACTTCTCTGGCAGTCCAGTGATTTAAGACTCCATGCTCCCAATGCAGGGGGCACGGGTTCGATCCCTGGCCCTGGTTGGGGAGCTGAGATCCAGCCTGCTGCACAGTGCGGCTAATAATAATAATAATAATAATAATAATACCTTTCTTTCTTTTTGTGGGCCTATACTGTAATTAGGCCCACCAAATGGATAAAAGAAGCCCTATCAGTTAAATCAATTGAAATGGTTCATCTGTTTGGCAAACCACATAGGAGAGATTTTTAAAGCAAGTGCACACGTCTCAGCCTCGGAAATACAACTTAGGATGGTGACCGTCAAGCGCGAAGATATAAGAAGTAGCTCCTACGTCATCAGTGTAAAAGGACAGTTTGGCGTTTGGGTCATCGTACCTTTTAGTTATCAACCAGCAGACAATTAAAATCTGCAGTAATCACAGTCAGATGTAGAAATGGAAACACTAATCAGATATGACCTGCTAATTTTCCTTTCCATTTAAAGGCAGATATCACTCGGCACGACTTGTGTGGTAAGTCTTGATATTTTATGTCCCTAAATTATTGGCTCAGGACCATCTTGGTAAATGATGAGGCTGTCAGACGCTCACAAATGGCCTCTCTCTTTAGTTGCAAATGTTTCCTGCTCTCGCTTCTGAAATGAGGCGAGTTGAGTGATCCGGGGCGGGGGTGGGGTGGGGGGGGGCAGACGGGGCAGGGCAGTCAGTCAGCTGGAGGCTGGAGGAGAATGCAGGGAGAGCAGGGAGGGCCAAGTGGCGCCACCACAGACCCACCGGCCACCTGGCCACCTCCTGCCCTAGAAGCAACTTCCTTGAAACCGGAAGTGCCGAGCCTACGGTATGCTGATGTGATGCCCGGGATGGCAGCCCCTCACGGCCAGGAGATGGGGTGCTGGTGCGCCTGCCTCCTGGGGTGGGGTCTGCCACAGGGCATGAGCGTTCTGGCCGTGACGTCGCCCAGTTTTCCGGGAGGCCCTGGGCACTCCCAGAAGGTACCGTATGATTTCAGACCGTGGGAGTACATGTGTTTCTCCACCGGGCCACAGCCCACTCGGGGGCCCTTTTAGACGACCTGAAACACAGACTGCTTTCTTCCTGAGACGTTTTCACACAGAGGGACCGAGCCCCTACCAGTGTACAGACACGTGACGTGGTTTTTAAATAGAAGTCAAATAGAAACTCTTAAAGTATGAGATAGTCAGACTGCAGAGAAACACGGTTCATAAATCCATCACGTACGCCTCCAGTGACTGCAGCCTTCCCAGACAACCACGTATCGTATTTCCTTGTCTCATTGCTGATCCCTCTAATCACATCTATTACAACTTTAATGTTAGGCTGTACATTCTTTCAGAAGGAAATGGCTGTCAGTGTCTAAAGAATTGTTGATGAGCCTTATATTTTATGATGGATAGTGTCAGAGAATTACAGGAATGTACAATGCATGGGGGTGGGTGGGGAGGTACTCAAGGGCTCGTCATGATCATTTTCTGCATATCTCGGAGACACTAAATTGTTGCTTTTATAAAAATTGCCTTCCCGTTAATTCTTCTTGCTTCTGGTAAAGCATCCCAAGACTACCCTGAAACAACATCATTAAAACATGATACCACTTTGCTAGTGGATAGTTAGTGGTTATGTTTTTTAAGAGGAACTGCTTTATATTTTTTTCTGACTATAAAGTAATATATTTTCATCATTAAAGAAGCTTTAGGTAGTACCAAAATAGAATTTTTTTAAAGTAAAAATCACCCACAATCCACCATCTAGAGATAAATGCTTTTAATGTTTCATTGTGTATACTTCTAGAATTTTTTTCTCTACTTGTATCTACAAAAATATGATATATACAGCTTTTAATATACTCTTTTGACTTAACCTATTACAGATGTATTTCCTTGTCAATAAATATAGATCCACATTATCATTTTTAATGATATCATAGTTCAGATGTGCGCTTTTAATATACTCTTTTGACTTAACCTATTACAGATGTATTTCCTTGTCAATAAATATAGATCCACATTCTCATTTTTAATGATATCATAGTTCAGATGTGCCACGCTATCTCCTCACTGGCAGACGTTCAGATTACTCTGTGAGGTGATTATCTTGCAAAAGATGCTTTTCTTCTTTTGGTTTCTACTGGCGTTCTCCTCTTCTAGCTTTTAGAGACCAACTGTTAAAAGATGATGTGCACTGCCCACCCAGACAGAGAACAGGACCCCCAAAAACATCTCCATCCAGGGTTTCCACATTTGGATGAGTGCAAATTTAGTTCAGTTACCACTTTATCACAGTAGAGCAGACACATGCTAAGTGTTTTATCTAAGGTAGCTCATTTTATCCCCCCAATCACTATGTCTTGTAGGAACTGTTATTGTTCCCCATGTTACGGGAGAAAAAGGTGAAGGCACAGAGAGGCTGCAGCTCGAACGCGGCTGAGTCCGAATTGGAGCCCAGAATTCTGACTCCTGTGCTAATAAGCTCTTGACCCGCCTACTGTATTAGTTTTAAATATATCCCAATTGCTTAAGAATGTTTAAGATTTTTTGTCACTTTAAAAAAATAATTGCATCTTTTGCTTTCAACGTTTTATTACTTCCACTTTTTAATTGTGTTCGTTCTTTTTACCAGAACGTTTTTGGAGTGATTGTTGAGTGCTTACGCTTCCTTGAAATGCTGTCCTTTTTCTTAGTGTCCCAACTCTCTGGGATTCTCAAATAACTCACCAGCTGAACTTCTTAAATACTCGTGCAAGTAGAAATAACAGGGTCGTGCAACTTAAAACAGTTTCTTTATCTAGGATTGTTGTGAATTCAGAATAACATCAGGCTTCATTTTTCAGAGATGGTAAATTTCCTTTCCTACAAGCAGGTATTTTGGATTGAGAGTTGATGGACTAATTAGCCTTCGACCTTTTTTTAGCTTCTTGTAGAGTACTATAGATTGATTTAACGTAGGAAGTAGGTTTTACTGTCCCTTGGGGTACCCGATTCTGCCTGACTCTCTTTATTCGCTTCCCTGAATGGCTCCTCTCCAGTGAAAATGGAAAAGGCCAGCAGAAAATGCTTCTGTTTGCTTTTATGTTTCCCTCTTTGGAAGTAACTGGAATCCTTTGCTAGCTCATTTCCACACTTAGATGATGTTCAGTAAATACCCTAGTGTGGGGCTAAGTCAACAATATTTATATATTGATCAATTTACATGAAATAATGTAGGTAACAATTATTGAGCACTTACCACATGCGAGACACCATAAGTGATTGCATTTAGTACTTAGCCCTTTAAGTTAGATATTATGACGGTTTCGGTGACAAGATAGGGTTCAGATTTAACCCCAAACACTCTAGCACCTCAAGACTTTGGCCATTCTGCCCTATTTTTATCCCATTGTGTTAAGCTAAGCAGATCTTCTTTGGGCCACAGGTTCTTGATCTTGAAATAAAGAGGTGTTGGAATAGTTGCTTTTGAAGATCTCTGCCACCCTCAACATTTCCTGAGTCCGTGAATCCACTCAGGACACCACCTCCCTGCTGGGAACCATCTCTTCTCTTACATGTAATCACTACATTTGCTGCCTTTGTCCTCTGGCCACCCTTCATTTACTCCATGACAGTGCTTCAGCTCAAGGACACCAGAGCTACACAGAAAGTTCCCACGGAAAAGCCACAGAGGTCCTTGCGCACAAGACGCTTGCCGGGTCCCGGGCCCCGCGCAGCACGCGCCGAGGCGGTGGGATGCCAGGCATTCTGAGGGTTCACGCGTGAGAACCAGGTGTGAATGGGTTATAACTTATTCATGACTAGAATCTAAAATAGCTTGTTACAGCTAATTCACAGCGCCATGTGAGTACTGGGTGTACTATTTTTTTTCAGATTCTAAAATTATGACCCTATTTCCACAAGCTTTGTGTTGAGAGAAAAGATAAGTCTACTTTTGATGGCCCAGGAACAAAGAAGTGTCCCATTTTTAAATGTTGAGACCTTTTCCTATCAAAGATATTCCATTTCTTTTAGTTTAAGAAATGTGGTCCAGGGATACTTTAAAACATTGTTTCTGGCGTGTGAAGAAATTACAGGATGAGGTCATGTTCAAATCAGTGCTGCTGCAGTGCTTTTTGATTAATGCCATGTAATTCTTGTTGAGATCTCCAGTCGTACCATCGGGGAGCTGTATAAAAGTAACTGAAGCCCGTATGTAATTCGGGAGTTCAGACACGAAGGAAGAATGGGGGCTGATTAGGCGGGGGGGGGGGGGGGGGGCGGGAGGTGGTTTGCCAAGAGCAGTGCAGAGCGCGGGAACCAGTGTGCAGAGGCCCCCGTGCTGGGGCTGCGGTAGACACCAGGGGTGAGAGGGCAGCAGTGTAGGTGGTATGGGGCGAGGCCGGGGCAGGGCCACTGGGAACATGGGGCTTGACCCCAAGAGCATCGGAGAGACGAGGCAGCGGGAACTAAGATCCCGCATGCGCATGACGTGGCCAAGAAAAAAAAAAAAAAAAAAAAGGCAAGACTTGTTGGTGAGTCTTCCTGCTGTATTGGGTGGTCAGCAGAGCCTTCCCGGTCGTCGACTGTCCCACCTGGAGCGTAGGGAGCGGTGGAGCCCACCTCCGTGAGCAGGGCTGCTCCAGGCTGGTCCGGTGCGCGCTGGGGGGCGCTGCATCCCTCCCGCCAAGAGGCTGCTGCGGGGACTGTGCTCATTTCCCCCTCAGCTTCAGAGCACTAGCCATTGGATGTATGCTTTGCGGAAAGCGTCTGAATTTCCGCCTGAAGTTGAAGTCCACCCCCACCCTCAGGATTCTCACCCGCAGGATCTGAGGGCTAGGAGCAGCCTCAAGGCTCAGATGCAGCATTTCTGGATTTATGTGCTCACTTGTGGGTAGGACGTTCCTGGTTTTCCTCGGGTGTTTGTGGGAACAAACGACGTAAGTGAAGGGGAAGCCCTTCGTGCTTGCGCGGGCGGAGATGGTCCGTGAACAAGATCATGACGTCATCATTTACACATTAATGCCCCCAGAGGGGGGAGAGGACATTACTTTGAATTAGGTTGAGAACTGGACGTGAGCTACTGACAGGCAGTTTGTCCTCATGCGGATACGGAGCAGACCCAGTGGGGTCGGGGTCCTCGCGTCTCTCTGAGAACCGTCATTAAAAGCACGTTGTCACCACGAGGCGACGTTAGTATCCCTGCCCTGTCTGGGAAGCCCTCTCGGCCAGGTGCCAATCTCCATAGAATTTGGCCCTTTTCAAGTGTTAACTTTCTGAACATATAGAGGGAACAGTGAATTCACAGAAGTTTAATTTCTAGTGAATTTGCCACGGGAAAAAACATGGATGTGGCCTAACGTCCGAATCGCGATCAAGGAGACCTGCCCCACAGGTGGTCTCGCTTTGAGATGCCCGTGCCCTTTGCTTCCGCCACGGTCCACGGGAGGAGGCGCGCAGAGTGGGGCCGGCCCTCCGGCTGCTGCCACGGCTGGAACCCCGTCCTCCGCGGTGAGGGCTGCATCTCCGGGGAGAAAAGAGGGCCCGTGTCCAGACCACGCAGCCTTTGACGGAGCAAATAACTGTAAAATTGCCGATGGCTCCTGATTACACTGCGAAACGAAATGGGATTTGCCTCGAGGCGAAAAGCTGCACGACAAAGAGCCCACAGCATGTAGTATACGCCCTTTTGACAGGGGAAGTGCAGTGTTTTGTCAGCCGTGCTCTATGGGTGTCGCCCTGCATTACTGGCTGACACACGGCTGAGAGGGCCTGAGTGCCTTTTACTCAAGCAGGATGCATTATTCATCCGCAGCAGGCGCCTGCATCTTACCTTCATCCATCACGCTGACCCTTTCAGGGAGGGGTCGTGGGCGCCCCTTCACGTCTCTGGCTCCCACAGCCGGAGATTCTGAATCAAGCCTCCCAGGACGAACTCCATCCCTTCCTCCATATTACCTGCATCTCTCAGCCGTGTCTCCTCGGCCTAAACAGGATGCTTCTGTACCTTCATTCACGTCAGCTTCTGCAAAGGACTGAGTCGTTGCAGTGATTCCATGTCATCGGTAACTAATGAGAAGAAATTAAACCATCACCTTCTTTTAAGCAGCAGCAACTCCCTGTCCTCAGGAAGTCAGTGATACTATGTACCCTTCTGAGCTGATGAGAAAATACTATAGTAATCTGGATCCCATCTGGAGGTGTGACTTGTTTCCTTGGACCTAAGTGGACCTGTCTCGTGCATGTACATGGCATCTCCTCCTCCGGGCTTTTTAAGTCAGCGTGGAGTGTGGAAGAAGAGAGGCCAACCTCCAAATGGAACGTCATGGGCTGAAAAACCCTTGTCCTCTGGTTGTCGGGGCTCCAAGCGGAGCCGTCAAAGCTCCCTTGCCGGCTTTGCACTTACATAATCGCGCTCCTCTGTCCGCCTCATGTCCCTTCTTCCCCAGACCGCCTGCCCGGGCTGACGGGACGCTTCAAGGGCAGGCGTTTATTTCTGTAGTTATGACGGTGAATGAATGAATTACAGATTTAGTGCCATTCAAGTCGCCGACTCACCACGGCAGTTAGAATGTGAATACTTACTTAAATCAGATTTGTTACAAATAAAATTTAATACCAATACCAAACCGTGATGGGACCGGGGTGCCTGCTGAGGCCACATTTCCACTCCCCTCCCAGCCCCCCATGGTAGATCATAGAACCCATATTGACTTCTGGTTTCGGGGACACCTCATTTTGTGCCATCAGTGCCGGATGAAACTGGTTTGCAGTTTTAGTATAGCGTGCTTTCTTTGTGCAAGGCCTGCCTGTAAGTTAAGCCAGAAGCTCGTGGAAGCAAAGGCTCTTCAGCCCTGAAGGCCTCAAGCTCCCCTGGTGCTGGGCCCGCGCTGGACGGCCCGGCGCTGGGGCCCACTGGGTTAGCAGGTGCTGGCGGTGGGCCTCCTGGGCGCCAGGCACCGTGCAAGGGCCTGGGGTACAGCGGCGACCGAGCCTCAGGTCTGCGCGTGGGAGCCGGGAGACCGTTAACTAGCTGTGGGCAGGCCATGAAGGCCTAGAGTGCGTGACCTCGCCCAGCCTGGGGGCCAGGGCTTCCGGGAGGAAGTGAACTTGGGCGGAGAAGTAACGGACACGCAGACGTCGGCTCACGGGAACGGTGGGCCCGAGGGAGGACCCGAGAGGGGCACTCGGGGCAGAGGAGCCCAAGACGAGGCCCCGGGGTGCGGAGGCGAGGCCCGGCCGAGGCCCTGGAGGCTGGCCGAGCAGCTGAGCACAGGGGCCCACGCGGACCAGCCCCACCCGGAGCCGCGGGAACCCCCGAAGAGTCTGTGAAAGTCACTCCGCTACGATGTGGGGACGGGATCGGGGCGGCGAGAGAAGACAGGGGAGGACTCCGCGGCGATTCAGGTGAGGGCGGTGTGGCTCAGGTGCAGAGACGGAGAAAAGCAAGTGGACTTGAGAACTGTTTTCCAAGTAGGGTCACCAAGACGCAGCGGTGGACGCGCCAGGCCGCTGGGCAGCGAGGGGGCGACTGTACACCCGGCTCATTCTTTACCCTTGCAGACCCACCAAGTTCTGGATCGAATGGAAATTGTTCTTTCTCATCAATGGCAAACCCCTAAAACACAGGCTCTGCTTTCTCCATTAGCCACCAGGAGCGCAGATTTGCGTCTGTCCTTTTAAAGAGGAGAACAAGGCATCTCCTCTGGCGTTGCCACCTGCGAAGCCCGTCGTAGCGCCTAGGAGTCGACGTTCCGGGTGAGACAACGGAATCGATGCCAGAGTGACCGACTCAGGTTCGCCGAACAGAAGTAAACGTGGGCATCTCTACCAGAAGCTCCAGAAGCGGCCCTGCATTTGCCTCCGTTTGATGTCGATGGAGGCTGTCCAGCTTCCGGACACTCTGCAGCCCCTCGCGGCCCACAGCCCGGACTTGCCTTGCTCCGGGCGGGCTCCTTTGTTAGGTCAGCGCCCCCCTCCCAAGGCCACGTGCTGGCCGCACCGCGTCGGGATCTCAGGCACCGCGGGGCTCCACAGAATTAGCGTCTGGCCCGGCGGCTCCGCACAAGGAACTTCCGGCTACAGCAGGGAGATGATTCCGGGGGCGGAGACCTTCCTCGCTCCTGTGGAAAGGCTGCTCTCAGCTCCCCTGAGGAAAGCTCTGGTGGATGGAAACTCAGCTCTGGCACGGCCTGCAGCCAGATTTTAGGTAGAGCTCAAGGCCTGGGGAAATCTGATCTTCCTGCCATAGAAATGATGCTGTATTTACTCATCCAGTTCCCTCTTGCTGGATTTTGAGCTGTTGCCGGTCTTTTCCGACTGTAAGCTGCACCGTAATGACCGTGCTCCCAGCTACATCTTCTCACACAGAGGCCATTCCTTCCCTCTGGCGGCTTTGCTAGAAATGGAACCGCTAAGTCAGAGGGAAGATACATTCTAAGGCTCCAGATACACTTTGCCAGATGGCCTCCTGTAATAAGGTGCAGTGAACACTCCCACCCAAAACTTGCTTTCTGTTTCTTCTTAGTCACAGCTGTCTCTCGCCCGCTTCTCCCGACAGGCGTGTCCCTTCCAGGACGTGTCCGTGTGCACCCTTCGCCCAGGCTTTGGTCTGGCAAGTTCTCTGTCCTCCTCTGCACTCCTTCACTCTCCTTTCCTCCTTCAGCCTCCTCGTGTGAATGAAAACGCGTGGCCTTGGTTCCAGGTACGCGCCGCTCTTGGCTCCAGAGCTGGGGTGTAAATACCTGTAAGCCGCGGGGCTTACGGATAACAGAGAGCTTGGCGTCGCCGGCGTCTTGCCACCTCCAGAGAGGACCCTCGTGCCACCCTGCCACGCACCCGCCCACCGGAAGCCCTCTGAGAGGTGGCATTTCCTTTGGGGGCGCTCGCTGGCCCAGCAGATGAGGAAAAAGGCACCCGAGGCTCTGTATTCACAGGAATAATTTATAGGCAAATCATCCACATTTCATCCTCAGCCTTTTTCAGTGCCGTGCAAGGCGTCTTGCATTTCTGGGCTAGCTTCGACAGAATGGCCGACTGACTCCGCCACATTTCTCGAGTTACAGTGAAGGCCCTGAGCGAGTGGCTGATGGAGGATGGAAAAGCCAGCCAGCGGGGCGGGGGGCGGGGGGCGGGGTCTGGCTCCGGCCTCCAGACGCCTGTAGCCACCACGTGACCCCGCGAGATCGTTCTCAGGCAGTTCCCGAGAAAAGAAGGATTTGGGCGGCTCTCAACTCTGTGAGGTCCTGGGGGCTTCCCTCTGACACGCCGCGCTCGTCCTCCTCCTCCTCCTGACCTGCCGGCTCTAGGTTCCACTCCCCCGCGCCTGGTTTTCCGGAGAGGAGGCAGCCGATGCTTCACCTCCTCGGGGAAATCTTTCAAGCGAGATTTTGGTCTCAGTCTGTTGAAGTCGGGTGGCCCGTGGAGGGCCTAGGATTTGGAATCAGGGAGCCCTCTGCATCCGGGGCAGGGCCTCACTGCCCTCCAGACCGCAGAGCCAAGGAGGGCGGGCGGCGGCCTCGTCCAGCCCGCCACCCCGAGACCCTCGTTGTCGGGGACAGCCACCAGGCCCTGTGTCCCCCGCAGGTCATCTGGATGTCAGCATGGCAACCACAAACCTGGAGAACCAGTTGCAGAGCGCGCAGAAGAACCTCCTGTTCCTTCAGCGGGAGCACGCCAGCACGCTCAAGGGGCTGCACGCGGAGATCAGGCGGCTGCAGCAACACTGCACAGGTACGGGGGCCCCGGCGAGCTCCGGGGACCAGCGCGGGGGACAGTCCCCGGCCCGCCAGGGCTGTAGAGCAAAGCAGGACCTGTCATGGAGGTCATCTCGCACGGGCGGGTGGGCTGAGTGGGGAGGGGCTCTTATTCTTCTCTCCTCTCTCTCTGGTTGACCCTGTCATCGCTGGAGCCCGTTTGAATGCCACCTCATCCTCTTTGCCAGGGCCACGCGCACCCGCGTAAAGCTGTACAGCCGGTTCTCAGCTTACTGAGGACCCGAAGGATCCAAGCGCGATGGTTAGAATTGACAGTGCGTCCCGGAACCAGTGACCAAAGTGTAATAATACACACAGCAAGCGGCCTGCTGGTTGTGGATGCTGGAGCGTGTGTTAGGGAAAAGAAGGGTCCCCTCTGAACCCTAGTAAGGACAGTGGCCGCTGATAGTTGCTGTTCTCCCTGTCGCCCCTACTGCTGCCAGACTCTGCCCTGTTTGGGCAGGACTCGCAGGCTGAGCGTGCGAGGCGGTCGTGCGTTCTCGGAGCTGATGAAGGTTGTAAAATGTACTGTAATCACACAGAATTAACGTCTCTGATCTCCTTTTTAGATTTAACGTATGAGCTGACACTTAAAAGTTCGGATCAGACAGGTAAGAACTTCCTGCCCCAAAGCCGATGCCAGCGTTGTTTCCTGTTGAGGCACACGTTGGTCCACCCGTTTTCACTCATTACACACGTAGAAGGAAACACGCGTGCTGTGAAGAGTTTGCACGTGTGACCAGGGCCCTCTGGGAAAAGGTGGGAGGGCAGTTTGGACCCCTCGGCGTGGCGAGGGGCTGTCGGTGGGGTGGGAGGGGTGAGTGCTTTTATTTCCTTCTGAATGACACACGTACTTGGAACGCCTGTTCCGTGTTCTTCTGGGTTTTCTGATTTTTTTTACAGTGAGTGTGTGTCCCTTCTGTAATCAAGAAATAGGTGTGATTTAAACTGGAAGGAAAGAGGAGGTGGAGCGGGGTCCCGCCTCCTCTGTGTCCGTGGAGCTCAGCACAGGACCTGGCACAAAGTGTGTGCTCTCTACAGACTGGCTGAGCGAGGGCTCCCATTACTGGGTGGCCCCCAGAGCAGCGCTGAAGGCCTTTCTCTAGACTCTAGTCCCAGAAATGCTCCCCCCAAACTAGAATCCTCAGGGACCCCCAAAGCTATCAGCCTGATGGCAGCTGGGGCAGAGGAGACGGAAGCCGGGGCCTCCGTGGCCTGTCCCAAACAGGGCGAGGCTTTTGAAAGTGTAGAAACCGCATTTGAGTCGAGATGACTTTTTCTCAACAGGCCTCACACGAGCAGTAACTAATCTTGAGCGTGCCTGGGGCCTCGTGACCGTTCCGCTGGGCCCGAGAGCACCGTCCAGCACTGACTTTGCACCTGCGTTACCCGTACCAAGTCTCCTAGGAGTGCCTTCCGGGAGCCAGGACCCCCCTTTCCTGCGTGTGGGGGATGAGGGGACGGGGGAGGGGTGCCAGGCATCCCCTGCGCAGCCCCTAGGCCAGGAACTGGGGCCTCCAGGGGTTCGGGAGAGCAGGATGTCCACCTCTAGTCGGGGACTCCAGCCGCACCCCTGCCGTCCATGTCACCGAAATCAGGCCGTCCGTACTTCCTGTCCCCTCTGGGCCCAGGCTAATCTGCAGAGACACCATTCTTGCCCCATATCCTCTCCAGGCGTGGCTCTCAGCCCTGAGTCCCAAGGCCACCCGCCCTCCAACCCGGCCCCTCATCAGGGGCTCGTGGTGACAGCTGGCACGGGGCATCTCCTGCGGGGGGCAGAGCGCAAGCCTCTCAGGTGGGCCTGGCGGCCCGTGCGGTGGTGGAAAGCGCTGCCTTACAGTAGCGCACGCAGACTCGGCTCTCAGAGGAGCCGTTCGGCAGCTTCTCTAACATCCCTGGACCCGCATCCTCACCTGAGAGGCACCCACAAACGCTGGTTCGGGCCTGACCACCCGCCCCGTACGGCACGAGCAGGGCCAGGGAGAGTCTTGCCGAAGGGCGGCCTGTGTGGTGTTAGGGGCAGGCCAAGGGCCAAGGTGGGGCCTGAGCTCAGGCCCAGGGAGGCCGCCATGCTCCGAGAGATGCAGAGAGGGGACCCGTCGGGGGAAAGGGGGGGCAGCCTGGCATCCAGTCTCCTCCGCGACTTCAGAGCTTTGGTGCTTTAGACATAAAGAAAGTCTACATTTGCCTTCCCAAACCGTGCTCTGAATGGCGCAGACAGATGGCTCTGCTAACAGTTTAATCGTAAGCCTTTGGAGAGGTCTGATACTCTGAAATTGCCCATTTTAACGCCAGCATTTCTGAAATTTGGAGACACCCTTCTATGCAAGAAGCCGGGGAGCTGGAATGGGGCCTCAGAGACCACCTGATCTCCCACCCTTCCCTGGGGGGAGAGGACTCGGAGGTGGCATGAGCGACGGGGGCCCTACCCTCCGTGTGGCCCGTGGGCACCGCACCCATCCTGGCCAGGGGAACCGCCGCCGTGGGGAGGGGAGGCCGGCCTGCACCCCCGCCCCCCGCCCAGAAGGTCTCCCTGCCGCCCCGGGGCCTGGCCGCCCTGCCCCCGGGCTCTCACCCCGCTCCCTCGGCTTGTCCTTCCAGGAGACGACGGATCTTCGAGAAGCAGCGAACTCAAGAAAAGATGTGAAGAGCTGGAGGCGCAGCTGGCCCTGAAGGAGGACGAGAAGAGCGAGCTGCTGAAGGAGCTGGAGCAGAAGAACGCGATGCTCGCCGTGCTCGAGAGCACCACGAGGGGCCGCGAGAGGAAGTACCTGGAGGAGCTGAAGGCCAAGAGCCACAAGCTGGGCGCGCTGAGCAGCGAGCTGGAGCAGCGCGCCGGCACCGTCGCCTACCTGACGTCGCAGCTGCACGCCGCCAAGAGGCAGCTCCTGAGCTCCGGCGGCGCCCCGGACGCCGGCCCGGCCGCCGGCCCCGCGCTGGCCACCTACAAGCCGGCGCCGCCCAAGGACAGGCTGCCCGAGACGCCCCGGCGCCGCATGAAGAAGAGCCTCTCGGCCCCGCTGCACCCGGAGTTCGAGGAGGTCTACAGATTCGGGGCCGAGAGCCGGAAGCTGCTGCTGCGGGAGCCGGTGGACGCCATGCCCGACCCCACCCCGTTCCTGCTGGCCAGGGAGTCGGCCGAGGTCCACCTCGTCAAGGAGCGGCCCCTCGTCATCCCCCCCATCGCCTCGGACCGCGGCGCCAGCGAGCAGCCCGGGCCCGGCCGCGAGAAGCCGCACGGGGCGCACGTGGGCGTGGCGCACCGCATCGCCCACGCGAGCCCGGCGCCGGCCGCGCCCGCCGTGGAGACGCTGGCGGTGGACCAGGTGAACGGCGGCGGCAAGGCGGCGAGGAAGCACTCAGGCACGGACAGAACTGCGTGAGGCCCGCGACCCTCCGCCGCGCTCCACGCACTGTGGCCGCTGCCGGGAAAGGCTCAGGCGCACCCGCTCCGCTCTTCGCCCTGTGAATTCCACGCATGCCGCACTTTTTCCACACCTGGCAGCAGCTGCGTTCTCCTCCTGCCCCTCTTGCCCTCTGACTGACGCCCCAACACCACCGTGTCCCTGACCCCGCTGTGCCGGCCCGCTCGCTTCCGGCGCGCCCGCGGACACGGCTCGGGCCGCACGCTGCGTCGCTGCTCGGCGTCGACGACGTCGGAGAGCCGCACGCCGAATTACAACGTCGGAGCAACACACCACGACCTCGACCTCGTCCCTCCCGTTTCCAGGGCGGCCTGTCCGGAGACCCCGTAACCCCCCGACACACCCTCCCCCGCGGGCGGCACGCATCACCGAGCACACGTATGTTAAGTCCCGGGAACTAAGTACGGTGACGTCACTCCATAGCACCACGACCGGAATGTGTGTTGTTTTCTCTTCGTTTTATCCAAAATGTTCACGATCCCAACAAACTTTATTTTCTAAACCTGCCTTCTTTCTGTTTTGTGTCTTTTATTAAACCACCCGAGGGTGGGCCTGGGGCGGGGGGGGGGGACAGTGGGAGGGAAAGAAACGGCGCCCGCTCCTGCCCCTCGCCCCCAGTGACTGCTGCCCAGACGGTGGGCTCACCCAGGGGTGCGTCCCGGGGTGGGGTCACTTCCGGAAAGACGAGTCCCCTGCCGTGTCTCACTGCCCTGAGGCATCCGTTAGAACGTTCTGCGCTTCGGAGGTTCTAGCAAAAGCCAGTTGTCCCCGTGACTGGCCTCGCCCTCGCGTCCCGCCAGCGCTCAGCTCAGCCCCGTTCCTCCCCCGCAGGGTAAAGCGGCCCCTCGCCCCCGGCCGGGCCGGAGTAGCCCCAGGCGCGCAGGAGGAAGGGACGCCCGGTAGTCGCGGGTCCTTCGGGTTCTACGTCTGCACCCAACCCCTCACAGCCCCAGGCAGGCTGGAGGCAGGAGCTCACGCAGGAATCAAAACGCCAGGCTCGGGCTTCCCTGGTGGCGCAGTGG
This sequence comes from Kogia breviceps, assembly GCF_026419965.1. Classification (NCBI taxonomy): domain Eukaryota; kingdom Metazoa; phylum Chordata; class Mammalia; order Artiodactyla; family Physeteridae; genus Kogia; species Kogia breviceps. Next base: position 84,074,306 of record NC_081324.1, on the reverse strand, counting down.
TTGAGAGTCCGCCTGCCGATGCGGGGGACGCGGGTTCGCGCCCCGGTCCGGGAGGATCCCACGTGCCGCGGAGCGGCTGGGCCCGTGAGCCGTGGCCGCTGCGCCTGCGCGTCCGGAGCCTGTGCTCCGCAACGGGAGAGGCCACAGCAGGGAGAGGCCCGCGTACCGCACACAAACAGAAACCCACCAGGCTCAGCACCCTCACCCACACGCTGCCAGGCCAGCGCCAGGGGGGCCGGGCTGCAGAGTTCTGGAAGGGTGGGTGTGGGTGACTCCGGCCTCATGAGCCCAGGGAAGGGGGGGAAGGGGGCCCCGCGCCCCAGCACGCAGCCCTCGCGCCAGAGAGGCGTCTGCTGCAACAGACCTGGACTGTCAAACAACCACCTTTGACAATTTACGTTAGAATTCTCACTTGGGCCATCGACATGCCAGGCAGTTTTGCTTAAGTGGTTCCCCTGAGAAGGAAAAGCAAATTCGACACGTCTTTAAATGCTCTTTTTGAATTTACTTTTTGAATACCACAGAATCCTTTTTTTAAACGTTAAAAAAAAAAATAAAACCATTCAGGTTAACTTATATGGAAAAAGATATAAATGGCTGATGTCAAATGAAAGAAAAAAATCAGTGTCAACCCCCCTCCTGCCCCGAGAGGCCCCAGGAAGTGACAGCAGATGATGGTGAGTGTGCACGAGTTCCCAGCACATCCGCCGCCGGCCACAGACTTACAATCTCGCCGTTTTCTTCACCCAGAGGGTTAATCAGAATTCAGGGTGAGGCACACCCCTTGCAGGACCCAGTGAGAAATGTGCTTCGTGGTAAAGAGATCGGCTTCAAAAACCAAGCCGGCCCCCATGGCGTTCCTTCTCGTGGAGGTGGTGTAGACGGGCGTCCGGAAAGTGTTCTGCACAGGAAAGGGGCGTGAGGCGCCGGCGCGGGCAGAGGGGAGCGTGGGTGCCGGGAGGGCGAAGGCTCGGGCTAAGCGCTAAGGGTGCGGAGGGGCCCCGCGACGTGCCGGACTCTGCTGACGCCCGGGAGAAGCGGGGTCGGCGGGCAGAGCAGGCCGTCCTGCAGGTGCGCCTGCTGTCCACACCGGATGTAACTACCTTCTGCCCCACGCAACGCGCGCAGAATGTCACCAGAAGGGAGCAGTCGCTCCTCAAGCGGGTCTGGACCACAGCCTCCAACCTTGAACCCGTGCCGCCCCCGGGAGGCTCTGCACACACGCACGCGCACGCGTGCATTTTTCCCCCGGGACGTGGCCCCAAAGGCTTCCCCCCGCCCTGAAAGGTTAAGAGCCCCTGTGCTAAAAGGCAAGACTCTCGGAAACCGCCTCGTGTCTTAACTCCAGTCACAGGAGAAGAGGGGAAGCGGGGCAGGCGTCGGCCTCTCACCTGCAGTTTGAGGCGATGGGCTTCAATGGGGATGACCTTCAGGATCGGCAGGTCGACGACCAGCACCTTGGCTTTGCTCTTGGTAAGACATCCTCTCTCGATATCCCAGTCGGCGCCTTCTAGATAGAGTCCTGACACAAAGCATCCTAGAGGCACCAGGAAGGGAGCCGGCCTTAGGCGGAGGCCGTGCAGGCGGCAGCTCTCAGGCACAGCCCCGGCCTTTCCCCAAAAGGGGTGGCCACCGTTTCTACCCTGCCCACTTGCCTTCTGTAGAGCCCAGATGGGACACCCTGGAGACCCCGTGACCCTCCGTACGGCCACAGCGCCACGGAAGAGGGGTGGCCGCCTCTCCCCAGCAATGTGGCATCAAGGCCCACAGACTTAACTGGCCTCGGGCCCCAGTCCGCTGGCACCATGGCCACCCCAACGCCGCCAGGCCCTCTGAGACCTCGCCGGCCTTCTACAAAGGGGACCGAGCGCGCCCGGATGTTCACCATAAACCCCCTCTCCCCACGCTAGCCGACGAGGGCTTCTGTGCTTGCAGTGACATGTCCTCTGACTAAGACACGAGCTCCCCGGAAACCACCATTTCCAGCCGCAGTTCACACCGTCAGTAACCAGTGTCTAAGGGACGTGACGTCGTAGCACAATCGAACGGTTCCCACCTAGCCCATCCCGCTCTCTGGCTCCCATGCCCCCCGGCCCTCATGGGTTCCAGGGAAGCCACCTGGCAATCCAGTTCTTTCTCACCCAGGAGCCCATTTCCCACAGACAAGCTGGGCGAGCGTGGCTCGGCTCTCCCCTGACATCAGCCCACGTCTCGATGGAAACACTGGATGAGAAACACCTGGACCGACCCTCAGAGACGTCGAGCCCCACGTGGACAGCACACAAACATGGCCAGTACTTGCAGCAGTCTGACTTTCCGGGCGCACGCCGTGCCCGGCCCTTCTGAGGGTGGCTTGCGGAGGGCGACCCTCCGCGAGAGGCCGTGAACCTGCAGGGAGCCGGCCGTACCTTGTCCCGGCCGCTCATTCACTTCATCTGCATCCTGGAACTTGGTCACTTGCGTGAACAAGGTGGAGCGGTGCAGCGGCCAGCCGTTCCTCCGGCAGCTCGCCTGCACCAGGGCCGTGAGGTAGGATTCGGGGACGTGCAGCCCCGAGAGCCACATCACACTGGGCTCGCTCTCGGTGACCTGGAGAGAGGAGACGGCGGCCGGTGAGCGCCCGGGGCTGCCACGCAACGCCAGGGTCCAAGCTGACAAAAGACGCAGTGCACGTCACGGGCAAGAAGGCGGTGTTGGGGCAACTGGCAGCCCACTGGGAAAAACGAGCTGGATCGCCAAACTCCAGGTGGGGCCAAGATTTAAATACAAAAAATACACCACATGGAGACTCAGCGCTTCCACTGCAAGGGGGCGTGGGCTCGACCCCTGGTCGGGAAACTAGGACCCCACAGGCCGCGCAGCGAGGCCAAAAGCATAAAAACAAAACAAAAATGAATAAATAAACCACAAAAGTACAAATCAAATCTCCAGTGAATGTTTTCAGAATCTTGGAGTGGGGAATGCAAAACCCAGAAGCCATAAAAGAAAAGACTGATCTATTTGACTACATTAAAATGTAAAACTTTCCTACGGAAAAAATACCACAAAATCAAAAAGCTTAAGGCAAGCTGGGGAAATATCTGCAACAGCAGCAGACAAAAGGGTTAATTCCCTTGATGTACAAAGAGCCCTTAGAAATCAGTTTTAGAAGGTGGAGAACTTGAGGGGCTTCCCTGGTGGCGCAGTGGTTAAGAATCTGCCTGCCGATGCAGGGCACACGGGTTTGATCCCACGGGAAGATCCCACACGCCGCGGAGCAACTAAGCCCGTGCGCCACAACTGCTGCGCCTCCGCTCTAGAGCCCGCGCTCTGCGACAAGAGAAGCCACCGGAGAAGCCCGCGCACCGCGACGAAGAGCAGCCCCCGCTCGCCGCAGCTAGAGAAAGCCCGCGCGCGGCAGCAAAGACCCAACGCAGCCAAAAATAAATAAATAAATAAATTTTTTTAAAGGTGGAGAACTTGATAAAAATGAAATCAAGATACAAAGACAGTTCACAGAAAAACACAAAGTGTCTGTAATCGTGTCAAATACACTCAGCCTCACCATAATTAAATACACAACCAACATAGTTGATATTATTTTTTTACCTATGAAGGAGAAAAAGATCCAAAATATTAAGAACACACCATGTTGCAGAGAGGTGAGGAAATAATCATTCTCGTACACTGTGGTTTCAAGTTCTCTAGAAAACCATCTGACAAGAGCTGTCAGAATTTAAAATGCACACACTCGGATCCAACTCTTCCATTGCACCCATGGGATATACTCGGATGCGTCTCCAAAGGCATGTGCACCAGAATGTTGTTCGTACTAGCAAAACAAAAAATCCAAAAAGAAAACAAGAAGCAAAAAAACAACGGTAACCACCTAAATATCCATCAGGGGAAAGGATACGGGATATCTGTGAGATGGAGTAGCCTAGAAGGAATGACGTCTAGAGGTACTTAGATGGAACAATTGCCAAGACAGACTCTTAGATGGATGAATCAAGTTGTGCATAGTGTGTTTCAAAGTCTTTTTTAAAAATATATTCATTAATTTTATTTATTTATTGGGTCTTCGTTGCTGTGCGTGAGCTTTGTCTATTTGCGGCGAGCAGGGGCTACTTTTCCTTGCGGTGGCTGCTCTTTGTCGGGGAGCACGGTCTCTAGGCGTGCAGGCTTCGGTAGTTGCGGCATGCGGGCTCAGTAGTTGTGGCTCGAGGGCTCTAGAGAGCAGACTCAGTAGTTGTGGCGCACGGGCTTAGCTGCTCCGCGGCACATGGGATCTTCCCGGACCAGGGCTCGAACCCGTGTCCCCGGCACTGGCAGGCGGATTCTTAACCACTGCGCCACCAGGGAAGTCCCCGAGGAAGGGAGGAAGGAAAGGAGGGGGGAAGGAAGAAAAGGAAAAAAAAAAAAACAGATACGCTTGCAGAGTCCAAGACCATTTGCAGAGCATCCAATCAGCTCCTGACAGAGGCACCGCTGGGGAGGGGAGGAGTCGGGAAGTGGTTTGAGGGGGTCCAGGCCATGCCTTGAACCAGCAAGCAGACCGCTGCCTCTCACTCACCCACGTCATGTACTGGCTGAACCTCCGCAGGAAGTAGGGCATCCAGTTTCCGAGGGACTTTAAGGTGTCAGGGGCGAGCTTTCTCCAGATGTTAGGGATTTGCCCGAGAAAGAGGGACCTGGCTACATCATCTAACTCACTGCTTATCCCAACTTCTCCAGCCAAGGCCTGTTTATAGAATCAAGAGCAGTCAGGCAAGACTAGCGGAAAACCCAGCACTCCACCGAGGCAGGAACTTGCCCTTGAGGCACAGGCTCACCCTCTGAAGTTCAGCCAGGGACGTGGACATCCGTATGACAAGCTTGTTGAAGCGCTCCAGCTCCTGCAGGAGCACCACCGAGGTGGGGGAGGTGGCCGTCCCCAGCTGCTTCCTGACCAGGTCCAAGTCAAAGACTCTGGGCATCCTGCTTTCTATGTCCTTGGCCACATGGCCGACGTAATCATCTCGGCTGACGCCCGTGCTGCATCCCCCTGAAAGCAGGACACCGTTTAGCGGGAGCGAGGCGCCTGAGCGCAGGACTGGGGCCCCCGGTACCTCCTGGCGCTCCGAAAGGCGCCGACAGCACGGAAGCTATCAGGACGCGAAGCAGCGCCTTGCGCCAGGGCCCTCTGTCCCCCGTCCGATGAGCACGGTCCCCCGCAGGGGCCTTTACCCGTCTGAGGCTGCAGCTCCAGCATGTGAGACCACATGTCTCGAGCTGCTTGAGTGTAATATCCAGTCTCAGCGTTGAGGTGAAGCCCCAACACTTCAGGCGTGTTGGCCAGGGGGAGGGCCTCAATGGCTTCTGTAATGGGAGAGAACAAACAGCGGTTACACCGCCATGCCACCTCCCACGCCCGAGGGCCCACAGCCTCGTGTCCCCAGACATGTTAGACCACACTCCACCCCTGAGAGGGTGACGTGCTTTTCAAATAAGAATTCTACACCACCACGCCCAATGCACTTCTGTGCGCGTCTTTTTCTTTTTTTTTTTTGCCGTGCCTCGCGGCTTGCGGGATCCTAGTTCCCCAACCGGAGATGAAACCCAGGCCTACGGCAGTGGAAGCACAGAGTCCTAAGCACTGGGCCGCCGGGGAACTTCCTCTACGTGTACCGTTTATGAAAACGGCTCAGTGACTTTCCCGGGGCCCACTGTGCCCTCTTCCAGGACGATTCTGATATATTTAGCAGCCTTCCAGGACAGGAATTCTGAACTAACTCCATCAGCTCTGAGGCCAGGAGGAGCCCGCTGGGCCCCGCTAAAAGGCATGAGAAAACACCCCCGAGCAGTCAGACGGTCCCACCAGGGAAGGGGTCAGAAGAGCCATCAAGCCAACCACAGAAACCAGAACAGCTGAAAGGTGCGGGCTCCCTTAGGATAAAACATTTAACAGACTTGCTGGTGCCTCAGAAACCTCACCAACGAATCTGTCCTTGCCGTGCCCCGAGGGGATTCTGTAGTCGGCCTCCTGGCTCCGGAAGAAGTGGAATGGCTGGAAAGTGTCGAAAAGGAAGTCTCCCAGGTATTCATCCATGTAGCTGGTCAGGACACGCCGGTCAAAGCTGTCGATGGCCCGTCCTCCGTACATGACCTGACATTACAGGGGGTGAGAGCCGGCCAGGACCCCCGGGCCCAGTGGACGGTCCGCGGCCAAGCCCGGCCACCGCACAGCTCAAACCGTGCTGACGTGCACAGCCTCTGGGCCACTACGTACGAGAGGGCTTGCGCGCAGACTCACAGAGCCCAAGGCGACAGCAGTCATGAAATGCTGGGAGCCCGCGTGCAACTGGCCAACTCCCCAAAACACAGCGAACAAGCAGACAGGACGGCCCGAGGGGCCAGCAGCCGCTTTTGTCTTTGGAACAGCGGTGTCTCTGAGCCACACACAGGCCTCCGGGGAAGCTCTCCCACGGGCGCCATACGGGCCGTGGCCTCCGGAGTGGACCTCCAGGCCCGCCGGACAGGAGCAGGGCTCCGGTGACATATGCCCGGGGTCCCCTCAGCAAGGAACGTGAGTCCCCAGGGCGATGAGCCCCAACTCCCAGGTGAAGGTCGCTCACTTCGGACAAAGAATGACAGGGTGATGAACCGCGGTGGGGTGGGGGGCGGGGGTCTCACAGAGACCCAGGGGCCTTCAGCTGGGCGGGCGGCGGGAGCGCAGGGGAGCCCCAGAAGGCTCAGGGGCTGCAGAGGGCGCCCAGGACGCTCCTACCTCCCCGATTAGGTACTTGAGGCTGCCCCATGGAATCCGAGGGTCGTGCTGCTGGAAGGCTTTTGTTAAGTACGTGTTCAGAATTTCCATGCAGACCTGAAAAGAGGAGGAACAGGCCTGGGTATCCGACAACCCAGAAAGTCATTCGCGCTCTCTTTCCTGAAAACGTGGGCAGGACAACTAAAGACGGAGCGCCGCGGCGAGAGGCGGCAGCCGCGTCTTCACCTGGAAGTCAGACTCGTTGAAGTCGTAGTACACGTTCCACCCAATCTTCCCGAACTTCCTCCTCTCCTGCACCACAGCGTGGAAGAACGCCAACACGTAGACCAGGCACTGGAAAGCGGGGTGTGGGCACTGGTCCAGCGTCTCAGGGGAGATCTTCAAGTACGTCGCTCTCAGGTTGAGTTTCAGCCCGTTGGGTGGCTCGGTGACAACCTGTCAGAAGCAAAGACCGATGGTGACGGAAACCCCAGGCCCCCGAGCAGGGCTCTGAAGAGCGTGCGGACTGCAGGCGTCTTGGCTCTCCCTCCGTCCTTGCAAAGCCATCTTCCCTATTCCCAAGGGCCCACGTGAATGAGTTAAAAACTAGACGTTGTTCCAGCTCTGCCCTGACTCATCAGATGACCCAGGGAAGGCCCTTTCAACCTCCTCTGATCCCTGGGATCCTCAAATGTAAAACAGAAGTAGCTAAGTTTTCCCTCTCCCTGTCCTGGAGGAAGAGAGAGATGACAAAACCATTGCCCCAAATGTTCCCAGATACCAAATTAAACAGGGCACGTAAACTCCTTGAAACTTACGCACACAAGCACTCCAGTTCTGCGGGCTGTGGGAGGGCCGGTCATTCGAGTTAAAAAGGATAAACGTGAAGTCCATGAAAACTAACCCAGAAATTGTCTTGAGGACATGCAGAAGTGACACAGACGGGCCTGGGAGTCATCACTGCCACCCAATAACTGTCACCCTATTCTAGACAGTGCTTACCTCTGAAGGGAGAGGGAGAAATGGAATTGGGAAAGGGGGGGTGTCCATGGGGTCCCAACTCTATCCTGAACACGCACACGCACACAGCAAAACGGGAGTGAGGTAAGGAACCGAGCCGTGGGCATGTCTGTCCGTTCCGCAGCCAGACCTTCAAGGACTTCTGCAGGATCCCGATGGGGACGCCCTCGCTGGGGTCCGTGGTGAGCCACAGGCGGAAGTCGGGGTGGGGCTTGGTGATCCTCTCCAGGGACTTCTCCAGATCCTTCAGCCACTTGACCAGGAGATGGCAGTTCTGCAGCATCAGCCACTGCCCTCGAGCCACGGCCGTCTCCAGCAGCTGTAGGGCCACCTGCTCCGACACAGGCAGAAAGGAAGGGTCGGCGTCCTGCAGCCACACCACCCTGTGCTCTCCCAGAGACCCGCTGCAAGCGCCAGGAAGCTACCGGCCACTGCAGCAGAAGCCACAGAGGAGCCAGCGGCCCAGGGCCTACAGAGGGAGCCTTTGAAGAAGCAACCCTTAGGCTTCCTCCAGGGCCACCCGGGGCCGCTGGGCTGCACGCACTGGCCTCCCTCAGCCCCCAGAGCTCCGACCTCGGGCACAGTGGCACCTGCCCCCTGACCAGTTGGCCTTGCCACTGGGGCAGTGACAGCCCTGATCCAAAACGCGGCTCTTGCAAGGGCTGAGGGACATAAGGACTGGATGTGAAAGGGCTTTGCAAACAGCAGAACGTACCGACGGTACCAGGCTGGGCGATCATAGCCGGTTAGCTCTAGAACTACGCTACTGTTCACACTGTCACCGCTGTGACGTTTGGCTACTGCTCCACAGACCGGAAATGCATGGCACTCGTGGGGGGGGGGATGGGGGGGCGGCACTCTCAGCTTAAAGCCAAACATTCATTAATTCATTCCTAACAGAGGCCAGTGACCTCACCCACATAAAGAGCTTGTTGCTTCCAACAACAATTTACCTTTTCTTCTTTTTTTTTTTTAATGTTTTTTTTTTGCGGTACGCGGGCGTCTCACTGCTGTGGCCTCTCCCGTTGCGGAGCACAGGCTCCGGACGAGCAGGCCCAGCGGCCACGGCTCACGCGCCCAGCCGCTCCGCGGCATGTGGGATCCTCCCGGACCGGGGCACGAACCCACGTCCCCTGCATCGGCAGGCGGACTCTCGACCACTGCGCCACCAGGGAAGCCCTACCTTTTCTTGACCTTGACCCATGGCAAGGAATTTGAGGCGGTTCCCTCCAAAACCACTGTGCTCGGCTAATTTCATTAGGTCACTGGCAGGGTCAGAGCCAGGACTCAGGATAAACACAGTGGGCGAGTTGGGTGTGCTCTGCTCAAAGATGGCTTCAAAGCTGATCATCGGAGGCTGCACGTACCTGGGGAAGGAAACACGACTGGAAAACGCTCCCGGGAGGACAGCGCCAGGCAGGGGGCCGGCCAGTCCGGCCAGCACTCTTCCTCCCAGTGTCCAGAACCTGCTGACTGTTCCTCTGGTACGTCTCTTTGCTCAGCCTTCCTTGTTTTGGAATCCAGTTTTTGCACATTTCTCATTCACTGGATGGTAACAAGCTCCTGGGTGACGGGGACCTCTCTGTACAGCCCGGTACGTCCGGGTTGGGTGGTTCAGGAGACCTGTACTGAGCTGCATGCCTCCTGACAAGCCAGCCTTCCAGGTGGACGTGCCCTGGGCACTGAACCCAGAGGTCCCACACCGGCGCCTCCACAGGCGTGTCCTGAATGGCCTGCATCTCGAGATTTTTAAAAACTTAGTTGCCAGCACATAACGATTGGGAGATTTCACATAGAAATCCAAATTTCTAGCTTCCTTTGAAAAGTCAGAGATCTGGGTCCCCGCCGCCACCTGGCATCAGTCAGCAGGAGTTAAGGGGCCGCTGGCCAGGGCTTGACCTCTCCAGTGGGCCTGAGTCCTCGGCCAGCCACGCTCAGTCCTCTCCATCACCCGCCGGCCGTGGAGGCAGATTTGAGTTTGTCACCCTGAGTTACCCATCTGGCTTCGCCCTCGACTCCAGACTACCAGTATGGGAGCCATCAGGCACGTGTAGCTATCGAGCACTTGAAGTGTGGCTACTCCAAACTGAGATGTGCTGCACATGTGAATTCACACAGGATTTTAAAGCCTTAATATCAAGAAAGTATGCAAAATATCTCAATCCATTCTATGTTGAGATAATATTTTAATATTTGAGTTAAATATAATTAATTATTAATACATATTATTTATGATGACTTATTAACACATATAACTTATGATTGTTATTAAAATTAATTTTGACTGTTTCCTTTTTTAAAAATTTACTTTTTTTATGGAAGTAGAGTTGACTTACAGTGTTGTGTTAGCTTCAGGTGTACAGCACAGTGATTCAGTTATAATATAAATACATATCCTTTTCCAGACTCTTTTCCCATCTAGGTTATTACAAAATATTGAGCCGAGTTCCCTGTGCTGCACAGTAGGTCCTTGCTGAGTATCTATTTTATATACAGTAGTGAGTATATGTTCCTCCCAAACTCCTAATATGCCCCTCCCCCTCCCCTCTCCCCTTTGCTCATCACAGGTTGGTTTTCTATGTCTGTGAGTCTGTTTCTGTCTTGTGAATAAGTCCATTTGTATCATTTAATAATTAAATACAGTTACTTATTATTAGTAAATATATGTATATTATATATTGTTATACATTAATATATTATGTTTTATATGCGTGTGATGACTGTTATTAAAATTAATTTCAGCTGCTTCTTTTTGAATGACTTGAAATTGCATACGTCACTCACATTGTGTTTCTCCTAAACAGCGCTGCTCTAGAGCGGGACCAAATCATCTCAAAGCCAGTCCTCTCCGGAGCTGGCTGCCCACCGCCACCCGTGAGTCCAGGAAGGGGTGGCATTAGATACGCTGCCCCACAGAAACGGCCAAGCAGACACAAACAGCTCACTTACTTCTCTCCCATCGTTACACTCACGTAGTCGGCCACGGCCCGATGTACCCGAGCCACACGGAAACAGCGCAAAATAAGCAGCTTCTGGAAAGGGGTGACGTTGCCATCATAACCCAGGGGCAGTGGAAACTGCTCAAGTGAATCCAGGTCATACCACTGGGAAAAGCAAAGGACGTTCATGCTGGCGTCAACTGAGAAGTGATGATACAGGCCCCCCTTTTAACGTGAAGGTCCCAAGAGCCCCTGTAGAGGGATGAGATCCACAGGCCACAGCTAGTGAGATCTGTCATTTTCTCCCCCCAAGCGCTGAACTTTCGGAAGGGATGGACCGAGCCCTATGGGACTGTTGGGTCTCCGCTGCCCATTAAGGGACATGGTCCATCCACAGATGCTCAGAAAGTTTCTCGAATGGATGGATGGACAGACAGGTAGAGGCAGACGGACAAATGGATGGCTGGACGGAGAGAGAGAGAGACGGATAGTTCTCCCACAAAACTAGCTGAACTAGATAAAGGAGAATTGCATCCAGGGAGTTCGAGGGCACTGGCTACACTCCGCACCAGCCACTCAGAGGCAGATCTTCACACTCACAGGGAGTTAGGCTGCGGACTAAGTGTGGGGGTTCCTGACACGCGGGGAAGGGAAGGAGGAGAAAGAGGACACTTGCTCACCTCCTGCCAGACAGTCAAGTGTTTCTCCACGTCATCAGGAAGAGTCCCAAAGTTGTCTGGAAACATCTCTGATAAAAGAATGATATCTTCCCATCCCTGGTCGGACAGCCAAGCACAGGGTTTTTTCCGTTTGCTTTTCTCCAGGGAAATGTTTCCTAATCACCACAGGATAAGAGAAGTAAACAGCCGGCGCCAACACACGGGGAAGAGTAAGGGCTTCCCTCACCCTGGGGGAAAATCCACTTCTCAAAAGGGGGCTGGAAAGAGAAGAGGGTTAGGCTTCCCCTGTCACCGTCCGTCCGTCCGTAACTCCAGCCAGGAGGCTCTGCGTGGCTCCCAGCCTCGGGGCAGCCTTAAGGCAGAGGCTGGCTGCTCTGAGTTAACTCAAACTATCTCTGAGGCTGGAACTGTCAACTGATATATTTACTAAAGCAGTGCCATTGGAAGCCAAGTTTTAAGGAAGGCAAATTTCTGCTGTTGTTTGTTTTGGTGAACACACCCGTACACATGTGCAACGTGGGTCCAGGGAGTTGGGGAGCATGAAACGACGCAAATTCATTACCTTTTAAGAAGAAATCCAATTCTTCCTGGGGGACTCTCCCCTCTGCTTGTTCTATCTTGATAGTCATATTGAAAGAAAAAAGTAACTTGTGCCTCTCAAACAACCCTGAAGAGAAACAACAGATGGGTCTGGATAAAATAAATGCACTTAAACACAGGGTTTCTTGTGCACACCAGGCTTACATGTCAGAGAAATGAACTGAAGCACCTCAACCGCACAGTCAGCTGCATTTAGCCGTCTTTGCATTCGGTGTCCGTGAACAGCTGCGTGCAAAAACTATGAGCTCAACTGACACGTCATGCCCACACGTGCAACGGGCAGTGACCCTCGCTCGTACGCATCCGAAATGGTCACGTCTCCGGGAGGCACTTACCACGCCCTCGTGGGAAGAGGAGGGGGGGTGCCCCCCCCCCCCCCGAGCAGATGAAGGACCGTATGGTGGAGGTTCGGAGCCACCTTCCGAATGAAGTGCTGGTCGTTTGCCTGACTCAAAGCAAAAGTTCTTACGGTGGAGAAGAGGTATTAACAAACTTTCTACAAAGGGCCAGAGAGTAAATCGACTGGGCTTTGTCATAACTACTCCACTCTGCCATTGTGCTGTGAAAGCCGGCTGCCCTGGACCATCTGTATAGAAACGGGTGTGGCTGTGGCCAATATACCTTTATTTACAAAAGCAGGTGGCGGGATGGATTTGGCCAATCTCTGTTGCACAGTAAGCCCATCGCATCAACACACTCTTTATGAAACAGGAAGACGCAGAACACTAGAGTTCTTGTTTTGTTTTAACAGAAGAAAAAACCCATGGAAGTCAAAATGTGTGACTTGAATTCTATCTTATAAGTGTTAGAAGGGTGGGTTACTTAAGTGAGCCCTGTAGGATAGCCCTCCACCTGTTTCCTGCCCAGCACAATTTTCAGCTGTGTCCCCCTCAAAATCTGTAAGTTGAAGCCTTAATACCCAGTACCTCAGAGCTGGAGACAGGGCCTCTAAGAGGTGATTAGGTTACTCAGCCATAAACAAGAACAAAACCATGCCACTTGCAGCGACAAGGATGGACCTAGAGATTGTCATACTGAGTGAAGTCAGACAGAGAAAGACAAATAGCATATGATATCGCTTATATGTGGAATCTAAAAAAAATGGTACAGATGAACCTATTTACAAAGGAGAAATAGAGTCACAGGTGTAGAAAATAAACCCCTGGTTACCAAGGGGGAAAGGGCGGGAGGAGGGATAAACCGGGAGACTGGGATGGACATACGCACCCCACAGTATATAAAAGAGAGAAGTGATCAGAGCCTGCTGTAGAGCACAGGGATCTCTACTCAATGCTCTGTAATGAATCTAAGAAAGAGCAGACGTACGTATACGTAGTGCTGATTCACTTTGCTGCACACCTGAAACTAACACAACACTGCAAGTCAACTCTACTCCAATAAAAATTAACTTAAAAAAATAAAATGAGGCCGCTAGGGAGGGCGCCCCCTGCAATCCGACCGGTGTCCTCCCAGGAAGAGGAAACGTGGGCACACGGACGTGCGCGCACAGGTGCTCACCTGCGCAGCCATAGTTATAGATGCTGAAGGTCAGCGTGTCCACGATGTTCCTTAATCGCTTCCTAAGAATGGAGTCGGGCAACGACTTCTTGAGTGACAAGCCGAAGACCTCCAGGAAGGCGATCAGCGAGTGCTGGTACATGGAGCTCACCAGCGCCATCTCCGACAGCACGAAGAACAAGATGGCTCCCCTCCGGGCGGCCGGCCGGTAGCCGTCCCGCAGCCTGTCGATGTCCAGGGCTGTCTTCTCCGCCAGCCTGAGCTTCTCTGATACCTGAAGAAGAGGCGCACGTTGCCACTTACAGCCGAAACCGGGAAGACGTGCAAAACAGGCGGGGGTGGGGGGGCGGGGGCGGCGGCAAAGCAAGCCATGCAGCGCTCACAGGAAGGGCCCCCAGCCTCTCGCGAGATGTGGTAGATATCTGTGGCTCGACCCCCCACCCTGCCCCCGCGCCCCCTTCTTCTACTAACAGTGCCTGAGTTTGATCTAGAGACCTACAATTTCCTCCTTTCATTCACATGTGGGGCTCTACCCCGAGGCCAGGAGGGGATCGGGTGAGTGAGGTCCAGCGAATCCACACGTGGCATCCCCAGCCCATGGGAGTGGTTTGGGGTGAGCACGTGACTTCAGTGACAGGAAAAGATTCTCATTCTTCTCTTTTGCACCTGAACCTCAGTGGACGTGAAGCCAGACCCAGCTTGTGACCATGAGGGGAGCTTGGCTCCAACAGGGAGGCAGAGAATGAAGCCAACACAGCAGAAGGTCCAGAAATGGAGAGAAACTGAGCCCTGGATGATATGCTTGGAGTCCTGGATCCAGCCCTGCCTGAAGCCATCCCTCGACTTTTCTGTTTTCTAGGCCGATAAATTCCCTTTGGACTTAAGCCACGTAGGGCCGGATTTTCTGTCGCTCTCCATTAAGAGAGGCCGACTGGGTGCACAGGGCTCCCTGGGAACACCTCTGGGACTCCATGGTCAGGATCGATCCACTTTTCCACACAGTTCATACCTCTGTGGCTTTGGATTTGGTCTCCTCCAGGGTCTGCAGCAGCTCCACATTGTCCAGCATGTTCCCCGTGGAGGTGGCCAGTTCCCGGAGGAGGGAGTCCTCCAGGCCCTTCAGCAGGTTCCTGTTCTCGCTCGTCTCCTGGATGAGATGCCCCCTCTGCTCCTCCAGCTCTCGCCTCTCGTGGGCCACCAGCACGCTCAGCAGCTGGTCCTCCAGGCCTTTCAGCGTGACTGTGGGGGGACGAGGGGAGGCCCTCACCACCGCGCCCCCCTGCCAGGCTGGCCACCATCTCGTCTCCCCTACACAGCAGTGCCTGGGGCAAGTGGAGGGTGGCCCCAGCATCCCAGGAACACGAGGACTCAGTCTCCCACCAAAGCCATTCTAAAGCCCCAGGTGAAAAATATGGGACAGAACCAAACAGAGATGCTGTTACGTGGAGTAGTGGACAGCACGTGTGAAGATGCAGTAAAATCAAATCCAGGGCTCCCACACCTCGGGGGACCCTCATTAGATATCTGCGTTTATACCCAAACCTTTTTTTTTTTTCTTTTTTAAGCCACGCGGCTTACGGGATCTTAGTTCCCCAACCAGGGATCGAACCCAGGCCCTTGGCAGTGAAAGCACGGAGTCCTAACCACTGGACCGCCAGGGAACTTCCTAACGCGTGCCCAAACCTGATTAACCTACCTAGGAACCCGTGTGACCACCCTAGAAAATGTGGGAAGTGGCATTCAATTCCTAACCGAATTCAATGCAGAGGAAGAGGGAAATCCAAAATCATACTGTGTATTTAAATACACAAATACAGTATAACTTCCTGCTGCAGCAGAAAGGGGTCTCACCTCGCTCCGAGGGTGAATGTCTGAGTCCCGTGGTCCAGACTCAGCACATCTCAAGACACATATAACTCATTGCCTTCTAAAGGCCCCCAAACCTTTTGGTGCAGCAAAATGTTTCCTCATTAAGAACTGATTGGTTGGGACTTCCCTGGGGGTCCAGTGGTTAGGACTCCGAACTCCCAATGCAGGAGGCATGGGTTTGAGCCCTGGTCGGGGAACTAAGATCCCGCAAGCCGCACGGTGCAGCCTCAAAAGGCAAACCAAAAAGAACTGATTGGTGGACTGCGGAAGATGTGACTCTGAGAATGATTCACCGAATGAAGTGACGTCCCTTGAGAGCCTTGAGCTCAGACTGCGGTCTCCACCTCAAACTCGGCCCTGGGGCTCTGGACATCCTTACCGGTATAATTGATCACCATGGCTTTCCCAAACACGGATGGGCTATAGCTGGGGTTGGCCAGCTTGGTGTCCAGATACAGTCTGAAATTCGAATCATAGTGCACTTCCTTGTCTCCCAGTATGATGAACTGCCGTCCTTGGGAGACCCTGACGTTCTTCTCTAAGACGTTATCAATCACAGGGTCGATGTACTCATCCACATCTTGGAACAGGAAAGGCGTGCCGTACTTTATGGATATCTCCAGCTGCTTGAGGAAGTCGGGGTCATTAAAGGAAGCCACCTGGAAGGGAGGGGAGGCCGATGCTAAAAATCAGCTCACTCGCCAAATTCAAGGGGGAAAAAAATCCCTGGAGGTGGCAGGGGACATGTCAGCACCTTGAAGGGAGGCAGAGGGGAAAACAGAACAGGGAGAGAAGCAGGGCATGTAACCCGTATAAACCATGAGGTTCAGGCTCTGAGCTGCCTCTCGTTCAAAAAGCACACGTCAGCAGCCAGAAGTGATTAGGAGAGAATCTCATCACGTCTCTCAGAAGACCTCAAAAAGGATCCAAACACAGAGTCCACACACACACACACACACACACACACACACACACACACACACACACACACACACACTTCACTCCCCTCCAAACCTTAGGACTGCTTTCTTATCTCTTTTCTCAAAACATCTGTAAAAACTCTTCCTCTGTTCCAGCCCCTGGGACCTCCTCTTCCCTTCCTCTCCACCCTCTTTCATTACATTGATGTACTTAGCCTCTCACCCCATAACTTGAACCCTCCCTCTTTAAGAGACAGGATGGGGATAGGAGCAGGACTGGGGGCTAGGAGAGGTCTGGCAATTGCAGAACTCTCTGGAAGGCTCAGGGAAGAGGGACGTCAGGGATTATTCCTACACTGATGATATTTGTCCCACTACAGTTAATGCTTCCCCTACCTGCATGTACATACCTGGAAACAAGGGCCAGAAAAAACAAGGAAAAGATAAAAACGGAAAACCATAAATTGTTAATTATTTCAGTAAAAGGTCACTGGGCCCCAGCAATTTCACCCAAGAAAACTAAAAACACATGCCCACAAAAAACCTGCACGTTGAGTGTTCGCAGCAGCACTGTTCACGAGAGCCAAAAAGTAGAAACAACCCAAATGTCCGCCAGCTGATATGTAGGTAAACAGATTGTGGTCCATCCACGCCACAGACTATTCTTTAGCCATGAAAAGCAATGAAGTGCTGATACATGCTGCCATATGTGTTGATTAAGCATTTGGAAACAATGTGATTACTGTTGTACTTAATCCATATCTTTGAGACAGAATGTGTCCCACAAACATTTACGGGGGCCCGTGTTACATGCTGGGTTCTGCTGAGCCCTGGAATTGAACAAAGCCTTTGAAAACGTTGGACTCGCTAAGCAGGGAAAATGTATTTTGAAAACATTATGCTAAATGAAAGAAGCCGGTCACAAAAGGCCACATATACTGTACAATCCCACTCATACTTAATGTCCAGAATAGGCAACTCTATAGAGACAGAACATATATTAGTGGCTGTCAGAGGCTGGGGCTTAGGGGGCAGGAGGGGAAAGGGAAGCTTTGGGGGTGGCGGTGGCTGAGGGCTACAGCATTTTTGGAGGAGGGTGATAAAAATTGATCCTGGTTGATTGTTACACAACTCGATGTGTAATATACTAAAAGCTACTGAACTGTATCCTTCAAACGGGTGGATTGTACGGTAGGTGAATTATATCTCAGTCAAGCCCCTCCCCTGCCCTCCACAAAGAAAGTGACCGAGCATCTAAGGCTACTCGGCTCTGCACTGCGTAGGGGGAACGCAAAGATGAACACAGCACCGTCTCTGCCTTCAGGTGACCCACAGGGCAATGAATAGGCAAAGGGCAGAGTCAGATCCGAGGTGGTTCAAGCCGCCCTCCAAGACTCAACGGGGTGGGCGGGCCAGGAAGGGGAGGGCTCTGCTGGGGGCCTCAGGGTGGTGGCATTTCAGCTCGGCCTTTCTGGAGGCCTGGGAACACCGGGGAGGACCGGGCTGGGCCCCAAGGACCGCAGGAGGTCGAGGATGTGGAGCGGGGGCGGGGGGGGGGGGTGTCGGGGGCAGCCGTACCCGCAGGCCGTTCTTCTCCTCTTTTCTCTTTATCCAGTTGAGGGCCTGCTGCTGCGGGTCGATGCAGAGGGGGAAGCGGCTGGCCCGGGTGGTGAGGATGCCGTTCTGAACCGAGAGCTCGTCGGGCGGCAGCCCCTGGGAGCCCCACCTGGAAGGGGCAGCGACAGGGGAAACGGGGATTTTTCTGGCCGAGCTGTGAGCCGACGGGGAGCCTCCGAGGCAGGGGAGCTGGGCGGGCAGTGCTGCCTGCCGTCTCTCTGCGCAGGGGCGTCAGCTGCACGCCGCCCGCCCCCCCCCCCCGCCCCGGGCTCTGTGCCCCGCCCTCCCAGCCCGGGGCCGCCCTCACCTGCTGATCTCAGCGTCGTCCGTGAGCAAGTTCTCGACTCTGAAGGGCTGGCTCAGGGGGATCCCCCGCTCCAGGATGTCGCTCTGCCAGACCTGGTTGACCATCTCGTCCCGGAACTCCCACGTGAAGGCGCCCTCATAGCTCAGGAAGGCTGCACACAGCACGCAGTCGCCCAGCAGCTTCACGCGCCGGTGCATCAGCTCGTCCAGATCGTTCAGCCACCTGGCGGGGGAGGCGGGGACGGCCGTGAGCAGTCACATTCCGGCACAACCCGAAGGAACCTTCTAGAAGAGCCAGCCTGACACACGGCCGGGAGGGGGCTAGCCAGAAGGAAACATTTTCTGAGACGTTCTTTTCTTGCAGAGGACAGAGATCGCCAGCTCACTTTGCCATTTCCCTGCCTGGTGGACCCAATGTTTTCAAAGGCTTCGCTCAAGTCCAGAGCCCGGCAGAACCCAGCATCTAACGGGGGCCTCGATAAATGTTTGCGGGGTGCATTTTGTCTCAAAGATACATAGTAGGTGCTAATCACATGGTTTCCAAACGCCTGATCAATAGCTTAAAAACACGCCCAGCCGAGCATGAGCCCTCGTCCTGCTGGGTGACAAAATTCTGTCTAAGACAAAAGAAATCCTGTGTTTCATTTGGCCTCTTCTGGTAAATGGTCAAAGTCTTCTAGGTTTTAGACATATTGAGGGACTTCCCTGGCGGTCCAGTGGTTAAGACTCCACGCTCCCAGTACAGGGGGCAAGAGTTCGATCCCTGGTTGGGGAACTAAGATCCC
This sequence comes from Kogia breviceps, assembly GCF_026419965.1. Lineage (NCBI taxonomy): Eukaryota > Metazoa > Chordata > Mammalia > Artiodactyla > Physeteridae > Kogia > Kogia breviceps. The sequence continues at coordinate 84,055,328 of NC_081324.1, read as the reverse complement.
ACGTGCCGCATGGCGCGGCCAAAAACAAACAAACAAACAAAAAAATAGCCATATTGAAAATGGTTTGTTTCCCATAAGGAAACAATATTTTCCAGTGTTTTCCATACCGTTTTTACCGGTGCCAGGTAAGAAACTATTGTCACATCCAGTGGACCAGCTATGGCCCAGTGGGCCTCTCGCCCATAAGCATCAAACAGCTCCACCTATTGAAAACAGAAGCTCAGGACTGAACCAGCCACAAGGGTCCAGAGACAGAAGTGGGCTCCTCCTCCAGACCCATCCAGCAGGGACTTGGGGTTAAAGGTCATCAAGAAGCAAACATTCCCAGGCCCTACGGCACTGGTTTCCCGCCCCCCCCTCCACTGCTGCCATGCCTCCCCTTAACAGTTACTCAGTAAATTACACTCGATACCTAGTTTTAAGACTCTATAAAATGGCCATTAGGCACCTTTAAACATGATAATAGTAAAATCAGAACTTTTTCACACACACGGTTTTCAGCTCAAAATGCAGGGTGCAATAAAGACTCCGCGTGGCGAGAATCTGTGCTGCGGATGCTCACTCACAAAGCACCAAGTGTGGCTTAGGGCCGCGTAGCAGGAAGGCTCATTACCCAGGCTGACCTGACATTCCCAGACCCCAGCCCCGAGATGAGCTTGTCGGCCGCGATCAGCCGTCTCTCCATGATCTCGGCTTCTTCCTGCAGCTTCTGCTTCGCCAGTACGGCCGCCTCGTACTTGGCCCCCAGAGCTTCCAGTTCTCTCTGGATCGCTGCCAGCTCATTCTGGGTCCTCTCCAGCTCACGTTTGGTCAAGTAAAAGTTCCGCTCCAGCCTGGCCACCTACGTGAAGACAGTTTGCAGAAAGATGGGGAAAAGGCCGCCCGTGAGGCAGGGATCAGACAGTCACAAGAGGGAGGAGATATGGGAACACGTGTGTATGTATAACTGATTCCCTTTGTTATAAAGCAGAAACTAGCACACCGTTGTAAAGCAACTGTACTCCATAAAGGTGTTAAAAAAAAAAAAAAGACAGTCAGTCTCACACCTGGGCTTATGTCCACCTGCAATTATTATTATTATTATTTTTGGCCGTGCCACGAGGCTCGTGGGATCTTAGCTCCTCGACCAGGGATCAAACCCGGACCCACAGCAGCGAAAGCGCTGAGTCCTAACCACTGGACCACCAGGGAAGTCCTCCACCTGCATTTCTAAGGCTGCCCCTACCCTCTGGGGCCACCCTGTGTCACAGCGAGGCACACGGCTTCTTTTCTTAGCGACCTCTTCAACGGTTTGATGCAAAAGCCCTACATCCCATTAGAAGAAAGACCTCCTGCATCTGAGTTAGCAGGCGGCTTAATTTTCGTGTGCACTAGGGTCCCAGTAAGGGGACCCTGTGATTCTAAGCCAAAAACTCAAAAGAATGCGCTGAAGACTGTTGGTCCTACTATGGGTTCTAAGTTTTCTGAGTGATAAAATCCTGACTTATAAACCAAGGTCAAAATATGGCTCAAAACGGTAGAATCAACCTTATGCAATTCTCTTTGTAGTGCGTCTTCTGCATGTTCCCTTAACCCAGTGGTTCTCAACAGGGACCGACTTCGCCCCCCAAGGGACACATGACAATGTTTGGAAACATCTCTGGTTGTCAGAACTTGGAGGAAGGGACAACGGCCTCCGGTGGGTGGAGGCCAGCGATGGCGCTCAGCATCCTACCGTGTCCAGGACAGCCTCCCCGAAGAGGAGGAGCCAATCTAAAATGGCCGGGGCACCCAGGGTGAGAAACTCTGCTTCGGCCCTCGAGAATGACTTTACCCTCTTTCCTTCAAAAATCTTTCAGACTTCGGTTCTGTCAGTCCACATTACACCTAAATGAGAGCTATAATTCAGGGTTATCATTTACTGGGGGAAAAAATGTTTATGCAGTGTAAAATCAGAGCCTTGCCAGAATTTCCCCAGGAAAGCTGTGGACACATTCATTCTGACTCCAAAACGATCTCTTGGCAGAAGTGTGCAGGTCTTACAGATGGGCAATACCTTGTCTCTCTTGGGCTTGATTTCTCTAAAAACGTCACAGTAGCCCATCACAGCTTCCACAAATTTCAGCATCCCCAAGCCTGCCTTGCTCACAGCTTCCATTTCCTCAGTCGTGGTACTGAGGGTCTTCAAGAGGCCTAAAGGTCAAAGACGCAATGATTTCCATGAGCGGTGAGCTTCGTCTTGGGAAAATAAAATGGCAAATCAACCGCCTACTAACAAAGTAAGTGTAACTAGTTCCTTCTCCTCGGTAGGCCTGTGAGCAGGATCCGGACAGCTTTCCCACGGACGACAGGTGGGTCCAAGCCCGAATGAGTTTTGTGTAAGTGGATGTGTAAGATGTGAGTGAGGGGCACATGTTACTGCCACCCAGGACATCCTATGACACAGGAACTTCCGTGTGACACCCAGCACCTCCCGGGGACCCAGGGCATCAGTGGGGACCCCCCAACTGGGCACCAAGGTGGCTCAGAGCTGGCAGCTAACTGGGGTTCCTAGGTCATCACAGGGCACCATCACCTCCACCTGCACCCTCACCCTGGGAGTAACTGCACATAAATGGAAACCCAGCCACCGACTGGGCAAAGAGAGTGCCTTGGGCTTTTGTAGCTGTCGTTATCCTCTGTGTTTCGATTCGCTTTATTTTGTTTTTTTTTTAAGTGGCTGAAAAAATGCACTGATGGTCAAGTTCTGAACAAACCACCGTGGTAAACAGTGACACAATGAACTTTTACTGCCTTTGAAAAAGACGAATTTCATTCTCACTGGCTAAGCCCTGAGGCAGGTCAGGAATCAGGCTCAGGGGGAATGCAGGCATCTGTAACTGAAATGGGGGCACGGAGTGGGTGGTGCACCCCCACCCCACCCTCCAGGACCTACAGAAGATTTCATACTGGCAAAAGGCACAAGGGAAGTCAAGGTTAGACCAAGTCTTTTTTCTTCTTCCCCGAATATCGATTTTTAAAAATTGAGGTAAACTTCACATAACATTAAATGAACACATTGAAGTGTACAACTGAACATGTTAAATAAACATGTTAAACAATAAACATGTTGAATAAACATGTTAAACAATAAACATGTTATAAAGTGGCATTTAGTAGATTCACAAGATGTTACAGGCCTCACCTCTATGTAGTTCCAAGACATTCTCATCATCTCAAAAGGAAACTTCACAGCTATTAAGCAGTAACAACCCATTTCCCCTCCCCAAACCCTGGCGAACACTAATATGCTCTTCATCCCTGTGGATTTACCTATTTACCTATGGATATTGCATATAAATGGAATTACAGTACATGGCCTTTTATGCCTGGCTTCTTTCACTCAGCATCATGCTTTTGAGGTTCATCTATGCTAAAGCACACAGCAGCACTTAGTTCTTTTTCATGGCTGAATAATATTCCACTGTGTGGATATGTTTGTTCTTGTTCATCCATTCGTCCACTGATAGATATGTGGGTTGTCTCCACCTTTTGGCCATTGTAAATCGTGCTGTCAGGAACATCTGTTTATAAGCTTTTGTTTGAATACCTGTTTTCTATTCTTTGGGGTCTATACATAGGCGTGGAGTGGTTGGGACACATGGTAATTCTATGATTAACTGTCTGAGGGGCTGCCAAACTGTTTTCCACACCATTTTACATTTCTACAAACAATGTACGAGGGTTGCAAGCTCTCCATATCCTCCCCGACACTTGTAGTTTTGTGTGGTTTTGTTTAAATCATACCACCCTAGTGGGTCTGAACGGTACACCTCATAGTGGTCTGATCTGCGTTTTCCTAGTGACTGATGTTACGCGTATTTTCACATGCTTATTGGCAATTAGTGTATCTTTTTTGGAGAAATGTCTGCTCAAGTCCTCTGCCCGCGAGACCATCGGACAATACGCACAGAAGACAAGGCAGGGTGGGCTCCATAAGAGTCATGTATCCCACCAGGGAAAAGCAGGCCCGTTGCTGGATCGCACACTCAGCGGGCACCCACTGGCACTGCCCAGCCAGCACCCGTCCTCCCTGACGCTGTCTTCCTCTGGGGACGATCGGTCCCCCTCTTCCGTCGGCAGCGCCACGGCGACACCATCTGGCCACGACGGGCGGCTCTGCCCGCGGCAAGCCCCCTCCTCGCTCTCCTTCCCGGCCCCAGAGACTGAGCCGCCGGGCTGACAACCGGCCTGTCTGCTCCTACATCTGTCTACACTCACCTCTGATATGTTTCACTTGGCTCTGGGTGACTGAGTCAAAGTCAATCTCCATCAGAGACCTCAGGAAGTTGGGGTCGGACATCATGCCTTTGGCGGTTTTCCAGTTGAGTTCTTTGTGCCCCTTCAGGATGAGGATGCATTCACAGACCGTCTGCACCTGCTTCGGGGGCTTAGCAAACGACCTGGGGAGAAACGGAGGCGCTCGTGGACGTGGCCAGGATCTGGCCTCAATGAGAGTTCCGAAAAGATGGTGAGTCGTTTCTTGGACGCGATACTGCGTGGAAACGACGGAAGCCACGTCCCAGCACAGACTTGTTCTCCTGGGGGTGGGCTTCTCCAAGGGCAGGGGCTGGGTCTCATCCATCATGTGCCACATCAGGCTCCTGGAATCGCACTGGGCACCAGGAACACAGCAGGGTGTCATTCGACGCAAACCCAGGCCACCCCTGAATCAGCAGCTCAGGGCGGAGCCTGAGCATCTGTGTTTTTAATGACACCCTGGGGTGATTCCTCAGACTCTAGGTGGTAGCCGCTGTCGTCATCGTCATTATCGTCATCACCCTATTTCCCACTTACAAGGTAAAGGAACAGAGCTCAAGCATTTGGATGGCCTGCCTGTGTCCACACAGCCCATGCCGCACCCTGGCATCCTTCAGGCTATGGAAGTTGCTGTCTCTGTCTTTGATGAAGCTGGACCATCTATCTGCTCCTCCAACACTCCGATGGCCAGCATCCTCGACCCTCCGGGGAACTGGAAACCCAAAAGGATCAGGAGACGGAAAGGCTGCATCGGCGTCAAGACCCAAGAAGGAACGAGCCTCACACTGACAGTAGCCAGTGGGCCCGCTTGGCTGGCTACCAGCGGCGGCCGGGCAAAGTCTATAAAAGCCGTGGAGACAGAAGAACAAGGAAACCGATGAAGAAACAGCAAAGGAAAGGAAGAGCCCCTGGAGGGCAGGGAGCAGCCTGGGGAGAGGCCAGAGTGCCCCAGAGGGAGGGAGAGGGGACACAGAGAGAGACCATCCTGACCCACACAGCAGCCTGGAGGCTCTGAACCCAGCAACCCCCAGACCCCTCCCGGCCCCGGGACCCCCACCCACCCCCTGAGCAGCCACACAGCTTAGGGCTGAGCCAGGGCAATGACTCCGGCACAAAGCCGGGGCCGATTAAGGTAATGGTCCTGAGTCACCAGGGAAAGGTTCAATTCTGCGGCGTTAGGCGCTCACAGAAGCAGGCGTGCCGTCAACTGTTCTTAAAGGGCTCCCTTCAGGTCTGATGAAGGTCAGGCCCCGGCTACTGCGCTCCGAATAATCCGAGGAGGAGGGATTATTATTATCAGTGAGATGTTTTCAGACACAAGTCAGAAAAAGCCTCGGGGTGGTGTCCTGAGCCCTCTGGAAAGTTAGGAACGAACGGTCCGGGGTTCTCAGCTTTCCCAGCTCTCAAATGGGGAAGCGGAACCGGAACCTTTCAGCTCCCGAAGCCTTGGAGTGAAGCTCTCTGTTACCAGTTTACAAACCACGCCCAGGAACCCCACTTATCCAGACCAGAAGTGTGGTGCCAGATCACCGAGGGGTTCGACAAAGTAAGGTGACAAGTCTGAGAAATGAAAGCGTTTCTGTTTCATTTGAGTCCTTTCTTCGATCACAAAAGAAACTCAGGGGGGCACTTCCCCGGGGGTCCAGTGGGTAAGACTCCGCGCTCCCACTGCAGGGGGCGCAGGTCCCATCCCTGGTCGGGGAACTAGATCCCGCATGTCACAACGAAGAGTCCACATGCTGCAACTAAGACCCAGTGCGGTCAAAATAAAGAAATAAATAATTTTTTAAAAGAAAAGAAAAGAGACTCGGGGAGAGAGAGACAGACGGACAGAGGTGACGCCAGGCTGCCTTCCCTGGAGGAGAATCCCCATCACAAGCCCCACTCCCCACCCCCTCACTCTACCCCAGACACTCTGACCGGCTCCGCTTCCCCGCCAACCCCCCCCCCCACCCCGGGTCAAGCTCCTTCCAGCCCCGCTCCAGCCTCCATCCCACGTCTCAGTTTAAATGTCACTTCCTGGGGGTCATCTTCCCTGATTACCCACCCCCCAGACTAGTTCAGGTCCCCCATTATCCACAGTCATAGCAATAAAGACCCTCCCTTCCTGACCTCCTCCTGGGTCATTTTACTGTACACGTGAGATTCCCATGTGCACACCTGCGCCCCCCCCCCAGACCATCGGTGAAGACCCCCTGCCTGGCCCATCGCCTCTCAGCCCCAGTGGCAGCACAGGGTGGGCGGGAGGTAGGCGCCCAATGATACTGAATGAAGGAAAGGAAGAAAAGTAAAATTGCAGGCCAGTAACAAAGGGAGCCTTTTCTACTCCAGAGAAACATCCACCGCTAATCTTCATTACTCCTAATCTTCCTGCCTTAACACTTAATGATTTCTGCAAAGGGGATTGAGCATTACAGAAAGGAAGCGCTATTTAAAGAATTAAAGGATTATAAAATTGTCAAGACCTAAATGCTGGCTTATCACTCGTAACATCCGAATGGCCTAAACAAGGCCAGACTGCGGCCATCTGGATCCAAACTCATTAAACCCAAAGAAAAATCCCAAGGAGATCAAAGATTTCAATGTAAACACTATAAAAGTATTAAACTATAAAAGTACAGGAGGAAACCATGGGGAAATTATTTTACAATCTTCCAGTTGCAAGGCCTTTTAAGTATGAGGTAACAGCGAAAGCCACAAAATAAAATATTGCTAAAATCTGCCACATACAACTAAAAATTTATACACGGCAAACGCACACAAAAACGTCCTAAATAAAGTCAAATGGCTGATGACAAACTGGGAAAACTATTTGCAACTCACATCATGGATAAAAAGCTAGTCTCCCCATTATATAAAAAGCCCATGGAAATGGATAAGAAAAAAAAAAAAGCAACAGTAACAGCAATCCAAAAGATAAATGGGCAAAGCACGTAAACAGTTCACAGAAAATGAAATACACAGGATCTTACACACATTTTTCACATATGAAAAAAAGGCCAACCTCACTCATCAAAAGGGAAATGCACATTACAACTACACACATACCATTTTTCATCTATAAAACAAGCAAAAAGCCAAGTGTTTAGTAGCGCCCTCTGTTGGTAAGGCCACGAAAAAGCAGGTCCTCGCATGTGTTGTCAGTGGGAGTGTGAATCTCCATACCTACGGGTGGGCATTAGGCAACAGCTATAGACATTATAAACACACACACCTTGGAACCCAGCAAGTCCACTTCTGAACATGTATCCTTCCAGTGGACTTGTGCATAGTGAAGTAAGGCAGGGTTATTCTTTGCCTCACTGTTTGTAAAGGCAAAAGACTGGAAATAAGCTAAAAATTCATAAACTGAGGCTGATTAAATAAATGATGGCACAGCCATCCAATGGACTACGCCAAGCTATTTTTAAATATTGAGGAAGTTCTCATATAACAACATGCAAAAGATCTCCAAGGTCTCAAGCAAAAAAACCAAGATGCAGAAAAATATGTATAGTATATTACCAATTATATATATATATATATATATTCTTTTGTTTGTTTGTTTGTTTTTGTTTTTGCAGTACGCGAGCCTCTCACTGTTGCGGCCTCTCCCATTGCGGAGCACAGGCTCCAGACACGCAGGCCCAGCGGCCATGGCTCACGGGCCCAGCTGCTCCGCGGCATGTGGGATCTTCCCGGACCGGGGCACGAACCCGCGTCCCCTGCATCGGCAGGCGGACTCTCAACCACTGCGCCACCAGGGAAGCCCCCAATTATATTTTAAAAGGCAAGAAAAAAGGCTACGGAAGTATCCCTTGCTCTACAACCCTTAGAGTCCAACGTCGGGAACTGAAGAGACACTTGTATATCTGGTTGCCTTGAACATGTACAAAAGCTGTCTGAATGGATATGTGAGAAACGAATGGCAACAGTTACCTGTCGTGTGGTGAGGCGGAACTAAGCTGATGGCGGACACGTGAGAGGGGGCTTTTCATAGCACATCATTTTGATGTTGGAACCACGACCCTAGCTAATGTTTACATGGCACTGACTCTGTGCTCAACCCAGTTGTGAGAGCTCTTTATGTAATAGCTCACTGGATCTTCGTAACAACCTCGATGCCATGGGGACAATTATTATCATCCACATTTTACAAAGAAGGCAATTGCAGCACAGAGAGGTTAGGTGACTTGCCTAAGGTCACACAGCCAGTAAGAAGCAAAGCCATGCATCAACATATTACCTGTTCCAATAATTACAATTTTAAAAATTACTCCTTTTGGGCCATAGGCCACTTTCATTTTCTCGGGGGTGATGCAGGCACCCCATCTAACTGCAGGGGACACATATCAAACTCTCCATGTGGTCCCACGGAAATCGACTCTTGGATTACATAAATACTCCTTCCAAATTAATACTCAAAAACGCTTCCCAACTCTCTGCTCTCAGATGCTTTTACGCTGCTGACCTGGGGGTAGTGCCCCAGATCTGTATAACCAGTGGTTGGATGTTTCCCTTGGAAATGTACGTGTTGAGGGTCTCTCCCACAACTCAGTCTAAACTTCCAGCACACGCTACTGCGGTTTTAAAACGTCCATCCTTATACCTTCATTGCAATCACACTGCAAAGCTCTGAAATCATGACCTCTTGCTAAGAGCAGCGGCAGCTCTGGATGACCCCCCAGGAGTTACTCGGGCCCCCTGCCCTGGAACTGGCTGAACGTTCTGTTCAATCCACATGTTTCACAGATGAGCCAACAGCCAGAGCACAGCTCTGGACGAGGGACGTTGCTCGGCCCTGAGCAAGAGAGATGAGCTCAGAGAAGCAGCACCGTCCCGCCAGGAACAGAAAACGCAGGGCCAGCTTCCAGCCTGGAGACAGGAGTCTCTCTCACAGGAGACCTGACTGTGGGACCAGAAGGACGGAACCCCTTCTGAAAATGAGGCCGTGACGGGGAGCGAGGAGAGAGCCGAGGCTCCCAATGCAGGGACACGCGTGGGGGGCCTGGCAGCACGATGACGGGGGTGGAGGGGGCAGACAGGACACCGTTTCTTCCTGGCTTCACTCACGGTGCTAAACTTCCCAGCGAGATCCACGAACGGTGCCCTGGGGGGGACCATGCCCCGCGGGGGTGGGGAGGAAGCTCCACACCAGACCCCTCTTCTGGACAGCAAATGGGCCCTCTGGCTGCGGGGGATGGAGTCCTTTTACAGACCGATTTGCAGAATGTCTGGGGCCACAGTAAAGACCCACTCTCCCAGGACTTCCCTGGCGGTCCAGTGGTTGGGGCTCGGCGCTTTCACTGCCGGGGCCCAGGTCAGGGAACTAAGATCCCACAAGCCGCGCAGTATGGCAAAAAAACAAAAACAAACAAAAAAAACCCCACTACTCTCCCCACCTGTAAAAGGCCGTCATTTGGCTAGACATGCGTGAGGGCATCTCCCACGTGTGGCACACCTTGCCTGCATCCAGGGCCCTGCCTCCTTTAGGGCAGACACTCCTCCGTCCTTCCCGTATAAAGGACTGACTGACGAGGCTTCAGCTCTCCCACCAGCCCCTTCTGGCACCCAGTCTCCTTCTGTGAGTCGGCCTGGGTTCAAGGCCAGTGGGCCATGGCACCAACTGGCTGGGAGGCCTGAGGCAAGTCGGCTCACCTCCCTGGGCTCCACGTCCCTCATCTGCAAAAGGAGACGGTAACAGTCCCCACCACGGCAAGTGCCTGGCGCAGCGGCCGGCACAGAAACGCCGAACAACCGTGATTCTCTCATGACTACTGTCAGGAGCGACGCTGGTGGCCAAGCACGCCGGGAGGCTGCCAGCCGTTACCTAATCTCGGTCACATCTGACTTGTCCAGTTTCTGCAGCTCCAGCTTGGCGGCCTCCAGGATGGGCAGGGCCTCGGCCAGGGCCGTCTCGGCCTCGGTCTTCTCCGCCGCGATGATCTTGTTTTGCTCCTCTATCTCCATGGCTTTTTCCTCCGCCAGCTTCTTCTTTTCCTCCGCTGTGGGGGGGAGCGGGAGGTCAGTGGAGCCCCTGGGGCATGGGGAGGATGGGCCGCCGCTCCTGAGCCAAAGCAGCGCAGCCCTCAAAGGTGGGCACTGGACGGAGGGGGCTGCATGAGCTTCGGCCAATATGGCGGCCTTGGGCGTTCCCACCGGGACAGATGTCCTCACGGCGCCTGGGGTCCCCAACACAGGGACGGCTGCTGCGACTCCGACCCTCCTTGACTGGCCTGCCAGTGTCCCCCCTCCCCCCGCCCCACTCCATCCCACAGGACAGCCTCCAGCCCTGCTTGGCCAGTGCTAGCTGAGGACATCAGAGCTGCCCTCCATCCCTGTTTTTCTGGGTCACTGACATCTCTCTGGCTCTTCATCAGCTTTTCCTACATTCACTCAGCCCAGCTCAAAGGCCGCCCGCCCTCCCCTGAGGTCACTCTCAGCCTCATCACTCTGTTTATCTGCTTCATGACACGAATCACAATCTGAAATGTCATCTGGTCATTGGCTTGTTGATCGGCCCCACTCACTAGAACGTAAGCATCTCCCCAAGGGCTGTGACCCCAGCGTCTAGAACAAAGCCTGGCTCATAGTAGGTGCACTGGCTTGAACAGTGTCCCCCTCAAAATTCATGGCCTCCCAGAACCTCAGAAAGTCACCTTATTTGGAAAGAGAGTCTTTGGAGATGTAATTAGTTAACACGAGGTCGTACTGGGTTAGGGTAGGTCCTAAATCCAGTGACTGTGTCCTTATAGGAAGGCCATGTGAAGACGTAGAGGGGGCAAGGCCACGTGACAATGGAGGGCCATTGATGGGAGGGGCGCGTCTACAAGCCAAGGAGCGCCCAGGATCGCGGGGCCACCACCAGAAGCTGCGAGAGGCCCGGAAGGATCCTCCCCTAGGGCCTTTGGAAGGAGCAAGGCCCTGCCAAGACCTTCATTTCAGACTTGTATCCTCCAGAACCCTGAGAGAATAAATAAACGCCTGTTGTTTCAAGCCGCCCAGTTTGTGGTGCTTTGTTATGGCAGCCCTAGGAAAAGAACACAGGAGGTATTCAATAAACGTATGCTGAATTCAGCAGTCTCTCCCCCTGATGGGGTGTGCGCTCGGGACTCATCCTCACAAGTCAACAAGCAAGCGTTCAGGTTGGCTGATTCAAGACGTGAACTCCAGGAGAACGTCGAAGTGATCCAGCCAGGGCTGGAACAAGCCCCAGCCGACAGCCCAGACTGCGGGTCAAGAGCAGACGGGGTGCCAGAGCCAAGTTGGGGCGCTGTGACCAGAGTAAGGAAAAATGGGTCCTGTGGATAGGGCCTGACACGATACAGCTGGAACTGAAGTGAACCAAGGTCATACGCAGAAGCGACACAAACACGGGCTAGGAAGAGAATACCCAGAGGCAGGGAGGCTGAGTGGCTTCTGCAGAAATCCAAGGACGAGCCGAGGAGGACACGCATCAGAACACAGGACTCTGAGAGACGATAGAAACGGGAGCCCCAAGACCCAGGGAGAAGGGTTTGGGGTCATGGCAGAGCTGCAGCTTAGGAGTTGTCCTGTGTGAGAGTCGTACAAAGTAAGCCAGTTCCAGGACTTCCCTGGCGGTCCAGTGGTTAAGACTCTGCACTCCCAGTGCAGGGGGCCCGGGTTCGAGCCCTGATCAGGGAACTAGATCCCACATGCATGCCGCTACTAAAAAAAAAAGATCCCGCATGCCGCAACAAAGATCCCGTGTGGCACAGCCAAATAAATACATAAATAAATAAATAAAAAGAAAGTCACTCCCTTAGAGCAGGAGGGAATCAGAGCAAGAGCAGCCGCCAGGCCAGGAAGCTCAGGTGAGGGGCCCAAGAAAGAACCCGGAAACAGGTTCACATTAGAACCAAGAAAGTCCCAAGTAAATGATGCTCAGGCCGAGGTCATTTAAACCGACCCAGTTCACTAGCCCATTGAGGGTAAAGAGATGACTCTTCCACATCCTGGCAAATCCTCAAGCTACCAGCTGTGGGTCCTGCATATGGTAACATCTTTAGTGCCTATTATAGGGGGCTTGACGCTAACTCAGAAAAATAGCAACGGGAGGGTCAAAAGACGCCAGTTCCTACAAGTGGCTTCCCCGGGATGTCCCCCAGAGGAGCCCTGTCCTGTTTGGGGTTTTTCTTGGCGGGGTGGGGCGTGGGGTGTCCTGACCCCCAGAGTTGGACCCACACTCACCTATGGCTGTATTGGTGGCGATCTCCTCCAGCAGGGCCTCGCAGGCAGCCGACTTCTCCGCTAGCACAATCTTCTGCTCGGCCAGCTTCTGGTTCAGCTCGTCCAGCTGGATGGTGGCCTCCTTCAGCTTGTCCAGCCCCCCCTCCAGACGCCTGCACTGAGCTGAGGAAAGGGAACACAGGTATTCACCCTCCAGGGGGCGCTGTTCCCAACACACCCAGACAAGCGTTCCAGTGCGATTCCTCCAAGGTGGGCTCCCCGGAAAAAAAAAAAAAATCATTTTCATGAGATGTCAAGCATCCATCAGTACCTCCACTGCCGTTTGGGGATGGCATCTTCCAAAATGAATGTATTTCTGAAAATAACCATTTGTTGGGCCAACAACCAGAGCCAGAGCATTTTTAAAAAACGTTTTCCAACAGAGCGCGTGGTTCTCATCAAATAGTATCTCTAACGCAATGAAAATTTAGAGCTAAGAAAGTGCATGGCCCAGCACAGAAAAACAAAAATAAAAGCATGCCAGCGTCCTGCCCACACAGACGAATCACTCTGAAATGCAAAATCCAACAAGTGCTTTGCTTTGCCTCAATCCTGAGTGTGACCAATCTTGCTAAGAAATGTCTGCTTAAGGAAAAGGTCAGCAGTTGGATCTTTATTCGTAAGTAATAACAATCCCTGTTAATCGTCCCATTCCCAAGTCTTACCCATATTATACTGAGTTTTCTCATCCAGTAATTTCGAATACGTGTTAATAAAATCCAGGTAGTTCTTGGGAGTTACGTAGTTGCTGCGCCTCAATTTCTGTAGAAATTGTTTACTGAATTCACCCACGGATTCGTGGACCAAAACAACATGTTCTACCAGATCTTCCATATTTTCTACTGGGATCAGCGGATTTGTCCCTGAAGAGGAAGGAAGGGAAAAGGGTGGCTCATAAAGAAAGGAAAGGAGCAGTTCCTCAAAAAGTTAAACAGGGAATTCCCATGTGACCCAACAATTCCACTCCTAAGTTTGTACCCAAAAGAACTGAAAAATGGACACAAGGAGATTCTTGGACGCCAATGTTCATAGCAGCACTATTCACAGTAGCCAAAAGTGGGAACCATATCCAAGTGTCCATCGACGGATGGATAAACAAAATATGGTCTGTCCATAAATGGAATATTATTCAGCCTTAAACAAGAAGGAGATTCTGACACACGCCACAACATGAATACACCTGGAAAACACGCTAAGTAAAAGAAGCTAGACACAAAAGGACAAATGTTTCATGATTTGACTTACATGAAATATCTAGAGTTGGCAAATTCGTAGAGACAGAAAGCGTATTAGAGGTTACCAGGAGTTGGGGGCAGGTCTGGGAGGACAAGCAGGGAGTGTTCAGTGGGGACAGAGCTCCGGTTTTAAAGATGAAAAAGGTTCTGGAGATGGCTGGTGGTAGCAGTTACACAACATTAGTGTAACAGAGCACACTTAAAATGGTTAAAAACGGTTAAAATGACAAATTTTATGTTATATACATTTTACCACAATGAAATACGATATAAAAATGTTTTAATAGAAAAGAGCAGTTATCACTTGTCAGTGGCTTTTCTGGACCACAATACTGATCCGCGCTCTGGCAATTTCTCTAAGAACACAGAAAGCCGATTCTCTGTCCCTACTGGTAGGAAGGCTAATAAGACAGTGTGGTCGGAGGGGCTGGAGGTTCCAGGAGAGAGATCTGCTCAGTGTCCCTGCTGTATCCCCTGTACCCCCAGCACATATTGGGCACAAGGAAGGTCTTCCTGTAAGTCTGCTGAAAGAATTAATAATCACTCCCAGTGCCAAAACCACATCACTTGGATTATCTCACAGATTGCAAAATACTTCCGCCTCAAAGCAGAAAATGAAGGAAGGAAGTAGGACCAAAAGCATGCATTCATCCAGATTCTGCATATTGGATCTTGAATTATACCAGGGATTAGCAAACCACAGCCATGGGCCAATTTAACAGCATGCATGAAAAGCTTTGCCTCACAAATATCCATCCTTATGGGTACAGTCATCCCAATTCCAGAAATATAACTTAAGGGAAAAAATTCTGAGCACACTCCATGCAGCAGCATTTATGATACTGAATCACTGAATACTGAAAGCAAAGCTAAGTGCTAATGCACGGAGGTGGCTAACAAGCCTGTGAAAGCTAAGGCACCTCCACATCAGGTGTCCTGCAACCTACCGCCTGCAGGACAAATCCGGCCTGCCACCTGTTTTTGTAAATAAAGTTTTATTGGCACACAACCACGCCCGTTCATGCACGTATTGTCAGGGCTGCTTTCCTGATGCGATGGTGGAATTGAGTTGTCGCAACAGAGACCATATGACCTGCAAAGCTGAAAATGTTTATCATGCGGTCATTCACAGAAAGTCTGCTGATCCCTGAGTTATATCATCAGGAAAGAGTCATTGTCTTAGCCCCCTTCCCCAAAAGACTGCAATCTGCCTATCAAGTGGGACTAGTTATTTGTTTATTGAATATGTATTTATAAGGCTGACACTATTTACAAGGTCACCCAGTGTCATAAATCTGTTCAAGTTAGGTCCAGATAAAAAGTTTTTCCCTGAGGATAAACTGACTTGCTTTCTTTTTTTTTCTTTTTTTCTTTTCTTTTTTTTTTTCTTTTTTTTTTTCTTTGCGGTGCGCAGGCCTCTCACTGCTGTGGTCTCTCCCGTTGCGGAGCACAGGCTCCCGACGCGCAGGCTCAGCGGCCATGGCTCACGGGCCCAGCCGCTCCGCGGCACGTGGGATCTTCCCGGCCCGGGGCACGAACCCATGTTCCCTGCATCAGCAGGCGGACTCTCAACCACTGCGCCACCAGGGAAGCTCTGACTTGCTTTCTTATTTTGAAGATTAAAATTAATAATCAAGGCCTCAGGGCTTGGAAACTGTAGAGCAAAATCAGCACTGATGGATAATCAGTTTACCGAAAGGTCCTTCAGGCACCCTTGGGGTCAGGGATCAGCACACTTTTTTTGTAAAGAGCCAAACAGTAAATATTTAGGCTGTGTGGGCCGTAGAGTCTCTGTGGCAATTACTCGGCTTTGTGGTGGTAGCATAAAAGCAGTCATAGACAGTATGTTTATTACATGTGTTCCAATAAAACTGCATTTACCAAGACAAGCGGTGGGCTGAATTTGGCCTTCAGGCCAGGGTTTGCTGACCCCTACTTTGGATGGTACCTAATCAATTTTTATCCTACGTTGTCCTTGTAAATCCCCCGAAATCTCTTTGGACTAAAACACAACATAAATCAAAACACACTAACAAACTAAAACGCCATTCACGGCCATGGGGGTTAACGGTGACAGAATCTACTGGACCAAAATTCAGAGTCAGAAAAAGGAAAACAAATGGCTTTGTTATACTGTTAACATGGCCCCCACATTAGCTGTCACTTACCTAAAAATGACTTAGCCACTGCATGCAGAGCTTGGGAAGGCCAGGGCATGAACCAGTCAATACCAGTGTTATTTACTAGACCTTGAAAAGAAAGAGAAACAAAAGAGATGATCGCTCTGCAACTCCGAGATGCTCGAGAACATGGATACCATCTTTGGTACCCAACACATCGGTGAACGAGCTGAGCGGGTCCAAAAATAATCATCAAGGGACTTCCCTGGCGGTCCAGTGGTTAGAACTCTGCGCTTCCAATGCAGGGGGTGCGGGCTCGACCCCTGGTCGGGGAACTAAGATCCCGCGTGCCGCGCAGCCCAGCCAAAAATTTAAAAAAATAAGTAAATAAACAAAAGTAATGATCCAAAGCAGGATTTCTCAACCTCGGCACTACCGACACTAATCCTGTCTGGTGGGGCTGTCTGTGCACCGTGGGAGGTTAGGGAGCCCCCTGGCCTCTATCAACTAGACACCAGTTGGATGCGTGGCCCCCCCCACCGGAGTTGTGACAACCCCAAATGTCTCCAGCCATTGACAAATGTCCCCTGGGGGAGCACAGTGGGCTCCCTCTGTTCTAGGGGCAGGTACTGAACCTTCCATGAGGCTTCCAGAATTTTCCCAGATGGAAGGGTGCGGAGAGCTACTCTGCACTCGCTATGGGCCTTGCACCTGGGACCTGAGCATTTCCTCCTGTCGGAAGGATGACAGCCACCCAGCGGCAACACGAGAGCCTGCCGGCAGATGCGAGGGGCCGCTCGGGGCTCATCCGACACGGCAGGGCCCGCATTTCAACCTAATGACCATGGCACGGGCCACTTTGCTGGTGGAACCTCATATGTCATTCCCTCCCTAAGGCACATGCCCTGTTGAAGGGGGAAAACGGATTTGCAGGCTCTGCTCAAGGGCACCTGGGAAATTCCTGCAGTGGGTCCTCAGGGTGTCCCCCACCGGCGACATGCCCAGGACGATGTGCAGGTTATTTGCACACTTGTTCACGAAGTACTGCCACAGGGACTCCTTGGCTGGGCCCATCCCTTGCTTCAAAGCCTCTTGTTCAATCTGACTGAGGAGAGACTCCTTTTCCTCTTCTGGGAAAAGCGCGGGCACGATTCCTAGAAAACAAAGGCCAGGATTTTGTTTAAGTTCCAGGGCTATTATCGATCGAGGCACCGAAATGGCAAGAGCAGAGCGTCACGAAAGAGCAGTAGATGCCGAGTCCAGAGAGCAGGGCTTGCTTGGGTCCCAACTCTGAGACCCAAGGCTCACTTGCCGTGTGTGTAAATCCCTTTGAGCCTCAGTCTCCTCATCTGTGAAATGGAAATAACAAATGCCTCCTGCTTACCTGGGCAGGTTATCGTGAGCATCAGAGCAGGGGTTCTCAACTGGGGACAAGTCGGCCCTTCCCAAGGGACATCTGGCAATGTCTGAAGGCATTTTTGGTTGTCCCAACGTGTGTGTGTGTGTGTGTGTGCGTTGCTGTTGTGTGTCTGTCGCGGGGGGTGGTACTAATGGCATCTGGAGGCCAGGGATGCTACTAAACCTCCCATAATACCCAGGACAGCCTCCACAACAAAGAATGATCCACCCCTATGTCATCAGTGCCAAGGAGGAGAGGCAAAGCCCTCATTCTGCAGCAAAGCATAAGAGCTTCAGAGCTACTTGCCCCCGATCCTTTGGGGTACTATTAAATGGACCCACCGGACCCTACTCAGTCTTCATAGAAAATACACCCCGAGCCCTGCAGAGGGGTTTACAGATAGAGAACAGGGCTGACAATTACATCCCGGGTTACAAGTTTGTAACCCATGTATGAAAAGTCCACTGCCAACCCAAGGACACATGTGCTAAATGCCACATCAATAGCCTAGACAGTAGGTGCCCCAGGCATTCAGGAGACAGGAAACTGGCACGGTCGAGGAGGCTTCTTGGAGGTGGGTGACCCTGCAAGGCTCTAGAACTAAAACTGGGGGGAAAGCTTCCTTGGTGCTGGACTTGAAAGTGGAGTTCTGTTGTTTTTGCCCCCAGCCCCCATGTGCTCCCCCCTTTCTTGTCATAGGTCTCTCTTTTCCTTTGGAGAATCATTTCTCATCCATTCTAAGTCTGGATGTGGTTTTGGGTAGTCATGACACTACCCCAGGCCTGACCAATCAGAACCCTGCATGACCCCGGACAAAGTCATTGGCTCAGGGATGGGCATGTGATCTCAGCCAGCCAATGCGAGGCCTGCCAGGCACCGTGGTCACAAGTCCTGGGAAAGAGAAACCCTCATTCACTGGGCTAAGAAAGGAGGATGCAAGTCTGCAGCTTCTAGTGCCATTTTTAAAAACTACTTTGGGAAAACCCAAGAATGCAAATAAAAGAAAAACAGTAAAGCCAAGAGCGAGGGAGAGACCAGTTCCTGATGATATCATTTGAGCACCTGAATCCAACCTGGACTTTTTCAGTTCCAAGAATCAATACCGTCTCCTTCGTTTCTCCCTAATTTTACATAAGCTTGTTCGGGTTGAGCTCCTGTCACTTGCAACCATGGAGGCTGATAAACAGACGGAGAGAGAGAGTGTGCCAGGCGTGGGCAAGATGCGGAGGCAGGATGCAAAGAGTGCACCTGGAAAATGAGAAGAGAAAGGCGGCCAGGCTGCAGAGACAGGAGAAGTCAGTCCACGGAGACCCAGAGCAAAGCAAACACAAGTGCAATGCACAGAGAGTGGTATCTTAGGAGGAAGAGCCATACGGAGATGTTTGCGAAAAGCCAAGGTCAGACACGACGAGGGTCTGGCTTCGATGGTAAAGGGAACACAAGGGAAGGGACAGGCTTTGGAGACAAAAAAGCATTCGCAAATGTGGGAGAGGCTGAGAGTCGACGCACTCCAGGGTTTGGACCTGACGAGAGTTAAGGAATAACTAAATACATGGAGACGGGCAGGGGAGAGCCCCCTCAGGACGAAACAGCCAGATTCTGGCTAGTTGGGCTTTGCGGGTTTTGTTGGGTTTTTTGGTTTTTTTGTTGTTCACTATTTGTACCATTTCAAATTAGTACAAAACGTTTTTATTAAATATCAGACGGGTTCCGAGGAAAGAGCTAACACAGCAGGGCCGAGGCTGCTCCCCTTACAAAAGGCTGCTTACAGCGTTGGCCCTTGTCTGGCTCCTGGGAACTTAGACTCCGTGAGGGTTCCTGCCACCGTTCACCAATCAGAGGGGCGTACCAGGCCTAAGCTGTTTGTACGAACTACAGTTTATGCTGACCCCCTGCTTTCCCGCGGGAAATCTGGAATTTGGTGTGTGCCAGGCAGAAGGTGCCTACCTGACCAGCCCCCAGGGAACAGCCTGAGTGCCGAGTCTCCACTGGGTGTCCCTGGTTGAGGATACTTCACACGCGTTGTCACAACTCCTCGCCGGGGGACTGAGTGTATCCTGTGCGACACCCCAGGGAGGGGGCTCTGGAAGCCTGTGCCTGGTTCCCCCGGACTTTACCCCACGTGCCTTTCCCTTTGCCGACCGTGCTGAGTGCCCTGTTGCTGTAATAAATCACAGCCATGTGGACGACAAGATACAAAGAGGAACCCGCTCCTGGTTCTCCTCTGCGTTCTCTCGCTCTGGTTCGTTCTTCCTCTTTGCATTCAGTCCTGGACTTGCTTTGCTTCTCACACTCTCCCCCGGGGCGATTCCATCCATCCCAAGGTTTTACGAACTACAGGCCAGTGACTCTGAAACGGACATCTGCACCCGAGGCCCTTCTTCTGACCGTCAGAGTGCCTCATCTATCCTTGGGAATATGGGGTCTTTACAGAAGTAATCAAGTTGAAATGAAGTCATGAAGGTATAGGTCCTAATCCAATACGACTGGTGTCCTTCTAAAAGGTGGCTACTTGGACAAAGAGAAAGACACAGGGGGAACAAGAGAACACGAAGACAGAGATCGGGGTGATGCCTCCGCGAGGCAAAGAATGCCAAAGACTGACAGCAAACTACCAGAAGCCGGGAGAAAAGCGTGGGACAGACTCCCCCCCAAAGCCCTCGGAAGGAACCAGCCCCGCCGAAGCCCTGATCTCGGACTCCCGGCCTCCAGAACCGTGAGACAACAGACGTTTGCTGCCCAAGCCACCCCTCTCGCGGTGCTCTGTTACAGCAGCCCTCGAAAACAAACGCACTATCTCACGGCCCGTAGGTGTAGCGGACCCCACAAGCCCCACACAACACAGGCCCGATCTGGTCTCCCCTTCCTGGTAAACGGAATCACTCAGCACTCACGCAAGCCAGGAACTCGAGAACCCCGCTCGACACTCTCTTCCTCACCTCGCCCGGTCCATCCAAGTCCCATTGGCCCTACCTCCGAAGTATCTCGAGGACCCACCGGTTCTCCCCGTCCCCACAGCCCCACCCTGGCCCAAGTCGCCGTCATGTCTCACCCGCACCTGGGCAGCAGCTCCAAGCCGGCTGCCCTCTCGGGGTCTAATGCGTCTCTAATCGAGTCCCCACCGGGCAGCCAGAGGGCTCTTTTAAAACTGCAAATCTGGGGGCTTCCCCGGCGGTCCAGTGGTTACGACGCCACGCTTCCAAGGCGGGGGGCGTGGGTTCGACCCCTGGTCGGGGAACTACGATCCCACATGCCGTGCAGCACGGCCAAAAATAAAATAATAAATGGTAAGTAAATAAACATGTAAATCTGTAGCACAGCACTGCACCCAGAATAAAAATCTAACCTCCTTTAAATGGCTCACGAGGTCCTGCGCAGGGTGGCCCCTTCACCTGCTTCGCATCCCGCCCCCCAGCTCCCCGCGCCCCCGCCGCACGCGCTGCACCCTCGGCCTGTGACAGCCCGCATGACGCCTCCTCTGCAGGGAGCGAGCGAGTTAAAGAGGCAGCGCTTACCGGACCGCCTCCGCCGAAAGCTGGGCGGCTGGAGGCCAGCAGACCCCCTGCGGGACCAGCGGCCCGTTACCTGAGGTGAGCATGTTGTTGACGAGCTCGAGGAAACCCTCCTCGGCCACGTGGGCGCCCGTGAGCAGGAAGACCGTCGTCTTGTTCTCAATGCCGAGCTTCAGGTAAAGGGTCCTCAGATCCTCCCGGAAGCTGTCCTCAGAGTAGCCGCGGCTCAGAAGGGTCTCAAACACCTGCCGGCACGGAGCACAGCGCCCCCGTGAGACCGCCGGCCCCAGGGAGGGGCTCCAGGTCAGTGCAGAGGGGGGAGGACAGCCCCGGGCGGCGCGGCTCGGCCTGAGCCACCATCGAAGAGGGCCCAGCGACAGCACACCCGGGTGACCTGGGCCATTTTCACAAAATACGGCTGAGGGAGAAATGCAGGACACAGAAAACTGGCATCCCTTTTCCGTCAAAGCAACCACAGTGGGCGTTCCTGTGCGGGCACACACGTGTGCGAGCTGAGAGCTCATGCAGGCAAACAAGGCCTGTCCAGACGGATTATGAATATGGCTGCAAAAAGAGGGCTGGGGGTAAGGCAAAGGACACCCTCAGTCATTAAAATGAGTCACTTGCTGGGAACTCCCTGGCGGTCCGGTGGTTAGGACCTGGCGCTTCCGCTGCCCTGGACCCCGGGTTCCACCCCTGGTTGGGGAACTAAGATCCCGCAAGCCACAGGGGGCGGCCAAAGAAACAAAAGAGTCATCTGAGTTACTGGGAGGGAGGGAAGGCAGAGGATGAGCCAAGCAACAGAGGAAAGGGGTGCGGGGACAGTCATTGTGTGAACTCATTTCAAATGAGATAAATTGGGGGAAGATGTGTAAAAAACACCGAATAAGAAGCAGTTTAAAAAATCTTAAGTTCAAAAATCCTACTACACACAAAACAGATACAAATGGAAATAAGGACACAAATGTAAGCCAAGTCTTTCCTGTTCAAGCATGTCCTCCGGCTCATGTGTGTAGAAGTTTAACTGCAACCAACGGTTTAGAAAAAGCTCAGATTTATGGAAACAGAAAGATCCCTCATTTCCTCCCTCCCCTCTACCTCTAGTCTCTCTCTCTCTCTCTCTCTCTCTCTCTCTCTCTCTCTCTCTCTCTCTTTCTCACACACACACACACAGCCTGTTTCACACTCACAGGTACTCACACATGCTCACACGCAGCCACTCACACACTCTCACACCCACACACAGTCACTCTCAAACATGCACTCAGCCGACACACACTGCCATGTCCGTGGGCACACACACAGTTGCTCACCCACTTTCACACTCAAAAGTCCCTCACATACATTCACACGTGGTTACACACACGTGGACACCCGCACACCCTCTCACACAGTCACAGGCACAAACTCAGGGCAACAGGGAAGCCCTTCAGCCACATATAATCAGGTCTCCAGTTCTACCTGCCGCCTGCAGACCCCGTTCATCCTCCCCGAGTGTAGCTTTCACTCCGCCCCCTCAACAGGTCCCGGCACCCCTGGCACGAACCGCTCTCTCCGGTCTCCCTACCCAACTGCCCCTCCACTTCCCAGGACACACGGACGGCCCAACACGTCCCACTCCTCCTCCTCTTCCCTCCGACATCCTGTCCGCCATTCTTCGAGCCCAAGATGCACAAGCACTACCTCAAAGGAAAATGCATCCATTTTTGTTTGTTTGTTTTGTTATTGGTTTTGTTTTTTGGGCCGTGCACCATGGCATGCGGGACTTTAGTTCCCCGACCAGGGATCGAACCTGTGCCCCCTGCAGTGGAAGCACGGAGTCCTAACCACCGGACCGCCAGGGAAGTCCCAAAAATGCATCACTTTTACGTGGAATAATCAACAGAAAAGTCAACTTGCCCAGAGGGTAACATTATATCCTACAGAAAAGTGTAGGAAACAATCGTAAAACAATTACATTTGAATAATGGATGATTTTGATTACATATTTTATCTAATTTTAAAGGTATATCAACCAAGTTAGTTTAGAAATACTTTCAACAAAAGGTTAATATTTGTGAAATACTGCAAGCTAGATTCATTGAATTAACCATGACTGCTCTTCTATATAAAGAATTCTCACAAATCAATAAGCATATAAAGAGGCAGCTCACAAAAAGGAAAAGACAAATATCTAATGAACGTATAAAAAGATATTCAAACTGCACTATTAATTAAAGAAAGAAATTCTCATTTGAACTATAATAGTTTTCACCTATAACCCTGGCAGATATCAGAATGACAATACCTGGTATTGGCAGAGTAAGGAGAAAAGGACGTTGCTGGTAGCATAAATCAGTTTAATCCTTTGTCGTGGGACTGACTGGTTGTTAATGAAGACATTTTTAAAAATAAACCAAATACAGTGAATAACAGAATGACACTGTACCCTCCACTCATCTTTAACATTTGCTAAAAACCCAAAAGTCATATTTGTTTCAAAACTATTTTTAACAAAGTTATGGATAAAATTAAAAATCCTTTGCTTCTCCTCTGGTCCTCCATTTCCAGGCTTTTTTTTTTTTTTTTTTTGCCACTCCACGAGGCTTGCGGGATCTTAGTTCCCTGACCAGGGATCGAACCCACGCCCCAGCAGTGAAAGCACTGAGTCCTAACCACTGGACCGCCAGGGAATTCCCTAGGCCCTTTTTACTCCTGATTCAAGGAGGCAAACTCCACCATGAATTCAGGTCCAACCTTTCTAATGTGAAATCTGGTGCCACGGATCAAAAGTCTTTTTAAAACATATACCCTTAAACCCTCCAATTTCCCAATTTCAAAAGAAAATGTTTGCATGGAACAAACTGATCGGTGTGCAAAGAACAAGAATGTTCATCACTGCACTGTTTATAATAACAAAACAAGGAAAAGGCTAAATGTCCACCAACAGAGAGGCTTATGTGTGGCATATCTACACAAGGGAACATTGTGCAGTGTTTCAAAGGAAAATGCAAATATATAGCTATTGACTTTAAAAGATGTCAGTGATCTAGAGTTAAATGGAAAAAAACAGATTACAAAAGTTCCATATAGATGTTAATTATATATTACAAAATTGTAATATTTCTAAATGTCCAACTAAAGAATTTTTAATTAAAATATTATACTACACATTCATCAAATTTGGATTCTGAAAGATGTCAAATGACAAGGGATGTTGACATGTTAAATGGAAAAGGTATATTTATTTTATATACTCTGAAAAATATAATTTGAAAATAAAATTTTACAAGACCCTCTTAAGAAAAAGTTACATATAACATTAACCCATTGCTAGTAATAAGTTAATATATTTGTAGACTCATAGGAAAATTCTGGAAGGATGTGCACCAAAATGTTACTAGGAACCAACAGTGGTAATCCTTAGGTGATGAGATTACAGATGATCTTTATTTTCTTTAGATGTTTCTGCATTTTCCGAATAGCTGCAATGAGGACATATTACGTGTATGTAGAGACCAGTGACCCCATAACAACAGTGATCACTCTGTGATGATGATAATAATGTTGAGTTCAATCTGATTCCAGAAGACATGAGAAGACGAATAAGACAGTTTGTGCAAAAGAACACCTTCTGATGCTAGTAGAAGGATTGCGGAAACCCAACAAGAGGTATCCCCTCCGAGAGGATGGATGAAAGGGATCCAGGGTAGGCATGAGGGATAGCTGAGTGCCTGGTAATGACTGAGGCTGAATAACGACCCTGTTGTGCCCAGGAAGAGCAGGCACGCCGGGGGGCGGGGGGGGGGGGACGGTCAAGGCACTTGGGGCTAGTTTTCAGCAAAAACAGAGACACTGAGGATAATGCAAGACCCTAGTAATGAACAGGATCGGATACCAGAGAACTAAGGACAGTGTGGGAGGGTGAGTTGTGGAGACGACTCCTCTTCAAAACTGATTCTCATTGCACGGCGCACGTCTCCACGGTGATGGGCCAGGCTGGCGAGTTAACCTGTGGGCACTGCAGGACTATCTGTAAGAGCCTAAGGACGGTGTGGAGAAACAGAACCCTTCATACAGTGCTGGGGGGATATAAAATGGTGAGGCCCCTTTGGAGAACAATCTGGCAGTTTCTCAAATGAGTCAACAGAGAGTTGCCACTATGACCCAGCAACTCGGCTCTTAGGTATCCACCCGAGAGAAATGAAAACATATGTCCACACAGAATCTTGTACATGAATGCTTAGAGCAGTGTAGTTCATAATAGCCAAAAGGTGGAAATAACCCAAATGACTGTCAATAGATGAGTGGATAAACGAAACGTGGTCTACCACACAGGGAACATGATTCAGCCACAAAACAGAATGAAGCACTGATACATGGATGAAGCTTGGAAACACTATGCTAAGTGCAGGAAGCTGTCACAAAAGACCACATGCTCTGATTCTATTTGTATGAAAATCCAGAAAAGGAAAGTCGAGAGAGACAGAAAGTAGATTAGTGGTTTCTTAGGGCTGGGGGGCGTTGGAAGGACAGAAAGATAGAGGGCAACAGCTAAAGGGCTTGGGATTTCTTCCTGGGATGATGAAAGTGTTCTAAAATTGAATGTGGTAATGGTTTCACAACCTTTTGAACGTATTTTTATAAAACTATTGAATTGTACACCTTAAGTGGATGAATTGTATGGTCTGTGAAATGTATCTCAATAAAACTTTTTTTTTTTTTTTAAAGATTCTAAGAATGTCCCAGAACCGTGCGTGCTGGCTGTGCTGATACATTGCCGACCCCCAACACTGGGTCCATGGAGGTTTAGGGCAACCCCTCCTCTACACGAGCACAGTCACAGGTCACAGGATTTGCTCGTATTTGACTTTCGAACTTGATTTGACATGTTTTTCATTCCAAATACAATACAATACTTAGATGCCTCAAATATTCAGTTAAAATAACATCAACACCCCCCAGCAAAAACACTTTATACTCTATGAAAACATCGTGTTATGATCTGTTATAGATAGCTCAAATATTTGCAGGAACTACTAACTGTGGAAATTGGCATACCAAACCCATTTCGGGGGGGTGGGAGGGGAGCTTTGGCTCACCTCATAGCCAGCTGTGAAGGCGGCCAGCCTGGCCAGAGACTGCTTCCCGGAGCCCCCAACCCCGACCAGCAGGGCGTGGCCACGGTCCAGTCGAATGATGCGGTGCACACGGGTCAGGTGCTCCAAAGCATCGTCAAAGAGGACCAAGCTCATTTGGGCGTGGCTTTCATTATACTCTTCAAGAATTTCCTGAAGTTTAGAAAAAGAACATTTGCCTTTAAGAATCACTGGCTTTTAAGAGACAGGCTCTCTCCTTTTGCGCCAGAGTGATTAAGAACGGAGGAGAGATTTTTCTGAATGTCTATAATTGTTGAAATTAGTCGATCATTCAGGTTTAAGAGACTGGCTTTTACGATCAAGATTTCGATCTGCTGGTCCGTAACTGGCCAGCAGCAAGCCAATGCCAGTTACAAGGCTCGACTCGTGAATTAAGATGAAGATGAGTATTAGGGGGTCAGATGAGTGGCTCCCAAAGCTGGCTGTGCATCGGAACCCTGGCACCCTGCGTGGGCTTGACGAAGGGAAACGCACAAAGACGGGCCCCAGGGGTCTGTGTGTTGAACAAATTCATCAGACCATTCCCATGCACCACTGGACATGGACACCTCTGGATCAGACACAAGCCCACATCCTGAACCTACAGACAGAGGCATGGGTGTTCTTCCTAGCTCCACCTCCTGGGCACCCATGCAATGCGCTCCCGGAAGAGGCGAGCCCTGTCCGCACCTGGAACAAAGCCTTGGCCGCTTCATAGTCCTGAATGTCTTCATAAATGCGCGTCTCCTCTCCATGCAGAGCCATCCGGAAGTCTCCAAACAGGATGGGGTCCCTCATCACCACCTCCACGTCATCGTTGAAATGTACCATGACCAAGTTGCCTATGTGCTCTTTGACCTGAGAATACAAGACCACTTCAGGAAGCCAAACTCAACCCCATAGACGTGCTAAGACTTGTCAGAAAAAGAGTGTATGCTAGAATTGTATGAAGTAATTTGCATTTGATTTTCTTCCCCATTGGCTGCAAGGTACTTAATAATCCACCCTCCTTTACCGGTTGACTTTCATTATTAGTCTCTATTTTTCTGCAGTGTCCCATACAAAAAATACATTGAAAAAAAAAATACATTGGGTTTTTTTTTTTGATTTGTACTTTTTCTTTTCACCCAGAGAAGAATCTTGTGGTTAGAGTTTTTATTTTGCATTTGCTGGTACCTATTCAATGTACTGACCAGTTGCTTATCTGTTTCATTGATTAACCGGTCGTGGAAGACTCTCAGGCACTCGTTCCTCCAGACTCTCACCATCTGGGTCACCGTCTGGAACCTACAGGATGGAAGGGGCAAAACCAGCCACAAAGTTGTCTAGAGAAGAGCAGGCTGAATGCTCCTGTTTTCAGGTGGGTACACAGGGTGCAGAAAAGGACAACACTCCCATAGTCTTTTTCCCCCCCTGGTTTCACATTAACTGAAATTTAATGCAAGCCAACAGTTTAAGTGTAAAGACCATAACGTTGTCATTCGTAACTTACCCTACCGCAGGGAAGAAAAAGAACATTGTCTATAAGTGACATTGATGACCTGAGAACCTGACAGGACTCCTACTTGCTGCAATTTATTAATTTAAAATCAGCAGCAGAGCCACTGGCAGCTCCTGTTTCTAAGAACCAACTCCATCTGACCCCAATTCTGGGTCTTTTTCTGGTTTCTGCCAAAGAGCTCTCACTCCACCCTAAATACCTAGGGCTGCTCTCTCTGGAACTGCCATTCTGAAACCTTCAGGGGCACCCAAGAGTCAGTGTGGGTACAGGGAAAGTTCCTAATTCATTTTTCAATATTTTGTGGATTCATAACATGAATCCACGAAATTGGAGCATCCCTGCAAATCTACATAGATGAAAGTTTACGTTAATGTAAATACACAGATACGCCTAGCTTTCATGAGTCAATTTCCAGACCCAGACTTAAATAAATCCCTCTGTCCTCCATGATTAACTTCTCCCAAAGACACATATATTGATAATAGAACCAGTTAGCAACTGGCAACAATTCAGGTGTATGAAGGAACGGCTCCACGCGGGCCAATTTCACCTTTAGAACTGAGAATAAATGGCTGTCACAGCCGTCCTACCGCGGGGTTGAACACACCTGTCCACACAGCCACACACCTGCCTCTCCTGGCTCCACCTGCCTTCAACTCAAGGGTTCAAGAGGCATCAGGTCTTAACCAAGTATTTGACTCTGTTCTTCGTTTAATGTAAACAAAAAGACACTGGGTAATTAACTGATACATGGATCCACACCCCATTCCTTGACAGCTTCTCTGTCTTAATAAAAGAATAAGAAAACCCATCGTACTGACGGGACACATTTCAGTGAGAGAAGACAAACTCACCGTTCTGGGTTAGTGAGGACAAGACCGTTAAAAATCCGCGAGAGATCTCGAAGGTTAAAGATGTAGTGGAACTTGGATGGGGTGGGCAGCAGATCCTGAACAATGTTTTTGTAAAGTGCCAAAGTGCAGGATGTCAGCTTGTCACTTACAGCCAAGATGCTCTCATGAAACACCTACAGAATGAAAAGACACCCCCCAAGTGCCTATCAGTGGATGAATGCATAAGCAAAATGTGGTCCATCCATACCATGGAATGTGACTGGGCCATAAAAAAGAATGAAGCACTGACACCTGCTACACTGCTGGATGAACCTTGAAAACATGACACTCAGTGAAAGAAACCAAACACACAAGACCACATATTGTATGATTCCATTAATGGGAAATTTCCAGAATAGGAAAATCCACAGAGACAGAACGCAGATCAGTGGTTGCCGGGGGCTATAGGATAGGATGGAATAACTGCTTTGGGGGTGATAAAAATATTCTGGAACTAGACTGTGGTGATAGTTGTACAACATTGTGAATCTACTAAATGCCACTGAACTGTATACTTTAAAATGGTTTTAACAGCTAATCTTATGTTGCATGAATTTTACCATAATTTTTGGAGAGGAGGTAAGAAAACAATTAAAGAACCAGAGAAACTAATCATCTGATCTGCTTTTGTTTCCCTAGATTTTCACATTAACCGACAAGTCAATGTGATATGAAACCAAAGCCCCAAACCAGCCCTCAGTCTGAGGTTGATTTGACTAGCACAGACCTCACTGTTTTGGGAGCGAATGGCTTAACGTAGGGCATGAACACGCCAGGTGACCACTGATCCCACACCTTTATGTTTCCTGCCTGGCCCTTCAAGACTTCAAGTGTGCAAGCCTGCTTTAGAAGGCAAATGCCAGGATCAGAAGGTCATTATTTAAATGAACGGGTTCCACTTATGGGGGTCACATAAATCACAACGATAACAGCATTAACTAGTATCTAGTGAGTATCGGACATGTGCTGGGCACCGTGCCACACACTTTACATGCATTTCCTCCTTTCATTCTCCCAAAGCCTAAGTGAGGTGGCTACCAGAATCATCTCCCTGTTCCGGAGGAGGGTGGGGGCTAGGAGCTCTCAAGGGACTTGCCCAAGGAGCAGAGTGGGGACTGACTCCAGAGCCCAAGTCCTCTAGTTGGTTCACTGCTGTCACTCAAGATGGCCTATGTAACTCAGGGCCACATCACAACTTCCATGGGCCCCAGGCACTTATGCCTTCATGGGTCCCTTCCTCCATAAAAATACATTATTTATATATCT
The DNA here is from genome assembly GCF_026419965.1 of Kogia breviceps. NCBI lineage: Eukaryota > Metazoa > Chordata > Mammalia > Artiodactyla > Physeteridae > Kogia > Kogia breviceps. The sequence continues at coordinate 84,025,778 of NC_081324.1, read as the reverse complement.
TAGTATATATATTATATTCTTTATATTATTATATATATTATATAAATATATTACATGTTATTTCTAGAAATAAAACTATATTTATACATTATTTTATTTAATTATAATTAAATAAATTGTCTTACATATATATTATGACTGCCTTGGTATAAAGGTGAATATAATCCAGGCTGAATTATATTGATTCCTTTCTTCTGGCTTTGAAAGAAATGAAAACATGTTCACAGTCCCCTAGAAGCACCGTGGGCTGTAGGCATTGTGTTTGCTGTGCCAGATGCACACATTGCTACCACATTTCTACCCAACACATGGCCCTCCGGTTTAGACTTCTAATTAAAATCAAATTACCGAGGTATGGCCTTTGAGGATGGAGGAATAAATTAAGTGCAAAGACTCCTCTGAAGGAAATGGAATGTTGAAGACACTGAATAGTGAAATAAATCTCGGGTCGACTTCGTTGCGGCCTCCCCCCGCTTTCCCCATCGCAGCAATAAAGCCGAAGTCTCGGATGCTTTTACAGTTCAGCTCCTTCCCCCGGTCGTACAGGTAGCCTTTTTCCAACAGCAGTCTCAGCAGGGCAATCGGCTGCTGTGTGCCATATTCATCCACCTTGATTTTTTTTTTTTAAAGAAAAGGAAGAACAGTGGTATCATAAAGCAGAACTCAGCAACGCCTTTGCTGACCATCTAAACTAAATCTCATCTCTCCTCTCACTCTCTCGGAGCACTGTGGGCTTCTCAAAGTTTGCAGTTCTATATATTTATTTGTGATTAAAAAAAAAAATCTGTGTCCCTGTCTAGACTCTAAGCTCCCTGAGGGCAGGAACTATATACGTTTTGCTCATCACTTAACATCACCAGTCCCATAGGAGGTGCTCAATAAATATATCAGTTGGATGGATGGATGGAAAAACAAGTGTGTGGATGGCTGGCTGGATGCAAAGATGGATGGGTGCATGCACGGATGCACAGATGCATGTATGTATGTATGGATGGATAGATGCGTGGATGGATGGATGGATGCACAGATGCATGTATGGATGGATGGGTGCATGCATGGATGCACAGATGCATGCATGGATGGATGGATGGATGCATGCATGGATGGATAGATGCGTGGATGGATGCATGGATGGGCGCATGCATGGATGGATGCATGGATGGATGGATGGATGGATGCATGGATGGATGGATGCATGCATGCATGGATGGATAGATGCGTGGATGGATGCATGGGTGGGCACATGCATGGATGGATGCATGGATGGATGCATGGATGGATCCTGGCTTTGCAAACAGTCCATCTGGAAGATAGATTTTTCAGGGAAAAAATGGTTCTGCAGAAAAGATATAAATCTAAATCCCAGTGCTAAGAAAACTTTGCACCTCTCAGGCTCTGGCCCCAGAAACACACCCGTTGTGCAGGTTAAAGTTCGCTTTCCTTGGTAAATCCAGAGGAATCCTGAGGAAGTGCCTGCCCTCATGCTTCCCATGTAAATGGGGCTGAGAGCAGCATTACTACCCGAAGTACAGCTCATTTGGAAATCTCACGCTCAAAGATACGCTGAATATAGCTCAGAGGCTGCCTTGCTACCTACTTCCCCCCTTTGAGAAACTACGGAACACAATCTAAGGAAAAGGTCTCTCTGGCTAAGAAGACACTTTCTATCACACGGTCCCTTAAGCTGGCTCCTCGTAACCTGGGCCCTGCAGACACTGTGCAGAATAAAGACAGGCGTTCTCACACTCACCCACTCCACGCACACACGGCCACACAAACACAGCACGCTGCCCCGCCCCGCCGTTAACCCCACCCACCTCTGGCCCCGCCGTTAACCCCACCCACCTTTGGCATGCTCATGTCATCCACGAACACCAGGAGGCGCTTCCCCATGGGTGGGCCGTATGTGTCTTTGGTTCGTTTTTCCACGTTGGCTTCTAAATTTCTTTGGATATCCATGGACGTGGTGCGGGAGGAGAAACTGACCGTTAACACCATCTGAAACAGAAAGAGATTATTCCAGAAAGTGGTCTTCTCTTTCACGGTACCTGCAGGGAATGTTTGATCGTAAGCTAGCATCTATTTTGCAAAGTTGTTGGTATCTGAACTAACTTTTTTATAACCCAACGTGAGTCTGAACTTCATTCTATTTCTTAGCGCTAAAGCAAGAATCCCTCTTTCCTTTTGGCAGGTTGTATGAAGCAATAACTGGTTGCCAGGTGTGACAATGTGGACTGCGGGACAATGCGGACTCGGCGGGGTGGGGGGGCTTGGCTCCACACAGTTCTAACCAGGTGACCTCAGAACCATCACTTAACCTTTCAGAGCCTCGTTTTTCTCATCTGAAAGATGATTTTTTTTTTTTTTTTTGCAGTACGCGGGCCTCTCACTGTTGTGGCCTCTTTTGTTGTGGAGCACAGGCTCCGGACACGCAGGCTCAGCGGCCACGGCTCACGGGCCCAGCCGTTCCGCGGCACGTGGGATCTTCCCGGACTGGGGCACGAACCCGTGTCCCCTGCATCGGCAGGCGGACTCTCAACCACTGCGCCACCAGGGAAGCCCTGAAAGATGATTTTAACGACACCTTCTTGGACTACTTCATAGAGTGACTTTATCACGCGAGATGAAATACACCAAGGTGTTTTCAAAATGACAAAGCAATATTCAAACATAAGTTACTATCATGCCTGCTACATCTTAATAAATAAGTCAAAGACAGCATGCACAATCACTTGTCAGTCCTTGGAGGTAACCACTGAGAGAAAGGTGAGGGAGGTCCCAGATCCCTGCGTGGGGCGCACATCCTCACACATTCGTACTTGGGGCTTCTCCCCTGCCCCTTCTTAGAGTGATGGGTGAGAGTTCACTGATCAGTGGCTCCGACACTTAATTATGCATCAGAGTCACCTTGAGGGCAGCCTGATGGGGTCCCATCCTCAGAGTTTCCGATTCAGTAGGTCTCAGTGGTATAAGCAAGTCTTCAGGTGATGCTTATGCTGAGGGTCCAGGGACCACACTTTCGGAAACGCTGCCTTAGATAACACCCTTCTACAAGGAGTCCACAAGTGCAGGTGCACCTGAGCTGAACATCTGAAGGTGAATGTGCTTCTCTTTGTCATGAACGTATCCAGATATGTCTTGTTGGGCCGACAAGCACCAGCTGCTGAGTCCCGCTGGGAAGGGTCACAGCCTCTTTGCTACTGGAGGCACCAGCCTAAGGAAGGGTGAGAGGAAAGCAGTGCGGAACTGTCTCCCCTCTGAGGTTCCGGAAGGCCAGAACAGGAACTGGGAACTTAAATGACGGGCAACATTAACAAGGAACTGAGTCAGTGTGCGGACTGGGGACAAATATATGACAGCTGGAGGTCCTGAAAATCACAGGCAGCTTCTTGGAGGAGGTAAGAGTCTTCACGTGGTTATTAAACAGAAAGCAGAACTTGCTTAAAGCCAAGAGAGTTGCAGTGGTGAGCAGCTGGGCCACGCAGGACCACCCTGGGTGCACAGAAAGCAGGAATGCCACGCTCCTTCATAACATCTCGGCGCACCCGGCACTTTCTGCCCCATCGTGATTCGTGGATTCATTTCCGCGTTTGTCTCCCCTCCCAACAAGATTGGGCCTTAACAGCCTTGGTTCACCGTCGTTTGCCCTGGGGCACCCAGACCCTCCCACGTCTGACACGTGGCTGGAGGAAGGAGGGGAGAAACCACAACATGGTGATGAGGAATGTGAATGCCAGCCTCCAGACGACTCCCAGGCACCCTCACCTCCAGGCACCCACGCCCTGTGTAGCCCCCTCCCATGCTGTATCAGGGTGGGCCATGGTGGTTTCTGTGTGACCCACGGAATGTGGCAGAAGCAATGGTGTGTGATTTCCTGGGTCATATGAAGCCTTGCAGCATCTGCTTTGCTATCCTGTACATTCATTCTGGGGGGAGCCAGCTACCATGTCAAGAGGACACCAGCAGCCCTTGGAGAGGCCCACATGGTGGGGAACTGAGGCCGACCATTTCGGAAGAGGGTCCTCCAGCCACAGTCAAGCCTTCAGATGACCACAGCCCCGGTCAACCTTGCAATCTCATGAGAGAGCCTGGGCTAGAAGTACCCAGCTAACCCACTCCCAGATTCCTGACCTGCAGAAACTGACATAGTGTTTGTTGTATGAGCTGCTCTGTGTTGGGGTAATTTGTTACACGGCAATAGATAACAGATACAAATAATGACTTACATTAGTCTCTTCGTTCAGGTTTTTAAGAAAGTTCTGGATAGTGGCTGTCTTGGAGGTGCCAGATTCACCAACCAAAAGAACAGGCTGCCTAATCTTAACCATTTGTTCCAGCGTCCAGGTAGTACGGGTTGTATCCACCGTATGAACTAAAGAATATATGAAGAACAGGAGCATCACAGAAATGCCAACACGGTGTGCACTGGGCAACCTGGAGTTTCACAGGACCCCATACATCCCACAAAAAGCATCAGCAAAAACCCAAGAGGAGACCTTGAAAACGTATATATGGGTGAAATCATCGTAGGAGAACCTCACTACCCCAACCATTATTTTTAATAGCTTTATGGAGGTATAACCCACATACCATAAAATTCACTCCAGTTTTAAGTGTATAATTTGATGAGTTTGATACATTTCTACAGCTGTGTCATCATCACCACATCCAGGTGTAGAACACCCAAACTGTTTTAACATCCAATTCTGATTTATGCTCAGGATATTAAAAACTCAGCTTCTCCACTGCATGTGTCACTCACTTATCACCTATCAGGATTTGGTTTCCTGACCAACCATTTCCTCTGAAGAGAGCATAAAGTCTCAAAGTCAGGTCTGGCTTATTCCTGCACTGGCAATTTTAAATCCTGATTGGTTCCTGAGAAAACACGTACACCTCACTCTAGAAGAACTCTATACAAACCAAAATCAGATATTCGTTTTGTGAAATGCTTCAGCCTCTATGTTATCCAAATAGCCAGAGGTGTGCACGTAAAATACGACTCAATACACATCGCCCATGGTACGCGACTTCTCAAGGCAGCATCTCTTACAAAACGCTGCCTTGTTCATTCCTCTTTCACTCTTTCCTTCGTCCCTCCCCACGCCCAGCCAGCTCTATGGGGCAGAAGGGAGCCTGTGCAAAGGAACGGGAAGCAGACCAGCACCCCACCTCGTGCCCCGACCTGTCAGGATCCGCCTGCCCAGGGAAAGAGTTGAGAGGCACAGACATTGGAAGATGCCCACAGCCAGCAGCACAGAAAAGGAATCCAAAGTGCCGCCCTCTTGGAAAAGCCCACGGCTCACGTTCCTCAGCTTCTCCCAACCAGCACTCCGGGTGGGACTCAGAGTACCGCAGGGACCTCAGAATCTTTTTCCCCTTCCTCACAGAATGAGAACCATACACGCTTAAACCGAGGGTTTGGTTCTCACTTACCAAGGATGTCAATAAATTTCCTCTCACGGGAATGAACATACTCTGGAACTAATTTATTCCATGGTATCCATTTCTTCTGTGTGGGATCAAAATGAAAGTCAAACAAGGTTGGAAGGTGACCTGTAACAAACAGTGGTCTGTTTCACTTCGATCGTGGACATGGAAATACAGAATCAGCTTTGGCACATGCTTGAAATGAACTAATGCTATTTGCTCCCTGGACAGAAACTGAATTGAATAGATAGATAAGGATGGATGGATAGATGGATGGATGGATGGATGGATGGGTAGAGATAGATAAAAATGGATGGATGGATAAAGATAGATAGATAGATAGGTTTAAATATAACAGGGCTAGGGAACCCAGGAAAAGGCTCAGAAGGGAGGGGATTGGAAGTCAGAGCTGGGGACATGGTGAAAAGTCTCATGAAGAGTGAAAAGAGGGTCTAGGACCAAATCCTGATGTGAGGGAGGGGCAGAGGAAGGGGACTCAGCAAAGGAGACTTTGAAGGCATGGCCAGGATGGAGCAGGATGGAGGAAGAACGTTTTAAGAAGGCAGGAAGTGGTACCATGTCTGATGCTGGGACAAGGTCAGGGAAGCAAAGACCAGAAGGGGTCACCAGACCCAGCAACGAGAAGGCAGTGCGTGTGCAGTTTGGGAGAAGCAGTTTGGGTAGAGATGTCTAAGAGCCTGTGGGGTGGGATTGGTAGAGAGGGACAGATGGAAAATACAGGAGGAAGAGGAGAAAAGCAGTGAAGCCAGGAGCCTGATGAGGAGGGTGGGGGTAGACCTCAAAGCACAGGGCGGGTCCAGCTGGGAGCTGGTCTCCTCTCCCCTGAGAAAGGAGACAGGAGAAGATGGGGGCTGGAAAAATTCCTATCTGATGGTGTCCATTTCTCCTGTTGAAGGAAGAAGGAAGGTCACCTGCAGAGAGAGGGGAGAGGGCCATGTGGAGATTTGGAGAAAAAGGGCGATGAACTGCCCCTGTGGGGACAGGAGAGGGGGAGTTCAGGTTCAAGACTGAATTTATGGAGGTGCCAGGCTTCGCGGTTGTGTGATTGTCTCAGTATCCCTCAGCCCCTGGAGAGGCAGAGAAAGCAGGCTTGGGTTTTCTCAGAGAGATTCGACGGAAGGGCAATTAGGCAAGAGGGGATGAAGCGACAGGGCAGCAGAAAAGGATTCAGAAGGTTCAGAAGGTGGTAGGAAGAATGGCGGCGGGCGGGGGACAGTCCCCACGAGGCCAACGGGGATCACGTGTCGCAGGAATCACGGAAGCCAACTGTGAAGCAGGGAGTGGGAGGTATGCATGTACGACGCAGACAGAACTGTGCCAGGCGTTATGAGCTAGGATGAGGTCAAGGGACCCGGATCCTGGGGCTGAGTGCAGAAGGCACCTGGAAGGGGGTTGTCTACACGGCCATTCAAGTCCCCAAGATGAGCGCAAACTAGGAGGAAGAGCAGACCGGGACCAGCATCGCCTCTGATGGCAGCAGCACGTAGCCGGCACGGTAGGCATAGCTGGGAAGCACCCCCCGCGCCCGCCGCCAAAGGAGACTCAGTGTCCCAAGAAAGTACAAGCAAACTACTCCCCAAAAGACCATAGACGTTTTTTATTGGGGTGTAGTTGTTCTACAATGTTGTGCTAGTTTTTACTGTGCAGCTAAGTGAAGTAGAGCTCCCTGTGCTACACAGCAGGTTCTCATTAGTTACCTATTTTATACATAGTAGTGTGTATATGTCAGTCCCAATCTCCCAATCCATCCCATACCCCCGCTTTCCTCCCTTGGTGTCCGAACAAAGACCAAAGACTTCTAAACCATCTTTTATTTGCTCAATGACTCTCCACGAGAAAGACCTACAATCATTTTACTTTGAGCTTTAAAAAGAACAGCCCAGGTAACGATTACAGAATACAACTTAGGTCTCCCTGCCAAGCCATATTCAAATGTCATTAAGAGACAGACAAAGAAGGATCCTAGTGCTAGCTATAGTTCTTGGAGAATGCCACATTTTCATCATATACGCTTCTTTGAGGATGCGTATTTTTCACGCAAACAGTTAAACCTTAATATAATGATTTCCTATGAATGATCTGCAAATCCACACGAGATTGTCTACTGTGCAAATACTCAGGAACAGAGCAGATGAATTAAGCGGTGGAACTTTAGAGAGAAAAAAAAGAGAGAGAGAAGCCCAAAGGAGAAGAAATTCAAAGGGAAGCACAAAGTGAAAATTTTAAAGAGCTCAAACAGAGTGAAGGAAGCAAGCGCCTAAGCCAGGGGGGAAAGGGTTAGACTCAGCAAAAAAGGCCATCCAAGGGAGCTGGGCTCTGCTTAGCAGTTCACGCATTTGAACGTCTCCTGAGGGTACCACTGGGTGCTCTGACCGTTGCACATTTCTCTACAGAAGCAAACAATCTGGAAAACCCATACAGGCATACCTATGGAAAAAAGCAAAGTCACGTCCTCTTTAAAACCTAACCAAAAACAGTCTGAGCAGGAAAACAAGCTCCCTTTGGTTCCTACCTGGCAGTTCCCCAGGGTTGGCCCAAACCCCTTCCGTATCAGCAGTAGGCAAAGAAGCGATGCGTTTAATACATTCATCAAATTTAGCCCTTCCATCCTCGAGCAGGGAAGCGCCCAGAGAGCAGTACAGAGCCTCTAAGAAGTAGCACTCCAGAAGATCGTGGTCCTCGATTTCTCCCTCTAGTAACGAATCCAGCATCTTGGTTAACTGGGTTACCTGATTCACAGGAAAACACCTGGGTCAGTCCATATATTCCAGACACCCCCACCAGGGTCAGTTCTGGTCGTAAATCCCAGGATCCCAGATCCCAAAGGGGTGGGAACTACATGACCCGCCATGTTGGTTTCAACAGATGGAGCCCAGTATCTTGGCTTGCACAGGGTCACAAGAGGAAGTACTGTGTCTTCCTTGTCAGTAGCTGGCAATGTTAGAACTTACCCATCTGGCATCTTTGCTCCCCTTGAAAGCCCACTGTGGGGGTGGGGGTCCATCTTTAGGGAAGAATTTCTTTTTTGCCAACACAGATCCTTACTTACCATATTGAGGTTTGTCTGCGGAACTATTGTCTTCAGCTTCTCTCCCTGTCTTCCATCCACTATTCCCTCCGTTATCACATCCATGAGACAGGGTACATATTTCTCAAACAGACTCTGTAAATCACCTTGCTCCACCTATAAAAGGGCAGAATTTCAAAGCATTTTCAAGGGTTCCTTTATTTAAATGGCTGTTCATGGGAAGCTTTGCTTGTAAAAAGAGGGGGTGAGAGGGAACTTCCCTGGTGGTCCAGTGGCTAAGAGTCCACGCTCCCAATGCAGGGGGCCCGGGTTCGATCCCTCGTCAGGGAACTAGATCCCACGTGCCACAACTAAGACATGCCTGGCGCAGCCAAATAAATAAATAAATATTTTTTTTAAAAAAAGAGGGGGCGGGCTTCCCTGGTGGCGCAGTGGTTGAGAATCCGCCTGCCGATGCAGGGGACATGGGTTCGTGCCCTGGTCGGGAAGATCCCACATGCCGCAGAGCGGCTGGGCCCGTGAGCCGTGGCCGCTGAGCCTGTGCGTCCGGAGCCTGCGCTCCACAATGGGAGAGGCCACAACAGTGAGAGGCCCGCGTACCACTAAAAAAAAAAAAAAAGAGGGGGTGAGAAATATTTTCTGATGAGTGAGAAATTTGGCAGGTGAGTAAACTCTGATAACTCACATATTTGTAGAGAAATCTGTTCTTTATAATGCTCTTTCATTTCATCATGAAGCCTTTGATTTCACTGAGCTGGGAGGGAGGTGCCATAAAAGGTCCCATTTGATAGAAAAAGCGCTGGTTATCTTAGAGTTCAAATGACATGGCCACCATCACTGAGCAAAGAGTGCAAAGCAGTGGAAGGTCCTTCTCCCTCCACCAGGGCACCGACGGCCACCAGGGATTGCATGAGTGGTCACCCCCATTTGACAGTGTGCCTCAAATGGTCCCATCATGTTGCCCTTGGTCTTCTTTGGGGTAATTATGTCCTGGTTTCCAATTCACCATCAGCCTAGTGGTCCTTCTAGAGATGCATCCCGTGCGGTCATGGTGTCCCAGGTGTGGTCAAGCCACAACATTCACATGACTGTCACATCTATCTCTGCAGCTTTCAATGAAGCCTACCATTAAGACAATACACTTTTTTTTTTTTTTTTTTTTTTTTTTTTGCAGTACGCGGGCCTCTCACTGCCATGGCTTCTCCTGTTGCAGAGCACAGGCTCCGGACGTGCCGGCTCAGCAGTCACGGCTCACGGGCCCAGCCGCTCCATGGCATGTGGGATCCTCCCGGACCGGGGCACGAACCCACGTCCCCTGCATCGGCAGGAGGACTCTCAACCACTGCGCCACCAGGAAAGCCCGACGATACACGTTTTTGAGCAGCCATGTGATACGTCACAGGATTTGAGGTCAACCGAAACCATCAGATCTCAATTCCATGACAAACTCAAACTAGGTCCTTCACACACTATATTCATCCAACTGAGCAAAGCAGGAGGAGCTGGGCACCTAATAGAGACAAGTCTCCCAACTCCTGGGCTTGGCTGGATAGGGGTTGCCAACTACAACACATAAGCCAAATCTGGCCTGCCACCTGTTTTTGTAAATAAAGTTTTACTGGTACATTGCTATGCCCATTCATGTACTGTGGCTGCTTTCATACCACAATGGCGGGGTTGAGTAGCTGCAAAGAAACCATATGGCCCACAAAGCCTGAACTATCTACTCTCTACTCTCTCACCGAAAAAATCTGTTGCCCCCTGGTCTAAACTATCAAAATCACTACCTATCCCACCTGCTGTGAATTCTCTGGAAATCTAATAAGGGTGTCTTCCATGTCTTTATCCAACTTGTTGATAACATTAAGTGCTCAAGATCCTGGGCAGGTCAAGGTCAAGGTCATGGCCTTCAACAACAAACATCCCTCTGAGTTATTTTTATCCAACTAGCCACCAATACTAGTAACTGGTAAGTTCATTTTGGGAATAATTTTCACCTTATTTTGTATTTGATTAACCCATTTTTTCCAGTATGGTTGATATTTCAAGTTTTTAGGATCCACATAAACCATTCCACATCGAGACACAGTCGCAGGGGAGGCATACTGTAAATCTCCAACCTGGAGAAATAAACAAAATCAGTGTTTTCTACAGCTATAGACAACTGGAATACATGTTTTAAAGCCGTTGCTTGTACAAAGTTTTTACAAATGCATAAAACCCAAGTCATACCCCAATTAACACAGCTTCTATGAGGTTTCTAATTGAACACTTAGGTTTATCATGGGAAGATTACGCACCTCTGATGTAGCACTTTTTAAGTTTCTTTTACCACAAAATTAATATGAAAATTAACATGCTGTAGAATATCTGACCAAAATTAAAAAGTATAAAGAAGAAAATAAGTTAATCAAAATCCCACCACCAAGAAACAAACACTGTTTTTGGAGTGTTTTCCTTTCAGTCTTTTTTCTTTATTTTTTATAACATAATTGAGATCAGGGAATATGAAACTTAATAAGTATGCATCTAACACCAATATTAACACACCAGTCTCTCTTCATCTGAACTGACACAGTTCAGTCAGTCAATAAAATAATGATATGCGCAAATACTCATACATCGACAAATTTTGCAGGCCAAGTTAGGAATGGTATTAGAATTAAGCTAGAGTGAAAGCAAGTCTCAGGACCACAGCTGTGAAACAGGTTCAGAGGATATGATAGAAAGTTTGAAAAATCAAGATAAGATAAAGGCAAATAGTGAGAGAGAGAGAGAGAAAAAAAAAGGCAACTATAAACTCCAGCCAAAAAAAATGGCTCTAAAAGAAAGTAAATGTATCACAGTTCCTGGATTTCTTGCTTTGCTAGCAAGTATATCACAGTATACTAGTTGGCTCTACAGTAAATATTTCCTTATTCATAATGATGTAAATATGTTTACTGGTTTAACTGACTTAGCAGTATAGTAGTCTACGGAGGGGAGGTGGGCTGATGGTATAAAAGATGAACCCTCACTTTCATAGCAGTCAGTCAACAGATAATGTGTAACCTTGATAAAGGAAGAAATAGCACGCAAAGTGGGTTCCTTTTAGACACTAGAGTAGCCATCAGAAGAAACAACTCAAGTGTGAAATGTAGTTACCTCTGGGATACAGTAAGGAGGGATGAGGGCAGCAGGCAGAGAACAGAGTTGTACTCATCATAAATTCTTCTGCATTGTTTGGGTTTTCTTCAATCATCTATATTTATAACTGTTTTAATAAACATATTATTCTACAAGTAACAAATGCGGGAGAGGGTGTGGAGAAAAGGGAACCCTCCTACACCGTTGGTGGGAATGTAAGTTGGTGCAGCCACTGTGAAGAACAGTATGGAGGTTCCTTAAAAAAACTAAAAATAGAGCTACCATATGATCCAGCAATCCCACTCCTGGGCATATATCTGGACAAAACTATAATTCAAAAAGATACATGTACCCCAGTGTTCATTGCAGCACTATTTACAATGGCCAAGACATGGAAACAACCTAAATTTCCATCGACAGATGAATGGATAAAGAAGACGTGGTACATATATACGATGGAATACTACTCAGCCATGAAAAAGAATGAAATAATGCCATTTGCAGCAACATGGATGGACCTAGAGATTATCATACTAAGTGAAGTAGGTCAGAAAGAGAGAGACAAATACCATATGATATCGCTTATATGTGGAATCTAAAACATGACACAAGTGAACTTATTTACGAAACAGAAACACACTCACAGACATAGAGAACAGAATTGTGGTTGCCAAGGGGGAGGGGGATGGGGGAGGGATGGATTGGGAGTTTGGGATTAGCAGATGCAAATTATTATATATAGGATGGATAAACAACAAGGTCCCACTGTATAGCACAGGGAACTATATTCAGTATCCTGTGATACTGAATAATGGAAAAGAATATGAAAAAGAATGTATATAAATGTATAACTGAATCACTGTGCTGAACAGCAGAAATCAACACAACATTGTAAATTAACTGTACTTCAATAAAATAAAGTTTTTAAAAAATAAACATTTTAGGGACTTCCCTGGTGGTACAGAGGTTAAGAATCCGCCTGCCAATGCAGGGGACACGGCTTCGATCCCTGGTCCAGGAAGATCCCATATGCAGCGGAGCAACTAAGCCCGTGCGCCACAACTACTGAGCCCGCGTGCCACAACTACTGAAGCCTGCACGCCTAGAGCCCCTGCTCCGCAACACGAGAAGCCACCACAATGAGAAGCCTGCGCACCGCAACGAAGAGTAGCCCCCTCTCGCCGCGACTAGAGACAGCCCACACGTGGCAATGAAGACCCGAAGCAGCCCAAAATAAATTTAAAAATTTTAAAACGTAAATTAAAAAATTAAAAGTTAAAAAATAAACACTTTATTTTATTTTTTTTAAAGGAATAACAGTTTTTTTTAAAAAAATATTTATTTATTTATTTATTTTGGGCTGTGCTGGGTCTTCGTTTCTGCGCGAGGGCTGTCTCTAGTTGCGGCGAGCGGAGGCCACTCTTCATCGCGGCGCGCGGGCCTCTCACTATCGCGGCCTCTCTTGTTTTCGGAGCACAGGCTCCGGACGCGCAGGCGCAGTAGTTGTGGCTCACGGGCCCAGCCGCTCCGCGGCACGTGGGATCTTCCCGGACCGGGGCTCGAACCCTTGTCCCCTGCATTGGCAGGCGGATTCTCAATCGCTGCGCCACAAGGGAAGCCCTAAAAAATAAACACTTTAAATTTGAATTAAAAGAAAGACATATTTGACATTATCTTTCATCACCACTTGCCTCGAAGAGCAGGGCACAGTGAGCTTGCAGCCGGATACGCTCACCGTTGGCCAACGTCAGCAGCTTGTTGTCGTCCATCACAGAATTCATGTTCTCCACCCACAGAGCGTCCACATCACCATCGCATAAGATATACCTGCAGCAACCAGAGAAAAGTGAGCCATGGAAGGCTGCCAATTGTGGAACTTGGTGTAACCTCCCTGTTCACGATGAACGTCTTTTCCCAGGATTTTCCTTTTTTCTTTAAAAAAAAATTTTTTTTTTTTGATGTGGACCATTTTTAAAGTCTTTATTGAATTTGTTACAATACTGCTTCTGTCTTATGTTTTGGTTTTTCGGCCACGAGGCGTGTGGGATCTCAGCTCCCCGGCCAGGGATCGAACCTGCACCCCCTGCATTGGGAGGCGAAGTCTCAACCACGGGGCCGTCAGGGAAGCCCCCAGGGTTTTCTAACCAGGATCTGAGCTAGAGCACCCTACTTGGTGCTTATAATAGTTTCTCTCTATATAAACGATTCGACTTAGTCACCAACATTGAAGAATCAGGAAACCTGACCCAACAATCTGGATTCCATGCTTCCCTGGCAAACAGGAAGGTCTGACAGTACAGACCTGCGTTCCCGCGTGGGAACAATGCGCTGCTGCTGGTAGTAGCTGCCCATGAAGACAAAGTGTCCCAGTCCACCTCGTTCTTTTCTCAAACCTGAGCGTCAGCTGCTATTTACCACTGGTCTGGACACCTAGTCCTCTTATGGTCAAGTTAAAAGCATTTCATACACCCATGTGTACTGGATTGAACGGTGGCCCCCATAACATGGGTCTATCCAGAACCTGGGAGTGTGACATTATTTGGAAAAAAGGTCTTTGCAGATATAATTAAGGTGAGGATCTTGAGATGAGATCATCCTGGATTATCCAACAACAAGTATCCTTACATAGGGGGAAGCCACATGAAGACAGAGGCAGAGACTGGAGGGATGTGGCCATAAGCCAAGCAATGCCTGGGGCCACTAAAGCTGTCAAAGGCAAGGGAGGACCTTCCTTTAGAATCTTCAGAGGCGTGCTGCCCCATCTTTATTTCAGACTTCTGGCCTCCAGAAATGATGAAGAATAAATTTCTGGGTTTTTTTTATTTTTTATTTTTTTAGCCACCCGGTTAATGGTAATTTGTTACAGAGGCCCTGCAGAAGCTAATACACCACGTAACTTGGCCCATTTCACTCTCTGATGCTACCTGCTGGGCCCCTAGGAGCATCTGCCTTTGCAAAGCCCTGGTTTACACACCATCCTTCCTGGCAGGAGATCTACTTTGGTTTCAGGGCCTCTGGTGTTCAAGCTACGCGACCCTTCAGTTCTGTGGCTATAATGGGTTACTTCACAGTAAAGCCCATCTCCAAAGGAGACTGTGTTGGAATGCTGATTTGATATTGCTTTCATTTAATTCACTGATATGAGTAGTTGGATTTTTCCAGCATTCACCTTTTGGTTTATTTTCTTCCAGTATTTTTTTTAACTTTTTTTTATCTTAAATAATTTCAAATTTACAGAGTTGCAAGAATAGACTAGTGCAAAGAACTGCCATATGCCCTTCAACCAGATTCTCCAGTTGTTAATTTTGCCCCATGGATGCTCTTTTGCTCTCTCTCTGTTTTCCTGAATCATTTGAAAATAAGTTGCGGACATGACGCCCTGTATTCCTAAATGCTTAAGCATGTGTCTCCTAAGAACAAGCACCTTCTCTTACATAACCACAGTACAATTATCAAAATCAGGAAATTTAGCATCGATAGAATACTATTAGCTCATATACAGTCCATGTTCAAATTTCACCAACTGTCCCAAAAGAAGGTCTCCATTTTACAGCATCGTAGGAAGACTAGATTCAGGCTACAATCAACAGATGCTAAAACCGTCGGGTGAAGGTTTGATGAGGAATAGGGTATTTACATAGTCTTAGGGTATGCTCCCCACACCCTGCATATCAATTGCCGAAGGAAAAATGGCAGATACCACCCTAACCTGATGATCAAAGTTAAAATCACCAATAAGAGGGCAAACCAGTATCACGTGCTTCCGATGAGACGCTGAGAAGGGCACCATGTCACTTCTGAGAGATTCCTGCAAGGACATGTAGCCTGCATCCAATTACGAGGAAGCAACAGACAAACCCAAACGGAGGGCATTCTGTGCAGCAGCTGGCCTAGAATCTGTCAGAACATCAGGGCCATGAAAGATAAAGAAAACCTAAGGAACTGCTTGAAATTAGAAGAGGTCAAGGGGATAGGACAACCGAGCACAGTGAGAAATCCTGGACTGATCCGGAATCAAGGGAGGATTGCTAAAAAGAGGCTGTTGCAAGAGTCATCAGTGGAGACATCAGACTCGTTATTTAAGGGTTTTTTAATTAATGGGGTTGGGCTAGAATATACAATCAGGATCATCTCTGGGTTTACTTGACAGGTGTCACGGGAACAACTCACACTGGAGAAGGCATTTTACCTGATGTTCCAACAGAGCGTTTCCCCTCCCGGCCTCACTAGACCCTCACCGGGGTGGGCAGTGACTGGAGCAGGGCAGGCAGCCTCGACCACGCCTGCAGGTGAGAAAGTGCAGCTCTGAAGGGTGTTCCAGCACTTTCCACGATGCTTTGTTGCCTTTCCTTGACTTACCTTGCCATATAGGCAGCCTGGTGTGGTGCCTCTGTTTGAGGGCTTGGACTCTGATGTCCCAAGCTCAAACCCCTGGCCTTGGGGCAAGCTCTTTGCTCCCCTTCCCTGGATCTCAGCTTCCGCCATGGTAAGCTGGGACCCATCGTAGTCAAGGAGCATGATTTAGACAACACATGAAGAGCACTGAGGTGGTACCTGGCCCTTCGTGAGCAGAGCCTCCTGAGTCTGTTTGCTTCCAAGCATGAAACTACAATACTATGTACCTCATTTGTTTCTTTGTAAGCTTTGGCTAATTCACTGTGAACCCACCCAGGCTCTCCCCTCCCTACAAGGATACTCACTTTCGCTCCTTCTTATCCGTCGGCTTGTTGATCTCCCTGAAGATGTTGGACAGCACCCCATCCGTCCAGTCTCGGGTGGTGGGGTCCAGGATGCCGTAGAGCTCTACGACACTCATAGCCTTGGGGTTCAGGACATACAGCTTTGTCACCAGCCCAAGCCTAAATCGAAGGAGAGGCTTCAGCCGTGGCTCGGGCAGACTAAACGCATTAGGAGAACAATCTAGGTCACCCACGTGGGGGGTGAGATCCCCTGTGTTTTTGATCCAGTCCAAAGTTTAAAATGCAAACCATCCAAACTCTGCGACGGGCTTCCCACTCTCTGTTAACGACTTACACTAAACGCAAGGGAACCACTCTCACCAGGAGCGCGGCCCCAACACAAGTGAGGTCTGAACTGATAACACGCCTTGACTTCTGAGGGCAACAGACGCTAACCTTCATGTATATTTCACATTTGTGTATTTACCTATTCATGCATATGGCACATTCATGTAAATATTTCACAACTAGTGTAGAGGAGATTACAGCCACCAGGATAATGTAAAACCTTTGAACTCCTGATGTTCAATCCCTCATATTTACAGAACGACATCTGCTCTGCGTTGCTGGCTTTTTACAAATCACGTGGACAGGGTGTTTCCCACTATAATGCCTGTAGATTCCCGCCGTGCCGCGGGATTAATTCATCTATAGAAAACTGAAGTTCACACAAAACATAGTTTATAATTAACAAAATAAATAAATAAAAATACTAGTGGCATACCTATACTCACATCTCTACGTGATAGTTCTATAAATTATCTAACAATGAATTAATTAAAGAATGAAATACAGGGGCTTCCCTGGCGGCGCAGTGGTTGAGAGTCCGCCTGCTGATGCAGGGGACACGGGTTCGTGCCCCGGTCCGGGAAGATCCCACATGCCGCGGAGCGGCTGGGCCCGTGAGCCATGGCCGCTGAGCCTGCGCGTTCGGAGCCTGTGCTCCGCAACGGGAGAGGCCACAGCAGTGAGAGGCCCACGTACAGCCAAAAAAAAAAAAAAGAATGAAATACAGGATGGCTGTGGAATAACCCTCTTAAAATCAGTAAGCCATCGTCCACTGATTTCCTCATGAGAAACATAAGGAAGAAGGAGTGACAGTCACTTACTCGGTTAGATTTTTTTTTTTTTGCGGTACGCGGGCCTCTCACCGCTGTGGCCTCTCCCGTTGCGGAGCACAGGCTCCGGACGCGCAGGCTCAGCGGCCACGGCTCACGGGCCCAGCCGCTCCGCGGCACGTGGGATCTTCCCGGACCGGGGCACGAACCCGTGTCCCCTGCATCGGCAGGCGGACTCTCAGCCACTGCGCCGCCAGGGAAGCCCACTCAGTTGGATTTTATAGCCTATCTAGAACTGGTAAAGTCACAAAGATTATAAGGCTTGATTTAGATTTTTGCTGGAACATCAGCATGCATTGAAATCTTTCTAGAATGCAGCTATTGCTTAGGAGAAATGTGAGAAGTCAGAAAACCCATATTCAGTATAAGGGCATCGATTCACCACAGGTCTTTGTGCTATTCTATATTAGGAGTGTGAAATCACTTTTTCCTTCAAGCAGTACAGCTCTTGCAGGGCTGGTGATGTTAAGGCATCTGGGGAGGGGACACTCTTTTTGGCCACTCTGATACCATAACAGTGTCGCCTAACGGCAGGGGGTCCTGACTGACTTTCAAGGAGCAATCTGTACGCCAAGAAAATACGACCTAAGTTAATTTTCAAAATATCCTTATAAGATAGTTTTTGAAATACTCATTTCACAAATAAACCTATTCAGTCTGATGCACAAAAGACTAACTGTTTTGCCTCCTAAAATATATCAACTAAATCAGCAATAAAACAAGTTAAGATGCTCTGGGTTTGGGACTTCCCTGGCGGTCCAGTGGTTAGGACTCTGCACTCTCACTGCAGGCGGCACAGGTTCAATCCCTGGTCAGGGAGCTAAGATCCCACCGCAAGCCACGTGGCGCGGCTAAAGTTAAAAAAAAAAAAGATGCTCTGGGTTTAATGGGGGGTGTCGGGGACAAATGTAACCTCCCAGGAAATCAGAAAGCAAAGTGGGACTAGGTAATACGGCCACCGACCTCACCATGAAACCACCGTGGCAACAAAGCCCTCCCTGAGGATGCCATACTCACTTGGTCTGGGCCTGACACAGGGCATTCATGACCACGGACTTGCCCCCTCCCGTGGGCCCCACCACCATCGTCGTGTGTCGGGTCATCATGGTCTCGAACAGCTGAACCACCTTATCCACCTGTGGGACACGCATTGGCAGCTGGGTTAAAACACAGCTTTTTGTTAAAAACAGCTTTATTGAGCTAGAATTTGCACACCATACAACTCACGCATTTAAAGTGTTTTAACAATTCAGTGGTTTTCAGTATGTCTGAAAGGTTGTGAAACCATTACTACGTTCAACTGTAGAACATTTTCATCACCTGCCCCCCCAAAAAAACCTCTGCACTCATTCGTCATGTCTCCCAAGCCCGTTGCCCGCAGCCCCCGGCACCCACTAATCTACTGTCTGTCTGTATGGATTTGCCCGTTCTTGACAAAAAAATGGAATGATATAAATGGAATCGTGCAGTACGTAGTTTTGGGTGTCTGGCTTCTTTCACTCAGCATCATGTTTTTAAGGTTCACCCATCAGTGTAGCCTGTGTCAGTACTTCCTTCCTTTTCATGGCCAAATAATATTCCATTGTATGGATGGACCACGTTTTGTCTATCTCTTCATCCGTTGATGCTATTTGCATTATATCCACTTGTTGGCACTTACGAATAACGCTGCTATGAACGTTTGTGCACAAGTTTTCATGTGGATAAATACGTTCTCATTTCTCTTGGGTTCAGACCTAGGAATACAATTGCTGTTCGTCATATAGTAACTCTATGTTTCACTTCCTGAGGAACCACCGGACTGTTTTCCAAAGTGGCTACACCATTCTACATTCCCACGAAAAACACATCTTTTTAAACCACCACCTCTAGAGGAAACCGCCAGGGCCAGGAAAGGTGCACAGAGATCTCTCATCTGTGCTCAGTACCCACTGCCCCGGCCTGAGGCCTCTGGGTAGCCCGATGCCCCAAGGTGGCCCGTCCAGAGGCAGCCACCCCAAACCCGCAGCTTTGGGCATTTACGCCCTAAGCAGAACACTTTGGAAAAAACGTTTGGCTTACAGACAACACATACAATCTCACAGGCTTCACATGATCAAAATTTTACTTGTAATATCTAATTTTAAATTTTTTCAAGTATGACTCTG
Organism: Kogia breviceps; assembly: GCF_026419965.1. Taxonomy (NCBI): domain Eukaryota; kingdom Metazoa; phylum Chordata; class Mammalia; order Artiodactyla; family Physeteridae; genus Kogia; species Kogia breviceps. Next base: position 84,006,169 of record NC_081324.1, on the reverse strand, counting down.
GGGGAAAAAAAGGTGGGGTGGGGAGAGAAGATTAGATGGTTGGGGCCCCAAAACAAAACACTTGATTTATCTGATCACATTATGCCAAAAACATTTTTGGAAGGTGATGTATCCATACAGTGGAATACCACTCCGCCTCAAAAAGGAAGGGAATTCTGACACATGCTACAACATGGATGAACCTGGAGGACCCTATGCTGAGTGAAATCAGCCAGAACACAGAAGGACACACACTGTACGACTCCACTCATATGAGGTCCCCAGAGGAGTCAAATGCCTAGAGACAGAAAGTAGAATAGAGGTTACCAGGGGCTGAGGGAGGAGGAGGGGGAGTTATTATTTAATGGGGACAGAGCTTCAGTTTTGCACGATGCAAAACTCTTTCACAACAACATGAATGTATTTAACATTACTACACTGTACTAAAAATGGATAAAATGGTAAACCTTATATTACGTGTACTTTACCACAATAAAAAAAGAAAATGGGGGTGGGGAATGGTTAAGATGGTAAATGTTGTGTGTATTTTACCACAGTTATTTTTAAATGAAAAAAAAAAAATGGAAAGGACCCAGAAAAAGTCAGTGAACACTCATCCTCAGCACCATTTTACCTGGACAGGTAAGACAACATAGCCATTTTCCTGGAGCACCTGCTCTACAGCATCATTGAAATCGGGGTAGCGAACCCGCGGGCAGTCTAGCCCAGGAAACAGATCGGAAATCAAACCGAGGAAGAGAGGGACGTCTTCAAACACAAACTTGGGCAGATTCATGTCTCGAAGGGCCCTCATAAGCACCACATCCTGGATGGAACGAAACACACACGTCTTCAAATATGTTTCTGAAAGCCCCCAGGGCTAGTCTAGAAATCCTCTTATGAAGTAGACAATGAAATTTTATATGAAATATAAAACATAAAGCATTCCAAGGAGAAACACACGAGCCTATTGCCCACAGAGTGGCATTGATCAGACTCTGTTTTGGAGTAAGTCCCGTGTGAAAGAAACCTGACCGCCCCTCTGGCTTTTACTGCAAAGAGGAAATAACTCATGTTCGTGCTTTCTAGAGAATTTTGTTCATCTCACCCCTCCAGCCCACCATCCTGCAGTTGTAGACTGATTATTACCATTGAAGTATCACCAACATTGGCACGATGAGGACACTGACGTGGACCTTATGGTAATAAGCCAAATTAGAAGAGAACAATGTCATGAAGAAGAGACCAAATGAAGGCCAGACAAGTAAATGAAGTGACAGCTAAGAATAAAACTTCCTCTTGGTACCTGTGCTCCCCGTCACCTCCATCCCAGCATTTATTCAATACACATGAACCAAATTAGAAAACCAGAGAACTTAGAGCACGCGGCCCCTACCTCCCTGAGTTCAGAAGAACCTCTCTTCAGCTCACCAGCCATCACCAACACTGATTTAAGGGCTCTGAGTCCAAAATCATAATGATGTTGCTTGGAGAGCTGCTCCCGGGCCAGCTTATACAGAACGGTCATCTTTTTGGCCAGAGTCTTTTGTGATAAAAGACAATGAAAAATAGATGAAGAAAATGCCCTGAAAACACCAGAACATCCTGACACAAAGAAAACTGACATAAAGATGTTCAGATGAAGCTGCTCTACAAACCAGCAAATCTTGCCTCCAACAAATACCAGGATGGGTCCTCCGTTTTTAGCAGTGACAAATTACGACCTAATTTAAAAGAACACCAGCCTTACCAGCCAGAGGTGGATGACAGTCCTTGAAAGCCAAGGAAAAATCTTAACCACCTTAAAGAACAGAATTCATACAACTTTTTAAATCATAGAGATGACACTCCAGAAATTTGCTTCCTTTGACCTAAACATGTTATTAAAGTTTTCTTGTAACTGTTTTTGAGGACAAGTCATTCACCTGGTCTGCATCAAGGACTGATGGTCCTCACGGATGGCATGGAGATTTTGCTCACTGAAACTAAGAACCAGAGATCTCTCCACGCTGGCTCAAAATCCATAGACAATAGGATTGGCAATAAGAGCCTTTACCAAAAAACTGCAGAGAAGCAACCTAACAATCCTTTATCTTAAAAGTATTCTCTATTTTGCTCTATTTCCAGAACCTTCGGGGGAAATGTATGTGCATAATCTTTTTATACATATTTTAAGAGATGATAAAGGAGTTATCTCTCTCTATATATATATTTTAAAGCCACATATTCTCAAGGGCACGAGGCTTAGTGAAAAAAGCCCACCTGAAAGGGTTACATGCTGTATGATTCCGAGTATAGAACATTCTAGAAGTGATGCAATTGTAGTGATAGAGAATGGCTGGCAGTTGTGAGTTAGAGTTGGGGGCAGGATGTGACCGTTAAGGGCTGACACGAGGGAGTCCCTCCGTGGCGACGGGACAGTTCCATGTCCGGACTGCGGCTCCAGCTACAGTAACTCCCCTGCATACAAACCTTCAAGTTGCGAACTTTCAAAGATGCGAGTGTGCGTTTGCACATCCGATCACGTTAGTTCACGTGTCTGGCGTACACTGTCACGTGCGTGCATCCTCTACAAGTGGTTGTGCTTTTTGGTGTACTTTACAGTACTGGATAGAGTACAGTAGTACCGTATCTTTATTTCTTGCCTGCTCACTCAATGCCAGCCCCTGTATGCCAGCTGCTGAACTGCACTGCTGTGCTTTTCAAGGTCCTGTACTGTAAGATTAAAGATGTTTTATTTTTTGTGTCTGCTTGTGTTTTATGTATTGTTTGTGTGAAAAGTATTATAAGCCTATCACAGTGCAGCACTATACAGCCGACTGGGCACCTAGGCTAACTCCGTTGGACTTGTGAACAAACTGGACGTATGAACGCGCTCTCAGAACGGAGCTCGTTCGTACTAGGGGACTTACTGTATTCTACACACGTGATTATATGTCACAGAACTATACACACACACACCAGACAGAGAGAGAAGGTGAAACCTTGTGGAATCCAAATAAAGTCCGCACTTGAGTTAACAGCATTGCGCCCACATCAGTTTCCTGGATTTTTCTAAAAATATGTATTTATTTGGCTGCACCGGGTCTTAGTTGCGGCATGCAGGATCTTATTTTTTAGTTGCTGCATGCGGGATCCAGTTTCCTGGCCAGGGGTCAAACCCAGGCCCCCTGCATTGGGAGCGCGGAGTCTTAACCACTGGACCACCAGGGAAGTCCCAGTTGCCTGGTTTTGATGTTATCCCTGCGGGAAGCTGGGTGGGCGGTACCGGGAACTCTCTGGACTAGTGCTGCCATCTCTTGTGAGTCAAATGATTCCAAAATAAAAGGTATAATTTTAAAAAGAGAGAAAGGGAGGACTTCCCTGGCGGTCCAGTGGTTAAGACTCCACATTTCCACTGCAGGGGGCACAGGTTCGATCCCTGGTCAGGGAACTAAGATCCCGCATGTCGTGCAATGTGGCCAAATAAATTAATTTAATTTAATTTAAAAAAATGATGCACTCCCAGCTTTAAAAGAGAGAGAGAGACAGAGAGAGAGAGAGAAAAGAGAGAGAGACAAAGCAAAACGATTTGAAAAGCCACACGGAATGAAAACGTCCCAGGGCCCCCGTCTGCGAGCAGGCCCAGGCGGGTGCAGGGGCGCCCGGTGCTACGGGACCTCACCTTGGCCCAGAGGAAGCCCTCGGAGAAGAGCATGATCTCGCAGATCTGCTGCAGGTCAGGCACAATCACCACCACGGGCCGGAACAGGGCCTTCACCGACTCGGGCAGCTCCGTGCGGCCCGCGTAGCCGGGGTTCATGGTGATAAAGATGCCCATCCTCGAGTCCAGGGAGATCTCCTGCCCTTCAAACTAGAGGGCGAGAAGAAAGGAAGGAAGGGTCATGCTGCTGGCCAGCCTACCACGGGCAGGGAGGCCTGGGGAGCCGCACGGCTCTTCCTTTCTCGGTACAAGACAGGCACCACCATCTGTCTCTTGCCCTTCCCCGGCGATAAATGCAGAGTCCTCGTGCTTACGGCCTCAGTGTTCTGGGGTGCCGGCCTCAGCCGACCCCCAAACTCTGATGTGAATCGAGGGTCTGTCCACTTGAGAAGTAGCTGATGTTGGGAAAGTGTGCAGCCGGGGGTTGATTCGAGGCACTGTGTGACCTCCGACAGGTCACTTACCCTCTCTGAGTCTCTGTTTCCTTCTCTGCAAGGTTGTGGCAGTTAAAGGAGACAACGTACTCAAGAGCGCCCAGCCCACTGCTTGGCACAAAGTGGATTTTCATCCACGTCAGCTGTCACTTCTCTCCCCATTCTCACCTTCACGCTGGTCTGGCTGCCGGGGTGTCACCTGGGCCCTTCCGACAGAATCCCAGCTCAGCATCCTTCAAGAAACCAGCCTTTGTCCTCCAGGGGCCCCATGGACCAACAAAATGCAGAAATCTCTCTATTTTGAGTCTCTTCAGCCTATAGTTGAATTTCAGCTCTCTTAACTTTCCTCTCTACTAAGATTTTACTATTTTATTTCTTTTTATGGTCCAGCAGAGAGACAGACGACAGATGTTTTATTTTTATGAGGCACAGGCAGCCTCAGTGACAAGAGGGCAGCCCAGCCTGAGAGCTAATGCTCCCCAGAGATGGAGGCTGCTGTCTTGTCTCTCACGTCTGCACTGAGACTACACTCACCCACGCCTCAGTATCTCATGTGAGTCCCAGATCGACCTCTGGAGACAAGACACAGGCCTGCTCTGAAAAACACAGGCTTCTAGGGACTTCCCTGGTGGTCCAGTGGTTAAGACTCCACACTTCCACTGCAGGGGGCGTGGGTTCCGTCCCCGGTCAGGGAACTAAGATCCCGCATCCTGCACGCCACACGGCACGGCCAAAAACACAAAACGAAACAAAACAAAACAGCTTCTAGAAACCCAAATGCATTGCAGGCTCAATGTGTCTCCCATGGGAGTAGTACGCTCAGCCCTAAAATGTTTCAGAACTAATTAATAGAAATCCATCCAGAATCCTCAAATGTTTTAACAGTACCCAGTTTACATAATCTCTTGACCATGAGCCCTGAGGTCCAGGGAGAAAGCAGCCGGGGTGCAGGGCCGCAGAGGTGCCCACAATGGAATCCTCACCAACCCATGCTGAATTTGGGTCCTGAATCTCCCAATGAGGCTCTGTGGGGCCTTGGAGGATGTACAGGAGTTTTCAGGTGAAGGAGGAAAGAGGACAATTCCAACCAGATAGGGATGCATATGGTGTCCCAGGGCATGGGACGTCTGTGGAGCAAGTGGCATAAAGTGACAAGTGTTCAGGGCACGCAGGGGCAAGAACAGTGGCCGGGGAGCAGTAAAGCCAGCCGGGGGTCACAGCGTCGGGAAACGGTGCAGCCGCTCGGGCCCCCGTTGTCAGAGACCTCACTCTGGGCTACCTGAATCACATAAGATCCTGTTTCTCCAAATTCCCAACCAGTTTAATCTGATGTAACTTCATACAGACATCCCAAACTTGAGCCTACAAATGTATTGTTGGACGGGGAGAGATTAGGAAATTCTCAAAACACTTTTAAGTTTTGCCCTTTCACTTTGATAACATAACCTTAGTAATTTTCCTCATTACAACGCCGTAATTTTATCAGGTACGAAGGCAAATTTTCTTGCTCACTGTGATAATTTCTACTGAAGATAATTTGATTGAATGGAACGTTGATTTTTTTAAGTCATTTTTTTTCTCAAATTTGGGGAGAATAGTTTTTGACCTTGAAAGGGGGGTCTTACACATCACTTACTTGAGAATCCTGCCCTACCCGTCTATAACTATTAATCACATGTCTGGAATTATTTTGAAGTTCTTGGACTATTACAGTCCTTAATTATCAAAGATGTGGATAGTCTGGGGAAGCCCAATTATCTCCACTTGAAAGCAGAAGTTGGGCAAATCTTCATCTAGGGGGAACCTGGTCTGGATAGATGACTGTCCACCACCTGATATTTCAGCACGTTCCCAGCCTGGGGACATGATCCGGGCTGGCTTCACACTTATCCTCACCTGGAACCTGGTTAACTGATGGATCAGAGCGTTTCGGATCGTCTGGATCTGGGACGAGATGACTGAGAGCACGGAGGCATCGATGCGATTAAACTCGTCAAAACAGCCCCAAGCCCCACACTGAGCAAGGCCTGAGAAAATCTTCCCGATGGCCTAGGATGAAAGGAGTGTCAGGACAAGGGCAACTTTCATCTTGAAAACTGCAGGCAATCCGTGTATGGATACCATTTTCTAAATTAAATGCAAACGACGATCAGAACCTACTGTATAGCACAGGGAACTCTACTCAGGGCTCGGTAGTGAGCTAAATGGGAAAGAAATCCAAAAAAGAGGGGATATGTGTATATGTATAGCTGATTCACTTTGCTGTACAGCAGAAACTAACACAACATTATAAAGCAACTATATTCCAATAAAAATTTTAAAAATTAAAAAAAAAGCAAATGACGCTCATCAGATTGGCAGAGAAGAGCCTCCCCAGTAGTGGGTCTTCCTGGCAAGATTTCCAAGGCCTCTCGTGGGCCCGTTCCCACTCATAGGATTTCACAAATTAAGGATTTTTAAAAAAATCTGTATTGGACTACAGTTGATTTACAATGTTGTGTTAGTTTCTGCTGTACAGCACAGTGAATCAGTTATACATATACATACATACACTCTTTTTTAGATTCTTTTCCCATATAGGCCATTACAGAGTACTGAGTAGAGTTCCCTGTGCTCTACAGCAGGTCCTTATTAGTGATCTAGTTTATATAGAGTAGTGCATCTATGTCCATCCCAATCTCCCAATTTATCCCTCCTCCCCTTTCCCCTGGTAACCATAAGTTTGTTTTCTACATCTGTGACTCTATTTCTGTTTTGTAATTAAGTTCTAAGATTTCACAAATTAAGGATTTTAATGTAAAAACCCAGATTTCTGGCTTCTCTTGAGATGTTGGAAAATCTAACAACACTGGGTCCACTTTTCCAAGTGGCAACAACTGACCTAAGCTCAATAGCGGCTCCGCCTTTAGATGGAGCTTTGCCTTCCGGTTGGCCACAGTCCGCACCACTCTCTATCGTCTGTCTGCTGCTGTATTCATTTACACTATCTAGCTGACTCCAGTGGGCATTTAGTTTGGGGCTCTTGCTCTACATGCTGCTAACAAAGAGACACAGGCAAGTTCCTAGACTGTGATGGTGAAACGTTTTCTACTATGTTCCTCCAGCTGTCACCATGTCATCTCATGGAAGCGTATGAGGTGAATGCCTTCCCACGCTGTCCCCCTTGTAGCCCTCTGCCTAAGAAGACCGTAGCACAAGTGACGCCAGGGCCTTACTTTGTAATCCATGCCTTCGCCGCAGTTGGTCACAACACAGAGCAAGCCCAAGGCTTTGGCCAGGTCCTTGGTGGTCTCAGTCTTGCCAGTCCCTGCTGGGCCAGCAGGGGCCCCCCCCAGATACATGGACAGCGCCTGCGAGAAGCCAAATGCAAAACATACGTTGTCTGATTCACGGAAAGAAACAGGTGTCAATTCCCAGTCTGTGACAGTCTATGCAGGAATATATAAATGGCAATGGACCAGTTCACACTCACCTTTTCTGACACTCACCATTTTTTTTAAGTCTTTATTGCATTTGTTACAATATTGCTTCTGCTTTATGTTTTGGTTTTTTGGCCCCGAGGCATGTGGGATCTCAGCTCCCCGACCAGGGAGCGAACCCACACCCCCTGCATTGGAAGGCGAAGTCTTAACCACTGGACCGCCAGGGAAGTCCCTGATAGTCACCATTTTTAACATTTCTGTCTTTCTCCGTTGATCTCCACTGACCACCGCCCCCACCCCCCGGCCCCCATTATATAGGAACCAGTGCACCAGGGACTCTGCAATATGCTGGACTCTGTAGCCACCGTGAGGACAATGCCTAGCAGTTCCCAGAGCTGAGGCTCATGGAAGCATGGACATCTGTGCAGGGAAGGATTAATTTCGCCCAAAGAAAGGTTTGGCCCTTTGTCTCTAGATCCTAGGAGCTGACCTCTAAGCCCTCAGAATGCCCTGCCTGAGAAGGGTGTCCTTGTTTATCTGGGGACCTTGGGCCACGCCGGACAGTCTAACAGTGTGATTTACGGTGGGAGCCTTGGGCCACATGGTATCATCAGGTCAACTTCCGCAGGGTCTGGGGACTAAGGTCAATCATTCAGGGGGTCAGTCATGTCTGCATGACAAGCCGCCAGTTAAAGCGCTGGCCACCAAGGCTCGGTGGGCTTCCCTGGGTGGCAGGGCTTCACACGCGCGGCCACACAGAGCTGCCAGAGGAAATGATGCGTCTGGACGGCTGCCTCAGAGAGGAAACTGAAGGCTGGAATCTCCTGGGCCCTGTCCTATGCCTTCTCCCAGCGCTGATTTTGGTCTGTGTCCATTTGCTGCGAAAACCATAACTCTGTCATTTCTTTTAGCAAACTGTTGAACCGGAGGGTGGTTTTAGGGGCCGCCTGAACTTGAAACAGCCCAATCCCAAAAGGTGGCACGTAGGTCATATTCCAAATGGAAACTCTTTTATAGATTTTGAAAGTGTAACATCCTTTACCCTCAGCATTAACTTCCTGGGGCTGCCACAAACTGGCTGGCTTAAAACAACAGCAATGTATTCTTTCACAGTTCTGGAGGCTAAAAGTCTAAAATCAAGGTGTGGGCAGGGCCACACTCCATCCGAAGGCGCCAGGGGAGGCTCCTTCCCGGCCTCTTCCAGCTGCTGGTGGCCCCAGGTGTCCCTGGCTTGTGGCCGCCTCCCCCCGTCTCTGTCTCCATCTTCACATCACTGTCTCTGTGTCCTCTTCTCTTCTTACAAGGACATCAGTCACTGGTATTAGGCCCCTAATCCAGGATGTTCTCACCCCAATCCTTAGCTAATTCGATCTGCCAAGACCTTATTTCTAAATAAGGTCACATCCAAGCTTCCGAGCGGACCTGAATGTGGGGCAGGGTAGGGGACGCTGGTCAACCCAGTACACCATCACGATTACCACAGTCACCCTTAGAGAAAAACACATGACCCCAGGTGGACGATCACCAAGAGACCCAGGCTGCCAATCACCTGAGTGAGAGTCAGGTAAATCCGGTCCGTAAGGGGCGTGATAACCAGCCTCCCGTTCAAACCCATGTACTCGTAGCCGTAGCTGAAGGTCCCCGTGCACTGGCGGATGTTCAGCTCATCTGGTTCTCGGTCCCAGTAAAACCGCAGCTGACTTTCCCATTCGAACTCCCGGGCCTCGAGAATGCTGGAAGGTGAGCAACGGGGGACAAGTGAAGAGAGAAGGCAATGCAGCAGAAGGTGGACAAGGGGTAGGAAGGAGAGATGCTGAGAGAGGCCAGAGGACGACAAGAGACAGGTTTCGAGACGCCAGTGCCCTGGACAGGCCCTTACCTGCCCCGTATGAAAGAGTCAACTATATCTCGGGCGTGCACGTCGATGATGAGGAGGGTGTTGTATTTCTTTCTGTCGTTTCTGCTTAAGGACGTGGTGATCCGAGCGACCAGCTCATCAATCTGCCGGTGCATCTTCTGGCCGTAGTTCTTCATGGCCTGCTTCTCCCCTTGCTGCACTTCGCGGAAGACATCTTCCACCTCCCAGGTCCACCACACCTGGCTGGCGGCCAGCACCACCACCCCTTGGTACAGGAGCACCCAGTCGACCCTAAGGGAAGAGCACATCTTCAACGAGATCTTCCCAGGACTGGGACCGAAAACGGTCCTGTCAAGAATCTAATTCTTTCAAAAGGAAATCCTGAGGTACACTGTTGTAAATTGGTACAGCTACCAGGGAGAACAGTATGGAGCTTCCTTTAAAAAACCTAAAGTAGGGCTTCCCTGGTGGCGCAGTGGTTGAGAGTCCGCCTGCCGATGCAGGGGACACGGGTTCTTGAGCCGGTTCTGGAAGATCCCACGTGCCGCGGAGCGGCTGGGCCCGTGAGCCGTGGCCGCTGAGCCTGCGCGTCCGGAGCCTGTGCTCCGCAACGGGAGAGGCCACAACGGTGAGAGGTCCGCGCACCGCAAAAAAAAAAAAAAAACACCTAAACTAGAACTACCATATGATCCAGCAATCCCACTCCTAGACATATACCTGGAGAAAACGATAACCCGAAAGGATACATGCACCCCAATGTTCACTGCTGCACGATTTACAATAGCCAAGACATGGAAGCAACCTAAATGTCCATCGACAGAGGAATGGATAAAGAAGATGTGGTACATTTATACAATGGAATATTACTCAGCCATAAAAAAGAATGAAATCATGCCATTTGCAGCAACATGGATGGACCTAGAGATGACCACACTCAGTGAAGTAAGTCAGACAGAGACAAACATCATATGACATCACCTATATGCGGAATCTAAAAAACAATACAAATGAACTTATTTATGAAACAGAAACAGACTCAGACATAGAAAACAAACTTATGGTTACTAAACAGGAAGGCGGGAAATAAATTAGGAGTATGGGATTAACAGATACGAACCAATATACATAAAATAGATAAGCAACAAGGATTTACTGCACAGTACAGGGAATTATATTCAATATCTCGTAGTAACCTATAAAGGAAAAGAATCAGGAATGTATATGTGAGTGTGTGCATAACTGAGTCACTTTGCTGTACGCCTGAAACTAACACAATATGGTAAATCGACTCTACTTCAATTTAAAAAAATCTATTTCTTTGATCTGGAATAAGGAAGGCAAAGTATGAGCTGCAGGTAAGCCAAGGAGAATAGAACTCTCTGGGCAGACAGTAAAACACCAGGCCAACAGAGACATGCACATGAAAAAGTTACAGGTGCACAACTGTGTGAAAGATGCCAGATCACTTTAGAGATGTGTCTTTACAGATGTTTAAAAATTAGTTAACATTACGGACATACTGTAAGAATTTTTTAATTTTTAAAAATTCCAACAAAAAAATTAATTAGCTCTGACCACACTCCCCCGTGGTTCCTTGTTATAGTTTCCTGAGTGTCACTCGGCACTCTTTTCCATGCTCATACAAACCTGTTCAAAGCTAAAGATACATAAATATGAGGAGAAGGGGTTGTGAGGGCTGTTTCTCCAAAATCGGCATCAGGGTACACAAGCTACACTGCACCTTGCTTTTCTCACCTATTGGTTCTAGTGGGCATGCGTCTAGGTCGACGGACACAGGTCTGACCCGGTCCTCGTCAAAGCTGGACGATATTTCAGAGCATCAAAGTATCGCCAATTTAAGCAGACGTTTCTGCGCTGATGTCTATTCAGGTTGCTTCCAGTTCTTTTGCCAATACAAACAATACCATGGTAAACATGTCTCTACATCGTTTGGCACCGTCGTTTGGCATTTTTGGCTGTCGCAACTGGGGGAAAGGGTATTGCTGGCATCTAGTGGGTGCTAGAGGCCAGGGAGGCTGCTAAACATCCTGCAATAAACAGGACGGTCTCCCACAGCAAAGAATTATCCGGCCGCAGATGTCAACAGCACAGATGGTGAGAAACCCTGCTTTATGCACATCCTGAGGAGCCAGAGCGGCTTCTAGTGTTACGGACCAGAATCCCAAGTGCAGGGGAACCAGTACAAAAGCACTTTTTTGATAGTTTATTTTAATAGGAACAGTCAGATTACTTTAAAACGTTGTAGCAATCCGTCCCCCCGCCAGCCATGCACAGTGCTGTCCTCTCACCGCACCCTCTCCGGCACTAGGCATTATATTCTTTTGAATTTTTTGCCAATCTGAAAGGTGAACAAAACAATATCTCATTCGGCCTTAATCTGCAGATCCTTGATGACCAGTGAAGTCTTTCCTCTTTTCATATGTTTATCAGCCGCTTGGATTTCCCCTACTGACATGCTAATTTCCAAAGCTGGTATGTGCCTTGAAACACATTAGGGAAAACTTTTCTTATAAATCGTACCTAAAAAAAATAATGGGGCTTCCCTGGTGGCGCAGTGGTTGGGAGGCCGCCTGCCGATGCGGGGGACGCGGGTTCGTGCCCCGGTCCGCGAGGATCCCACGTGCCACGGAGCGGCTGGGCCCGTGAGCCGTGGCCGCTGGGCCTGTGCGTCCAGAGCCTGTGCTCCGCGACGGGAGAGGCCACAGCAGTGAGAGGCCCGCGTACCGCAAAAAAATAAAAATAAAACAAAATAAAAAATAATAATGGACCCAGAGCTGTAAGTTCCAATCCAGTAAAAGTGACTGCAAATGACGAGTCATTATCGTGATGATGGACAATTAATGGCAAAATAAATTTTAAAGAATATTTAAAACAATAATAAGTACTTGGCTTTAATGTCTTGTGTTAAAATTGTGCGGTGCCTCTAAAACCTAAATAGTATGTATAGTTTTGGTCCTGACGCACAAGAGAGATGTAACAAAGGTGATGGAGGTCCAGAGGACGGTACTGAAATGAACAAAGATGGATCTTGCCAAAGGCAACAAACGTGGGAAGGAGGAGATCAGGAAAGGTGGAAACACTGTACCCAGAGAAAATAAAGTGGTTCAGGGCAGAGCTAAGATGAACACGATGGTGTTTGGCAAATCCCAGGACAGCGGGTGTGCTCTGGGGCTACATACACCTGGGCCTGCCCTCTCAGTGATGCTGAAACATGTCCGCTCAAGTAAATCAATATTATCATTTCAGTGACTCACCCCCTCATTAGGAGCCACAAGTTCGCTTTAGCAGAGGGGTATTTAGGTGAGGAAAGGGTGGCTCAGACATTTCCCAGTTAATCAGGTCGAATTCTCTTAACTCTGTCTTCCACCAACCACACATAGCAACGCCCTGGCAAAGTAGTAGTTGTGAGGCAAACAAAATGAATCAATGCAGATATAAAATGCATACGATTTGGGAACACTGCAGAGATTTTTAGATATTCCACGATCTCTACTTCTGAAGGGCAGTGGTTTCTGTCTAGTTCAGTTTTTTTTTTTTTTTTTTTTAGGTACGCGGGCCTCTCACCGCTGTGGCCTCTCCCGTTGCGGAGCGCAGGCTCCGGATGCACAGGCTCAGCGGCCATGGCTCACGGGCCCAGCCGCTCCGCAGCATGTGGGATCTTCCCAGACCGGGGCACGAACCCGTGTCTCCTGCATCGGCAGGCGGACTCTCAACCACTGCGCCACCAGGGAAGCCCTCTAGTTCAGTTTTGAAAACAGCATCAAGCACAGTGATCAGCCCAGAGCAGGAATCCAATAAACGCTAGTAAAATGAATGAATACAGCCCATGATGGGCTAAGGCCACCTCCTATCAGCTCATGAGAAGTAACTGACAAATATTCAGGCATTTTGCAAGCGGGGTGTTAAACTTCTTACCATTATTCCATTCCGCTTTAAAAAAAAAAAAAAATTTGGCCACGCCGCGCAGCTTGTTGGATCTCATTTCCCCAACCAGGGACGGAACCCAGGCCCTTGGCAGTGAAAGGGTAGAGTCTTAACTACTGGACTGCCAGGGAATTCCCTCCATTTAGCCTTCTTGAAATCAGACACGTGGGAGTATTTACACCATGGGAATTAGGAAATGCTCTACAGCAAAGCTTTTTTTTTTCCCAGAGAGCTAGTTTACTAATACACCACTGAATGTGTATATATATATATATATATATATATATATACACACACACACACACACACACACACACATATGGACACCTGATTACATAAAGAGGTAAACCAATTTTTTTATATGGTGCAGAACCTAAGAAAAAGCAGGATCCTAATCAGACAAATATTATGCTCTGTTCTAATAATTTATTTAAACAGACATTTTCAGCTTGCAAAATCAAAAAGGCAGCATGTGAAACCAAGAGGACAGTGTTCTCATAATAATATAGACTTTATGTCTGCATCAAGGCCCTGCCAAATATACAACTGTCCTGGAAAGTTATCCAAAGATGCTTTATGGGCTTTGAGTTCAACCCTCTTAGCCACTAGGATCAGGCATGGTTCAGCTCAGTGCTTGGAAGCTTCTAGGCCACAAAAATCAAAGAATGATTGAAATTCATCAACTACTTTAGAAACAACTTTACCCATTAACCCACACATAGAATCCACCTTAATGAACACCTGGTTTCTGGTAGGTCACTAGGTTCTCACACTTGAGCTCAGAATCCCCTGGGATATTGTGAAAATCCAGATCCCTGGGCCCCACCCCGAGAATTTCTTTTTTTTTCCTAATATTTATTTGTTCGTTTGTTTGTTTATTTTGGCTGCACCAAGTCTTAGCTGCAGCACACAGGATCTTAGCTAAGGCATGTGGACTTCTTGGTTGCAGTGTGTGAACTCTGAGTTGCGGCATGCATGTGGGATCTAGTTCCCCAATCAGGGATTGAACCCAGGCCCCCTGCATTGGGAGCATGGAGTCTTACCCACTGGACCACCTGGGAAGTCCCTCGATAATTTCTGTTGGGGCAGGTTTGGGATGGGGCCCAGGAATATGTATTTCTAACAGGCTCCCAGGGACCCTGATGCTGCCGGTCCGGGGACCACACTTTGAGAAGTGCTATATGAGGTGATCCTTACAGGACAGATATACATCAGCTTATTTAGCTACGGCAGGAACAGAAAACCTCATTTGAAATGTCAGTTGATCTACTCCAAACCTTGAAAATTGATCCATTATGACCATAAATATGATAAAGTAACAAACAATCACATTTACAATCCTACCTGGTTCTGTCTTCACAGTATCTAAAGATAGCCTCTTTGGTAATTAGCCTATTCGTTCTTCGCATTTCATTCAGAATTGCTGTCATCCAGTCCTCCACGCGCCCCTCGGCCCGGATGATCTTCCGGAACTCCATGACCTCTCCTTCTGCTGAAATCATGGCAGACACCAGTTTTTCTCCACTGTCCCCGTCATTAAACCTCAGCAGTGCTATGTTGTCGTACATCTGCAATACAGTGCGAGAAGCCACCCTGTAATACCTTCCCTGGGTTCTGGAATCAAAGAACAGCCTGCAGTGCCTCATCACACATCAGCGCTGCCAGGATGCCAGCAATAGCATCAGAGGCCACATGCTAAATAGATGTCCATTCACTCAATGACAAACGTTCATTGGGTACTTTCGCTTCTGAACTATGCAAAGGTCGGTGGCAGATTAAACAAAAAGAAAGAAAGAGAAGACAGACTCCCCCTCAACACACACACTTGAGGTTCTAGGGTATATGCTGATATGGAGAGGTATCTGGATATGCGGACCAGCTGAAATCAGCATTAATCGAAGGAAAAGTGTTGCATTAAGTACTTGATCCTTAGTGCTTTGTTTATTTGGAATAAAGGAATTGCTCGAAAACACTGGTTCTTCACCACGGATGATTTTGCCCCCAGGGGACACTGGGTGCCGTCTGGAGACATTTT
This sequence comes from Kogia breviceps, assembly GCF_026419965.1. Lineage (NCBI taxonomy): Eukaryota > Metazoa > Chordata > Mammalia > Artiodactyla > Physeteridae > Kogia > Kogia breviceps. The sequence goes on along the minus strand of NC_081324.1, from coordinate 83,990,793 downwards.
TGGTCATCACAGCTGGAGAGGGATGCTCCTGGCATCTTTTGGGTAGGGGCCAGGCGTGCTGCTGAACATCCTACAATGCACGGGACAGCCCCCCACTCCCACCCCCGACACACACACACACACACACACACACACACACACACACACACACACACACACAGAGAAAAAAATTATTTGGCCTAAGATACCAGTAGTGCCAAGGCTGAGAAACCTTGCTCTGGGCTGATACTAAATACAGAGCTTTGATTAGCTGACCAAAGATCATTCCTGGCCCAGCTCTGATTCCCTATCATAAGAGAAAGTTTTGTCTGTTGTGTTTCCTGCCATTCCATATCGCTCACAGATACACATAAGTTTATGTAAAAGTATGAAAACACGGGCTGGAAGGAATTACATCATAGCCATGATAGCGGCCTTCTTCAGCCAACACTGTAAGGCAGGCACTGTTCTAAGTACTTTACAAATATTAACCCATTTAATCTTTATCGTGATAAATTTTTATAATTGGAGTTATCTGCATTTACAGATAAGAAAACTGGTGCCCAGAGAGGTTAAGTAACTTGCCAAAGGTCACACAGCAAATCCATGTAGAGCCGGGATTTGAACTCACACAACCTGGCTGGATGTGCTATACCACTATCCTGTCTCTCTGCTTATTCTATTAGTCTTTGTGTATTTCTGTATTGTTTTAGTTTCTCCAAAAAAAAATGTTGTTTGGGGGACTGTGGAAAAAGAGCAACAGATAGCAGCTGAGTGCTGGTGTGACTTCAGACTACAGTGGATTTCATCAGATTTATGCTTCAAATAAAAACCCCAGCAGCGTTTCACAGTCTTAAACCCCTGGGTTGAACCGAACTGTGTGGGAGACTTGAATACAACAAACTGCAGTTACAGAGCTTTTGCTACCTCTCCCCTGGGAGCGCCGGGGGGCCCACCTTGATCATGTGCTCCTGGACGCAGAGGGGGTCACTGTTGCCCAGGATGCTGAGCAACTCGTCGTCGGAAATGAAGAAGAACCTGGGGAAGGCGTTCCTCTTGGAATCCAAGTAGTCGTTCAGGCTCTTCTGGCACTTCTCCAGGCCCTCGCTGATGTTCTGCAGCTCTCTGAGGCGGTTCGGGGCCTCACAGCATCTCTTGATCACGGGGTCTTTCAAGGTCTCGCCCATGATCTGGACAAAGTCAAGAGGACAGCTGTCAAGCCAGGGAAGCAGGAGCCCGGCTCTTGTCCCGGGTGAGCATCTGCCAGGGTCCAGGCACAACAGAGCAAACCCGACAAACCAGAACCCCCACCTTCAGGGAGGCCAAATTGGCAAAAACTGTTAAGTGTTTACATAAGCACCTTCAGGGACTTCCCTGGTGGTCCAGTGGCTAAAACTCCACTCTCCCGATGCAGGGGGCCCGGGGTTCAATCCCTGGTCAGGGAACTAGATCACACGTGCCGCAACTAAAATCTCACAGGGGGCAACAAACATCCCGCGTGCCACAACTAAGACCCGGCGCAGCTAAATAAATAAACAAATATCTATTTTAAAAATTCAAAATAAATAAGTAAATACTTTCTAACGTACTATATATACATAACTTACTTACTTCCGACGTTTATTTTTTTTCCATCTTCCCGCTAGAAGGTCAGGTGCCCTTCATAGAGATCTTTCTGTCTTTTGTTCAGTGTTTCCCCAGGTGCCTACAACAGTGTCTGCAAGCAGCAGACCCTCCCAACAGTGTCTGCAAACAGCGGACCCTCCATCAGCATTTGCTGGATGAATAAAGCCAGCAGTTTCACTCTGAGCAATTTGTATGCACCTGAATATTCCCCACTCTAAATAATGGCAGAAACATAATGATAAGAAAGGAAAAGAAAGAAAAGGAAGTAGCCTAAATGTCCAATGAGAGGGAATTAGGTCAAAATTTGCTGTGACAATTTAGATGTTTATTTATTGAAATATATGACGAGGATGTTAAATTTTGAAAAGATCATACTGATAAGAATGATCCTATTTCATAGAATAATTACATATTTATTGATATGTTTTCATAGGAATTAACAAATTTTGGAAAGATACATGTTGAACTATTGAAATGGTTATCTTGGGCGTGCAGCGTGTGATTGTAGCTATTTTTTCCTTTCTTTTTCTTGCTTTTTTATAATGCCTCAGTCCTTCTATAATGAATAGGTATCTGTTGCGTAATTTTTTTAAGTTTAAAAAAAAGCTTATGCAGGGCTTCCCTGGTGGCGCAGTGGTTGAGAATCCGCCTGCCGATGCAGGAGACACGGGTTCGTGCCCTGGTCCGGGAAGATCCCACATGCCGCGGAGCAGCTAAGCCCGTGAGCCATGGCCGCTAGGCCTGCGCGTCCGGAGCCTGTGCTCCGCAACGGGAGAGGCCACAACAGTGAGAGGCCCGCATACCGCAAAAAAAAAAAAAAAAAAAAAAAAAAAAAAAAGCTTATGCAGATGGATAAGAAAAAAAATCATAAATTCTAATGGACAAAAGAGATCCAAAATGTGAGCTGGCTGCCTGTAACTGGAGAATACAAGAGCATCGCTGAGTAGCAAAGTACCTGGGCTTTGAGGTCAGGTGGGCTGGGTGAAAATCCTCACCCCACTAATTACTAGCAGCAGTGACCACTGGTACCACCCTTTCTGGAAGGACTTTAAAATGAGCATAGTCTTTCATGGGTAATTTACTTGTAAACAATCTATCGTAAGATAGCCTAAATATGGAAAAAACTTTAGACACAAACTGCAAATTATTTATGAAAGCAAAGAATTTCGCTTCAAACAAGATGTCCAGTTACTAGACAATAATCAACTAAATTAATGTCAAGCCACTCACCAGAACATAAAAAGGCATTATAACATTTTTCTCAGATAGTTTCATAATATAAACTATGTTTCTTATGCTATTAAGAGAAAATTATAAGATAGGATTATATAAAATATCTTTATTAGTGTGTTTTTAACCCATATACATAGAAAAAAGATAAAAGAAATATATATTAAAGGTGATGGAACTATGGAAGATACATTTTTCCCTGCTTTTCTACATTTTCCCAAGCTTTTTACAGAAGTACTATTTTTTCTTTTTGTTTTTTGCCATGCGTCACGTGGGATCTTAGTTCCCAGACCAGGGATCGAAACCACAGTCCCTGAAGTGGAAGTGCAGAGCCCTAGCCACTGGACCACCAGGGAATTCCCACAAGCACTACTTTTATAATAAAAAATAAATATGAAAACCTTCTAGTGCCATAGGCCAGTGGCTTAAGATCAAACAGAAATTTTTACTGAAGAGATTAAGTTCATATACAATGATAGAAAAAATTGAGAAGCTACTAATAGACAAAATACTACATGCAAATACATAAGTAAAAGTATCTCAAATCACTGTTCTTCTTCCAACACTAAAATAGAAGCCAGTCACTTGCCCTTTTAAATAGTCTATCAATGTTGTCAAACTTCTTTGCTTCATCTGGAAGTTGTGCTCTGATATCTCCACCGATAAAGATGCTTTCCAGATACATCCATTTTCTCTGAACCAACATCCAAACCTGTAAATGCACAATGTCATCATCAGCACAGGTTCCCAGGTACCTCGAGGTGTGTGTGGCAAGATCCCACCTCAACACGGGACAGATTTGAACCAACTCAGGTCAAAAGACTTTCCAGGCAAGAGGGCAGAGTGAGGGCATACACTCCTTTCCAAATATATAGGAACGATAGAGGAAGCAGAGCTCAATATTCTAAAATACACAGCTACACTCAAAAGCAAAAGAAAACTCTCCACCCCAGCCTGGGACAGGGAGGAAGCTTCTAGTTGTGAGCAGGGGTTGGAGCCCCGTGACCCAAAGGACAAACTGTGCAGAAGCCCAAGCAAAAACTGATCCAAATACTACGTGACCCATAATTCCACTCCTAGGCATAGACCCGGAAGAACTGAAAAGAGGGACTCAAAAAGTAGTTGTACACCAACACTTACAGAAGCACTATTTCATTAACCAAAAGGTGGAAACAACCCAAATGTCCATCAACAGGTGAATGGGATACACAAACTGTGGTCCATCCACACGATGGAATACGATTCAGCCACAAAAAAGAATGAAGCACTGACACATTCTACAACATAGATGAACCTTGAAAATATGATGCTAAGTGAAAGAAGCCAGACACAAAGGCCACATACTATATGATTGCATTTATATGAAACACCCACAATAGGTAAATTCACAGAGACAGAAAATAGACTGATGGTTGTCAGAGGCTGGAGGGAGAGGAAGTAGGGAATAATTGCTATTTAATGGGTATGGGAATTTCTTTAGAGATTATGAAAACGTTCTGGAACTAGACAGAGGTGGTGGTTGCACAACATTGTGAATGGACTAAACGCCACTGAATTGTGGACTGTAAAACGGGTAATTGTATGTTACATAAATTTCATGTCAATTAAAAAAATTTTGTCCTAACAAAGAAAAAAAACAGTACTATATCCAGGCTAACAGATACCACTAATAAAAAGTAATAGAGGGCTTCCCTGGTGGCGCAGTGGTTGAGAGTCTGCCTGCCAATGCAGGGGACACGGGTTCGTGCCCCAGTCTGGGAAGATCCCACATGCCATGGAGCGGCTAGGTCCGTGAGCCATGGCCACTGAGCCTGCGCGTCTGGAGCCTGTGCTCCGCAACGGGAGAAGCCACAGCAGTGAGAGGCCCGTGTACCGCACAAAAAAAAAAAAAAAAAAAAATTAAAGTTTAAAAAAAAGTTTAAGTAATAGACAAAAAACAAATTTTAAAAAGCAAGTGACGGAAGCCCATGCATGACCACACTCCTAGCCAGTGAAGCAGGCCTGGCTTCATCCCACCCCAAGCTCAGGGTGTGGCAAGTATAAGGCACTTGCCTATGGTCTGAGGAAGAAAACAAGGCAGCCACACAAAACTGGTGAAATGAGCCTGGGTTGCTCATAGAGGTCTGGACACAAAGCAAGAAAGCCCCAAACCCCCTAATATAAGAAAAATCAAAATCACACAGAGAAAAACACCCTACCATGAAAGAGAGTCACCAAAAAAAAAAAAAAGTGGTGGGGGGGATTCTGTCCTAAGAAAATAAAAAGTAGAAGGAAATCAGAAAAGGGCTTTAAATATGTTTAAATTCTTCAATGTGATACAAGAGGTGAAAGCATTCTTGCAACAAGAACAGGACAGTATTAAACAAGAATAAGGACATATGAAAAAGCACTGATTAGGAGTCATGGAAATTAAAAATGTATTCATTGAAATAAAAACTCAGATTGATGCTTCTAATCATCCCTCCCCCCAAAATAAATCAGACAGAAAAAGTGTGAAAGAGGATCATTAGTTTCTGAGCACAAAATATTCTCATACAGTTTCCTTCCTGCTATGAATCAGCTCCTTTCCATCTTTTGTGTGCCTTTTTTCTCACCTCAATGACTTCCCCTATTAGAGAAAGCGTTTTCTCCCATTTGTGAACAGTTTGCAGAAAAGGCCCCACAAATCTGCTTCCTGAGATGCTTTGCAGGTTGAAAGTGTTGTCATCCAGGCACTGAACAATATCATCAACAGACCCCAAGATGTAGCCTCGCTCCTGGGTGCCTTTGTAATATTTGACCACGGTAAATTTCATATTTTCCCACGTGTCCAGGATTTCCTTCACAGCCTGGCCAGGAATATGAAAAGAACAATTCAGGCACAAGGATTGAGAAAACAGAACCCCAACCCAACAGCAACTTCCTGAGTTTGCCATGGATCAACTCAAACCCAGAGTTCCAGTCAGTGTTCCAAATAAGCAGAGATTCTGGTAATCCTAGCCATCATTTACCAAGCACTTGCTCGGTGACAGGTAAGCACGTGCCATTCACAATCTCCTTAGTCCTCAAAGCACCTCAGTTAGGGAGGGATTATTATTACCCACACTTTACAGAGGTGGGAACTGGGGCTCAGAGAGGGGCCTGCTTGCCACGTTCACTCAGCTACTGAGTGCCAGAACCAGGGTCTAAATTCTGTAATCTGCCTCCAGTCTACATCCTCATGAGATCCTGCCCCTCTGTTTACTCTACTGTAAGCAAGAAAATCAAATTACAAATTAATATGCCTATTTTTATGACATTTTCAAAAACACTGTCAATATTCATGCGTGTATATAAAAGTATGTGTGTATATAGGTGGTGTATATGTGTGCATATGTATGTATGTATATTATGGGTATATGTATGTGCATGTGTATATTGTGCCTGTGTATACATGTGTGCATATATGTATGATACATATGTATTTATGTATATGTATATAGGTGCATGCTATGTGTATATATGTGTGGGCATGTATGTATATGGGCATACTACTCATGTATGTGGATGTGCATGTATATGTATTTCATACATCTGTGTGTCCATGGATATATGTGTACATGTGTACATATGTGTATACACGTGTATATGCATTTTGGGGGGTTGTGCCATGCTGCGGCATGCGGGATCTTAGTTCCCCGACCAGGGATCAAACCCGGACCCCTGCAGTGGAAGCGTGGAGCCCTAACCACTGCACCACCAGGGAATTCCTTGTATATGCATTATAAAGTGTTAAAGGAGGGACTTCCCTAGTGGCAGCAGTGGTTAAGAATCTAGCTGCCAATGCATGGGACACGGGTTCAATCCCTGGTCCGAGAGGATCCCATATGCCGTGGAGCAACTAAGTCCGTGTGCTCAGCTACTGAGCCTGCATTCTGGAGCCCACAAGCCACAACTGCTGAGGCCAGCATGCCACAACTACTGAAGCCCGGGCACCTAGAGCCCGTGCTCCTCAACAAGAGAAGCCACAGCAATGAGAAGCCCGGGCACCGCAACAAAGAGTAGCCCTCACTTGCTGCAGCTAGAGGAAGCCCGCGTACAGCAACGAAGACCCAATGCAGCCAAAAATAAATAAATAAATAAAATTTTTTTACGTTTGTTAAATAAATAAATAAATAAAGTGTTAAAGGATATACCCTAAAATGTTAATAATTTATCTTCAGGGACCTCCCTGGTGGTCCAGGGGTTAAGACTCTACGCTCCCAATGCGGGGACCCAGGTTCGATCCCTGGTCAGGGAACTAGATCCCGCATGCATGCTGCAACTAAGAGCCGACATGCTACAACTAAAGATCCCGCATGCCACAATTAAGAGCCCACACAGCCAAAAAATTAAATATTTTTTAAAATAATAATAATATTAAAATAATAAAAACTAATAAAGATAATTTATCTTCAGGTGGTAGAATTATGAATGATTTGTTTATTTTCTCAGTTTTCTACCTGGAACACCCATTATTTCTTTTTTAAAAAAATATTTATTTATTTATTTTTGGCCACGTTGGGTTTTCGTTTCTGTGCGAGGGCTTTCTCTAGTTGCGGCAAGCAGGGGCCACTCTACACCGCGGTGCGCGGGCCTCTCACTATCGCAGCCTCTCTTGTTGCGGAGTACAGGCTCCAGACGCGCAGGGTCAGTAGTTGTGGCTCACGGGCCTAGTTGCTCCGCGGCATGTGGGATCTTCCCAGACCAGGGCTCGAACCTGTGTCCCCTGCATTGGCAGGCAGATTCTCAACCACTGCACCATCAGGGAAGTACCCACCTGTTATTTCTTTAATAAATAAGTCAAGAGTGAAACTATAATTAAGAACTAAAACATGTAACTGGGGCAGAAATTCTATTTCTAGAACAGATCATTCTTTCTTGCTCAAACATAATAGGTATCAGAGCAAACGGGTCTTCTCTCTGAATTAAAAAAAAAAAATTATCTTCTTTTTCTGTACCATTTTACAACTAAAAATAGTCCTACCTTCTCAATGGCCATCTCCTTGATGGCCGACGTCACAATCTCGTTGAGAACATCTGTGTGTGTGTGAAGCTCCATAGCAAACATGTTTTCCAAGGTGAATGTTTCAGTCATTTCAAACATCACGCCTGTTTTCTCCATAAGCTCTTTCCAATGCCTACAGGTGAATCCACATTAAAATCTTTCTGTCTACTGAGTTTAGTGATGGATTCAATTATTCCCTCTTTAACCACAGGATAAAATCCCATTATCAACACTTCTTGTAATGGAATTTGGAAATACGAGGACATCACTGGAATTATCTGCCCCAAGTTTTCCAAGATCCCACTGGCTGCCGGAATTAAACCCAGGAAACAACATCTAGGAGATATTTTCTGAGATGGCTAGTCTTCACTACCACCTAAGAAGATACATAACTTTTCGTTTGTTGGTAACTGCTTCTGCACGGTCTGTAGACGGGTGATCCTGACCTCTCCTGGATCACTCAGCCTGTCTGAGACCCTGGTGCAAATTACTAGCACTCGTGTGTTGGATAAACATTCAGCAAGCACTAACTCTGTGCAGGCAGTGGGCTGGCTGCTGGGGCTTCAGAGTGACTGAGAGGCAAGGCCCCTGCCCTGGGCGACAGTACCAGCGACTTGGGGAGAGTCAGTGACCGATAAAACAAATCTATAAATTAGATAACCGCACACTGTTTCTAGCACGATGAAAAAAACCGCAGAGTGATAAAGTTAAGAAGGGGGAACGGGACAGACACAGCACCAGGCAGCACTGCCCTTGACCCACTCTGGCCTCCTTTGAAGGTTCACATTTGCCCACTTTTACGGTCCCATGTATATGGGATGAACGCAATAAGGCAGCTAAACGCGGCGCTCGACCAGCAGAATGCCAGATGCCCAGGGTACAAGCAGTAATCGTAGAATCACTGATTTTTGTTGTGCACAGAGATGGTCAGAAAGGAGAATCTACCATTTTTTCTCTCTCTAGTTCCGGGTCTAGTGCAGGAGTCGATACAGAAGAATCCTTGTGGTTGATAATTTAATGGAAACTTTACATAGAAGCGATATTATAGAAATATTACTTGCATGTTTAGAGCCCTGCGCTGCTGTTGGAATCTTGTCCTTCATTATCAGAGCTAAGCAAAGACATTTGAAAGTAAAAGCTCCTCCCACAAACCTGTCTCTTAAAGCCTCGTGCTTCAGGTCAAGAAGTAAAGGAATCGAGTCTTTGAACGCCTTCATTTTTGCTTCCAAATGGTAGGCCACTGATAAATTTCGGACCTGCTGGGGCAGCTTTCTGAGAGACCTGAGAAAACTTTCAATTCCTTCCTGGAGAAACTGAACATTTAGGTTGATCCACAGTGTCTGAGACCATTCTTCCTTTGCAGCCTGGAAACGGGCAAGAAACAGTCCCATCAACAAGACCCCTCTGGAAACTCGAAGGAGGCTTGACCGGGAGAGCGCATTCCTAACTCTTGGTTATGCTCACTTCTCTCCAAATATCATCACCCATCTCCCCACGACGACCCCAAATTCACAAAAGAAAGATCGATTCCAAGGCTCTAAAACACAAACAGACCATTCCAACTTTGTTAAGCCCTCACAAAAATAGTGCTGTATCCGAGGATGTGCAGGATCCCAAACCATGTCTTCCTTTCCTTCAGGGACAAGGATGGAGCAGGATGTCAGAAACAGGTATCTTTAAATCAGGGAGCCACTTGGGTCTTAAATATGGACTTCACTCAGGCGCTGTCCTTTTCTGATAAAAGAAGCTAAGGTTACAAAATACCTACAATTTAGATAATCCTGCTCGGTTATCATAAAGAAAAGACTTTGTGTTCCAGCTCCCTGAGATTTAATGTAAACAGTACCATCTCGTGTAAAATTTACCATCTTGTAGAGTTGGCATTTGCAACCTGTGACATCCAGGCTTGACAGAGTTGCTTGAGTCATGAAATATATTTGACAGGAAATTATGTTAATTGATGAAATACGTGTATGATCATTTTGGGGGGAGGGGGGGTCTTAGTTGCGGCGTGCAGGATCTTTGTTGAGGCATGAGGGATCTTTCATTGCGATGTGCAGGCGCTTGGGCTCTTCCTCGCGGGGCGCAGGCTTCTCTCCAGTTGTGTGCGCGGGGTATTTTCCCTTTCTAGTTGTGGCGCGTGGGCTCTGTAGTTGTGGCGCACGGGCTTAGTTGCCCTGCAGCATGTGGGAACCTAGTTCCCCAACCAGGGATATGACCCACGTCCCCTGCATTGGAAGGTGGATTCTTTACCACTGGACCACCAGGGAAGTCCTCTGTATGATAATTCTTTAAAGTGTAAATGGCACTACATATGATGTATTTACATTTTTTCGTTTCTCTTCTTTTCTTGCCTTCTAGAAAGATATTAAAAGCCCCAACCGTTTTTTGGATTATTTTGAGATGACTCCCATGATTCATTAGCTCCGTTTTGCAAAAATTTAGTGAGAAACAAATTAGAAAGAAATCATAAAGAAATTAAGCACTTCTTGGAGTTTCTACCCCTAAATATACAACCAATCAGTCATTATAATAAAGCCTTTCCTTCATCCACCCTCCATGCCTTTGCCTGACACTCTCTCCACTGAGCACACCTGTTAAAACCACAACTATGGTTGGGCCCACAACCCCACGTTTATCAGGACCCAACACCTACACCCGGGCAGCCAACCACGATTGCTCAAAACTCAACCTTGCCCACGGCCTCAGTCGAAATCCAGGACCGTGTGGGCACCATCGGTCACCCCACGTCTCCTTGGCCCTCTGGCTCCCCATTCTTCTACAGGGTCATTTCAGCCCCACCCCACCATCCTCGACCAGCCAGCATCCCCGCCCACGGTCCCCTCTGCTGATGACCTTGCTGCGGAGAGCCCTGGGGAAGCGGCTGCGATCAGAACAGAACATTCAACATCTCCCGCTAGAAGCATCTCTGTGCGCAGGCTCTGTCCTCCCCATATGACGGTCGATGAGTCTGCCTCTTATTTGAGGCCACCTCTAGATACCATCCCTTTCCCACTTACTCAAGGACAGCAGACATGAAGACTCCCTTCCCCCTCCTGTTACCTGCGTCCCCTCCTTACTGGATCACTCCTATCCGTATACAAACGCACGCTGTAACTTCTCCCACCTTAAAAGAAGTGTCTCCCGACCCCACGTCCCCTCCACCCACCATCACTCCTCATCTCCCTGCTTCCCTCCGTAACAAGGCTCACTGCAAGAGTCACCTACACTTGGCGTTTCTAACGCCTCTCTTCCCTTTCCCTCTGTTTTTCCTAAGCTCTATGGAGGGTTCACGGGGGTACGATCAGCAGCACGTTCATCGAGTGTACTGCTGGGTAAGTTTTGACACGTGCGCACACGGTGAGACCATCACCTCAGTCGAGACGAGGAACGTATCCACGTCACCATCACCCTCGATGGTCTCCTCCTGACTCTCTGTAATCACCCCCTCCCACCCTTCTCCTTCCACCCCACCCCTAGTCAACCACTGACCTGCCTTCGGCCAGGAACATGTACAGCGGCGACCAGGACATTCCCAATGCTGGGCAGCCTCATCTCCATCGGGTTCCAGAACTCTCTCCACACCCCAAATGGAAACCCCGTATTCATTAGCCGTCACTCCCCACTTGACCTCCTCCCAAGAGCCAAGGTGAGAATTTCTATGAAATCTGCCCCAGGCTCCGTATGACGGCGGCCTCAAAGTCCGCTGAGTTGCATTCCGTCCAGCGAGACCCAGTCTGTGGGTGGACGCTTACCTTTAGTCCTTCATAGAGCTCATAAACGGCCTTCAGCCCGCTCATTTCCTTCTGCACTTTCAGCAGCTCTGGGTACATCGTAATTGGAAGATCAAAAAGCTTCTCAGCATTAGCCAACTCCTGACGGTCCTTTTCACATGTCATCAGCTCTTTTTCAAAAGTGGCTAAAAGGTCTACTCCTAGTCAATAAAAAGATAAATGAATGCATACAATTTTTTAATTTAATTTTTATTTCATATTGGAGTATAGCTGATTTACAGTGTTGTGTTAGTTTCAGGTGTACAGCACAGTGATTCAGTTATACAGATACATGTATCTTTTGCAGGTTCTTTTCCCATATAGGTTATTACAGAGCATTGAGTAGAGTTCCCTGTGCTACACAGTACAGGGATTATCTATTTTATACATTATCTATTTTATATATAGTAGTGTGTATAATCCCAAATTTCTAATTTATCCCTCCCCCCTCCAACTTTCCCCTTTGGTAACCATGTTTGTTTTTGAAGTCTGTGAGTCTGTTTCTGTTTTATAAATAAGTTCGTTTTGAATACATACAATTTTAAGTTATACAAAATTGAATAAGAAATCATGAACGATATGCAAAACTATCATCTCATCCATAGAAGCCAACTGGGAAGACAAATTTAGAATGACCAGACTTTATTTTGCCATCATTCTAACTAAAACCAGAGGGCCAGTTACATGTGCAAGTTCCTCCAGTTAGAAAGTTCTGTCTCCTGAGCGTTCTCGCTCTAAGTGGTCTCAGCTTGGCCTGCAGATTAGAATCCCCACGGGAGCTTTTAATAACCTTGAAGTCCAGACCACTCTCCAGACCAGTGGAATCAACTCTGTGGACCTGGTGCCCAGGCAGCAGTGGTTTTTAGAGATCCGCAGAGGAACCCAGTGTACAGGCAAGGTTACACACCACTGCTCCATCCCGTCTTCCCATAAAATTCTTAAGCAGAACACGTTCAAATGCCTCAGTAAGACCAACGTGAATACCCTTACCTCTATCAAGATCTTCGCCAACAGAACCAGGGCCTTCCTGATAAAAACGTCTTGCAAAGTCCTCTATCTGCTGTCTGTAGTTTAATATTTCACCTCGAGTGATCTGAGAAAAGCAGGGTTGCATTAGTTTAGCCCACTGGATATTTTTCAGCATCTTTACTCGGAAAGTAAAGCGTTTCAAGGTACCTCCGTGAACATTCTCTTTATACCTCCCAGAGTACACTCCACGTTCAATGCATCAGTAAACAGATTTGACCACATGCTCTCAATCTTGTCAACCAGTTCTTTCTCTGCATCGGAAGGCTAAAACAAACAAACAAACAAACAAACAAACAATAAATCATCAGCAGTTTGGAAATGAAATTTCTGGTCAAAGCTTCTGCTTTCCAGGACTTCTGCTTCTGCGTAATGGCAGGCTATGTCATTTGAACAAATGCTGGTTGAATTATACAAATTAGATATTTATAATAAAAATAAAATCAGGAGAAAATAATTTTTTAAAAGAGATAGATGACATAGGCAGAAAGAGAAATAACCTAGAGAGATAAGCCCTTCATAAAGTAAAACCGAGCTTCAAATCAACCTCAACTCTGATTAAAATAAGGTTATCTTGACCTGTTAACACACCCAGCTGTGTTGTCATAAGCAAAAATAAATCTCCTATGATGAAACATAACATCATCTGTAGCCTCCAATTCTCCCTACAATTTGTCATATATGATGTCCAGAACTCAATCAGAAATAATAGGACGATAAGGATACAAATGACTTGAAGGAAACCAAGAGATACACAGACAGTATAAGCAGACAGTAATGGAGTTCTAAGACACAGAATTCTAAATAATGCTGCTTGATAAAGAAAAAAAAAGACAGAACTGAAAATTTTGACTTTATTTTAATTATAAAAATATAAATTTTGCATACTGTGCATTTTTCTTTTTACCTTTGGAGGATGCTAGAGAACTAATTTACTATACTGGAAACATGTAAATACAGGGTAAATAACCTGCCCTTGTTAAATAAACTGTATCTCAGGGTAAACAGATAGTTAAGGAAAAATTTCTCTTTTTTCATTTTTATTATTTTTTTATTGAAGTATAATTGACAATACTATGTTTTTTTGTTGTTTGTTTTTTTGCGGTACGCAGGCCTCTCACTGTTGTGGTCTCTCCCACTGTGCAGCACAGGCTCCGGACGCGCAGGCTCAGCGGCCACGGCTCACGGGCCCAGCCGCTCCGCAGCACGTGGGATCCTCCCGGACCAGGGCACGAACCCGTGGTCCCCTGCATCGGCAGGCGGACTCTCAACCACTGCGCCACCAGGGAAGCCCTGCAAGTCATTTTTGGTGGGTCTATATACTACAAATTTTCTATGCAGTAAACATGGTTTATATAGAAATTGTAAATTTATCCAACTAATTTATTGAAATAATTCCAGTGAATTGGAACTGCTAGGACGAAGGCTATCCAAAATTTAGAGTTTGAGTTCAAACTAGATTTCCCCTACTATTAATATATGGATGGGACCTCATGAATCTTGTCCCCCAGTGTTTATGCGGGTCTGTTTCCTAAAACTGTATAAATGTTAGATTTTTAATCTCGGGTAATATGATATTACAAAGAAAGTGCTTTTCTTCTGTTATTGTTCAGCTCGGTCATCTTCATAGATGCTTAATCCTTACTAGTCACTTGTGTTATTTCATTTTCTTCCATTGTTTTTTTTTTCCATTTCCCTTGGTATATCAATGTCTTTGTTACTGGTTTGTAAGAACTCATTTATGACTAAGGATGTTAACCATTTGTCATGCAGAACAAATGAAATACCATATTTTATTGCCATCAATTTAATATGGTGTTTTGTATTTTGGTTGTGTATTAAAATATAATCATGTTGTGTTTTTTAAAAATAAAATAAAATAGGAACTTCCCTGGCAGTCCAGTGGTTAGGACTACAAGCTTCCACTGCAGGGGGGCACAGGTTCGATCCCTGGTCAGGGAACTAAGATGCCACGTGCCGCACAGGGCAGCCAAAAAAATTAAAATATAAATAAATAAATAAATACAAAAACACACAAAGGAAGTAAGGAAGAGAGGGAGGGAGGGAGGGAGGGAGAGAGGGAGGGAGGAAGGAAGGCAGGAAGGAAGGAAGGAAGGAAGGAAGGAAGGGAAAGAGTTCACTTACAAAGAGACTGTACATCGCCATGGTGCGGTACCTCTCCTGGACATCCCGGTATCTTAGTTCCATCACTAAAGATTTACTTCTTATTTCTGCGATTGTTGCAAGGACAAACTTGAGATCTTGAAGAGTACTGGGGCTCTTCTTCAGATTATTGGTCAGGAACTATAAAAGAGAGTTCAAAGGGACACTGAACAAGCATAGGGGAAAAAAATACAGCACTGAATGAAGCCCTGATGATCATGAAAGCCGGGGCCCCACTACCTCTATCTCTTCGTGCAGATTATGGAGCTCCTCTCTGGCTGACTCGTTAAGGAGCTTCCCAAGGGAAACCACCCAGGACTTGGCATTTTCCTGTACGGTGTTCACCAGGGGTCCGAGCTGAAGGCGGATGCAGTGCTCATCCTTGATCAAGGGGTGATGCGCCACTTCAGAGGCGATCCTGGAATAGAACTGCAACTTCTCGTCATAGGCAACGCAAGGGGGCTTCTTGGCAGCAAACTTCTCCATCACGATGGCTTTGTCCAGTTTCCAGAGCGGCCGGTACCGCTTCCACTTCTGCAGGTACCTCATAAGATTGATCAGGACGCCGTGGACGTGCTGGGGGATCATAGCGGCCTGCTCAATTACCTGCGGGTTCTGAGAAATATCATTGTAAAAGTTGATGATAATAAGTTCTTCTTCCTCTCCCTTCTGAGGGGGGCACTCTATGCAGCTGCCATTCATCCAGCGAACAAAATTCTGGCAAAATAAGAATTGGGGGGAAAAAGACAGTCCTTTAGTATCTATTTTGCTTCCTATGTACATATCATGTTCAGTAATAAGTCTTGCTAGTAACGGATACCACTTTATTATTGATAAGCTGTGCTAGGTTGCAAAAAATCACCACAATCCTTTGTTCCTCCCATCAAGAGATTCTGTCTGTTGACAAAATGGTCTATCGGGAGTGCCTGTTTTCCCGCTCTGGGCCTGTGACTTGACCAACAGATAGGGCAAGTGGCATCATGCAAGGTCCAAGCCCAGGGCTCAAGTAGCCCAGCAGCTTCTACTCTCATGCTCTTGAAACCTTGCAGCCACCAGATGCACGAGCTTCAGCTAGCCTACATGATGATGGAGACCCAGGAGAACCAAGGCTCCCCAGGCAACAGCCAGCCAATCATCAGACATGTGCTTGAGCACAGCCAAGTTCGGATGTATGGAACAACATTAGTTTCCAGTGTCCCAGAACAAATTTGCCATTGGACATCTCCCTGCTGTATAGTCAAGAGCCCCTCTTCTTTCAAGCAAACCATGGGTGGTCATACATAACATCTCTGAACCGTAGTCTGGCCACCTGTAGAATGGGAATAACCACAATTACTAATTCTACTGCTCACTGTAATACTAATACCAAACTGATAGCTAACGTTTATTTAGAGCTAATTGCCAAGTACTGTGTTAAGTGCTCTACACGTTATGCCATTTAATTCTCGCAACCCACTCTAGAACATGGATTGTATTATCATTTCCACTTAATAGATGAGGTAATTCGATCCTAGTTTAAAACTTTTGCTCATTGCTTTCAGTCATGAAATATGAATCCTGAAGCTCAAATAGTGCAGTCAAGCCAACTTAAGTCACCTCGCCATAAGTGTTTATTTGCAGAGATTTTTGTGAATGAAAGGCATTTCCAACATTTTCGAAGAGGATAGGTAAAAATTCTTTTCATTTAAAACAAAGCATTGATAAAAATATAATAAGAATAAATAAAAGAAAGCATTTATGAAGATAAAATAACAGTTTTCACCACAAAGCCTCAAACCCCATCTATGGCAGGGGTGGGAATAAACTGGCATGAAAAACTATGATTAATATCCATAATGCTTCACAAAGAGTCTTTCCTATTTATTTACCCCTTGGAAATGGTTTTGTTTTCCTGTTCAAAGCCTTGGTAATGTAACACCTAAAAGTTAGAGAATTTATATGACCGAGGTTTAATAAATGACCTATTTGCATAGATTATAAAACATGTGGAATTTACGCATTAATTTCCAAGTACAGTGAAATGAAATTCCCTATTTGTAACATATACACTTAGTTTTATGCTAAAAAACATGCCTGAGGGCTTCCCTGGTGGCACAGTGGTTAAGAATCTGCCTGCCAATGCAGGGGACACGGGTTCGAGCCGTGGTCTGGGAAGATCCCACATGCCACAGAACAACTAAGCCCGTGCGCCACAACTACTGAGCCTGCGCTCTAGAGCCCGCGAGCCACAACCGCTGAGCCCACGTGCCACAACTACGGAAGCCCGCACGCCTAGAGGCCGTGCTCCGCAACAAGAGAATCCACCGCAATAAGAAGCCCACACACCTCAATGAAGAGTAGCCCCCGCTCGCCGCAACCAGAGAAAAGCCCGCACACAGCAATGAAGACCCAATGCAGCCAAAAATAAATGAATTAATTAATTTAAAAAAATTTTTTTAATGCCTGAGATATGTTTGACTTTCTGAACAAATCAAGTGAAAAGAAAGATATTAGTCTCTTGAGGGGGTGTGACATCTCTTATCCACAAAGATGGCCCTACTTTCCCAGTGTTGGTAAGACGTAAACTTTGGGTTATTTGCCAACTGACAGTCATTTGACAAGCACTGACTGAGTGCCAATTATGTGCTAGGCGCTGTGTGAGGTGCTGGGGGTTCCAGAGTGAACAGACACACAAAGTTCGTGGTGTCGTGGAACCTGCACTCTAGTGGCGTGAGCTAGTCAAAGCATGAACGCGCAGGTCAATAAATAAGAAAAGGTCAGTCAGATAGTGATATGGGCTAGGAAGACGGTGGAGTACGGTGAGGTAACCGAGAAGGGCCGGAAGGAGCCAGCAAGTCAAGGTCTGGGGGGCAGAAGGTTCCAGGCAGAGGGAGCAGGAGTGCCACCATTTCAAGGAGGAAGTGGTGTTACCTGCTGGACGTGCATTAGGCTGGGGCACAGTGGGGCGTGTACAGGTAGGAGCTGATCAGAAAGGCAGGAAGGTGCTAGATTGCAGAGGGGCTCATAGACCAGAATGAGGAGTTTGGATTATGTTTCTAAGTGCAACGTGAAGTCATTGGGGGCTTTTATACAGGGATGACATGAAACGATGGACGTTTTTAAAGGAGAATCCTGACCACCTGTGGAAACATTACTGCAACAGTCCAGGTGAGGGACGATGAACGTGGGATGGACCGGTAACGTGGAAAAGGAGAGAAGAGGGGAGGTCAGAGGCGTGGCGGTGGGGGGCAGCGAGTCAAGCAGACTTACCGCCGGGCTGGGTGTGGGTGGATGGGAGAAAAGAGGCATCGAGGACGCGGCTCCCAGGGTTTTGACCCAACCACTTGGGTGGATGTTGGCGCCGCTGCCTGAAGTAGGGAAAATGGGGGCAGGACCAGGCTGCACACTGGAGGGCCGAGAATTCCATCCGGCGCTCGCCAAGTCTAAGGTTCAAGGGGAGACAGCCGGCAGGTGACTAGAAACGTGTGTTGTGTGCTAGAGAATTCTGGGCTGGAGATGGAAATGCGGCAGGCTTGCCTCCATAGGGCTGGTGACGACGGCCACGGGGCCGGTCGTGAGGACGCACAAAGAAGATAAAGAGAGGTGAGAAGGGAGCCGGCATCAAGCCCTGGGACACCCCCAAACGTCAGAGATTTACAGAGGAGGAGCCAGGAAGAGAGTAAAGCGGTGTGGACACAGGACAGGGTGGAGCCTGTGCCCTTGACCTCGTGGGTCACCTGCCGTCCGCAGCTGGTGGGCCCAGCCCTCTGTGACAAGGGGTCAACCGGGAAACAACACACAGTTCTGCTCCTACCTTGGTCACCTCCACACAATTTCGGACACAGTGGACGCACAATTTGTCAATCTCGCTTGCGCTGGGGTGCAGGATGATCTCGGGCGCCGTCAAAATGGTTTCCATTTGGAACAAAGGGACGTTTCCAAGGATTAAAGAATTAAAAGACTGCAAATTCCTAGGAGGGGTTAATAAAACAGGCTCAGTACTCAGCAGCGTGAAAGAGATCCGACAGCGGGTGAACATGGCTGGAGTCCCAGCCGCCACCTATAAAAAGCCTGCAACAAGGAATAACACATTCTACGGCTGTGATGGACAGTGTGGGAT
This sequence comes from Kogia breviceps, assembly GCF_026419965.1. Taxonomy (NCBI): domain Eukaryota; kingdom Metazoa; phylum Chordata; class Mammalia; order Artiodactyla; family Physeteridae; genus Kogia; species Kogia breviceps. The sequence continues at coordinate 83,971,892 of NC_081324.1, read as the reverse complement.
GAGTCTCATTATACACCCTTTTTATGGCCCAAATTTTACATATAGTTCATTTCTACTTTGGGGAAGTTAGAATACCTGTTAGTTGGAAGATACTTACTAATGGTAATGCCAAAAAGCTGTTTGACTCTGGTTCAGGAAAAATGAACACTCGTGTCCCCCCTCCGCCTGGCCCACCAGACTCTGTCCTTTCCAGGATTAAATCAGGGACAGCACAGGGATGGACACTTCATTAGCCTGCAAACCGGTCTTCCTCTTCCCCCGATCCCCACCCCAATTCAGTAACCCCTATAGCCAGAGAGAGTGTACGAAACGTGTCACTCTTCTCTCTCTGAGAATAAATGCAAGCTCCTCCCGGGGTCTTCGTGATCTGGCCCCTGCCTGCTCAGCTTCCTTTCCTGCCCACTCCCTTCACTCTCTCTGTTCCTTCCTTCTGTTCCTCCCACGTGGCCTCCAGGTCTTCACACCGGCCTTTGTCTCCCCCCAGAAAGCTCCTCCCCTTCCAGCTTGCTCCTTAGCTTCAGGGCTCGGCTAAAACATGGCCTCTCCGTGGCCCTTCTTGACCAACAAACACAACAGCCCTTCCCGTCTCTCCCTGGAACATTATGCTGCTTTATTTCTTTCACAGAGAATATTTATTTCCTTGAGTCTTGCATCTCTCACCTATGAGGATGGAGAAGCTCCAGAAAAATAGGGGCTTTATCTAGTCCAGTGCCTGGTCCAGCCCAGGCTCTAAAAAACCTTGGAATGAATGAATGAGTGAACAGATGGACTGATGGGTAAATGGATTAATGGATCAAGGGAAAACATAGTGTATTAGAAAGAGAAAACTCAGGAGGTAGCCGTGTACAAGGGCTGTGCCAGGCGGCTTGTGAGATCTTAGTTCCCCAACCAGGGATCGAAACAGGGCCCTTGGCAGTGAAAGCACGGAGTCCTAACCACTCGACCACCTGGGAATTCCTAAGGGGCTGCTTTAAGAGTCAAAGAAGCCACATTAAAAAGCAAATGATGGGCTTCCCTGGTGGCGCAGTGGTTGAGAGTCCACCTGATGATGCAGGGGACACGGGTTCGTGCCCCGGTCCAGGAAGATCCCACATGCTGCGGAGTGGCTGAGCCCATGAGCCATGGCCACTGGGCCTGCGCGTCCGGAGCCTGTGCTCCGCAACAGGAGAGGCCACAGCGGTGAGAGGCCCACGTACTGCAAAAAAAAAAAAAAGCAAATGAAATATGTAGAAAACAGATTTATTTAAAGGATCAATGAATGAAGTGAAGTTTGTCAAACTGCATCCAGGGGACTTCCCTGATGGTGCAACAGTTAAGAATCCACGTGCCAATGTAGGGGACACGGGTTCGCGCCCTGGTCCAGGGGGATCCCACATGCCACAGCGCAACTAAGCCCATGCGCCACAACTACTGAGCCCACGTGCCACAACTACCGAAGCCTGCACGCCTAGAGCCCGTGCTCCACAATAAGAGAAGCCACCGCAATGAGAAGCCCACGCACCACAACGAAGAGTAGCCCTCGCTCGCCTCAACTAGAGAAAGCCCGCGTGCAGCAACGAAGACCCAGCACAGCCGAAAAAAAAAAAAACTGCATCCAGGAAAACAGAAGACCAAAGGTCTTTATTTTATTTATTAATGCATTATTCCAACGTGGATTCTACTATCACAAGGATACTTTTACTACAGCAGGAGACCCTAAAATCAAAGTGGTAGAAAATACGAATCAGGGGCAGTTTAGTGGAGTGATACTGGCCTAGGTTCAATCCCAGCTCTTCTTACTAGATGTGTGGCCTTAGCAGGCAAGTCACTTATCCTCCCAATAGTCTGTGTCCTCATTTGTAAAATGGGGATGAGGATTGTTAAAGAGCATAACGTGAGCCTGGTGCAGAGTAAGCCTTTACACGTGGAAACTTTAAAAATAGAGAGAATCGGGGCTTCCCTGGTGGCGCAGTGGTTGAGAGTCCGCCTGCCGATGCAGGGGACGCGGGTTCGTGCCCCGGTCCGGGAGGATCCCACATGCCGCGGAGCGGCTGGGCCTGTGAGCCATGGCCGCTGAGCCTGTGCGTCCGGAGCCTGTGCTCCGCAACGGGAGAGGCCACAACAGTGAGAGGCCCGCATACCGCAAAAAAAAAAAAAATAAAAAATAAAAAAAAATTTAAAAATAGAGAGAATCAAGAAGGAGACTGAACATACAAGTCATAAATACCTATACACTTGCTGCATTCAGGGTACAAATTTGCTTCCAAGCTTCCTAGTGGCCACGGAGGAAAGAGAAAGCTATGAAGTCAACAATTCATAGTGTTCATACCATTTAAAAACAAAACAGGGGGGCTTCCCTGGTGGCGCAGTGGTTAGGGCTCTGTGCTTCCACTGCAGGGGGCATGGTTTTGATCCCTGGTCAGGGAACTAAGATCTTGCATGCTGTGTGGCGCGGCCAAAACAATTTTTTTAAAATTTTTTTAAATTGAATAATAATAATAAAATAATAAAAAATTTAAAATCATAATGGAGAAGAAGTTTTCCAAAAACAACAAAAAAAATGAAAGAGGAAAGAGAAGAGGAAAAATACTTTCTTAGGAGGCTAAGATCAGAAGGGAAATTAGAGAAACTTCTTCTGGGGTTCTTCATAAAGAAAACATACGGGACTTCCCTGGTGACTCAGTGGTTAAGAATCTGCCTGCCAATGCAGGGGGCACGGGTTCGAGGCCTGGGCCGGGAAGATCCCACATGCCACAGAGCAACTAAGCCTGTGCGCCACAACTACTGAGCCTGCACTCTTGAGCCCGTGAGCCACAACTACTGAGCCCACGTGCCACAACTACTGAAGCCCGCGTGCCTAGAGCCCATGCTCCGCAACAAGAGAAGCCATCACAATGAGAAGCCTACGCACCGCAACGAAGAGTAGCCCCCGCTCGATGCAACTAGAGAAAGCCCGTGCGCAGCAACAAAGACCCAAGACAGCCAAAAATAAATAAATAAGAATAAATAAATTAATTTTTTTTAAAAAAAGAAAACATATGATAAAATGAACACCACCCTTGTCAATATGGAGGTAATAGCAACAGTGATGAATTTCATTGGCTGGTTTCTTAGAAGGACCCTAAAGCCAATGTGAAGACCAGGCACTTAGCTCTCGGCCAGTCTGAGCTGCAGAGCTGTGGATCGTGAGCTCCAGGAGGGAAGGGACAACCTCCCATGTGTCTGAGGCTGGCACACATAATAAGCATTCAACACATACGTGATGCCCATTCTAGCCAGGGGTTACTTTAGACCTTCGGGAAGAGTTCATGCATCATATATCCTTCAAATCAGCCTCTCTCAGTATAAGTGAAGGCATCATCTGGGATTTTGTTAAATACTGAGTGACAGCAATTCTCTGTTGCTGGTTGAACACAGGCATGTGTATGTCTTTCAGACAGTGGGGAGAGGGATAATTTCCTTTTCTGGATGTTGAGGGACCTAACAAGAACATGAGCCAATATAACACTTTGTACTACAGTATCACCACAAATTACAATTCTGCCCATAATGAACCTCTTATTCACCATAATTTCATATTATTATCTTTTAAAGGTTATTTGTTGGGACATCCCTGGTGGCGCGGTGGTTAAGAATCCTGCTAGGGCTTCCCTGGTGGCACAGTGGTTGAGAGTCCGCCTGCCGATGCAGGGGACACAGGTTCGTGCCCAGGTCTGGGAAGATCCCACATGCCGCAGAGCAGCTGGGCCCGTGAGCCGTGGCCGCTGAGCCTGTGCGTCCGCAGCCTGTGCTCCGCAACGGGAGAGGCCACAGCAGTGAGAGGCCTGCGTACCAAAAAAAAAAAGAATCCTGCCAATGCAGAGGACACGGGTTTGAGCCCTGGTCTAGGAAGATCCCACATGCTGCAGAGCAACAAAGCCATGTGCCAGGACTACTGATCCTGTGCTCTAGAGCTGCAAGCCACAACTACTGAGCCCGCATGCCACAACTACTGAAGCCCTCAAGTCTAGAGCCCAAGCTCCTCAACAAGAGAGGCCACCGCAATGAGAAGCCCGCACACAGCAACGAAGACCCAACAGGGCCAAAAATAAAATAAATTTTTAAAAACTTATTTGTTAATTTAATAGTTGTTTTATCATTCATTTCTATGATTATCGCAAGAATCAATTTCTAAATTTTCTGATAGTTGTAATTCATTTTTGTGAAAAATCTCATGTGTCTCTTGTAGTGTAGTCACTTTTCTCATTATATTACAAAAGTATTTCCGTAAGTTAATGCATAAAAGCACATTTGCTGTAAATTCTTTTCCAATTCTATCCTTTTATTTTGTGAAAAAACATTAAAATTTTTGCATCCAACATCTGTCCGTCTCTTATGGTTTTTTCCTTTTCTTCCAGAATAGAAAATTCTCCCTATCTTTCAGAGGTCTGATATATATCACATACAGTTCTCTTTTTTCAAATATGGTTTTAAATTTTATCTGTAACTTTCACATTTAATAAATATTGAGTGTCAACTAAAAAAAAAAAAAAAAAAGAACATGAGCCAAAATAGGAAGTCATCCTTCCATTTTATGAGTGCCCTTTGGCCAGAAAGCAGACTTATTTATTGTCCAGCTGATTTTTGTTCTGTACCTTGTGGCTCCTCTTTAACTATCCATATGTGTAAGATATTTTAATCTATGCACACTGTCTTTAAAACATGCAGTATGAACATTAACTTACTTCAGGATGAGCTTTGTCAAGACCTCGTAAATTCTATTTTCCCAGTATTCGTAGTAGGGGGCCAGCTTGGGGGCCTTGCCCGTGTTGGCGCGGATAACCAGCCCCTCGACTTTGGTCAGTAGAGGCCCAATGGCAAGATACCACCTGACCATGTGGTCCACATCTTTGACCCTTTCTCGTTCAATGTGCTCAAAGAATTCCTTCATGCCTGCAGTGGAAAACAGCTGTTACAGCTCTTCACAAACACGGGAAGGGACATTACTCAAGAAGCAACCCAAACATTAGCTGTATATCTTGCAAATATGAAAGCAGCCTCCAATCTTGACCAAAAGCAGAAAATAAATCAACACCATCCGAAGCGAGACACATCCAAAGCGAATAATACATGACAACATGGGAATGAACGCCACTTGTGCATGCTTTGCCTTTGGGCAATCTTGCTTGTCTTGAATTGCTTGTTAACTAACCCTGAATTCCTTGTTGATTAGTCCAAGACAGCTTAAAATACCCTGTTTGAACAAGTAAATGTGAGCCCATGAAACACAGTTCACCGTACTGTTACAAAGTTATTGACAAAAGTACTATTGATTTTCATAGACTTAGGAATTTGTAAAGCTATGTAAGCAATACGTAAAACACCGCAAAAAGTAAGCATTACCCATGATCTTCTCAAGTAAATGCCTGAGATCATGAGGCATGTTTTTATTCCATTTGTGGAATAAACCGTGTGTGTGTGTGTGTGTGTGTGTGTGCCACAATCATACCCAAGAGGTTTTTCCGTTCCTTCCCTAAGCAAAGAAACAAGAAGTCAGATCTACCTGGGAGTTCTTCCTCACTTTTAGGTGCTGGATACTTAAAGAGATTTACGGATTCTATTAAGGTGAGTCTGGAAGAAATGTCATCTGCATTCTTATGAACCTGGTGGATGAGGGACTCAAATTTCCCAATGGCCTGTTGGCACCGAGTTATGTAGTCAGCAATACCTTTGGAGAAAAAGAGAAAGAACAAAAGAAAGCTAGCTGGCTTTCAACTCTTCCTTTCCATGTCCCTCCCACCAACATCCCTTCACAGGAAGGATCCTGCTCCTTCCATCCCCTTGGGTCTCTGAGGTGACAGAGATCCACGTGGCCCCTGGGGACTGGCGTGGGGAGCCGGTGCTCAGCATCAGCCAAACGATACATTTCTTCTGTTTGCTTTCTAGCATCATCGGAGCTGCAGCACGGTGGGGAGAAACAGGAAGTGCAACCCTCTTGCCTTCTCATTGCCATGGCAACAGAAACCCTCCACTACATGCAACCCTGCCTGCAGTTAGGCAACCCTCTGGCCCGTTGCTTAGAAAAGTGAACAGCAAGAATGTGAATAGTAAACCTGAGTTAGGCACTTATGGTCAGTTGGGCGATGGCCTAAGCATGCGACGTTGACTACATGATCGAATCCTGACAACAGCCCTAGAATCGGGTACTAAGATTATGCCCATTTCAGAGATGAGGAAACGGAGCCTCCGAGAAGTTGAGTCACATGGGTAGAAGCTGGACTTTTAATCCAGAGGTTTCACGCTGGAAACCACAGTGCAAACACACATGTTCTCTGTACAAAGGAGAGGGGAGGAAGGGGAGAAAAGGAAATGACAACGAGAAAAGGGGAGAAGATTTGGAGCAAGGGAAGGGAAAGAGGAAGAAGGAAAAAAAAATAACATAAATGCCTTGTTTATTTTTAAAAGTAAAGGAAGAAGTATATACTTTTCCTTATCACTCCTGCTAAATACAACTAAGAACCCTGCATATTAGCCATAAAACAAATGTAAGACTCTGAAAGGGGGAGAGACAGCCAACCAGCGGGGAGCCCAGGATCCGAGGAATGATGTGGTGATGACGGCCCTGGGATCTTCCTCCTGGGATCTATAACCCAGACCTGGAGCTGAAGGGGCCGGCGACCCATAAGTGCCCATGGGTACAGACACACAGGCACCAAAAAAAAGCCTCAGGAAAATCCTGTTTCCTCTGACCAAAGGACCATGAAAGGGACACCCTAGCAAGACAAAATTTTAGACAATAACTGCTCTGCTCCAGCCAAACACCACAGATTAAAATGTGACCCTGCCCTCACCCATGCCAGAAGGGCCAGGTGGAGGGGGCCTAGACTTCCACCCTCAGAATGTTGTCCTGAGGTGCCCCAAAGCCCTGTCCCCTTATGCCTGCCATGGTGGCATCAGAGGAGGCCATGGAGGTAGATGGGGCTTTCACCTCCACAGTCCAGCAATGAGCACTGCCCCCTGCCACCCCACAGTGTCAGTGGAGACTGCAGGGGGGCTGGGACCCCCCCACACCCCTCCCAGCACTTCACTGTCAGTGAAGGCTGACTAGGGAACCTGGATTTCTACTTCCACCTGACAGTAACAAAGGGGAAATCAAGATATTCTCAGAAGGGAAACTAGGCGATTACGTCACCAGCAGACCTATGCTGCTACAGCATAGGATGTAAGGATGACCACAGGAAAAAGGATGGCCACAGGAAGTTTTGTAAACTGAAAGGACCCAGTAAGAGAAAGACCCTGGGAACGAACATCAGGGAGGAAGAACGAGCACAGGAGGTAAAAATATAGGAAAATACAATCGTTTTCTCCTTCTCTTCTTGAGCTTCGTAACTTAGGTTTGATGGTTGCAGCAAAAATTATAACACTGTCTGTTGTGGTCCAAAATGTATTTAGAAGAAATATTTAAGATAATTATATCATAAGTGGGAGAGGGTAAGGGGAGTTAAGGTTTCTATACTTTACTCAAACTGGTAAAATTCTATAGATTTCTATACTTCACTCAAACCAGTAAACTGTAATGTTATGTATATGTAACCTAGAGCAACCACTAAAAAAATGCTATAAGAACGTTACAGATAAATCAAAATGGAATTAGAGAAAATGTTCAAGTGGCCCATAGAAAGGCAAGTAAAAGAAAAACAGAGAAACGAAAAGAACAAGCAGAAACCAAAAAGACTGACAGACTTAAGCCCTAACAAATCAATAATTACATGAAATGTAAATGGCCTAAATGCACCAAGACAGGTAGGTTAAAAACATGACCCAACTATATGCTGTCTACAAGAAACTCATTTCAAATACAATTCTATCAGTAAGTTGAAAGTAAAGGATGGAAAAACATAAACTGTGCAAACATTAATCAAAGGAAAACCAGAATGGATATATTAACATTAGGTAAAGTCGACTCTAGAACAAAGAAAATTATCAGAGACAGTTGAATATTATACAATGATTAAAGGGTTTAATTCATAAGAAAACATAGCAATCCTAAACTTGTATGCATCAAAACAACAGAATTGTAAAATACGTGAAGTAAAAAATGATAGACCTGAAAAAAGAAATAGGTAAATCCATGATTATAACTGGACATGTCAACATTCCTCTCTCAGTAATTGACAGAACAACTAGACAGAAAATCAACAAGGATATAGAAAAACTCAACAACATCATGAACCAACAACGTTAATCAACATTTATAGAACATTCTACTCAGCAAAGTAGAATACATATTCTTCTCAAGTGGCCACAGAACATAAAACAAGATAGACTATATCCTGAGCTGTAAAACAAACCTCAACAAATTTAAAAGAACTGAAATTATACCGAGTATGTTCTCCAACCACAGTGGACTCAAATTACAAAACAATGACAGAAAAATAACAGGGGAAATCTCCAAACACTTCGAAAGTAAACAACACACTTTTAAATAATCCATGAGTCATGGAGGAAGTCTCAAGGGAAATTTTTCAAATACACTTAATTGAATAAAAATTAAAATACAACTATCAGAATCTGTGGGACACAGCTAAAGCAGTGCTGACAGGGAAATTAATAGCACCAAATGCCTACATTAGAAAAGAGGAAAGATCTCAAATCAATGATCTAAGTTCCCACCTCAAGAACCTTGAAAAAGAAGAGTAAAATAAATCCAAAGCAAGCAGAAGGAAATAATAAAGATAAGCAGAAATCAGTAAAATTAAACACAGAAAAACAACAGATAAAATCAATGAAACAAAGAGCTTCAGTAAAACTGACTAATCTCTAGCAGGACTGAAAAGAAAAAAAGAGAAGACACAAATTAACCATATCCAGAATTAAACAGGAGGGATCACTAAAGATGTACAGTCTTTAAAAAGATAATAAGGGAACATTAAGAACAACTCTGCACAATAAATCTGACAACTCAGAGGAAATGCACCACTTCTTTGAAAAGCACAAGCTACACAACTCACCCAATAGGAAATAATCACTTGAGTAGTCCTATAACTATTAAGGAAACTGAATCTGTAATTTTAAACCAAACAAAAAAAGAAGAACAAAGAAAAGAAATCACTACACAAAAACCTGCACATGAACATTTTTAGGAGCTTTATTCATAATTGCCAAAATGTGGAAGCAACCAAGATTTCCTTCAACAGGTGAACAGATAAACTACAGTACATCCACACAATGGAATATTATTTGGTAATAAAAAGAAATGCACAATTATATGGAGGAACCTTAAATTTTATTGCTAAGTGAAAGAAGCCAATTTGAAAAGGCTGCACACTGTATGATTCTAATTATATGACATTCTGGAAAAGGCAAAACTATAGAGACAATAAAAAGATCAGTGGTTACCAGTCTACCCAATTTCAGGACTTACTCTGTAGCCACAATAATTAAGTCTTCAAGGCTCTGTGATATTGGCAGAGGGACAGACACATAGATCAATGGAACATAATAGAGAACCGAGAAATAGACCCATACAAATATGCTCAACTAGTTTTTGACAAAGGTGTAAAAGTGATTTAATGGAAAAAGTTAGCCTTTCCAACAAATAATGCTACAACAATTGGAAAAAAAAATGAACCGCAACTTAAGTCTCTCACTTTGTACCAAAAAAAAAAAAAAAAAAAATCAAGATTGATCACCGTCTTAACTGTAAAACATAAAATTATAAACTATTTAGAAAAAATAGAAAAATTTGGGGATCTAGGGCTAGGCAAAGAGTCCCTAGACTTGGCACCAAAATCATGATCCATAAAAGGAAAAATTGATAAATTGGACTTCATCAAAATAGCTCTGCAAAAGATGCTATTAGGAGAATGAAAAGACAAGCTACAGAGTGGGAGAAAGTATTTCCAAACCACATATCCAATAAAGGACTAGTATCTACAATATATAAAGAACTCTCAAAGCTCAACAGTAAAAAAGCAAGTGATATAATTAGAAAATGGGCAAAAGAACAAAAAAAAGACATTACACCAACAAGGATATATAGAGGCAAACAAACACATCATTAGCCATTACAGAAAAATTCAAATCAAAACCACAATGAGCTATCATTACACAGCTATCAGATGGCTAAATTTTTAAAAACAGTGACAATACCAAAGGCTGGCCAAGATCTAGAGACAGTGAAATGTATGTTGCTGGTGAGAATGTAAAATGGTACAGCCACTCTGGACAACACTATGACATTAAAAAAAAAAAAAGACTAAACGACTAATGAATATACCAAAAAAGCAGCAGACTCACAGATATATAGAGAACAACCTAGCAGTTACCAGAGGGATAGGGAAATGGGGAGGGGCAATATAGGTAGGGGATTAAGAGGTACCAACTATTATGTATAAAATAAGCTACAAGGATATATCCTACAACACAGGGAATACAGCCAATATTTTATAATAACTATAAATGGAATATAACATTTAAAAATTGTGAGTCACTATACTGTATACTATACTATACTATACTATACTATACTATATATATATACTATACTATATATATAACTTATATATACATCAACTTATATGTACATCAACTACTCTTCAGTTTTTTTAATTAAAAAAAAAAATACTAAACACACAAGAACCATAGAACCCTGGGCATTTATCCCAGAGAAATGAAGACTCATGTTCACATAAAACCCTGTACACAAGTGATTCTATATCACAAATGTATATTCATAGTAGTCAAACCTGGAAACAACCTAAATATTCTCCAGGATATCTAGGTGAATGGTGAAACACACATTGATACGATACTGTTTTTTATTCACTGATAAAAAGGAACAAACTGTTGAAACAGGCAGGAACTTGGAAAAATCTCCAGAGAATTGTGCTGGGTGAGAAAAGCCAACACCAAAAGGGTCATATAATATTTTATGTAACGCTCTTAAAATGACAAAATTATAGAAACAGAAAACAGATTAGTGGCTGCCAGGGGTTCAGTAGAGGATGGGGATAGGAGGGAAGTGGGTGTGACTTTAAAAGGGCGACATGAGGAATCACTGTGGTGTGGAAATGTTCTGCGTCTTGACTTTATCGATGTAAAAATTGGGGCTGTGGTTTGCACTACAGTTTTGCAGAAGTTGCCGTTGAGGGAAAACCAGGCAAAGGGTACCCAGGATCTGTCTGTATTAATTCTTGCAACTGTGTGTGACTCTGTAATTATCTCGAAATTAAAATTTCAATTTTAGGGCTTCCCTGGTGGCTCAGTGGTTAAGAATACGTCTGCCAATGCAAGGGACACGGGTTCGAGCACTGGCCCGGGAAGATCCCACATGCCGTGGAGCAACTAAGCCCGTGCGCCACAACTGCTGAGCCTGCGCTCTGGAGCCCGCGAGCCACAACTACTGAAGCCCACGCACCTAGAGCCCGTGCTCTGCAACAAGAGAAGCCACCGCAGTGAGAAGCCCGCGCACCGCAACAAAGAGTAGCCCCCGCTCGCCGCAACTAGAGAACGTCTGCGTGCAGCAACGAAGACCCAACGCAGTCAAAAATAAATAAATTTTTTTTTTTTTTTAATTTCAGTTTTAAGGGAAAAAAGTAAAAGTCATTTTATTTTTGGAGGAGAAAGCTGTGGGTCACTCAAATGTCAAAACGGCACCCCATCCACTCACCTTCACCCCTAACTAAAGCCTTGAGACGGATTCCATGTTCCACAAAGTGTACTTTACTGATGCTGAAAACATTATTTGTTAACCATATCTACATACAGAGAAAAATTATAATTCAACTAAGACAATCTGAAAGAATGATTTTTTACATCCCAAAGTCTGAAAGGCAATAGATAGATGAATTATATTACCTAGTGAGCTCCAGTTTAACCTCTTATATCCAGACCTAAACACTCTTACTAATTCCTGGGAATGGTCGTCAAGGATAAGAGCCTCTGCTTCACTTAACGTTCCAATGAGCATGTGATAATGATCCAACATACGTTGTATCCCATCCGTGTACCTGCACATTACAGGAAAGTCACTGCTGTCAGAAAAATACAATGGAGCTCATAAAAGATTAATAACCTTACAGATAGGATACAAAAGAGCATTAACCAGACTAAGAATTTTAACCTTCTTTTTGGAAAATATTGGTTACTTTTTATTTTAAAATGTTACTTACAGGGAACTCTACTCAATACTCTGTAATGACCTACATGGGAAAAGAATCTAAAGGAGAGTGCATATATGTATGTGTGGAGCTGATTCACTTTGCTGTACACCTGAAACTAACACAACATTGTAAATCAACTGTACCCCAGTAGAAATTAATTTAAAAAATGAAAAAGTGAAAATGTTATTTAGGTTAACATGAAATAGGTTTATCGTTGTTATTTTTAGGTGAATGAATAAACACATATTTTAAACATTTCTCAGTTTTTATGTCTAATGTGGCAAATATTGGCAGTTAGAAAATCCACAAAAATGAAAGCTTTGGCATGGGTAGGGGGCGTGTTTTCAATAATTTTGAAGAGCGCAAAGGGGTCCCAAGACAAAAAATGTTTACTGTTGGGGCTTCCCTGGTGGTGCAGTGGTTGACAATCTGCCTGCCAATGCAGGGGACACAGGTTCGAGTCCTGGTCTGGGAAGATCCCACACGCCGCGGAGCAACTAGGCCCGTGAGCCACAACTACTGAGCCTGCGCGTCTGGAGCCCGTGCTCCGCAACGAGAGGCCGCGATAGTGAGAGGCCCGCGCACCGCGATGAAGTGGCCCCCGCTCGCCACAACTAGAGAAAGTCCTCGCGCAGAAACGAAGACCCAAAACACACACACACACACACACACACACACACACACACACAAATAAGTAAATAAATAATTTTTAAAAAAATGTTTACTGATTTAAGAGAAGAATCTTTTTACCTAAGAAATTTGTCTTCCTGGAGGGCAACATTCCTTGCTAATTCGGGGATAGGGAACCCCAGCTGTTCCAAGTACTTTGCTTCGTTAATAATCTCCCTGAGAGCAGGTGAAAAGTTGACTGCAAAACCAGGCCCCCTGTCAGAGTGCTGGGTGTCATCACCAGCAGCAGAAGTCTGTGGGAGAGACGGTGTTTTCACAAAACATCGTGGGAAGGGCAGTCCAAGAAGCGATTAGATCACTGCAACCCAAGTTAAACGTGAATTTGAAAAAGATCAGTGGAGGGTCCTTGCTGCCCTGACAGACTGGGGAGCTGGCGGGAACTGGCTAGAATTCATATTTTGTTTGGTGAACAGAGTTTTTAAAGAATTCGATTTAGTCGCCCATGCACGGTCGAAAATTGGGCAACGGAATGCAAAAATCCAGAAATCTGGTTTCCCTTGAAAAATTGGAAAAAGCTGATGATAAATGGCAAAGAACTGACTGAAGCTGGGTAGCAGCTGCCACTTCTGAATAGGACACAAGCTGTCCGGTTCCTGACAGGCCCTACCTGGCCTCTTCACTCCTTTTAGTACCCAAGACCGAAAACCGCCAGGCCCAGGTCTTCCCTTGAACCTCCCAGCTAGTGTTTATTTACTGAGCAATTGCTATGTGCCGGACCCTGTGCTAAAGATGCCGATGAATCACGGGAAGTGACATTTTTCTGTAGGTTAAAAATGATCAACTGTCAGCTGTTTCATATACGGTTCAACTAATACTTTGCGTGTTTCTGGTCGTCTAATCCAACTCATTTTACAAACTGGGTCACTGGAGCTCAGAGCTAAGTCACTTGCCTCAAGAGTCAGGAGGGCTGCCTGACCCCTGCATGCTCCCTGACGGTGACATTATGCTTCCTGCATCTATTCCCTTGCTGCCTCTCTTCTTCTCCCAGGTCAACCTCTGCCCTTCTGCGCCTTTGATTCTGGAAATACCTCTCAGCTTCCTGAGAGTCAACACATCAAGCCTCAAGGAAATAGCAGTCACCGTCACCTTCGGTGGCCGCCCCGGAATCTAGGACGCGGATCTGGAAGGACACACCTTAGTGAGCAGACTCTTCTTCATGAGAGCTGGCAGGACCTGTTGTGTTGTCTCTTTCCACTGCTCATACATGTCATCTTCGTAGTCTTTCATTGTCCTACCCACTTCCAGGTATTTTTGCTTTGCCTACCAAAGAAGTCAGGCAACGGTCATTTTGTCATTGAAAATAACATTTTTTTCGTTTCTCTTTAAAAAAAAAAAAAATTATCAGTTAACACATTTTGCAAAAGGAAGCAGGCAGGTTTGCACAAACGTTGGAGGGTTTGTCTGCCGTGGCAGGGCTTGAAATCTAGGCTGATTAACTGGGCTCACAAACGTCAGCTCGTGGGTTTGGTGCAGCCCAGGAGCTAAGAATGAAGGAACTCAAAAAGAACAACAGTGCTTCACGACACATAACAAGCATACGAAATGCAAATTTCCGCGTCCATAGTGACGTTCTGTTGGAACACAGTCACACCTGTTCATTTACGTGTTATCGACGGTCGCTTTCTTGCTACAAAGGCAGAGTTGAGTAGTTGCAACACGGGCCATCCGACCCTCAAATGCTGAAAATACTTACTCTCTGGACCGTTAAAGAAAAAGTTTCCCACCCCCTGTGGTATAACAGACAAAAATGCATGGGTGGGGCAGGGAGAGTATTATCAGAAAGTTGCTGGTCACCCTCTGGAGAGGCTGAAGATCAAGGCCGGGGGGCGGGGGGGGGAGTCATGTGACTGCCGCCCAGAAGATGCCACAGGTAAGTATGGAGATGTGGTCCCCGGGGACCGCAGAAAAGACCTTCTAAATTGCAGACATGGATTTGAAATTGAGCTGCTTCTCACGCAGGCAACTCTGCGTAGCCCAGTCCACGCCGGCAGCCGCCTGGACTGAAGGAGCAGTGCCCAGGGAGGCTGCCCTAGAATTGAACAGTGAAATACAAAAGGGGACATTTCCAGCAGAAGCAACATACTTCTCTTCCTCCATCACTGTCCAAGATCTCCTCTACTTCTTGAAATCTGAGGATGGTGTGCTTAATCCGGAGGAACAGGGACCGTTCCCAGTAGATCGCACCTGCTACGGGCGGGTGGTTCTTATACAGCGGTGGGTTGTCAAGGTTCTGAACAAAGATTTTGTTAATGATGTCAATCTGCAAAGCAATGAAACGTATTCCGTTAAGTGATCAGCATCAGTCTGTGAGCCAAGAAAAATTTAACTTGAGATTTGTATCTTTAAAGAAATGAACACGGAACGTCAAGAAACAGGCTAAGGTACAGAATAGGGTTTTTACTACTGATTATTTACTACGTTTTCCCATACTCTGTAGGAATTTTTTTGTTTGGTTTAAAACATGCAATGAGCTAAACTGCCTTATACTTACAGCCTGTGTACGATCATTTGACCAACCTATTGGAAATTCTGAAATCTGTTCTAGACATGATTGGTGGCCAGGCCTGCATTGTGTTTGTGTGTGTGTGTGTGTGTGTGTGCACGTGCCGCTGAGGTTTTATAATTAACTATCATGTAATATTTTTTAAACTGTGGTACAATACGCGTGACATAAAATTGACCATCCCAACCATTTTTCAGTGTCCATTTCAGAGGAATTAACTACATTCCTGCTGTTGTGCGTCCAGCGCCGTCATCCGTCTCCACGACTTCTTTCATCTTGTAAAACCGAAATTCTGGGTACACATTAAACGCAGTAACTCCCCATTTCTCCCTCCCTCAGCCCCTAGGAACAACCTTTCTACTTTCTGTCTCTATGACTTTGCTCTAAGTACCTCATATAAGTAGAATCATAGAGTATTTATCTTTTTATGACTGGCTTATTTCAATTAACACAAAGCCCTCAAGGTTCATCCATGTTGTAGTATATGGCAGAATTTCCTTCCTTTTTAAAGCTGGATAATATTCCATTGTAGGGAGAGACCACATTTTGTTTATCCACTCGTCTATCAATGGACCCTTGGGTGACTTCCAGCTTTTTGCCGTCGTGAATAGTGCTGCTACGAACATGGATGTTATGAACATCGGTGTTCAAATATCTCTTCGAGACTCTGCTTTCAATTATTTTGGGTATATACACAAAATGGGATTGCTGGATCATAAGGTCTGGGCTTGCAATTTAAAATAAGTATTTCACACTCTTATGTGAGTAATTAGGTGTCAGAGGCCAAACAACACCTGCCCCATTAATGGTCCTGATCCATTCCTGGCAAAGAGGAATTAGGTAGCAGATGGAGTTAAGGTTGCCAGTCAGCTGATCTTAAAATAAGGAGATTATCCTGGATTATCTGGGTGGGTCCATCGTATAACAAGCATCCTTACAACAGGAATGTGTATGTGAACACACCCTCGGCCTACACACATGGGTAGCTATGGCTACTACACTGTTGTTACTGTGATTATTACTATGACTGTATCTCACTCAGGGTCCGTCACAACGTGAGGCATACAATATCGTACTTCATAAATTCTTACTAAATTTCCCCACTAAATAAACAGACCCACTTCGTTTTGGTTATACGGCATGCTTATTGGGGAAAGTTACAGTTTCTCTGAATTTAGATGAGAAAGACAACGGTGTGATACAATTGTTTACATTTTGCCAAGCGTATTTTTACTGCTACAGCAAGTCATCGATTTTTCAGTTACCTCTTTACAGTACTGTGCAAGAATATCATTAAATTTCATCATCATTTGTCGATTAATGGCCTCCCGTGAACGAATATGCTTAAATTTTAAAAGCATGTCGAATGCTGCTTCAGCTGATCGAAGTGTCTTGAAAGATTCGTCAATAAAATTTTTTGCTTCTTTCTCAATAACCTGCCAAAAAAAAAAAAAAGCCCAGAAAAAACCCTTATGACCCTGTAATTACCCCACAAAAATAACAAATGGCAAGAAAGGAGCAAAAAACCAAATCAGTGCCTTGAGAAGGATTTCCACTGTGCTTTGGTGGAAGCTGAGATCCAGTTAAAAATAGCAGACTGGGGACTTCCCTGGGGGTCCAGTGGGTGAGACTCTGCCCTCCCAATGCAGGGGGCCCGGGTTCAATCCCCGGTCGGGGAACTGGATCCCACATGCATGCCACAACTAAGGGTTCATATGCCATAACTAAGAAGCATGCATGCTGCAACTAAGAAGTCCGCATGCCGCAGTGAAGATCCCCCATGCCACAACTAAGACCCAGTATAACCTAAATAAATAAATATTAAAAGAAAAAAATGTTAGTCTAGCTGCATTGGTTTTCTGCTCTCCTCCACTAGTTCAAAATGATAGAAAAGGAAATCTTTAAAGTATTAACTCATATAGACAAAAAAAAAAGGGAGAGGAGATAGTTCAGGAATTTTTGGAAGGAGAGTAACTAACTTTACAGAAGGTAGAGAAGTACTACCTAACACTGGCAATGGGTGAGGGAGGCGGGGGGCACCTGTTTGTCCCATGGAAACCTCTGGGAGGCTGAGCATTCGAGGGTACCAGGCACCAGGAAGGGGAGGGGCAAACAGAGGATCCCTTCTCCACCCCACACAGCCAGGCCACTCAGTACACATACTCTGTATCTCCATCCCCAGCCCACCCTATGCAGAGTGGAAGGTTAATTCTAGAAAAATTAAATCAGAGTGACATCAGATTTCTAATAACACTGGAAACTAGAAACCAATAAAGAACATCTTCAAATTTCTGAAGAAAAGTTATTTTCTACCTTGAACTCTATACCTACTATTTCAGAATTCACACATGCAAGACTGAAAAAAAATCCATGTCCCATGAAACCTTTCTCAGGAAGCTACTAAAAAATGTGCTCCAGCAAAACAAAGGAGCAAACAAGGAAAGGGGAAGCTGTGAACTCTAGAAAGTAGGATCCAACACAGATGAGAGAAGATAGGAAGTCCTAGGGCAACTGCTTCACCACAAGTCTGAGGAGCAAACAATCCAGACTGGAGCAGAAAGACAGCAAGCTCTGGAAGAAAGGTCTCTGGAAAAATAATAGCACTGATATGCCTCAGCAGATGGAACCCACTATTGATAGGTGTGTGAAAAGATGTTAGGGCAGTTGGAAAAATTAACAGTGTATATGTAACTAACCAAGCAAATGCAAATAAAAGCAATGACTAACTCCAGGAAAAATGAAGGGTTGGACAAGAAAGGTCGTATGATGGGACTTCCCTAGTGGCGCAGTGGTTAAGAATCCACCTGCCAATGCAGGGGACATGGGTTCGATCCCTGGTCCTGGAAGATCCCACATGCTGAGGAGCAACTAAGCCCGTGCGCCACAACTACTGAAGCCCATGCACTTGAGCCTGTGCTCCGCAACAAGAGAAGCCACTGCAGTGAGAAGTCTGCACACCCCAACGAAGAGGAGTTCCCACTCACTGCAACTAGGGAAAGCCCGCGCATAGCAAAAAAGACCCAACACAACTAAAAATAAAATAAATTAATTAATTAATTAAAAATAAAAATAAATAAATACACATTAAAAAAGAAAAGAAAGGTTTGTATGGTTATGATGGGCTTCTTGGCTCAGCAGTGAAATTATCTGCATAGACATAATGAGTAAATGCTGACCATTAATGTAACCAAAAGTTATTTAAAACTGTGTTAGGGCTTCCCTGATGGTTCAATGGTTAGGAATCTGCCTGCCAATGCGGGGGACACAGGTTCGAGCCCTGGTTCGGGGAGGTCCCACATGCCACGGAGCAACTAAGCCCGTGCGCCACAACTACTGATCCTGAGCTCTAGAGTCCATGAGCCACAACTACTGAGCCCACAAGCCACAACTACTGAAGCCCCCGCGCCTAGAGCCCGTGCTCCACAAGAGAAGCCACCTCAATGAGAAGCCCACGCATTGCAACGAAGAGTAACCCCCGCTCGCCGCAAAGAGAGAAAGCCCGCGCGCAGCAACGAAGACTCAAAAATAAAATAAAATTAAATAAATAAAATTAAAATAAATTTAAAAATAAAAATAAATAAATAAAAATTTTAAAAATAAAAAAGCTGCCTGTCAGGGCTGACCGTGCTGTTTCTGCACGTAGCCCCCTCCTCCGTCTATAAAAGCTCTTGTCCACCGACCCTCAGTCAGCGGGAGTCGGCCTTTGGACAGGAGTCCGCCCCCACCCCTGGTTGCCAGCAGCCAAAATAAAGCAAACTTCCCTTTCCACCAACCTTGCCTCTTTATTGGCTTCTGAGCAGTGAGCAGGGGATCCCACTTTCAGTTACAATATGAAAGATGCTCTGGGGTTATCAAAACACTTACTTAAAACATAAAATGGGGATGTTACTGAAGGCGCTCCGCACACGAGGCTGAAAAGGTGAGCGTGGGTGGCCATCCCGTCCGTGCCGTATGCAGTGAGGTCGTTTTCTCTCTGACTGGCCCTGACTCGCCCACACCTAGGGCCACAAGCTCTTATACCACCTCCCCACCTCCTCTCCTTCCCTAGCTCAGATCCACCTACGCTGCAGCCAGAAAAACCCTCTTCGGTATAAGTCTGATGACATCACTGCCTTGGTGAACAACCTTCAATGGCTCCCTACTGCTTACTAAGTTAAGTCCCATTCTTCACCCCGGCCGCTCTACATCCTCTCCAGTTATACACCCAACCCACCCTGGTAGCCACTCTAGGGGGTCTAGCTCGCTTCAAACTTATTCCACCTGGGGAGTAGGGGTGGGGACAGAGGACACTGAGAAATGTTCGTTTTTACCTTATGTTCTTCTGCATCGTTCCCATTTTTCACCAAAAAGCAGGTACCCCTTTTTATGATTTAAAAAAAAAACACCAAAAATCCTAAACATAACTAAATAACCCAACAGATTTAACATGGAGAAAACATGGTATCCACTTCCAAAATCAAATCGAAGGATGTGTTACTCACCAGGACTTCGATCTTGAAGTCGTCCATCACGTATTTCCAGTACTGGGAGCACTTGATGCTGAAGGGGTCAAAGGTCAGGCTTTCCATGGGGGCGACCAGGCTGTCCACCCTGGACAGCACATCGTCAATGCGCTTGGGATCCCCAGTCACTGCTTTTAGCTCTGAACCAAATATGTTGTAGAATTCCTCCACGACCTGTCCGATCAAAGAAAACATGAGGGGGTCACCACTTGGTTTTCTCAAGCTTTTGCTCTAATGACCAGCGGGTTGCATATCTAGGTTTACCTGAGGGGAAGAATCTGGTCACACAGGTAGCCTCCTCCCTTTGGAGTACCAAAGCCCAATCCCTTGGGTACTATGCCCATTGCACAAAGGACCAGTTCCAGATGCCCTGACACAGCTTACAAGGTCTGCATGCTCAGGCCCCTACGTACTGCGTCCATGTCCTCCCACACTGCTCTCCCCCTGCCGCCTCGCAGCCACCCCGGGCCTCTTTCAGTCCCACGTTCCTTTCTGTCTCAGGGCCTTTGCACCTGCAGTGTGAAATGCCAGGTACCTACTACTCATTGTTAAATATGCCTTCATCAATTCCGACCCTTTAGGACAGGACAGGCCCCTGTGCACACTTCCACAGCCCCCTCTACTCTGCTTTCCTAGCACTCACCTCAGCTGTAGCCATGCATCTGTGCGATTAATGTCTACCATGTTTCTCTTCTACTGGACTGTAAGCTCCATGAGCCATAGACTACGTACAGACGGGGCTGGCTTCATAGGTGTGGGACCTGGGCAGGCGCACAGGGCCCCAGGCTCCAGAGGGTGCCGTGCTGGGTTTAAGGCTCTGCTATTACCATCTTGAAATTCTCAATCATTTTATCTCTGAACTTGTGTTTTGTAAATGAAGCCTCAGGAGACAATCAGGCACACGGGTGAGCAGAGGCGATAAGCGAAATCTGTGTGTGTGCTGTTCACAACACCCCACTGACACGCAGCGTGTGGGGTCCCATGAGCAGAGAATCCCGGTGGAGCCACGCTGCACGAGAGTTCAGGGAGACTCAGAGCCAGTACCGGTCAGCGTGTGGCAGCTACGGTGAGTAAAGGGGGACACCAACAGCTCAGAGAGGCCACCTTCTCCTTTCAAAACAGAGCTCGCTTCCAACGCAGAGAAAGAAAGGCTAAGAAACACCTGACCAAGGAACCCTACCTACCATATTGCTTCTCACCCCTGTACTTCACCGCATCGGCCAACTAATCACGCTGAAAATGACGACACAGAAGGAATGATGGAGATAGGAAAACCCACAACTCCTTTTCCTCTCAGCCTTCCTTCCCCATCAGTGAGCTGAAGCAGAGAACGCTGGTGGAACTGCACACGTCAAGAAGTGAAATGAAACCAGCCGAGTTAGTCATGTGAAGCGTTTACATCTGCACTTAAGAGCTGAGAAACAGGGACATCCCTGGTGGCGCAGTGGTTAAGAATCCGCCTGCCAATGGGTTCCAGCCCTGGAACCGGGAAGATCCCACATGCCGCAGAGCAACTAAGCCCGTGCGCCACAACTACTGAGCCTGCGCTCTAGAGCCCTCCAGCCACAGCTACTGGAGCCCACATGCCTGGAGCCCGTGCTCCGCAACAAGAGAAGCCACTGCAATGAGAAGCCTGCGCACCGCAACGAAGAGTAGCCCCTGCTCGCCGCAACTAGAGAAAGCCCATGCGCAGCAACGGAGACCCAACGCAGCCGAACAGAAATAAATAAATAAATTTATTTTAAAAAAAGAAAGAGCTGCAAAATACAATCTGTATCACTTCAGTGATTCCACACACCAGACAAATGCCCTTCTCGGGCTTCCCTGGTGGCGCAGTGGTTGAGAGTCTGCCTGCCAATGCCGGGGACGCGGGTTCGTGCCCCGGTCTGGGAAGATCCCACATGCCGCGGAGCGTAAAGAACCATAAAATTCATGCAAATAATTTAAATGTTTAATTTTCTTTTCCTTTCTTTTCTTTACTTTGCTACAGTCGTAACAAACCAACAAACAAGGCCATGCCAAGGCAAGACACGTCAGAAGGAAAAGGTTTTATATTTTAAGACTTGTAACAGTGCTTTTTTTCCTACTTATTGAATAAGGAGTCCACATTTCTGTTTGCACTGGGCACTGCAGTCACACAGCCGGCCCTGGTCTTTGCTCATCAGCACTTCTCTAGCAGCAAGGACAAGTGCCTGGCATGTTGTGAGTGCTTGATAAATATTTAGAGAATAAATGAATGGATGGACCTTCATGAGACAAGGGCTGGCTAATTCAACCCATCAGCCACTAAGCCTTGCGTACAGTCATTCAAAAGACAGTGGGGTCAGATAAACAGGAAGCACTGGCAGATAGATGGTTAGTCATTGTGGCAATGGCAGGAATGACGTGGCTTCAGGGGAGGGAAGGTCTCAGACCGCCTTTGAGGAATTCCAACATTTAATGGAAAGACAAAGGGGGAAGATTTTGCAAAAGACACTGAGAAGGCGTGGCCAGAGTCAAAAGAAAACCAAGACATGGAAGCAACCTAAACGTCCATCAACAGAGGAATGGATAAAGAAGATGTGGTACATATATATATACAATGGAATACTACTCAGCCCTAAAAAAGAATGAAGTTTTGCCATTTGCAGCCACATGGATGGGCTTGGAGGGTATTCTGCTAAATGAAATCAGGCAGGGAAAGACAAATACTACATGATAATCATTTACATGTGGACCCTAAAAAATACAACAAACTGGTGACTATATAACAAAAAAGAAACAGACTCACAGAGAGCAAACTAGCTATTACTAGAGGTGGGAAGGGGCAATACAGAGGCGGGGAGCAAGAGGTACCAACCGTTAGGTTTAAAATAAGCTACAAGGAAATACTGTACAACATGGGGAATATAGCCAATGTCTCATAATTACACATGGAGGATAACCTTTAAAAACTGTGAATCACTATACTGTACACCTGTAATTTATACAACGTTGTACATCAACTATATTTCAATTTTATTTTTAGTTAAAAGATAAAGAAAACCAAGGGACTTCCCTGGCAGTCCAGTGGTTAGGACTCAGCACTTGCACTGCTGTGGGCCCAGGGTTCAATCCCTTGTCGGGGAACTAAGATCCCACAAGCCTCGCAGTGCAGCCAAAAAAGAAAAGCAAAGGAAGGGAAAGGAAAGGAAACCAAAAGCAGGGGGAGAAGGAGGGCTGTCACAAAACTCAGGGGAGAGCTGCAAAGGTCAGGTGTGCTCTGGGACATTCCGGTAC
Source organism: Kogia breviceps (assembly GCF_026419965.1). Classification (NCBI taxonomy): domain Eukaryota; kingdom Metazoa; phylum Chordata; class Mammalia; order Artiodactyla; family Physeteridae; genus Kogia; species Kogia breviceps. Next base: position 83,948,817 of record NC_081324.1, on the reverse strand, counting down.
ATTCTGTCTGCTCTGCAGGCTTTTCTCCTGGCCACACCCTCTCTGCCTCCCACCTGACACGGAGAGGCCCACTGTCAAAAAGCCAAGCTGCCTTCCATCGGGCAAATCCCAGCTCTAGCCACCTTTGCAGGCGTTGAAGAGAACGCCCCCACGCCCCCACGCCCCCCACCCCCACCTGCAGGACGTCGTAGAGATCCTGGCAGATGGTGGCCATGTAATCCGTCCTCTCGAACAGCCGTTTCCGATCAAACTCCCACCGAGTTTCTCTCCCTGAAGCCTCGATCTTGGCCCGGGTGTCGAAATAGGCCTTCTTCCACATGTTGAGGGTGTTTCTGGCCTCCAAGGTTTTGTGTTGCGCACTCGCTCGGTTTTCTCTGGGAAGCAAAGAGATCCTGTGATGGGCAGGAGGTTCTTAGCCGTAGGGGACCTGAGCCGCGCTCCCCGGGGGAAGCAGGCTTCTAAGGGAACAATTCTCAGCAAGGAGCAGAACCCCTCTGACGTCATGGTCTCACTGCAGAAACCTTCCCGGGTGAGCTGCTGTCCTGATGAAACTGGCAGGGATGTGATTGGTGGGGTTGCGGGCAGGATTCCAAGCCGCGGCCCAGGCTGACCTTTGATGCAGCTGCCCCAGCCTGCAGTGTACAAAGCCTGGTAAGCTTTCTGCTTGAGCCGGAAGGGGAGCAGGTGGCCTTGGGTCCTAAGCCGGAAGCAACAGCAGAGTAAAATGATAATGCTGAGATTTTGGTACCTATTTCACTTATACAGATTGTTTTTTAAGAAAGTTTAAAAAAAAAGGCGGGGGGGACTTCCCTGGCGGTCCAGTGGTTAGGACTCTATGCTTCCACTGTAGGGGGCACGGGTTCATTCGCTGGTTGAGGAACTAAGATCCTGCATGTCGAGCAGCCCGGCCAGAAAAAAAAAAAGAAAGTAAAAAAATGATCTGTGTCTCCTTCCACATTTGGTCCTCAGAGGCTGTTCCACCTGAGGGGGCCTGGGGTCCAGGAGTGAGCTTCCCTTGGACGATCCGCCTCGGTCTCTCCAAGGATAACCAAGGAAGACGGTCCTGAGTAATCCACACCGTGGAGTATCATTTGGCCACAAAAAGGAATGAAACACCGATGCAAACTACACCACGAATGAACCTTGAAAACATGATGCTGAGGGGGAGGAGCCAGTCATAAAAGACCACATGTTGTGTGATTCCACGTGCACGAATGGTCAGAAGGGGCGAATCCACAGAGACAGAGAGTAGGTCAGTGGTTGCCCAGGGCTGGGGGGTTGCGGAGGGTGGGAGTGAAGCTAAAGGGGACAAGATTTCTTTCTGGGAAGAAGAAAATATTCTGAAATCATTGATGGCTATGGATGCACATCTCTGTGAATACACTAAAAGCATCAAATTGTACTTTTTAAACAGGTGACTTGTATGGTGTGTGAATTATGTTTCGATAAAGCTGTTTAAGATCTTAAGAAAAACACGGTGCCTTTACTTCTTACCTGAACAAAGTCCGAAGATTCACCACTTTGCAGACTCTCTCCGCGATTTCCCAGGCAACGCGCTCCATGAGCGGAATCATCCTCTCGTCTTTATTGTAGTGTCGGGAGATGACCCACACCATCCTCAGGGCACTCATCAGGGAGGGGATCGTCTCCAAGACAACGTGAAAGCTAGATCCATGCGTTATGTTCTAACCGGAGAGGCACATGTAAAAGAGAGAGCAAAGCAAGCCACCTTCGCCTTGGGGCCAACAGTGTAAGAAAGCAAGAAGTGCGCAGGCAACTTCCCTCTTCTTTTTTCTTTCTTTTTTTTCTTTTTCTTTTTGTATTTAAAAGGTATTTTAATTAAATGTAACTGTATTTCTGGATTTTAGTACTTTCAGGATAAAACGGGCTTCTGTTTAAGGTCTCTCAACTTAAAAAAATTTTTTTTGCATCCTTTCTCATATTCTTTTCCATTCCGGTTTAATCACAGGATATTGAATATCTTTCCCTGTGCTATACAGTAGGCCCTTGTTGTTCATCCATTCTGTATATACACAGTTTGCATCTGTTAATCCCAAACTCCCACTCTTACCCTCTCCCCCTTGGCAGCCACCAGTCTGTTCTCTTATGTCCCTGATTTTGTTTCTGTTTCATAGATAAGTTCATTTGTGTCACATTTTAGATTCTACATATAAGTGATATCATGTGGCATTTGTCTTTCTCTTTCTGATTTACTTCACTTAGTATGATAATCTCTAGTTGCAACCATGTTGCTGCAAACGGCATTATTTCATTCCTTTTTATGGCTGAGTAGGACTCCACTGTGTATATGTACCACATCTTCTTTAGCCATTCATCTGTCGATGGACACTTTGGTTGTTTCCATGTCTTGGCTCTTGTGAACGGTGCTGCTATGAACACGGGTGCATGTATCTTTTTGAATTATAATTTTGTCTGGATATATGCCCAGGAGTGGGACTGCTGGGTCATATGGTGACTCTATTTTTAGTTTTCTGAGGAACCTCCATACTGTTTTCCACAGTGGCTGCACCAACTTACATTCCCGCCAACAGTGTAGGACTTTTTTCTTAATTTTAAAAAGTCCTCATTATGGGAGAAAATGTTTAACAAACAAAAGAAGTTTGAAATAAGTCTGTAGGCACTGACATGGAAAGATAAGATTTACAATTAAAGTTAATAAAGCAATTTGCAGGTGTGTATGTGAAGTATGGTGTGTATATACATATTATATACATATATAATTATACTATATTTAGTGGCAAGAGTGCCACTGAATGAATCAAAGCTGGCATTCTAGAGGTGACCTAGAGGTGTCAGTGTTCTCCAGGGTATGTGTCCCCCAGTAGGAAGGGAGATGATTTTGACAGCACTCAAAACTTTTAAAAACTATAGGGACGTCCCTGGTGGTGCACTGGTTAGGAATCCGCCTGCCAATGCAGGGGACGTGGGTTCAATCCCTGGTCCAGGAAGATCCCACATGCCTCGGAGCAACTGGGCTTGTGCACCACAACTACTGAGCCTGCGCTCTAGAGCCTGTGAGCCACAACTACTGAGCCTGCATGCCACAACTACTAAAGCCCGCACGCCTAGAGCTCATGCTCTGCAACAACAGAAGCCACCGTAATGAGAGGCCTGTGCACTGCAGCAAAGAGTAGCCCCCGCTCACCGCAACTAGAGAAGACCCAGTGCAGCCCAAAATAAAAGTATTAATTAATTTTTTTAAAAAAAATTTTAAATACCACAAACCATATCAAAAGTCAAATTACAGGGCTTCCCTGGTGGCGCAGTGGTTGAGAATCCGCCTGCCGATGCAGGGGACACGGGTTCGTGCCCCGGTCCGGGAAGATCCCACATGCCGCTGAGCGGCTGGGCCCGTGAGCCATGGCCGCTGAGCCTGGGCGTCCGGAGCCTGTGCTCCGCGACGGGAGAGGCCACAACAGTGAGAGGCCCGCAAAAAAAAAAAAAAAAAAAAGTCAAATTACACAAGAAAAAAATTTTTAAATAAATAAATATATATATATATATATATATATATATATATATATACACTTATTTTACTGCGTATTAGAAACGACTGGTATATCAAACCCATGACTGCACAGGTATGATTGTTTGAGGCTAAATTACACACACACACACATACAAATTTAAAGTCAACTTAAAGAGGGACTTCCCTGGTGGTCCAGTGGGTAAGAGTCCACGCTCCCAATGCAGGGGACCCGGGTTCGATCCCTGGTCAGGGAACTAGAGCCCACATGCATGCCGCTACTAAGAGTTCTCATGCCACAACTAAGACCTGGCACAGCCAAAATAAGTAAATAGATAAAATATATATATTTTAAAAGTTGAGTGATGTACGCTTGACCCTCACTGATCGTGGCAAGCCACTCATTTTGCAGAGACAATAAATAAATCTCAGAGAAGGAAATGATGTTGCCACTAACATCAACTCCATGGCAGATTCCACTTGGACCTCAAGCCCTCAGATTTGATGACTTGTTGCCCCACTTATACAGGACATTATAGATCCTTATCTGTGGACCACTCACACAGCTGTTGGACAGTTGCCTCCCCGATACTACTCCTGACGTGCTAAGTGCTTTGCCGTCATAAGCTCATTTGAACCTTCCAGCAACCACTTGAGGTAGGTTCTCTCAAGACCCCGGTTGTCCAGAGAAAGAAACAGGCTCAGAGAGGTCGAGTATGCAGATGTGGGATATTCGGGACCTGGGCCTACACCTCTGCAGCACTTCACCACACACATATTAACCCCTCAGCAACACCAACAGGACTTTTAGTGGTCTCCTTATTGGGACAAGAGTAACGGCTCCTGGCCTTGGAATATGGTAGTACTGTGCATGATAAATCAGAGGGCAGGGGAATCCCGAACAAGGAAATTACACTGTGCACTGCTGGTGGGAATGTAAAATGGTACAGTCACTGAGGAGAAGAGTTCAACACAGAATCTTCATAGACGGTTAAACACAGAATTATCAGACAGTTAAACATAGAACCACCAGATGTCCCAGCAATTCTACTCTTGGGTATAGGCCCAAACGGACTGAAAGCACAGACTCAAACAAATATCTGTATACCCATACTCATAGCAGCATTATTCACAATAGCCAAAAGGTGGAAATAACCCAAATGTCCATCCACAGAAGAATGGACAAACAAAATGTGTTGTACACATACAATGGCATATGTTACTGAGCCCTAAAAAGCAATGAGATTCTGACACATAACTACAGCATATGGATGAATCCTGAAAACATTATGTTGAGTGAAATAAACCAGACACAGAAGGGCAAAGATGGTATGATTCCACTTCTGTGAAATACCTAGAACAGGCAAATTCAGAGAGACAGAAATTAGAAGAGAGGTTACCAAGGGCTGGAGGAAGTCGGAGCTGCTTAAATGGATGCTGAGTTTATGTTGGGGATGGTGAAAAAGTTCTGCACATAGATAGTGATGAGGGGTACCCAGCGATGGGTATGCATTCAATGCTACTCAACTCTCACAAGTGGCTGAATAATAAATATCACGTTATATATATTTTACTACAATTTTTTAAATGCTGAACAAACAAAAGGAAGTTAAATCCGTGTGAAATCTAGTTTACAGAGCTGACTTTCCAAAGTGCAGTGCCCCCGGCATACTTTGAAATGACGTTCCACTGTGGAAAGAAACCGCACATTGTCTGAGGCCTCCATGTGGAACTTGAACAATTCTGTTAAGACGGGCTGCAGGTCGGCCACAAGCATAGAATCTGTTTCCTTGATCACATCCAAGACTTTTCTGACTACTGGAAGCTTTGTTTGTTCATGGAGTGCACTTAGGGTGGCATTTCTTTCTCGCCAGAATTCAATTTCGGCCAGAGGACCATTACCCTGCGAGATGACAGGAGCACACAAACAGCATCATCGTTAGTGGGGAGTCCACACTTGTGGTTGTTCCTCCAGCATCCATGCCTCTCTTCCCGAACGCTCTAGTTAGGGGCTAATCCATACAAGGACTTCGGGGGTGGGCACTTGACCTAGGATGATCCAATCAGAGTAAATCTCAGGACTCCAGTTGGAATGGTAGACACTCCATCTTTCTCTGGACAAGGTGGCATGTGGATATAGGGTCAGAAACTATCACCAGTTGCCACCATGAAGGAAACCAGCCTGAGGAGGAAGCCCCCTCAGAGAGGAGTCTGGAACCAGGAAATTAACAGAGCAGCACAGCTAGAGTGCCAGAGTCTTGATCAAACCATACCTGAATCCAGAACTGCCTCTAGACTTTTCAGTTATGTGAGCCAACAAAACCTCTTTCTTATTTAAGCCAGCTGAGTTGGGTTTCCTGGTTGGTTTGTGTTTTTTTTTATTTTTAGCCCAAACATCCTGACCCATACACAGTACTATCTTTTTCAATAACAGAGAGTCATCTATTAGCACACTAACCTAGAAAGCCCAAGAATGACATCTTGGGTAGGTTGACTTTGTTATTTTTAAGGAGGTCACAAAACAGTAAGAAGAGAGGCTAGATCACTCAGTTCCCCAGACTCCTGGCTCGTTCTTGGGACGGCAAGCATGGACTGGATCAGGGGTCTTCCGAAGCATCGCACACGTTACCTGAGGCGTCTTTTTTATCTGGCCCTCAAGAGCTACTGATATCTGATTCAACCAGTTTATCACACACTGCTCCAAAATTTCCACGGTTTCTGGGTCAGCTGCCAGGTCAGACACCTCTCCCTCTACACTGATGCTTGGCATTTCTAACTTGATCTCACCTAGTAGAATAAAAATGGTCAGTCAGCCACTAGTCCGGGGAAAATGATTACAGACAATGATGTTCCAGTTAATCAGCTGGCTCTTCTCTTCTCTCCAGACATCATTATATGGCCTGGTACTTCCCTGTCCTAATATTTCTATATCTCATTCTATTTCATTAGAATGTAACTAAAACACTTTAGATAATTAGATCATTGCTCCAGTGTTAAGCTCGATCAAAATGATTTAGCTATTTAAGATGGTCCTGAGTTTACAACCTAAGTGATGTCAATTTAAAAACTGAACAAACAGGGACTTCCCTGGTGGTCCAGTGGGTAAGAATCCATCTTCCGACACAGGTTTGATCCCTGGTCGGGGAACTAAGATCCCACATGCCACGGGGCAACTAAGCCCACATGCCACAACTACTGAGCCTGCGCCCTATACAGCCCGTGCGCCACAACTAGAGAGCCCACATGCCGCATCTACTGAACCCGCATGCTCTGGAGCCTGCGTACCACAACTAGAGAGCCCACACGCCACAACGAAAGATCCCGTGTGCCGCGATGGAGATCCCGCATGTTGCAACTAAGACCCAATGCAGCCAAATTAAATTAAATTAAATATTGAACAAACAACCAGAGCTCAACAGATATTCGAGAAAGCCTCCAGCATGAAACAGACAGTCCAAGAATAAATCAGAAACAATGACTTCAGAGGAAATTGAGAGAATGTAAAGAACAGACAAAAACAATGTTTTAATCCCAACTATTAGTCTCAGAGATTTGAGACAACATGGCATCCAGCAAACAAGAACAGAACGCTATGGAAAAGGTACAATCACAGAATAAGAGGTCTTAAAAATTTAAAAGATGATAGCTGATGTGAAAAGTCTAATCAAAAGTTGTGAAGGTAAAAGTTGAGGAACTCTTCAGGAAAGTAGAATACACGGACAAAGAGATGGAAAATGCAAGTGAAAAGACAGGAAACAGAATCAACAGCACATATCCAACAGGAATATTAACAACGGAAAACAGAGACAAATAGTGGAGGAAATTATCAAGAGAATTTTTCATACTGCAAGGCTAGGTCTTCAGACTGAAAATACAGAATGCTTAGCAAACGGAATCTCATAGAGTACTTAGCAAAATGAATGGAAAAAGAACCGCCAAAGGTCCATCATTCTCCCTGCCCGAAATGCCCTTGCTCCCCAACTCTACCTACCAATGCCTTGCTCATCCTTTCAGATGAGGTCAAATGCTGCCTCCTTCAGGAAGTCCTCTTTGATTCCCCCACCACTTCTCCAATATGATCTCACTCTTCCAAGCCCTAAAGACCCTAATATCTCTCTCAAGCTCCTTATTCTGCCATAGTTCTTTGGGCACCAGATTATAAGATCCTTGAGGACAAGGATTCATCAGTCTTCATTCCTCTTTGTGTTTCTTACAATGTCCAGCTTGGTGTCTTTCATATCACGAGCAGGTAAACAAGAACAATTATAAATTAAAACAATTTTAAAAACCTCCTGAACTCTTAAATTCTTCTTAAAGTAAACACATCCTGCTTAACTAAGGAGGAGAAAAATAAAGCCTTACCTTCAAGTTGCTGCATTGTTCTTTGAATATTACTTGCAAATTTCTGGATGTTCATTAAAAATTCATCCCGTATTAATTGAATGCTGTGATATTTTACTGCTTCCCCGGGCATGCCAGGCAGGTCTATGTCGTACTCAAAGGAGTCCAAGACTTCTCCAGATGTGAATCCCAGGCTCACATCCTTGTGCTGACTGAAGGACAAGGCTGGCAAGAAAACCTGAAAAGCCAAGTTTAAGAATCAAATCATTTGTATCATTTTTTTAGATTCCACATATAAGCGATATCATATGGTATTTGTCTTTCTCTGTCTGACTTACTTCACTCAGTATGACAATTCCTCGGTCCCTCCCTGTTGCCGCAAATGGCATGATTTCGTTCTTTTTTCTGGCTAAGTACAAATGAACTTATTTACAAAACAGAAGTAGAGTCACCGATGTAGAAAACAAACTTATTACCAGGGGAGAAAGCAGAGGGAGGAGGGATAAATTGGGAGACTGGGATTGACACATAAACACTACTCTACATAAAAGAGATAAAGACCTACTGTAGAGCACAGGGAACTCTTCTCAATACTCTGTAATGACCTATATGAGAAAAGAATCTGAAAGAGTGGATACATGCATATGTATAATCGAGTCACTTTGCTGTACAGCAGAAACTAACACAACATTGTAAATCAACTAGACTCTAATAAAAATGTTTTTAAAAAGAAGCAAATCACACATCATGTTCAACAATTCATGCACTTAAGTTGCCTCTGGCTTTGAAAACGCTATAACAGAGAGTAACAATACAGTGACAAAGTGAACTACTCCAGCCCAGAGCACAGATCTAAAGAAAGAGAAATTATATTTGATTGAGAATGTCCCAAGGGTAAAGAGTTTGAACCAAGCCTGAGGTGACTACCCAGAAGATAATACTGTATTTCTTTAGCTGCTGCCAGCCAAAGGGCAGCTGACTTAGAAACTATGGCACAGGGAAGCGAGAACTGTGTGCTAACCCATCAGCTAAGCTCCAAGTCTGTGTGAAGGTTAAAATAAAGAAGATACTGAGCACGCGGTCTTTGGGAAATCGAGTTGACAGAAGCATGAATTTATGAAATCACTTGAATACAATTACATAACTTACCCTCACACAGAAAGTGATGTACAAATGCCCGAAGGTTGGTTGGCTTCTTTGTTTGTTTGGTGGGTTGGTTGATTGGGTTGGGTTTTGATTTTTAGTTTTGCCCGTTTTTCTTAAAATTTGATACGTCTTTTAAGACGCTTTTAATCTACATGTACTTCCAATTTATTGAAGAACCCAGAATGTTTTGAGTCTCCCAGCCTGGATTTTGCTGACTGCATACTCATGGTAGAATTCAACAAGCTCCTCTTGTCTCTTCCTGCAAATTGGCAGCTGGGTCCAGAGACTGGCTCAGAATCCCTTTGCCAAGACTATCGGTGTTTCTTCTATCAGGAGACAAATAATGTTTGGGTTTTCTCTCTTTTGGGGTTGTTTTGTTTGGTTTTGGGGGGTTTTTTGGCCACCCAATGAGGCATGCAGTATCTTAGTTCCCCAATCAGGGATCGAACCTGTGCCTCCTGCAGTGGAAGTGCAGAGTCCTAACCACTGGACCGCCAAGGAAGTCCTCTCTCTTCCTTTTTTTTCTTTTTTTTGATTTTAGCATCCATTGATGTTCAATGCCTAGATCCTTCAACACACTGAGAGCTGCACTACTGAAACAGTCTCATTCTAAACCTTCTTTTCTTAATAGCTGAAATGCTTTTAAAAAGAGACAATTCTCTTATCTACTATTTGATTATCCAGTTCATATAGAGAAGGCAGAATAAACGGTTAGAGCCTTCCCTGTATTTGCCCAACTTTCAAAAATAATAAATTGGCCCCCTATCATCCTGCCCCCTAGTTTCCCTCTCATCTCATTCTCCTCCTTCTATATTCTCGCCCTTGGTTGTTTCATCCAGTCCCTTGGCTTGACACCGTGTCAGAGGCTCCCGTTTTGTAAAGGATCTCTCTGGTTGGCATGTGGAGAATATTGTGTGGGGGCAAAAGCAGAAGCTGGGAAATCTATCAGGAGCCAACTGCAACAGTCCCAGCAAAAGACAACAGTGAGGTCTTCCTGGCCACCCTATCCAAAATGTCAAAAGCCCCACTTTGACCACCTGCCGACATTTCCTAACCCCCTTCCCAGCTTCCTCTTTCTCCTGAACTCCTGTCACTATCTAACACACTGTATATTTTCTCAACTGATCTTGTTTAACGTAAATCTTCCTGACTAGGATGTAAGTAAGGTCTGTGAGGCACAGACCTTGACTATGTTGATTACTGCTACAGAATACAGTAAATGCTCAATAAATATTTCTGGAAGAACCCCTTGAGTTCTCCCCTGAGCTCCCAACTTACACATCCTGCTGCACACCTCAACTTGGATGTCTCGGAGGCATCTCAAGCTTAACACGTGCAAAATAGAGTTCTGGGTTTTTTTCTCCAGATCCCTCCACCGCACCGCGCCCATCTCAGTAATGACCCCCAAATCTCCCTGCTTGTTCAAACCCAAATCCTAGGAATCGTTCTGGATGCTCTTTTCCTAAACCTCCACATCCAAGTCATCAGCAAGTCCTGTTGGCTCCATGCCTAACATATTCTTGAAGCTGTCTGCTTGCCGCTCCCTGCCCTGATTGAACTCCGGAGCCTAAACAACCATCATCCACCACTGGGACGTTTCCATGGCCTGCTATTAAGTCTACTGGTCCCATACGCTCTTGCCTCTGCATATGTGGTCCACACAATGGCCAGAAGAAAAATGCAAACCAGATTTTATTCCCGTGCTTCAAACCTACCTTCCTCTCCAAACTTCCCTCACTCCTCTCCAGCCGCACTGGTCATCCTTCTGTGACTGGAGCAAGCTAAGTCTGCTCCTGCCTCAGGACCTTTGCATGTGCTGTTTTCTCTGCCCAGGATGCTCTTCCTGCAGATCCTCACGTTTGATGCCTTCACCACATTGCCCCCTCAATTCAAGGCCACTTCCTCAGAGGGGTCTTTCCTGACCACCTCAGTCCCACCCTATTACATATCCCTAATAACTTACCATTGGTGAGTAAGGCTGCTTATGGGCTATTTTATTGGTTGTCTATAAAGGAAGCTCCGATGTCACCTCCCCAGCAAGGTCGTCCCTTCCCACCACCCCCTGCACACACACACACACACACACACACACGCACGAACAGGTCATTTCTATCACATTACTAGGGTTTATTTTCCTAATGCCACCTGTCACTACCTGATATTTTCCAGTTTATGTGTTGGTGTTTGGTGTCCCTCCCCCAGTATAACCTCCCATAGCACACGGCTGTCATCTGTCCTGCTCACTGCTCCACTCTGTCCTCAGGGCCCATGACAGCACCTGGAATCTAAGAGCTGCTGACCACCTCTTTGTGGAATCAATGAATTAGATGGCCTTACTCTTAAACGGTACTGAGATTCTTTTTTCCTTCCGTACTTACCTGACATACAATATCCTTCAGGAGACCAAGCACACGTGAATTTATAATTCCATACTCCAGCGTTGTGGGCATAATCTCCACAGCTTCCTTCATGTCTGTCGCCTCAGAGATGGTCTCTAAACAGGAACAGGTTTGGGAAATGAAATGAGGAGGGAAGTGGACACAGCTAACATTTCCAAGTGTATGGGAACCAGCTCCTCCTTCGCCAGTAACTACAAAGGAATGTTCCAGGCACAGGTCAGGATATGCGCTCACTGAGAAACAAATACATGCTGAGGGTCGTGCTGTGGGTCAGAGGTTCACACAAGCAGCACCCAAGAGCCACACACATGAGCTGATGTAGCTGGAGCGTCTACAGCTGAACAAGGATAGAAACACTCTGGATTTTCTAGAAATGCTTCTTGGGCTCCTTGCTTTGCTCTGTCTCCCCACTCCCAGCCATGCCACCCCAATTCATCACCAAAGCACCGTTCAAGTCATGGGCTTCTTGGGGGGGGGGGGTTGTTGTTGTTTTCTTTATTTTTTGGCCACACCGCACAGCCTGCAGGATCTTAGTTCCCCGACCAGGGATCAAACCCAGGCCCCGGCAGTGAGAGAGCCGAGTCCTAACCATTGGACCACCAGGGAATTCCCAAGTCATGGGGGGTTTTTTTGTTTGTTTTGTTTTGGTTTTTTATAAATTTATTTATTTATTTTTGCTGTGTTGGGTCTTCGTTTCTGTGTGAGGGCTCTCTCTAGTTGTGGCGAGCGGGGGCCACTCTTCATAGCGGTACGCGGGCCTCTCGCTATCGCGGCCTCTCCCGCCGCGGAGCACAGGCTCCAGATGTGCAGGCTCAGCAGCCATGGCTCACGGGCCCAGTTGCTCCACTGTGTGGGAGCTTCCCAGACCAGGGCTCGAACCCGTGTCCCCTGCATTGGCAGGCAGATTCTCAACCACTGCGCCACCAGGGAAGCCCAGTCATGGGGTTTTAAATGACTAGTTTGGGAACAGTCTACCTCTCGGATAGGTTTTCTGTGATGTGCACTCCCTCCCTCCCAGTCTCCCCACCACCCCCCTGATCAAAAAATCAGTCAGCACCAATCAGCTCGGTAGACACTTCAAAGGTCCCTGGGACCCTTCTCTCAATCTAACTGGGAAACACAGCAAACATATCAACTGCAATTATTTCACAAGCTTCAGTCTACATGCCTTTCCCTGCGTCTGTGTAGACGCGCACTATTCTTTGCCTAATAGGTTTCTTGCTATCAGATGCTTCTTTACTGAAATAAATTTACTTAAAGGGAAACTATGTAAAAGCTAAGTATGAAAAAAGAAAGAAAGCTTGACATCAGTGAAAGATAACTGTAAAAAAAAATATGATGGAGTAAACAGTAATAAAGTTGGGGTAAATGCCGTTCCCGCCCTGCGCAAAGCTGATTATCGTTGTTACAGTAAGTCCCCTACATACGAACCTTCAGGTGGAGAACTTTCAAAGGTGCGAACGTGCATCTGGTTCCAGCAAGGAAGCAGCACCTGTGCCACCCACGTCAGGCGTGAGTGCAATTGCAGCTCGCCCTGCGTCTCCCATTTCTGACGATCCTGCAGCTCTACCATCTCCCCCCTCCTCTCCTCCTCCAGTCAGTAACTCCTCCTGCCTGTGCACTCGATGCCAGCCCCGGATGCCAGCTGTTGTGCTGGACTAGTGTACTCTTCAAGGATACAGACTAAAACTGCTTTCTTCATTTTTTGTGTTTATGTATTATTTGTGTGAAAAGTATTATAAACCTATTACAGTGCAGCACTATACAGCCAATTGTGCTAGTTGGGTACCTAGGCTGACTTTGTTGGACTTACGAAACAAGCGGACTTACGAACGCGCTCTCAGAACGGAACTCATTCGTATGTAGGGGACTTACTGTATTGGGTTGTGATTACTGTTAAAAGGGAAGCGTTGGTGGGCTTCCCTGGTGGCGCAGTGGTTGAAGAGTCTGCCTGCCGATGCAGGGGACACGGGTTTGTGCCCCGGTCCGGGAGGATCCCACGTGCCGCGGAGCAGCTGGGCCCGTGAGCCGTGGCCACTGAGCCTGCGCATCCGGAGCCTGTGCTCCGCGACGGGAGAGGCCACGACAGTGAGAGGCCCGCGTACCGCAAAAAAAAAGGGAAGCATTGGGCTTCCCTGGTGGCACAATGGTTAAGAATCCGCCTGCCAATGCAGGAGACACAGATTCGATCCCTGGTCCGGGAAGATCCCACATGCTGCAGAGCAGCTAAGCCCCTGTGCCACAACTACTGAACCCCATGCGCCTAGAGCCCATGCTCCGCAACAAGAGAAGCCACCGCAATGAGAAGCCCGCGCACCGCAACGAAGAGTAGCCCCCACTCGCCGCAACTAGAGAAAGCCCGTGCGCAGCAACGATGACCCAATGCGGCCAAAAATAAATAAGTAAATAAATTTTAAAAAGGGAAGCACTGAGCTGAGATTGGCCCCTCCCCGGACAAGAACTGTAGCCGGAGTAGCTGTTTAATGCTGAGCCTCTATCTGTCATCTTTCTTCTTCTTCCCACTCACTTGGGAAGATCGAATTACAAAAGCTCAGAGCTTAGCAGTGAGGTCATGATCCAAAGGGCCATCAAAGTTCAAAAAAGGAAAAGAAACGCAACAGAATGTTTGTTCTAGAGTTTAGGGTATGCTATGCACAGGTTGGGAGGTAGAGGCAACGGCAGAAGAAATGGGGAAAGCGCGCTCAGAGAGAGCGGAGAGTCAGCCTGGATGCAATGTGGAAAGAGGAAGAGCAAGGGGTCAGAAGAGACCAGAGGGCTTCCCTGCTGGCGCAGTGGTTGAGAGTCCGCCTGCCGATGCAGGGGACGCGGGTTCGTGCCCCGGTCCGGGAAGATCCCACGTGCCGCGGAGCGGCTGGGCCCGTGAGCCGTGGCCGCTGAGCCTGCGCGTCCGGAGCCTGTGCTCCGCAACGGGAGGGGCCCCAGCAGTGAGAGGCCCGCGTACCAAAAAAAAAAAAAAAAAAAAAAAAGAAGAGACCAGAGAACAATCACTGGGGCAGTGCAGCGGGAATGCACAGCGGGAACATCCAGCCAAGAAGTTACCCTGAAGGATGACCTTGGCTTCTGAGTGGCACCTCCATCTAAAATCACCCAGCCGGGACTTCCCTGGCGGTCCAGTGCTTAAGACCGGGCTTGCAACGCAGGGGGTGCAGGTTCGATCCCTGGTTGGGGAGTTAAGATCCCACCTGCCACGAGGCACGGCCAAAACATTAAAAAAAAGATGAAATAAAATCAAATCACACAGCAACGTGGAGAAAGCCCACCAAAACTCGTCTTATAACTCAGGGTGACGTCATTTTGAATCTTCCTCTAATTGTTATAAATAGAACTAAGATGATATCAATACAGTCAATTCTCATTATTTGCAGTTATGTTCTATGCAGTCACCACGAACACAGAATTAGTGGATGCTGAGCCATTGTTCCTACAGGAAATATGGGTCTAGGTTCCTGTGAACCTCTGGTCACAACATTTTCATCAACCATCAATATAAGCAGACCTCGGAGATACTGTGGTTTCGATTCCAGATCACAGTAAAGCGAATATCGCAATAAAGCAAGTCACACGGATTTTCTGGTCTCCCCGTGCAAAAGTATGTATACACTATGCTGTAGTCTATTAACTGTGCAATAGCATTATGTCTAAAAAAAATAATGTATATACCTTAATTTAAAAATACTTTATTGCTGGGACTTCCCTGGCGGTCCAGTGGTGAGGGCTCCGCGCTTCCACTACAGGGGGCACGGGTTTGATCCCTGGTCAGGGAACTACGATGCCGCGTGCCGCGTGGCGTGGCCAAAAAATGAAACAAAAAAAACTTTATTGCTCAAACATGCTAACCATCGTCTGAGCCTTCAGTGCACAGACCACCATCACGAATATAATAAATCATGAAAAAGTTTGAAATATTGAGAGAATCACCAAAATGTGACGCAGACACATAAAGTGAGCAAATACCGCTGGAAAAATGGCCCTGATAGACTGGCTCCACACAGGGTTGCCACCAACCTTCAGTTTGTAAAAAAAAAAAATGCAGTATCTGCGAAGCACAATAAAATGAGGTCTGCCTGTATATAACCTTCTTTACGTGTGTTTCCGTTTAAAGACACCTTATTTAACGTTACTGTTGATTCACTAACATTGAACTCATGGCCAACAGCAGCATCACTTACGTCTGAATGAAGCTTAGGTAACACTCGAGTTTTCTCTGCCAGGCACATCACAGCCCTCCTGTTCTCTGAGCGCTAGCCAGCACTTCAGCACCTTCCTTGGGGACATTTTAAACCGCGAAATCACCCAAAAACCCCACAAAAATTAGAAAACTGTGGTACTACACAGAGCATGATAAAGACACTTGTTTATAGCATCCAGTGAAATAAGAAGGCAGTGCATGGCTTTGCCCGACCTCAGCTGGGTCCAAGAGTGTTGCGTGACTCAAATTTTCCCCACTCTGTACGTTTCCTTAAATGACCATGAAAGCATCAAAATACTGATAGGGAGTTACAAAAATGTTGAGTGAGTCGGTGAATTTGCAAATGTGGAATCTGTGAATAATGAGGATTGACAGTACTGATAAAAAAGCTATCTTCTCAAGGACATGTAAAAATTAGCGAGTCTCAGACATCTACACACGCACATGCATACACACCCACACACACACGCTCATGCTGGAAGGATACCTTTTGTATTTCTGAGAAAATACACCACATTCTGGTTCAGAAAGTCCTCAGGAACAGGAGTACGAAGCACATGGAGATATGTCTTTTCCACGATTCGCTTAACAGTTTTCTGAAACACGGGGAACAAAAAAGTCATGTGGAGATACAACCGTGCATCCAAGTCACCTAATATTCACGTACACCTGAGCTCTCCACCCCACGCACTGCTGAACTCATTTCCCAGCAGACCACACGCTTGAGCTGAAATTCACCCAGACGCTGAACTCTAAGCCTGACTCTTTCACCAACTGGCCACTGCAGCTACACTGGAATAAAGTGACCTGGGAAATGTCCAGATCGAGCTTTTCTGGGCCACAAATTGCAACAAACCTGTTCTGAATTCGGGTATTCTGTGGGGAGGCATATTCACAGAGCAGCTGAACCTAATTTCATTTAGCACAGCTCAGGCCAAATGTTTACATCCTACCTTTATGCTCCCTCCCTGGGATTTGGGCAGGCAATGGTTAACTCAGCAGGCCTGGGTTGTCCAAACCCTGCACATTCCAGCGGTTCTCAAGACGAGCCCGGAACCAGCTCCTGGGTGATAACCTCTGAGCTTCTGGAACATCCTGGCTGACCTGAGCATCTCTGTATACCTGGGGCCTTGGGTCACGCTGCAGAGTTTATACTAACAACATGATTTATGCTGAATGCCCATTTTTGTTTGCCTGGGGCCCTGGGTCACACCGCATCAGTTTGTCCTCTGGGGCGGCCGGGGGGGGCGCTGCAGACTAAGCGTGGGCACTTCACACCTACGTGACTGACCCCCAGTAAAAAGCCTGGACACCGAGGCTTGCGTGAGCCCCCGATGGGCACAATGTCCTACGTGTTGTCACACGTGGCTCCGGCGAGAATGAATGCTGTCCTTGAAGCCCCACTTGGAAAGGACAGCCTGTGCCTATTTTCTCCTGGACTCTGCCCTGTGTGCCTTGTTCTCTGTTGATACTAATCTGCATCCTTTCACTGAAATAAACTACAACCATGAGTATAAAAGCTTTCCTGGGTCCTGTGAGTCACTGTGGCAAATCATTCAATCCGAGGGTGATCTCGGGGGCCCCCAAACACAGGATTCTATCATCTCCACTCCAACACAATACGTTTCTCGTATGAGCTGTGTCGGTTACCCAGACTCATCTGAGGGCGTGAAATTCCCATTACCCCACCCAAGAGGAGAAAGAGCCATGCGTACTTTGACATGGGGGTCCTCTACCCTCTCTTGGTCCATTTCTTCATCCTGTAGGCCAGTGGAAGGTTGAGGTATGGAATGCGTTCTCAGCTGCAGATTCTTAGCTGCAAAACATGAGATGAAATACTTGGAAGATGAGGTTTCCTACCATCAAGACCAGACCTGCCTCTTGGGACAACAGCGTATTTCATTCAATCGGCACGTTATCAAAAAGCTGAATGTACGTTTTTTACAAACGAATCCTACTGACGCCTTGACTTACATTATAATTCGGAGAGTCGTGCTGCAGTTCAGATGGGTCCTCAGTCGGAAATTTAACATGTGCGTGTGCGCACGTGTGCGTGTGTGTGCGTGTTCCAGCTACAGGGTCCGATGAGTGACTTCTCTGAGATTTTTACTTAAAAGGGGGGGGGGGTTTATCCTTAGGATGAGACATACAGTTAACACGTTAGCATCTACTTCTTTTTCACTGTAAAACTTGAAACTGATGGGGGATGGAAGGAAAAGTAATCAAAATAAAATGAACGTACGTATGCCTTGCAAGTCTACGGTTATCGATGTGAACCTGGAAACCTCACAGTCTACCAGTCACAGCCCTGAGAGCTGCTGACGAAGCCTGCAGAGAAGGGAGAGCTTTCCCCAACTGTCTGGCTCTTCCTTCGAAAGGCACTGGACAAAGTCAGGGCGACTCGGGAATCAAATCAACGTGTGGGGTCGGAATCCTCTCTGCAATGGGTTTTCTCATCCATAAACTGGGACAATAACATCTACTGGGTCAGACTCAGGAGGATTTGATTATAGGTTGGCTGAGTGTCGGGCGCGCTGGCTGGAAGAGGGAACAGTCTACGGCCGGGAGAAGCAGCATCGTCACACCCAGAGCAACAGCCTGGACTCGAAACTACACTGATGAGTACACTCAACGCCGCCGAGCCGTATGCTTAGAAACGGTTAAAGTGGCATTTCATGTTACATACGCTTTACCACGATAAAAAGAAAAGAGAAAAGAAAAGAAAAAAATACACTTGGAAGGAACGTTAAGTTGCTGTGTCAGAGAAGAGTTTCTTGACCCTTTTCCCAAGCAGCCTCCTCTCTCCCAAGTCTTTCCTGATCACGGATTTATTGGTGCCAAGGCAGGAAGCCATCAGTAAACGTGGCTGTGGCCCTCAGGACCACTCTCTACCTTTATCAAAATCCAACCTAGACAAAAAGCCTCAGTAAGAACGGATGGTCTGTATCTCTAAACTTGTACTCCTCCCGCTCCCCTCCCCCAGTCTTTACTAGGGAGGGGGTTATGTTGTGGTTAAAAATAAATTCTTCTGAAGAAACTAAGATGACTACAGCAAACACTGCACGTCGCCCCAATCCTCTTTCCCCTCTGGTTTTCAAACACTCAGGATCTTGGTAAAGTGCGGTGTCTAACCCACAGCTTCTGCTGTTGTAAGTGAAGGTGAGTTACGGGAGAAGGGGGGCTGTTTAGCTCTGCTGGCGACGTGGTGGTCGGGCGCAGGGTTTCAATCTCAGCACTTCCGGCACTTGGGGCTGGGTCATTCTGTGCTGTAGGGCCAGACCTGAGCATCGTAGGGCGTGTGGCAGCATCCCTGGCCTCAACCCATGAGATGCCAGAAGCCCCTGCCCTCTAGTTGCGACAACCAAAAATGTCTCCAGACATCACCAAATGCCCCTGGGGGCCAAAATCAGCCCTGGCTGAGAATGCAGCCCAGAGAACAGGGTCAACGCATGTAGCCACGGCCGCTTCCTCACTACAGGAAAGTAACTCAAAGCCTGCAGGGGACCGAGTGTCACAGCAACCTCTCTAATGTAGACATTTCAATTCCTTAGCAGCAAAAGCCTTGACTCGGGCCTCAGATTCGCCCAAGGAAATGGCATCTGCAGCTGGCACAGTGGAAGCCTTCTCTACACAGCCCACACCGTGCGCTCGTGGCTGAGCTGTCGGAGACACTGCCGTACAAGCCTGGGTGTTTTTATATTATGTGCTGTTCTGTGTGGAAGAGTGCCACCCCGCCCCTCCTGCCCTGAATTCGTGTCCACCCAGAACCTCAGAATCTGACCGTATTTGGAAGTGATGTCTTTGCTGATATAATTAGTTAAGATGAGGTCTGATAAAAGAAACGTTCACATATTGAGATACAGAGAAGTTGTTCTGGCTTCTACATGAGTCCACTTGGATTTGATGCTAACTTAAATAGCTTGTATGTGGCCTATCAAACAGACATTGTCCATCTGCTTTAATTATTAAAGAAAAGGGCACACTGACCAGAAGTAAAGAATGTCCACATTGGGCTTCCCTGGTGGCGCAGTGGTTGAGAGTCCGCCTGCCGATGCAGGGGACGCGGGTTCGTGCCCCGGTCCGGGAAGATCCCACATGCCGCGGAGCGGCTGGGCCCGTGAGCCATGGCCACAGAGTCTGCACGTCCAGAGCCTGTACTCCCCAACGGGAGAGGCCACAGCAGTGAGAGGCCCACGTACCACAAAAAAAAAAAAAAAAAAAAAAAAGAATGTCCACATTGAAAATAAAGGTTATAGAGTTACAGATGTAGAAAATAAACATATGGTTATGGGGGGGGGGGTAAGGGAGGGAGGGATAAATTGGGAGATTGGAATTAACACATACACACTACTATATATAAAACAGGTAACTCATAAGGACCTACTGTATAGCACAGGGAACTCGACTCAATACTCTGTAATGGCCTATAGGGGAAAAGAATCTGAAAAAGAGTGGATATCTGTGTTTGCGTAACAGATTCACTTTGCTGTACAGCAGAAACTAACACAACATTGTAAATCAATTATACCCCAATAAAAAAAAATTTTTAATAAAGATTAAATGCCTCCCTTCCTAGGACACCAAGGCTGGTCCTCCCTTGATAATACGACTCCCTTCCCAGGTGCCAAGGCCCTGCTGTATGTGCTGTACATGTACGTGCTGGTCTGTTGTTTTGTTTGTTTGTTTGTTTTTTGAAACCCTGAAGACACGTATCCCTGACTTGTTTAATGTTCTTTGTTCTGACAGATACAAAACTGTGCTGAAAACCCCGCTTCTCCAGGGCAGCTCCTCCGAGTCGCCTGGGAAGCGGGCCCCCAGGCCGTAGCCCTCAGTTTGGCTCGAATAAAAATCTCTTCTACTCTTATTATTGATTGTTTATTATTTTCGTCAACAGGTCATAGTGGAGAGGGTGGGCCCTGAGTCTAATGACTGGTGTTGTTATGAGAGAAAGGAGGTGATTCAGACACACACACACACACACACACACAAATACACACAATCACACACATACACGCACGCACACATACACGCATACACACATGCACACATACACTATATATAAAAACACACACATGTATACACACATGTATACACACACATATATACATAAATACATGCACGCATGCACACACATACATACATGTGCACACACATACATGCATACACATGCACACGCACACACATACACACACGGCAGACAGCCATATGACGACAGAGGCATAGATTGGAGGGATGTGTCTACAAGCCAAGGAACATCAAGGAAGCCTACAGCCCCCAGAAACTGAGAGAGGCCAGGAAGGATCCTCCCCCAGGGCCTGCCCACACCTTGATTTTGAACTTGTAGCCTCTGGCACCGCCTCCTTCAAGGCAGTGCTGTTGTTCTAAGCCACCCAGTCTGTGGTCCTTGGTTATGGCAGCCCCAGGTAGTTAATAATGGACCTGTGCACACCCAGCACTTTCCCCTTGTACTTCTTACCAAGTCGCAGCTTCACAAAAGTAAAAAGCAGAAACTGATTCTCGTCTGGGCACGCGGACCCCTCCCCCCAGGGCCGCTCACCCCCAATTCCAGACCTGATGCTCTATCCACCGACTGGGTCTCTTCTTCCTCTTCTTCCCCCTCCGACCGGCCAGGAATCTCGCCGTCTTTAGAGCCACATAAAGCAAAAGCAAAAGAAAAAAGAAACGTAATTGTTCCACTGCTCTCCTTGGCACTGAGGGGTTGGTCCGTGACCCCGGGAGAGTCGTGCCTTATCACAGTCGGCTGGAGGAGGTCATCGAGAAGTCAGGACCGCGGCCCGGCCTGCGAGCTGACCCCGGGCAATCGGAGGCCCCTTGCCCCCGCCCTGTCCTGGGATGTCCACCCTGCCCACCGTGGGAGCCGTTTCAAGAATGCACCTGGAGAGATCAGGCGTGGCTGAGACCGCCAGACAGTGTGGGCGCCTGAGCCCCGGGAGGGCCTCTCTATAAACTCTTAGATGCCGGCGGGCGGGCTCGGCCAGCCACGCCCAAGACCGCCACCTACTGATCCGGAGTGGCTGCCTCTCTCTCTGGTCTCTCCTTGCCCTCCGTGTATGGGGGTGGTTTGCGAACCAACACACAGTCCCACAGAAACATCCCAGTCACTGGAAACAGCCTTAAGGGACACGCAAGAAAGATTTGTGCAAATTCTCCAGGAGATGAAGGACACAAGATGATCACGTGGTTACAAGCACCCCAAAGAAACATAAACGAGCAGCATGCAGGAAAAGAGAGGCTCCACTCCACTAATCATGATACAAATGTACATGAGAGCGAGGAAGTGCATCTACCTTTCATCTACGGGGCTGGCAAACATTTTAACGATAATACCCAATGTCGGCAAGGATGTTGGCAAACGGACACCTCATCACCGCTGCCAGGTGTGGACTGGGAGGGCCATTCTAGAGAGCAGTTTCGCAGGACCCATCCAAAGTGTAAATGCACACACCCGCCAAAGCCACAGTTCCACTTTTAGAAATCTCTCCCACGAAATACCAAAAGAGTACAAAGGTAGACGCACATTGTGACATCGTGTGTAAAATAAAATACTGTGGAAAGATAAATGTCCATTCGTTAGGGAATGGATAAGTAAAGTATGGTACATCTATAAAGTTACATAGATCTATAGGTACTGACATGAAAAATTCTGCAAGGTATCTTTGAGGGAGGACCAGTCACAACACACTATATAAAGAGTGATCTTATTTACGATTTCAGGAACTCTCTCTATATATCTACGTATTATCATTGTATACATACCATTATCTGGAAAGATATAAATGATGATAGATTGATTGATTGATCTGAGCAAAGATCTGGCAGGATATACACCAAACTACCACTAGTGGTTACCTACAGGAATGGGAGCAGGGCTGAGGGAAGAGGGAAGGATTATTTTTTCACTTTTTATTTTCTGTGTTTCTAAATTCTATGTTATGTGAATTTTTAGGAGAACATCTTCCAGTAATACTTACTGGAAGTAAGTATTAATTACTTAATACCGTATAATTTTGCAATTTCTAAAAATTACTGTGTAAAAATGTAAGCAAGTTATTAAGTGATATGGACAGGATGATTCCATTTTGTTATTTCAAGAAACAACAACAACAACAACAAAAAAGAAACAACATATGCTTAGCTATTAGAACAGCATCTTGGACTAACTGCTGCTGGTCTAGACACCCCTCTTTCCTCAAGACCACCCTGCCAGCATCTGTCTCCATTCAAATAATTTTCAACTAGGAGCAGAGAGAAGTCTTGACCAGGGGAGAGGCAGAAATAAGAGAGAAAAGAGGGGACATGCACTGAGCCCACTCCAGGTCCTCTGGACAAACCAGAGACCCCATAAAGGACCCAACGAAACTGTCCAAGGGCCTCTGTGAGTCTGCAGGCTTAAGAAGCAGAGAGTGAGTGACAACTTGAAACCCGGAGCTGGGGAGGAGGTCCCGTCTCCCCACCTCCGTCCAGAACCCAACCCCCAACACTCAACACCATTCTAGCGCCCCCAGGAGCAGCAGCTTTGAGTTTCTGGGGACGGCATCCTCCGCAGGGAATACACTGCCATTCTTAAGATGTGATGACAGTGAGAAAAGGAGGGGAAGGACGCTGGGGTGGGCTGAGGGGTGGGTTAGAGACAGACCAGAAACAGACGGGATTTCCGAGGACGCTTTGGGGGAATTAAGCAGGGGGACCCCCGGAAGTGAGACCAAAACCTCCTTTCACGTAGAACAGGGGCATCCTGGCAGCAGACACTGGGCTGAACACGTGGTAGCACACACGGCACAGGAAACAGCCACGAACTGTTAACAGAAGCCCTCAGAGGTCACGAGAAGTCCAAGTCGCATTCGTTTCTCAGGGTCTTGGTATACATATATTTTTAAGTGTACAAAATCAGGGTTACTGAAATATGGTACATGTAAACTAGTCAATCCTGTTAGTGTCTCTTTGTATCCAGAATTTCACTTGGTGATCCTGAGAGTCTAAATCCAAGGTCCTATTATAATGCAACATCCGGGTCCAACGGTCTGCCGGGGGAGGGAGGGGGGGAGAGAGTTAGATTCCAAAGGTTACGAGGGTCATCTCTCTGGGTGTCATTTGCAATTTGTTATTGTTTATTTACAGGCCTGGATTTTCCTACAGTGAATATGTGTATTATTTTGTGCAAAGAATGTACATTTAAAATAAATGTGCCTACGACCTTTTAAGAAAAAAAAAGTTCTGCCTGGCTCTGCCACCCCACCCTGTAAAGGGTCCTGTAGGGGATCCAGAAGCCTCGTGAAGACGTGACACGAGCACGGGAGCCTGACACTGATGGGACACGTCACACAAACCCGGTCCGTGACAGCTGCACTGCTACCGGTGCTCCTACTGGGAGAGAACTTGTGTGTCTCTCAATCTCCCTTCTGAGTGTCCCCTGCACTCTGTCCTGTCTCCCCCTCCCACCCGCCCCCCAGGCTGTCTCTGTGTCCCTGGGCTGGACCAGCCACCTCCACAGAAGGTTCTGGGCATCCGGCACTGTCATTATTTTTATTTAAAATGCTAAATTGTTCAACATAAACGTTTAAATCTACTGTAATTTTTTTTAAACCTTGTTTTGGTGTTACTTTACGATAGCACATCGGGAGCCTGGGAAGACAGGAAGGGGCACTCTTCTCCACCTCTGGGAGACCCTGTCACCATCTGAGAGAGTGAGGATGAACTGACCCTCTCAGCCCCTGGGCCACTCCTCTATCGGTCTATGACACGTCATTGGACAGCGACACATATTCTTCTGAGTCTTTACTATGTCACCTGTGTGGATGAGCTAGTTAACCCTCCCTGTGCCACAGCTTGCTCATCTGTGTAATGGGATAACAACACACCCACTTCATGGGATTGAGAGCTGATATACGCGTTTGGAACTGTACCTGGCACAGAGTAAGCGCTAAATGAGTGTGTGCTGTGATTATTCATTCAAGGTCTGACTTTCCAAGTGGGCTTGTCCAGGTCACCCAGTGCCTGGACTGTGCCTGCACACGGTGGGCGACAATAAGCATTTGCGGACTGCACGGGAGGCCAAGAGCGGGGTGGGCGGGGGTCTGCAGTCCCCGAGGTGGTGAGGTGGGGAAGGGAGCAGGAGGGGGCGCGGCGTGAGGGCGGCCGCGGGGCTCACCGATCTCCACCTCCACTTCCTCGGGCACCACCTTGCGGTAGAAGAAGAGAGTCGAGGCGCCCTCCTCGTCGCTGGTCTGGTTGAGGAAGTGCAGGATGAGGTCCTCGACCTCGCCGTCGTTGCGGTTCAGCAACTCCTCGAAGAGCTGGGGGTCTGTGATGCCGAAGGCGGTGTACACTCGGTCGCGCATCCACAGCACCCGTAGGTCGTCCATGGCGCAGCAGAGCCGCCAGCACCGGCAGCACCCGGCTCAGGGAGTGGAGCGCCGGGCGGGCCTCTGTGGTAACGGGCGGGCGTCTGTGGTAACGGCGCCCCTAGCAACGGGCGTCCCGGCAACGGCCGCCGCGGGCACGGGGCCCCACGGTCCCCGGGCGCCCTTGCACCCGGGTCCCGCGCTCTCAGAGGCACGAAGCGGGACCCGGGAGGGTGGCGCGGAGCCCCAGCCTGCGCGCAGAGGGGGGCCGGGGCTCTTCCCCCGGATGGGCGCCCCCTTCCTCCTGGGAGGACCGAGCGGAGCTGGACGGCCGCACGCCAGCCCCTGGGACGGAAAGACGTGTAGGAAGGCAGCCGACTGCAGACCTGGAGGAGCGCCAGGAGCCTTGTAAGTGCTGCATGCGCAAGGCCTCCTGTGATTCTTAACCGCCACCGCGTCTGGGGCTGTCCTGCCCGCTTTGTCGATAAGTTAACAGTGGCAAGATACGTGACAACAAGGTCACGGTACCTCGTAGGTGGTAGAGGCTAAGTTGGACGCCAGGCAAAAGGACTCTATAGTCTGAGCCCTCGGGTCGCTATGGATCAAAGCGCGTCAGAAGAGCAAATACAGGGCTTCCCTGGTGGCGCAGTGGTTGAGAATCTGCCTGCTAATGCAGGGGACACGGGTTCGAGCCCTGGTCTGGGAGGATCCCACGTGCCGCGGAGCAACTGGGCCCGTGAGCAACTGGGCCCGTGAGCCATGGCCGCTGAGCCTGCGCGTCCCGAGCCTGTGCTCCGCAGCGGGAGAGGCCGCAGCGGGGAGAGGCTGCAGCGGGGAGAGGCCCGCGCACCGCGACGTGAAGAGTGGTCCCTGCTTGCCACAACTAGAGAAAGCCCTCGCACAGAAACGAAGACCCAACACAGCAAAAATAAATAAATAAAATTAATAAACTCCTACCCCCAACATCTCAAAAAAAAAAATTCCTCCCTTGCCTCATCAGCTACCACTCCCCTTTTTAAAAAAATTTTTTTTAAATAAATAAAAAAAGAAGAGCAAATACACAGCGAAGATTCCCATGAAGGGGCGAGCTCCTTCTGGTGTAGCAGGATCAGGGAAGGGGGAGCCCCAAGAAGGGACGCTGGCTACAAAGTAGGAGAAGCCGAGCTCTTCAGCTTTGTAGCCAATCCAAAGCATAATAAAGCAAAACACCCACGTTTCAAAAATAGAGACAAATGTATTTTTCATTAGTAAAGGGAAGTTCAATACTGATAGGAGGACGCAAACTTGTCCCTTCATACATCTGTGGATCTTTAACTTGTTCAGTCGTTTTCCCTCGTTGGGCCCCTAGATTACTGGGCTGACCCTAAGAACCTAGCCTTCTTATCGGACTTTCCCATCAAGGAACAGGTGGAATGTTCTAAGTATTTCTGAAAATTCTAAAGCAAAGTTCAGCATTATTGGCCTGGCTGTTGGAAAACTACTACTCCGAACTGTCCTATTTTCATCACCTTGAATTAAGATTTCTTAATAACCTTGCTGGAGATATACCAGATGGCATGCAAGCAAACCTGGCTTTAAATTTTTAATAAAGTTGTTTTTAAATGCAGACTGCAGAACAGTTGAAGTTATTTTTATTTCTGTTTTCCAAAATGAATCAGGCCCTAAAGTGTCTGAATTTTTAATTCGTAAACATAAGAGTTACCTATCCTATGGTCTACGCCTTATTAAACTGCTGCAGAATGAAAATTCAGATCAGAATGTTGTTATAAAATAGCCATCCCAGAAATGAGGACTGAGTGGCATTCAGTGAGAGACGAGTCTCCTCAAAGTCCTAGCCCAACAAGCTGCCAGGCCACAGGCTCAGCATAACCCCCATCAAACCCCCTTTGCACTCCTTAACTCAGCGCAATCACGTTACCACGAGGACCTTCTTCACCCTTGCAGGGCGAAATCAAACTCTATTTTACTGAAGAAATCCCTTGGATTTTTATTTTAGGATGAACTCCTGAATTACAACTGGAAGATGTGGCAGTCGTGACTTTTCGTGTTAGGAAAATAAACAGATTAACTTAGCGTCATCCAGACAACTGACCATTTTTCCTCCGGATGCTTGCTATCAAGGGAATGAAGTTATGTCTGAAAAACTGTATACATAATAGTTCTACCAAACAGCTTAACAAACTAAATAGAGCAACTGCTCTGGTAACATGACACTGGAACCAGCAGCTTTACATTAAGAAAGAAAATTTACCTCGGTGCCTAAAAGACACCATCAAACTGTAATTCTAGAGAGCTCTTTCACAAAAATTAGGACTGACCATCCGTCTTTTATACCATTACGTTTTACAGTACTACATAGGTTTCAGTTGAAAAGCGACTCTTCACCCTCTGTTCTATGCCCTGATAGAGGCATTCACTGGAATTAAAAAGAGGCCCCCGTGACAACTGCCAATGGGGACAGAAAAAAATTCTAGCAGATCCTGTACGTCTCTTGTTTACTAGTCAGTTAACTAGTCAGTTAAAATGGTGGGTTTCCTAAGGATGAATTAGTTACCATCTTGGAGTAAAATAATAAAAATAAGAACTTGTGGGAGACACATTTGAAACCTGGGAGGCATTATTCAGATGTCGTATTCACCCAAAAGAAGCGTCCAAGCGCCTTTCTGAAGAAACTTAACGTTGACAGCAGCATCATTTTTAAGAGTTTCATCAGCATCGTTTTATGTTTGATATGATGAGGGACAGCATCTCATATAAGAGGAGCAGCGTGGAATCTTTACCACAATTTAAAAGGTTTAATGTGAGAGTCACAGTTATGTCATGATGTTCAATTCATGCCTCTCAGCAAACAGGCCTTGAAATTACCTGAAAAGATATGCTTAAATTCAGGGCTACTATGATCTTAACTTGTAATGAAAACCCCAAACTCTCCACCACCAGCCAAGGTGAAGGAGACAAGCGGGCCTCTTCGTGGGAGTTACTCAAAATGTTAAGAAAGCGAAAATACCGCAGGTTTCTTTTTGAAACTAATTATCTAAGATCAGTTACAGTAAAATATGAAAAACAAACAATTCACAAGAATACAGGACAGATCAAAATGTTCAATAGGACTGACTCAAATGTCAAGTGAAAAGATGAATTTAATCGGAAGATTATACATTAATGGCTTAGTAAGAATTGGTTTTCAACTGATCTAAATAGTTTTTCAAAGTTTAACTCTAAATGCCTTTATTAGACATTTATTTTGAATTAGTCTGAAAGTGAATCATTATAATTATACTGTTCTCAAGGATAGGTGCAACCTCTTCATGGTAAAATATCTTAATTTATATTTTATTATAAAAATATATAAAATACTACTTTTTACCTTTCCTTCACTCAGTGTAAACCCCTTTTGGTTCAGGAACATCAGCCAAGCTGGTCACTAAGTTCGAATCATATCCATAGTACATCTTCTATGGTCACACTGGATTTTAAGGCTCAGTACACAGTTTATCATCCCAAACATACAACGATCATAATTGGTTTCATGTAAGGATAACAGGATAAGAGTCTTTAAAAAAATATACAAGTGGGATAACCATTTGTTGCATGTTATTTTATCCCATTTTCTCCAATTATTAAAACAAGACAAAATCGTAGAAACAATTCTACTTGTAATTCTAGGTAGCATACGATCAAAAAAGTTTGCATACTTTTAACCAAGCAAAATAAATGTGAATCTTCTGGTTAACCATCATTAAATTTTTTTAAAAACTACTTAACTTCAGCTGTTGGAAAATATTATCTGACAACTTCAGGCGACAGAATAGCTCTAGCTTTTTTAAAAAATAAGTTGAAAAGGAATCAAGTATTTAAGACCATTTTCAATTAGCCATTCAAAATTGGCTTCTCTCCCCCAAGGCTATATTTTTAAAAATACCTTTAACATAACTTTTGGCATTAACTTCTATTTGCTCATGATAAAAACTGAAAGAAATTGATATATCTGAAATTGAGAAACTTTACAAAATATTTAACATATGAGGAAGAGGTATATCTTACAGAATCATTTGGCGATCTCATAAGGCAGTTAACGAAGATGGAATTTTTCCTATTGTCAATGTAACATAAGGAAATTCTACGACAATGATAATTCTCCTCAAATCTGAAAGCTTGTTGGATACGGCAATAGATCATGCCGTGTCGTCACTAAACTTCGAAGAAAGTAATCTGAGTGAGAAAGGAACAAATTTGGTGCCTGCACCAACGTAGAATTTGTTCTGAAATTCTACCCTAAAAAAACAAAAACAAAAACAAAACGTGTATTAATGAAAGATTCTGAATAACACTTGCTACATTTCTTAAAACAACACCCATAAGTTAAAAAAAAAAAAAAAGTTCCTGTGCTTCTGAAGTTGCTTCATTCCATACATGCTCTTGGCACAAATACTTTTACTTAGATAAAATACACACACACACACCGGCCCTTTGCTGGCTTTCTCATGAAGAAAACGCTGACACCTCACGTCACCTCCCACCCTATGGACATACACTTGAGTATTACGAACCTCTCTCTCCTTAGAAACTGGATACACAGACAAGTAATCTGATATACACTGTAAAACGTTAAGAAATATGGTTTACAATAAGATAAAGCAACCTGTCAGACCCAAAGTGAATCGAAAGTGTGAAATACACAAAATTATTCAGCAAGCGTAAACTCGCTATTATGTGTCGGCGACAAAAGCTCAGAAACAAAGTACAATCTTAACTCAGGGGATCAGGATAGAGACCCCAATCCCGGGAAGGGAAGAACTAGCCTAAGTAATATCTGTATACATATACGTATCACTGGAACTGTTACACGTATATGTATGTGCTGGGGGAGGAGGGGGGTTAGATTTTTTTTAAGTAACAGTTCCAAAGCTAAATTCCAAACTCACCAGTGGAGGCGGATGGCGTGAAGAAACGCAGAAAGCCCTTCCATGATCAAAAGGATGAAGACTGTCAAAACTGCAAAGAGAGCCGTGACCGGAAGCAGCAGCAAGACCCCGTAGGCCGTGTCTACGCGGAGGCCGACCCGCATCAGCATGGCCCACAGCACGTCAGATAGCTCTGCAAGGCAAGCGTTTGGCAGAGTTCACTGCTGGCTCACCTTCAGGGAGTCACTTCGATTAGCTAGGTAGACTGGGTTTCCTTCGGAAACAATTTTGAATCGTCACCCCTAAAATACACACACACCCATATAAGACAGACGTAACCGGCTTCCCACGTAGAAGTTAACCGGCAACTCGATCATCTCAAACACGGAGGAAGACTTGACATTCCGGAGAAATCAGAGGCCTGCCTGCCTGCCAATGAGAGATCCTGACCCAAAGAGGGGTCCGGCTGGCTCTGTCCCAACGCAGCACTGGGCCAGGCAGCGGGAAGCTGGGCGTCGGTCCTGACTCGGCTACTAACTGGCCGGGGGGGTGGCCGTGCGCCAGCACCAGCCCTCCCTGGGCCTCAGCCTCCTCCTCTGTGATGTGAAGATGATGGACCCCCTCCGGCCAACGTAACAACAACAACAAAACCTCTATCATCTGGTAGTTTTCCCAAGTGCGGTCTTTGCACAGTAATGCAGGGGCGGAACAAGGACCGTCCAAAGCATCCTTAATGGTCAATGGGAAAAATTACAATTGTTCTGGGACCTTTCCAAATTCCCGTCAAAGCATTAAAAACTCTCCTACTGTTGGTTATAAATGTACAGAGATATGTAAAAAAAAAGAGTAAATCTATTCTTAAAACATTAGAAGCATTGAGCATTCAATTGCTGGGGGTTTTTGGTAAGAAGAACTTATCAAGGGTGGTTTGAACGGCCTTCTTCTCATGTGACTTGGGCTTGCTGGGCACCTTGATGCGGAGTGAGGTATTCTCCCCGAATACCTGGCATGCTGTCCTACTCTTTTCTGAGTTTGGATCAGCTTCTAACACAGTAAGCTTTGCACCTTCAATGTCCTGAAATACCTCCTAGAGTCCCTGTGGCATCACTTCTGGGACACCTGCATCCTCTTTCTGTATATCACCAAGTTCCTCTGGCTGCAGGTTTCGCCTCTCGAACGGCACCCGTGTCACGGCTCCCGTGTCAGCTTTCTCCTAACCTCCAGGTACATTCCATCTGCATCTCACTGCCAGCGTATCACTGTTTGTTCCTCTGCTGCCCTTTTCCGTCTCTGTTGGCCAACTCCCTCGGTCCAGTGATCCGTTTCTAAATGCCTTGTGGGTTTACCGCTGGCCCACAAGGAGCCGACACCACCATGCGCTTTGCTGTCTGTGCGTGAACCGAGCAGCAGGTGCACAGGCACCGATCACGACAGACTCTGGAAGCAGTGGTGTGGCTGGTCTCCGACTGTGATGCGCGGCTGTGCTGTTTACACAGTGACCTGTGGGCTGAAGGGCCAGCGGCGAAGCCTGCACTTTGTACCCACACACCCAGCTTTTACTGCAGTAACTGCAATTTCAACCACGCTCTTGGGGGGCCGCTGAGACTTAACTAAACGCAGGCAACTGAAATCCACACATCACAACTATTAACCAGCACTGTTTGAGGACTTGCTCGGCATAACTAGACACTCACACTTGGTAAGGCAGCACTGAACACAGTAACAGTAACAACAGAAACAATAACGGCCAGAGCAGAGGCACCGAAATGCCCGCGCCAGGCGTTCCCGAGCCTCCTCGGTCCCTGAGGCCCCTCGCGTGCCCCAGTGATTTTTTTCACAGCACGCGCAGGCCAAAAGAAATACCCAAGAGACCAGTGCAGTAAGTAGTCAAGTCCAAACAACTTAACAGTCCCTGTTCACACAGTATCCGAAAAATGGTGCCTTTTCCACCAAAATTTTTCAATGTCCCATGGTGCCCCATGAGTTAACGGGGGCGCTGCGGGGTGTCTCAACACAGAGTTTGGGAGCTATAGGTCTAAGCAAAACTTACGTGCATGAGCCAAACTGAGTGCCCAGAGCCTCAGGTACGAAGCGGTGTTGGAGATGCATCCCAGACAGTACTCGATGGAATGAATTACTTGGGTCATTAATATTTCTCCAAAATTAAACTGAGAGAGAGGACACAACATGTGTTAGACTCCACCCGTGACAGGCTTACTTCCACAAGCTACAAGTCTGCTCCACTTTCAGGATTGCAGTGAAAGGACTGGCTTCTGGAATACCGGTGAGGATGTGCCGGCGTGTGGGGGACAGAGCTCTGCTCACAACTCCGCCACTAACCAGCTCCCCGACCCGCAGAGCTCCCGCCCCCTTGTGCCCAGGCCGCGGTCCTGCACGCAAGGTGAGGGTGGCTGGACCAGAACTGTGATGGCACAAGGCCCACGGCCCTCAGGCAGCCCAACGAGGTTCCTGAGGTACTCTTAGTGACTACAAAACGTGTAATGAGAAACAGACATCTACCAACCACAAGATCAGGAGACTGAACGCGCGCGTGTGTTTAATAGATAAGAGCATCTTAATACGAGTCTGACAAGGGGAAATTATAAAAGAGTCCCTGATAGTGAAAAGGCCGTAGAACACTGGGAAAGATGGCTCCCACATTCTTTCCAGCTCTGCTTTTTACTTTTTTAATGACCTTAAAAGCTTAATTATTAATTGTCCCAAATTAAAACACTAAATTACATAGTAATTACAAAAGGTTGACTGTAAGAAATTCTGTTTGGTCCTCATCGAACAGTCAAAAAAGTTTCCAAGAAAATAAAGCAGACCAGAGTAACAGACGTGCTCTGTTCTGTCTGCCAGGACTGTGCTTCCCCTTCTCGGGGAGGAGCTGCTGCTTCTGCCATCTGACCCTGTATCGCACAGTTGTTATGGGCTGAATTGTGCTCTCCCCAAAATCTGTCTGTTGGAGCCCTCACCCCCAGTGTGACTGTGTTTGGACACGGGGCCTTTAAGGAGGTAAGTAAGGTTAAGTGAAGTCACAAGGGTGGAGCCTGACCCAATAGGACTGGTGTCCTTATAAGAGGAAGAGACACCAGAGAGGCACGCACAGCGAAAAGGCCACGTGGGGACACAGCGAGAAAGCGGCCGTCCACAAGCTTGGGAGAGAGGGCCCAGGAGAAACCAACCTGGCCAACATCTTGACCTTGGACTTCCAGCCTCCAGAACGCTGGGAAGTACATTTCTGTAGCCGAAGCCCCCGAGTCTGTGGTCGTGGCAGCCCATGCAGACTACTGCAGCAGTCACTGGTCTAGGGACGGCGAGTGACCCCAGCCAGGCCAATCACAGCACTTCCCTGGGGTCTTTCCTCATGGTAACAAGCAGGGAAGTGCGCTTTTCTCTGACTGAAGAAGATGAGCCCAGTGCCCACTGTGGCCACGGTTCCAACACCAAGGGGCCAACTGGCTTCAGAACGTGAAGCAAACTTGCAAAGAAAAACTAACTCAGACTTGCTGGGATTGGAGATCCAAAGCCCCACCCTCCTGAGGCCCACTCTGGCCCGTCCTGACGTAGGCCAGCAGATTCCCCTTGAAGCCAGTGTGAATAGGATCTCTTTCTTACAACTATGGGCAAGTTCTAATGAAGATGAGAGTCTTCTCAAAGCAATGTTCACGGCACCTTAAGTCACTCAGCATCACAACTTGTAATGTTAAAACTATAAATCCCGCTGTAAGACTGAAACTCACAAAACGTTAACCCAGAATCATTATATTATGATGACAATTGTATGACCAGAACAGCACGTGGAAAGCTTTGAGTAACGGTTGTTTTGCTTTGAATTTTGTTTTCTAAGATGATTCTTATCACTCTCATAATGACGACCATCTCTGTGCAAGCCTGGCTCCTTACCTAACGTCACCGTCAGTAACTGAAAAGGTTACCTCTTCGCACGTCACTTCTCTACATCCGTCTTCCATTTGGTTGTTTCCCTCTTCTATGTCTTGGCTTCCCAGCAAAGACACTTCTTCCTCGCTCTCTTTCCTTACAAGTGTGTAACCACCCTAAAAACAACCCAAAGAATACGGAGTCAGTGCCTTTAAAATCACAAGGTTGTGACAAAATCAAAGTTAGCGCCTCTTCGATTCTTTTAAAGATTCAGTTCTTTAGGAATAAAGAAAAAAGTCCTTTAGAAGAAAATGAGCATATCATACCCACTAGGATGGCTATTGTAAAAAAAGAAAATAAATAAGTGTTGATGAGGGTATGGAAGAACTGGAACTCGTGTGCATTGCTGGTGGGAACGTAAAATGGTGCAGCCACCGTGGAACGTTTGGTGGTTCCCCAAAAATTAAACAAAGAATTACCATTTCTGGGTATCTACCCAAAAAGAACTGAAAGCAAGGACTCCAACAGATATTTCTACACACATGTTCTTAGGAGCGTTATTCACAGTAGCTGAAAGGTGAAAAGAACCCAAGTGCCCATTCATGGATGAACTGATAAGCAAAGTGTGGTCGATGCATATAATGGAATATTACTCAGCCTTAAAGGGAAGGAAATTCTGACACAAGCTACAACATGGAGGAATCCTGAGGACATGAGGCTGAGTGAAATAAGTCCGTCATAAAAGCAGAAACATTCTATGATTCCACTTATACGGTACCTAAAGTAGTCAAATCCACAGAGACAGAAAGTAGAAGGGTGGGTGCCAGGGGCTGGGTCGAGGGGAAACGGGGAGGAGTTGATATTAACGAGTAAAGAGTCTCAGCTCAGGAAGACGGAAACGCTCCGGAGGCGGGTGGCGGGGAAGGCTGTGCGGTGTGAGCGCACGTAATCCGCTGAGTGTGCACCTAAAAACGGTTAAGACGGACAGTGCGTGGCGGGTATATTTTACCACAACTTATAAAAACGAACATGAGGAACTAGACACACAGGAAAACAGTCTGGAAAGAAACTCAACAAATGGTTAACACTGGTTATAACTGGGTAGGAGGACTTAAGGGCACTATTTTCTATATTTTCCACGTTGCCTTTAGTTATCTTATTTAAATTAAAAAGGAAACAACCTTGAAAAATCAAGAGGCGAGACTAAGGAACAAAAACGCTTGAATTCTGACAAGCAGCACTGCGGGATCCCGCTCCGTCTCCTGACGGGTCTGCGGTTCATTACCAGAGGACCAGCTTCCCGTGCCCAGACACGGCAGGCTCTTTGCACCACGCTTCTGCAGAACAGGCAACGCGGAAGTTCTCGACAGAGGAAGCTTTGGCTTTTAAATCAGAGTCTGGGACCCCATGGAAGGCGTTTTCTTTCCAAAACCTTTCCCAACTAAAAACGGACTTTGCTCACCACTTACAGACATGCAGCCAAACCCACGCTTACCCTGCTGACCCCAGAGCAACCGCGCCCGTGGTGAAGCCACCACAAGAAGAGTGGTTTTCCCAAGAAGAGCACAGGGACAGACAACGCTGTGATGGCCAGAAGCAGCCTCTGGACGTGCTCCTGTTGGTGCAGAAGGGGAAGAAGCCGGTGAACACGTGACGACGTGCTAGCTGTGTCACTTAAACTAGTGGAAACCCAAGTAAAATGTCTCTTTATTGATTAACAAGGTGCATAAAGTAAATGCAAGCTAGATTACATTTGCCAGCGCAAGTGCCAGTTCTCTGAGGGCCTGGCTTAGTCAGAGGTCGACTTCAAAGAAACTGGGAAAATGGATGCATGGGCAGCCCTCAGGAACCCTCCAGTAATACACTCTCTTCCCACCAGTTTTCATGGCTACTGAGGGGCAGCGAGTTTGGATTACACAGTCTGACCAGGGCCCCCGAGACAGCACTCAGAGCAGGGTGGCACCCTCCTGTGATAACACCCACAGGAGCAGAAAGCCCCTCTGGTGCCTGGGAGGCCTGTGGAAAGCACCTTTCATCACTCTCCTGACAAAAACAAAAAGGCTATCAGGAGGACTTCCTTTGAGTTCTTCACAGTGGAAAACACAATTGCTTACCTGCCCTGGGTAAAGACCACCTGTGTCACTAGCTGGGAATAAAAACATGTTAATAAATTCAATCAGGATGCTAGGAGCGACTCTGGAGGTTTCTGCTGAATAAACCAGCCACTTATAGACAATCATAAATATAAGGTAGCCAAAGATGCAGAGCATGAAGAGAAGTTCTGGGATGGAAACCAGATAAATGTTGAACTTCTTCCTGAAATGTCTAGGGAAAAAAAAAAAAAAAGGAATCGATCAACCCATGAACAACATTGGACTAAGAGAAAAAGAAAAGAGTAAATTGATCTTAAATTCTCTGTGACAAAGTCTATCTCAACATAACATCATCTGTCTTACGATTCAGATGTGACCACGAAGAAAAGAGATGTGAGGACAGTAGAGATGACTAGTGTTTCACTGTCAGATCCAGCTAGAGAAAAAAGACATAATTTCGTTCCCCTAATATACCAGCTCTAAGAACCAAACAAAAGTTTTCTGATTTAGAAAATGGAAAAACGATATGACAAAAATCACCTCTGGAAATAAATACGAGTGTACATGTTGCATGTCTCCCTCACTTGAACGTAAACTCCATGAGGACGAAAACATTTTTCTATCCTCCTCACTGTTCAATCCCTGGTGGCTAGAACAGCGCCGGGCACCTTCTATGTGCTCAATAAATATTTGCTGAATCAATGAAGCTGCCAAAAACCTTATCATCAAAACAGAATTGGGGCTTCCCTGGTGGCGCAGTGGTTAAGAATCCGCCTGCCAATGCAGGGGACACGGGTTTGAGCCTTGTCTGGGGGGATCCCACATGCCATGAAGCAGCTAAGCCCATGCACCGCAACTACTGAGCCTGTGCTCTAGAGCCCACAAGGCACAACTACTGAGCCCACACACCACAACTACTGAAGCCCACGCGCCTAGAGCCTGTGCTCCGCAACAAGAGAAGCCACTGCAATGAGAAGCACGCGCACCGCAACAAAGAGTAGCCTCCGCTCGCCACAACTAGAGAAAGCCCGCATGCAGCAACGAAGACCCAATGCAGACAAAAATAAATAAATAAAATAATTTTTTTTAAAAAAACCAGAATCATAGGACTTCCCTGGTGGCTCAGTGGTTAAGAATCCGCCTCCCAAAGCAGGGCACATGGCTTCAAGCCCTGGTCCGGAAAGATGTCACATGCCACGGAGCAACTAAACCCGTGTGCCACAACTACTGAGCCTGTGCTCTAGAGCCGGAGTCACAGCTACTAAGCCCATGTGCCGCAACTACTGAAGCCCACGTGCTCTAGGGCCCACAAGCCACAACCACTAAGCCCGCACACTGCAACTACTGAAGCCCACACTGACTAGAGCCCACGTTGCGCAATGAGAGAATCCACCGCAATGAGACCCGCACACCGCAATGAAGAGTAGCCCCCGCTCGCCTCAACTAGAGAGAGCCCACGGGCAGCAGCAAAGACCCAATGCAGACAAAATTTTTTAAAAATAAAAATAATAATAAATAAATAACAGAATCATATTAATACAACAAACCACTACGCTGGCTGCCTTTAAGATCCATGTAGTCTGCCATCAAGAAGCAAAGTTTAAGAAATACCAAAAACGTGGCTTATAAATACTGGTTAAAAAATAATCTGTACTTACAAGTGGTTAAATATTCCCAGAATGACTCCAAAAGTCATGTGAATAATTCCTAAAATCACAGACATTTTCATTTTGAAAGAGTTCAGAAAAGTGAGACGATTTGTGGCCAAGTTCCAAATCTAATGACAAAACAAAACCGAAAAAGAAAACTTTAACTTCCTTCAACTGCCTTAGGAGAAAAGTGCTGTTCCTTCAGGAAACTGTTGTCAGGTTTTTTCAAGTTTCCAATTATATTAACCACATTAAATTATACCAATTATGTTTAGAGATGAGAATGAACATTTAGGAGAGAGCTACCTTGGAGAGCTCAGATTAGGGAATGCTAGACTTTTGTCGCTGGGTTTTTTTCACTACTGTTATCACGTCGCTCCAAACCAATTTCGAGGTAGTTTCTAAGCTTTTCTTCTAAGACTGAGATTCCTCGTGAAGACCCCGGGGTCTAGGGAGAGGCTGCCTGGGCCTCATAAGCAGCAGCCTGCTGAGCTGCGTTGGGGGCAGGACAGGGGCAACCCCGACCCTGGAGCCGCGGCTTCACTTTCCTTCTCCCCCCACTTTTTCCCTTTCGAACAACCACCTCAATAAGCACCACGATTAGCCTAAGCTCCCTCTCCACTCTAAAATTCCGTCTACTTCTTTCTACATCAAACGGTAAAAAAACAGTTCACTCGTATAAAGAAGAAATCGAAGAAACAGCGCACATTACATGGCTCCGGAAGCGCCACTTCTCACTAGAGTAAAACAGGTCAGGAAGTAGGACAGGCTGTAGCCCCAGCTCCCTGTGGTCTTGTATTCGGGCACTGACCCTGGCTTCCCAAATGGACCGTCAGCTTCTTCTGTACAGCAGCCTGACTCAGAACACACAGTGAGCCTCTGGCGTCCCGGCAGAACCCCCCAGGGTACTACCCCCTCGCGTACGACCACCTGAACCGTGCTGAACGGTATGAGAAACCGCTGTGACAGTTAAAGCGAGGCGGCACTGGGAATTCCCTGGAGGTCCAGTGGTTAGGAGTCCGCGCTTCCACTGCTGAGGGCGCAGGTTTGATCCCTGGTCGGGGAACTAAGATCCCACAAGCCGCGCGGCACGGCCAAAAGTTTAGAAAAATTTTAATTAAAAAATTAGGTGGCAGCACCGAGGAACCCGAGATAATGGGGAGTCGGGGGACACTCACGGGATCGATGCCAAGAGGATAAGGGCCTCGGAACACCCCGGGAACACCGGGATCCAACTGCAGAACCCTGTTGTGCCTGATGACGCTGTCACTGTAACAAAAAGGCAGGGTGAGGGCCTCCTGCGAAGGGGGAAGGAGACTCGGAGGAACCGCCCTCCACCTGAGACACTGTCTGGCAGCAGGACACTCACTTCCAAAGCGTCATCTTCCTCTGCTCCGCCGGGCTGTGACTGGAGCCGTACATGGCAGACACGTTCCACCCGGAGCCGAAGAGGTTGACCGACTTGGAAAAGCAGTCGTTGTAGATGAGGCCCGTGTACACTGAGAACAGCCCCATCAGCAGCAGGATGTAGCGGCCGTTGAAAAACATCCACATGATCTGCGCGGAACGAAGCGGGGCCGGGGGCGGGGGGGAGCGCGAAACAGGACCCCCGGGAAAACGAGCCAATGTGACCGACTTAGTCTGGGCACTTGCTTAACCGCTCCTCCCAGGGCTGCTCAAAAGCAAGCTCACGGCCCAGACGCCCCCGTCACGCAGGGAAGAAGACCCACCCGCCCCCACCAACCACGTCTCAGGCGGGTC
Organism: Kogia breviceps; assembly: GCF_026419965.1. Lineage (NCBI taxonomy): Eukaryota > Metazoa > Chordata > Mammalia > Artiodactyla > Physeteridae > Kogia > Kogia breviceps. Next base: position 83,909,580 of record NC_081324.1, on the reverse strand, counting down.
ACGGTTATCGCCCCAAACTGAACATCTGTACGTGTCTCTTTTTCTAGTTAAACAGGAGAGAATCACTACTAACGCTGCCCAAACAGATATAATGAGCCTGAGCGTTTATGTTTTTACCTCTTGTGACTGACTTAGTCTGGGATGATCTTCATTTAACACCAACAGGAGGGCAAATAAGAACATCACAAAGCCATGTCCAAGGTCTCCAAACATCACGGCAAATAAAAAGGGGAAAGTGATGATGGTAAAGAGAGCTGCGGGAAAAGCAAGCAATCTCTGATTCGCAGCAAAGGCAGAAAATTCTAGTTAATTCAAACATGACCACGTACTGTACAATGACCTTGACTTTCTCCCAAATTCTCAGGAGATAAAATTAACACTTTATACTAAGTAAGATAAACAAAACAGTCATAGAGAGCCTATTTTTCCAAATATCTATTATATTCTTACAGGGGAAAAAAAGCAGCAGTGATGTATAAAATGTATAAAACACAAAGACTGGCAAATTCAGGCTTCCAACCTGGGTTCACTTCTCGGTAGCTCCCAACCCCGTAGGCATCCACGATGTTCTGAAACCCCTCGGTGAATCTGTTGGTGCGGATGAGAGTCGGGGGTGTTTCTTTTGTTGGGATTGTGTTCATGAATGAGGGGATTGTAGCACCGCTCTCTCTCTTTCACATGAAAAAAAAAAGAGACAGAGAAAGAAAAAATTACCACCCAAGAGCTCTTTCAACCAATCTCAGTTGGCTGCCATGGAAAGGCCCTGAGCACGTGCGCAAGTACTGACCGCCCTCCTGGAGGTTCAAGTACAGCAGAAGTGACAGGAGGAGCCGACAGAGGCTCCTGGGGGTTGTGGTCTTGGAGAAGGAAGAACCTAGCAAGGCTGAGTGGTGGGAAGCGGGCAGGGACAGGTATGACAAGAAAAAAAACAAAATTTTGCCGTACTGACATTTTGGTTTATTCTTGCCTACTTTTCAGTTTTACTAGGTAATACTGTAGCTGTCTCTAAATTCCTCTTGACCATTTTTAAGAGCCAAACCACTAAATTCCAGTTGTATGTTGGTGATCCTGGGACTACTTATATATACTCACACACACAACAAGAGTATTAGTCATATCCCTCAAAACCGATGTTACCTCAATAAAGAAGAATCACCTAGAGCTTCAAAAGATATAAATAGGGCTTCCCTGGTGGCGCAGTGGTTGAGAGTCCGCCTGCCGATGCAGGGGACACGGGTTCGCGCCCCGCTCCGGGAGGATCCCACGTGCCGCGGAGCGGCTGGGCCCGTGAGCCGTGGCCGCTGAGCCTGCACGTCCGGAGCCTGTGCTCCGCAACGGGAGAGGCCGCCGCAGCGTGAGGCCCGCGTACCGCAAAAAAAATAAATAAATAAATATGTAAAATATATAAATAAAACAGATGTCCCATACTCCAAAATAACTAATTTATGTATTTCCTTCTTTCTCAGCACTGCGTGTTTTACGTTTGTGCCGTAACAGAATTATGTAATGAGACAAGGTGATTAACCAAAATCTGTGAAAACTTGTTTCCTTAACTGCCACTTGAAGTTTGTAAACTTGCTATTTCCAGTAAGGAACTAAGATTTTTTTGTTGTTTTTTTTAATTTTATATTGGAGTATAGTTGATTTACAATGTTGTGCTAGTTTCAGGTGTACAGCAAAGTGATTCAGTTATACACATACATCTACTTTTTTTCAGATTCTTTTCCCATATAGGTTATTACATAGTATTAAGTAGAGGTCCCTGTGCTATACAGTAGGTCCTTGTTGGCTGTCTATTTTATATATAAGTAGTGTGTATATGTCAGTCCCAACCTCCTAATTTATCTCTCCAAGAACTAAGTCTTGATACAGAAAAAAAACCCTCACAGGAACGCGGGAGACTGACCCCATAGCCCAGGAGTGGAAAGAAGCTATTATTCAAAGTTCAGAGGCTGTAAGAGCAGAGATGGATGGGTTCAACTATATGTAAGAAAAAACTTCTGCACGACCAAAGCAAACAAACAGAAAGAAACACCAAAAGACAAGTGACAAACTGGAGAGAATATTTGTTCTCGTATCACAGACAACGAGCCAAGGAAATTAATAAGAAAAAGACCAACAGCCCAGTAGAAAATGGGCAAAGCATATGAACACAGTATTCACCAAAAAAGTGAAAATTCAAAGGCTCTTCTTAAACATACAAAAAGGTATTCAACCTCACTCAAAATAAGAGGAATGCAGCAATTGGCAATATTTGCCAAAACGGATCCAGCAATTCCATGCTGGGAATTTACCCAGAGATAGATTTGTGCACGTCTGAGCCGTCGAAGGTCAAGTGTGAGTCACTGCACTGGTAATCATAAGGTTAGAAACCACCTAAATGACCAGGAAACTAGTTCAATAAGCCATGGTACATCCATTCAGCAGGAGACTAAATAGCTGTTAAAAAACAGGGAAGTTTTCTTATGAGAAAAGAACAGTATGAATAGCACACAGTCTTTTGTGAAGGAAGGGAATTCTCTCCCTGTATATATTCCCATCTGCTTATCTATGATTAAGAAACTCAACGACGTAAGAGAAGTAAAACAAGGTTGTCTTTGAGCAGAGGAGCTGGACACGCGAGGCCCTGGACACGAGGAAGCCACTTCATTGGGTCTTTTATATTTTTAAATTTTTTTTTTTTGACTTTTAAACCACGTGACTGAATTCCTTACTCAAAAGAGCAAATTAAAAATGCCTGTGCCAATCACTTTGCTGCACACCTGAAACACTGTAAATCAACCGTACATCAATTTTTAAAAAATGCATGTGCACACAGAGCCTCGAGGGACCAACTCTCCGTAACGAAATTTCAGTTCAAAAGAGTCAGCACGGCGTCCTCTCCTCCTCTATCTTACTTCCCGCGGGGAAGGGCTGGCAGGGAGGGGAGGGCCGCCTCACCGAGCCCTCCTCCAGAGCGAGGCGCAGCTCGTGCAGATCGGCCTCGGGACACCAGACCTCGGCAATGAGGCACTTGTTGGTCACGTCGAAGCTGCACATGTTCAGCATATGGTAAATGGCTTTCATCTTCTTCACCTGCACGACGCGGCTGTAGACGGACTCGGCGGCTTTACAGAGCACTTGCCTTAAATAATCCTCGGTTTTGTGAAGCACCTGGGTGAGGACAAACACGGACTTCCAGCAGAGTGTCCACTGGGCACCTGACCGCCTCCCTCTGAGAGACTTTCTCCTCAGTGATGGGGGGGCGAATTCCAGGCACCTGCCTCTCTGGGGACACCTAAGGAAGTTCAGTCCTTCTCCTCCAGGCCCTGGAGCTGCCCTTCCAGAAAGGGGCCCAGGGCACAGGAAATGGTTAGAAGTCGTGGTCCCTGTGGCGGCTCGGCGGCCTGGCTGGGTCCAGGGAGCTGGGGGCCTGGGTCTTACCCACTCCCAGCCTCGGCCCAGCTCCCTGTCGAACCCGTGAGCCAGCAACTCCCATCCCGTCCCATCCTGTCCCGCCAAGAAATCCCCTTTCACTCAAGTGGGTCAGAGTCCGCTCCTTGTTACCAAGAGCCCTCGCTGACCTAAGCAGAAACGGGGATCACAATAGTGCAGGTAAAACTACAGCCAGCACTGTAAATGGGGCTCGCTTGTCCTCTCTGACCAAGAATTACACTCCGACAGATCAAAGACGACCAGGTTCTTCTTTAAAACCCCATCATTTAGAAACCATCCAGGTTTCTAACAGCCTGCTAAAATAAAACTCCCACGAAGAGGAGGGAGGTGCCATCCCAAACTCCCTAAAACACCTTGATTTGTCCACAACCAAAATTTTCCATATTAAAGAAGAAAGTAAATGTATCTGTAACTGTTTCACAAACCCTCGGATAAGGAGGCAAGTTTCTGGTTCACTCACAGTATACAGATCTTGAATCCGGGTGTTCAGGCCCTCCTGAATCTCTCTCCGCTCCTCGGCGGTAGTTGGGTAGGGGTAAACGTGGCAATGGTAACTAGAAGACAGAATTCAACACAGTGCCGTGGCCGTCGGAACCGCAAGAAGCTATGTCAAAAACCAGAGCTAAATTCAGTCTACCGCCTGGGCGTATTTCCTTCCAAACCAGGATAAAAGCAGCCCTCCGGGAGAAAAAGGTGCAGACACAGGCAGCCGGCCACGGCAAGGCCTTGCACACACACACTCGACACATTTTCTACGGATTCCACAGAAGCAGTGACCTCAGTCTCGGCTCCACATTCCATCCCTACCCTCGATGATTCCCAAAAGCTCCTTCCCAACTCCAACGTTCTGAAATTCACCACCACCCTTGGGCTGGAAATCATTGAACAAATATAAAATATAAATCAAAGACAAAGAACATACAACAATAATTACAAAAAAGAGAAAATCGGGGGCAGAGAAAGCTCTGGATGCCTAGCAATTGCCTCTGACATGGGCTTCAGTAAACGTCCTCTGGGGCCACGTGTGACACCAGGACGCAGGGGAGGCAGAGCCACGCCCCCCCCAGCTGCAGCCACACCCCCTCGGCTGCTGCGACTCCCATGCTGCCTCAGGGTTTTAATGCCATGTTTTATGTTCCTCCTTAGGCTCCGGCTACTAAAGTTAAACTCTTACTCCAGCCTTATCCTAAGCAATGGTATCTGTGAAGTCACAGGTTTGTGTGCTGGCTATAGTTTTTCTAATCTATGTAAAAAATAAACATACACCTATTAAAGTAAGAATACGCTAGTTCACATATCACCTAAAGTTACTTTCCATAACACCAGTGACTGAGTATCAAACTCTGGTGAACACTGAATCCGAAGGAAATAACCAAACCCCACCCTTACTTACCCCAGCAAGAAGCAAGGCCAGCTAAAATTTCCCCAAGTATAAGAAAACAAAAGGCCATTCTTTTGAGTTTTCACGTGGTTTTGCTTGTTTTCCCACCGGTGACAAGACCAAGTCACAGACCAGTTCTTGCTGTGATACTGGCTCCCCGTTTACCCAAGTCTTATGCGGTACGGGAGGCTGTCACTTGTACCATCTCGTTTGGCAGGCAGGCCCCTCCGAGCCCACCCTCTCCACCACCTGCCAGGCCCCCTTCCCCGGGGTGCAAAGAAGGTAACTCCAGAGGGCTGGGAAAGGATGAGCCGTACGCTCCATGAGGACAGATAAGCCTACACGTAGCTAAAGGCAACAGAAAGGCACCAAATATTAAAACTGGATTCCTTCCCCAGTTGAACTTGAGCCTTCATTCCCAAGGGAAAAAAATCAAATCTGGGAATGTTCTTAACACGGTGTCTACTTTTAAATTATTTTCAGTATTACACTGGCAAGACAGATGACAAATTAAATGTTTTAAAACATGGTATTACAGCAAAGAAATCATGTAACAAAACTCAGCAGCCTTTGCAACCACTGTATTTCTCTTCAGAGACGTATTTCAAGAAAACTAGAGGTCACTGAGGATAAAGAAATAAATGAAATAAAGCTGTCTCTTTTTCTTACCAATCACATATCTTCTTAACCTTGTGGCCAATCTGCTCTCCCCAAAAGGATATCAAAAACACATACCATTTTATGACTTCTCCCTACAAAGAATAAAGATAACTGTTACTTCTCTGTCTAGAACTTTGAAAACTCTGGCAGCTCACACTCTGTCAAAGAGTTAGTTCATTCATTCATCCATTCAACAAACACTGTCCATCCTCATTATCTGCGGATTCCATAACTGCAAATTCACCCCAGAAATCATAACCCCCAAATCAATACTCAAGCATTTATTCACTCATTTGTGGACATGCAGAGCGACAAAAATTTTGAGTCACCCAATGTGCATATTCCTGCTGAGGTCGAACAAGGTGGCCCTCTGCCTTCTTCTTTCAGCTCATGCTATAAACAAGTGTCCTTTCTGTGGTCTATTTAGTGTCTATTTAGGTCTATTTATTTTCACAGTTTTGTGCTCTTTTTGATGATTTCACTGTTCAAAACGGTCCTCAGAGCTCTCTAGTGTTTCAAGCATAAGAAGGCTGTGACGTGCACTTACGTGCGTCCCACAGGCTTTGTTCAGACAGGCGTGGTGGTGCGGTTGGCAGTGAGTTCAATCTTAATGAACCAACGGTATATATTAAATGAGGTGTCTTTAAATGAAACAAGGCTATGTACTCATCAGCCGACAAAAACGTTATGACCAGAGACTCACAGGAACCCAACCCTGAGCTTCCCCTAGGAGCAAGGGTTCAGTTCTCACGGAGACGGTACAATGTTAACTATAACAAATAATGAGAATTGACTGTACTTACAAATATGCTACAAATAGAACTGAATAGGTTTTCGGTCAATCTGCCAGGCACTGGTTCCCAGTGCCAGGAATACAGCAGTGAACAAAACAGACAAAAAACCCTGACCTGGGAGGGAAGGGAGGGGAGGGAAGCTTATATCAAGTTAGCAGCAAGACACACTAGGAAAGTACCTAATACGCCACATGGAGGTGAGGGCGATAAAGACAATCAAGCTGGGAGTGGTGACAGGGAGAAAGAGGCTGGGGGTTAAGCTTTTAAGTCGGGCAAGGCGGGAAGGCCTCCCTGAGAAGGGGACATCTGGGCCTAGCGGGGTGAAGGGGGTGAAGGGGGTGAGGGAGCGAGCCACGTGGATCCCGGGGAAGAGACCCCTGAGCCCGAGGCAAAGCTCCTGCAGAGGCGAGGAGACTGGAAGCGAGGAGGCCAGCCCGGCTGAAGAGGAATGGCCAGGGGGTGACAAGATGGGACGCCGTGAGACAGGGAGCCGCAGGAGGACTTTACGGCGGGATGGGGGGGGGGGCGGTGAGACGCTCTGACTCCTTTTACAGGGGCCATTCTGGATGCCGGGCGGAAAGGAGCTGAGCTGGCACTTACTGAGACAGGCCAGCCTGGACGGGCAGGTCTGGGGGTGGGAAGATCGGGAGTTCAGTTTCAGGTGTCACGTGGAAATGTCCTCCAGAAACTTCAAAGGTATGGGGGAGCCAGTTAAATAGAAGCCTGGTATTCAGGGGAGAGGTCCAAGCCAGATGTATACATTCGAGGGACGGTATTTAAAGCCATGAAGTTACACAGGATCCCAAAGGGCACAGAGGAGAGAAGCAACGCAAGAGTTGAGCTCTGGGGCGGAGGGGACGGGGAACAGGTTGGGGAGCTTCAGGCAGAGCAGAGGCACTCGGGTCCCGAAGGCAGGGACGTGGGGCGGCCGGCAAGGGGAGGCCAGGGAGGGGGCGGGCGGAGGAGACGGCCGAGGTGTCTGGGAGGCCGGTTACGTGGAGTAAGCAAGCGGACCGCACTGAGGATGAGGGAGGCCAGATTTCTCGCCGTCACAAGAGAGTGCAAAACACCAAAAAAGAGACGTCCAGAATCACCGGTTAGAGCCTGAGCATACGGTTTTATAATAATGTGCACAGGTAGGTGCAGAAGCGGATACAGCTCTGTGTGTGTGTGTGTGTGTGTCCATGTTTTGACTGCTGAAAGGGCCCAGAAGCAACGACACTCCAGTACATGATGAGAACTCAAACACCCAGATCCTTGTTTCTAAATTCCACCCTCTACTAAAAGGAACCAGCTGTCCTTGAAGGCATGGCTGACTCCAGACAGAGGTAGGGACCATTCTGTGGTACCAGAAAGTAAGGGATTGCTCAGCGAATGCTACAGGCGTGCCAAAGGCCAGAGGAACACACACGAAGGGACTCCCAGTGGCCAAATCAGGGACAACTTGGGCATCAAAGTAAAAAGGACTGGGACTTCCTTGGTGGCACAGTGGTTAAGAATCCGCCTGCCCGGGCTTCCCTGGTGGCGCAGTGGTGGAGAGTCCGCCTGCCGATGCAGGGGACACGGGTTCATGCCCCGGTCCGGGAAGATCCCACATGCCGCGGAGCGGCTGGGCCCGTGAGCCGTGGCCGCTGAGCCTGCGCGTCCAGAGCCTGTGCTCTGCAGCGGGAGAGGCCACGGCAGTGAGAGGCCCGCATACCGCAAAAAAATTAAAAATAAAATAAAAAATAAAAAAAAAGAATCCGCCTGCCAATGCAGGGGACACGGGTTCGAGCCCTGGTCTGGGAAGACCCCACATGCCGCGGAGCCACTAAGCCCGTGAGCCACAACTACTGAACCTGCGCTCTAGAGCCCGCGTGCCGCAACTACTGAAGCCCGCACGCCTAGAGCCCACGCTCCGCAACAAGAGAAGCCGCTGCAATGAGAAGCCCGCGCACCACAACGGAGAGCATCCCCCACTTGCTGCAACTAGAGAAAAGCCCGCGCGCAGCAACGAAGACCCAGTGTGGCCAAAAATAAATAAATAAACAATATTTTTTTGTGTGTGTGTGGTATGCGGGCCTCACTGTTGTGGCCTCTCCCGTTGTGGAGCACAGGCTCCGGACGCTCAGGCTCAGCGGCCATGGCTCACGGGCCCAGCCGCTCCGCGGCATGTGGGATCTTCCCAGACCGGGGCACGTACCCGTGTCCCCTGCATCGGCAGGCGGATTCTCAACCACTGCGCCACCAGGGAAGCCCATAAACAATTTTTTAAATAAATAAATAAATAATAAAAAGGATCGTAGCCGATTACGAGTCATTAAATAAATAGGAATGCCCGAGTCCGTGGATGAATGAGCGAGTGACTGAGAGGGCAGGGAACGCGCTGCCTTCTGCAGGACGGTAACTAGTAAGTACAGAAGGAAGGATGGGAACCGAGTAACCACCTGGCAACCGCGACAGAGGTGATGGGCTCCAGAGAGTCATCACGGAGCCTGAGGCTGGTGGGCAGAGGTTCGCCGAGGAACAAGGCCCCAGTAACCTAGGAACACCTCCTCTCCAACTACTAATCCATGCAATAGGGCAAAATAGTGGCGTGAAGGTGGAGAAACCTGGACGACACCAACGAGGCCGGTATTACGTGCCTCCTGCCGGGCGGTGCCGAGAGGACCAGATAGTTGGCTCCGTGGTGTTCCCACCGGCAACACGTGATCCGGGCCTGGCCAGGAGGAAGCACAATGTGATGCCTGCCCCGAAAGCAAAGCGCAGTCCCAGGCAGCGCAGCGGGCCAGGAAGGAAACAATGCAAACTGTGGGGAAGCTGAGTGGCATGTTTGTAGTGGACCAAGTGTTGCATCTGTGTTGACTTTTCTCATTTGGAGGGTTGTACGGTGGTTATAGAAAATAGCGCCCCTATAAGGGGGCAACTTACACATGTCCACGGCTTCCTCGCAGAAGGTCTGGAAGGAGCCTAATGAAAACGGGGATAGATATATGCAGAAAGAGTGAGTGGAGTATATGTGGCAAAATGTTAATAATTGGGAAATTTGGGTGAAGAGACAGAAGACTTTGTTCTCTTCTGGCAACTTTTCTGTAAACTGAAATTATTTCAAAATAAATTATTGAAGAAACTACTCGGGGGGGGGCTTCCCTGGTGGCGCAGTGGTTAAGAACCCGCCTGCCGATGCAGGGGACACGGGTTCGAGCCCTGGTCCGGGAAGATCCCACGTGCTGCGGAGCAACTGAGCCCATGTGCACCACAGCTACTAAGCCCGCGCCGCAACTACTGAGCCCACGTGCCACAACTATCGGGCCTGCGTGCCTAGAGCCCGCGCTCCACAACAAGAGCAGCCACAGCAATGAGGAACCCGCGCACCGCAACGAAGAGTAGCCCCTGCTCGCCGCCAACTAGAGAAAGCCCGTGCACAGTAACGAAGACCCAACACAGCCAAAAATAAAATTTTTTTTTTAAAAAGTAATGTTTGTGAAATTCTTACCTAATAAACTAGGATATTCATGTCTAAAAAGTGTTTGTTTTTTTTTTTTTTTTGGTGGTACGCGGGCCTCTCACTGTTGCGGCCTCCCCCATTGTGGAGCACAGGCTCCGGATGCGCAGGCTCAGCGGCCATGGCTCACGGGCCCAGCCGCTCCACGGCATGTGGGATCCTCCCGGACCGGGGCACGAACCCGTGTCCCCTGCATTAGCAGGCGGATTCTCAACCACTGCGCCACCAGGGAAGCCCTAAAAAGTGTTTTTAAAAAAAGAAAGAAAATACCCAGGGGGAAGAAAGAAATGGTATTTATAATGAATTTGATTTTGAAGATTTCTTAACAATTTTAAAAATAGTACTGTGTCAGGGAACACAACCACCTAAGACATAATATGGAACCCGGATGTATGCAACATAAAAAATACAAATCATAAAACCACATGAAACTGCCTGAGTCCAGCTCTGACAGAGAGACTGGTCAGCATCTAGAAAGGATACTGACAAAGGAGAAAATGGCTAGAAATATGCTCTGGGGTCTGTAAGGACTTTAAGGGGTCGACCCCAAAGGTATTAAACATGACACTATAAATAAATCCTAGGACCTGAGCAAAAGTTACCAAATCAAATCTCACATCCTCCCCAGAACAAGGACTAACAAAATTGAGAATCCCAAGTTCCTTTTCTACCCTTAGTAGTATCAGTTCATCCTCACTTAGACCAATATATAATAGTTATTTTTATGGTGAAGTCTTTAAAAAAAAAAAAATTACAGCTATTTTAAAAGGTAATGATGGCCTTGGCCGCCCTGCTTCCCTTCCTGAATAATTCATTCCCGAAGCCTTCGATGTGCATTCGCGGATGGACCTGGAGAGGGGAGGGGAAGGGCAACAGTGGCCCAGGGCAAAGCCAGAGCCCAGGCAAAGTGAGGAGGCCCTGCCGTCCACACGAGGGGACAACCCGGGCTGGGGGCTGGGCAAGTCAGAGCTCCATGCAGAGAGAGGAGCGGGGCAGCAGAGACGGGAAATCACTGGGCAGACTGGTCACATACAAGGGGACTGACCAGATAAGTCTATTAACAATAATGGGAGCCACGCTTCCCGTCACTGAAGAAAGGAGTTACAAACACAGAAATAGAGCATCTTAGAATGAACCGAGTAGTGCTGGACTGGAACTGGATGTAAACTCACAGTTTTCACGTATACACACAGGTACAGAAATAAAGCCGTGAGTGTGCGTGAGCCGCGGGCGTGTGCGCGTCCTAGAGCTGCCCACTGACAGGGCTGGGGACAGCGACACCTCAGTCCCCATGGGCACACCCGGAGACCGCGTCCTGGCTTCTAATTACCACTCTCCACTAAAGACAACCAGGTTCCTTGGAGAAATGGCTGATTCCAGAGCTGCATGAGGGAAGTTACAAGATGAATCTGGACATCTTGTTATGCAGGAAAGCAAAGCAGCATTCAAAAAATGAGGGGAACATGTAAAAAGAAAATAAAAGCCAGCTAAATGGGCTCCAATGGCCAAATCTAGAGCATGTGATTATCAAAATAAAGAATTACAGTAACAGAGTATAACTCACTGAATAAAACAGGAAATAAATTAATGCACTGAAAATCTGATGAGAAATTGAGTACTTACAGAGTTTCAAAGCACTTCTCCCAAAACAAGTACTAAATACAAAGGAAATGGAGTAATAAACTCACAGTGGAGGAGCTCAGGAGTCACTACCCTGAACAAGTGACCAAAGTGAACATGACTAGTAATGGGGCAAAGGACTTGTGCAGCCCTGATGGGAAGCAGCATCACTTCCCGCCCAAGACACACAACGTGAATGTAACCGTGAGAAAACATCAGACAAACCCCAACAGAGGGGCATCCTACCAAAATAAAAACCACTGGTCGGTAATAATTTTTAAATGTCCAGGTCACGAAGGCCAAGGTAAGACTGACAAATTATCCCAGAATGAAGGAGACCAAAGAGACATGACAATTAAGTCCAAAGCCTGACTCTAAACTGGATCCTTTGCTATAAAAGACAGCACTGTGGGACGCCCCTGGCGGTCCGGTGGTTAGGACTCTGCGCTTCCACTGCAGGGGGCCCGGGTTCCATTCCTGGTCAGGGAACTAGGATCCCGTGTGAAACCCAAACAGGATCTGAGGCTGGGAGGGTGGCGACGTATCCACGTCAACGTCCCAGGCGTCCTACGGCGGCGCGGGAGAGAGCCCTCCATGTTAAGAACTGCCCCCCAGACGCATCCAAGGACGGCAAGGCCCGCGGCGGACGGCTCACTGAAGCGCTCCGCTCTGCTCTGTGCCTCCAGCTTCCGCACAAGTCCGCCGCTGCTACACGGGGAGGGGGTGCCCACTCACCGTTTCAGGGTCTTCCAGGGGCCCCTCCAGCTCTGCATGCGTCACGATGCTGTGCCCTTTGCAGGCTCGCCACAGCGTTTTCCCGAATGCTTCAGCTTTCCCTTGGTTAATGAGGCCAGACACAAACCTGTGAGACACCAAAGGCTGTGGTCCAGTAAACGCAACGAGGACTACCAAACCGCATGAAGAGGGCAGCGAAGACCCTCGCACCTGCCAAAGTGCTGGCGAGATCCTCAAAGCCCTCCAACTGCAAAATATCTGAAATGCTGGATAAAACATTTCTGAAACATCCTCTTCAATGTAGAGCTGAGCCCATAATTTAGAGAAATTCTCGGAATCCAAAAACAAAACAGGACCTCGTAGCTGTGCCTTGATGTATTATACTGACCCAGTATCTTAAGGCCTTGGGTTTCAATGCCAGCAAGGGAGACAGGAGACGGGCACTGGGTTGATATCAGGTGAAGAGATGGAACTGAACCCCCAATCCCCCCGAAGTTGGGACTCTTGCCCCCCAACAAAGGGCTACACCTCAAGTGAATGGGTGGACTAGAAAAAAATCCACCTTGCAAAGGAGCCTACAAGCAAACTTGTTTATTTCGGCTCTGGTTTTGGAGAGCAGGGGAAGAGTATTCCTTGAGAATTTACAACCACATGTTAGGAGGGATCAGGCAGAGAGAAAACAAACAGAAAAACCAAGAGACTCAAGCTGAGAAATTAACATAAAATGATTCCAGGCAGCTAGAGTGCTCCCAAGTACCTGACATACGTAAAAATAAGTTCTCTCTGAAAGAATACGGCCTCAAACTAAATATCATTGAATTCCTACACATAAGGAATAGAGGAACAGTTCATAATAAAAAGAGACACAAATCACATGAGGAAACAAGTCACCATTAGTCCAAGTAAACAGAGTGAACAGTAGAAAGAGACCCTTAAAATACGATTAATAAATTAACCAACTCAGTTTAGCCCCTATGTTTCCACCAAACAAAACAGGACTTGACGCTTCAGTGACCAATTATTTTAGGCTATGGAGTAACGAAAATTGGCGTAACTGGCATAAATTCCTTCTTTCCACCTCATTACACCGAAAGAAAAAATTCCCATCGCATTTAGCTAAAAAGTCAATACAGCTGAGTGATTCAACTCAACAAATACAGGAGGAGTACAGTGTTTTCTTAAACAAATACTCACTTTCTTTCATTCCATCACAGGCTTTCAGATGGTGGCTGTCTTTCCACTCAACAGAGCTCGTCTCCCACTGACAAGGACAGTGGAAAGCTCGACCCGCCAGTTGTCACTTACCCCAGTTTTGCTCCCAGCCTCTGCATACAGCTGTAGTCCAACAAAGACTCGTTCTCCAAGGGAGGGAATTCTTCGTAAGTGGGTTCAAACTACGAAGAGATATGAAACCAAGTCTGTCTCACCGAAAGTGACACTTTAATTCTCAAGTCATGTTTCCAAACAAGTTTGCAGGGCATGGGAGCTCAGATCTGGGTGCCAAGGCCCCAAGGTAACTCAGACATGTAACTCAGCTCTGATAGACAAAGAGCATAACTTCCCTGTCCCTTATTGGTAAGCTAGTTGAAGACGTTTACATAAAAGTATAGTTATAATTTATATCATTGCCTTAATCCAAGACAGAGTAACTGTATCAGAGGTCACCGCTACAGGAAGTGAAACAAAGTTCATATAAGGCACATACTTCTCCCCTCTCTGACACTCAGCTGAGTACTGTAGTACTGCATAGGCTGTTCTTTACTCCCACACAGATTTTTGTTTTACTTCCATTACTCTCAGCAATTTGGGAAGAAAAAAAACAAACAAACTAAATTTTAGAGTTCGATTTCCAGTGTTCAATTTCTTCTCATGATCATAAGATTTTTTTCAACTGCAAACTAAAGCATTTCATGAATAGGAAGTAGTTATGGTTAAAACCAACCAACAAAGGAGAGGCTTAAAGCTTCTTTTAATGTCATATAATCCAACTGAAAGATAAAGTTAAGATCAAAATGTATCTCATTTTTTTTAAAGGTACCTCTCTTTTTTTTTTTTTTTTTTAAATTTTTAGCTGCGTTGGGTCTCTGTTGCTGTGCACAGGCTTTCTCTAGCTGCAGCGAGCGGGGGCCACTCCTTGTTGAGAAAGGAGTATCTCTTCCAATGAGGAAGTTCCTCTACCTCTTTTAAAAAGCAACACCTCTACAGGAGTTGATAAACAAAACCCGAAACTTTACGGGAACGAGAATTTTATAAAAGAAACGTAATTCTGGAACTTCCCTGGTGGCCCAGTGGTTAAGACTCCGCGCTTCCACTACAGGGGGCCCGGGTTCAATCCCTGGTCAGGGAACTAAGATCCTGCGTGCTGCAACCAAACACAAGAAAGGAGGAAAGAAAGAAAGGCGCTCCTCCTGAGCGTCGCCAGCACCTGCGCGCTGCGCCTGACAAAGGTCTTGGTCACGCGCAGCACGTGGCTGTACTCAGTGAGCTCCAGGAGGCTCTTCCTCAGCTTCTCCTTGTTCTTCGTCACCTCCCTCAGCTCGGCCTCCAGCTTCCACAACTGCTCCTGAAATGAGACGGCAGTAGGCTTAGCTCCAAGTCTGCTTCTAACTCTCTTTTCACAGTACCTCAGGACCCGCAGAGGTTTTAAAAAGCCATAATGTATGAGAGTTTGACAGGGATATGAAAACACACACAGGGTTTTAAAGTCCATCAATCAGCGCTTCGTGCTAATTCAGGTGCCTGTGATGGCAAGCGCGCAGATGCCGCGATGGCCGTGGGCGCCCTACGGCCGGAGCCAATCTCCCATCTCAGGTCCTGTCATTTCTTCTGGTTTCCCTCCATCTGCTTATCCATTACCAACACACCAAAGAGCTTCCTTTTTCAAGACTACATTTCCTTTTATTTGCAACACAAAAATTTTAGATAATCTTTCCCAAACATATTATTCCTGGTCTCTAGCTTAGAGTTTCTATGCAGCTTCACTTACACAATTAATTAAGCATAAAAATACTTGAGAACAAATCTTCTTTAACAATTAGTTATATACCAAGCATCCTTCACAATCCTTAAGTATTAAAACAACAGAAGCAGAAATGTGTTAAACAACCCACTGACTCAGTAAAACGGTACTCAAACAAATCACTTGACATGCTACATTCAGTACTTGTGTTCTGCTTTACAAAAACGCACACAGGGCTTCCCTGGTGGCGCAGCGGTTGAGAGTCCATCTGCCGATGCAGGGGACGCGGGTTCGTGCCCCGGTCCGGGAGGATCCCACATGCCGCGGAGCGGCTGGGCCCGTGAGCCGTGGCCGCTGAGCCCGCGCGTCCGGAGCCTGTGCTCCGCAACGGGAGAGGCCACAGCAGTGAGAGGCCCGCGTACCGCAGGAAAAAAAAAAAAAGATAAGCAGCCAGTAATCACTATATTTGTAATTACATCAAAAGCGACACACCAAACAGGCCAAACCAGATGACTGCTCTCATCTGACTGTACAGTTCTCTCTAGAGTCCATTCATATATCAACTGTTAAAAGACATCCTCCCAGAAAAACAAACAGAGCAGCCAGCAACGGAATGGTCCTAATTATACAGTACTAATTGTTTTAGAAGAGCTGTAAAGGGCTCTAGTCTATTTCCCAGTGTGATGAATTATCAGATGATTAGACCAAAACCTCACGAGGTAATTCATGGGGGGGAAGGGGGGACGCTAATGTACAAGCCAGTGCTCTCACGGTGGCAGGGGACTCCAGAAGAAGGAATCCCACTTGCTGCCCGTGGGGAACCACCTAGCACCTTCACACGAGCTTCTGAAAATTAGACGGGGAAGGGTCAGGGTGAACTGGGGAGAATGTGAAGGGCACAGGCCCAAAGCCTCGAGGACTTGCAGTGGGCGAGGCCCGCTAAGGCCTGCACAGGCCCAGAAGCCACTTCACGTGAGCCCGGATCTCACAGTCGAATTCTTGTTAGTCTCTGTTCAATACCACCTGTCTTACACTTTATTTTTTTCTAACATATTCTCTTTTTTTTTTAAATTAATTTATTTTTATTTTTGGCTGCGTTGGGTCTTCATTGCTGCACGTGGGCTTTCTCTAGTTGCGGCGAGCGGGGGCTACTCTTCATTGCGGTGCGCAGGCTTCTCACGGTGGTGGCTTCTCTTGTTGTGGAGCACAAGCCCTAGGCGTGCAGGTTTCAGTAGTTGTGGCTCGTGGGCTCAGTAGTTGTGGCACACGGGCTCTAGAGTGCAGGCTCAGTAGTTGTGGCTCGGGGGCTCTAGAGCACAGGCTCAGTAGTTGTGGCGCACGGGCTTAGCTGCTCCGCGGAATGTGGGATCCTCCCGGACCAGGGCTCGAACCCGTGTCCCCTGCATTGGCAGGCGGATTCTTAACCACTGTACCACCAGGGAAGCCCTGTCTTACATTTTAAAAGAAAACTGAATTCCAGTTAAAATTTATCATAGATAACCTGTTACTGAGAATTAACCATAATATGGTCCTTTGCTTTTCATTCCACGGTTTTGAGAAGAAAGGCAGAAAAGCACTAGACAATATAAAGTAAGTGAAAAAGCAGCCTCTGAGGTTAGTGACCTAAAACCGCTTCTTCAGAAACTAGTTACCTGCATTTCGAGCACTTGTTTAAGAGGTGGTGCAGGAGGACTGGTCTCTCCCTCAGGGAGGGGAATATCAGCTCTATGAATTTCCTGCACCAAATATGCTGTGGAAATAAAAGTTAAACAAATTAGACTCAAAAACTTACTACAGGACATTTCAGTGAGAACACTTTACATCCCAACCTTTCCCAGGTCATCTAAAAACTAATGTCTAAATGCATAAAATCTTGCCTGTCCCAACTGACTGATAGGATGCCTTTAGTAGCCTTGTTTCCAAAGATCTGCAAAATAATTCTGCTCAGAGAGATCAGTGTGCAGTGACAAAGCCAACAGTAACCTGGATACACATTTTCTGAAATTCCCCACGTCCTTCATTTCTAAAACTCTAGTTAAAGAACTTTGGAGTCACAGCTGTCTCTGCACCTGTAAAGGTTAAGGACACATCTGGAAGTGCAGGAATAATCCAATGATGGACCTATAATCGTCCCCACCAGAGACGTCAGTGCAATCTCTCTGCAGACACCATTAGGAGGAAATACATATCCATCAGGAAAAACACATCCTCTATCAGTCTCCTCTCTAAAGAGGAGACCACAGGGCAGAAAGTCAGGTTCTCCTGAGTCCCCAGTTAGCCGTGATGTTTTAACTTAGAGCAACTTACACTGCCTTCTCTACTTACATTAAAAACTAGATTCATGAAACTAATAATGAACCAGCCAAAAAAAACTTAATTTCTTTAGTTCACATTTTCAATTCCATGAAGCGTTCTTTTCCTTAGGATAAAAGTCATAATACCTGGTAAAGTCATTACCAGATATAATATTTTGGAGAAGTGTTAACTAGTTATTTTATTAGAAAGAGAGAGAGAAAGAGAAAGAGAGAAAGAAAGAGAGAAAGAGAGAAAGAAAGAAAGGAAGGAAGGAAGGAAGGAAGGAAAGAAGGAAGGAAGGAAGGAAGAAAGAAAGGAAAGAAGGAAGGAAGGGAGAGAGAAAGGGAAGGAGGAAGGGAGGAGGGAGCAAGAAAAGCGATGATGTCTTACCCATAAGATAACAAAGGAAGCACTGGGTTTAAGAGCTTTCTGGAAATGGATGTAAATGTTTTTAACCTATTTTTTATACCTCAATTTACTTGCGAGTTCATTTTGTTTTTAAGTCTGCATTCAGTCTAAGCTATAGGAAGTCGTGGACACGTCTAATGTGTTGTCACTCCTGCCCCGCCTTTGAAAACTCACTCCAAATATACGACCTGTCCAATGACTTATATATACGGCAAGGATGGGAATGTGGTATCACCCTACCCTACATGACCCACACAGATAACTGGGACCTCAAACAATATGCAGAGGACTAGGCTTCAGATGACTGACAGGTTTCTTTCAATCTTAAAAATCCCCAATAAAAAAATATAAAATCCACGATAATTAACTGCTATTAGAAATCATTCCAAAAGCCATCTTCTCTCCCCCCTCAACACTCTCACCTCCAGGTTTTCCTGTTCGTCCCTCTAAAAACAAATCTGGTACTTTAGACAATTACTGGCATCGTTCGCCCCTCTCTATTTCAGTCAGAATTTCAAGGTTTGAATTGATAAAGACTATTTTATTTTAGGCTAAGACGTTAAAGGTTTTACGGCTGCGTTTTAATGGTTAACAATCAGAGAACACTGATCTCTGCAAAGGAAGCCCTGAAAAAAAAGGAAATTATCAACCAATCTATCTGCCATTTCCTACCTCCCCTGTTCTCTGATATAATTTCAAGTAATATATCAATGTGTATACAATGTTTCTAAGTTATAATAAATTATAAGGGATTAGCTAAATAAATTATAGCACATTAACACCACAAAATACTATGCAGCCATTATAAACAATGATGAGTCAATCTGTTTATTGACATGAAAAGATGTTAAAGTACCATCAAATGAGAAACAAAGCTAATAAAATAACCTGACCATTATGTATGTAAATCCTTACTTTTATAGATGAATAGTAAAAAATTATATAAACCTACATAACAGTGAATACATGAATGGTGAGAATATGGACAACTTCCTTTTTCTACTTGTCTAGATTTTCTAATTTTTCTAAAGTGAACAAGGTTTACTTATATAACAATAATTATTTAAGTTATTAAAATAAACTTACCCAATATTCGCTCTAGTTCTTCACACCTCTTCACCTCACCAACAAATTTTCTTTGGAAAGAACTTACATTCTGGTTCAGCTGAAAAAAAGATGAAAATTTTCCTTTGAATTTTCTACAATTTAAAAATAAATTCCACTTTATAAATAAAATGTGATAGTCAAGGGTTTGGTGGTAAGCATATCCTTGTATCCTACTGAACAGAAGTACAAACTGACACATCTCTTCTGGAAAGCGATTTGCCAACTGTTACCAAAAAAAAAAAGCCTGAAAAATATCCTCTGGCCCAGAAATATCCCATGAAGAAATTCAACCTAAAGGAACAACCTATGGATACGGACAAAAATTTATCTAAAAGAGCATCAACCTCAGGGATAGAGAAAAAATGATTAACAGTGGAAAACTGGTTCAAGAAATCAGTCTCTATGCACACTGTGGACCACGACTCAGCAGTGAAACGGAGCAATCGACACATCAACATCACAGAGGACGTTCAGAAACATGATGTAAATGAAAGACACAACACCACATACTGTGTGACTCCATTTCTACGAAGTGTCCGAGAAAGGAAAACCTAGAGGCAGAAGGTCGGTTAGTGATTGCCTGGGTCTTGGGGTAGGGAGGGGCATGACCTGTAAACGCCCGTAAGGGACCTTTTCCTGGGATGATGTGACGGTCTAAAACTGGATTGTGGCAGTGGACGCGCTACTCAGAAAATTTTCTAAAAACCAACGAATTGCACACTTGAAATGGGTGAATTTTATGATACACATCAATAAAGCTGTACAAAAATTATGGTTCAGTAATATAACTGATTACTATGCACTTATTAAATATTGTTTTAGGGCTTCCCTGGTGGCGCAGTGGTTGAGAGCCCGTCTGCCGATGCGGGGGACGCGGGTTCGTGCCCCGGTCCGGGAAGATCCCACGTGCCGCGGAGCGGCTGGGCCCGTGAGCCGTGGCCGCTGCGCCTGCGCGTCCGGAGCCTGTGCTCCACAAAGGGAGAGGCCACAACAGTGAGAGGCCCACGTTTCACAAAATAAATAAATAAATAAATAAAAAATGTGTTTTAAACGATGAGGTATTTGATTATATGAAGAAATTATTAAAATTTTTAGGTATGATAATAGTATTGTGGCTATGATTTTTTTAGGGTCCTCACCTTTTAGAGATACTTATTGAAATATTTATGAGTGAAATTAAATTATACATCTGGGATTTGCTTCAAAGTGATCTTGTCTGATGGGTGGGTTTTATTTTGGGTTTTTTTGGACCACTCGGCTTTTGAGATCTTAGTTCCCCAACCAGGGATCAAACCTGGAGCCGGCAGTGAAAGCGCCGAGTCCTAACCACTGGACCTCCAGGGAAGTCCCGCCATTGGTTTATAATATGGGTCCACAGGAGTTCACTGTTCCCATATACCCTCCCCTTTACTTAACATCTTACAGGACTTCCCTGGTGGCGCAGTGGTTAAGAATCCTCCTGCCAATGCAGGGGACACGGGTTTGAGCCCTGGTCCGGCAAGATCCCACATGCCGCGGAGCAACTAAACCCATGTGCCACAACTACGGAGCCTGCGCTCTAGAGCCCACGAGCCACAACTACTGAGCCCCTGTGCCACAACTACTGAAGCCCGTGCACCTAGAGCCCGTGCTCTGCAACGAGAAGCCACCTCGATAAGCCCGCGCACCGCAACGAAGAGTAGCCCCCGCTCACCACAACTAGAGAAAGCCCGCACGCAGCAAGGAAGACCCAATGCAGCCAAAAATAAAGAAATTTATCAAAACAAAAAAAATCTTACCATATAAAGCTTAAAACTGTAAAAAAACTGTAAAACAATATTTAATAAAATGAGGAAGTTAGTCAAGCATGATGTGTGTGAAAAAAGACTAAAGATATTATCAGTGTGGCTCCAATTATCTAAAAATACCTATGTACGTACATTTTAAAATATTATTAGAGGGATTCCCTGGTGGTACAGTGGTTAAGAATCCGCCTGCCAATGCAGGGGACACGGGTTTGATCCCTGGTCCGGGAAGATCCCACATGCCGCGGAGCAACTAAGCCCGTGCGCCACAACGACTGAGCCTGCGCTGTAGAGCCTTCGAGCCACAGCTACTGAAGCCCGCACGCCTAGAGCCCATGTTCCGCAACAAGAGAAGCCACCGCGATGAGAAGCCCGTGCACAGCAACGAAGACCCAACGCAGCCAAAAATAAACAAACTTATTTAAAAATAATAATAATAGTATTAGAAAAATAATGTTTGATTGGACAATATGAACCGAAAAGGTAAAGTGTTTGTTTCTAGGTAATGGGATCATGGAAATGAGTATCTCATGTTTCCCAAATTTCCCACAATGGACGTGTATTACTTTCACAGTTTTTTAAATTATAGTAATCATTCACGTTGAAAGGCATTTGGGGCGAGAAGTTTACCATTACCCTGTGCAGCGCTATACTCGGCACTCTCAAAAAGGAGAATTAGAAACAGCTTGGCATGAAGCTCCTTGAACAACCTGAGAATGTTTATCCCAAAGGCTTGGTTCTTGTTCAGTTTTTGGAACATTTTTTTTAAAGAGTTAACCAGAAGAAAGATAAAAATTTGAATTTCACTTCTGTTTGTCACATTTGCATTCATTTCTGGAAGTCATATTAATCCAAAGCAGTAACCACTTTCGAGTTCCTAATGATTCAGACACAATCCAGCTCAACAGAACTAAGAACGAGCAGAGAGGAAGCTACCCATCAAAACCTGTCTGTTAATGGCATGACTTCTCAGTTGCACTGTCTTTTTCGTCAATATCAAACACTAACTCAAATTGGACACTATGGTTCCACAAATAGCATCTTCATGAAGAGGCAAATTTCTGTGGCAACAACACACACACGACTGGATCTGACATCCGCCGTCACCATCTTACACAGTATGTTAACTGGTTTTTTCTGTTGTGTGGTTTCTTTTATAAAGTTTTGCTTCTAGTTTCTTTTTAGGGAGGCAACAGCACCCTTAATTCCAGGCTAATGCTATGAAGTACATTTTTCTAAAATTATTCATTTATTTATTTTTGGCTGTGTTGGGTCTTCGTTGCTGTGCGCGGGCTTTCTCTAGTTGTGGAGAGTGGGGGGCTACTCTTCGTCGCGGTGCGCGGGCTTCTTATCGCGGTGGCATCTCTTGTTGCGGAGCATGGGCTCTAGGCGCGCGGGCTTCAGTATTGCAGTACACGGGCTCAGTAGTTGTGGCTCGCAGGCGCTAGAGTGCGGGCTCAGTAGCTGTGGCGCACGGGCTTAGTTGCTCCGCGGCATGTGGGATCTTCCCGGGGCCAGGGATCGAAACTGTGCCCCCTGCATTGGCAGGCGGATTCTTATCCACTGCGCCAACAGGGAAGCCCTATGAAGTACATTTTAATGCAGGTTCGTTTTAACACTAATATTTAACCTAGAAAAACCAGCAGAGGCTGCCTGGTGCTGTTGTGACTGGTATCCACGCCACCCATCTTCCCACTCCAGCAGCTAACAGACAAAAGGTGAACGTTGTCCTCAAATTCCAGACCCTTAGAAAAGTGAGATGGACTTGCCCTTCACTGTGTCCTACTGGTGAGTTGAATAACCTTTCTTTTCCAGGTCTTCTCTTTGGCTGTCACTAAAGAAACCCTTGCCCTGCCTCCTCTCCCTTAGAAGGATCACTAAAAGGCAAGGCGAAAACTCTCCAGCCTGTGCAAATCAGAAAAGACTGACGTCAGGTATCCCAGCTGGTGAGCGCAAAGCCAGGAAGAAATTCCAAAAGAGAGCAGAAAAAGTGTCAAGTGACAGAGCTTTCTGCACTAGCACCTGTGCTCCTTGACAGTCATCCCAAAGACAGACAGACACACAGACAGACACACACACACACACACACCGCTGAGCTCTTAAAACCTAGCATCACACAAAGAGCTCATTTTAACATGGCAGCTTTATTTTACTTCTGGAAAAAGATGAACTGCACTTTCTTTTTCTTTCCCCAATTTTCAGTTTAAAAGAATCCCAAGTGTCCTCTACTACCTAACGTAATGGCACTCAATGAAACTTGCATCTTTGCGGTAATTAGGGTGTTTGGTCAAACCTCTAAGATTTAAGCTTGATTTAAGCCTCTTGGCCTGAGTACTAACAGGATGGAAGAAATCTACCTGTTATAAAGAAGGAAGCCCATTTCTCTCACAACTGTTTCCTGGATCTTTCGGTGCTACTTAGTCACAGCTCAGCACAGCAGCACCTGCCAGGAAAGTCGGCACCACGTGCTGAAGCCCAAATGGCTCCAGGAACCGAGAAGACCTGGGCCTTCCCTGCAGCCTCGCCTACCATTCAGGAGTTTCCCTCTGCCCTGGCAGTTGCCTTGTGAGGCCAACCCAGGAATCAATGACACCAGATCTTGGGTACGGGTGTTCCCTCTTAAAATTAAGGAGCCCTCAGAAAGACGAAGGGAAACCAGAGGAGATGAAAGCTGGGTCCCAGGAAATAAAATGTTCATTCGAGTGAATTCCAGTTCAGTTAGCAAGGTCCTGCTTCATAATCTCCCTTTCACATTGCTCTTTTCCTTCACGGCACTTAACCACAGTTCATAATCAGAGTGTGTCTCTCCTACATTGTGAGCAACAAAAACACAGAGACCATGTCCACCTGCGTCCCCAGCACCAAACTCAGCGTCTGCAACCGAGCGAGCACTCAATAAAAGCTTGTTCATTCATTCCACAAAGACATACTAATGCCCACAAAGTCAGGCACTGTACTCAGGATCAGGAATGAACAAGGCAGGCAAGGCCCTTAGCCCGCACCCCGGGGTGGAGGGGGGGGGTTGACAGTCCATGGTGGGGACAAACAATAAATAAATAGATATATAAACAAGGGTCTATTACTACTTGCTGGGGAGACAGATCCCATTCAACAAATTCTGACTGCACTCCAACTCCTTCCTAGGCAGTGCTATGTACATCATCAGGTATCGGTGAACAAAAACGACAAAAATCCCGCCCCTCAGGAGCTTACACCAAATCATTCCCAGTTCAGGCTCCTGGCTCTTCCAGTTCCCTCCACCTGGGACCTTGTTCCCCCAGATCTTCCCAGGGCCGGCTCCCACCCATTCAGGTCTCAGCCCAAGAACACTTCCTCAGAGAGACCTCCCTGACCAGCCCCAACTGAGGCACTATTTCATCACCCCGTTTTATTTTCTGTATAGCAAACATATTCCTGTTTACGTATTCATTTGTTTAATATTTCTCCCTTTCCCCCTGCCCCGTAAGTTCCAGAAGGGCTCTAAGAGGCCTTATCAGATTTGTTCTCCCGCTTAGCCCAGTGCCCGGCACAGAGTCGGTGCTCCGAAGCCTCAGATGGCACGACCCGAGTGCACGAAGACGACGCGGAGCGTTCCAAACTAACCCGGCCTGGGCGGCCGCGGACCACACATTCGGCGACCCTGGGGGCTCGGGACCCGCTCTGCGGAAGCTCTGGCCGGAAGGTGGACCGCAGCTTCCCCGTCTGGGAAATGGGCGCCCAGGCGCCCACGGAAAGGAGGCCCGAGCGAAAAGCTCGATGCAGGAGCTCTGCGGGCAGGTGCGGCCCGCGTCTCCCGGGCGACACTCACGTCTCGGAACTGGACCAGGCCCTTCTCGCCCAGGGCGCTGAGGCACTCGTAGGCCGTGCCGGACTGCAAGAAAAGCTGGGCCAGGCACATGGTCTCGCTCCGGAACAGGGACCCCATGGCTGGCCGGCCCGCGTCCCCGCGGGGCCCGACAGGCGGCGGCGGCTCCGGGCCGCGCGGGCCCGCACGGTCAGCCGGGGCGGCCCGGAGCTCAGGCTTCTCCTGCGGCCTGCCCGCAGCCCCGCACCATGGGACTCCGGGCTGCACCAGCTGCCCCCTATACCGCCGCCACCGCCGCAGCCGCTGCTCCAAGCGCCGCCAGAGCCGCCCTCGAGGCCCCGCCCCCTGGCTACAGCCGGTTCCGGTTCCGCCCCCCACTCCGCTCGTGCCCACCCCCCGCCGGCCGACCAATGGCGCCCGGAGTTGCGGACAACGGCGACGCAGGCGGCGGGGCCAAACGGCGCAAACCCGGCGGCAATGCGGGGGGTCACGGAACCCGTCCGGACTCCGACCGAAAGAGGTTACCCTTTCCGCTGTTCACAGCTTTTTAGAAGTTTTACTGAGTTTACGTGCCATTAAGTTCACCCGACTAGAGTATACAATTTTGTGATATTTAGTAAAGTTACAAAGTTGTGCAGCCATCGTCACGATCAATTTTAGAATATTTCCATCAACCCCAGAAGGATTCCTCCTGCTCGGCTGCAGTCAATCCCCTTCCCGTCCCCAAGCTCCGGGCAACCGCTAAACAACTTCTCCATAGATCTGCCTGTTAGGACATTTCCTATCAATAGAATTACACCTTGTGCGGTGTTTGCAGCTAGCTCGTGCCGTTGGCTTTTCTCTGGGGTCCTGGCCTGTGTGCGGACCAGAAAGCAGGGTCTGATGCCAGGCTGCTCTTGCCTTATACGCTCCTGCACACAGCAGCTACAGACATCTCTGGCAGGACGAAAATAGGATGTGAGCCTACTGAAAATCCTCTGGCTTCTCCCACCGCGTTCGGAGTAAAATCCAAACTTCTCATTGCGGCCAGCAAGACCCCACCGGGTCTGGCCTCTGCTTTCCACAAGCCCTGGTCTCCACCTGCCTGCCCTGGGCTCCCTTTGCTCCCCTACTCCTGCTTTCCTTCTCTTTCCAGGTGGGTGCACTTGAACTTGCTGACCCTTCCCCTGTCTCTGCCTAGAATACCCTTCTCCCAGACCTCAAAATTAGCTCCTACAAGTCTCAGCTCAAATGTCCCTGCCTCTGAGGGGCTGTTCCTGACCGCTAGCGGGAGTAGCCCTACCACCGCACTCCACCACAGCCCTGTTTTATTTTCTTCATAGCACCTACCACTGTCTGACACTATCTTCTTTTATTGCGGGTTTTCCCCCACTGGAACGTAAAGTCTGAGGACAAAACAATGTTGCCTGCCATTTCAGTAAACAAAGGATGTTGCAGCCGTCAAGCCCTCAGCTACCGCAGCTGCCCCCGAGCCGTTCACCCTGAGGGGATTCAGAATGGAGAAAAACAGGATACTGACCCTAGATAGTTAAGATGCATATCAAAGGAAAAATTTCCATGACCCCAGACTCTCGCATCTTCCCATACACAGAAAAGCATTAGAATCCTTAATTTGTGATGACTGCTTTTTTATGATTAGCAGTAATCTTTTGATGTTCAACTACTTATTTTTTTTAAACAAAAACTCCTGTCTCTTCCCTTACCTCTTCCAAACAGCTCCTCACCTGTCTGAGAGGCTGCCTTCCAGAGCTGTAGTCCTCAGTAAGACCCCCGAATAAAACAGAACTCTCAACTTTCAGGTTGTGTGAGTTTTTTTGGTTTTTTGTTTTTTTCAGTCAACAACTCCACTGGACGAGGGACACTGTCTTGGTATCTCCAGTGCCCAGCACAGTAGCCACTCAATAAATACTTCCCAAATGCATACATGAATGTATAAGCTTAGAAAAGGCAAAACCGTATAGTATGCTGCCCCCCTCCACCCCGTTCTACTGCCAGAGGTTTTCCCTTCTTGAGTACAAAATCACCCTAACAAAGCCCACAAAATCAGGCTAAATTACCTGTCATTTGGAAATTTGTGTGTGTGTGTGTGGTATGCGGGGGGGCCTCTCACCGTCGTGGCCTCTCCCGTTGCGGAGCACAGGCGCCGGATGCACAGGCCCAGCGGCCATGGCTCACGGGCCCAGCCGCTCCGCGGCATGTGGGATCCTCCCAGACCGGGGCACGAACCCGAGTCCCCTGCATCGGCAGGCGGACTCACAACCAGTGCGCCACCAGGGAAGCCCTCATTTGAAAATTGTAAGTTAACTTGCCAGAGCTAGTTCTACTAACTGCCATAGAAAGACTTTCTGAATCTCTGCAATGGGTAAGTTGGGTATTTCGTTTTCTTTGACAAGAGACAATTTCAACTCCTAGTGGGTGTAATCATCTCAACCCACAGAGATCCACATCAAAGAAAGAGGCAGGGGGGGTGAGAAATCCAGTGTTCCCATGGTGTGATACAAACAGTGGTACTTGCGGGGAGGGATTTCTTATGTCATTTGTTCCATGTTTAATATGAATTAGGAAAAAAGAGAACTAGATTTGTCGATTTAGAGGGGAAGGAAGATTTGAAACTCCTCTGGGCAAGAATGCTGAGCAAAGATGCAACAGCCAGGAATTCCCTAGCGGTCCAGTGGTTGGGAATCTGCGCTTTCACTGCCGAGGGCCTGGGTTCAATCCCTTGTTGGGGAACTAGGATCCCACAGGCCGCACGGTGCGGCCCAAAAGAAAAAAAGCAACAACACAACGTAGGTAGCACCGGGACGTCAGCAGGCACTCAAAATTCAATCAAGCAGAGTGAGAGGGAAGAGACCCGCTTTTCAAAATTCAGTTTATCCACGGTGCACAAAGTCCATGTGAAACGGTAACGACATTTATCTGGCCCACAAAGAAACCTCACTGGAGGCGGCGGTGTGGCCGCTCTTGGGCTCTGGTGGGAGACGTCCTGTTCTGCTTCCCTCCCCCGCTGCCTCGTGCTGTCTGTCCCCCAGGGGGCCCCAAGAGGAATTTCTCTCAACTAGGAAAAACTGTCCTTCGTTGAAAGCCAGCTTGTTTTTTAATCTAGGGGCCCCATGATTCCTATAGCTAATCATATTTTGGTTTTTTGGCAAATTCAAGATTACATGAGGGACCTGCCTTTGCTAAATGCAAGATCTTTGGCGTACTGTCTCGTGGGCTTGTGTTCTCTCCTGGTTCTGTTTACTTACCTAGTCATGTCCCCCTCCCGCAGCCCCCCCATCTTGCCTCATCCATTTTCTTAGACTTTTGCACTAATATACACTTTTAAAGGCTTTAATGCGTTTTTTTTTTTATTTTTTTGCGGTACGTGGGCCTCTCACTGTTGTGGCCTCTCCCGTCGCGGAGCACAGGCTCCGTACGCGCAGGCTCAGCGGCCATGGCTCACGGGCCCAGCCGCTCCGCGGCATGTGGGATCTTCCCCGACCGGGGCACGAACCCGCGTCCCCTGCATCGGCAGGCGGATTCTCAACCACTGCGCCACCAGGGAAGCCCTTTAATGCGTTTTTAATCCTGTCTTTGGGAGAGTGGGAGCTAACCGGTTCAACATAAATATATTAAAAATTAAAAGACTGACTCTCTATGGTGCGAATAACATTTGGACCAAAACTCCTATGACTTTCATCATTTGTGAAGAAACTAAAGTTCCTAATAACATTTACTGACACAGCTGACCCTCTCATGCATTTTGCTCAGTCTGGTATAGCGGTGAGGACGCCCGTTCTGCATTGCGTTGAACGTCTGGATAGCTGTGTACGTGAATTAAATCTGCAGAGCACCTAATAAAATCTTCTATAAAAATAAAACATTTCATTTATTACGATTTTATAGAGAGGCACACGGGAGGACAACAAACCCCTGAAGTAAAAGCTGATGATCTGTACGAGGTCAGCTGGTAGCTGGATTCCACGCTTTGCATATTCCAGTGCAGGGGTTACTGAGGAACGCCGCTAATATGATGAAGGATGCCAACAGTAAGCTCTTGGCAACACACTGAGAATAAGGCTCCCCTGCAAGACAATGAATCAAATTAAGCAATGTTCCTATTTCTTAACTTTGGGGGTAATTATTTAAGTAGAATTAAGCCAAAGAATAAATAGTTTTCCTTTCTAAGTAGCAACATGATCAGTAAATGTTTTCTTTTTAAAGCTTTGCTCTATGTTTTAAGTTTTCTGTGACATTTACACTTTTTTAAAAGTTTTTTAATTGACACAACATAATGATAACCATTTCAGAAATGTGCTTTACCCTACCTTGATAATACTGGGTCAGCGGATATAGAAGTTGCGGCCAACAAACCTCATTTCTGTTACAGTTGTACTCTGTAAAATTGATCTGGAATCTACAAAACAGTTTAAGAAGTTACAGTAGCTATAGCAAAGCACATGCTTTTGATGAGAAGCATCAAACCCTAGGGAAATAAACTTCTTATTTTGGAACATATATTTTTCTGCTTCTTACTAATGTCACTTAGGCCAGCAACTGTATTACCTTGTAAGTGGACGGGGCAACTGTGCAGGTATCTTAATAAACTGGACAGATGCACTGACGGGGAAAAGGCTGGCCTCATCCTCACAAGTCAGCCCACACTGGAACTGCCAGGTCACCGAGGAGAACCTGGGAGGGAAAGGGTAAGCAGACAACAAATCCACCGCTCGTTTCCGGTCTGTTCAGAACATCGGGGGACTTCCCTGGTGGTCCAGTGGTTAAGACTTTGCCTTCCAATACAGGGGGTGTGGGTTCCATCCCTGGTGGGGGAGTTAAGATCCCGCTTGCCTTGCAGCCAAAAAACCAAAACATAAAACAGAAGCAATACTGTAACAAATTCAATAAAGATTTTTTTTTTAAAAAGAACATCAGGTAACTGACACAACAACAATATGAGCTGAGAATCTCCTAAAGACGTTTCCCATTCTACTGGTGCTATTTTTTCCCCCTTTGTATTATTCTATAAATTTTCAGATGCACAGACAAGCAGAGACAGTTGTATAATGAACCCTCGTGGCCCTATCACAGGCTGAAGCAGCTGCCAGCATTTTGCCAATTCTGTTTCATCTCTCCTCCCCGCTCAACTCATGTCACACTGGTGCTCTTACCATTCATTTGTTTTATCACTTGTTTGTCTCAGACAATATTATAGTAATAGTAATAACAACAACAATAATAACAACAGCAGTGGCAGCTAATGATTTTTAAGGGCTTTCCATGTTATGTCTGCCTACCCAGCATCCCTTTGCCTTTCTTCTAGTAACTGCACCCCAGTTTTCCCTGGCGGAACCACCCCTTCCCCACTCTGTTGAGTGGACAAGAAGGGACCCACCTGAACCTAGGGGTGTGCTCATAACCTGCGCCTGGCCAATCAGAGCTATGCCCCTGGCCGTAGTAATTGGTTCAGAAAGGAGCACACGACCGAAACTGGACCAATAACAGTCTTCCCAGAACTGAGAGAGATGGGGAAAGGAGGCACCCTCCATCCACTGCACTTGCTAAACTGGAAGAGCTTTTTTTTTTCTTCCCTCCCCAACCACTGAATCTCTAGGGAATTCCCTGGACTCGCTAGATTGATATAAGCCTGGATTTGCTGGTGTTCATCTTTGCCAGCTCTTGAGGAAAACCTCCCGGAGAACGAAGGCCACCCAAAGAAAAGAGGAACCCAGAGACAAAGGGGGCAAGACCCTTGACCACATGGGAACCATGAGCCATGAACTCACTGTGTATGGACTTTCCATAACTTGAACCAATAAACCCACCTTTTGCTTAAGTCAGTGTCAGTTGGGACCCTGTCACTTAAAGGTGATAGAGGTCTGACCTGTAAAGGTACATCACCGTTTTACAGATGAGGAAACTGCAGTTCAGAAGAGGTTGAGTAACGGTCCAAGGTCACACAGCTCACACTGTTAATAGCCATGATTTGAACCCACCCATCTGCCACCAAAATCTCTAACCGCTGGGCAATAGTCCCCGATCAGTACGCCAATGACATTCATAATTTCAAAACATGCCGAGCACCAGGCAGCCCCTGGTTCATCTTTGTACTCCCTGAAATACCTGGCAGACTCCCTTACACGTAGCTTTACGGATACTTGTGGGCGAGCACGAGCTTCCATTCCAAACACAGCTTATCCATATTCCCTTTATACGTGTGATCATTTGCTAATCATTGCAATTTGTAAATAAGCCAGTCAGATTCTAAATTAGCATTCCCCTATTCTTCGAAGCACCCTCAACTTGACTGTCTCTAAACCCCACTTACCCCCGATATGATCATACCTTGTTTCCACGCCAAGTATCACCTGCTGAGTCACCCCTTCTACGGCGCCAGCATCCGAGAAGAGGATGCGGATACTCAGCTGAGCGGGAACGTCCAGGCAGATGCCACTCGCGTTGCTGACAGCTGGGTCTGCACCTGCATCAGGGGCATCTGCACCTGCAGAAATGTTGAGTTGTGCACATTGGAAAGAATAATTGAATAACAGTTTTCCTACAATGCTGTGATACTCCCAAAATGGGAAATATTATTAGACAGGAATCACAACGGATGAGGCTTTAATCTCTGACGGGCTCTAGTTACAAGACACTCTGTAACTCTGTTACCCCTTGGGTTCAAAATGTTCCCTTGGATGTGAGGTCAATCACTGGAACTTTAAAATCCCTGACCCAGGGCTTCCCTGGTGGCGCAGTGGCTGAGAGTCCGCCTGCCGATGCAGGAGACACGGGTTCGTGCCCCAGTCCAGGAGGATCCCACGTGCCGCGGAGCGGCTGGGCCCGTGAGCCATGGCCGCTGAGCCTGCGCGTCCGGAGCCTGTGCTCCGCAACGGGAGAGGCCACAACAGTGAGAGGCCCGCGTCCCGCAAAAAAATAAATTAATTAATTAAATTAAATTAAATCCCTGACCCACATAATAAAACCCTAAATCATGATTCAGTTCCCAAGCTCCTCATTGAAATCCACCCAGTTTTAACAGAAATACCATATACTTGCAGTAAAATGCCATGAGACTTATCCCATGCAGTCACTATTCTAGTAAAAGCTGTATAAGACATTTAAAGTCCATACTAACAACTTTAGTTACTACAGATTAAATAGTTCAAAAGCAATTTCCTGATGTGTTGCCACAGCAGTAATACAAATGGAAGAGAATAAAACTGAATAAGAGATTAATTTTCATTCATCTTGAAAACTGGCCCTTAGGGGGGAAAAAACAGCACGGCCAGTTACAGGATATGGATGGCAAGTCCTATGGCAGCTCTGGAGGGGGTTTCTTTGTTCCTTCAGGGATTTGGAAGGTTGGCGACACTGTTTCCAGTTTCCTCCTCCTTGATATATGTGTTCAACATCATTTCTCTTCTATCAACCAGGACCAGGACTGATTTTAATCTTAGACACCAAACAGAAGCTAACAGCTTCCACCTTGAAGGCAACAAAACGCCATCACCTCTGATTTCCCACCTCACCAACTCTGGTTCTGTCTTGAAATTTCCCATGCTTTTTACCTCTTAGATGCTTTACTGACCCCTTCCCACCATCCCTCAGGCACTCCACAGCCCACCTAGCTGGCCTAGAGGTTCACAAGGGGTTGACAAGCCCAGACCTCTGGGTTCTGTTTCCAAATAAGGATCTAACTCTGCGCCTAGTGACTTGAGCACAGACTGGACTGGCAAATCGTGGCCAGCAGGACTCCCTGCCTGAGACAGAGAGTGGTCAGGGGCACCCCAAGCACACAGACATACTACGTGATCCCTGGCCACCCCAGGGGACAGGGGAGAGGGGGTCATAATGATCCAGACCCTAATCACAAGGGGTAGGGAAAGTGCACGCACACGTCTGGATGGTCCTTTGTACAAATTCCAGCCTAATGAGCTGATGTGACCTTGGAGAGTGCGGAAAGGGTGAGGACAGGACCCGAGGAGGTGCTCCCCCCGCAGCCAGGCAGAGGCAAGGAGCCCAGCAGCAGCCGCAGGGACAGGAGGGGACTTAGAAAAGCAGATGCTGTGGAGTCAGTTAGCTCTTTCAGGCCCCAAGAGGCAACTCCAGTAATGAGAGCAAAAGAAGACGCTTTCTTACTTTTTTTTGTTTTGGTCTGGTTTGGTTGTGGCCACACCTCGTGGCACGTGGGATCTTAGTTCCCCGACCAGGGATCAAACCCGTGTCCCGTCCCCGGCGTTGGAAGTGCAGAGCCTTAACCACTGCACCACCAGGGAAGTGCCAAGAGAAGCAGCTTTCTTTCTATTCAATGCCTTTACACACTCAAGACTCCCCGAGGAATTGGAGCAACATTACCAGACTTGCTGGCTGGGAGGAGGAGGAGGAACCCTGGGTCGTAGCTCCAGCTCAGACACAGCAAACTGTGACCTTAGAGCACCTGCGTGAGCTAGAGCTCAGTGACTGGATGGACGTCCTGGATTTGGAGGTGAAATCGGGCCTGTCAGGGCGAAGTCTGTTGCACACGCCACCTGTGGTGTAGCTCCCTTCCTCCTCACACACCATCCCCCTGCGGCCCCAACACCCAGAGCAAATGCCTCTCACCAAAGGCAAGGACCGCCAAGGCTTCTTATCAGGCCTCGGTGACCATCCTATTATTAGCTCTGCTGCACCTTAATTTCTTTCTTTTTTAACACCTTTATTGAGATGTACGATATAGTTCACCTATTTAAGTGTACAAGTCAGTGGTTTTCAATTATATTCACGGAGTGGTGCAAGCAGCACCAGATTCAATTTTAGAACATTTTCGTTGCCCCAGAAAGAAACCCTGTACTCTCTGGCAGTCACCCCTCACTGCCTTCCGATAGCCCAGGTCTTGAACAACCACCAGTCTGCTTTCTGGGTCTATAGATTCGTCTGTTCTGGATACTGCATATAAATGGAAGCGTACAGTATGTGCTCCTTTGGGTTTGGCTTCTTTCACTTAGCATGATCTTTTCTAGCACCTTATTTTAAGGTAACAAGATTGCTTTTGTGAATCACAAAGCCAGTTCTCAATTGTCCATATTCCTGGCAATCAAAAATAGGAATGCAAACTGACATGCACTGAAAATCCTCAAATTTCATTAAGATTTCCTTTTCCAAAGACCGTTAGCTTGTAAAACAACTGGGCAACTTGAACTTCCTGTTGGTATCCTCTTTAAAAAAAAAAAAAAAAAAAAAGCCATCATGAATAAGAGGTAAAAGACATGAAAAGCCTCCTGCCCAGAAAGCTAACCTCTAAACAAATGTCCGTTGGGCCACAGCAAAGAAAGACAACCTGTCAGGTCAGGATGTAACACTACACCTGACACTATGTAATCATAACAACCAAGGTACACGTTTTCCACATGTGCAGCTTTTTTCACTTACGTATTATTTCAAGCCAGCCATCACTAAGACTGTCGTAATCGGAGTTGCCTCTCATTGCAACATGAGTCACTTGTATTAATGAATCAAGCAGTTCAACAGCTTTCTCCCTGCAAGAGAGGAAGACATTTCTCAGCTCATGGGCCAGCAGGTCTCATCCTGAAGTCCTTACAAAGAGTGTCCAGCGAAGTGAGAGAGTAGCATTGACATATATACAACCAAATGGAAAGTAGCTAGCTAGTGGGAAGCAGCCGCATAGCACAGGGAGATCAGCTCGGTGCTTTGTGACCACCTAGAGGGGTGGGATAGGGAAGGTGGGAGGGAGACGAGAGAGAGAGAGAGAGAGAGAGAGAGAGAGAGAGAGAGAGAGAGAGAGAGAGAGAGAGAGAGAGAGAGAGAAAGAGAGGGGATATGGGGATATATGCATACATATAGCTGATTCACTTTGTGATACAGCAGAAACTAACACACCATTGTAAAGCAATTCTATTCCAATAAAGATGTTAAAAAAAAATAACAAAGCAAACAAAAAAAAGAGCGTCCAGGCTGTGCTTGCTGGATGTCTAAACAAAAAATTGCCGAAGGATCTGGCTGGGAGTCTTAGCTCTTTTGGAAGGACTTCCTGGGATGAACTTACAGAGCAAGGGGAGGACGTATAGAAACAGTCTTTCACTTTGGCCTTAAAATGTTAGTAACTTAGGTTGGTATCATGTGGTTTACAGGTTTCTTTGAGTGTCACAAAACTTGGGAGGTGGGTAGATCACATATCAAGTTACCAGGATAAATTCATGGGACACAGTGACCCAATAGTAAAAGGAACCTAAATATTTAGGTAGAATTTTGCGCTATAAAATTAGGTGAAGGTTAAGAACTGGAAGTTGGCACCTCTCTGTTCCAGTAACGTCACTGGAGGGTACAAATCTTACGAACCACAAGGGAGAGGCTCTGACTGCCCCGCACCCTGCGACCAGGAGCCGCCGTGGGTAACGTATACCCACAGTTTTTCTTCCCTTCACAGGGTCCCCCCACCTTTTCCCTGCTCCCCGAAGAACTGCACCACTTGGGATAGGAGATACCACTTCACACCTGCTAGGATGGCTATTATTCAAAAAATGGAAAATAACAAGTGTTGGCAAGGGGGCCTTCCCTGGCGGTCCAGTGGTGAGGGCTCCACGCTTCCACTGCAGGGGGCACGGGTTCGATCCCTGGTCGGGGAACTAAGATGCCGCGTGCCGCGTGGCATGGCCAAAAAAAAACAAGTGTTGGCGAGGATGTGGAGAAGTTGGAACGCTTTTACGTTGCTGGTAAGACGGTAAAATGGTACAACCACTGTGGAAAACAATATGGCGGTTCCTCAAAAAAACATGTAATTACCATATGATCCAGCCATTCCATTCCTGCATATATGCCCCCAAAGAACTGAAAACAGGTATTCAAACAAAAACTGACACATGAATGTTCCAAGCACTATTCACGATAGCCAAAAGGTGGCGATACCCCAAATATCCATCAACTAACGAACGGATAAACAAAACGTAGCATATCCATGCAGTGGAATAAAATTCAGCCATGAAAAAGAATGACGTATTGACATACGCTACAACATGCATGAACCTCAAAAGCAGGATATGCTAAGTGAGAGAAGTCAGACATACAAAGCCATAGTGTCATACGGTCATACATAGTGTATGATTCCATTTACATGAAATATTCAGAGTAGGTAAATCCACAGAGACAGAATGCAGATTGCCCGCTGCCAGAGCTGAGGGGAGGGAGGAGTCGGGAGTGACTACTAAAAGGTACAGGTTTCATTTTGCAGAGATGAAAATGTTCTGGAACTAAACAGAGGTGATGGTTGCACAACACTATGAATGCACTAAATGCCACTGAACTGTTCACTTTAAAATGATTATGTTGTATGAATTTTACCTCAGTTAAAAAAAAAGAACGCATATGCATATCCATAAATTTTCTAAATGCCACCCAGATAATTAAGTGCAAAATACTTTATACATCATGTTACACAGCTTAAGAATTCTTTAAGGGCTCCAGCCCTTCTATTTCTAGGAGCATGGGGTTCCAACGATGTGAACAAACTTCCCAGAGAAATGTGCGTAAATATGGATGAAATAGCCTTAGTTCCAAGAATGTCTATTTTCACTTATATTGATGTTTGAATCAACTCTAAATTGTATTGGAAGTTTGTATTATTTACTATCACTTTTGTATAAGTTTTTATTCAGACTGAAATTTTTCACATTCATGTTGTCGTTAGTATTCATGTGAGTTAAATTTAAGCAAAACACTCAAAATGTAGATAAATTCATCTGTGAGACACTCACCTGAGCTGAGTACAGTTTTCATTGATTCCAACTTCTAAAAGGCACCCAGATAGTGCATTTTCTCCAAATAAAATGGGTTTGAAAGTTGCTGATATACACAAACCCCTTCCAGCTATAAAATAAAAAGATTATCCTCCTATTTTTGCAAAACAAAAGTAAGTAAAATATTTACGTTAAAGGTTTTCTTAAAAAACAGAGAACAAAAAGCATAAATAAAGTTTCCAGGGACTTCCCTGGTGGCACAGTGGTTAAGAATCCACCTGCCAATGCAGGGGACACGGGTTCGAGCCCTGGTCCGGGAAGATCCCACATGCCACAGAGCAACTACGCCTGTGCGCCACAACTACTGAGCCTGCGCTCGAGCCCATGAGCCACAACTACTGAGCTCTCGTGCCACAACTACTGGAGACCGTTTGCCTAGAGCCCATGCTCCGCAATAAGAGAAGCCACCACAATGAGAAGCCCAGGCACAGCAATGAAGAGTAGCCCCTGCTCGCCACAACTAGACAAAACCGCACACGCAGCAACTAAGACCCGATGCAACCAAAAATAAATTAATTAATTTTAAAAAAGAAAAGAAAGTTAGTTTCCAATTTTCGAGAACTGAGGTCATTGTTACTCTAATCCTTTGAAAGCTGGACAAAAGGCTCTTTCTGTATTGAAATACCTGGGCAGGGATCAAGGGTTTATTCTGAACCTGAAATTTAATGCCTTCTGGCAGATGTGGATAATTACCACTGTTGCAAAGATTTGCCATAGTTTGGAATGAAACTATTCTCATGTTTAGCACCATCTTGGACTAATCAATGACTACAAAGACAAGCGACTCTCCAGCCACTTTCATATTTAAATCTATTACTAAAATCCAGCACTTCCAGCACAAACAATGCGAACATTTTTTACAAAAAAAGAAAAAGAAAGAAAAGAAAGCTTCAGAAGCATGGAAAATAACCACCCCCAAGCTAAATAAACAAACTGGGCTTTAAAGTAATTGGTTCCTTAAGCGGATTCAAAATATGGTAATATTTCCAATTCTAGTTCACCAGAGAGCTAATCATATTACCAAACCAGGTTACCGGATTGCCAAAGGTGTAAAGTGGTGACATTATTCATCCTGTTGGTGTTTAGAGCTCGAACAGGCTTGCCAAGCTGGTAACCTAGACAGACACAAGGGAGGAGAGTGAGCATCTTTCCCTCTAAAGTTATTTTAATGCAACAGGCGCTAGCTCATCAAATATCGGAAAGGAGGAATCCACAAAGAAAGGAAATATGCAGGCAAAGCTCTTTCAGAATACCCTCGAGAAAAAGGACGTCACCTTCATTTGTTCGGGGTTTTATTTTGTTTTTTATTGAAGTACAGTTGATTATAATGTTGTGTTAGTTTCTGGTGTACAGCAAAGTGATTCAGTTGTCACTGAATCAGATTCTAAAACAAAGATGTCCATGTGATTTTTTGGAACACATTTTTAAAGTAAAAATCTGAAAAGTGAAAAGCAGGCAGGAGTTGGTCTTGGACCTCTCACCTTGGAGAACAATTACCTGCTGGGCAGGCCGGTTCATGCATACTTGCTGAGTGATTAATACCACTTATCACAGGGGCTCCTAAGGCAAACTTAAACCAAAGTTACCTTCTCAGGGAATGATTTGCCGGTAAACCAATTCAACCCCAAGATCTGATTTAGATCCTATTCCCATCTGTCTCCTAGTAATCCAGTTTATTGTTTGCACATTTTTTTTTTGTTGTTTAAGTTTAATGTCATCAAGTGCTTTTCTTTTCTTATTTATTTATTTATTTTTGGCTGCATTGGGTCTTTGTTGCTGCGCGCGGGCTTTCTCTAGTTGCGGTGAGCAGGGGCTACTCTTCATCACAGTGCATGGCCTTCTCATTGCAGTGGCTTCTCTTGCTGCGGCGCACGAGCTCTAGGCACGCGGGCTTCAGCAGTTGTGGTGCACAGGCTTAGCTGCTCCGCGGCATGTGGGATCTTCCCGGACCAGGGATCAAACCCGTGTCCCCTGCACGGGCAGGTGGATTCTTAACCACTGCGCCGCCAGGGAAGTCCCTCCACCTTTTTAATATGAAAAAGTTCACAAGTAAAGAAAAGTTGAAAGTGAGCCTCACTCAATACAGCCACCACCTAAAATCAACAACTGTTAATATTTAGCCATATATGTCTTATCTATTATAAAAGCATATATACATTGGAGGGGAGGGGCAGGACCATGTGGAAATAAGTTGTAGACATCATGACACCTCACCCCTAAAACCTCCATCACACATCTCCCCAAATTAAGAACATTCCCCTACAGGGAATTCCCTGGCGGTCGGGACTCCGCACCTTCACTGCCGTGGTCTCGGGTTGAATCCCTTGTCGGAGAACTAAGATCCCACAAGCCAAGGGGTGCAGCCAAAAAGAAAAACAAACAAACAAACAAAAAACATTCCCCTATATCAGCATGATGCCAATATTTCTCCTAAGAAAATTAATATAATCCCTTATAATCATATCATATTCAGTTCACACTCATATTTCCTCCTAGGTTCCCTCCAAAAATGTGTTTTTGTGCTGTTTTTACAAACTGGGATGCAACTGAGGTTCATGCATGGTGTTTGTGTTTCCAGCACCACGCCCCACCATTCCTGAGCCAGGGGCCTCCCCTCCGGCCACAGGTCCGACCCTGCCCGCGTACACGTCACACTCACGTCTTCCTCCTTGGCTTCCCCCAGGTTATTTCTGTCCCCAGCACCCTTTCCAATTATCTGCTTCTCAAGGCGCAATCTTCTCTTCGCAGCCCAGCCAGGGGCTGGGCCCGGACTAGCTCACTGCTTTTCCTCCAGCACCGAGAACAGAACCTGGCAAGCGCTGGACACTCAACACTGTTCCTTAGAGATGCAAAGTCTGCGAGAGCGGTCAACATTCTACTCCTCTGAATCCTGGAGTAACTGTCCCTCGGTCCCTCACCTGTTTATTAATTACCTTGGATTGTTCACTGTTGTTTCCTGTAACTTGGTACTGTCATTCCAAATGAGAGAGTGAATTCCTTGAGGACAGGGCCCATGTCATAGAGTCCTCTGAAAACCCCGTCCTGCCTCAGAAAGCGCTAGAGACAGTGGCTGCATCTATTCAAGCTGTTTCGCTTCCTGATCAGTTCTGGCTCTTAATTTACTCTTTTTTGATGACAGTGTCAACATTTTTCTCATATTCTGATGGTGTTTCTCAGAAATTTTGTCAAATTAAGTCAGTGAAATGAAAACCCTTAAATTCCAGGAGCCCGCTTTTAAAGCCAACAATAAATCCCAAGCTCCACATTAATAAGTATATTAAAATCCTATTTAAAAGAAAAATTTTAAAAATATATATATAATGGGTCATGTATGATTAAATCAGTATATATAAGTACTGAAGATCGTGCAAAATAAAAACTTATTTTAAAGTAAAAAAAGGATAGCAAAAGGACGGAGACATTTTTTTAAGAAACAATGATAGGTTTATCCAGCAAGTATTTACTGAACACCTACTATGGTCTAAGCCACAGTTGTCCCATAGAAATATAATGCAAACTTCATATTTGATTTTAGAATAATATGTATCTTTAGAATTTTTTAGAAATTTAATTTTTTTCTAGTATCCCCATTAAAAAAGAGAAAAAGAAATAGGTGAAATTAGGGACTTCCCTGGTGGTGCAGTGGTTAAAAATCTGCCTGCCAATGCAGGGGACACGAATTTGAGCCCTGGTCCGGCAAGATCCCACATGCTGCGGAGCAACTAAGCCCGTGCGCCACAACTACTGAGCCTGCGCTCTAGAGCCCGTGAGCCACAACAACTGAGCCTATGTGCCGCAACTACTGAAGCCCACGCGCCAAGAGCCCGTGCTCCACAACAAGAGAAGCCACCGCAAAGAGAAGCCCGCGCATCACAACAAAGAATAGCCCCCGCTTGCCACAACTAGAGAAAGCCCGTGTGCAGCACTGAAGACCCAACGCAGCCAAAAAAAATTAAATTAATTAATTAAAAAAAGAAATAGGTGAAATTAATTTGAATAATGTATTTTATTCCACCCAATATACACAAAATATTATTACTTCCACATATGACACTGGCCACATTTCAGGTGCCCAGCAGCTACATGGGGCTAGTGGCTAGAGTACTGAACAGTGCAGTCCACATACTGGTTTAGGCCCTGAGGAGGCATCAGTGAACAAAAGAAATAAACAAATACATGACAAAGCGGGTGGTGATATATTTGCACATAAATACAAAATGCGCAACATGACCGGGAGTTCACAGTCCCCAGGAAGTCTCTCCACAGATTCCAGGTTAGGAACCCATCATCTGCAGCTTATTACTTTAAAAATTAATTTTACCAACACTTTATTTTTTTTATTTTCTGGCCATGCTGTGCGGCTTGTGGGATCTTAGTTCCCCAGTCAGGGATCAAATCTGGGCCCTGGCAGTGAGGGTGTGGAGTCCTAACCACTGGACCACTGGGGAAGTCCCCCTTACCAACGCTTTAAATGCCTTATTTTCCTTTTCAAAAGACCAGAGTTCCCTGGAGATCCCATGGTTAGGACTCCGTGTTGTCACTGCTGAGGGTGTGGGTTCGATCCCTGGTGGGGCAACTAAGATCCCACAGGCCGCACAGCACAGCCAAAAAAAAAAAGAGAGGGGGAGGGAGCAATAAATTAGGAGTTTGAGATTAGCAGATACAAACGATTATATATATAATAGATAAACAACAGGAACCTACTGTGTAGCACAGGGAACTATATTCAGTGTCTTGTGACAGACAATAATGGAAAAGAATATGAGGGGGAGTATATATCAATGTGTATAACTGGGTCACTTTGCTGTGCACCAGAAACTAACACAACGTTATAACTATACGTCAATTAAAAAAAAAAAAAAACAGTAGCTAAAGAGAAAGGATGTTTTAGGTTTACAACAACTTGCTACAATATACAACACTTCATGTAAAAATTTAAGCTGTTATCAGGAAAAGAATACAGTATCACAAAAGAAAAAGAAAAAAGTCAGAGTCACAAACTAAAGTTGGAGCTATTTATAATCATCGTTATAGCACAGGAGTGTTGCACTAAAATATGTTTGTAAGATCAATGATTGACATATACTATCTCACCTGGATTTCCAGAGGATTCCTTTTCATTACCACTGTTATAGCTTAAAAATTTCACTGTAAATCTCTGTGTTATGATTCCTAGAAATAAAACAAAATAAAAATATGTCACCACGTCACTAGGAAATTATCCCCCATAGTGTTTTCTTTACCTTATAATTGCATTTTGACAAGCAAAAAAAAAAAAAAAAAAAAAAACTGTTTTCTGATTAAATCATAAATACAAATAAGAAAACCAGGTCTGAATTAGTTTATCTGTTGTAATTATGAAAATAATGAAAAAAGGAGAAAATATTTTAAACTGAAAGCATTCTTGCTGCCCTCCACAAAGTTACCTTTCTGGTGGGCATTAATTTCTGCCCTAATGATTTTGACATTTATTTCACTGATTGTATTATTATTCCATCTGAAAATATAATGTTCTTCCACATTCACATTCCTGGGGACTGATCCAGTATTTAAAAGTGTTTCTGCAAAAAAAAAAAGAATACTTTCATAAATTAAAGACCTTCTTTGGGCTCAAGTTGGTGGTTTCCTCTGCCTGGGTGGCCTTTCCCCCACACCCCAGCCCTGCCCTGCCCACCCAGTTCCCTTACACAGCACGGTCATTACTTCCTCCGGAAGCCTTCCCCATTCCTCTGCCGGAGCCAGCGTTAGCCACCTTCTCTACACAGTTCCCATATCCTGAGTGAGCTCTGTCCTTTTCATTTCAGCAGCCCTGGTCCCCCGCTCATAGCCTGATGCAGAGCACATGCTTGGAAGAATGTTTGTTAAATGAAAGATTACAGAATGTCAGCTTTTTAAGAGCAGGGGCCTGCTGTCTAGTTCACTACTATATTGTACTAATGTCCGATGAAGTAAAGAATAAGTCCTAGAATTACAGCACGTTGAAAAGAACCACTAGTAGTATCATTCATTAAAAACAAAAGTCCTGGTGGCACAGTGGTTGAGAATCTGCCTGCCGATGCAGGGGACACGGGTTCGTGCCCCGGTCCGGGAAGATCCCACATACCGTGGAGCAGCTGGGCCCGTGAGCCATGGCCGCTCAGCCTGTGCATCCGGAGCCTGTGCTCCGCAACGGGAGAGGCCACAACAGTGAGAGGCCCGCGTACCAAAAAAAAAAAAAAAGTCCTGGGTTTCCCTGGTGGCGCAGTGGTTGAGTGTCCGCCTGCCGATGCAGGGGACACGGGTTCGTGCCCCGGTCTGGGAGGAACCCACATGCCGCAGAGCGGCTGGGCCCGTGAGCCATGGCCACTGAGCCTGCGCGTCCGGAGCCTGTGCTCCGCAGTGGGAGCGGCCGCAACAGTGAGAGCCCCATGTACCGAAAAAAAAAAAACAAAAAACACAGAAGTCCTGGAAATATCGGTCAAACTCTACGTACCTTATTTGGCTGCCTCACAAATACAAAGTTTAATGATCAGAAAAAGAAGAGCAAGCCAGAAATGAAAATGCTAGGTCCTAAAGAACTCTTTTTTTTTTTTTTTTAATTTATTAAATTTATTTATTTTTGGCTGTGTTGGGTCTTCGTTGCTGTGTGCGGGATTTCTCTAGTTGCGGCAAGTGGGGGCTACTCTCTGCTGTGGTGCGCGGGCTTCTCATTGCAGTGGCTTCTCTCATTGTGGAGCATGGGCTCTAGGCGCATGGGCTTTAGTAGTTGCGGCATGCGGGCTCAGTAGTTGTGGCTCACGAGCTTAGTTGCTCCGCGGCCTGTGGGATCTTCCCGGACCAGGGATCGAACCCATGTC
This sequence comes from Kogia breviceps, assembly GCF_026419965.1. Classification (NCBI taxonomy): domain Eukaryota; kingdom Metazoa; phylum Chordata; class Mammalia; order Artiodactyla; family Physeteridae; genus Kogia; species Kogia breviceps. The sequence goes on along the minus strand of NC_081324.1, from coordinate 83,866,509 downwards.
CCCTGCATTGGCAGGCAGATTCTCAACCACTGCGCCACCAGGGAAGCCCCTAAAGAACTCTTTAACTCCCTGAAAAACATTTAAGAAAAGGTCCACGGGCCCTGAGAATGAGGAGGGACCCTGGAACCCACGTCATCCAGGACTGTGAAGGGTCTGGCTCAGGTCACAGATGCTACTCCAAAAAGGCAAGACAGAACAAGGAACAAGCAAAATGGTAGTGGGATATCTTTCTAACGGTTGTGAACCTCCTAAAATTCTCAATAAAAGTGTATTTTACCCTGGGACTACATATCACTTGCAAGAAATGACATATATTCCCATAGAAATGATATAAAAGTGTAACATTAAAATACCTGTATTGGTGATGAATCTGTCTAGGTCAGTTGCTTCCTCATAGATTACTTTTGGTGTAACTATGCCTGAAAAGATACATAAATGAACTTCCACAGGAGTATATGACCTAACATGATCACATTTATCTATGAAAATGAAAGCTTGCTAAGCAAATATGGTAACTGTGCCCGCCCTGTATGCCAACTACTCAGCTCCCCCCAACTCCCCAAACGCCATCAAATGGGAATCCCACTATTCTTGGCATCTAATTATAACTGAGAAGGAGAATCTCAAAAGTCAGTGAAAATAATCTGGACAGTCACTCCTGTCTGAGAACCAATATGCAGCACGCTGCTGGTTTGGAACGTAAAATGGTACAGTCACTGTAGAAACCAGCTTGGCAGTTCCTCAGAAAGTTAAATTACCTTGTGGCTCAGCAATTCCACTGCTAGGTATCTACCCAAGGGAAAGGAGAACGTATGTCCACACAGACACTTGAACACAAGTGTTCACAGCAGCATTATTCACAATAACCGAAAGCTGGAAACAACCCAAATGTCCATCAACTAATAAATGGTAACAAAGTGTAGTATATTCATCTGATGGAATACCATTTGGCCATAAAAAGGAATGAGGTTTTGGGAAAAATGGTACAGATGAACCGGTTTGCAGGGCAGAAGTTGAGACACAGATGTAGAGAACAAACATGTGGACACCAAGGGGGGAAAGCCGCGGCGGGGGTGGGGATGGTGGTGTGCTGAATTGGGCGATTGGGATTGACAGGTATACACTGACATGTATAAAATTGATGACTAATAAGAACCTGCTGTATAAAAAAATAAATAAAATTAAATTTAAAAAAAAAAAGGAATGAGGCTTTGATCCATGCTACAGTGTGGATGAGTCTCAAAACCATGATGCTGAGTGAAAGAAGCCAGTCACAAAAGGCCACATAGTGTATGAGTCCATTTATATGAAGTGTCCAGAACAGGCAAATCCACAGAGTGGCTGCCAGGGCTCAGGGTGGGGGGAGAAGGGGGAGAAACTGTTAAACGGGTGCCGGGCCTCCATCTGGGGTGACGAGAGTGTTTTGGAACTAGGTAGAGGTGACGGTTGCACAACACTGTGTGTGTACTAAATGCCACTGAACTGTACACATTACAATGGTGAATTCTGTGTTATAAGAATTTTAGCTCTATTTTTTAAAAAAAGAACAGATATGCAGTATGCTGTCTTATGGAATTGAACTTTTTCCAAAGAAAACACCTTCCTCAGTTGGCAGGTGAAATATTATTCTAAGTTGATCCAGTAGAAGTGATATCAGAGTTTATCTCAACACTCAGGTCCGTGCTCTTATTTTGAACGAACGTCACTTACCTCCCATAGTACCATTCTTTACCTTCACGTTGGTGATCCTGTCCCGTTCTGGGTACACCTCCAGGCTAGTAACGCACTGAACATCAAAATTCTGAAGGAAGGCCACCGGGGCATTCTGCATGCACTGCCCAGCCAGGGATACCTGAGGGCCAGGGGAAATCCCGACAGATTTACGACCTCCCTTCTAATCATAATAAAGATATCAGTGTTTTGTGAAAGTACTCTTTTTGCAGCCTGCTCCTACTGCTGGGTTAGCTTCAGCAAAGGCTAGGGCATTGACTGATTCAGTAAAATGTCTAGCTGACTTGCTACTCAAAGTCTGGAAGCCACTGGCTGAGGGGTCACAGTAAGTATAGTTGCTAAAGAAAATTCCTGCCCTGCATCATTGACTTTGCAGAAACATGATTATACTCAATTTCATGTTCTCTCCCTCATTACAACCAGATTTTTGTTAAAACCATAAAAATGGATTCTGGGAATTCCCTGATGGTCCAGTGGGTTAGGACTCTGCGCTTTCACTGTTGAGGGCCCGGGTTCAATCCCTAGTCGGGGAACTAAGATCCCAGAAGTCGATCGGCAAGGCCAAAAAAATAAATAAATAAAAATAAAAATGGGGACTTCCCTGATGGCGCAGTGGTTAGGAATCCGCCAGCCAACGCAGGCAATGAGAAGCCCGCGCACTGCAACAAACAGTAGCCCCCGCCTCGCCACAACCAGAGAAAGCCCCCGTGCAGCAACGAAGACCCAACACAGCCAAAAATAAATAAATAATTTTTTTTTTTTTTTAAAAGAGTGACTATTAAAAGGAAAAAAAACCCAGAGGCCTTAAATAGTTGAGTGCCTGAAAAATCCATAGGAGATAAATAAGTAACTTAGGAAGTGATTTTTTTTTTTTTTTTTTTTTTTTTTGCGGTATGCGGGCCTCTCACTGTTGTGGCCTCTCCCGTTGCGGAGCACAGGCACCGGACGCGCAGGCTCAGCGGCCACGGCTCACGGGCCCAGCCGCTCCGCGGCATGTGGGATCTTCCCGGACCGGGGCTCGAACCCGTGTCTCCTGCATCGGCAGGCGGATTCTCAACCACTGCGCCACCAGGGAAGCCCGGAAGCGAATTTTTTTTTTAGAGTAATATGAGTTAAATTAACAAGAGGAAGGGGAAAATGAGAAAAGCCTCTAGCATATTAAAATTGAAATGATTACCTGCGGAATAGTAAAATATGCCTTATCTACAGTCATGACTGGATCTCCTTGTTTGTAACCAAAGTCTGAAAAGTCTTTTAGATCAGTATGCAAATACATGTCAAAGGAAGCGTGTTGTCCAGAGGAACTGCAAATCAATGAGAGAAACCACCACTAATGTGCTAAAAACAATTCTTTTAAATTGTTTCTGTTTTTTTAAATTATAAAAATAATATTTGTACTAAATGCCACTGAACTGTATACTTTAAAGTAGTTAATGGTTAATTTTATGTTCCATGAATTTTATTTCAATAATAATAATAATAATAAAGTTGTTGTAAAATTTCAGCAAGACAGAAATGTAAAAGACAGAAAGTTAAAGTCCCCCATGAGCCCACCACTCTTTCCCCCAACCCAGAGAATCACTACTGACTATCTGTGCTATCAATCAATTTCTTTTCGGTGATTCAATTGATTCAGTGACTCAATTTCTTTTCCAATTCTTTCAAATACTTAACACAAAATAAACGTACTAACTGAAATCCAGAATTGAATCTAGAATGGAGGAATTGAAGCATGGAGCCTCCGGAGAGGTCCCGAGAAGGACGTGGCCCATGTTCTAGGGTCCCCTGGGCGCACGGCGCTCTCCAGGGCAGCCCCTTGGACACTTACACGGAACCGTGATAGAAGTACCCGAGGAAAGGCGAGTTGGCGAGCTGCACACACAGGAATGGAAACCAGTCGGGGACTCCACGTGCCGCCTGAACGGAGCAGAGCTGGTCAAAGGGAGGATTGACATCTCCTCCAAAAACGCCAGGGAGACAGGACTCCCTGAACAGCGCTGTCAAATCTGATGAGCACTCCTGGAAAGAAGATGTAAAGGAGAAGTGAAAGGGGGAAAGTGTCCCCTGTGCCCGCCATCAGGATCTCCTGGCCAGTGTGATGAACGTGCGGCTTGAGGCCAGCAGGACCCCGCCGAGGAAGCAGAAACAAACACAGCCTGCATCCAGGCTAAGGGAACTTTGTGCCCACAGGAAGTAAAATCGTGCTAAAATGTTAGCGCCCTACAAGCCTCCAAGTCAGGAACTTGAAACCTTCAAGGAAATCACATCTTCACTGGGGACCTAAGATATACCACACCAAAAAAAAAAAAAACAAGACGAGAAAAAGAAAAGATAATATGGAATAGACAACAAATGGAGAATTTTCAGTTGTCATCACCATTCAAATCCCTAGTCCAGAGAAACCTAAGGACATTTAGAGTTAGGGCAGACAGTCCATATGCCAAAAGAATCCTTGAAGCTCTCACTGTCGTGATATCATGACCCAATTAATGTCAAGAAGTCACTTTATTCACGCTTTCATTTACTCATCTGTATTCTTCCTTGTTTCTCAAAGGACTGAGAGAGCTAAAAGTTAAATACGTTCTAAATCCCTTGTTTACTGAAGGTAGAAAAGTAAATGATCTGATTGCTTTAAATAAGGGCAATTCAAATTAAAAATTGATCGCGTCTAAAGCGGTAGGTAAGTTGAAGCTGTCTGAAGATGTCATTGACCCAGAATCCTAAACGATTCCAGTGGTTGGTGCTATACATATACATATACACCATATATAACAAACATGAAGGAAATTAGAAATAGGGCACAGTGATATACTCTGAAAGAAAGGGGGGAGAATACATTTCACATTTCTGTTGATACCTGAACAGATTTATGATGTGCTGTACTTTTAAACTTAAACACGATTGTTATTATAAATACAATTGCTAGTATGAGTGTTCCAATACAGACCCTAAGCTTTCCTTTTCCGTTTTGTAAAACCAACCATGACATAAATAACTGCACTCATTCAAAAGTGGGAGTGACTGGGGTCCTCGTACAGGTGCCTCTTTTGCATCTCTTATTCCCCTTCCATCTAAAATAAGGATTAAAAATATGTATTTGGGGCTTCCCTGGTGGCGCAGTGGTTGAGAATCCGCCTGCTGATGCAGGGGACGCGGGTTCGTGCCCCGGTCCGGGAAGATCCCACATACCGCGGAGCGGCTGGGCCCGTGAGCCATGGCCGCTGAGCCTGCGCATCCGGAGCCTGTGCTCCGCAATGGGAGAGGCCACAACAGTGAGAGGCCCACGTACCACAAAAAAAAAAAAAAAAAATATGTATTTGACCTGGGATTGGCCAATGGTTTCTTAGATATGACACCAAAAGCACAAACAACAACAACAACAAAAAAAAAGCGGGGTGGAGAGAGGGGGAACTGGATGAAGGTGGTCAAAAGGCACAGACTTCCAGTTATAAGATAAGCAGGAAGGATGTCACTACAACGTGAGAAATATAATTAACATGCTGTAGGTCACACATGAACGTTGTTAAGACAGCAAATCCTAAGAGTTCTCATCACAAGGAAAATTGTTTTTCTATTTCTTTAATTTTGTATCTATAGGAGATGATGGATGTTCATCAAACTTATTATGACGATCACTTCATGATGTATGTAAGTCAAATCATTATGCTGTACACCTTAAACTTGTACAGTGCTGGAGGTCAAGTCTATCTAACTAAAACTGGAAGAAAAAAATGATAAACTGGACTTCATCAAATTAAAAAACTTTGGGGCTTCAAAGGACACCAACAAGAAAATGGACAGCCTACACAAGGGGAGAAGTTTTCTGCAAATCATACATCGGATAAGGGACTAGTAGCCAGAATGTACAGTGAACTCTTATAATTTAACAACAAGAAGACAATCCAACTGAAAAATGGGCAAAGGGTCTCAACAGACATTTCTTCAACAGACATTTCTTCAGAGAAGATATACAAACAGCCATGAAAAGATGTTCAACATCATTTGCCACTAGAGGAATCCAAATCAAAATCACAATGAAATACCACTTCACACACATCAAGATCATTCTAACAGTCGTTGGTGAGGATGTGGAAAACTGCAACACTTATACACTGCTGATGGGAATGTGAAATGATGCAGCCGCTTTGAAAAAGAGCTCCTCAAAAGGTTAAACATGCAGTTACCATATGACAAAGCAATTCCACTCCTAGGTAACAAAACCAGGGGAAATGGGAACACACATCCCAACAAAAACTTGTATACAGATATTCAGAGAAGTATTGTTCATAATAGCCAGAAAGTGAAAACAAACCAAATGTCCACCACCTGCTAAATGGGTTAAGGCCTATGTGATATATCCATTCGATGGAATATGATTCAGCCATAAAAAGGAAGGAAGCACTGATGCATGTGCCGCAACACGGGTGACCCCTGAAAGCGTGACGCTAAGTGAAAGAAGCCAGACACAAATCCTCCAGACAGACAGGCTGTAGGACTCCATTTATATGCAACGTCCAGAAGAGGCAAACCCACAGAGACAGAAAGATTAACTGGGGCCTCGGAAAACAAACTCGTGAATATAACAAAAAAGCAGCAGACTCACAGATACAGAAAACAAACCAGTGGCTACCAAAGGGGAGAGGGAAGTGGGGAGGGGCAAGACAGGGGTAGAGGACCAAGAGGCACAAACTGCTATGCATAAAATAAACAAGCTACAGGGATACATTATACAGCACAGGGAATGTAGCCAATATTTTATAATCACTATAAATGGAGGATAACCTTTAAAAACTGTGAATCAGGGCTTCCCTGGTGGCGCAGTGGTTAAGAATCCGCCTGCCAACGCAGGGGACACGGGTTCGAGCCCTGGTCCGGGAAGATCCCACGTGCCGCGGAGCAACTAAGCCCATGTGCACAACTACTGAGCCTGCGCTCTAGAGCCCGCGAGCCACAACTACTGAAGCCCGCGCGCCTAGAGCCCGTGCCCCACAACAAGAGAAGCCACGGCATTGAGAAGCCCGTGCACCGCAATGAAGAGTAGCCCCCGCTCGCCGCAACTAGAGAAAAGCCCGTGCACAGCAACGAAGACCCAACTCAGCCAAAAATAAATTAATTTTTAAAAACATTTGTGAATCATTATGTTGTACACCTGAAACTTACATAATATTGTAAATCAACGATACCACAATAAATAACTAAACAAACTTAATTTCTAGTGAAAACTGAAAAAAAAAAAAAGTGGCCTAGGGAGGAGGGGCAGGAATGGGAGTGATTGCAAATGGACATGAGGTTTCTTTTCTTTTTTTTTTTTGAGGAAGATGGAAATGTTCTAAAATTAGATTGTCGTGATGGTTGTACAACCCTATAAATTTACTAAATATCATTGAAAAGATGTATTTTCTTTCCTTTTTATATTTTCTTAAAGGCTTCTAAATAAGACATTAAAACCATACTCCCAGTATCATCACAATCAGGACTTTATCCAAAGAGATACATTTTTTTCATCCATAAACTAGGCTGAACATGCTGGATAAGAAAATACTCAATTTCAGGACTTCCCCAGTGGTCCAGTGGTAAAGAATCCACCCTGCAATGCAAGGGACATGGGTTCAATCCGTGGTCAGGGAACTAAGATCCCACATGCCGTGGGGCAACTAAGCCCAAGCACCACAACGACTGAGCCCATGCGCCTCAATGAGAGAGCCCGTGTGCTGCAACTAAAAACCCGATGCAGCCAAAAAAAAAAAGAAAGAAAAAAGAAAATACTCAATTTGAAAACAATGTGCAACACGAAATACAATCTCAGTTTTGTTTTTTGGTTTTTTTGATGTGGACCATTTTTAACGTCTTCATTGAATTTGTTACAATATTGCTTTTGTTTTTATATTTTGTTCTCTTGGCCAAAAGGCATGCGGGATCTTAGCTCCCCAAACAGGAATCGAACCCGTACCCCCTGCATTGGAAGGCAAAGTCTTAACCACTGGACCACCAGGGAAGTCCCCATTAGTTTTGTATTTTAAAAAGGTTTTAAAAAGCTGTTGATGGGCTTCCCTGGTGGCGCAGTGGTTGCAAGTCCGCCAGCCAATGCAGGGGACGCGGGTTCGAGCACCGGTCCGGGAAGATCCCACGTGCCGCGGAGCGGCTGGGCCCGTGAGCCATGGCCGCTGAGCCTGCGCGTCCAGAGCCTGCGCTCCGCAACGGGAGAGGCCACAACAGTGAGAGGCCCGCCCATAACAAACAAACAAACAAAAAAAGCTGTTGATGGGGAACCGTTGGTGCTTTTCACACGCCAGCAGGTACCATAGCTTTCGTGCCCAATAATCAGAAAGACCATACCTGGTCACAGCAGCAGCGAACGTCACAGGCCCCGGCTGTTAAATTACAAGGGCAAGGACCGAGGGGCTGATACACCTGGTTAGGAATAACAGTCACGTTCTCTGAAAAGTACAAACAACAGAGAAGAAACGCTGATGAAGCACTGCCACAATTTTGACATTCAAAGAAAGCTGAATCATTGTTTTACAAACCACCATTACCAATATTCCACGTTAAAGAATCCCTGAAATGAGCTATGCATAGAGCATAACTGAGGCTCGTATCTACTCCTCCAACAAAAACCCAAATAGAAGAAAATATGCTAGTTATACGAAGTAAAGAAGTCACAGTTGAACTTGAACATAACCAAGTGACTAAAATTTACGAGTTAAGATAAATGTGATGCACTGCTTTTATTTTTCAGGACACTGAACGATCCCTTTCATAGCACAGACTGATTTTAAGCATTTACTCCTTCAAATTCATTACCCCTTTCAGCAGATGAAACTGAAGCCATGGTGACATTTCAGACAGCTTATCAGGAAGCCATTTGACCACAAGATCACATTTATTTATGCTACACGCTCAACCTCAAGTCCCACCACACCGTGAATCCAAATTGTCACATCCTGATTCTCGTTCACGTGTGGGGGAAATCAGTCATCTTCACATTGATTGGAGAAGGAATATATTATATTACATTTCAGCCTCCTAACTTGGAAACCAGAGACTAATAATTGGAAAACTATGTAGCGATTATTTGTTTAAACTCTAAGTAACAGTCAACTTCAATGACACAACAGCTGAAGCACCTAAAGAACAACTATTATACATCCTATGCTATAAGGAATAAGGAATAAGAAGGTCGAGTAACATACCATGTCACAAGGGTAAGGGTCTGACTCTCAGCTTAATCAAACCCGTGTGACATAAGCAAGGCATTTTAGAATAGGGTTTTGCTATGTGATATATAGACAGATGTTTGTATATCTATCTATACGTCTCCCACGTCGTTTGCTACTTTCCTTGTTACCAGGCATACCACTTACCTCCTCCGTCCTTCCATCCTTTTTCTTGTTCTGAACTCTGTCTGACTGGGTACAAAATTTTTCATACCTTCGTGGGTCAGAGTGGACATCTCATAATTACCAATATACAGATACTCTAATCTTCCTAAGTTTGGCTATTTGTACAAAGACATTCCGAAATATCACCTAAATATAGTCAAGCATGTTTTTTAAAAGAAAAAAAGTCACTGCCTTGAGTGATACAGCTACCATTAAGGCCTCCTGTCAGTTTTGGATTTTTTTGTTTTGGGGGTTTTTCTGGCTGCACCGCACAGCTTGTGGGATCTTAGTTCCCCAACCAAGGATGGGTGAGCCCCCTGCAGTGGAAGCACAGAGTCCTAACCACTGAACTGCCAGGGAAGTCCCCCTCCACAATTTCTTTATGCAAATATAAATATACATATTCTTATTCCATGCTACAGGCACCCATCTGCACCTGCTTTTTGCACTTAGCAACGTATCTTGGAGATCTTTCTAAGCAAATACACTAACGGCAGAGTAGACCACTGAATGTCATTACCGTAACGTATCTAATCCTTCTAAACTTCCAAAACCACAAGGAGGACCACAGTTACAGGATGTGATGTGCGAAGCAGCGCTGTGGGAGTCTCAAAGTGGCAGACCTTTGCTACTAAAGAGGAACACTTCTCCCTTCATCCCAGGTGACCATAAAGGTAAGAGGTGCTAGAGTTTGTCGCAGGCAACAGGGGACATGGTGGTGGCACCTATCCAAGTGGACCCTTCAACATCAGCACATCTTTTGTCCTTAGGACGCTGCCATGATGTGAAAGGGAGAGTAACACAAAATCATTTTCTCATGTCCAGAGATTATGTGCACAGTGATATTTGCTGTAGCACTAGTTACAGTATCAAAAGCTGGAAAACTTTTAATTAAATAAACAGTGGTTATTTAGCAAATAAACAATGGTGCATCCACACAAGGGAATGCTATGCAGCTATTAAAAAGAATATAAGAATATTACATTTAAAAGAATAGAAAAAGAATGAGGAGAACTTACTTGCATTCCTGTGAAAAATTTTCTAACTTATACAACTTTTTTTTTTTTTTTTTTTTTTTGCGGTACACGGGCCTCTCACTGCTGTGGCCTCTCCCGTTAAGGAGCACAGGCTCCGGACGCGCAGGCTCCGCGGCATGTGGGATCTTCCTGGACTGGGATACGAACCCGTGTCCCCTGCATCGGCAGGAGGACTCAACCACTGCGCCACCGGGGAAACCCAGGGCTTTTTTTTTTTTTTGGTACGCGGGCCTCTCACTGTTGTGGCCTCTCCCGTTGCAGAGCACAGGCTCCGGATGCACAGGCTGAGCGGCCATGGCTCACGGGCCCAGCTGCTCCGCGGTATGTGGGATCTTCCCGGACCGGGGCACGAACCCGCGTCCCCTGCATCGGCAGGCGGACTCTCAAGCGCTGCGCCACCAGGGAAGCCCTGTACTACTTTTTAAAGGTATAGGACAGCAAATTCTACGTTATTATTGTGTTCGTTCTTAAAGAGAGGAAAATGTGCTCCTATAAGCATAATTAAGCGAGCTGCCTCTGGGAAAGGCAGCTGGCTGTCAAAAGCATTCACTGGAAACCTGCTGTTTTTCTATAAACTCATTCATCGGTCTCTCCCTTCCTTCTGTTTTGTTTTGAGATGGAGTCACAGGAATCAATACAAGGAAAAAAAACTTTACTTTCTCCCAAAAAGGATTTAACACGGCTTACAAAGATACAAACAGTCGATCAAAATACATCTTTTTTATTTTTTTTATTTCTCTTTGGCTGCGCCTCGGCTTGTGGGATCTTAGTTCCCTGACCAGGGATTGAACCCGGGCCTGTGGCAGTGAAAGCGCTGAGCCCTAACCATTGGACTACCAGGGAATTCCCAAGATACAATAAATCTTAACTAAAATAATACGAAGTGGAAACTTTTAAAATAAGAAAATTAAACAAAATGAAAATAAGTTTAGGAAAGCAAGACACACTCATGATTGTAGCACACAAACTGCGTGGCACACACAATCAAACAACGTTTGCAGGGACTTCCCTGGCGGTCCAGTGGTTGGGACTCCGCGCTTCCACCGCAGGGGGCACGGGTTCCACCCCTGGTCAGGGAACTAAGATGCCACGTGCCGCATGGCGCGGCCAGAAATGAAATACGTTTGCAGTAAATGTTTTGATAGTCAGGGATTTTACTTGCCTGATGCATTTTGGGCCAGAGAGGAGTTGGCATAAATTTCCACTTGAACGAGTAGATGTGCTAAACAGGATGAATGACGAGAGGCTGAAACCAGAAGAGTCTGGACAATACACGGGGCCTCCGGGAATGGATCTGTCTCATTAGACAAACATGATGGCAGGCCCCTCTTCAACCTCACAGTCACTTCCAAAGAATTCTGAAAGGAAAACATTGCTGTACTTTTTATAGTGACTCAAAATGGCATCTATGATTATAAGAACATGTAACGGAAAGCACAATCAGCCTCCGTTCATTTTACAAAAGAACTGTATGTAAGAATGACATCACTCTGCTCCGTTCTACCCTGTAAACCGACAGCAATATGCAAGCCCTGATTCCTAATCCTCACCTGAACGTAAAAGCAAGCAAGTTGTGGCTGCTTAGAGAAAGCTGAACACAGGTCTGATAAAGTAACTCAGTGTGTCTAGCACCTTTATCATCCCACCAGCAGAAGATTAAATACGCACAAAAAAGTCCACGAAAACAGGTCCCGGTTCCTGGGGTGCAAGCAAAGTTTGTCTTTCTCATCCTTTATCTCCGGAGCTGATGCTATGCATATACTGGGCACTCAATAAAACACTCATTACGTGGAAAATATTTCATCTCTCCAGGCTTGAGTGTCCTTTACACATAAGCTCAGAGTTGGATGAGATCAGAGGTTTCTGAAGCTCTTTTGAGTCACAAATCCATTTGATAATCTGACGGATAATCTAACCCTCTCACCAGAAAAAAATGCACACACACATAATTTTACACACAGTTTCAGAGGGTTCACAGGCTTCTTGAAACTCATCCAAGGACCCCCAAGAACCTCTGAGTTGGATGGACGTCCATGAGATCTGATAGTCCACAGTTTCATGGTGGTTCCAAGCGCTAAGAAAGCTTTCTGTTTGCTTGTCTGCATTGTGTGGGCTGTGGGATCTTAGTTCCTGGACCAGGGATCTAACCCGTGCCCCCTGTAGTAGAAGCGCGGGAGTCTTAACCACTGGACCGCCAGGGAAGTCCCAAGAAAGCTCTATCTTGTTCGATTAAGAGAACACTGCAGAGCTTCCCTGGTGGCACAGGGGTTAAGAATCCACCTGCCAATGCAAGGGACATGGGTTCAATCCCTGGGCTGGGAAGATCCCACATGCCACGGAGCAACTAAGCCCGTGTGCCACAACTACTGAGGCTGCGCTCTAGAGCCCGCGAACCACAACTACTGAGCCCGCGTGCCACAACTACTGAAGCCCACGCACCACAACGAAGAGTAGCCCCAGCTCGCCGCAGCTAGAGAAAGCCAGCGCACAGCAACGAAGACCCAACGCAGCCAGCCAGATAAATAAATAAATAAATAAATGTATGTTCTTAAAAAATAAAAGAGAGAGAGAAAACACTGCAGGGGGAGTTCCCTGGCGCTCCAGTGGTTAGGCTTTCACTGCCATGGCCCCGGGTTCAATCAATCCCGCAAGCTGCTCGTTGCGGAGGGGAAAAAAAAAAAAAAAACGAATAAAAAAAGAAGAGAGAGAGAGAGAGAACAACACTGCAGGAACTCTAGATGTGGGCCTCCGCAGATGCTACCCAAAAGGTGTTCACCTCTGGCCTTACCACAGTGGGGCTGACAGTCAAACTCCAGTCTCCGGTCTCATTGCTCAGCACCTCGCAGGCGGGAACTGGCAAGAATGCTACGGGAGAGAAGATCAGGATGCAAGGCACTATTGCCCAGCCACTAACAGGGTGCACTCTTGAGGCAGGAATCCCTTTACAAGCTGTGTGACTTTGGACAAGTGACCACCTCTCTGAACTTCAGTGTCTTCATTTGTTAAACGGATTAAAAGGTATTACTGTTCGTATTAGGAAAATGAGGTGATGCATTTAAGTACAGCGGATAGCTCAGCGAAGGCTAACTGGTAAGATTTCAAGCTTTCTTTTACTGAACCTGTCCTTCGGTCCTCTGCTCCACAGCAGCCCCCTATCCCGACTTTGAAGTGGACAGCGGCAAGGGACCCAGGGGATGCCAGCTGGCCAGGCTTCTTGGGCGGCGTGGACCTGGCCCAACCTCCTCCCTCCCCACAGGAAGGGCCGGGCTCTTTACCCATCTCGTCGCGCAGCTGGGTCAGGGACACGGTCACATCCTCGGTGCCTCCAACCAGGGACGCGCTGACTTCAGGGCCGGACATGCGGATGACAGCAGGCATGAAAACTAGCGGGAGGAAAGGGACAAAATGGAGTTAATAGTTGCAGAGCCCCTGCCTACGCTGGGTGGTGGCTTCCTTTGGCGGGGTCTTCCGCAGCTCCCGGAGAAGTCCCAAATTTGGCCTCAAAAGCCTCGTCCCCTCCCTCAGCCCCGGTTCTGCAGGCCCTTGCCCCGCCTTACGCACCCAGGTCCCCCCACAGAGGCCTCAAGACGCTCTGAAGAAGGAGTAGCCCCAGAAGAGGGACCGGCGGCGGCAAACGCATGCCTGGGGTCTCGCTGGGCCTGCACGGCAGGACCGCACCCGACTTAGAAGCCTGGAAGCGCGGGGACGCCAAGACGCGGCCCCGTCTAACTCTCCGCCATCTTGTCAAGCGAACACCCGGAGCTATGGCAACCACCAATCGGCCGCCGGTCTGGCGGAGCAGCGCGCCGTGATTGGGCCAGCAGCAGAGAGCGCCCGCCCTCAAACCCAGCAGCAGCATCTCAGCCCAGCCCACGGGCCTTAAGTCCTTCGGCCGCCTTCACTTCACGGAAAGGATCACGAAAAAGTAGGAAACCGCGTTCATTTTAAAAGCCAGAGTTCCTCCAACTACTGCAGTGCTGCAACTAAGACCTGGCAAAGCCAAATAAATGAATGAATGAATGGCTTCCCTGCAGTTAATTCAATCAACCTGGAGTTAATGCAAGAGCGAGCCTACAGACACTAGATTGTAAACAAGCAACTTAATAAACTTGATTTTTATGGTGACTTGGGGGGAGGGACAAAAAGGGGGTGAGGCTGCAGTGCTATAAGTGTGTTGTTGAATTGTTTTTATTATTCTCCCAGTTTTTTGAAGGCTTTGTTTGTACCACACAGAGCTCTCAGAACTGTGAAAGCAGGTCTTATCAAAGAACACACAAGAGGCTTTGCCCAGCATTAGGGAGATGCAAAAGCATCAAAATTCTGCCTGAAAAAAAATTCCTTATGTCGGGACCCTCAAAGTATCTCAAGCATTATTATAGTTTGGTAACTAAGGGTGCAGGCCCTGAGGTCGGACTGCCTGGTTTGGGTTTCACCTTCCTTCTACATTAAGTGACCTTGGGAAAGTCACTTAACCTCTCTAAGCTTGGGCTTCCACATCTTTATTATTATTATTTATTTATTTATTTTTGGCTGCGTTGGGTCTTCGTTGCTGTGTGCAGGCTTTCTCTAGTTGGGTGAGCAGGGGCTACTCTTTGTTGTGCTGGTTTCTCATTGCAGTGGCTTCTCTTGTTGTGGAGCATGGGCTCTAGGTGTGCGGGGTTCAGTAGTTGTGGCTCACGGGCTCAGTGGTTGTGGCACGTGGGCTGTAGAGCGCAGGCTCAGTAGTTGTGGCACATGGGCGTAGTAGCTCCGCGGCATGTGGGATCTTCCCAGACCAAGGCTTGAACCTGTGTCCCTTGCATTGGCAGGTGGATTCTTAACCACTGCGTCACCCGTGGCACCAGGGAAGCCATTCATTCATTCATTCATTTATTCATTTATTTGGCTGTGCCAGGTCTTAGCTGCAGCACTCGGGATCTTCATTGAGGCATGCGGGATCTTTAGTTGTGGCATGTGAACTCCTAGTTGCGGCATGTGGGATCTATTTCCCTGACCAGGGATGCAACCCGGGTCCCCTGCATTGGGAGCATAGAGTCTTAGCCACTGGACCAGCAGGGAAGTCCTTCCTCATCTTTAAAAAGGAGATAATAGTCTCTCCCAAATAGGACTGTGTGAGAATTAAGTGAGGTAGCACATCTAATGAGCTTAGGCTAATGCCTGGCATATAGTAAGCACTCAATAAATGCTCACTCACTTTGTTAGCCATCAGAGTAGTGGTGAACCAATTCACTGAGAGAATCCATGTATGGCGTGTAAGAAATCTTGTATTAAAAATTTCATACCAATCTATAATTGTATAGTATTTGTAACAATATTTTTGTGAGAGTTTTGGCAAGATTTGAAATTAAAGTTCTTCACAGTTGAATAAAAAACTGTCTGACATGTGAGCAAATCCAGGTGAAAAATACAGAGTTGAAGATGAATTGAATGAGCATGAAATAAACAATGAATGAGAGGAAATAAGCAAATATGAAAATTTAAATTATTTTATTATAAACATTTATACAAAATAAACCACAAACACAACTGTTAAAAATAAAATTTAAACAGAATTAGGCCAGTTCATAAAACATGTCAAATGAAAAAGTAATAACAAAAACCTTATCAGCTTGTTTGAAATTATTCATCTTTAGCTATATGCTTCTTTGTTTCCTAGACTTAAAATAGAGATCTCCATTACACATAGTTAGGCTGTGAAATATTAAATATTATTTTTAAAAGATAAACAGATTCTTAAAGATTAGCAAATACTTGCAAAGTGATCACCAAAATCTTTGTGTATTTGTTAACAAAATTGTAAATGCAGAATATAAAATCTACTTGAAATAATCCAACCAAACACCAAATTGCTCAAATGAGACTCAGTTTCTGAGATGGTATCAAGAGAAAATTAAAATCTTATTTATATACAAGGTTGTATACACAAATAGGTCTGTGTCAATTTACTTTAAAAAAAAAAATTAAATTGGCCACCCTTCCTAAGAACGCTTCCTACACTCTGCTGGAATTTAAAAGGACTTTTAATAACTTCAAGGTTACATAGAAAAATAAGTTTTTTATTGTTGCAAATAATTTTTCTTTTGAACTTACACAATTTTTCAGTATTAAGTCCAAAGCTTCTAGAGAACAGTTCTCCAGTATTAATGCTTTCCCCCTCCTCATTAACAAAGGGATGAATTCTATGTGGGGCAGCACTTCTCTGTACAGAATCCATTCTCCCCAAGAAATTCCCCCTCAGAATCCAGACCCTGGCTTTCACGAATAAGCTCTTCACACAACTGTTCTTAAAGAAGAAGTTCCCACCAGACTACTGCACTCACTCTCCTTACTCATCTGAAATCAGATTTTAGAGATACTCAGTGACAAACTATCATTTGGATAACTCTGACCAAACATGTACTAATGTCAGACAAAAGACTACTATCTGCTAATATCTGGAGCTAAATCTCAATCTAGAAAACAAGCATTTTATTTGTGTGACTACTGTTGAAGTGTTGACTCAAGTAACATGTTCTATCTTAATGCCATTACTCCATAAATAGTCACTTTTTCCAAAACTGTGGTCAAATTTCACGTCATACATTTCACAGTAAGAACCTAGACTTGGTAGGTTCTGACGCTTATAATTAGTCAGGACAGACTGGCTTTGACAAATGATCACCTCATTTAAAAAAAAAATCACAAATTTGTGCTTTCTTCCTCCATTTCTGGACAAAAACCAGTCAGAAAAAAATTTAGGGTATATTGCATAGAATGACTCCCTCAAATAAATCAGCCCCCAAGAAGCATAGGATGAGGATGATGTTTTAGTATATTTCCTGTAAGAAAGTTCATTAAAATTTATCTTACACATATCTCTATTTTTTTCAGAGCCTTCCTAACAAAGGTTCTGCCATATAATTTCTATTAATAGCTCTAAGTGATGGGGAAACAATTTTTACTGTCATGCAGACATTTTCAGTTTCTTTTTCTTGGCCTTCAGTACCGGAGGGAGAGAAATCTTAAAGGCTGTCCTGAAATAATGCAGAGAAGGAAATACTTTTTAATGCTCTAAATCTCTATAAAGGGCAAGCCAGCCACACAGCCTCAAAGATACTTACTCGCATGTAGTGCAGATAGGGCTGAAGTTGCAGAATACTGCAAATTGAAAAAATGAACAATGAACAGGATGGTCTAACAGCCACACAGTTGGAGATGTTTTCTGCACACTCCTCCACACATAGAAAAACTCGGCGCTACGTGAACTTACTTGACAAGCACACAGAACACACGTAGCCGATTTCAATGAGGTTTCGATGGCAGAAGCAAGCAGCCCGGTAGTCGACATGAACCGGGGGTGGGAGGGTTAACTGAGACCTCTGATCTTGATCAGGAAGAAAAACCCACTGTTAAAAAAAAAAAGCAAGGAAATTTTACTTAAAACATGGGGGGAAACAACCTGAAGCCAGGACACAGATATCAGATATTAGCCAGTAAACACTGAGGATACTAAGTTAGTTTTTCCTGGGAAGTCTATTAGAAATGTGTTTCTATCCATTCCACAATCCTTGAGCACCACCACACACAAGCACTGTGCTGTCAACAGTCATACAACATTCTGCATACAGCTTACAGGCTCCAAAGACTCCCTTAAGTTCGAATTCCCTAGGTCACCCCTCTGCTCCTTTCTTCCAGGTACTAGGCATCAGCCATCTCACTCCCATTCATTCCCCAGGAAACAGGGGTCTCACTGGACTCAAGCCATTAGGTTCACTGTTGACATTTCCTTACCAGTAAATACTGCAGAAGGGAGGGCATCTGAGGCACCTTCAAGTACAGTCCCCCTGTGATGTCACAGGCCTGCAAGACAAAGGGCTCTCAGCCAAAGTAGCACTCGCTTAGCTTTTCCAGCGGGAGGTCATTCTCACCAGCACCTCTTCAGGTCTCCAAAAGGAGAGGAAGATAGGACACAGCGAATTAAAAGGGAATCTCTTCCCAGAGTGCAGAAGGACCAGAAACTTGCAGCTACCTCTCCAGATGTTCAAATATCTTGCATTTTCCCCTTGGCCCACACCCTATCACCCTCTGAAGGCTGTAGTATAAGAGTACAAGCCCTTTTTCCTGTTTGTTTGCTACTGATAAATTTCTATTCTTGCCATGTTTATTCATTCTCATTGTATTTTTTAGTAACAGTTTGAGATGTAATTCACATGCTATTGAACGCACCCTTTTAAAGTGTACAATTTACTGGTTTTTAGAATATTCAGAGTTGTGCAACTATCACCGCTATCTAGTTGCAGAGCATTTTCATCACCCTAAAAAGAGATCCCATCCCCGTTAACAGTCACTCTCCATCCCTCCTTTCCCCTGGCAACCACTAATCTGCTTTCTGTCTCTACAGATTTACCTATTCTGGACACTTCATATATATGGAATCAGACAATATGTGTCCTTTTACTTCTTGCACTTAGGATAATGTTTTCAAGGTACATTCATATTGTAGCATGTATCAGTACTTCATTCCCTTTTATGACCAAATAATATTCCATTGCATGGACAGACCACAATTTATTTATCCGTTCATCCACTGATGGGCATTTGAGTTGTTTCCACTTCTGGGTTATTATGAATATTCACATACAATATCTTGTATGGACACGTTTTCATTTTTCTTAAATATATATCTAAGAATGGAATTGTGGACTCAACTGGTAATTCTACATTTAACTTTCTGAGGAAGTTTCAGACTGTATTCCAAAGTGGCTGTACCTTTTCACATTCCCAACAAACACCATGCACTTACCATCAAGCTTAAGAAATAGGATAATTCTAGAACCTTTGAAGCTGGTGTAGTTTCTGGTTGTATCTCCCCTTCCCCACGCATCGCCAGCAGTAACCTAAACTCAAAGTTTTCTACAATTTTGTGCTTTTAACTGATCTTTTAGGAAATAATATTTCTTGTGGTCAAAAAACATTTATCAAAAGTTTAGTAATTTCTTCAGTCTTATTTCCTTTTTTTTCTTTTCCCTTTTTAGTTAAAGTAAAATTCAGTTTCATATTTTGGTTAAAAATAACATCTGGTGGCGCAGTGGTTAAGAATCTGCCTGCCATTGCAGGGGACACGGGTTCAAGTCCTGGTCCGGGTAGATCCCACATGCTGCGGAGCAACTAAGCCTGTGTGCCACAGCCACTGAGCCTGCACTCTAGAGCCCACGAGCCACAACTACTGAGCCCACATGCCACAACTACTGAAGACCGCGTGCCTAGAGCCCGTGCTCCGCAACAAGAGAAGCCACCAAGTGAGAAGCCCGTGCACGGCAGCGAAAAGTAGCCCCCACTCACCGCAGCTAGAGAAAGCTCGCGTGCAGCAATGAAGACCCAACGCAGCCAAAAATAAATAAAATAAATGTTAAAAAAAAAAAGAGGAACATCTGGGGAGTGGAATGAATTGGGAGATTGGGACTGACATATATACACTATTGATACTATGTATAAACTAGATAACTAGTGAGAACCTGCAGTATAGCACAGGGAACTCTACTCAATGCTCTGTGGTAACCTAAATGGGAAGGAAATCCAAACAAGAGGGGATATATGTATAGCTGATTCACTTTGCTGTATAGTAGAAACTAACACAACATTGTAAAGCAACTGTACTCCAATAAAAATAAAAAATAAAATAAAAGTAACATTTAACAGTGCTGTCCAACAGAAATATAATGCGAGCAACATATGTAATTTTTTATTTTCTAGCCACATAAAAAAGGAAAAATACAGAGATAAGGGACTTCCCTGCTGGCACAGTGGTTAAGAATCTGCCTGCCAATGCAGGCAACATGGGTTCAAGCCCTGGTCCGGGAAGATCCCACATGCCACAGAGCAACTAAGCCCGTGCGCCACAACTACTGAGCCTGCGCCCGAGCCCACGAGCCACAACTACTGAGCCCGTGTGCCACAACTACTGAAGCCCGTGCACCTAGAGCCCAAGCCCCGCAACAAGAGAAGCTACCGCAATGAGAAGCCCACGCACTGCAACAAAGAGTAGCCCCCGCTCGCTGCAACTAGAGAAAGACCGTGCACAGCAAGGAAAACCCAACACAGCCAAAAATAAATTTTTTTTTAAAAAAAGATAAAATTTTAAGAGCATTTTTATTTAACTCAATATATCCAAAGTGTTATCATTTTAACATGTAATCAGTATAAAAATCATTAATGAGATATTTTACATTTTTTTTAATACTAAGTCTTTGAAATTCAGTGTGTATACTTATGCACATCTCAATTCAGATCAGACTCATTTCAAGAGCTCAACAGCCATATGGCTACCTTAAAGAATAGTGCAGATCTGGAATATGATCCTATTTTTATAAAATTCTTTGCTTAGTGATCTACTCTTCCATCTGTATGTATAGATCTGTCATGCTGTTCACCTAATACTAACAACAGTAACTTTCGGATGACAGGCTTTGAAAGGATTTTTTTTTAACTTTTAATAAATACTTTTCTGTGTTGCTTGAATTCATTTTAATGTGTGAATTACTTTTACAAATTCAATCAAATTATTGTGTAAAATGTAAATAAAAATATCAAAGAAACCAGAGAGATGTTGGTGCTCTAATCTAAAGCATCATACAGGCTAATCCCTAAAAACGTGTGGGGACTTCCCTGGTGGTCCAGTGGGTAAGGCTCAGAGCTCCCAATGCAGGGGGCCCAGGTTCAATCCCTGGTCGGGGAACTAGATCCCGCACGCCGCAACTAAGACTCGGCACAGCCTAAATAAGTAAATAAATAAATAAATAAAATATTAAAAAATTAAAAGGTGTGAAGACTGGTGGATGTAAAGCATTTAACAGCAAGTAAGAGAACACACCATGCTTTCATAACCACCAACACCAAGCATTCATTTGAAATATACCTGTTGGGCTTCCCTGGTGGCGCAGTGGTTAAGAATCCGCCTGCCAATGCAGGGGACACAGGTTCCAGCCCCAGTCCGCGAAGATCCCACATGCCGCGGAGCAACTAAGCCCATGAGCCACAACTACTGAGCCTGTGCGCTAGAGCCCGCGAGCCACAACTACTGAAGCCCACGCACCTAGAGCCCGTGCTCCACGAGAAGCCACCGCAATGAGAAGCCTGCACACTGCAACGAAGAATAGCCCCCACTCACTGCAACTAGAGAAAGCCCGCGCACAACAACAAAGACCCAATGCAGCCAAAATAAATAAATAAATAAATTTATTTTTAAAAATAAATAAAAATAAAAATAAAATAAAATATACCTGTTGGAGGAGTCCTGAATCGGAGTCTAACACACAGGCATCAATCAAAATATTCTGAAATGAACATTTCAAAAAATATTATAGGAATAATAATGACTACCTTACAGTGAGAACCTACTATATGCCAGACTCTATTCTTAAAATGGCTCATTTAATATGCATAATAACTCTGCAAGGTAGATATTTGATTTCCATTTTACAGCTGAAGCACCCAGGCCTTGGCCGGGCGGTGGTCAAAGAACCAAGGGGAAGCAGTGCTGTCACCGCCAGGCTGCCTGTCCCCAAAGTCCATGGTCTTTTCACTATATCATGCTACCACTCCAAGATGGAGAATATTTTACACGGCTATAGCAGCATTTTAGGTTAAAACTGAAGTTTTAAGGAAGTTTTTTTTTTAACATATCAAAGAAGAAAACGTATTAGTGATAACTCATCTGAACACTTCAGTTATTTGCAAAGTAAAAACATCAAATCTTTATAAGACCTCCCTGAAGCAAAGAGACAGAGAAATTGAAGCAAGGTATGCAGCAAACTATAAAACCTAGAATTCTTAGCCTGGGGTCCAAGGATGGGCTAAATAGGTTACAGGAATACCACAGAACTATCTGCAAAACTGTTTGAATGCATATTTTTCTGGGGACCCATCAGATTCTCAAGGGCCCAGGACCCAAAATAGAGAAATGACTAGTATTGTACAAAATATGGATTCCAGATTCCCAATCCCTTAATAAGTACCTAGTCAGAATACCTCTCTCAGTAGGTCATTCAAACAATAAAATTAACTCCATTATGAAACCAATATTCTTTAAAAAGAAGGCTCTCAATTCACCTGCTTCTGTGCTGCAAAGATGACATTCATGAAGTTCATATACTGTAACGTGCTGTCTTCTGCAGCCTTAATAACCTAAAAATCACATCCATGTTAGTACCTTTCAGCCACATCCTAGTATTCTCACTGAAATGTCATCACAATATACTACAAATTACAACCAGTATCATCTTTCTAATTTGTCTTTGAAGTTATTATTAAATGATACCTAGAACTGTAAAGATGACTGCAAAAATCTCCCCCAAATCCTATCCCTCAAGAAATAACCCTTGTTAATAGTTTCTGAAGAGCACTTATGTGGCATGTATATATACTCACTCACACACACCCCCACCAGGATGATACTCTATCTAGTGTTCTGCAACCTGCTTTTTCAGTCCACAATATCTGGGGGGAAAACCTTACATCAATAAATTTGGATGTAACCATCCTTCATGCTGAGTTCATAGATTTCCACCGTTTAACCAATTATCTACAGAAGATATTTAAGCAGTTTCCAAACCTCGGTTTTAGACAATGCTCTAATGAACACTCTCATCTACCCTTTGCACAACTCTCCGATTAGCTCCTAAAATAATCAGTGAGATTACTAAAGTGTCTGCACATTTAATTTTGATACATATGACCGAACTGCCCTCCAGAAAAGCTGTACCAGTTTATCCTCCCATGGGCGATGCAAGGGAATAACCACTAGTAGGGCTGACCATCTTTCCAAATGCTAACTGGTCATCTTCATTTCCTCCTCTGCAGATTGCTGTTTCCCACTTGTTTCTTAAAAATTAATTTACAAGAGCTCTTTTTTATTTTAGAAATATTACATTAATCCTGTCAGGTAGCTATACTGAAAGTACTTTTTCCTAATATTTTTTTTCCCATTCTTGTTTTGGGGGTTTTATTTTTTTGAGGTCTTATGCTTCCTTTTAAAGTTTCATATAGTGCTTAGCAAGATAGTCATCCACACGAGACTATAAACAGATATTTTCTTTTAGAGCTTTTATGACTTGAATTTTTACATTGAAATGTT
Organism: Kogia breviceps; assembly: GCF_026419965.1. Taxonomy (NCBI): domain Eukaryota; kingdom Metazoa; phylum Chordata; class Mammalia; order Artiodactyla; family Physeteridae; genus Kogia; species Kogia breviceps. Next base: position 83,843,248 of record NC_081324.1, on the reverse strand, counting down.
TGATCTTTAGTAGAATGTGTTTAGGTATAAGCAGTGAGATCTAGCTTTGCTTTCCCACAAATGGCCAATCAACTGGCCCAGTACCTTTTATTGAATAATCCATTTCCCTCCCACTAATTTGAACTGCTTCATTTATCATATGTCAAACCCCACTGTGTACTGGTTTCTGGACTCTAGTCTTTTCCATTATCTGTTTGCCTACTACTATACCAGAACCACAGTTACTATAGCTTTATAATGTGTTTTAATGCCTAAAGGAGTGTGCACAAAGAAAAACAAAGAGAACTGCTCACTACACAGTTCTACAAGGGTTAACGGGGAACTCACTGCAGCTGCCCACCGACAGAGCACCCTGAGAGGAGTTCAGGATGAAAAACAGGATGAGAGACTCTGTGCTTTGGATAAATAAGCCTTTAGATACTTAGATGCATATCTGAGGAAGAATTTCAATGACCCCAGATTCTTGCCTCTTCACAGGCAAGAACTGAAAAAAGAAATAGAAAAGCACTAAAATCACTAACTTGCGATATCTGTTCTTCATGATTAGTAGTAATCTTTTACCAAGATATATGTTTGACTGCATGAATTTCCTAGCCAAAAAAATCACATATAAACTGGCTTCTCACCTACCTCTTTGGGGCGGTTTCCTCACAGCTGACTGCCTGTCTTCTGGGCTATAATCCTCAGTAAGACTCTGGATAAAACTTACAACTCACAACTCTTATGTTGTGTGTCCTTCTTTAAGTCAACTGGAGCAAGTTCCTGACTACTATTTTCTTTCAGAAAGCTCCTAGCTACTCTCACTGATTTACTCTTTCAGATAAACTGCTGACTTTCTTAAATCCCCCCACTCTGCCAGGAAAAAAAAAATCTGATTAACATTCTGAGATTGCATCGAACTTACAGTTTAATATTGGAAAAATTGACATTGAAGAATAAAATATGGATCTCCAAAAACTAGTAGTTACCAGTGGGGAGAGGGAAGAGAGGAGGGACAATATAGGGGTAAAGGATTAAGAGGTACAAATTATTATATATAAAATAAGCTACAAGGATACACTGTACAACATGGGGCATATAGCCAATATTTTATAATAAGTATAAATGGAGTATAACCTTTAAAAATTGTGGATCACTGTATCATACACCTGTAACATATATTGTATATCAACTATACTTCAATTTTTAAAAAGTACAGATTTTATTGGAACGATACAGAGAAGATTAGCATGGCCCCTGCATAAGGATGACACGCAAATTTGTGAAGCGTTCCATATTTTTAAGTGAGACAGTGGCATGGACATATATACACCACGAAATGTAAAATAGATAGCTAGTGGGAAGCAGCTGCATAGCACAGGGAGATAAGCTTGGTGCTTTATGACCACCTAGAGGGGTGGGATAGGGAGGGTGGGAGGGAGGGGATATGGGGATATATGTATATGTATAGCTGATTCACTTTGTTATACAGCAGAAACTAATACACCATTGTAAAGCAATTATACTGCAATAGAGATGTTAAAAACAATAATAATAAATAAATAATAAAGTACGAATTTTAAAAAGAAAAAAAATATGGCTCTCCATTTATTCAATTCTTTCACGTCTCTCAGAATTTTAGTTTTTCACCATAATCAATTTTACGTATTGCTTGTTAATTAATTCTGGGTACTTAATATTTATTGTTTCTATTATAAATGGGTCTTATTTCCCATTATGTTTTCTAATTGGCTTTAGCTGGTATAAAAACATCATTTTGATATCTTTTTAATCTTACCAATATCCTTGATTTCATTTCCTGATTATCTATAAAGAGATAAAAACAGTTTACAATTTAACTGAATCTTATTAAACATATTACATATAAGGTTTTCTCACCAATTTTTAAACAGTACCTCAAAGTTATAGTAGTAAAATAAAGATTACAGTCTCATAGAAGAATGTAGGCGCCTACCTTTAACATCCTTGTTCATTCTATGAATGTCTTATTTTCTTAGCATTAAGGAATTTAAAAATATTATTTCATAAATACTAATAGTAAATAGAAAAATAACCTCAATTTTAGTTAAATAAATCCAGCATCCACCCAGCTGAAAAAAGGAAAAGCTCCAAGGCCCACAATAAACACATAAAACAAGAGTGATTGGGAGCTTCCAATTACTAACTCTGTAATCAAGTGGGCTTTGTAACCTAACCAAAATATGATCTTTGTCCCAGAAAGTTAAAATTAGTAGGTGTGATTGTTCTTTGATTATCCACCTGCTTCTTCTATGATTATCCACCATGTCCTGGATTTGAATACCAGGAACACAAGTAAATAAATACACCATCAAATGAGATAATGAATTTGAAAAGCATACCCAGATGATCAGACACCCCCAATCAAGGTCTGGACAGACTCAATATTGTACAAAACTAACAAACTAAATTACTTAAGACTGAGAAAATATCACACAAACATAATCAAAATGCTTATAAAGGTGTGCAAAATAACACATTCTCCTGTAAAGAAGCAGCTACTCATTTAATAAGCCCCAGGGTTAGTAAATGGCTTTTAAAATCACACCCTGCTTCCAACACAAGAGAGACAAAAAAAATTCCTTTTTAATTTGTCTAATAAGAAGCAAAGAAGCATCCTGCAGAATAATGTATTACGAGCAAGACATACTGGAGGAACTAGAGTTTTCTCAGTCTTACAGCTTGTCCTAAAAACATGTCAAAGCCAAGATAAACTATTTGTTTATTATCTACCCTTTAGAATACTCATGCCTCCCATTAACATGGGCACCCAAGGTTCCGAGAACTATCACAAGTTCAGATCTCTTTATTACAAAAAACACCTTCTGAGTGATTCAAACACCAAGGATACAGCACAGAGCTTTGGCCAGGGATCCTGCCAGCAGAGTTTCTGTATGTTGACCCTCTATGTCACCTGTAGATAACAAAAAACATTAAAAAGGGAATTTGGGGGTACTTTCTTGACCTAAAATCATTTTCAAACTAAAGCATTCTTCTTCATGAATGAAATCAGATGACATTTTCAAACTGGGTTTAAAAACATAGATAAGCAATTTTTAAACATTTTCTCAATTTAAAATACCCCGGTGGTTGTGGGCTGAAGGGGCAGGAATGGGGGGTTGTTGTTTAATGGGTATAAAGTTACAGTTTTCGATGATGAAACAGTTCTGGAAGTGGACAGTGGTGATTTTCCACAACAGCGTGAATGTACTTAACGCCACTGACCTGTACACTTAAAAATGGTTAAAATGGTAAATTTTACGTTATAAAAAACAGATAATAAAAAAGATCCTGGTGTTACTGGGAAAGGTTGTGGTTGCTCAACGACCTAAGTGGTGGCAGAGGCCCTGTGCAACTGCAGGCAGCCTGGCCAGTGGCCCCTGGCCAGGCCCCGAGCCCCTCCCACGGCCTCCCAGAGCACTGGAGAAAGTGCCCCGGCTGCGGGAGGCAGGGACCAGGTTTACAACTTATTCGGAGACTTGAGTGAAAAACAGTCACTCTCATAAAAATCAAAATTCTACACCTTCAGAGCAAGAAGGTGGGGAGCCCAGATTGACACGCTGTGCGAACAGGGCCTGCAGCTGTGCCAGGAGCACTGATACCCCATGGGGAGGTCAGACCAGGAAAGGTCTGGAACACTATACTGAGAAGTTGGGACTTTGCCCTGGGGGCCAGCGGTTGCTCAAAACATGATTCGAGAACCAGCTGCAGGAATATCACCAGGGAACTCAATAGAAACACAAATTCTTGGGCCCTCCCTAAACCCGCTGAATCAGAAACTATGGAGTAGGGTCCAGTATTTCGTTTTAACAAGCCCTCCAGGTGATTTTTAACAGTTTTATTGGGGTATAACTTACAGATCACAAAATTATCTAAAATTTTGAGCACACCAGTCAATGATTTTTAGTAAATTTATAGGGATGTAAATCCTCCCCACAATCCAATTGTACAACATTTCCATCACCCCAAAAGATCACTTGGGCCCATTCCCATCACTTCTCTGCTCCTCCCCAGCCCCAGGAGAAATCATTAATCCACTTTCTGTCTCTAGAATTGCCTTTTCCCTACAGGTGATTTGGACACAGGAGACAGATTGAAACCACTGCCTACAGGCAACAGGGAATCAGCAAAAGGTCTTTAAGGGCGGGAACAGCAGCTCTGATATTTAGGATGATACCTCTAGAGGCTGAGTGGAAACACTGGAACAGAGAGACACAGGAGTCCGTTAAGAAGTTGATAACGATCTAGAGCAAAGGCTCTCCACCTGGGCCACTGTGCCCCACGGGGGACATTTGGTTCTCACAACCGGGGGATATTACGGCATCCAGTTAGTTGGCTGAGGCCAGGGATGCTGCTAAGCATCCTTCAAAGCACAGGAAAGCCCCACAATACACAATTACCCAGCCCCAAATGCCAGCACTGCCAAGGCTCAGCTAGATGGCAGGGAATAAGGGGTCCGATTTTGGAGACACTGCTGAGGATAGATTAATAGGATCTCATAGCTGATCAGATGTTGCATGAGGAGGAAGGAGGCAAAAAAGAAAATTTTGGAAAAGTCGGTGGCTGGGGGGGTGAAAGAAATAGGAAATGGAAATGGTGGTCTGAGAGAAAAGATAATGAAACTGGTCTGGGCCATGTTAATGAGACTGTGGGACATTTAAGTGGAGACATGTGCAGCTTGAAAGAAAGGCTAGATTAGAGACAAAGACTGGGAAGTGTTCATACATAAATGAGAATTAATGACAAGAGTGGATGAGACCACACAAGAGTGAGAAAATAAGAAAATAACCCGCAGAATAAAAAAAGTATATATTTTTAAGAAACAAGAAGAAGAAAAAGTCAGAAATGGAAGAAAGAATGGTCCCAAAAAGAGGAAAAATAGGTCAACAGGCTATCCTCAGAAACCAGAGTATTTTAAGAAGCGGCGGATGGTGAACAGTTCAATGCTGCAGAGGTCAGGCAACTAACGCTCCGGCTTTGACGGAAAAGATTTTTTAAAAGAAAAGAGAGAAGGAAGTAAATAGTATCGAGATCCTCAAAGTTTTGGACTCAAAGCCTCAAGGACCTCCATATTGAACTCCACTTGCAAACATCAGTAATGGAAGAAAAAAAAAAGCTGAAAGCAGTTACTCTTGGTCATTAGATCTTTGATCTCTTCAACAATAACTTCATTTGCTGCTGTTAACAACTCGTATTTTCCATCTTTACTTCCTGAGGGAGTAAATTCAGAAGAAGGGTTGCCAGGGTCTCCAAAGAAGTCTCCGAGTCTACCATTCTTTCCAGGATATAAGAATCGACTGAAACAGAAAAACAAAAAAACAAAAAGAACCTAGTTACACCAGGACTTGAAGCCCTCACTAAACATCAAAATGAATCCAGCACGGATAACAAAAACCACACCAATTCCAGACTCTCAAGATTCCATAATAAATTTCAGCTTTAAAGAATGTAGAAAATAGGCAAATGGGCAAACATGAGTCTACCACCACAGAATGTTTTGATGATTCCACTGTTTTCTTAAAAAATGAGAAGAATAAAGAAGGTACTGGGGGGCTTTCCTGGTGGCGCAGTGGTTGAGAATCCGCCTGCCGATGCAGGAGACACGGGTTCGTGCCCTGGTCCGGGAAGATCCCACGTGCCGCGGAGCGGCTGGGCCCGTGAGCCGTGGCCGCTGAGCCTGCGCGTCCGGAGCCTGTGCTCCGCAACGGGAGAGGCCACAACAGTGAGAGGCCCGCGTACCAAAGAAAAAAAAAAAAAAAAAAGAAGGTACTGGGTTACAGTCTCTTGAAATGCTTTACAATCTCTTGAAATGCTTCATACCAAATTCTTACCTACTACTAGTTTCTTATTTGAGGTATATTTATCTACCCCAGTAATATCTGGTCCAAGGGTCCCTAAGCACTGAACAGGAAGAGTAAGCATAATGGTCATACCTTTCTTGAACGTGACTTGCTATCACAGCAAGTTTGTTGGAACGATTCATGAATAAATGAGAATTTCCTAGCACCATCACCGCATCTATGCATTTCGATAAAGTAAACTGTTGAAAAACAGAAGACAAAAGAAAGGTAAATTAGCTATCCAAATAGCTATGTCAGTTCTTGAAATGATTAAGACTTCATTTAAATTTTAGACAATTATTCACTTCTAAAAATTTGCTCTGGAGCTCCCCCCCTCCAAAGTCATAAGCAAAAGCATTTGAAACCTACAGTTTTCCAATTCTGAACAGCACAGACTTGCCCATTTCTGACTTGCTTAGAAAAACAACACATGGCAGGTCAGATCCCACGGAGCAGAGCAAAATGAAGGAAGAATTGCTGTTGAGGGATGGGATGGAACTGGGGAAGTAAGGCGATACGGTCCCTTTTTATAAACATGATGACTGATTTGTGCTAGAGTTCACCTAAATATAATTTAGTCAGTAGCATCAATCTTTACGAATACTGGTTATAGAGAATTGCCCTTACTTTTTCTCCTCCCTTACATAACTGTCTACCAGCTGCATTTGCATCCTCCATGATAACAAAAACAGTCCAATTTGAAATATAAACCCAAGAAAGACAAAAATTCCAACTGAGACAAGAAATCATATACAAAGACATTCATTTTCACTGTTATTTTTCCAGCTGTTATACTGTTAATTGATACAACCTATTTATTCATAAATAAATATATTCATAGCAAAAATATGGATAAACCTGAAAAAAAAACTAGTTTTCTAATTTTACTTAGGAAACCAATTCTACATCAGTACAATATTCCACAAATGTTTTCTGCATAACATTCAGGGAATAGCGAACATATCACAACTTCTATGATAAAATTACTAGCAAACTATTGCTACACATGGAATAGACAACTAATATATACTGATTAAATTGGTAATTGTAAAACTTTTGAATTCATTAAGTATCCTGAGCACCTATTATGTGCCAGGCGAAGACCCCTTCTTTCATGGAGTTTACATTCCGACAAGTACTAATATTACTAAAAAAACACAGGTGGATATTTTTATAATCATGCAATAAAGCATGTTTCTCTTAAAGAAATACTTCAAGCAGAAAATAAAACTGATAAATTTCACTCATCCTATTTTTGAAAATGTAAAACAAACCTATTAAAATTTCTGTATGGCAAAAAAAAGACTAAACAAAAGTGAGAGACAAATTACAAACTGGAAAAAAATAATTGCAACGTATGACAGATGAGTTAACCCCTTTAATATAAAGAGTGCCACAAACCATTAAAAAAGAAAGGAATACGCAAAGAGAAAAATGGGCAATGCCCCAGAGGAGAAATACAAAGGACCACTAAATGTACGAAAAGCAAATTGAGATCATTTTGGTACATCATACTGGCAAAAGATAAAATCAGGAAACAGAGCATATTGTGTTGGTACCAAAAAACAAAAACAAAAACAAACCCAGAATCCTCATACACCACTGATGAGAGTTCAAAATAAGACAGTCTTCCTGGAGAATATGGGAATATGCAGTGGTATAGTGGTCTAGCTGTACAATGGAATTCTACTCAGCAATAAAAAGGAATGAACTACTTGATGCATGTAGCAACATCAACAAATTTCAAAATAATTATGCTGAGTGAAAACACCAGACCAAAAAAGAAAAAAAAAAACCCAAAACAAAAAACTGTTTGATTCCATATATATAAATACCTAAAATATGCAAACTAATCGATAGTGACAGAAAGCAGATGAGTGGTTGCCTCGGGAGGGGACAGAGAGGTGGGTGGCATGAATTCAAAGGAACAGGAAGAAACTTTGGGGTGATGGATCTATATGTTCATTATTTTGATTGTGGTGATAATTTCATGAATGTATACATAAGTGAAAACATAACAAATTAAACACTTAAAACATAACAAATTAAACACTTTAAACATGTGCAGCTCATTGTATGTCAACTCTAGCTTGATAAGGTTATTTTTTAAAAAGACACCATTAAGAAAATGTCCAACTTAAAAATTTTAAAATTGGGCCAAATATTTGAATACAAATTTCACCAAAGAAAATATATGGATGGCTAATAAGCATACGAACAAAAAAGACTCAACATCATTAGTCATTAGGGAGATGCAAATTAAAACCACAATGAGATATTAGCACCTACACTAGAATGACTATAATCAAAAAGACAGACAAGTATCAGCAAGGATGTGAAGAAGACTCTCATACATTTCTGATGGGAATGGAAAAGGATGTACCAACTTTTTTTTTTTTTTTTGGCCACTTCTTTTTATTTTATTTTATTTCATTTATTTATTTTATTTTTTGGCTGCGTTGGGTCTTCATTGCTGCGGGCTGGCTTTCTCTAGTTGCAGTGAGCGGGGGCTACTCTTCATTGCAGTGCACAGGCTTCTCACTGTGCTGGCTTCTCTTGTTGCAGAGCACCAGTTCTAGGCACATGGGCTTCAGTAGTTGTGGCTCGCAGGCTCAGCAGTTGTGGCACATGGTCTCTGTTGCTCTGCAGCATGTGGGATCTTCCTGGACCAAGGCTCGAACCTGTGTCCCCTGCATTGGCAGGCGGATTCTTAACCACTGCACCACCAGGGAAGTCCCAGGGTGTACAAACTTTTGAAAAGTTTGGCAACATCTTAAAAAGTTCAGTCTCAACTTACTGTATGACCCAGTAATTCAACTCATAGGTCTCTATCTACTCAAGAGAAATGTGAACATATGCTCATACAAAGACTAGTTTGTGAATTACCAGCATTATTCTTAATAGTCAAAAAGGGGAAACAATCTAAATGTCCGTGAACAGATAAACGAGGTATATTCACACTATAAAATACTGTTCAGAAATAAAAAGGAACCACCAATACATGCTACAACATGAACCTCAAAAATATTATGCTAAGTGAAAAAAGCCAAAATCAAAAGACTACCTATTACCCAAACTCACCCAATATGAAAAAGATCATTCAAATAGTTTAATTACTATTAAAGAAATTTAATTCATAGTTTAAAACTTCACCAAAAAGCAATCTCCAGGTCCAGACAATTTCATTGGAGAACTATACCAAAAGTTTAAAGAACTGATACCAGTTCTAAATAATCTCTTCCAGAAAACAGAAGAGAACACTCCCCAATTCATTTTATGAAGCCAGTATCACCCTTAAGCCAAAATCAGCCAAACCCAGTACAAAAAAGAAAAAAAAAAACTAAAGACCAGCATCTATCATAAAATAGATAAAAACTGAATCCAAGTGGGGTTTATTCTGGGAATGCAAAGCTGGTTCGATATTTGAAAATCAGAGTAATCCACCATATTGACAGGCTAAAGAGAAAAATCATTAATTGATGCAGAAAGATCATTTGACAAAACTTAACATCCATTCATGATGAAAAATCTCCAAGCAAAACTAGGAAGAGAACTTCCTGAACTTGATGAAGAGCATCTACAAAAAAAATCTACAGTTTACACCATACTTAACAGTGAAGACTGAACGCTTTCCCGCTAAGATCAGGAGCTAGGTAAGGGTGTGCACTCTCACCACTCTTAGTGAACAAAGTACTTTAAGTCCTACGAGTACAATAAAGCAAGAGAAGAAAATAAAAGGTATGGGCATTGGAAAGGAAAAAAATAAAACTGTGCCTACTTGCAGATGACATGACTGTGTATTTAGAAAATCCCAAGGAATCTACAAAAACACTGCCAGGACTAATAAGTCAGTTAAGCAAAGTCCCAGCATATAGGAGCAACACACAAAAATCAATCATATTTCTATACACTAATACTAAACAGGTGGCAACCAAAATTTGAAACATACTACTCATTTACAATTGTAAACAACATGTATTTAGGTATAAATCTACAAAATTTGTCTGATGAAAACTATAAAACGCTAGCGAGCGAAGTCCCTGGCGGTCCTGCGGTTAGGACTCTGCGCTTTCACTGCTGAGGGCCCGGGTTCAATTCCTGGTGGGAGAACTAAAATCCTGCATGCCGCAAGGTGTGGCTAATAATAATAATAATAATAACAGCTAACATAAAATAGTCACAACAGCAAACGCTGGTAAAGGTACAAAGAACTGGACCTCTCATACTTTGCTGGTGGGAACGTAAAATGGTATAGCCACTCTGGAAAACAGTAAAGCAGTTTCTTATAAAATCAAACGTGATTAACATATGACCCAGCAGTTGCACTTCTGGGCATCTATCCCAGAGAAATGAAAGCTTACCTCCACACAAAAACCTGTATATAGATTTTCAGAGCAGCTTTTTATGTAATAGCCAAAAATTGGAAACAACCCAAATGGCCTTTGATAGGTGAATGACTATACAAACTATGGTACGTCACACCATGGACTACTACTCTGCAATAAAAGGGACAAACTTTTGTACATGGAACAACTTGAATAGATCAAGGGCATTATGCTGAGTGCAAAAGAGCAAGCCTCAAAGGTTGCATACTGTCTGATCTATTTACATAACAAAATTCTAGAGATGAAGAACAGATTAGTAGATTACTACCAGGGACTAGAAAGTTACAGCAACCAGGAAGGATGCCTCCGCCAGGGAGCTCCTGTGTGATGAAACAGCCCTGTATCTTGATTCTGGGTGGGGTTACATAAATCTTACATGTGATAAGACTGCAAGAACTAAACATACACACACAAGTGGATGCAAAACTGCTGTGATCTGAATAAAGGCTGTAGATGGTACTGATGCCAATTTCCTGGTTTCACTATTGTACTACAGTTATATAAGATGTTACTACTGGGAACCGCTGAAGCCAGGGCACACAGGACCTCTCTGTACCACTTTTATAATTTCCTGTGAGTCTGTAACTATTTCAAAACAATATATTTCAAAATAGAAAGGTTTTTTTTAAAAAGACTATATATTATATGGAATCGATATATGCAATGTCCAGAAAAGTCAATATAGAGACAGAAGGCAGATCAGTGGCTGCCTACAACTAGGGGTTAGAAGCAGTGACAGGAAATACAAATGTCCTAAAATGGAACTGTGGTGATGGTTAAACAACTTTACTGCAATTTTTACTAAAAAACACAAGGAACTGTACATTATAATGGGTGAATTTTATGGTAAGTAAATTATACCGTAATAAAAAAGCAACATAAACATATACTTAGTCAAACCAGAATTATCCAAAAGCCTTCTCAAGCAATCTTACCTGAGATTCCTTTAATGCTTGCTTTCCCCACCAAATTGGGTTGGTATCAACTATGATAACCAGAAGATTCAATTCATCTTCTGAAAATATTAACAAAAAATAAAAATTAGCCTCATAAAAGTGAAACAAAGCTAACATTCTCAATTTGTAAATTAAATCCAGAGCAAGCACCACTGCATGGCTTTACATGTTTATCATCCTACAATCATGAAATTATCACAAGGCCAAGTTCTTTTAAAGATTTAAAGCTCTGGGGGCCCTTAGCAAGCTCTTGCTTGCCTTCTGTACGTCTGTACCTTTCATGCACTAGAATGTAAGCTTTGCGAGGGGGGATTTTTGTTTCTTTTGTCACTGCTTATCCTCTGCTCCAAGCACAATGCCTAGCATGTGGTGGATGATCAATCAATATCTATTTTATGAATCCAAAGACATGTGCATTTTAAATGGCTGGTCAAGGACAGAAGGCACTGATTAACCAGTAGTTAGAATCACTAGTAGAATTTCAGGCATGGGGTGGCAGGGGGGTAGATTTAAAGGGAGACACAGAATCAATTTGGCTCCAGGTCCATCAAATCACCTAGCAGCAAGGCCAATTATACTTAGGAACCAATCTTTAAAAGGTGAAAACGAGGAGAATTCCCTGGAGATCCAGCTCTCACTACAGAGGGCCCAGGTTCGATCCCTAGTCAGGGAACTTAAATCCCATAAACCGTGAGGCCAAAAAAAAAAAAGAAAAAACAGGTGAAAACCAGAGTGGAAAGCACGTGCTATGTCAAGATTTTACTGTGAAAAAAATTAGGCTACTCTCTACAAGGTGACAGACACAACTAAAGAGGCTAACTTCACATATTAAGTCATTCAGCAGACATTTACACTAAGTACCAGTGCTAGGTGTTGGGGCTAGGTGTTGAGGATACTGAGTCCAAGCCCTCAAGGAGCCCACATTTTGAGGTGACAGACATATGAACCCATAAGCACACACTGTTACGAAAAACCCAGAATGCTCATTTAATAGCAAAAAGCAACAATGCCTTTCCTGCCCCCATACTTTCCATCCTCCAGTTCCCTGTTCCCTGTATCAGGATAATCCCACCCCATCTTTGATGTCTGCTTACATACCCCAATCCTATTTACTCTCTAAGGCCCCAAACCAATGCTACCTCTTTACCCAGAAGTCCTCCCTAGGTCTTCCAACAGGTCCTGGCTCCCCCATCTCAGGAGACTGGAAATCTCAGCCCCTCTGCATCAGGTCCAGCGCATGTAATCCGATCATCCCATCCCATGCTGACAACTCAGGAAGGGACTTATTGCTATCTTTCACCACTTACAAGATGTACTCCCTCCTTTCTTTTCTTTCTTTCTTTTTTTTTTTTTTTTACATTTGACAGATAATGAACTGAGGATGGTATCTTGCCCTTATGACTGATCGCATTTTATTTTCTCTTAGTGGTATATTAAATAAAATAAAAACACATTTCATAATCGATACTGTCTTAGATTAGGGGAAACATGGTATTTCTCTTTTGCAAGAGAAGGTAACTTGCTCTAAGTCACATGGCCTGCTAGCAAGGAGGAAAGCTAACACCCAGCTTTGAAGACAGATCTGCTTGACTTTAATGACTGGCTTTTCAAAGCCCCACTGCCTACTTCGGAGCAGCAGCAGCATCACTTCTCTTCTAATGACAGCACTCACTACCTCATTTCACACTTAGCTCTGTTTCTGGTCTCTCTTCTCAACTCTGCCCTCTAAACCATGGACTCCTTAAAGAATGAGGAATTAATAACGTAATGTTGCATAAATCACAGAAGAAAGTGCCTGGCACAGAAGAGGCACTTAATTGTGTCTCCCACAGGCCCTCACTCCTCTACCCAAAAGCCTTTGGCCTTATTCTCCATCAGGTCCCACCGCCCAACTCTCAGGGCCTTCCTTGCTACTATCAAGCCTGAGAAAAACAGAAAGTGTTGCCTTTCAGGAGAGGTGTGTATCCATACACATGGAATGTTCCTATGGATTTCCTTCTTTGTGTCTCTACCTCCGCATTTGTAGACAGGGGCCATACCAGGTCTGTATCCCTCACAGGGCTGTGATATTGATTAAAACAGATGAAGGATGCATGCACAATTGTTATGGCCTCTGAAAGGACCTATTTCTACTCTTGCTCTCCGCAGTCCATTTCCCACACAGCAGCCAAAGTAATCTTTTAAAATCATAAATCAGGGACATCTCTGGAGGTCCAGTGGTTAGGACTCCAAGCTTCCACCGCAGGGAGCACAGGTTCGATCCCTGGTCGGGGAACTAAGATCCCGCAAGCCACTGCGTGGCCAAAAAAAAGTAAATCAGATAGTAAACCTACCTTGCTTAAAGTCCTAAAACGGCTTTGTATTACACTTAAAATAGAGATCAAGCCCCACAAGGGCCCTGCACCTGGCTAGCTCTCTGACCTCATCCTTATAGCTCACCCTGCTCCCACCACCCTAGCCTCTTTTTTCTCTCTTTAAGGTATCAGGCTCTATAACTGGTAGCTTAATGTATCAACGAAAGTCTCTCCACTTTCCATTACCCCCGGGTGCCCCCTTTCCTCCTTCCCATTGCAATGCAGTGGCTCAACCTGCCACAGAGTCTTCATAAAGTCACTCAAGTCTTAGTTTCAATATCACTGGTCTTCCCTGGACCCCTAACGAAAGCAGCTCCTTCTTGAACATCTCCTAATCACAATCGACCCCAACATCACTTTATATTGTCGTCACAGCTCTTGTCACCCTTCGAAATTATTTTTATTTACTCGCCTACTGTCTGTCTCACTCACTAGACTGTAACCTCCACGAGTCTGTAACGTTCTCTATGTATCTCCCAGGGCATGAAATAACGCCCGGGACACAAGAGGCGCTCCAAAAATATTCACTGAATGAATACATGCGCTACTCCTCTAAAGACCAAACAAGTTCCACCCAGCCCCCAGAATATACTGATACTCCATTTGGCCGGTCCTGGCCGGGTAAAATCCGCTCAGCCCCGGGGTCCGGGTGCCGTCGGCGCAGCCCTCACCGTCAGAAACCATAGCTGCCCGTGTCCCTCAGCGAACAGCCACTTGCAGTCAAGCGGGCCTCCGGGATACGGCGCACCCCGACTTCCGGCGCCTCCGAGTGACGTAAGACAGGGCTGGGCTCCGGCCGCGCGCCGTAGCCACAGCCCCGCCCCCAAGGCCCCGGAAGTGGAGTGCAGAGCCGTGCAGTACGCTGTCGGTAACTGTGATTCGGAGCCCGCGCGGTTGCTGGACCCGTCCAAGTGGCGCGAGCGGCTCTGGGCCCCTTGGGCTCCGCGGTCCAGAGGGCATCATGGACGACAAGGGTAAATTGGGACTCGACGGGCCTGCTGGGCCTAAAGCGGAGCCGCGCAGGGATCCCTCCACCTCGCACGCCCAGACTGGGCTCCGGGAGAGGTCACTTTCCAAGCTCAGGCTCTTTCGCTGGATGTGGTTCCTCTAGTCACAACTAAAACCACTCGCTGCTCCTGTCCAGGGAGTGGGTCCTGGGGGTATCCCCGGACACCCCCTCTCCCCACGCTTTCCAGTGCCGTCCAAAAAAGTGAGACTTCGGACGCATGTGCTGGTCTTCACAGTCTTGATTTCCTCATATGTGAAGTATGAGTAAGACTCCCTGCCCTGTTGGATCTGGTACTAGAATTTTTTTAAAAGGCGTATTTGATTCGCCTGTCTAGTGTGGTTATCAAGGTGTTTTATTAAGTGAAGAACAAGGGCAAACTACTGTGTATACAGTACCTTTCATGTAAAAAAAAATAAGAGCAGGGTGGACCTCTGCATCACATACATGTACATATGTATGTAGGTGAATACGCTTGACTTGGCACAGACTGGAGGGTGCAGGAGAAATCGGTAAGGAGGTTGGCTCTGGGATTCTTTGCAGACTTGGGGTCTAGGATAAGGGGGAGAATGACCTTTCACTACCTTTTGATGGGGCTTAAATTTTATGCCATTGTACATGGCTAGCTTTTGCAAAATGAGAGAGAAAGAGTTTGCAAATAGTAAAGTGATGTCATCTCTATTCCCATCAACATTTATGGTGCGCCTGAAGCCAAACAGCCTGCGAAGAAAATATTTTTTAAATTAGTTTGCTTTTTAAAGTCAGCAGTCATTGATAAGCTCTCTGGTCGTCTATCCTGGTAAATGAATTTGATGAATCACTTTTTTCTCCCTTCCCAGAGTTAATTGAATACTTTAAGTCTCAGGTGAAAGAAGATCCTGACATGGCCTCAGCAGTAGCTGCCATCCGGACTTTGCTGGAGTACTTGAGGAGAGATAAAGGTAAAGAGGGTCATCCTCCATCACTCCAGGTGTTAGGAAAGTCTGCTCATAACTGTTAGAAAAGTGTAGAAAGTGAGAGACGGATGTGCCTACATGAGGTAATGCAGCCCCAAGCTCAGCTCCTCCCTCTTTTTCTGTCCTTTTAATGTGAAGAGAGCCCTCAAGTTATCATTGCATGGGTCTCCTTTCAATGAAATATACTCTGAATCAAGAATGACCATATTGGCCTTTCTCACCTTCTGAGATGGCCCATGCTCTGTCTGTGGAGTGTGTTTCTCTCTAAATAAATCTACTTCTTATCTATCACTTTGTCTCTCACTGAATTCTTTCTGTGATGAGACATCAAGAACCTGAGCTTCATTAAGTCCTGAAACCAGGTGTGTGATCTCAGTTGGAAGACCGTGCCTTTTGGCCGGGTTCAAGTCCCGGCATATGGGTTCAAGTCCCAATCTGAGGTGCACCATTTCACTTTGAGAGCAGCAGCTGAAATTGGGACGATGCTGTGGTTCTGCTCACTACAATAGCAGGTGAGTGCAGGCAGGGAGCCAACCAGATGGACTGAAGGGGCTAGACCAGCATAGATCCTGCATTTTCTCAAAACTGACCTGCCAAGGCTTCTTCCTGCCACGGTCCGCACTGAATAGTGGGGAGTGGAATCAAAATTGCAGAATGTTGGGATAATGAAAAGAAAAGGGAAAGAAAGAAAGTCCAGAAAAGATTGGGGGAGGAGAACAGAACCAAGGAATCTCAGAAAGCAAGCTACTGTTTTGTGTGTGTGTGTGTGTGGTTTTTTTCAGTATGCGGGCCTCTCGCTGTTGTGGCCTCTCCCGTTGCGGAGCGCAGGCTCCGGACGCGCAGGCTCAGCGGCCACGGCTCACGGGCCCAGCCGCTCCGCGGCATGTGGGATCTTCCCGGACCGGGGCACGAACCCGCGTCCCCTGCATCGGCAGGCGGACTCCCAACCACTGCGCCACCGGGGAAGCCCTGTATTTTTTAATACTACATAAAACAATGGAAGAGGGAGCTCTGTGGAGTTTGAAAAGACACCTGAATGAAGTCTTTTTCTCAAAGTTCAGGAAAACTCATTTAACTTAAAAATGAAATGATTGTGTCCAAACCCCATAAAAGTTACTGTAAGGAAGACAGAATGAGAATAACATCCCTACAGACAATGAAATCACACCGAAACGTAAATAAATAAATAAATAAATAAAACCCCCCAAAAAGAATGACAACCAGGAAAAAAAAACCATAACACACTATTTCACAATGAGCTAAAATTTTTTTTAATCGTACAAGACATGAGACATAATGTAAATCAAGATTTAGAAAAACAGAAATGTAGTGATAGAATTCAAGAAAGAATTAGAAATAAAAGAAAAAAAATTTTTAAAAAAGAATGACCAGGGCTTCCCTGGTGGCGCAGTGGTTGAGAGTCCGCCTGCCGATGCAGGGGATGTGGGTTCGTGCCCCGGTCCGGGAAGATCCCACATGCCGCAGAGTGGCTGGGCCCGTGAGCCATGGCCGCTGGGCCTGCGTGTCCGGAGCCTGTGCTCCGTAGCGGGAGAGGCCACGACAGTGAGAGGCCCACGTACCGCAAAAAAAAAAAAAAAAAAAAAAAAGAATGACCATATTATACCAGGTTAACTTTGAAACTTAAATTATAGCAATAGTTGAGCTTTATAAGGATTTACTGAGCTTCTGTCTAGTGACAGTTTCTTTGCAGTTGCTGTAGAGAATGTTCCAGTATAAATTCTGGTTTTAATGTCATCATTGTGATTACTACTAATTCATACATCCTAAATGTAAGCATCTGGGTATAAACAAAATAATAACAATAAAAATAATAAAGCATTCTTTCATCTAAAGGGCTGGCCTAGAGATGCATGTCTCTAAGACAACCTCCAGCATTTTCCCATTGCACTTAACAACAGCATCCAAACACCTGGGACTTCGCTGGTGGTCCAGTGGCTAAGACTCTGCACTCCCAATGCAAGGGGCCCGGGTTGGATCCGTGGTCAGGGTACTGGATCCCACAAGCTGCAACTAAGAGTTCATATGCTGCAACTAAAGACCCGGGGCAGCCAAATAAATAAGTATTTTTTTAAAAACATCCAAACACCTAAGCCTTAACTACCGCACCCCACAGACCTCTTCTGTCACTGCTACTTAATTTCCTTCTATGTTGTCCCTCACTGAACTGTGCTTCACTCTGGCCTCTCTTTGTTTCTCATACCAAGTTTATTCCCTTCTTGGGACCTTTGCATTTATAGTCTTCATCTGAGACTTTTTCCGCTGGATCTTTACTCGGCTGGATCCTTTCTAACTCAGGTCTCTGCTTAGGCCTACACTCCAAGAGACCATCCCTGTTAACTCTGTCTAAAGCAGCTCCACCTTTCTCATCATTCTGCCTTCTTCTGTCCTCACTTCAATCTGTAATTAACTTGTTGATTTCTTTATGTGCTTGTTTACTGTCTGCCTCTCCCACTAGAAAGGGAGTTCGGTCAGCGCAGGGACCCTGTCTGTCATGTTCACTGATGTATCTCTAGCATCTAGAATAGTGCCTGGCATACAGCCTGCACCCAGTAAACTGGTTGAATGAGTGAGTGAATCACAGACCCGTCAAGGGTCAAAAATGAACGTCACATTCCTCATGTGATCATTCCAGGGGAGACACTCCAGGGCCTGAGAGCAAATCTCACCAGTGCCATAGAAACCCTGTGTGGCGTGGACTCTTCTGTGGCCGTGTCCTCCGGCGGGGAGCTCTTCCTGCGTTTCATCAGCCTTACCTCCCTGGAATACTCCGTAAGCCCCTGCCCTCCCTCGGTTACCTCTCTGTTTCTCTTACCTCCCTGGAGTACTCCGTTAGCCCCTGCCCTCCCTCGGTTACCTCTCTGTTTCTCTTACCTCCCTGGAGTACTCCGTAAGCCCCTGCCCTCCCTCGGTTACCTCTCTGTTTCTCTTACCTCCCTGGAGTACTCCGTAAGCCCCTGCCCTCCCTCGGTTACCTCTCTGTTTCTCTGTTTGGCCACAGATGTTCTCAGCTTTATCTGGACCCTCCCCTCCACCTCATTTTGCTCTTTCCTTCCTAGGATTACTCCAAATGTAAAAAGATCATGATTGAGCGGGGAGAGATTTTTCTCAGGAGAACATCACTGTCGAGAAATAAAATTGCAGATCTGTGCCATACTTTCATCAAAGATGGGGCGGTAAGTAGATCTTGATCATGTGTGGTGATTGGGAGCAAGGACTTTGGAGTTAGACTCCTGGGGTAATATCCTGCCTCTGCCACTTACTTGCTGTGTAACCTTGGACAAGTTACTTAACCTCTCTGTGCTGCGGTTTTCTCATCTGTTAAATAGGGTAGTAATAGCACCTACCTCATTAGGGGGGTGTTGTGAGGATTAATGAGGTGGTATGTATAAGGACTCTGCACTATGCCTGGCACATAGTAAGCACTGTCTAAATGTAGATACTATTATCATAGGTGGCTGTCATTTTCAACAGGCAGAGAAAAACCCTGGGGCAGCATGGATGATTCTTGATTTGCTAAGGTGTCTTACTAAAAATAAGTATTTTTTATTACTGGATATGTACTAAATTAATGTGAATTAAATTAACACAGCTCTTGTCGTTGGTTCACACTGACTGTCTTCCTGCTGAATGTTAGCACCGGATTGAGATGTTTTCATCTTCATTCCAAACGCTCTTACAGCGATACCGCCAAGTGTTGATAAGCTGAGGGAGGAAAGACGGGAGCTGCACATCAAGTCAGTCTCCCAGCAGAGGGGTCGTAAAACTGTTGTGACGTCTCTCCCGGCAGCACACCTTCTCTCTGCCATCTAAGCCTCCATCGACCATAAAAGTATTCATCTGCATCTGGACTCTTGTCCACTGTTTTATTACCCCTTCCCCAATTTTTGAAGTCTTTTTTTTTTTTTTTTGGAGTACGTTCTTAAATAAATGGCGTAATAGATGCGAGTGGAACTTGTACACAAGCCAGCTGCAAACGAAGCCATTTGGGGGCCAAACGGAAGCGAGCCTGTGACGGCCTCTTGCGGAGGCCTTGTCCTTCTGCAGGCTCGCCGCGGGGTTCGCTTGCTCTGGTGGAGCTGAGTGCGTAATAACCACCCACAGCCACCAGCAGAGCTGCTTAAATTTGAACATGCAGGTGAACTCCCTGGGGATCTTTTAAATGAAGATTCCGATTCAGTCGGACAGGGGTGGGGCCCGAGGACCTGCGTTTCTAACAAGCTCTTGGGCAAGGCCTAGAAAGGAGCTAGGGAGCTACGTCCCTCCACCTTGCTTACACTGTCCTCTGCACTCTGTTCCTCAGAGCAGAGATGACATCTAAGTATCTGCACATTGTATCCAGTCCACAGATGGGTTGTGTTTACCCCAGTGTTTATAAGTTTTTACACATTAGTTAGCCAACACTGAAATACTGGATTTTCAGCGCCTCTAGAAAAGCCAGATGATCCGACCACAGCGGGCCCACAGGACAACAGCTGGAGCTCAGCCTTTCCACTCTGCTGCTGGCCCCAGCCGGCCCCCCTGCATTCCTTTATGCTACCTGCCTGGTGCCTGTATGCCCAAGCGTGCAAACCATGTCTTAGAATTGGGGAAGCCAACCCAAAGGAACCTAACAGAGCCTTCAGCTATAAAGGCTTTTGTATCTGAGTAACACCACAGGGAGATGTCACTTCGGCGCTTGCTACGGCAAGAGGACACCCATGATACATTCCTCTGGCAGAAAACTTTCTCAGCTTGTATATTGGCTTAAGCTCCGTGTACTATCAAGGATCTCCTTTCTGACTACAGCTGATTTGTGAGAAAGCATACGGAGCAGCTTTAGGATACCAGGAACGCGCATCAGAGGGTCACAGAGTACGGGTGGTCGCCAGAAGCTTGCCCTTTTGACAGAGCTTTCTCTGCCCACAGAGAATATTAACTCACGCCTACTCCAGAGTGGTCCTGAGAGTCTTGGAAGCAGCCGTGGCGGCCAAAAAGCGTTTCAGCGTGTACATTACAGAGTCACAGCCCGACTTATCAGGGCAAGTATCTTTCCACTTGGTTATGAGCCCAGCAGTCCTTTTAAAGAGCAAACTGAGGATTAGAATCCATTGTAAGAGGGGCCAGAAAAGGCCCCCCATTTGCCAGTCAGTCAGCATTGCCCTTGACAGTGCGCATTCCTGCCCCTGGAAGAAAAATCACCGTGAACTTGCAGTAGGCCACGGTACAGGATCTAGGGGTTTTATTTAGTACTTAAGTCAGAGGAACAGCAATTGAAAGATTCTTATGAAGGAATAGATAATTCACCTCATATCTGGCCAGCACATAATAAAAGAACAACCCTTTTTTTCTGAATCTACGTATCTTTGTGTATCCCCGAGAGTGTACTTCTCCTAAAACACACACTTCCTTCTAAAGGACCCAAATTCTTGTTTCCTTAGCCCAGAGTCTCAGGATCTGCCCCTTAATCCATTAATATGAACTGAGTTTCCAGCTAAAGTGATTGTCCAGATTAAGTGACTCACCATACACCACTATGGGACTTTCCTGGACTTTTTTCGAATGTTCTCAAACTGTCACTTTCAGAAAGAAAATGGCCAGAGCCCTCTGCCACCTCAGCGTTCCCGTCACCGTCGTCCTGGATGCCGCTGTCGGGTAAGCGCCCGGCTTCCCCCCCCCCACAATTACTTTTCCTCACCCACTCCCGGGGGTGGCTTGGAGCAGCGCTTCCAGGTGGAAGGTTTGCATCTCACTCATAAAACTGGACTGGGCAGCGTCCCGCCTCTTAACTGATGGCTGGGCTAAACCAGCAGGCTCATTGTAAGGTCTTGATAGTGTACAGACAGGGCTATAGGAGGTCAGGGAGAGCGGGAGTCATTTACGTGGCGGTATCGTAGTGCATTTTAAGAGCAAGGTGCAGAGGTCAGGTCAGCACGTGTGGCCAGTGCTCCCTCTTCATCTGAAGACACGGGCTGCCCTCGGTGGCACTCTGGGATTCTTCGTCTCACCCGTGCAGCTTCACTCCTAAAGCCGGGGTGACATGCTCCATGGACTGGCGGCGTGCCTCCCAAGAGAAAACAGGAGCAATAATCCCTTGGACAGAAAACATGTACGGAGATGATTAAGGAAATTAGGAATGTGTTTAAGAGTAAACATTTTAAAGAATTCTACTAATTGCTCATTTTATTTTTTTTTTTTTAAGATCTATTTATTATTTATTTATTTTTGGCCGCGTCGGGTCTCCACTGCAGCGCGTGGGATCTTTTGTTGCGGCGCGCGGGCTTCTCTCTAGTTGAGGCGCACGAGCTCAGTAGTTGTGGTGCGCAGGCTTAGTTGCCCCGCGACACGCGGGATCCTAGTTCCCCGACCAGGGATCAAACCCACGTCCCCCGCATTGTAAGGTGGATTCTTTACCACTGGACCGCCAGGGAAGTCCCGGATTGCTCATTTCAAAAGGTAGATTGGCCTTCACCCTACCTGCAAGATTCCTGAATCACATCACACTTTTCTCCAACTTCAGATCACGTCAGGTCTTTAAATTTTGTTTGTATTAACGTACAAAGGAAAACAGAATGTGCCACATGTGGTAAGGATAAACGCCGGGTCGTGAAATCCTTGCTTCAGCTACACACGTATGCACGTACATCACCGGGTGGCAGGGTGAGTTACACGTCTGATTGTGGTGTCGTGACCAAAACAGGTCTTGGTGCCCCTGTAGCAGAACCGGTAACAGTGCCAGGTGTCGTCTCATGTGTTCAGTGCTCTTTGGAAGAAAGTTATGAGAGGAACTTACCTTGCTGAGAATGGAGTGTTAATCTTTGCAGGCAAGGATGCTAGTAAGAAGAGCGAAGAAAAGGGAGCATTAAAAAATGGTTTTCCATCTCCTCAGCTACATCATGGAGAAAGTGGATCTTGTCATCGTTGGTGCTGAAGGAGTTGTTGAAAACGGAGGAATCATTAACAAGGTAGGAGCCTCAGTTCTCCACAGGCCCTTGCTCAGGGCGTGGAGCTACGTCACTGACCTCACACATCCAGCTAGCACGGTATCATTAACGATTCGCTCCTCTAACCCTGCTTAGCTTCAAGACTCCACCACTGCAGCCAGTGGCTTCCCAGTTCCCATGAGCCATTGCAGCGGTCAAATCTTGTTCGGATGTCTTCCTGCTTTGGAGATTGATTTGTGTAAATTAGGAGAAAGTAATTTATATTTTTTCAAAACATGCTTTAACTGGAATTGAGTTTTGGGTTGGTTTTTCTTTTTAATGGAGCGTATTTGACATCAGTATAATGTTTAAAATTTATCTGTTGCTTAACATGGAAAGATTTCATGAGAGTTTGTTGTATGTGGTAATATATAACGTAAAAATTTGCCCTTTTAATCACGTTTAAGTGTACAATTCAGTGGGATTAATTACACTCACATTGCTGTGCCACCACCACCACTGTCTGTCTTCAAAACGTTTCCATCCCCCCGAACTCTGTCACCATTAAGCAAAACTCCCCATTTTTTTCTCCCCGTCCCCTAATCTTTCTCCCTCCATGATTTTTGCCTATTCTAGGTACCTTATATAAGTGGAATCATACAATATCTGTCCTTTTGAGTTTGGCTTGTTTCACTTAGCATGACGCTTTCAAAGCTCGTCTACACTGTAGCACGTGTCGCTGCGTCATTCCTCTTTATGGCTGCGTAATGGTACCACATCACATCCGTTTATCCTTTCACTTGTTGATGGATACTTGCGTTGTTTCTATCCTTTGACTATTGTAACTAATGCTGCTGTGAACACGGGTGTACAGTTACCTGTTTGAGTTCCTGTTTGCAATTCTTTGAGGTATATACCTAAGAGTAGAATTGCTGGGTCATATGGTATTTCTGTGTTTAGCTTTGGGAGGAACTGCCAAACCGTTTCCCACGCTAGCTACACCATTTTACGTTCCTACCAGCAACGTACAAGGATTCCAAATTTCTCTACATCCTTGCCAACACTTGTTTTCTTAACTATAGCCATCCTAGTGGATGTGAAGCAGTATCCCATTGTGGTTTTGACTTGTGTTTCTCTAATGACTAAGGATCTTGAGTATCTTTTCACGTGTCTGTTGACCATTTGTGTATCTTTGGAGAAACGTCTGTATTCTTTTTCAAAGGTCTTCTTTAATTCCAAAGCCAGAAGTACACAAATTACGTGCACGCGTATACTTTCTGTTGCTTCCACTTCAGATATGCTCTAAGGTCTCACCCTTCTCCGCTTTTCTCTGACTTCCCAGATTGGAACCAACCAGATGGCCGTGTGTGCCAAAGCACAGAACAAGCCTTTTTATGTGGTTGCAGAAAGTTTCAAGTTTGTACGGCTCTTCCCACTAAACCAGCAAGATGTGCCAGATAAGTTTAAGGCAAGAGTTTGACGTATGTGAAGGGGTATTTGAGTCTAAACTGAAACCTTTGGAAAAAAACACAGTGCTAAGAATGTTCCATTAAGTTATTCACTTCCCACTGCTATTTTTTCCAATACTCAGGATGCGAAGATAAGTTGGTGGCTGTTGAGCAGCGTTATTTGTCCCCAGAATTTAAGTCTTTGTCTCTCATTCAATTAAGCACTAGATTCAGGCCAAGGAGGCAGGGGAAACTGGTTAATAGTCGAAGTTTTGGCTCAGCTGTCCGGGCTCACTTGCCATCTCCACCACTTACTAACCTCGTGACCTTGGGCAGGTCCTTTCGTTGTAAGCTCTGTGAACTTCAGTTACCTGTACAAGGGTTACGACAATTCTGAGATAATCCGCGGGGAGAACTTAGCACAGTGCCTGGCACTTAGTAAGCTCTCTATAAAGGCTCTAAATGGTTGTCTTGGGAGGCCTGGAGGAGTTAACCCAGCACATCAGTGAGGGGACACGTGCCTTCGCTTTGCTTTAACGATCCGCTCACCCGTCCCCCTCGCCAGCGTGCTGCACAGCTGGCTTCCCCCCGCTTCCAGAGAGCACTTTGAGGCAGGAGCACGCTGACTGCTCAGGCCAAGGCCCCTCCAGTGCAGAGCCCTGAGCGCGTGGGACAGACTAACATGTGCTTCCTGTCTCCTCAGTACAAGGCAGATACTCTGAAATCCACGCAGACCGGACAGGATCTCAAAGAGGAGCACCCGTGGGTCGACTACACCCCCCCCTCCTTAATCACACTGCTGTTTACAGACCTGGGGGTGCTGACGCCCTCAGCAGTCAGCGACGAACTCATCAAGCTCTACCTGTAACCGCCAGGCCCCTTCCTGCCGGCGCACAGCTGATGCAGGGAGCAGCCTCTTGGCCCCTCGGTGAGCCAGGCCAAAACTGAATTGTTTTTTATGAAATTTTATCGACTAAGGACTTAAAATCATACGTCTTGAAGAATTTTTCATTCATTTCAGTCCCATCTAAAATATGTTCATGGTTCCCCTAAAATCCAACCTAAATTGTGCTTACGGTTTCCAGACACTTTCATTCGTTTCCAGTTTCCAGGAATCCAAGTGAGATTACTGGCTACTTGACTGACGAAAGATGTGCCCCCTCCCCCTCCCTTCATCTTCCCCACACTCCAGACTTACCTGCCAGAAGCATCAACGAAAGCCATGCAGGCCTAAGACAGCAGGGGTCCTAACTGCAGCCAGGCGCCCCTCCAGCAACCAACAGCTGCGCAGGACGCAGGCTACACAGTGCCGTGTGAGAAAGGCAGGAAACACTTGCTGAATCTGCGTCAGGCTTCCAGCGGTGAACATGAGCTGAGGGCTGTCATCTCCAAACAAGGATCAAGCCAAGCAGAGTGGAAACTAACATGAGAACCCAAGACAGGGAGAAACAGCGTCTTTGGCAGGAGTATCCCACACGGCTCACCACTCACGAAGACGCCTTCCTGAATATTTGCAAATAATTCTGTATCTGGGAAAGATGTGAAGTTAAACACGTTTGGGTCCTGAAATGGTTCTTGGGAACAATCCAGCGTCTTTTCAAGTAAACTGTGTGAAAGATTGTGAGATGGCGTTGCGTCGCCACTGCAAGCTGACCCCAGGCCCAAAGGTATTTATTGTCCACTTTGCTAAAAGACACTATGCAGCCACCTTCACACACTTAAGGCACAATTAGAATGAAATACACTTTATTCAACAGAAGGCATAATAATTTTCTTTTCCAGAATGACTTGCTTCCTCTGTTTTTCAGATACTCACCAATAAAACAGTACTAGGGGCTGTGCAGGTGTTCTGCGCAGTACATCAGAGAGAGAACTGAAGTCCAGAGAGAAGGACATCCAGGGAGATCAGGCAGGTGCTTGAAAACACTGAGGAATTTTAAAAGGCCTAAAATCAAGTCTAAATCAGTATCTTTATGTTAAAAAATAAGTATAAAGTAGCCACCAAAAAATGAGCTCTTGGGCTTCCCTGGTGGCGCAGTGGTTGAGAGTCCGCCTGCCGATGCAGGCGACATGGGTTCGTGCCCTGGTCTGGGAGGATCCCACATGCCGCAGAGCGGCTGGGCCCGTGAGCCGTGGCTGCTGCGCCTGCACGTCTGGAGCCTGTGCTCCGCAATGGGAGAGGCCACAACAGTGAGAGGCCCGCGTACCGCAAAATAAAAAACAAAAACCCTAAACTAGGGCTTCCCTGGTGGTGTGGTGGTTGAGAATCTGCCTGCCGATGCAGGGGACACGGGTTCGTGCCCTGGTCCGGGAAGATCCCACGTGCCGCGGAGCGGCTGGGCCTGTGAGCCGTGGCCGCTGAGCCTGCGCGTCTGGAGCCTGTGCTCCACAACGGGAGAGGCCACAGCGGTGAGAGGCCAGTGTACCACAAAAAAATAAATAAATGAAAATTTAAAATTTTTTTTAAAAATGAGCTCTTTGAGTAGCCCATCAAAATAAATATTGACATCTGTATTTACACTCAGTTAATTTACATTTTCTTCTGTTAGACTTCAAAGGCTGGTATGTTTTTCGTAAACTATTCATGAGCGTGAAACCCCTCACATCTCCCCCACCTGCAGCAACAGCTTTGGGAGAGGTGGTCCTTCCCGGACGTCTGCGGAAGTTCCGCTGTTCGGTAGACGCGAGCGCGGGGCAGCTCCTGGCGTTCCGGCTGCTCTCGTGCATTTCACCTGAGCGGCAGGAATCAGCAGTCGTCTTCCAAATCTGAGATCCCCAAATCTGCTGTCTTGACTGATCTTTTGCCACTTGTCAACAGCCCCTTCTCGAATTCTTCTTCAGTAATTCTGCCTCTTTTAAACTTTTTCAAGAGCCTTGTGTCATTAAGAAGTTCTTCCATGTCCTCATCTTCGATATCAGAACCCTGAGTGCAGAAGAGATCAAGCTACTGAATTTCCCAGCAACAGTGTTCTAAGTGAAACCAGCAGTTTTTAGGCATTAACTACATGCTCTTAGATCAGCTTCCACAAACACAGCGCACTCCCCACCCAAGCCACCAAGGAAGTATAGAAATCTGAGAATCCTATGCAATTCCTATTAGAAGATAACTATATACTACACTTCAGTGAAACCTGTTCACTGAACTCTAAGTTGACTATTTGAATAATAAAAATGCAAACTTTACCTCTTCCCTTTTCCTTTTTTCATTCAGTTTTTTCTTCTTTTCCTTTTTGGCCTTCTGCTTTGACCAAGCTTTATTTTTTATGGATTTTCTTCTCCCTTCATTTTCTGTTTTCTCTTTTCTTTGCTGCTCCAATAGCTTCTGCCTCTGCTTTTCTCTGATTTTATCTTTAAATGGAATGGTGTCTGTACTGACGTCTACAGGCACAAAATCTGGAAACTGCTTTCCTCTCAGCTCTGGCATCTTGGGCATCCTCAGCAGGGCAAAACCTCGAGCAAGACTTGCAAAATCGAGATCTGATTAAACCAAAACAGTGCAGTTAGCACACCCAAGATAGGATTATAAGCATCAACCCACAGAACATTCATAGCAATATAATTTTGTCTACCTAAATGATCTAATGGGCTCATTTTAATTAGAATTAAAATAATTACATTTTTACTAAAAAGGAATACTCAGCAACCAGTGTATTCTGTCTACTCAAACCCAAGGAAGACTGACTTTTACTTTTATTTATTTATTTTTTTGGCTGCGCCGCACAGCACACAGGATCTTAGTTCCCCAACCAGGGATCGAACCCGTGGCCCCTGCAGTGGAAGCTCGGAGTCCTAACCACCGGACTGCCAGGGAATTCCCAGGAAGACTTCCTTTTAAATGTTTAGAATACATTAACCCTGGCATAGGCCTGACATTTTTATAAAACAAAGCAGTTTCATACTTGTAATACTTCTAAAACCATCAGATGTTACAGATGGAGATACAATTATGTGAAGAAGTCCAACTTACCCTTTAATCTGAAGATGAGGTTACACTCATGCTTTGCATAAGCCTGGACGTACGACACAAAAGCTTTCATGCCCTTTTCAAACACAGCTCTGTCGGCCAGGGCCATGGACTTGAGCTTTGGAAGGAGGTCTACTGTGTTCTTCTGGACTTTGATCTCCTGCAGAGGGCACTGCACAGGGACCACAGCGTCACTTCTGGCTGGAATCACCTCATCCCCAAGGCTACCCCATAAGAGCCAGTGCCAATAAAACCAAAGGCAGAACAATCCATTTTAATCTTAAAGCCCTGGTCCAGAAAGTATTTTAAAAATTTTAAAGCAAAGTTTAAAATGAGATTTTACCGAACAATCCTGATTTCTGGTTGGAAAGTATGGCAACACAGGTCTACGTTCCCGACTAGTGATACTTGGCTGGGGCCGAGCAGTGGCCGTACCCCAGAGCCTCTCCACAGCCATGAAGCCAGCCAGGCTCCCGCACGGACATCACCAGCCTGGCCCCTGTGTGTCTGCAACCCCTAATCTAAGTTCTGGACCCCACTTGCTGGAAAAGAACTTTTTCAACTACCCCAGCACTGGACATTCCATAGGAAAAAGGAAGACAGCTTACTTTCTGGTTAATTGCAAGGAAATTGACGTACGACTCCTCCATGGGAAGGAGAAACACAAGCGCGCTGCCGCCGCGGCCGATGCGGGCTGTGCGGCCACAGCGATGCACGAAGGCGCTGTGAACGACAAGGGGTGGGAACGTGGTCACCACATGACAGCCGAGCAGAGCACGGGCCCGCAGCCGCACGGCTGATGCGCCTACAATGACCCGAGGAGCTCCATCCCAGCCCGCCGCTTATTAGTGCTATAGAAGAGCTGACCATTAAAGTACACGCGCAAACCAGAGAGGGTTCTGCTAGACATTTACTGCGAACGACCAAACTCTTCAATTTATGCCCATCTGATGGTACAGGTAGGAGGACACAGTCTCAGTAGAAAATTTGAGAAACAGTGAAAAGCAAATAGTAAAAAAGAAAATAAAAGTGACCTATGAGGACCCCCCCGCAGGAAGTAACAACTATTGCTTAGGAGTCTGTATTTACAGGTGCTTTCCTGTGTTTGGAGGCATTTATCAGGAATATATGGTTGCTTTCAGAGAATAACTGACTCTCCATATATGGTGTATATACTGTTCTCCTTTAAACACTCTATCATGTGCATTTCTGCAAGAACTTTAAAAAGTATTTGAGGGGCTTCCCTGATGGCCCAGTGGTTAAGACTCTGCACTTCCAATGCAGGGGGCATGGGTTCCATCCCTGGTCAAGGAAGTAAGATCCCACATGCTGTGCGGCAAAGCCAAAAAATTTAAAAATAAATAAGTAAATAAAAAAGATCTATTAAAAAGTATTTGAAAAATGACTGAGATTTCTGCATAATATAGTATCACTATTGACCTATCAATGATAACTCACCAGTTCCCCTATTTTTGCTATTTTGTAATGTTTTGACAACCATCATTATGTTTTCTTCCCCAGGATTCTTATTTCATTAGCCTAGATTCCTAGACAGAGCGGGTAACATTCTCTCATCCTGTACCTGGCGTTGCTGGGAGGGTCGTACTGCAAAACCCAGTTTACTTCAGGAATATCTATTCCTCGGGCCATCACGTCAGTGCACACTAAAATCCCACTAGAAAATGAGAAAACACCACGCTGAGTAAGGAGGCCGCCGTTTCCCTCACCATCAAGCAGTCTTTACTGACGGATGACAGTAATAACACAGGTTGCAGAGTCTCTCACAGAAGCAAATGTATAGGAATAACGTTTTGATTTTTCTTCCTCCTAAGAACCTCTAGGACTTTACAAGTTCTCAGTGAAATCTGTAAAGAGGTGGGGGGGGAGGAGACACTGAAAAGATTTTTTAAATTAGCATATTTCCATTGAGGGAAAAACCCACGGTATTTGGTCTAATCCTTTGCAGCCATTTAAAAAAAACAAATGAAATTTTCCCTCCCAGACTGTCGTGTATCCGTCAATTCTATCACTTTGCCTAAACGATTGCTTTTAACATAGCCCGAAGGCTCAATGATTAAGAAACACAGAGAAGTATTATTTCTGTGCACAAACAGAATCAAGCTATGATCACTAGAGCCACAAGTTCCCTACAGCCTAGCCACCGGCCGACAATCTACAGCCTTCGACGGGTTGCTCCCGTCTGATCCGTCATTCAGCAAACAGCTACCAGAGCCCCACTGGGCGAGTGAGCACAGCACACGGGTGCCCGTGCTTACGGAGCTTTTACAACCCAGCAGGGAAGCTGACAGCTAAGTAAGGAAGTCAGTGTAGCAAAGTGCCGTGGGGTCGGGACAGAGGGCAGGGGCTCCGGACACTTATACGGAGATGTGATAACCAGGTTGGAGGAGGAAGAGAGTCCCAGGCAGGGAAACACATGTGCGGGTTTCGAGGCAGAGCGACCTGCAAAAGAGCAGAGTGGCTGCAGATCCGCCATCTCCAAGGAAGCCGACCCACCTCTGCAACGTGCGGAACTCCGTGAAGATCTTATTGCGCTTGTATTTCATCTTTCCGTGAATGCACCTGACCTTCGCGCCCTTCACCAGGGCCTCCACCGCCTTTCCATAGTACTCCACGCAGGCGCAGGTGCTGCCAGGGGGGACAGAGGGCTTAGAGTCGTGGGCCGCCTTGGTCCTGCTGCGACGGGGGAAGGGAGGCCGCGAGCACTAGATGCAGTGGGGACCCCCCAGTGGTCCCGGGGGGCCGCAGAGGAGGAGGGCTGTGCACGTCACCCACAACTAAGCTCTCGGCCAGGGGAAGGCCCATCTTGTGACAAAAGCCCTTCAGCAGGAGTTGAAACCCAACCAAAGTGCTCCTACTGCCTAAAGCTGTTCTAGCCAGGGGATCTCCCTGGCTCCCCGGAAGTAGTCCTTCACAGCAAGAACAATGACATCTTAAATACAGCTTTACTCCTGCTTTTCCCTCAGGGAACTGCTTCTTCCCCAGTCAGTGCAGTTGCCAAGGGCTCAGCGGAAGTCAGACACATCAGGTCCTCTATCCTAGACATTGGACTTGGAGTCGAGGACAAAAGGGGACTGGAGCAGCGTCACCCCAATGAGGCTGTGCCCTGAAGAGATGGCCATCTGGGTCCCCCAGATCCTGTCTTCCCTAGAGGCGGTGCACCCTGCTTTCTCTTGGAGTCTGGGAGCTCCCTACACAGCCCCCTTCTAATAAAGTTCCCCTTTTTTATTTGAGGGATTGCAAAGGGAGGTCACGCCCTTTTGTAGGTGAGGGCCCTGAAGCTTACAGAGAGGCGGTATGAGTGAGCTGCAGAGGCAGAACCAGCAGGAAGGTTCGAGTCCGCCTCCGGTGCTCTCCCACTACCCCAGGCCGCAGGACTGCAACGCAGGCTCACTCCTGTCTGAGTCTCCTGTCCTGCGCGCCTGTGCTCACCGACTGCCGCCAGACCCCCCAGTTCCCACCGAGAGTCACATCAGCACATCATAAAGCAGTTCTGCACACTCAGGTCACGACCCGCAGATCCTAAAAGCGATCTGGTGGATTCTGAGATCAATTTAGTGAGCCTGGACCAGCTTTTTTTAAAAATTAGAGCAGAACAGAAAGCATCAGAATGCATCCCACCTCGTCAAATGCAGTTTTAGGAAATCTTTGTTGCAGTGTTGTGTGTGTGTGGTGTGTGTGTGCACCAGGTTGTGTTTCTAACTGGGGGACAGTACAGCTAATGTATTTTATTGGTGACAGGATGGATGGAAAAGAAACATAAAATTATTTTGGTATTGCCGAAAAGACAACACCACAGGTACATCTGGAGGAGGAAAAACCAGCCAGAAGGATGCACACAACGGTCCCCGTCTTGTGCTCTGACAACAGGACACACCCCGGCGTGGCAGACACGAGGCGGGCGGATCAGACACCCTCCCAACCACTTCCTCCTTCACCTCCCTCTACTACCGAGGCTGGGACAGCCACCCACTCGTTTTTTTCCCATCTCCTAAAGTAAGGGGCTTCTGGGTGACCCACCTTTGGCCCATACAATGAACGCAGAAAGCAGCTTGGGAGGGGGCCGTCTGAGAAAGTCTTCCGCTTTTCTGATTAACAGGGTCGGATATTAGCGAGCACTGCCCTTCCCCCCCCCTCTGCCTTTCCTCTTTTATCTGCTTTCAATGCAAACGTGGCAGCAGGTGTCACAGTGGTCATCTTAGAACTAGGAGGTGACCTACAGGACGGAAAGGCCAAGACAGTTAAAGAAACACTGGTCTTGACGCTGCCGAGACAGAAACCAATGTCAGGAACTGCCTACCTCTGGACTTCTTTTTCCAGGAGAAAAATAAACCCCTCCAGCTTAAGCTGCAGAAGCCATTTGCAGCCAAACACATTCCTAACAGATAAACGACCTGAAGGGAATTCCAAACCTGAAGGCTACACACATGTGCGCGTTCTGGGTGTGGCTGAACCCCAGAAGTATTACCTGAAGAAGACCAGGTGTTTTTCCTGCTTATGATTTCGAAGAAAATGTACCAGCTGATTAAATTTCTCATCTGCCTTACACACCTACAAAATAAAAAGGAAAACCAATAAAATAAAAACAAATTTGCTGACAATAATAACCCCATAGCTATTTTCAGTTTCGGCCTTAAATTCTAAGGAATCTAATTTCCTCCATGAAAAGGGACAGACTTTGGTCAGAATGTTACTCAGTCTACTGAGATAAGAATAAAAACATCAGCCTGGGCTGCTGACACACGTAAGTCACCAAGTCATGTTAACTGAGCACAGGGAGTCACCCAGTGCAGTCAGTACCTCCCAAACCCCAACAGGCAGACAGAGCCATGCCGGCCATAACATCATCCCCAGGGGAGGTCTTTAAAATGAAGATCCTCGGACACAGCATACAGATTACGACTCATAGCTGTGGAATTGGACCCGAGGGTCTGTATTACTTAAGAGTGCCCAGGAGATCCTGAGGCACGGCCATGTTCAGAAATCACTGCTCTAAGGTAAACACAGGTCTCCACAGCGGAATACACAGAATTATTTCACAGACCTCCAGGGAGACAGACTCCAGTCTCTCTTAATAAAGCAACCAAGTGCTCCTAAATTGTAAACGTTTAAGTCCACCTGAATGCATCCCCCCATTTTTACCCTGACCAAACCCTCAGTCTGGGACTTCTTTCTCGCACACTCAGACATCTCTAAATGCAGTCATTTAAATGAACGCAAAAGAGCAGAGTGCAGCAGCGGCCACAGTGGGCTCCAAAGCTAATTTATTACTACTTACTACACGCTAAGCACTGGCCTAAAACCATTTGTATCAATAAGCCAATCCTCCACCAACCCTACGAAATGGGTGCTGACAGAGCCCCCATTTTACAAGTAGTGAACTAGTGCAGTTAGGAAGGGACAAGGCCTGGCTGTGCACCTGGGCGGCCTTGCCCTTGCACCTCTGCTCTTAACCACTACACTATCCACCACCTCCTCCCTCCCCTGGGAAAAGCCGGCCTCCTAACTTTACCAGCCCGGCTGCAAGCAGAAATAGCGACACCAGGTATAACACCACCCGTCTGATTTCAAACGCATCCTCCAGGCAGCTGCAGCAGAGGTGGTTTTCTGATCTGCAAACTCTTCTGCCTTCAACCTCCCCCATGAATCGACACAAAGGACAGCGACCTCATCGCCCTTACAGCCCGCGGCGCGAGGGACACTGGTTTGGAAACGGCCCACTTCTTCGTGACCGTGTCACTGTGTTCGGGAGCTGAGCAGCCCCCCTCGGCCAAAGGAAAAGCCCCGTCTCCTGGTTGACGATTTAAATGTGCCTTGTCAAGCACTGACACTGGCCTGCGGGTTCTCCCAGTCCCCAAATGACGCTGCCACCCTGGCTGACCATCCTCTCTAGATGCCCCTTGGCCCAACCCAGTGATGGCAGAGAACAGAAGAGGGCGGCCTCATCACTAACAATCACATTTCCAAAAGCCCTCCCGCTGCTTTGTGAGGAAACTACAAGGAAGGGCAGTTAGGGTTTACTGCTGCAAATTCAGCAACCCCCAGCTGTAAATCGAAAAACACCGTTTAGGTTACAGAGCAGAACACTGTTGCCCAACAAGGTCTCCTTCAGAGAGGCCACAATTCGATTTTGTGCTTCACCTGCACGCCCGGCTGTGCCCTTGGCAAACTCAGGCTCACGTCGACGGGCCGGGAACCCAGCATGTCTCGTGCCTGCACCCAGCACACCCCATGCGCATACGTGTAATAAAAACATTTGGGGCTTCCCTGGTGGCGCAGTGGTTGAGAATCTTCCTGCCGATGCAGGGGACACGGGTTCGAGCCCTGGTCTGGGAAGACCCCACGTGCCGCGGAGCAACTGGGCCCGTGAGCCATGGCCGCTGCGCCTGCGCGTCCAGAGCCTGTGCTCCGCAACGGGAGAGGCCACAACGGTGAGAGGCCCGCGCACCACGATGAAGAGTGTGGCCCCTGCTCTCCGCAACTAGAGAAAGCCCTCGCACAGAAACGTAGACCCAACACAGCCAAAAATAAATTAATTAATTAATTAAATTTAAAAAAAAAAATTTTGATCACTTGGCGATAGGAGGTCCATACACACCGTCCTTGAAGACGATGCTTAAGATACAGTTATGCCTGCGTTAACTTCCTTATTCACTTACTTGAATGACAAGCATCATCACACATAGCATGTATCCTAGCTCTGTCCCCAAATGCATTTTTTTAATTAATTAATTTACTTTTATTTTTGGCTGCGTTGGGTCTTCCTTGCTGCGCGCGGGCTTTCTCTAGTTGCGGCGAGCGGGGGCTACTCTTTGTTGCGGTGCATGGGCTTCTCATTTCGGTGGCTTCTCTTGTTGTGGAGCATGGGCTCTAGGTGAGTGGGCTTCAGTAGCTGTGGCACACGGGCTCAGTAGTTGTGGCTCACGGGCTCTAGAGCACAGGCTCAGTGCTTGTGGTGCACGGGCTCAGTTGCGCCACGGCATGTGGGACCATCCCGGACCAGGGCTCGAACCCGTGTCCCCTGCATTGGCAGGCAGATTCTTAACCACTGCACCACCAGAAAAGCCCCCCAAATGCATTCAAAAGTGTGCCACAGGGTATCATTTTACAGATTTAGTTTCCTAGAAAACTGAAAGCCAGTCTCTAGAGCACTTATTTTTGACTTGCTTATTTGGTTTTTTTTGGCCACGCCGTGCAGCACGTGGGATCTCAGCTCCCCGACCAGGGCTCAAACCCGCGCCCCCGCAGTGGAAACACAGTCTTAACCACTGGACTGCCAGGGAAGTCCCATTTCCTTGCTTATTTGTTTTAATTGCTAAGAGTTAACATAAATCAGTGGGAACACTGTACACCATATGTTGATAAAACTTGGAAAATCTAATAAGTTGTGAAAACAATTATTATAGCTGATCATTTAAAAGGAAAAACAGGACTTCCCTGGCAGTCCAATGGTTAGGACTCCGTGCTTCCACTGCAGGGGGCGGGTTCGATCCCTGGTCGGGGGGACTAAGATACCACGTGCTGTGCGGCGCGGCCCCCCAAAAAAATATAACTAAGCTTACTGAAAGCGGTTCAAGTCAAAAAAATTAGTAATTTTTTTCAGTAAATTGCTTTGGCTTTAAATACTGCTTTTATTTTTTCCAGCTTTACTGAGGTATAATTGGCAAATAAAAATTGTATATATTTAAGCCTATTTACACGGTAAAAATCTATGCATGTATACATTGAAGGTGTAGGAGGTGATGCCATGGGCATACACTGTGAAATGATTATCATAATGAGGTGAATTAACACACCCATCACTTCACATAGTTCCCACTGGTATCTGAAGAACTACTCTGTTAGCAAATTTCAAGTACATGACACCGGTAACCCCAGTCCCCGCGCTGTACCTGAGACCCCTACATCCTCCTCGACGGCCGGCGGGAGCCCGTGAGACCACCCAGTGCTCACCATGTAGTAGTTCTCCAGGCGCGAGGGGGTCTTCTGCGTGCTGCTGGCCGCCGCGCCCTTCTCCTTCACCGAGATGCGCACAGGGTTCCGGAGGCCGGCTCTCACCAGGTTCTCCACTTCTTGTGTCTGAGTGGCCGAGAAGAGGCCCGTTCTCCTCTGCTTCGGCAAAAACTCCAAGATGGTGTTTATGCTAAAAAGAGAGGGCTCATCTTAACCCCTCACTTATCAGCATAATCACAAATGGTGTTTTATGACACTAAACAGGTTATTTTAAAAGACTGAAAACCATCACAATATTTACAGTAGCTCCTACTGGGAGGTGAGATTATGGGCAATCTTCATTTCTTCTTTATACCCTCATTTTCCCAAGGTTTCTTCAACGTAAGCATATAATTTTACTTTTACAATGGGGGGCAATTAAAAGAGTGAAATTAAGACAAAACTTTTTGAGACTAAAAACCATGAAACTGTACACTTTACATGGGTGAACTGTGTAACATATGAATTATAATCCAATAAAGCTACTTACTTTTATAAAACTCACAGAAACTTTTAAAGAAGCCACGAAGGAAAACACATCTTAAGAACACCAAAGACAGAAGAAATGGAATTTAAATTGTGTGGTAGAACTTGAAGGATTAAACAACCTAATGATTTGAAATTCACATGTGGGGACTTCCCTGGTGGCGCAGTGGTTAAGAATCTGCCTGCCTGCCAGTGCAGGGGACACGGGTTCGAGCCCTGGTCTGGGAAGATCCCACATGCCGCGGGGTAACTAAGCCCGTGCGCCACAACTACTGAGCCTGTGCTCTAGAGCCCGCGAGCCACAACTACTGAAGCCTGGGTGCCTAGAGCCCATGCAGAGGAGCCACCACAATGAGAAGCCCGCGCACTGCAAGGAAGAGTAGCCCCCGCTCACCGCAACTGGAGAAAGCCGCAACGCAGCACCGAAGACCGAAGGCAGCAATCAATCAATCAATCAATCAATAAACAGAACCTGCCTGCCAGTGCAGGGGACATGGGTTCAAGTCCTGGTCTGGGAAGATCCCACATGCCGTGGAACAACTAAGCCCGTGCACCACAACTACTGAGCCTGCGTGCCACAATTACTGTGCCCACGAGCCACAGCTACTGAAGCCCACGTGCCTAGAGCCCGTGCTCTGCAACGAGAGAAGCCTCCGCGATGAGAAGCGCGTGTACCCTATGAACAGTGGCCCCCGCTCACCACAACAACGAAGACCCAACGCACCCCAAAAATAAAATAAATAAGTAAATAAATTTATTTTAAAAAAAGAAATTCACATGTGGCTAATAGAGACAGTCATGGAGTAATAAAGGAATTCCATCTTGGGCTCCCTTTCATCCTGTGTCACCCGAAGCCCATGAAGTCCAAACTCCAGTACCTCGCCTCGAACCCCAAATCCAGAAGCCTGTCCGCTTCATCCAACACCAGGACCTCCAGGGACCTCACGCAGCTGGCCAGATCCAGGCCCTCTGCCTTCCTTCGGAACATGTCCTCCAGGCGGCCTGGGGTTGCCACAATGATGTTCCCACTGTGAAAACAAAGTTAACATTTACTGCGCTCACTGGATCTCGGGGACCTTTGAGATTCCAAACACCAAGTTTTGTATTCCCCCCAGAAAAAGTCATCTAAAACGCCAGCGAAGAGAAGGGAGGCCACCACAGTGGGAAGAGAAGTCTGTGCTGTGAGGGGACAGGTCTGGTTCCAAGCTGAGATCAAGGGCAGGGCTCAGCAAACTGGCTCTTAGGTCACATCTGGACTCCGCTGTTTTTGTGACATTTTATTGGCACGTAATTACACATCCCCCTTCATTCATGGGTTGCCTCTGGCGGCTTTCACACGATAACGGCAGAGGTGAGCTGTTATGACACAGACTGTGTGATCATCAAAGCTAAAATAATTACCATCTGGTCCTTTACAGAAAGGGTTTGCTGACCCCCTGACTTTACTCAACCACTTTAGGTCCCAGGTCACTCATCTATAAAATGAGAATGTCAACAGAACTAGAGATAATCTTACATAAAGATCACAAACTGGCAGACTGAAAGCCAAACGTGGCCCCCACACACTGGGTGACCTGCAGGGAAGTTTTGTGTTTTCTTTTTAATGTGAATTACATGCCAACAGGTAAAAAATCTGGAGATAACACACAAAAATGTGGAATTCCATATTCTTTTTAAAAAATTCAAAACCTAGGGCTTCCCTGGTGGCACAGTGGTTGAGAGTCCGCCTGCCGATGCAGGGGACGCGGGTTCGTGCCCCGGTCCGGGAGGATCCCACGTGCCGCGGAGCGGCTGGGCCCGTGAGCCATGGCCGCTGAGCCTGCGCGTCCGGAGCCTGTGCTCCGCAACGGGAGAGGTCACAGCAGTGAGAGGCCTGTGTACCGCAAAAGAAAAAAAAAAAAA
Organism: Kogia breviceps; assembly: GCF_026419965.1. Lineage (NCBI taxonomy): Eukaryota > Metazoa > Chordata > Mammalia > Artiodactyla > Physeteridae > Kogia > Kogia breviceps. The sequence continues at coordinate 83,805,003 of NC_081324.1, read as the reverse complement.
AAAAAAAAAAAAAATTCCAAATCTGGAAAACTGAGCCCAGAGCTCTGTGGGCAGCGATCAGCGGGAGGCGAGTACTCAGGCATGAACTAGCCAGTCCCTCCCACTCCCCGCCCACCCCCTTCACACATTTATATTATCCTCTGAGCCCTGTAGCAACTCAAGTCTGTGACCCCTGCTGCAAAGTATCTCCCATTGTAGCTGGACACAGCAAGTGCTCAAGAAAAATAGTTTTCTTTATTACGATTCACTGACAAACTGGGCACAAATTCTACTGCTGCTCATTACAAACCTTATTCATCGTGGGACAATAAAATGCCAAGGAGTGATGGCCATCGCGTATTCAAACACTCATTCCACACGTTTATTAAACACCAGCCGTGTGCTCAGCGCCTCACTAGGCTCTGAAGGTAAAAAGCTGCCGGACAGACACCACCCCGACTTTCCTGAGCCTCCTGGAGACACGGAGAGCCTGGCACGTGCAGTACCTGCGAGAAAGCCAGCCCACTGTGGCAGCAGGGCGGGCTGTGAAGGGGGCAGCAGTGGAGAGTGGTGGTTCCCAGGCCCTAGGCAAACACTAGGATCTACCCCAAGGGCCGGCAGGAGCCACTGAAGAGCTTTCAATGAGTGACACTACGCGACTGGCATTCTGGCTGCTACGCGGAGAGCGGGCTATGGGGGCAACAGCAGACACACACAGGAGAGAGAGAGAGACAGAGAAGCCACTGCAGGAGTCCAGGGGGAAATGAGAGAGAAAACGCAGAGGATGAGAAAATGGCGAGGATGTGGTGCCAGTTAGCTGTGAGGGGGAGTGGAGGGGACGGTGAGGAACTGAGGCTGAGCCCCTGACTTCAGGAGAAGCAACGGGGGGCAGATGAACAGGAAGCTCAAGATGGGGTGCAGGTCTGAGGGTGAAAATTCCAAGCTCCTGTTGCAGGCGTGTTTGCAGCAGCTGTGAGATGCCTGGAGAGATGCCAAGCAGACAGGTGGATTATCTGTGTGTCTGGGGCTTGGGGCGAGGTCAGGGACCACCACGGGAGGGACGAGATCATGAGCCCGTGAGCAAAATGGGAGGTTGGCCTGAAGAAAGAACTTTTGGTGGGGAGGGGGCTTCTGAAGCAGGGGGTTTCCGGTTAAGCCTAGATCATGTGTCGATCGTCTGGGGTTCAATGCCAAGAGCAAGCAAGGCAACTTACCCGTGTTCCTTAAACCTCGCAACATCCTCTCCAGGATTCCTGCCTCCGATCCAGAGAATCTGGCTAAAACAAGAAAAGTGTCTTTGAGCAGGTCGGGCAAAATCACAAGCCCGTGGCTGACAGGGACCCTGCCTCCCATTTACCTGAACTGTGGGAAGGGCTTCGTGAAATGCGACAGGACCTCATCGATCTGAACAGCCAGCTCTCGCGTGGGTGTGATGATTACGGCGCCAACCTGCCCACGCAGGGGAAGGCACGTGATTAGCAGAGCCCAGGGCTTGCAGAGCTGAACTCACACAAGACGAACCCTCCACCTGATGGACGAAGGTTCCCAGAGAAACAGCACTTCCTGGGCTTTTTCAGCAGTGCCCGGTCACGGTACACATCGAGAGCTGACCCTTGAATGATGTGGGGGTTAGGGATGTGAACCTTCTGCGTAGTCGAAAATCCGCAAATAATTTACAGTTGGCTCTCCACATAACCGGTTTGGTTCCTCCATATCCCAATTCCGCATCTAGGGATTAAACCAACCTTGGCTGGTGCAGACCTATAGTTATTCACTACTGACAGAAACCTGCACGTGAGCGGACCTGCACCGTTCAAACCCATGTTGTTCGAAAGTCAACTGTAGTCTGAATTATAGTCAGTGCTCATCCTGTTCTACAAAGTGGCCACATACGCTGTTGGCGAATAGCGGACCATTGCTCCTGGGGAAATGGGGTTAGGTTCCTGCAAGCCTCTGGTCACATTTGTGTCGACCTATCAGTACATAAGCTTGTCTTACATATATTTCTGTTTAAAGAGACCTTATTTTGCAAGTCAACTATACTTCAATTAAATTATTAAATAAAGACACCTCATTTAATATATACTGTTGATTCATTAACACTGAACTCATAGCCAACAGCACTATCAAAAGAAGTTGATGTAACATGTATTTTCTACGTAAGGCACACCACAGCCTCTCTGCACTCGGGAACACTCGATAGTGCGTCAGCACTATGTTTGGGGGTCATTTTAAACAGTGAAATGACACACACACAAAAATCACAGCAGTTCAGTTGACCAGGAAAAGGACACCTGCTTACAGCCTGAGAGCTGGAACGAGAAGGCAGTATCGCCCTCATCAGCCTCGGCTGGGAAAGTGCCGTAAGGCGACTCCCACCTGTCGCTGCCCCGTACAAGTCCATGCACGAGCACGAAAGCACACCGAGTGCGGCTCTGGGGAGCCACAAATACACGCTCAGGAGCAGAGGCACATTCCCAAACACAGAGCGCACAAGCAATGAGGACACACCGCACCTTTTCCTTCTCATTTTTTCAAGCCTTTGACCAGCTTCTTCCTCAACTGTGAACTCTCTGATAACTAAGTGAAAATAAACGGTTTCGCTATCCTCACCTGACTCTTTTTTAACTTCTCTTCCCTTCTCAGGAGAATTTCCAGGATGGGGATGATGAAAGCGAGTGTTTTGCCACTACCTGTGACCTGCAAAGGGCAGAAAGTTTCCGTTTGCTTTTCCTCAGAGTTCATTTTGGAAGGAAAACAGGAAGACAAGCTGCATTTATACAAGGTACTCACCGCTTCTGCAGCGACATCTTTGTTTTTCATGAACAGAGGGATGGTTGCAGACTGAAAAGAGACATGGCAGAGCACTGGTTAGGGGATGCCGTGACTCCACCGATGAGGCCCAAAGCCCAAGGAACACAAGGCTGGCCTTGGTCACACTGGACCCCGCCACAAAGTGGACTCCGATTACAGTCACCACCAGGGGCCCCAGTGGGGTCGGCTCACAGGTAATACAGCAGCGGTGTCTACACAGACGGCATGGAGGGGAAGTGAACCAAGCTGGGATTTGGGGGTCCTGAGTTCTAGCCCTGCCTCGCCTACTCTTCCTCTCTGGACCAGGAGGGGTTTGAAGACACTGTGTTCCTTCCAGTTCTAGTATCACAAAATAACGATTTAAACAGGCCCTCTAATTATAAACACCAGAGAAAACCCACAGGGTCACAAGAGGCCTGGCCCTTTGGTTGCAGCAACGAGCAGCTGAACCTGAAGCAGACTCAGGTCTTGGCTTCAAGGTCGCCCCCTCCAGGACCACACTCCACTCCTGGTCCCCAGAGCCTGAACTCACCCATTGCAGCACATGTAGCACTTTTCTAACTGCTTCAACACAAATAGGTCTCAGCCTGGGTGATTTCTGTGCCCGCAGGGAACATTTGGCAACGTCTGAATACATTTTGGGTTGTCAAAACAGGGCGGGGGGGCTTCCCTGGTGGCAGAGTGGTTAAGAATCTGCCTGCCAGTGCAGGGGACACGGGTCCGAGCCCTGGTCCGGGAAGGTCCCACATGCCACAGAGCAACTAAGCCCGTGCATCACAACTACTGAGCCTGCGCTCTAGAGCCTGCATAACACAACTACTGAAGCCCGCGTGCCGCAACTACTGAAGACCGTGCACCTACAGCCCGTGCTCTGCAACAAGAGAAGCCACCGCAATGAGAAGCCCGTGCACCACCACAAAGAGTAGCCCCCGCTCACTGCAACTAGAGAAAGCCTGTGTGCAGCAACAAAGACCCAACGCAGCCAAAAATAAGTAAATAAAATAAAATAAAATATATATTTAAAAAACCAGGGCGGGGGAGCAGGAGATGGTTTGCTTCTGGCATCTGGTAAGTAGAACCCAGAGATGCTGTTAAACAGCCCACAGTACCCAGGACCGTTTCGCATAACCAAGCATCCAGTTCAAAATATCAAAGAGTGCCAAGACTGAGAAATCTGCTATGGACCATTGCTGTCCAACAGAAATATAATGTGATAGAGATCAGACTTGTGGTTGCCAAGGGCAAGTGGGGGAGGGAGAGGGATGGACTGGGAATTTGGGGTTGGTAGATGCAAACTACTGCATTTAGAATGGAAAAACAACAAGGTCCTACTGTATAGCACAGGGAACTATATCCAATGGAAAAGAATATTTTAAAAAGAATTTCTATGTGTGTAAAACTGAGTCACTTTGCTATACAGCAGATTGGCACAATAATGTAAATCAACTATACTTCAATTAAAAAAAAATAAAAAACAAAAAATAAATATAATGTGAGCCACATACTTTTCTAGTAGCCACATTAAGAAAAGTAAAAAGAAATAGGTGAAATGAATGTTAATAATATATTTTATTTAACCCAATATATCCAAAATACTGTCAGCTTGACATGTAATCAATATCTTAAAAATGAATGAGGGCCTCCCTGGTGGCGCAGTGGTTAAGAATCCCCCTGCCAATGCAGGGGACACGGGTTCGAGCCCTGGTCCGGGAAGATCCCACATGCCACAGAGCAACTAAGCCCGTGCGCCACAACTACTGATCCTGCACTCTAGAGCCCGCGAGCCACAACTACAGAAGCCCACGCACCTAGAGCCTGTGCTCTGCAACAAGAGAAGCCACCGCAATGAGAAGCCCGCGCACCGCAAAGAAGAGTAGCCCCCGCTCGCCGCAACTAGAGAGAGCCTGTGCGCAGCAACGAAAATTCAACACAGCCAAAAATAAAATAAATTTATTTTTTAAAAAAAGAATGCGATTTTTCATTCGTTTTTCACACTAAGTCCTCAAAATCCATTGTACATTTTACACTCAGAGCACATCTCAATAGGGACTCACCATGTTTCAAGTGTTCAATAGGCACATGTGAGTGACTATCACAGTGGACAGCACCTAGACCATCGCCTCCAATGGCAGACACTGGGTCTTGTCTGCACTACAGTCCCAAGGCATGGCACAGAGCACTGCCTGCTTCCTCCACATCTTTCCTGAGGAGCCTATGGACATCTCAACTTAACATTTCAAAACAGAACCCTCTTGCTTTTCCCTCTGAAGCCTGTTATCCTTCTCAGCCTTCCTCATCTCAATAAATGATACCACCATCCACGCAGCTGCTAAGGATAAAAACCTCCGGGTCCCTGTAGATTCCTCCTTCATAAACCCCACATCTGGCCCCTCAGGAACCCTAAAGCTATCCCAACATTGACTTTTCCATATCCACTGCTTCCTCTCTACTCCAAGCCACCATCACCTCTAACTTGACAGTGGCCTCCTAATGGACCTCCTCACTTCTCCTCTTATTCCTCTAAAGTCTGTTCTCTACACCGCAGTCACATCCCTTCCCTTTCTGCACAGCTTCCCATGGAAGACAGCTTCCCGCTGCATTTAGAATAAAATACAAGCTCCTACAAGGAAGACCCTGCACGATCCGGCACCCGGTTTGCTCACCTCTTAACACTACTCATGCTGCTCCAGCCGCACAGGCCTTCTTTCTGTTCCTCCAAGCTCATTTCCAGCCCCAGGGCATTTGCACGGGCATTTCTCTTTGCTGGCATATCATGCCCCCAATCACCCCACAGCCAGGTCCTTCTCATTCAGGTAGCAGCTTAACGACACCTCCTCCAAGAGGCCTCCCCTATCTTATCTCCTATCCTGTACCTTCTTGTCACTGTCTCCTCCTTATCACCATCTGAAATTACCTTATTCCTTTCCCCCTTTCTCTCTCTCCTGCGTTAGAAAACAAGGCCCATGAGTGGGGACCAACACTGCAAAATCCCTGGAGCCTAGAAAAAAGTACCCAATACGTAGTTTGTCATCAAGAAATTTCCTGAATAAATGATTAAACTGGACCAGGACGCTTCACTTAGCCCAAGTAATAATAACAACAATGACAGCAGGTAACATTTACTGAGCGCCCATGATGTGCCCAAAATTGTCTTCGGTAATCTCCTCAACAACCCTCTGGTAACACTATTTTCGTCATTTCACAGAGAAAGGAAATGAAGCACAGAGAGGTTAAGTCATTTGCCCAAGGTCTCACAGCTAGAGGGGGTGGGGGGAGAATACGAACCAGGCACTTGGGTCCCAGCACCTAAGGGCGGGGTGGGGAGCGGTGAAGACCCTGGCACACGTGCGCCGCCGCCTGCCGCCTCCGCCTGGCGATCATTAACCAGCTTGGCATCACCCGAGTCGGCGCAGCAGAAAGACGTGGCAGAAGTCCCAGCCGGAGGGGTGAAAACTCCAGGAAGAGAGTCCTAACACCTACCGGCCGCGTCCAATTAAGCGGGTGCCGGGCCCGCCCTGTGCCTCCCCTTCCCCACCTGCCCCCTGCGCACCGAGGGCCCACCTCCCCGGCCCCGGGTACCTGCACCGGCGTCATGTACGAGAAACCCAGCTCCCGCAGGACACCCAGCACCCGCGGGTGCAGCGGCACCGGGAGCGACTCCCAGGAACCCTCCGTCACGTGCTCCATGGCTAGCTCCGCCACCGCAGCTACCACTACGACGCCTCCCTGGCGCACTTCCGCTTCCGCTCGCCAACAGGCCCCGCCCGGAACCGTGCTCCAGTCGCAAAGTTCCGGAGGGCAGGGGAAGGCGCGGGAAGGCGCCCTCACCGCAGGAGAGTGGAAAACCGACAGCTGGCGGATGAAAGCGGGCCGCGGGGGCCCGGCCCTGGTGCCATTCGTCCAGCGCAGCCATCTGGGGTCGGAGCGCCTTTCCACATCGAGCAGGCATTTGGGCGGGAGGGGTTTTGCCCCGGCTCTCACACTTTCCCTGCCAGTCGGAGGCAGGTGGCTGCACAACACCGCGTCCTGGCCAAAGGACAGGTCCGGAGGGAGTTGACAAAAAGGTACCCCAGCCCGGGGGCCCCAAATATGCAAAACAGGGTGTTGGTGGGGATCCACTGCCTACGACACAATAAATGTTGGTTTACTTCTGAGGAAGTGAGGTTAGAGACCTCACAGGAACACTGCAGCTTATTCCTGTTTACCGCTGGATTGACTCGTGCACGTGTACATTCATTCAGCAAGCTTTTACTGACCAGCTATTATGAGCTGGGCTCATACCTTTAGCTTGGCTTGCTCCCTTACATCCATCAGGACTTTTCAAATATCATTTCAGTGATGCCTTCCTAATCCACCTACCCTGCTTTATTTTTCCTCCATATCATATCACTTATCATTAATATGCCGTATAATTTCTAAAAGGTAAATCCTACGATCATGAGAATTTTTCTGTTCTATTTATCTCAGTGCCTACAACTGGTTGCACACAGCAGTCACCCAAATATTTCAGGGATGACTAAATGGGGACAGTACTTATGCAAACTCCAGTCATCTCAAACTAGAAAGTGAAAGAGTAAAGCCTAAGGCAACATTTTCACTTTAATGCCATCATCACATCCTCAAAATGCCTTTGACAACTGTTTTAGAAAATAGGACTTCCAAACAGGTCTGAAAGCAAAGACAGAAGGAAAAGAGCATAGCTGCATTTTCATTTTGGGGTCTACTTACTAATTTTCTGATCTGGGGACCCTTTCCAAGCCTGCTTATTTCCATAATGAGGATTATAATAGCACCCAAGGTAATGGATGTTTTGAGAAATAAATGAGGCAGACCATGTGAAGCACTTAGCGTCGGGCCAGGACATTACACAGTGCTGGATGAACCATAGTTTCGTTTATTACTAGCAGGCCCTTAGTGTAATTGAGGAAGAGGAACCATTTCTAAAGGCAGAGATCTAGATTCTGGCCCCATAAATCACTCTTCATCTGGGAGCCTCGGGCAAATCATCTGATCCCTTTTAAAGTTATTTCCCACACCCACAAACCAGGTGGTTGACTGAAAATAACTCAAGCTTTTTTTCCAATGAAAAAAATACTTAAGATGTTAATAACACTGACCCATCAAAGAAATCACACAGGGAAACCTAAAATTGGGTTCCTATTTACTATCCTCAAGTTTACAGACATAAAAAGTAACAGATATTTATAACAGTTATCATTACTCAGGAAACACGTCTCATTTCAAATATGATTAGCAAGTTGGTATTTAACATATGTGAATTAATCGGTAATACAGAAAACACAGAATACCAAGACTGTTTTTAAAAAGAATTGTTTATTTACTGGACCTGGGGCAGATTAGATACACAACCAATTTTAAATTTACATCTTTTAGCTCATTTTGAAGTGTTTTCACACACACGCACACAAATTGGCATGCAACAGTTGTCCTAAGGTAAAACACAGTCACCTTAAACTGTTGCAAGTATTTTCACCCAAGGTTGAAAAATTGTTTATTCTGAACATGAAAACCTGTAACAAATTTAAATTAATTATATAAAACTCGTTACTTGTAGTTTTCCCCTTGCAAAGATCCAAAGCAAATGTACAAGTAACCAATATACATCAGTCACAACATAATCCTGGATCATCCCCACACCAAAACCAGATGCTCCTTTAATTTTAAACACATCATCAGAGGCCAAGAGAAAGTCATTTCGTTTTATACAAAACAAAATTCACATGTGCCAAAAAAAGAAAGACCCAAGAAAAACATAAACAAACACCCTAGTACTGACAGTAATGCTCAGTACATTAATTAAACAGTGGCCAAAATGCCACTGATCAAAAATAAAATAGTGGCTGTATATCACTGCAAAGAAATCCAAGAGGCTTTTAACCCTTTGGCTTCAGAAATCCAGATTTTTCCAATTATGTGAATGTATACCTCCTCCGTGACAAGAGTAGAGAAAGTGGATGTGCCAGCATAGAAAGAAAAAGAACCACCTTCACTGCAACAACCAGAGAATTGGCTTTAATAAAGACTTCTTACAAGGTTAGGCAGAAACCAAAAAATGGTTATTAGCTGCTTTTGTCAACAATTTTAAGTGGAGGTGATTGAGTTCTAAGGTTCAAAGTAAAACTTTAAAGGGGAAAAAGGTTGTTGGTTTAAGTCTTATCTTTAAAGCAAAAACAAGATAGACAAAGTATAAAAGTACCAACCTGGTAGCATACTCTAGTCACAGAGCTCTGCCATTAGGCTGGATAGAAAATGTCAAGATTCAGATTGTTGTTTCTAATAAGGACTCAACAACAAAATGAACCTTTAATGACTTGAACTGCAGGATAAGGGATCCCAAGAATGCAGTCATTTTTAGTAAAGTACTATCAGTAAAGTACTATCCTGAACAAACTGCATTCTACTATGAAAACAAAAGGAAAGAAGATATAATAAGGACTATACACCTATATTCCACTTACAGTGTTTGAATTCTGGAAGGACCTGTACATGGAGAAAGAATTGAAATATGAAATCATGCCAATCACATGTCAAATTTTCACTATAACTTTCCTAAAAAAGTGTTTTCCCCCAATATCTATTAATCACAAAGAAACAGAAGCTGTGAATGTACAGTTTAGAAAATAAAAATGTAGAAACTAATGACATTATTATGACCAAGATGTTTGGTAAACAGTGAATTATGAGTTTCAGATCACCAGGAAAAGGCTTTTTAAACAACCCTCCGGACTTCAAAAAATCTCTTCAGGTAGTAGATCTGTCCCAATGTCATGGCAACTAGAACAAGAGCTTCAAAGAAGGACCAAAGGACCACTCTGCTGTTTGTGTTGTCATTGACTGTTGAGGACAAACAAACAAACAAAATTTAACAAAAAGAAAAAAAGAAAGAAAAAATAAAGAAACAGCATAGGCATCATAAATTATCCCCTATTCTTTTTTTTTTTTTTTTTTTTTTTTGCGGTATGCGGGCCTCTCACTGTTGTGGCCTCTCCCGCTGCGGAGCACAGGATCCGGACGCGCAGGCTCAGCGGCCATGGCTCACGGGCCCAGCCGCTCCGCGGCGTGTGGGATCTTCCTGGACCGGGGCACGAACCCGTGTCCTCTGCATGGCAGGCTGACTCTCAACCACTGCACCACCAGGGAAGCCCTATCCCCTATTCTTAACTCCATGTGAGAGTAATACTTCACACAACATTCACAGTACTCTAAATACCTCTGTCTTTTGTCCCCAAGCAACTTAACATACTTAGAAGCAGAGAACTTTATATTTAGATGAGACCTTAAAGATTCATGGAGTTCAGTCAAGCCCAATCTGATTATGCATGAGAAAAGAGAGGAAAAGTGACCCAACCAAGGTCATAGTCTAGGGTTAAAACCCAATCCAACACATTAGAAAGTCCCTGCATTACAATCCTTTTTGCTGAATCAGAAAATTGACTTAAAAAAAAAATCAAGAGATTATTTCAAGATCACAGAGTTCACCAAAAAGCACTACCTACCAAGTCAAAATGTGTCAAAGTGTCTTTCTCTTTAAACATTTATCCTATAAATATGTACTGAGCACTCTGTACAGTACTTAGCATCTGTTCTAGATGGTGAGGTTTCTCAGTTTCATGGACCAATACTGGCAGCTACTACTAGACAAACTTGAACTAGTCTCATGATTTACCCCAGCTTTAAGCTAAGAATTTGATCATCAAAGGAACAGCCGTGACTATATTAATTTATTCTACTCAATTTATATCACGTTCTTTCAATTTCCTGATCAAATTCCTTAACTTTTTAAAAGCACTGGGTAGTTTCTGATTTTTCTGCAAATGGCCAATACTAAAAACAATAATAATGAGCAATACAGTAATATAGATGAATGACTGTCATATTTTTAGATGTATGTATATACCATTTATAAAAAGATAAACTAGAATTGCAATAAATACTGGACTGACCATTACTCAAAAAGAATTGAAAAGCAATTAAATGTTTCCAGAAAGATAACTTGTTGTTACTCAAGAAAAAAAAGTGGTTTTTTTTTTCCCAGAGTAAAAACAGACACATGCCCAAGAACATTAACTAGAACTCTAAAAACCACCAACAGTTACATTTTAGTGCTAATTCCATGGCATGAAGTTTATTTCTGCTGCAAACTTAGTAACCAATTTCTGGCATAACTGAATGACTAGCATCTTAAAATTTTTGTCTAAAAGGGGAATGGCTGAGTAAATACTTCAAAATATTAAGCAACCACATAAAAATAAGTATTTATCTCTCCCTTCACTTATAGAAAAATGCATCTTTAAGCTTAAATAGAACACACTGAAGCATACTAACATAGGAAAGTAACCATCTAGGAAAATGTGTGTATATAAGACGCTGTTCTCATGCCATTCACACATTAGCCTGATCTAAAAGCAACACAGCGCTATTACAATACTGCAGTGTAAAAAAAAGCCTCATTATAGCCATCTCTGAGAAGCCAGTGTTATAGGAAGACGTACAAATAACAAATAACATTGTGGGAACTATTCGATTAGTGAAATTAAACTGAATGTCTAAAATTCTACTTTGTTTGTGAAACAAATACAAGAGTATCTCCATTCAAATTAATGACTAGAGAATAAGGTTGGATGTCCCCATAGACTGGAAGATTGGTGCTTCCTCTGGCTGCCGTGTTCCCAAGAACCTCCTATTTCCTTAAAGCCACCTGGCCTGAACTAGTTAAACTATGAAGCAGTGAAAACTCTGAGTTCTCACACTTTGTTCACCGCCCTTCTCATTCCAGAATGGGCTGGCCCCCACCTGGGAGCAAAATAACCAAGAGGTGAGGGAGAGAAGGTAGGGATTCCAGAGGGTGAGGAGATCAAGAGCACAGGCAAGGAGAAGGAATCATGGTGGAAGAGGCAAGGGAGTATGCATAAAAGCCTTGGTCCATCTCAGGCCCCATTCCATCCCAAAAAAGGGAGAACAGAGGCACTTCTCCAGTCTGTTACATTTACTCATTATTCTCCCAAGGAGAGGTGAAGTCTGCGCTCTAGGTCTTAAAGAGGCCTTTCCATCAGCAGCAAGAATACATGTAAGAGGGTGGGAAGAACAGAAACCACATCTTGAAGAAATTCAACCTGTTCTTATCTATTTGAGTCGCTCTTCTCTCCACTCCCTACCCCAACTTCAAAGCAAAGATTCCAGACATAAGCCACTTCGCATTTACAGACAAGCTTGCTCCCAGTGAGGTCTCTCCCCAAGGACAACCAGGAGGATGGCGATACTGAAAGGGTGTAGTGGACCTGGATCTAAAATATGGTCATCTGGGCTTCCCTGGTGGTGCAGTGGCTGAGAATCTGCCTCCAGATGCAGGGGACACGGGTTCGAGCCCTGGTCCGGGAAGATCCCACGTGCCACAGAGGAACAAAGCCCGCCAGTTGCGAGCTGCAACTGCTGAAGCCCACACACCTAGAGCCCGTGCTCCGCAACAAGAGAGGCCGCGACAGTGAGAGGCCCGCGCACCGCGATGAAGAGCGGCCCCCGCTTCCCGCAACTAGAGAAAGCCCTCGCACAGAAACGAAGACCCAACACAGCCAAAAATAAATTAATTAATTAAAATATGGTCATCTGGTCTGTGGGTCAATATGGTACCTCCTAATTTTAAATGCAAAAGCAACATAATTAATGCTACATCCTGGGCTAAAACAGGCTTTTGCAACCTAAGACGGGATTCCAATTATCAATGTTTCTGAAGAGTAATACATTCTCAGTTCCCAGTTTACAAACTTGGGAGCCCAAAGTGAACTTCACCTAGTGAGTACCTCTATTCATGGTTTAATGCTTTCTATTTTAACTAGACTAACATTAGGTTTTAGAAAAACAGCTAAGCCTCAACATATAACATAGACCACACTGGCACAAAAGTTTCAGATGTGTGATTTAAAACCAATGCAATACCACAGGGAACTCTGTTCAATGTTATGTGGCAGCCTGGATGGGAGGGGAGTCTGGGGGAGAATGGATACATGTATATGTATGTCTGAGTCGCTTTGCTGCGCACCTGACACTATCACAACTTTGTTAATCGGCTATACTCCAATATAAAATAAAAAGTTAAAAAAAAAACAATGCAATATCCATTTTACAGTGTTTTTCCCTTCTGCTTTATGAAAACCATTAGCTTACTCCCTAGCTGACCATACATTTTTTTAAACTCTTAATGTTTGGTTCAGAATGAATGTCCCAATAATAAACTAGTCTAGTACAAAGCTCTACAAAGAAACATGTATACTCAAAAATTATCTTTGCATAGATATTTTTTAAGTCAATATTTTAGTATGTTTATGTTTGCAAAATTTCCAAATGAGGAAAATACAAACAAACTCTTGGGTAATACACCATCACCAATTCATGGCCCCCAGACACGGCCCCCAGTCAAAGCATTAACTTACTTGCTCTGTGTATTCTCTCCCGAACCTCCATGTATTCCTGTTCATGCTTTACAGCTGTCATCGCCACTGCGAGCTCATTAATCATTTCTTCTAGCTTGTTCTGGTGAGCTACAAAAGGATTTGAAACAGATTAGCACATACTTGGCAATCTCTTTCTCGAAAATACTTATAAAGCAGTAAAAAAAAAAAAAAAAAAAAAAAAAATCCTCCAGAGAAGGCATACAAAAGAGCTATTTATTTTTAATTTTTAAAAATTTATTTTATTTTATCTTTGCTGCATTGGGTCTTCGTTGCTGCGCGTGGGCTTTCTCTAGTTGCGGCAAGTGGGGGCTACTCTTCGTTGCAGTGCACAGGCTTCTCATTGTGGTGGCCTCTCCTGTTGTGGAGCATGGGCTCTAGGTGCGCGGGCCTCAGCAGTCATGGCACACGGACTCAGTAGTTGTGGCTCGCGGGCTCTACAGCACAGGCTCAGTAGTTGTGGCGCAAGGACTTAGCTGCTCCGCGGCATGTGGGATCTTCCCAGATCAGGGCTCAAACCCGTGTCTCCTGCATTGGCAGGCAGATTCGTAACCACTGTGCCGCCAGGGAAGCCCCAAAAGAAGCTATTTTTAAGAAATGGCTCAGACATCATTTTGGATCACTGATGACTATTTAATTCTCAAAGCATTTTTTAAAGTTCATTCCCAGTAGAGAAACCTTTTTCAGAGTAGGAAACATACTATACAACATTTACTAACTAAAGGACTACAACCCTAAGAAATGTCTTCCAAGGAATTCCTAAGTGAAGTTCACTAAATTCACTGCTAACCATAGTGGAGAAAAAAAATAGACTGGTGGCGGGGTGGGGAGGGGGTGCCACAAAACATAAAATAAACAAAACCCTAATAATAATCCTATAAATAACAATATTTAAACTAAATCAAAATCTACTCTTAAAAAATCATATAACTCTAATGTTAATTTAGGAGTAGTATCAAAACTGACTTTTAATCTTTATGAAGTTGAGCAGAGAAAAACATGAAGATGTTCTGAAGAAAATCCACACCAACTCAACATTCTTCTATGACAGTCAAAGCAATAATTTCACTATAGTGGGAAACAGCAGGCACTGCAAGTGAAGAAACAAGCTCTCAGCCGCACAAGGTTTAAAAGCAGGTATTCTCTTTAGCAAGGTAAACTAACAGTTCTGATAAATAAGTGTATGCTTCTAGGTAATGCTGTATTATGACAATGAACAAACAGGTATGAAAAAAATATACCACAAGGGAAGACTGCATCGGAGGGGTTTCTTCAGGACTGCCCAAGACTGGGCCTCATCTTGAATTCCAAATTGCCACAGATAATCCTACATTTCTTAAGAGAAACCAAAAGCCTCTACCATTTTAAGGTAGCTGGGCTGGAATCACAAATGATCCCTCACTAGCTTCATGTCAGAAGCCCATGCACTACGTGGAACCTTTAGAGCAGGGTTTCTCAGAGGAAGTACTGTGGACATTCTGGACCACATAATACTTTGTGGTGGGAAGCTGTCCAATGCACTGTACAACCACCAACCCAGCCATGAGAATCAAAAATGTTTCCAGGGCTTCCCTGGTGGCGCAGTGGTTGAGAGCCAATGCAGGGGACACGGGTTCGTGTCCCCGTCCGCGAAGATCCCACATGCCGCGGAGCGGCTAGGCCCGTGAGCCATGGCCGCTGAGCCTGCGCGTCCAGAGCCTACACGTCCGGAGCCTGTGCTCCGCGACGGGAGAGGCCACAGCAGTGAGAGGCCCGTAGTTTCCAGATACTGCCAAATGTCCCCTGGGGGGCAAAAATCATCTTAACCTGAGAACCACTGCTTTAGAGGAAAGCTTGATTTTATAGCTGCCATTCACTGATATTAACAAGCAAAAGCAAGAATTTTAAATATCGTGTTAAAAGATTTAAGAAGAGTATTCACATTCATCAGCCAACATTTTCTGACTATTTAGAAATGACTAATTTCCAGAAAATGAACAAAGTCAAAGCCCTTCAAAACTCCGAATTAGCCAAGTCCTGAACTGCAAATGACCCTGGAAAGCAAGCACAGAAATTTCTTAGTAGTATGATTCTCTAAATTCTATAGATTTCAACACCTAAAAACAGTTCACCTTCTTTATGTAAATACTCTACTAAGTGCTCACTATCTAGGGCAAATGATATCACATTAATACTATGATATACTATTAAAACTACTACTACTACTACTACTACTAGTTTCCAAAAATCCTGAAACGTACTGTGCCAAAAAAAAAAAAAAAAAATTCTTACGTGCTGGTTCCTGGTAAGCAATTTATCCAGAAGAATCAATTTAGGGTTCATTGCTGGTCAGTTGAGGAATAAAAATTAATCCAACTGCAACATATGTCTGACAAAGCTTTTGTCACCTTATCTAGACATGGCTCCTAGAACTGCATTTCACATCTAACCAAGTTTCAAATGACCTAACCTGTATCTCCTGTAACCAAATAAAAACTACCAAAAAACAACCACTCTAAAACTCTAAATTAGTTGTACGTTCTTTTTTTTAACTAAGAGAAAAAACACTCTCATGCTAACAAACTGAGATTAGAAAGAAGGAAAGCAGAAATTAGACAGTAGCCAACAAAAAAATGCAGAAAGACAGGATGCTGTCAAAAATCAATCCACATACCATCCCAGGTATCTCCACCACCTGAAGAAGAGTGTAAGATATAAACACACACATACAAAAAGTTTAGCTAAACTAGTCATGTATACAAATGAGCAACTAAAAATGTATATACCAAAATAAGCAAATTAACAGAACAAACAACCTAAGATACATGTAACCTACATGCTTACAAGAGCACAAGTGACTAAAAAAAGCTGCCTACAATGGCAATTGTAAAGAAGTAAAATATAAACATGAACCTCCAATAACTTCTTTTTGTTAATTAGAAGATTTGGATAAATAAAACGTATATTTCACAAAAGGTTTTTGGTCGTAAATACAGTCAGTGAACATAAAATAAGATATCAAACACTCCACTCAGGTTGATAAAATGTACAGAATTAACTCTTAGAATGTGGTATCAATTCTCTGAATGTTCATCTCACCTTCTGTTTCCATGTCTTGTCCTTTGGGGGCCTCCCCAATATCAATGGTGAACATCACTATCTTTGGAGTCATGGTGGACATCCTGTTGCTAAAACAAAACTTATATGTTCCATCCATGTGAGCAGCAAATGTGTATTTCCCACTGGACTCCCGGTCTCCTTTATAAATTCCTTTATTATCCGGCCCTGTAATCTGGAAGCAGGAGAGAAATGCGTGAGATAGCTCAAAAGATTTATAATCGTTTAAGTGATGTTTGCTGGCAATAGAACATTCTCTAATAAAATGTAACCTGCCGTTGGCGCCACTTCAGTTACTGACAGTAACCTCTTTGGACTGCAGTTCTCCCATTTAAGAACCAAGGCCCTCTGAACACCTTTCAACTCTACATTTGTCTACGTGACTACATTTGTCTTATTTGTCCAACTTAAACGTAAACCCCTCAGAAACACACCTTACACTTGTCTTCAAGTGGCCCAATACCACCAACAAACAGGCAAATATGTAGCTGTTAATATCAAAACCAGAAAAAAAGAAATCTCTTTAAAACTAAGAATTTTGAGCAAGCTACGTGTCTAGGTTTTCCTGATTGATCTGGCGGTAAATGAATCCGCTTTATCTGAGATGCCTGAAGGCCTAAGGGAAAGGACTAGGTTGGAAACTGGGAGCCCCATGTTCTCACCCCAGTGTGTTACCCCACTGTTAGGCCTTGCTCAAGTCAGCTCCTCTTATGAAGGCCGTGTCACCTGTAAAACTTGCAGACTGAAATAATTGATGTCTTAAGATCTTAGCTAATTTTAACAGTCATTCCTTCCGTCATCTCCTTATTTCTGGACTTCACTTCTTTTGTGCGATTTATGTCCCGCTCGGTTGATGGTCACTGTCAGATGGAAAATCCTTAGACCCAATTAATCATGCTAACAGGTGAATTTAAATAGCAATTACATCTGGTTTCCTAAAAAAAGTCAGAGGCAAGTCATTCCCTGGGCTTAAAAAAAGACACAGGAGAAATTTTAGGGACTGCTAGTTTCCTAAAATAATTTTCCGTTTTCTCCAGATACTACGCTGCAGTCACTTCTAAACTGCATGACCCAACTCCACTCTCCTAGTCATGAGATGGCTAAACGAGGTATCCGGAGGTTTGTGTAAGAACGAGTTAACTCCGGTGAAAAATTAAAGGCAAACACAACGCGAACGTCTGCCTAGCACTCCTCCATAGCTTCCGATTTACTTTTTCAGAAGTTTCCATGCCACGTCCCAACTTTAATTCGCGCTACGAAGGGAAACAGCTGATGACCGGATCGAGACCTGCCACCAGCTAAACGCGACTGTGAAGCGCCTCCTGGGCCCGGAGCTGACACGCGGCGCCTAGTCGACAAAGCTTGGCGAGTGGTTCCAAGGGGAACCCGCCGTTTAAGGTGAGAATCCAAAGCAACCATGAAACGGCTCCGTATCCCGCGCGGAGCCTAGAATCCGGGCGGGAGCGGGGAAAGGGGCCGTTAGGGGGTCGCCGGGTGGCGGCTCGGGCCCCTCCCAGTAACTCGGACAGCGGCCTCCGTGTCCCGCTCCCCCCGCGGGCCCCGGGTGCCGACAACCCCCGAGCGGCCGCGCGACCCCGCCTCGGCCGCGGGCAACGCGCCCGCACCTCCACGTCGATGTCCAGGAAGCCGCCCTCGGCCACCTCGAAGATGAGGCCCATCTTGGTGCCCGAGGTGACCCGCTCGAAGAAGCACTCCTCGGCATGCGCGTCGATGCTGACGAAGTAGCCCGAGGCCGTGGCCAGGAGGGCGGCCAGGAGCACCAGAAGCTCAGCGAGCGTCACCATGGTGGGGCTGGGGCCGAAGCCAGGACCGGGACTGCGGCCTCCAGAGCCGCCGTCGCGCTGCCACCGCTGTCGTCTCAGCCGCCGCCACCTCAGCCCCGCCCCTTCCGGCTGCGCCATCCGAGGGGGCTGATGCGGGCGCCGTGGATTGGTGGACGCCAGTAGCTGCCACGTAACGGACGCACGGCGGCCGCCGAGGGACAAGGTGGCTCTGCGCGGCCCCAGCCTGGACGGTGGCGCCGAAGGACCAGAAACCAATCGTCCGTATCCCTATCCCCGTTCGCGTTCAGCTTAAGTTTCCGTGGAGCACACTAGAAAGCGGTAGTATCAGGAAACCTCTTCAGCCCCATGCACGACCTTATTAGGATTATCCATAAAGACGGCGAAAGATTTGGAGGCAGCAATAGGAGTGGAAGAAGGAATGGGGCTGAAGCCAAGGACTTGAGATTTTATGTTAGCCTCCCCTCACCTCGCAACAACCTACTGGGGAAGGATGGGGACGGGTATAGACTGAGAAGGGGCACGAGGAAACCTCCTGCGATGTTGGAAATGTTTTATATCGTCACCTAAATGATGGGTACGTGAGTGTTTACGTACGCTTTTTTTAAAACTCAGGAAGCTGTATACTTAAGAGTGATGCTCCGTATTTTACTGTACGTGTATAATACAACTACAAAAAACAAAAAACTTTACCTTGTCTACATCCTCCAAAATTAGAAGTCTCTCACCTCCCCAAAGCCTTGCTGACACCTCACACCCCTTTAGCTCTTGCCAGCTACTAAGACAATTTTTTCCACTCTTTGCCTCCTGGCATACTCCTACTCATCCCTCAAAACCCAACTCACATGTCCTCTCCAGACCTCCTTCTGCCAAATACTAGACCCTTCCTCTGTGCTTAGAAGGCAGATTTGTGCCTACTGAGTTATCGTTATTTACCAGTCTGTGTCACTCATGAGGCACTAGTCCTGGCATGTGTGTACTATGCTCTTAGGCTGTAGCATAGGGTCACAAAAAGCCTCACTCATGACATGTTAGCTGACATATCAAGTTCACTGAACTGGCCTGAAGATGAGATCTGGGTTGTTACTCCAGTGTTGCACATAGCTGTGTGACCTTAATTATATTCCATCACCTCTCTGAACCTTAATTTCCCTATCTATAAAAAATGTGCCACCACATTCTTTGCTTATCTGGTAAAGTTATCATGAGGATCCGGTGACACTATGTACATAAATGTGCTGTGCAAGTTTGAGGGATTATTTCTTCAAAGGCTATCAGGCAATAGGGGGCAGTAGTGGCCCAGTAACCAGTTTCCCACTCAGGTGTCAAGAAACAGGTGCAGCTACGGTGATGGAAGGTTCCTGGCTGTGACAATGTGTCACTGAACTCAAAGTTCTAGTAATGGTCCCCTGATTCCCCACCTTGCAAACTATGGCAAAGGCCCTGCTTTTCCTAGCAGGTCAGTTCTGTAATGTTATCCTGGCAGCCTTCACTGGAGGCAGGCTCAGCCTAGGGCTTGCTTCTCCAGCCTCACCAGCCCATTTAGAAGACACTATTTCCCTATAGTAAATCTGCTTGTAATACCTTAAGAGGTTTCCTATTAAAGTGAATTAAACTGACAAATATAGCCTTTTTGACTTCCCAAGCAAGCCAACTCTGTAGAAAAGTACCAAGAACAATTCTGTTTTCATCTGGATGTTAAATGCTAATTTTCATTTTCAAACTGATTAAATAATATTCTAACCCCACTTGTCAGGGATTTAAAATGTGGACACTTAGCATCTCAGTGGACCACAGTGAATTGTATACTATGGGGGGTTTATTATGTAAGTCATGGGACCCAAATTCAAATGGCTTCAGGGATCAGGCAGTTTATATGAGATGGCATCAACTTAAGGCAACAGGGAGTAGGGAGGACTGTGGCAAACTGAATCATAGATGCTGTATCTAAATACATTCAACTCCAATTTTTTTTTTTTTTTTTTTTTTTGTGATATGCGGGCCTCTCACTGTTGTGGCCTCTCCCGTTGCGGAGCACAGGCTCCGGACGCGCAGGCTCAGCGGCCATGGCTCACGGGCCCAGCCGCTCCGCGGCATGTGGGATCTTCCCGGACCGGGGCACGAACCCGTGTCCCCTGCATCGGCAGGCGGACTCTCAACCGCTGCGCCACCAGGGAAGCCCCTCAACTCCAATTTTTGAAAACATGATGGTGGCCACACCAAAGATGCAGCCAGAAGTCACCTATAAATTTATATGTTATGTTATAAAAGGAATCGTGCTATCAAAAATTGGAAAAGAGACAAAAGTAACTCTAATCACAAAACTATAAAATCTATCAACTATATGGTATATTTTCTTCTTAGCCCAGGTTTTTCTTTTTAGCATCCTTGTCATAATTACTCATCAAGTATCTTTCAACAATATTTCAGGATTTGAAGACAAATTAATTCAAAGAACTACAGGCTCTCAGGATTTGTCAGGTCACCCGCAGAGTTCTTCAGCCATCACCATTGTCTAGTTCCAAAACATTTCATCACCCCAAAAAGAAACGCTGACTTATTAGCAGTCATACCCCATTCCCCGTACCGCCCCCCCCCCCAGGCTGATCTACTTTCTGTCTCTATGGGAGGAAATCATACAATATGTGGCCTTTTGTGACCAGCTTCTTTCACCTAGCATAATGTTTTCAAGGTTCATCTACGTTGTAGCCTGTGTCAGTATACCATTCCTTTCTATGGCAGAACAATACTGTATTATGTGGATAGACCATATTTTGTTTACCCATTCATCCATTGATGGACATTGTTTCCACTTTTTGGCTATTATTAGGAAAGCTGCTATGAACATTCATGTACACATTCTTGTATGGACATAGAGTGGACAAGATAAATTATTTCTTCTTGGAATCAGAGGCTTGTGGCAGAGACTAGGAGACCGGGTTAGAAAGTGATGAGGGATTTGTATCAGTTGCATAGTCAGTTCTCCAATGCTGACAAGTTTTAAAGAGAATAACAAAGGCTGTTTCCACAGAAAGGCTAAATCAGCTTTCTCCTGTCTGGGCATTAACATTTCCCTTCCCTTCTGGTCCCACAGAAGTCTTTTTTAAAATTATGAAAGAGTAAAGGAGACTGGAGAATTTTCTTTCATTTTTCTTTCTTTCTTTCTTAGAGTTTTATTAACTTATTTATTTATTTTTGCTGTGTTGGGTCTTCGTTTCTGTGCGAGGGCTTTCTCCAGTTGTGGCAAGCAGGGGCCACTCTTCATCGCGGTGCGTGGGCCTCTCACCATCGCAGCCTCTCTTGTTGTCGAGCACAGGCTCCAGACGCGCAGGCTCAGTAGTTGCGGCTCACGGGCCCAGCTGCTCCGCGGCATGTGGGATCCTCCCAGACCAGGGCTCGAACCCTTGGCCCCTGCATTAGCAAGCGGATTCTCAACCACTGCGCCACCAGGGGTGTCCCTCTTTCCTTTTTCTTTTCTTTTTTCAGTTTTTTATTTCCATGCCACATGGCGTGTGGGATCTTAGTTCCAACCAGGGATGGAACCTGTGCCCCCTGCAGTGGACGTACGGAGTCTTAACCACTGGACCACCAGGGAAGTCCCTCATTTTCAGTTTTAAAATGTTACTTCAGGGACTTCCCTGGGGCGCAGTGGTTAAGAATCCGCCTGCCAATACAGGGGACACGGGTTCAAGCCCTGTTCTGGGAAGATCCCACGTGCCGCGAAGCAACTAAGCCCCTGCGCCACAACTACTGAAGCCCGTGCACCTAGAGCCCGTGCTCTGCAACAAGAGAAGCCACTGCAATGAGAAGCCCACGCACCGCAATGAAGAGTAGCCCCCGCTCGCGGCAACTAGAGAAAGCCCGTGCGCAGCAACAAAAACACAACCAAAATTTTTTTTAAGTCACTTTATTAAAAATAATATTGATATACAAAAATAATGAAAATTCAATACAAGCTTGACCACGATATCAGCACTTAATCAAAGAAGCTGTTCTGGGGGACTCCGTGCTAGGCCTTTAATCTCAGCCCCATCCCAGCCCTCTCTGCTCACCTCTGCATCACAAGGAAATCTGTTTCCCAGGCTCCCTTTCACTCTGTTCCTGGTAGGTTCAGCAGCTTCCAGGCACTGGCGGAAGATTAGAGGGCGGAGGAAGGAAGAAGCCAGAGCATTTGTCTCCCTCACTGCTTTGGGAAGCACCTCCGCTAGTGACTGCACGTTCAAGTCTCCAGCTCCTCTGAAGGTCCCGTTTCCACTGGGTGGTCCTGGGTCCTGAGCTTTGATAGTCCCAATTCCTCCCTTCCTTTCTCTAGTCCTAAGTGGGCTGCTGTCTTTCTGCTTTTGTTAATCTGTACACTGTCTAACCATCCGGTTGAGTTCCTCAGCTCTATCATTGCCTGTCATGATGGTTTCAAAATATATCCAGGGGCTTCCCTGGTGGCGCAGTGGTTGAGAGTCCGCCTGCCGATGCAGGGGACACGGGTTCGTGCCCCGGGTCCGGGAAGATCCCACATGCCGCGGAGCGGCTGGGCCCGTGAGCCATGGCCGCTGAGCCTGTGCATCCGGAGCCTGTGCTCCGCAACGGGAGAGGCCACAGCAGTGAGAGGCCCACGTACCGCAAAATAATAATAATAATAATTGTATATATATATATATATATCCAGGAATTCCGTGATCCTCCTCCCTTCCAAAGGTGGAGCCTAGGGAATTCCATGGCTGTCCAGTGGTTAGGGCTCTGCACTTCCACTACAGGGGGCACGGGTTTGATCCCTGGTCGGGGAACTAAGATCCCACATGCTGCATGGCACAGACAAAAAATTAAAAAATACTGGAGCCTAATTCCCCTCCCCTGGAATGGGAGGCAGAATTGACTTAGTGACTGACCTCTGCCTAAGAGAATGTGGAAGATGTGACAGTCTGTGACTTCCAAAGCTATAGGTCAGAAAAGGAACTGTTGCTTCTCCCTTGTTCTCTCTCTCTCTTTTTCTTTTTTTTTTTGACTTTTCTTTTTTTATGAATTTATGAATTTTATTTTTTTATACAGCAGGTTCTTATTAGTTATCTATTTTATACATATTCATGTATATGTCAATCCCAATCTCCCAATTCATACCACCACCACCACCACCACCACTCCTGCCGCTTTCCCCCCTTGATGTCTACACATTTGTTCTCTACATCTGTGTCTCTATTTCTGCCCTGCAAACCGGTTCATCGCAACATTTTTCTAGGCTCCACATATATGTGTTAATATACTATATTTGTTTTTCTCTTTCTGACTTACTTCACTCTGTATGACAGTCTCTAGATCCATCCACGTCTCAACAAATGACTCAATTTCGTTCCTTTTTATGGCTGAGTGATATTCCATTGTATGTACATACCACAGCTTCTTTATCCATTCATCTGTCGATGGGCATTTAGGTTGCTTCCATGTCCTGGCTAATGCAATAGTGCTGCAATGAACATTGGGGTGCATGTGTCTTTTTGAATTATGGTTTTCTCTGGGTATATGCCCAGTACTGGGATTGCTGGGTCATATGGTAATTCTATTTTTAGTTTTTTAAGGAACCTCCATACTGTTCTCCATAGTGACTGTATCAATTTACATTCCCACCAACAGTGCAAGATGGTTCCCTTTTTTCCACACCCTCTCCAGCATTTATTGTTTGTAGATTTTCTGATGAAGCCCATTCTAACTGGTGTGATGTGATACCTCATTGTAGTTTTAATTTGCATTTCTCTAATAATGAGTGATGTTGAGCAGCTTTTCATGTGCTTCTTGGCCGTCTCTATGTCTTCTTTGGAGAAATGTCTATTTAGGTCTTCTGCCCATTTTTTGA
Organism: Kogia breviceps; assembly: GCF_026419965.1. Classification (NCBI taxonomy): domain Eukaryota; kingdom Metazoa; phylum Chordata; class Mammalia; order Artiodactyla; family Physeteridae; genus Kogia; species Kogia breviceps. Next base: position 83,781,004 of record NC_081324.1, on the reverse strand, counting down.
TTGGGTTGTTTGTTTTTTTAATATTAAGCTGCATGTGCTGTTTATATATTTTGGAGATTAATCCTTTGTCCGTTGATTCATTTGCAAATATTTTCTCCCATTCTGAGGGTTGTGTTTTCATCTTGTTTGTAGTTTCTTTTGCTGTGCAAAAGCTTTGAAGTTTCATTAGGTCCCATTTGTTTATTTTTGTCTTTATTTCCATTATTCTAGGAGGTGGATCAAAAAAGATCTTGCTGTGATTTATGTCAGAGTGTTCTTCCTATGTTTCCTCTAAGAGGTGTTTTTTTTTTTTTTTTTTGGTTCGTGGGCCTCTCACTGTTGTGGCCTCTCTTGTTGCAGAGCACAGGCTCCGGATGCGCAGGCTCAACAGCCATGGCTCACGGGCCCAGCGGCTTCACAGCATGTGGGATCCTCCCGCACCGGGGCACGAACCCACGTCCCCTGCATCGGCAGGCAGACTCTCAATCACTGCACCACCAGGGAAGCCCCCTCTAAGAGTTTTATAGTGTCTGGTCTTACATTTAGGTCTCTAATTCATTTTGAGTTTATTTTTGTGTATGGTGTTAGGGAGTGTTCTAATTTCATTCTTTTACATGTAGCTGTCCAGTTTTCCCAGCAACACTTATGCAAGAGACTGTCTTTTCTCCATTGTATATCCTTGCCTCCTTTGTCACAGATTAGTTGATCATAGGTGCGTAGGTTCATCTCTGGGCTTTCTATTCTGTTCCATTGATTTATTTTTCTATTTTTGTGCCAGTACCATATTGTCTTGATTACTGTAGCTTTGTAGTATAGTCTGAAGTCAGGGAGTCTGATTCCTCCAGCTCCATTTTCTCCCTCAAGACTGCTTTGGCTATTTGGGGTCTTTTGTGTCTCCATACAAATTTTAAAATGTTTTGTTCTAGTTCTGTAAAAAATGCCACTGGTAATTTGATAGGGATTGCATTGAATCTGTAGATTGCTTTGGGTAGTATAGTCATTTTCACAATATTGATTCTTCCAATCCAAGAACATGGTATATCTCTCCATCTGTTTGTGTCATCTTTGATTTCTTTCATCAGTGTCTGATAGTTTTCTGAGTTCAGGTCTTTTACCTCCTTAGGTAGGTTTATTCCTAGGTATTTTATTCTCTTTGTTGCAATGGTGAATGGGGTTGTTTCCTTAATTTCTCTTTCAGATTTTTCATCATTACTGTATAGGAATGCAAGAGATTTATGTGCATTAATTTTGTATCCTGCAACTTTACCAAATTCATTGATTAGCTCCAGTAGTTTTCTGATGGCATCTTTAGGATTCTGTATGAATAGTATCATGTCATCTGCAAACAGTGACAGTTTTACTTCTTCTTTTCCAATTTGTATTCCTTTTATTTCTTTTTCTTCTCTGATTGCTGTGGCTAGGACTTCCAAAACTATGTTGAATAATAGTGGCGAGAGTGGACATCCTTGTCTTGTTCCTGATCTTAGGGGAAATGCTTTCAGTTTTTCACCATTGAGAATGATGTTTGCTGTGGGTTTGTCATATATGGCCTTTATTTTGATGAGGTAGGTTCCCTCTATGCCCACTTTCTGGAAGAGTTTTTATCATAAATTGGTGTTGAATTTTGTCAAAATCCTTTTCTGCATCTATTGAGATGATCATATGGTTTTTATTCTTCAATTTGTTAATAAGGTGTATCACATGGATTGATTTGCGTATATTGAAGAATCCTTGCATCCCTGGGGCAAATCCCACTTGATCATGGTGTTTGATCCTTTTAACATGTTGCTGGATTCTGTTTGCTAGTATTTTGTTGAGGATTTTTGCATCTATATTCATCAGTGATATTGGTCTGTAATTTTTTTTTTTGTAGTATCTTTGTCTGGTTTTGGTATCAGGGTGGTGGAGGCCTCTTGGAATGAGCTTGTGAGTGTTCCTTCCTCTGCAATTTTTTGGAAGGGTTTGAGAAGAATGGGTACTAGCTTTTCTCTAAATGTTTGATAGAATTCACCTGTGAAGCCATCTGGTCCTGGACTTTTGTTTTTTGGAAGATTTTTTAAGCCATATTTTTAAAATAAATTTATTTTATTTATTTATTTTTGGCTGCTTTGGGTCTTTGTTGCTGTGCGGGGGCTTTTCTCTAGTTGCAGAGAACAGGTTAGATTGTTTATTGGAGATTTTTCTTGTTTCTTGAGGTAGGCTTGTATTGCTATAAACTTTCCTCTTAGAACTGCTTTTGCTGTATCCCATAGGTTTTGGATCATCGTGTTTTCACTGTAATTTGTCTCTAGTTATTTTTTTATTTCCTCTTTGATTTCTTCAGTGATCTCTTCGTTATTTAGTAACGTATTGTTTAGCCTCCACGTGTTTGTGTTTTTTACATTTTTTTCCCTGTAATTCATTTCTAATCTCATAGCATTGTGGTCGGAAAAGATGCTTGATATGATTTCAGTTTTCTTAAATTTACCGAGGCTTGATTTGTGACCCAAGATGTGATCTATCCTGGAGAATGTTCTGTGTGCACTTGAGAAGAAAGTGTAATCTGCTGTTTTTGGATGGAATGTCCTATAAATATCAATTAAATCTATCTGGTCTATTGTGTCATTTAAAGCTTGTGTTTCCTTAGTAATTTTCTGTTTGGATGATCTGTCCATTGGTGTAAGTGAGATGTTAAAGTCCCCCACTATTATTGTGTGATTGTCGATTTCCTCTTTTATAGCTGTTAGCAGTTACCTTATGTATTGAGGTGCTCCTATGTTGGGTGCATATATATTTATAATTGTTATTTCTTCTTCTTGGATTGATCCCTTGATCATTATGTAGTGTCCTTCCTTGTCTCTTGTAACATTCTTATTTTAAGTCTATTTTATCTGATATGGGTATTGCTACTCCAGCTTTCTTTTGATTTCCATTTGCATGGAATATCTTTTTCCATCCCCTCACTTGCAGTCTGTATGTGTCCCTAGGTCTGAAGTGAGTCTCTTGTAGACAGCATATATATGGGTCTTGTTTTTGTATCCATTCAGCCAGTCTATGTCTTTTGGTTGGAGCATTTAATCCATTTACATTTAAGGTAGTTATCGATATGTGTGTTCCTATGACCATTTTCTTAATTGTTTTGGGTTTGTTATTGTAGGTCTTTTCCTTCTCTTGTGTTTCCTGCCTAGAGAAGTTCCTTTAACATTTGTTGTAGAGCTGGTTTGATGGTGCTGATTTCTCTTAGCTTTTGCTTGTCTGTAAAGCTTTTGATGTCTCCATCGAATCTGAATGAGATCCTTGATGGGTAGAGTAATCTTGGTTGTAGGTTCTTCCCTTTCATCACTTTAAGTATATCATGCCACTCCCTTCTGGCTTGTAGAGTTTCTGCTGAGAAATCAGCTGTTAACCTTATGGGAGTTCCCTTGTATGTTATTCGTCATTTTTCCCCTGTTGCTTTCAATACTTTTTCTTTGTCTTTAATTTTTGCCAATTTGATTACTATGTGTCTCGGCGTGTTTCTCCTTGGGTAATATCCTGTATGGGACCCTCTGCACTTCCTGGACTTGGGTGGCTATTTTCTTTCCCATGTTAGGGAAGTTTTCGACTACAATCTCTTCAAATGTTTTCTCGGGTCCTTTCTCTCTCTCTCTTCTCCTTCTGGGACCCCTATAATGAGAATGTTTTTGCATTTAATGTTGTCCCAGAGGTCTCTTAGGCTGTCTTCATCTGTTTTCATTCTTTTTTCTTTATTCTGTTCTGCAGCAGTGAATTCCACCATTCTGTCTTCCAGGTCACTTATCTGTTCTTCTGCCTCAGTTATTCTGCTATTGATTCTTCATTGCAGTTATTGTATTGTTCATCTCTGTTTGTCCTTTAATTCTTCTAGGTCTTTGTTAAACATTTCTTGCCTCTTCTCGATCTTTGCCTCCATTGCTTTTCCGAGGTCCTGGATCATCTTCACTATCATTATTCTGAATTCTTTTTCTGGAAGGTTGCCTATCTCCACTTCATTTAGTTGTTTTTCTGGGGTTTTATCTTGGTTCTTCATCTGGTACAAAGTCCTCTGCCTTTTCATTTTGTCAATCTCTATGTGAATGTGGTTTTCCTTCCACAGGCTGCAGAATTGTAGTTCTTCTTGCTTCTGCTGTCTTCTTTCTTGTTCTCTTGACTAACTTCCTCTGGGGGAAGCCATCTACCCTGTCATGAGGACACTCAAGCAGCTCTGGGAGACGCCCACACAGAGAGAAACTCAGGTCTCCCATCAATAGTAATGTGAGGGCGCCATCGTGGAGGTGGCTCCTCCAGACCCAGTTAAGTCTTCAGATGCTGCAGCCCCTGCTGATATCTTGACTGCAATCTCCTGAGAGATCCTGTATCAGGACCACTCAGCCAAACTGCTCCTGAATTCCAGATCTACAGAAATTATGAAAGATAATGATTATTATGGTCTTCCCTGGTGGCTCAGTGGTTAAGAATCCATCTGCCAATGCAAGGGACACAGGTTCAAGCCCTGGTCCGGGAAGATCCCACATGCTGCAGAGCAGCTAAGCCCATGCACCACAACTGCTGAGCCTGCTCTCTAGAGCCTGCAAACCACAACTACTGAAGCCCATGTGTCTAGAGCCGGTGCTCCGCAACAAGAGAAGCCACCACAATGAGAAGCCCATCCACTGCAACAAAGAATAGCCTCTGCTCACCGCAACTAGAAAAAGCCCGCATGCAGCAACAAAGACCCAACACAGCCAAAAATAAATAAATAAATAAATTTATTTTTTAAAAAATAAAGATAATGATTATTGTTGTTTTAAGCCACTTAGTTTGGGGGCAACTTGTTACACAGCAGTAGATAACTTATGCATCTGTTTAACCGGTTTCCTACATTAAAACTTTCTGTTGGAAAGACCTCAAGTGAGTTCTATTTTCTGACTGATACAAACTCCTGTCCTGAATGGTAAACACAATGGCAAATTAGCTTCTGTAAAAATGAAAAGTCTAAATGTGAGGCTGTGGCTAAATGTGAAGGCTGGGTCACGTGACCCTGGGCCCCTGTGATGGGTTCTGCATACACACAGGGAACAATACATGGAAGTAATTAATTATAGGCTGAAGGGGGTAATCCAAGTAGAAAATGCTACAGAACAGAAGGTGGCCATTCTTTTTATTTTTTTTCATGGTCACGCCATGCGGCATGTGGGATCCCAGCTCCCCAACCAGGGATTGAACCTGCACCCCCTGCATTGGAAGCACAGAGTCTTAACCACTGTACTGCCAGGGAAGTCCCAGAAGGGGGCCATTCTTGATCCTAGGAGCCACTGGTGAGGATATTAGTGAAGAGGTAGGAACAATACTTGAAGATTTGGATAATTAAGTGAAAAGAAAAGAATAGTCCAGATCATGAAGGTGAAATTGAAGTATTGAAAAGAAAGTTTTAATAGAAACTTTGTCAGATGGCTATTTTTCTACAGTGTGAGCAAGTACTATCAGCTTCCTGGTCCCAAATTAAATACTGATTTTTACTTTGCCTGCTCAACATCCATTCTCCCCTCTGTAAGAGGATTCTCCTCCCTCCTATCTTATCCCATGCCACTCAGATGGACTGCCCCCAGCCTCTGGCGCTAAGCCTGACCAATCAGCAACATCCATGTCCCTAAGTACAGTGATTGGCCCGGGGGTGGGCATGTGTCCCAAGCTGAGCAAATGATACTGAGCAAATGATTCAGTGATACCCACTGAATTTTCTGAGGTCATTGAACAGGTAGGATGTAATCCTAGAGGTCCTGAATGCCACCTTGGCCACCATGTGTCGAGAGCCTGCACGACAGTGACATCAACATGGTGCAAACCTGGAGCTGAGGGGCAGAGAATAGCAGAAGTCAGACAACGTAGCTGAGCCCCTGGATCCAGCTGTGCCTGAAGTCCACATGCTGGATTTCTTATTTATATCACTTTTTTGCTTAAGCCAGTTTGAGTTGTGGAAGAGTTTTTTAAAACTCTGGAAATCCAAAACAAGACACATTACAGCTACAGAGACTTCCCCCATGTCTGTTTGGAGATGTTTGTGATGAGCAGGCTCGATGCCAGAAATGCTTTAAAATAATTTAGGTCAATTTATTGGTGGCATGACTTAGAAATTTTGACGGCACATAAGGAGAGACTATGTTTTCGGAGACTAGGTCATGGGCTAGAAAGTACTAATCCCTTTCATTCTTAGCCCTGTCACTCACTCAAATGCTCATACTCAGCTCCTTTCTGGAAGGGTCTTTACTTCCTCACCTGGAAAATGGAGTAATATTTCCTCAGGAAGGCTGCCTGCCTTCTCCTTTCCACAGACTGACCTGTTCTTACTTTGGGTTTCAATAAAATCCTATGAATGGTTCTATCATCGTCCTTACCTTGTGTTATTTTATTTTTTTATTATTCAGATATAATTTATATACCATATAATTCACCCACTTTAAAGTGTACAATTCAATGGTTTTAGTTATAGTCACAGAGTTGTGCAACCATTGCCACAATTAATTTTTTTATTAGTTCTTAAAAATTTTTGGTTCATATAGCTGAAAAGCCTAGAGGTAGCAAAAAATAAGGCACAGCTTGATCCAGCTGTTCAAATGACATCCCAGGATGTGGTTTGCTCTCCTGTCTCTTGGCCCTGCTTTCCTCCCTGTTGACTTCTTACCCAGACTGGCTCTCCCCAGATCATGGCAAGATGGCCACCAACAGCCCCAGGCTTCCAGCCTATTTTCTCAGCAACCCAAGAGGAAAAAACAACCAACCAAAACAAAAATTTGCCTTTTTTCAAGAGGTCCAGTAAAAGTGTGATGGAATCTCATTGGACTGTCTGAAGTCAATGCCCACCCCTGAGCAAACCACTAGCCCCACAGGTTGGACGGTGCTGATTGGTCAGGCCCTGGTGTCTCCTTCCTGGGAACCGGAGAGCAAGAGAAGGGTGGTTCCCCCAAGGAAAATCAGAAAAATAGGATGGATCCTGACAGGTGAAACAACAGATGTACCCTCTCTACTCACTGGACTACGAACTCCTTGAGGGCAGTCTCCTGTCCTAATTTATCTTTGCACTTTGGACTGCACTTTATCTTTGCAGGTGGGACCCGCACACAGAATGGCTGTGAGCTTCTTGGCTCGGTAAAGCCCTTTGCCCTTTCCTTTTTTTCTTTTTTTCTTTTTACTTTTGGTCGCACCTCGTAGCGTGTGGGATCTTAGTTCCCCGACCAGGGATTGAACCCGCGCCCCCTGCAGTGGAAGCGTGGAGCCTTAACCACTGGGCTGCCAGGGAATTCCAGCCCTTTTCCCTTTTCTTTCCCACTCTCTGCTGGAGCCTGGCTCATCTCTGTGAAACAAGGAGTTCTATGAGGAGGTAAAGGTTCCTACAAAGTGACTTGAGCTTCCAGAAGGAAAGTACTGTTTTTACCACAAGCAAACAACAGGGAAAGCCCATTGACCCCAGAAGTTCACTGATGGATGAATGGATCAACAAAATGTAGTCTATCCCTCTGATGGAACATTATCAGCCATAAAAAGGAATAGAGTACTGATTCCTGCTACAACAAGGATTGTCCTTAAAGACATTAAGCTAAGTGAAAGAAGCCAGTCACAAAAGGGTATGCATTGCACGATTTTATTTATATGAAATGTCCAAAATAGGCAAATCCATAGAGACAGAGAGTAGATTAGTGGTTTCCTCGGTCTGTAGTGGAGGAAATAGGAAGTGACTGCTAACAGGGCTTCTTTTTTTTTCTTTTTTTTTTTTTTTTTTACAATGTTGTGTTAGTTTCTGCTGTATAGCAAAGTGAATCAGTTATTCATATATGTATATTCACTTTTTTTAGATTGTTTTCCCATATAGGCCATTACAGAGTATTGAGTAGAGTTCCCTGGGCTATACAATAGGTCCTTATTCATTATTTTTTTAAATTTTATTTTATTTTGCCACACCTCACAGCATGTGGGATCTTAGTTCCCCAACCAGGGATCGAACCCATGCCCCCTGCAGTGGGAGTGCAGAGTCCTAACCACTGGACCGCCAGGGAATTCCCAGTTATCTATTTTATATATAGTAGTGTGTATATGTCAATCCCAATCTCTCAACTTATCCCTTCCCCGCCTTCACCCCTGGTAGGGGCTTCTGCTTGGAGCAATGAAAATGTTCTGGGAATTCCCTGGGTGTCCAGTGGTTAGGACTCAATGCTTTCACTGCTGGAGCCTGGGTTCGATCCCTGATCGGGGAACTTAAGATCCTGCAAGCTGTACAACTCAGCCATAAAAAAAAGAAAAGAAAAGAAAAGGAAATGTTCTGGGATTAGATAGTAGTGACGGTTGCACGTTATCTGTGAACATACTAAAGCCATTGAATTGTACCATTTAAATGTGTGGATTTTATGGCATATGAACTATATCTCAATGAAGCTATTTAAAATAACAGGGAAGAGTTCTCAGCTGTCCAAGATGTAGTCCAGAAACAGCCAGGTCCAGGCATACAGACAGCCAGGAGAGGTTGTGCCTTTGACATTTGATCACGTTCCGAAGCTGGTCAGGGTCAAGCTTTGCTATTTCCTAGACCCTACTTCCACCTTGAATATCAAGCAACCTTCACAGCTTTGAGAAAAACAGGAGCAACACCAGACGTACATTTGCTGACCTGGCAGAATCAGTTGGCCTTGCTGTTCTCCCGTTGAGATAACAATTTCACAGAACAGCAACATCAACCGAGGTCACTCCGGGACGGTGATGGAACAAGACTAAACAGGAACGTGGTCCAGGCCACAAGATGACAGATCTATCCCTCTCTTGGCCAATGTGAGTGACGGCTGCTTCTGTACCAATTATAGCCTTAGCTTCTCTCCAGTCTGTCCTCTGTATAGATAATGTTTATTAAGAGCCCAGATCCTAGAATCATCACTGCTTCCTGACAGCACCCACTCTAGAGCAGACTCCCAGATCCTTAAACTCTCCCCCAAGCCACCCAACCAAAGCCCAAATCCTGTAGTAGTTTCTTCCTAACACTACAGTCTACACTTTAGAAAGATGCGTGGCTGCAGGGGGGGGACCCCCTCCCCGCTCCCCCCGCCCCCCCCCCCGCCCCACCCTGCACCAACATAGCCTGGGGGGGCTGGCTCTCTGCAGGGTGAGCTGTGGCCTGCAGCCTCGTCCTTACTGCCTAATCCATAGGCAGGAATGAAGGTTCTGGGCAGATGAGGATGTAACGTATTTTAGCCACTCACTTCCCATCAAATTGAAAGAACCAAAACTTGCCTGGACTTACACAGCAATGTTGTTTAAAATAGCCCAAACCAGGAAATAGTGTGAATGTCTATCATGTAAATTACAGTACAACCATAAAACAGAAAACTATACAATCATTTAAGAGAATGAGGCAGGATTATCTATTTAAAAAGAGAAAAGAACGAGGTAGATGTATATATGCTGAGCTGGAAAGATAATTACAGGGTAATGTTAAGTGACAAAAGCAAATTGCATACTAATATGTATGTCATGCTTCCATTTAAAACCTAAATGTGTGTTTAGATATTCTCAGGAAAAAATCAGGAAGCTCATGGATCAAACTGTCAACAGTAGTTACCTGGGCGTGAAATGAGATGGGATATGCATCCATAATTTTGTAAATGGACGGATTACGGGTATGGCAGACCCAGAGCCATTTGTCCCACCTGTACCCTCCCTCACCTCCACCTGGGATACCTGCCTCTCTTCCCGGCAGGAACAGCATCAGCGACAGCTCACACTGTTCCTGTGGTGGCAGAATGCTGTGCAGTGCCAGGGTCACCTGAGCTCCTACAAGTTCTGATGGTCTCAGAAGACCACAGGGGCAAAGGCTGCAGCTGCCTCAGCACCCAGGACCAACCCAACTAGGGGAGATCTGCCTAGAGAAGGGGGGGGAATTAATGCCCCAAGGGGAGGACTAGTGAGAGACGTAAAGGAGTGAGCAGATAAATCGCTCATCTTCTCCCCACCCTCCGTATACCCTCCCAATGCCCCTGTCCGTGCTATTGGACAGTTCTGAGATTCAGCGGTTTCACGCATTCTCCCCAGAGACCTCCCATTAGATTAAGCATCCGGCTGAGTGTTCCTGCAAAGCTGGACCAACTTCGGTAATATGCCACCTTGAATTTGCTCTCCCTCCTTTTTGGCCTCACTTCCCTTCTTCCCTGAATTTTGCTTCCCTGGTATCATACCCTCCATAATAAAGCATTAACTCATAAGATTTTTTTTTTTTTGTGGTACGGCGGCCTCTCACTGTCGTGGCCTCTCCCATTGCGGAGCGCAGGCTCCGGACGCGCAGGCTCAGCGGCCATGGCTCACGGGCCCAGCCGCTCCGCGGCATGTGGGATCTTCCCGGACCGGGGCACGAACCCGTGTCCCCTGCATCGGCAGGCGGATTCTCAACCACTGCGCCACCAGGGAAGCCCAACTCATAAGATTTTTAAGGAACCCATACAAAGGCAGTGGGTGATTTTTTTACTTTTTAAATATTTTTCTTTAAACATTTTATTTAATTAAGAGCCCAACCATTTAAGTGGATGAGACTTTCAAAGCGGAGAAGTGCTACCAAAGTAATGTAACTGTAATGGAAAATCTACAAAGACCCAGTATTTACAGGTAATCTCTCTTCAGTTGGAAACAGACATTGAAATTCAGGGAGCATGCCCAATGCACTTTAAAGACTCTTGTTACTAAGGTTTTCCATGATGGGTTTGGGGACATTATGATCTTCCATATAATGTCCTTGAGTTGGGGGGCGGAGGTTGACCATTAAGTAGAATCACTGCAGAACAAACTGAGTCTCGCGTGACATTCTGGTGTTTAAAGATGTAATGACAATATCAGAACAGTTCATGACCATCTCAAGTCTATCAAATTAAAGGAGGAGGAGGAGGAGATAGAGGAGAAGGAGGAGGAGGAGGAGGAGGGAGTAAGGAAGAGGAAGGATAATCCAGATTAGCAACCATGGGAAGTCAAGGTTGTCGTGGGTAGAAGAGTGGGTGTGAGGCTATTTCAGGTGGTCAGCCCTTGGGCTTGAGCCCAGGGGACAGGGCAAGTAGAGCAGAAGACTACTCAGTCTCCTGAAAAATAAGGGTCCTCGTAAACTAGTCTGTTTTCGTCAGCTTTGGCTGCTATAACAAAAAACCATAGACATGCAGATGTCAGCTAATGCTACGGTGGCAGTCATATTGCGATACATAAAGAGATCAAATCAACACGTTGTATACCTTAAACTTACACAATGTACGTTAACTATACCTCAATTTTTTAAAGAAGGAGGTAAAATAAAATGTACCATAGACTGGGTGGTTTATAAACAACAGAAATTTATTTCTCACAGTTCTGGAGGCTGGAAGTCCAAGATCAAGGCACTGGCAGATTTGGTGTCTGGTGAGAACTGCCTTCCTGGTTCACAGACCTCTGTCTTTTCACGTGGTGGGAGGGGTGAGGAGTTTCCGGCATTTCTTTTATAAGAGCACTAATCCTATGCATGAGGGATACATCCTCATGACCTCATCACCTCCCACAGGCCCCTCCCCCTAACATCATCACATTGCGGGGTTAGGTTTTCAACATATGAATTTGCGGGGCACAGATTTTCAATCTATTAGATAGTCTATGGCAACAGCACAGGGGAGCTACACTCTAGTGCCCTGAAGTTCCCCCTCAAGTCCTAGTGTGCTTTCTCAAGCACTGGTAGCCTGATTTTCCAGGAAACAGTAACTTCTCCTTCCACATAATCACTGCTTCTCTCTGCCGCGTGCTCATGCAACTGGCTCTTCCTCCTGTCCCTATAACTGTGGGAGGTCCCAGCACCTACTCATCCTCCCCCGCCCCACTCCAGATCTTCTGTTCCTGTTGGTGGTATCAAATCTCTCTTCTTTTACCCATGGCTGAAACAAAACTCATCCAAGGAAAGCTAATATTTTACCATTCACTCAAGTCCATAGTCTATATTAATTTTTAAAAATTTCTAATAAAAGTTTTCTAATATTACAGAAGGAAGAAAAATAGTATGATGAAGTTCCATGTACCCATCACCTAGCTTCAACAATTATTAACAAAAAGGCCAGTCTTCATTTTATCCATATTCCCAACCATCCCACCGACCCAGTGGGTTATTTTAAAGCAATTCAAAGACATTATATCTTTTTATTCACAAATATTTCAGCAAGTCCATAGTCTTTAAATAGCTGTTCTGTGTTATTGGGAGGAGAGGTTGAATGCTGTGTGTGGAATGGATGGAGAAAGAGGCCCTCTAGTGGACTGATCTTTAATTCCTTTTCTATTGTTTCCGAACAATTCAGCTCTGACCCAAATTTGCATGCCCTCCTCAACAAGTCATGTGTTGTTTCCTGCTCAGCATCTGAACTCCCTTTCTAAGTTTGGGCTGTTCACCCCTATGGGATCCATCCCTGTGTGATTCTTGGTGAAAGCAGAGTTTTATTCCTTTGATGGAAGCTGAAAAAGTTAAACTTGGCTTCATCTGATCCCAGGGCATGGGATATGACCCAAGCTCAGCCATTTGGATGCTCTTACCAGGGATTTGAGTTTGGAATAGATAAACCATGGTATATAGAAGGACTAAAGGAATAGCAGGGTGGCTGGTGCTTAGAGAGTGAGCCAATTAGGTGTGAGATGAAGATGGAGAGGTAGACACGGATGACACTATGAAAGTCCCGTCGGCCATGGCAAGGACTTTGGGCTTATTGTAACTTGGCATTGATAACTGGAGTGATAAAAAGTACGTGTTTATCAAGATTACTGGCTGCTGTGTAGAAGACAGATTAGAAAGAAGAAGAGATGAAGCAGATGACTCGGTTAGAAGCCTACAGTAGCCTTCCAGGAGGGGAAATAATATTACGTGGGGCTAGAGTGGTTTCAGGGAGGTGAAGAAAAGTGGAAGAATTTGAGAGATATTTTGCAGGTACAATTATGGGACTCGGTTTCCCTAATTTCTAATTCCTCTAACAGTCACACAACAGTGTTGATTCCATGATGTCATAGTTCTGAACTAAATGCTTCAGGGGTAACGATAACAGCAAATGTAATAGTAACAACAACAACAATAATAATATAAATAGCAATAACATTAATGTAGCTCTTACTACGTGCCAGCCTCTGATCGAAACAGTTTACGTATTTTAACTCATTTATCGCCACAAAAATCCTGGAGGGAGGTATGATTGGGGTTGTTCCCATTTTACAGATGAAAAACTAAGACAAAGGACGATTCAATGACTTGCAGAAGATCATATAACATACTTAGTGCATCAGATATGAACTTGACCCCGGAATCAATTTCTGGCCCTCTCTTCAACCTCTTTCCCCACCGCTCTCCAACTTGCTCCATCCAATCCAGTCTGCTGACTCACACAAATAGAGCCTATTTTTTACTTGAGATTCACACACATGGCCTATGGTCTTCTCTTATTCCTGCACATATGGTATGATTCCATGTATTCGAAATGTCCAGAATAGGCAGATGCATAGAGAGAAAGCAGCTTGGTGGTCGCAGGACTGCCCCACCTGGCACACAGAAGGTACTCACTCAGTAGTTGTGAGCTCCCTGGTTGGAGAAAGCCCCTTTCCCATTTCCTTCCTACCCTCTTCTGGAGCCTGTGTCATCTCCCAGAAACAAGGAGTTCTGTGAGGAGAAGATGTTCCTACAAAGTGACCTGAAGAAAAGTACTGTTTCTACAACAGGCAAAACAACAGGGAAGGTGGAAACAACCTAAAAGTCCATCAATGGATGAATAAACAAAATGTGGTCCATCCTTACAACGGGACATGATTCAGCCGTGAAAAGGAATGAAGCATTGACACAGGCTACAACACAGATAAACCTTAAAAACATGATGCTAAGTGGAAGAAGCCAGACACAAACGGCCACATAGTCTGTGATTCCATTTATATGAAATGTTCAGAATAGGCAAATCTGTAGACCTATAAAGCAGATTCGTGGTCACAAGGGGCTGGGGGCAGAGGGGGAGGGAGGGTGACTGCTAACGGGTACAGGGTTTTATGGGGAGGCTAATGAAAATGTGAAATTAGAGAGTGGTGATGCTTGCACGACCTTGTAAGTGTACTAAAAACTACCGAATTGCACCCTTTAAAAGGGTTAATGTCACTGTATGTGATCTGTAGCTAAATAAACGGAAGAGAATCCCTCCAAAATAAAGGAAAATGCTAGAATGCATCACCACCAAATAAACTGAACTCAAATCAAATCCATCTCTCCATCCAACACCAGTCTAAAGAAAATATAGGGAACGAACATATTAAAGGTGAAACTTCACAGTGGTGAAATCATCAGAATCCAGACTGAGAATCTCTAAAAGGCAAATAATCCTGTTTCATCAACTAATAGATTTCAAGGGAAGGAGAAAAAAAAAAAGAGATGGAGGATGAAAAGAGACTAAGGGACATATCAACCAACTGCAATATGTGAATATTATTTGGATCTTGGGTTAAACAAACAAACTTTAAAGAAGTAAACTGATGAGACAATTGAAAATTTGAAGACTGGATATTTGATATGAAGAAATTAACTTTTTCAAGTGTGATCATGATACACCCACTCAGTGACTGGACCAAGGTTACAAAGCAGAGAGGTCTGGATGCTTAAGCATCAGGATCAACTGCCTCTCCCTACATTTTTTAAGATTGTAAGCATTCTTCTAAGCACTCAGGCTCATCATTTGCGGGGGTGGGGGGGGTCACCTTGGACCCTTGCCTCCTCTTTCCCTTCCTAAAGTCATTTCCATCCCTTCCTAAAGTCATTTCCATCCCTTCCACTCTCCCATCCCTTTCCTGCCCTGGTCCCGAGGCTCAGGCTGCAGGCTGGCATTGTGGTTCCTCTTTCCTTGTCCCCTCCCAGCAGACTCTCAGGACATCTTTGCTACCTTGAGGGTAAAGTCGCCCCAATCTGGGCATTCATTATTTATCCCTTAGTTCACCATGGGCACCCACTGGGTTCAGCTCCATGCCTCCCAGCTGTGGTACCCTAAGCACGTTACTTAACCTCTTGTGGCGAGTTAAATGGTGCCACCCCTCCTGACACACACCCTCCTCCCCATCCAAAAAAAAGCTATGTTCACATCCTAATCCCTGGAACCTGTCAATGTGACCTTATTTCTCAAAGTGTCTGTACAGATATGATTAAGAATCTTGAGATAAGATCATTCTGGATTGTGTGGGTAGGTCCTAAATGTAACGATAAGTGTTCTTATAAGAGATTCAGAGGAGTAGACGGAGATACAGAGAAGCCCACGTGAAGACAAAGGCAGAGATTGGAGTGATACTGCCACGAGCTAAGGAAGTCGGCAGCTGGAAGACGCCAGGAAGGATCCTCCTCTAGAGCCATCAGAGGGAGCAGGGCCCTGACGGCACCCTGATCTCAGATTTCCTGCCTCCAGAACTGGCGGAGAATGTTTCTGTTGTTTCAAGTTACCAAGTTTGTGGCAAGTTGTTACAGTAGCTACAGGAAGTTAATGTCCCTCCCTATTCCTCACTGTTTTTGATTTAGGGTGGGGATAATCATAGGTCCACTTTATTGGATTGCTGTGCACAGATCTGACCGCAGTTTTAGCACTTACCAGCTTGCCTGGCCTTGGGCGAGTGACTCGGCTTCTCTGTGCCTCAGTTTCCTCTTTTGTAAAATAGGGAGAATAATACTTCTTTGGATGTTGTAAGGCAGCAGTTCTCAAACTTTTTGCTCTCAGGGACCATTTCCCGAGGGTACTCTTAAGAACCATTGAAGACCCTAAAGAGATTTTGTTAGATAATGTTATATCTATTGATATCTACTGTAACTAGAAATTTAAGCTGTTTTTTGTTTTTGTTTTTTGTTTTGCAGTACGCGGGCCTCTCCCCGCTGCGGCCTCTCCCGTTGCGGAGCACAGGCTCCGGACGCACAGGCTCAGCGGCCATGGCTCACGGGCCCAGCCGCTCCGCGGCACGTGGGATCCTCCCGGACCGGGGCACGAAGCCGTGTCCCCCGCATCGGCAGGCGGACTCAACGACTGCACCACCAGGGAAGCCCTAAGCTGTTTTTTGTTGTTGTTGTTGTTGTTTTTTTTGCGGTACGCGGGCTACTCACTGTCGCGGCCTCTCCCGTTGCGAAGCGCAGGCTCCGGACGCGCAGGCTCAGCAGCCATGGCTCACGGGCCCAGCCGCTCCGCAGCATGTGGGATCTTCCCGGACCGGGGCATGATCCTGTGTGTCCCCTGCATCGGCAGGCGGACTCTCAACCACTGCGCCACCAGGGAAGCCCCCTAAGCTGTTTTTTGAAAATTAATTTAAAATAGACACATGACATGTTAACATGAATTTTCTTTTTAATATTTATTTTTATTTATTTACTTGGCTGTGCCAGGTCTTAGTTGTGGCATGCAGGATCTTTAGTTGCAGCATGCAAACTCTTAGCTGCGGCATGCGGGATCTAGTTCCCTGACCAGGGATCGAACCCCGGGCCCCCTGCATCGGGAGTCTTAGCCACTGGACCACCAGGGAAGTCCCTAACATGAATATTTTTTAATAAAAAATAACCATGCTTCAAAACAAACAAACAAGTACCAAGGACAGTGGCATTGTCTCATATTTTTGCAAATCTCTTTAATGTCTAGCTCATCATCAGAGAGCTGGACCCTCAAATCTGCATCTGCATATTCAGTCAATCACGATATGCTGATCTGTGTTTCATTATATGAAGAACATCTAGCCTCTCACTGATATATAGCCGGCAAAAGGGACCTCATAGAGACCCTTTGGGTATTGGGGAACCCTGGTGGTCTTCAGGCCACACTTTGAGAAGTAGTGGAGTAAATGAGGAAATATTTGTAAACTACCTAGAATAATGCCTGGCCATAGTAAACACTCTGCATTTTTAAACTAAATGTAAAGCCAATGCTCGATGCATTTTAAAACCTTAAAAAATTTTAGTTTTAATTAACACGTGTCAGGTTGGGGTGGGGTTTTACAGCTACAACGGCGTTCAGGGTTTTTTTCTGACTTCAAGGAGCTCATAGTCTGGTGGGGGGAGGCGTATGTGTAACCACGGTTAAAACTATGCAAAGAGCAGTTTTATGGGAGTAGGAGGCAGATGCGGGGATGCAGAGGAGGGCACCTAATTACGCATGCGTGGGGTGGGGGGGTGTTCAGGGAAGGCTCGCCTGGGCGGGGAGGGGTGCTCTGATGGACTAGTGGATCTAGCCAGGTCAAAAGGACAGAGGGCTTGGGACAAGAAAGCTGAAATCCAAATCCCGGCCTCACCTCCTCTGTGAAGTGGTTTTTAGGTCACAAGGAGCCGCTAATGGACGTGGCTGGCGGGCAGCGCAGCCCGGCCGCTTAGGGACCAGAGGACCCCTCGACCCTCCTGCCCCTCTCCCGGGCGCCTCTCCCGGAGCGCAGGGCCCGGCGCCGCCAGGTCCGCCCGGTGACCCGGTCGGCCGGGAGGGTCTACGAGCCGTGGGGTCCTCGACTCCTCCCCAGGATGGGCCGCATCCCGGAGTCCACCTCTCGAGCCCTCCATTTCTCTCCAGCACAGGGGCCGCCCCTGACACTGTGAATCGTCCGGAGAGACCAGCAACCCGCACCCCTACCACCTCCTCCCCTTCTCTTCTGGGCTAGTCTCGACTCCGCCGGGGCGGGAGTGGGAGAGGAGGAGCCAGGACCGGACTGGAGGAGGGGGCGGCGCGTCCGGACTCGCGGGGGACCGGCTGGAGCAGGGGGTGGGGGTGGGGAAGGAAGGTCCCGCGGGTGGAGCGGGGGTGGGGGGCTGCGGAGCGGGTGGGCGAGGGTGCGGTGTCCGCGGGGGCCCCGGGGCGCCCTCGGGCGGCGGAAGCCGGGCGCGCCCCTCTCCAGGCCGGGATCGGGGCGGGGCGCGCGGTATCCCCGCGGGGGGAGCTGGTCAGCCGGCGTCGCCGCCGCCAAAGTTTCCCGGAGGAGCCACGGCCGCCCTTCCTTGCCAGGCCCCGGGCGTGGGGACTGGCCGCCGGCGAGGACTGCTTCCGAGGGCAGCGGGGCCCGCTCTCCAGCCAGACCCCGCGCCTCCATTGCGCCCAACTCGGATTCCCAACTTGGGAGGCGCCGCGGGCCTGCGCACGCGCGCGCCTTCCTCGCCTCCTCCTCCTTCTCCTCGTCCTCCCCCCACTGGGGAGCAGGCTCCGGGCCGAGCCGGGCGCAGAGACCCGCGCCCCGCGAGCTGACCCCCGGCTGCCGGGCCGCCGCCTCCGCCCATGCCGACGCCCGCCGCCCGCCCGGTGCGCCCTCGCCCGAGGGCCAGCTAAGCGCGGGCCGGCGGCGGCGGCGAGAGGTGGGCCCGGCCCCGCGCTGCCCTCGACAGCGGCAAGTTTGGGAGTTGCACTAGTTTGCGGGGTGGGGGAGAGGCCGGGCGGGGGGCCATGGAGGAGGACCGGGGGTCGGCGCTGGCGGCCGAGTCGGCGCTGGAGAAGAACGTGGCGGAGCTGACCGTCATGGACGTGTACGACATCGCGTCGCTCGTGGGCCACGAGTTCGAGCGGGTCATCGACCAGCACGGCTGCGAGGCCATCGCGCGCCTCATGCCCAAGGTCGTGCGTGTGCTGGAGATCCTGGAGGTGCTGGTCAGCCGCCACCACGTCGCGCCCGAGCTGGACGAGCTGCGCCTCGAGCTGGACCGACTGCGCCTGGAGAGGATGGACCGCATCGAGAAGGAACGCAAGCACCAGAAGGTGGGCGGTAGCCTCAGTCAGCCCATCCCGGCAAGGTGGCCGCTGGGACCTGGGGGTCCTTCAGCACTGGGCAACTGTAGGTGCACACGTGTGTATGCAGGGAACAGACGGAGACGATGGGACTGGGGGAGGGAGGGAGGGAGGCCCCTGGCCCTCTTTTGCCCGGCCTGCGCACCCCCAGAGATTAAGAGTAGTTCTTTGGAGTCAGACCTGAGTTCCAATCCCACCTTTACCACTTAATAGCTGTGTGACCTTGAGTAAGTTATTGAACCTCTCTGTGCTTTATTTCCTCACGTATCAAATGGTGATACTAATAGGACCCGCCTTATAAAAATTAAATGGGATACTATCTAAAGTGCTTAGATAATATTATTCTTTTCCAGAAATGAAATAAGCGCCCCTGCCCTTCAGTGTTACCCGAGAAGATGTGATACCGGGCCCCATTCTTCCTCCCACTCCAGAACCCTCCAGAGCCAAGGGGATGTGACCTCCAGTCACTAAGCTTATTGACCGCCAGTCTGTGGGTTCTAATTTGCAAAAAAGAACTCTGAACCCCAGTCCAGGGTTCCTTCTAGTTTATTAACCTGAGGTGGTTTCCCCACATCGATTTTACTCTGTGAGGTAGGGATTATTCTCGGGGTTGGGGGGGGATTTTTTTCCCAAGGTAGTGCTGAAAGTCTCAGCCCCAGTGGAGGTAATTCTAGTGCCTCTTCCCCGCCCTCTTTGAATTGGAGGAAGATGATTTAGGGCGGCTTTAAGGCTAAGCCTCTGCCTTGCGAGCAAGCGCTGGGCTCATGAATCAGGGACTCCTCACTGGGCCGGGAGTCCAGACAAGGTGCCTGGGGAGAAGGAAGTGGGAGATGTGTGGTTTCCTGCCCTAACCTCAGCCCGGGGACGCTCCCTTCAGACTGAGAATGGGAGGAAACGCTTTTCCTTGGGGGGTCAGGGGGTCTGAGCAGACTCTGACTTGCTGTGTGGCCTCAGGAAATCCAGTTGGCCTCTCTGAATCTCTCTGGCCAGCCATCACATACTGTGTACTTTGAGGTCTGTGTCTTTTCAAGGAACAGAGCCCCGGCTGTGTTTGCAGTCTTAACCTAAGGACAGATACCTGGGTGATTAAGAGAACTAGTGTTTTGGAGGTTCGACTGTGTTTGTCCTCAAAGGTCCCTATGCGCTGGGGTCAGGTAGGAAATTCAAGCTCCAAAGCCTTAGGCAAAGTTTCCAGGATCACACTGGGAGCTTGAAAATGTCCCTGCCCTGTAATTAATGTCAAGATTCCCAGGAGCAGGGACTTGGGAGCTAGGTAGCCTGGTTTAAAGCCCTGTCACTCACGGGCTGTGTGATCTTGGGCAAGTCACCAGGTCTCTCTGTACCTCAGTTTCCTCAGCTGTGAAATGGGGATGATGATAGTACCTGTCTCATAGGATTGTGGTGAGAATTAAAGTGCTCAGGACAAAACTTGGGCCCTTTTGAGGGCCTTACCACTGTTAACTATTGATTTTAGACTGGGAGAGTTTTTCACCGAGGGCTCTTAGGCTGATATTGGAGACACCACCCCCACCCCAGATACCCCTACTCCTACCCCAGATCCTTCCATCTCTCCCAGGGGGGTGGGGAAGGAAGGGACCTTGAGATCCTCTCATGAAACTGCCTCTTATTGACAGGGACTAAGGGACTTAGCCCAAGTCCCATAAGAAGTCCTGGCACCTATGTCCCCACCCCTAGCACTTTCGTTCTGCTGCAGCCAGACTGGCAGACACCCTTGGGAGCCATTGGAGGCCACTAGGCCTGGAGTCAGGTGGAATTCCCAGCCAGCTGCACTTGTCACTTCTGGAATGCTATCAGCCAGGAAGTAAACACCAGTGTGTTCAAAGCCAGGGCTTATTTGTAAATACAGAGGACGATCTTTTCTAATTCGGAGGACAGAATCCTTTTTTTCCCCATCCCCGCTTCAGTCCCCTTTACTTCACATTCTTGGGATCAAGAGAGACTCGTCTGATTGCCCTCACCCCGTAAGCCTCAAAGGCTCTTCAAGGTGTTATTTCCACAGAAATCCTAGCATGTCCTTCATCTTATCTGCCTATCCGTTCATTCCTCCCTCCCACCTTCCCTCCCTCCCTTCCTTCCTTCCTTCCTTCCTTTTTTCTTTCTTCTTTTTCTTCTCTTTCTCTTGACAAATATGGCTCCAGGAAAGCATGCACCCTCTCTTCTACCAACTCTTCCTCCCAAAAGATCCCTGGACTCAGTTCTGTTCATCACTCAGACCTAAGCCACAGTCTTATCACGTTCTACCTGGTTACTCCACCTGCAGCCCTGTGGACCGACCGCAGCTTGCGAAGTGCCCTTCGAGGTGACTTGGGTGATGCAAAGGAAGGGAAAACCAGGTCCTCATCTCAGGCAGTGGGTGGGTAACAGGGAAGACAGGAAAAACACGTGAAGATAATTTAGAAAGTAGTGGCTGTGCAGATACAAGTGCATATAATACAAACAGCATACGTTGTTGATTTATTCATTCAACAGATACATTTATTGAGTACCTACTAAGTGCCAGGCACTGTTCTGGGCGACAGTGGTGACCACAACAGGTGAGGTCTTTGCCCTCAAGGACCTGACTTTCTAGTGCAGTGCTGTCCCATAGATATATAATGTGGCATGTCACATTGATAAAAAGACACAGATGAGGTTAATTTTTTTTTTTTTTTTTTGGGCCGCACCAGGGATTGAACCCGGGCCCTCGGCAATGAAAGCGCAGAGTCCTAACCACTGGACCGCCAGGGAATTCCCCAGATGAAGTTAATTTTAATAACATATCTTATCAAACCCAGTCGTTCCAAAATATTACTTCAACATGTAATCAATATAAAAAAATTTTTTTTATTGAGATATAATTGACATATAACATTGTATTCGTTTTAGGCTTACAACATTATGATTTGACATATGTACATATTGCAAAATGATTACCACATAAGTTTAGTTAACATCCATCGCCACACATAGTTACAAAAAAATTATTAATAAGGTATTTTGCATTCTTTTTTTTTCCTATTACGTCTTTGAAATTCATTGAGTGTTTACCCCTCACTGCATGTTTCAGTTCAGACCAGCGGCATTCAAAAAAACAAACAAACAAACAAATAAAGGGCTTCCCTGGTAGCGCAGTGGTTGAGAATCCACCTGCCGATGCAGGGGACACGGGTTCGTGCCCCGGTCCGGGAAGATCCCACATGCCGCAGAGCGGCTGGGCCCGTGAGCCATGGCCGCTGAGCCTGCGCGTCCGGAGCCTGTGCTCCGCAACGGGGAGAGGCCACATCAGTGAGAGGCCCACGTACCGCAAAAAAAAAAAAAAAAAAAAAAAAAAAAAAAAAATCTGGTGTCAGGAAATTTATTCCTGCGTGCAACTTTAGGGGAGAATCCATTTCCTTGCTTTTGCAGCTCCTGGGAGCCACCTGTATCCTTTGACTTGTGACCCCTTCCTCCATGTTCAAAGTCATGAGTGTAGCATCTTCATATCTAACTCTGATCTCTGCCTTGAGACCAGGGAGCCAACCCTCACCCCCCTGCGGTGGAAACACAGAGTCTTAACCACTGGACCACCAGGGAAGTCCCCACGTGGTCTCTGATTCTGCCCTTCCTGCCTCCTTTCACTTTTAAGGACCCTTGTGATTACATTGGGTCCCCCTGGATAACCCAGGAGCGTCTCCCCATCTCAGGGTCCTTAGCTGAATCACATCTGCAAAATCCCTTTTGCCGTGTAAATTCGCATATTCTCGGGTTCCAGGGATTAGGATGTGGACCTCTCTGGGGACCGTTGTTCCGCCTACCCCAGCCAGTTACACTTGAGGTAGCACTGGGGCCGTCTGTGTGCTCAGCCTGCATCAGGTGGGAGCAGAGAGGACCACGGCAAGAAGAGCCTGATTCCAGCCCACACCTGCCTGTGGGAAGGTCCCGTGGCCACTTCATCATTCCGCCACCACCTTCGCCCTCTGGCCCCACCCTTCACCTCCCCGGTGACCTTGAAGCTGCTGTGCGAATCCTTAGTTAGCACCTCTCATTTCCCCAGTGCAGCAGGCTTCCTGACAAAGGAGATGGGATTTAGGAACTTCTTTAAAAGATGAAAGGAGGCGATGCTGACATCCGGCCACCTGGGCCGGCTTGGGATGGGCTGTAGGAGGGCCAGAAATCAGCAGACATATGTTTAGCACTTTCTGGGTACTGGGCCCTATTCCAAACATCTACATATATTAACCACTTAATCCTCATGACACCCCCTGGGGGTAGATATAACACTGTATTCCTCATTTCCAAGGCACCCTAAGGTTGAATAACTTGTCCAAGATCAGCTAGTAAGTGGCGGAAACAGAATTCAAACTCAGGTCAACAGGCTCCAGTATCCATGCTTTAAACCAGCATTCTATACAGTTTATGATTTTATAAAATACCTCTTTTTTTTTTTTTTTTTGGTAACAGCTTTACTGAATATAATTCACATACCATACAATTCACCCATTCAAAGCATACAATTCAGTGGTTTCTAGTTTATTCACAGAGCTGTGCAACCATCACTACAATCAATTGTAGAACATTTTCATTACTCCGAAAAGAAAACACAGACTCATTAACAGTCGTTCCTCACTCCCTGCCAACCCTTACGCCCCTCGAAAGCTGCCAGTATGCTTTCTGTATCTATGGATTTACCTATTGTGGACATTTCCCATCAACGGAGTCAAGCACTGTGTGACCTTTTATGACCAGCTGCTTTTGTTCAGCGTCCTGTTTTCAAAGTTCATCCGAATTGTGGCATTTGTCAGTATTTCATCCCTTTTTGCCTGAATCATATTTCAGATACACCACGTTTTATTCTAATCTTTTCATCAACTGATGGACATTTGGGTTGTTTCTACCTTTTGGTGATTATGAATAATGACATTCATGTACCTGTTTTTGTGTGGACACATGTTTTCATTTCTCAGACCCTACAAGTGGAATTGGTGGCTCATACGGTAACTATGTTTAACTTTTTGAGGAACTGCCAGACTGTTTTCCACAGTGGCTGCACCATTTTACATTCTTACCAGCGATGCAGGAGGGTTCCAATTTCTCCACATTCTTGCCAACACTTGTTATTATGTGTTTCTCTGATTACAGCCATCCACAAAATAATTTTTATAGATGTCTTGTTTATCCTCACATGCAACCCTGTGAGCCTTTATTTTTTTACTGAAATACAATTGACACAGTATTATATTAGCCTCAGGTGTGCTATACAGTGATTTAACATTTGCATACTTTATGAAATGATCACCAGGCTAAGTCTAGTAACCATCTGTCCCCGTACAAAGTTATTACAATACTGCTGACCACATTCCTTGTGCCGTAGATTACATCCCTGTGGCTTATTTATTTTGTAACTGGAGGTTTGTACCTCTTAATCCCTTTCACCCATTTCACTCCCCCTCCCCCTCCAGCGCCTCCCCTCTGGCAACCACCCGTTACTTCTCTGTATCTAAGAATGTTTTCGTTTTGTTTGGTTTGGTTTGTTTTTTAGATTCCACAAATACGTGAGATCGTATGGCATTTGTCTTTCTCTGTCTGACTTATTTCACTTAGCATAATACTCTCTAGGTCCATACATGTTGTTACAAATGGCAAGATTTCATTCTTTCTTATGGCTGAGTAGTATTCCATTGTATATAGGTACCACATCTTCTTTATCCACTCGTCTATTGATGGACACTTAGGTCGCTTCCACGTGTTGACTATTGTAAATAGTGAATGCTACTGTAAACATAGGGGTGCATGTCTCTTTTCAAATTCGTGTTTTTGTTTTCTTCACCGTGAGCTTTTATAGTAGGGGCTCCGCAACTAAGGGAAACAGCCTCAGATTTGTAAAGTGAGTCCTCCAAGTCTGCTTGAAGAGATTCCTGTTTCAGATATACAGGGAGCTCTGGGGCCAGGTGGTATCCCTGGGATCTTTGCAGCCTCTTTCTCCCTTGGAGAGAGGTTCGTCTTGATGGAGGGTCTGTCCGAAGATCAGGGACGTGACCTCCCAAGAGAGATTGGTATGTTTGGGTCCCTGCAGCCTGGAGCTGCCCCTCCACCCTCTCTCTCCCGTCTAGATAGTTAGAAGGTACAGTTCCAATGCCATCGTTGTCTTCAGGGCAGTTCTAACTTGGCCAGGTCCTAACGGCATAAAGGCAGGCCTTGCCCAGAGGAAGGACGCCTTCTATTTTTCGTAAAGTTGCCACGTGGGCTAGTGATGGCCTGACCTGCTCACCTGCCGATGCTTGGTTCTCATGGAGAAGGGAACAACCCAAAGCCCCAGCAACCCTGAGCTGCTCCCGAGGGTCAGGGGGCTAAGGCTGCTGCCCTGGGCAGGCTGTGACCCCACTCCGGCCCCTCACCCCCGCAGGAGCTGGAGCTGGTGGAGGACGTGTGGCGAGGGGAAGCGCAAGACCTCCTTTCCCAGATCGCCCAGCTGCAGGAGGAGAACAAGCAGCTCATGACCAACCTCTCCCACAAGGACGTCAGCTTCTCCGAGGAGGAGTTCCAGAAGCATGAGGGTAAGAGGAGGGGCCGGCATGGGAGGTGAGGGGAAGCCTCTTGCCACCTGCCATCTCCGGCACCACCAGTGACAGGAGCGTGGTCCCCAAGCAGTGGCGTCTCGTGTCATGTGGATGGATTCTCACCATCACTCTGCCCGAGAGACGTTGTGTTAGCCTGGTTTACAGGTGATGAAACCGAGAGGTTCATTTGACAGATTGTTCGAGAGTCCTCACTTTTCCAGCCTCTTCTCTAGGCACTGGGTATACCCATTGGGCAAGACAAAGCCACTGGCCTCGTGAAGCTTATGTTCTAGTGCAGAGGAGATAGATGATAACTATGTAAACAAACAGGTGACACAGTTCCAGATTCTGACCAGGGTTATGGAAGAACTAAAATCTGGGGGGGATATGATAGAGATGACTTGGTGGGGTGCTTCTTTGGATATGGTGATCAAGGAGGGCCTCTCTGATGAGGTGACATTTGAGCTCTAATGAAGTCATGGAGTGAGCCATGCAAATATCTGGTGGGGCGGAGCAGGTGCAAAGGCCCTGGGGCATGACTGTTTATGGAAACCAAGGAGACCAGTGTCACAGAAGATGATCAAGGCCAAGGGTGGTTAAAGATGAGGTCAGTGGGGTCAGCAGGTGTCAGATCACATAGCCCCTTAGAGACCAAGGTTTGGATTTTATTCTAAGTGTGCTGGGAAGAAATTTGAGGTGCTTGTCACGGGTACACGTTTAACAATGAGCGACCCAGGGTGGCCACCCAGATCTGAATGATGCTAGAGCCCCCCAACTGTCATTCATCCTACGAACAGTTAATCTAGAACCTTGACTCCAGGCCTTCTGCTGGTGCTGGAGAAGCAAAGACAGACAGAGGGGTTTGGTCTGGGCCCCCGTGGGCTGCATCAGCTGTGGGTCCCCCAGCAGCCTCCTTCTCATTCAGAGGCTGGCTCTGATCGCACGGAATCTCAGGCCCAACTCTTTAGTCTGGGTAAACTTCCTGGGTCCCTATACAAGCCCCCTCCTCAAGTTTGTTGGGACGGGGGTGGACGTCCGTGGGGGCCTGAAGTTCAGAACTCGTGTTTACCACTCTGTGAGAATAAAGTAGCACACTGTATAAGGACCGTCGGGACCAAGGAAAAAGGAAATGTTTGATCTGGGTGCTGGCCTCCTCTTTTCCTCGGGTTTCCTTTGTTGAGATGTGAGTCGTGCAGTGAAAACAAAAGTCGTAGTGGTGGTAAGTGTTGGTGCTAGAGCCAGACTACCCAGTGTGAATCCTAACCCAATACTTACTGGCTGAGTGACCTTGATCAAGTCACTTGACCTTGGTGTGCCTTAAGTGCCCCGTGTAGAAATGGGGGAAATAACCATATCTCCCTCATAAAGTTGTTGTGAGGATTAAATGAATTAATACGTGTAATCTGAATAGTACCTGGTGCCCCCACTCAGCAAGTGTTAACTGAGCTGTTGTTATCGAATCCAATCTCCTTTTTGAAGAGAGGAGGAAAACAGGCGGAGAGGGTGCACCCTTCCTCTTTATGGCTTAGTAACACTCCGTTGTCTGTTTGGACCACGTTTCATCTATCTGTTCTTCCACCGATGGACAATGAGTTGTTTCCAACTTTTGGCTATTGTGAAGAGTGCCACTGTGAAGGTTCTGGTACCTTCCTGTTTTTGTGTGGACATGTGTTTTCGGTGCTTTGAGGTATATACCTCGGCATGGAATTGCTGAGTCCTGTGGTAACTGTGTTGAACTTAGTGAGGTGCCCACAGCCACCTTTTGTTTTTTGTTGTTGTTGTTGTTTTTTAAATGTTAGTCGTCTCCCTAATTAATATCGTTTGGAATTCTACCCTATGGTCTGGTGGTTTATATGTTCTTTTGTTTATTTATTTATTAATATTTATTATTTATTTGGTTGCGCTGGGCCTTAGTTGCGGCTTGCCGGCTCCTTAGTTGTGGCGCGCAGACTCTTAGTTGTGGCACACGTGTGGGAATCTAGTTCCCTGAACCCGGGCCCCCTGCACTGGGAGCGAGCAGTCGTATCCGCTGCGCCACCAGGGATGTCCCCATAGCCATCTTTTGGGCTGTGACATTTCTGCAGGGCACCCAGAGGCCTCCAGGGGTGACCTTGGCACTCCTCCTGCCTACCCCAGTGACGCCCTGGAGGCCGCAGGTCCCCCAGGCACGGGCCCGGACACCCTAAGCCGCTTCCTCGGCGCTCGGTTGCGCGTGTGTGCACACGCCCCGCCCCCCTCCCCCCTCCCCGTGGGAGAGCTTGGCCTCGGCTCTCTGCATCGCTGCTGGGCTCTTCATCAGACAGCCCACACGGGCGCTATCTGAGACACACTTAATTGGCGTCTCGCGTGGGTCCAGCTCCCGGGGGTGAGCTCGGGGAGCCTCCGGTGTTCAGCTCGACAGCAGCCCTCACCCGAGTGGAGAAACTGGGCGGACGCCAGCCATGCCTTTCGCAGTTATTTTTATTTTGCCTGGGAAGCCGTGGGAACACAATAGGGGCAAAAGCCTGTCTTCCACCTGTGAGAGGAACAGACACTGGGCCGAGGGGTCCCTGGGAGGAGGTGCAGCCCGTGAGGTTAGACTGTGTGTCTGGCGCCACTTTAGGCAGTGGGGCAAGGCCGAGGGGCAAACAGGATTTAGGGGGTGAGTGGGCTCAGATGCCCGCTTAAAAGAGCCAGCCCCGGGCTTCCCTGGTGGCGCAGTGGTTGAGAGTCCGCCTGCCAATGCAGGGGACACGGGTTCGTGCCCCGGTCTGGGAAGATCCCACGTGCCGCGGAGCGGCTGGGCCCGTGAGCCATGGCCGCTGGGCCTGTGCGTCCGGAGCCTGTGCTCCGCAGCGGGAGAGGCCACAACGGTGAGAGGCCCGCGTACCACAAAAAAAAAAAAAAGAGCCAGCCCCGCCCGGAACAGTGCTGCTTTCCCAGCCATTAATACTGGGCACTGCGATGTATAGAATAGATAACTAATGAGAATAGTTAGAATAATAGTATAGCACAGGGAACTCTACTCAATGCTCTGTGGTGACCTGAAAGGGAAGGAAGTCCAAAAAAGAGGGAATATATGTGTACATGTAGCTGATTCACTTTGCTGTACAGCAGAAACTAACACAACAGTGTAAAGCAACTAGACTCCGATAAAAATTAATTGAAAAAAAAAAAGAAAAAAAAAGTACTGGGCAGCGTGCTCAGAGCACCTGCCAGTCCCCTGTCTCCCACTCCCTGGAAGTCTCCAGATTAAAAAGCACTTCCCTACTTCTTGTATTTGGAAATCGTGTTGTCAGCACTTGGAAACTACTAGTTAGCACATGCGGAGATGAATTACAGATGTGGAAGCAATTGGACTGGGGGCGTGGGGGTGCAGGGATACACTGAAGCGTCTGGAAAAAAATTCTTGGGCTCTGGACAAACAGCTCTGTCACCAGGAGAGGATGAAAACTGCCCACGTATCCATTTTCTGAAGGGCAGCTGAGAACAGCACTGTCCAAAATAAATGTAAGACAATACACTCGTTGCTTTTCCGATTGTGTACATCTTTCGCCTTTTACCAAAAAATGTAAGGCAAGCCACAGATATGATTATGATTTTTCTAGGTGTGGCATTAAAAGAAAGTAAAAAGGACAGGTGAAAGTAATTTCATTAATATTTTTATTTAACCCGGTAGATCCAAGATATCATCCTTCATCATGTAATCAATTTAAAAATTATCAGTTGGGGGGAATTCTCTGGTGGTCTAGTGGTTAGGACTGTGTGCTTTCGTTGCTGAGGGCCTGGGTTCAATCCCTGGTCAGGGAACTAAGATCCTGCAAGCCGCATGGTGCAGCCGGAAAAAATAAATAAGAATTTTAAAAATTTAAAATAAAAATTATCAGTAGGGTATTTTGCATTTTTTTCATATTAAGTCTTTGAAATCTGGTGGGTTATTCATTTATATATAATATAATTTATATTTGTATGTTTTACTGTGGTAACATACACGTAAAATTTCTCATCTTAAGCTGGGACAAAGTGAGAGAGTGGCATGGACATCTATACACGACCAAATGTAAAACAGATAGCTAGTGGGAAGCAGCCGCATAGCACAGGGAGGTCAGCTCGGTGCTCTGTGACCACCTAGAGGGGTGGGATAGGGAGGGTGGGAGGGAGGGAGACGCAAGAGATATGGGAACATATGTGTATGTATAACTGATTCACTTTGTTATGAAGCAGAAGCTAGCACGCCATTGTAAAGCAATTGTACTCTAATAAAGAGGTTAAAAAAATTTCTCATCTTAACCATTTCTAAGTGTATAGTTCAGCAGCATTAAGAACGTTCACAGGGCTTCCCTGGTGGCGCAGTGGTTGGGAGTCCGCCTGCCGATGCAGGGGACGTGGGTTTGTGCCCCGGTCCGGGAAGATCCCACGTGCCACGGAGCGGCTGGGCCCGTGAGCCGTGGCCGCTGAGCCTGCGCGTCCGGAGCCTGTGCTCCGCAACGGGAGAGGCCACAACAGTGAGAGGCCCGCGTACCGCAAAAAAAAAAAAAGAACGTTCACATTGTTGTACAACCAGGCTCCGGAACTCATCTTGCAAATGTAAACCTCTGTCCCCATTAAACAATAACTCTCCATTTCTCCCTCCCCCAGCCCCTGGCAACTGGCATTCCACTCTCTGTCTCTATAATTTTGACTACTCCAGATAGCTCACATAAGTGGAATCATACAATATTTGTCTTTTTGTGGCTGGTTTATTTCACTGAGCATAATGTCCTTGAGTTTCATCCATGTTGTAATTGTGTCAGAATTTCCTTCCTTTTTAAGGCAGAATAATATCCCATTGTATGGATAGACCACATTTTGTTGATCTACCCATCCGTTGATGGCTGATGTGTATTTTACATTTTCAGCACATGTCCATTTGGATGTGCCCTATCTCAGGTGCTCCGTTGCCACTAGGGGCTGCTGAGTTGGACACACAGAGCTAGAATATTCTTGGAGATGTGCCTGGGTAGAGCAGTCCATTATAAAGGGGAATGGGCTGTGGAGTGAGGTGGACCTGAGTTTAAATCTCAGACCCACTCTTACCAATGGGTCACCTTTTCCCATATATACAGCATCAAACGCAGAACTAGTCAATAAAAGATAGCCCTGAGGGCAGTGATGTCGCTTTTGTCCTACCAGTGGAACCTTTTGTGGGACCCGAGAGTGGCTGATATGAATTTCACCTCAATAGAAATCGTCTGTGCACCTTCTATATAGGACTTTCTCCGTAAGCTTGCTGTATTAGTTTCCCGGGGCCACTGTAACAAATGACCACAGACCGGGAGGCTTCAAACAAAGAAATGTATTCTCTCGCAGATCTGGAGGCCAGGGGTCCAAAATCAAGGTGTCAGCAGGGCTGTGCTCCCTCCGAAAGTTCTAGGGGGAGAAGCTCCCTGCCTCTTCCAGGTGGCAACTCCTGGCTTGTGGCTGCGTCACTCCAGGCTCTGCCTGTGTTGTCACGTGGCCTCCTCCGTGTGTCTGTGTGTCTGACTCTCCCTCTCCTTTCTCTCATAAGGACCCAGTCATTGGATTTAGGGCCCACCCTCATTTAGCCTGACCTCCCCTTAACTTAATTACACCTCCAAAGACCTGTTTTCAAGTAAGGTCACATTCTGAGGTTCCAGTGGATGTGAGGTCCGAGGGGACATTATTCTCTCCAGTACACTTGCTGATAACATGAGGAGCTTGGGCTGTGAGACTTTGAGAGGTAGTAGTGTGGTCGCAAGAGTGTGGGTCCTGGGCACTTCCCTGGTGGCGCAGTGGTTAAGACTCCTCGCTCCCGATACAGGGGGCCCGGGTTTGATCCCCGGTCAGGGAAGTAGAGCCCACGTGCTGCAACTAAGGCCCAGTGCGACCGAATACATAAATAAATATTTTATAAAAAGTACTATGAACGAAAGATGGTCTGTCCATGGAATGGGATATCATTCAGCCAGAAAGAGGAATAAAGCACTGATACACACCGCAACGTGAAAGGAAAAAAAAAAAAAAAAAAGTGTGGATCCTGGAGCCAGACTTCCGGAGCTTGAATCCTGGTATTAGCTGTGTGGCCTTGTAAGAGTTAACGAGCTGCTGTGCACCTCAGGTTCATCGCCTATACAAGGCGGGCAGCAGGGGTCCTACTTCGTAAGGTATTCTGAGGATAAAATGAGTTACGTTCTGTTTATATCAGCATCTTCTAGAAGGAGGCCTGAGGCGAAGATGTTCCTCTGCAGGTGATTTATTAAGGAAGCAGCCCTAGAAAAGACTGTTGGGAAAGTGGAGAGATCAGGACAGGGAAAGGAGGAAGCCCAGCAAAGTGCGTGCAGGGCACCGAGCTCCGGAGTGTGAGTTACGCCTCAGAGTTGCCCTGCCCTTAGGCGTGGGGCCTGTACTTTCTTACAGAGCCTGCCAGCCGGGGAGCCACACTGAAGAGGGGCGAGGGGTGAACACAGGCATCCGAGGGGGTCTGAGCACCACTTCATCCACGGTGAGCGCTGAGCCCAGCAGCTGGTGGCGGCAGGTGCTTGAAAAACATCGGTGACCGTCAGCATCCAGTATCAGAGGCGCTTTTCTGGCTCTGGGGGAGGGAAAAATGTGCGAGTCTGGTACTAAGAGACCCGGGTGATGCTCCAAATGGCCACGAACCAGCAGATTTGGGGTAATCTTCCCAGGGTGTCTTCTTCTTGGAGAGATTGAGGGGGGACAGACAATACGGGTCTGTGGGTGTTGGTGGTTGTTTGGGTCTTTGACGATAGAAACTATTACATGTATACGTTCATGTTGTAAAAGTTGAAACAAAACTCAAGAAAAACATGAGAATTCCCTTTGCCTCCTTCTCACCCACCAGAGGGAAAACCATCCCTTTCTACGCATTTACACACACGTTCCGTGTGTGTGTTGTTTTTAAATAAGAAAAAGCTCCTACAGTGCTGGCGTGGACATTGCGGGGAATGTGTTTTGTTTTTAAAATAAAAGGGATTATGCTGTATGGATGGTCACTTGCCTTTTTTTTAAAACAAATATAAATTATGTATTTACTGTTTGGATTGCCCTTTTAGAAAAATGAACAGTTTTAAAGTGTACAATTCAGTAGCATTTAGTACATCATTTAATGTATTTATAATGTTGTGCCATCGTCACCTCTATTTAGTTCCAAAACATTTTCACCACCCGCAAAGGAGACCCTGCACCCACAGCAGCCACTCCCCAGTCCCCCCTCCCCCCTGCCTCTGGTAACCTCTAGTCTACTTTCTGTCTCTATGGATTTACCTATTCTGGACATTTCATGTAAGTGGACTCATATAATATGTGGCCTTTTGTGTCTGGCTTCTTTCACTCAGCATCATGTTTTCAAGGTTCATCCACATTATAGCCTGTGTCAGTGCTTCATTTCTTTTTACGGTTGAATAATATTCCATCATTTGGATAGATCACATTTTTTTAATCCATACATCTGTTGATGGACATTTGAGTTACTTCTATCTTTTTTGGCCATTGTGAATAGTGCTGCTGTGACTTTGTCACTTGCCTTTTGCTTTTTTTTTTTTATTTTAAAAGGTCAAGGGTTTTTTTGTTTTTTATAAATTTATTTCTTTATTTGTTTATTTTTGGCTGCATTGGGTCTTCGTTGCTGCGCGTGGGCTTTCTCTAGTTGTGGCGAGAGGGGGCTACTCTTCATTGCGGTGCGCAGGCTTCTCATTGCGGTGGCTTCTCTTGTTGCAGAGCACAGGCTCTAGGCGCACGGGCTTCAGTAGTTGTGGCACACAGGCTCAGTAGTTGTGGCTCACGGGCTCAGTAGTTGTGGCTCACGGGCTCTAGAGAGCAAGCTCAGTAGTTGTGGATCACGGGCTTAGTTGCTTCGTGGCATGTGGGATCTTCCCGGACCAGGGATCGAACCTGTGTCCCCTGCATTGGCAGGCGGATTCTCAACCACGGAGCCACCAGGGAAGCCCTTGCCTTTTTCTTTTAACTGGCTACATAGTGTCCCACTGTGTGGAAAGTACTTGTTTAATCATTTCCTTGCAAGTGGATGTTTAGATCATTACCAGTTTTCACTACTACAAGCTCGGGACCTGAGACCGACCTTGGACATGATTCTCTGTGCACTTGCCCGAATGTCTCTTTAATTTAGATCCCAAGATCCTGCATTGCTGGGGTGACTAAGCAGTTGCTCAGAAGTGAGCAACGGCGTTTGTCTATGTCTGTGAGTCTGTTAAAAACACTTCACCTTTTAATTTTTCGAAGCACTTTCGTAACGACGCTTGGACTTAGCAGCAACCTTTGGAGCAGGGAAAACTGGTATTTCTATTTTATAGATAAAATCACAGCTAACATTTAGAGACTCTTACTCTGTGCCGGGCCTGTTGTGAGCACTTCATGTAGATTAACATATGCAACCTCACAAGAGCCCCCCAGGTGGGGCCTCCACATGATCCCCATTTGCAAGTGAGAAAACAGACACAAGGCACAAGTTCAGCTGCAAGGGAAGTGGCAAAGCCAGGAAGGAGTCCAAGGAACCCAGCTGCAGACTCTAAGCTCTTTACGGTTCGTTCTCTGGCTTCTTAGTCCTACAGCTACTGACACCCATGACAGATGGGGAGTTCCCTGATGGTCCAGTGGTTAGGATTCTGGGCTTTCACTGCCGTGACCTGGGTTCAATCCCTGGTCGGGGAACTGAGATCCCGCAAGCCGGGAGGTGCAGCCAAAAACACCAGTTGCTTTCTTTGGGACTTCCCTGGCGGTCCAGTGTTTAGGACCCGGCACTTGCACTGCAGTGGCCCGGGTTCAACCCCTGGCCAGGGACTTGGATGTTGCTGGGTTCCAGATCCAGGTTTTCTTTCTCTGGGCTCGTGCTCCCCTGCGCCCACCCACGCAGCTGTTCTGCTCACCTGACCTATCCAGGAGTGGTCTCTGCCCCCACCAAGGATTAAATTTAATGAGTTAGGCCCTTGACGCCCGTGCCTGGAGCCTTTGCAGGACAGGTGCTCAGAGAGCAGTGAATGCTTTTTTGGCTTTTTCACAGACTCTGCCTACACCTGATTTCAGCCCTCCTCCTCCACACAGACACACACACACACACACACACACACACACACACTCGCTCATGCACTGTGTCTAAGGTCCGCTTTCTCGGGAGACGTTAGCAGTGTCCTCTTGTCACACTAGCGCAGGCCCAGGCCCCGCCTTGCAGCAGTGGCCCAGGAGTTTTGGGAGGGAGACACCTGGTGCCCGGGACCCCCAGATGGCCCTGTGTTTCCCCATTGCAAGTCTGGGGGCCTTTCAGCTCAGGAGTACAGCCGAAGAGCATCCTTTGAGGAGCAAGGAGTGTCTGAAGAAATAACTGACTTTATAAACTCCAAGTGGAATGCGTAGTTGTTCTTTTTCATGGCTGTATAGTATTCCATTGCTTGTTAGTTTCAAGGTTCATCTATTCATTCTACTATTTCTTAAATATTTATTTTATTTATTTTCCTTGTTTTTTTGGCTGTGTCGGGTCTTAGTTGCAACACACCAGGGAGGCCCTTGGTTCCCTGACCTTTGTTGAGGCATGCGGGATCTTTCCTTACGACGCGAGGTCTCTTCGTTGCAGTGCTTGGGCTTCTCTCTAGTTGTGGCGCACGGGCTCCAGAGGGCACGGGCTCTGTAGTTTGCAGCACGCAGGCTCATTAGTTTTGGCACGTGGGCTTAGTTGCCCCGAGGCATGTGGGATCTTAGTTCCCCAGCCACGGGTTGAACCCACGTCCCCTGCATTGGAAGGTGGATTCTTTACCACTGGACCACCAGGGAAGCCCCTATTCGTTCTACTATTGATAGGCGTCTTGGCAGTTTCCAGTTTGGGGCTATGGTGAACAAAGCTGCTGTGAACATTTTTGCACGTCTTGTGCTGTACAGATTGTCACTACTTTACTTACCAGTGTATCTGTCTTTAAATAGCCGCGTAGTGTCTGATTTGCCCGCAGTTTATTGAACCATCCTTCTACTGGCGATCATGTGCACTGTGCTTGAAGGCCTGCAGGGGTTATAGGATCAGCTGCTGCTTCACAGAGGATGTGTGACAGCATTAGTAGGTGATGCCTAACGGTTTTCCCAAGTAGCAACCCCCCAGCAGCTCAGACGAGCATTCCTGTTGCTCTGCCTTCTCTCCAGCACTTACATTGACAGTCCTTTTCATTTTAGCCATCCCGATGAGGACGCTTGCCCCTTCTTCCCATCCCTGCCCCTCCACTCCTGCTTGGGCCGGCATCTCTGAGGGACTTTTGCAGCTTCTCTGCACCTCTCAGCCTCATAGCTTGGTATGAGGTCCAAGGAGGAAGCTGCGTGGTCTAAGGAGCATAATGGATGCCCCAGGCCCACCAGTGGGAAAAGATCCTATTTCACGGCCTTGTGTGATTTCCTAATGTTCTTATTTTATACGTACAGCATTGTCAGAGAGGTGGAATAAAGAAAAACCTCATGGGACTTTCCCCGGCGGTCCCGTGGTTAAGACTCTGTGCTTCCACCGCAGGGGGCACGGGTTCGATCCCTGGGCAGGGAACTAAGATCCTGCATGCGGAGCAGCATGGCCAAAAATTAAAAGAAAGAAAGAAAGAAAAGAAAAACATCAGCATGTCCCCACTTTGCAGGTGAGGAAATGGAGGTTCAGAGAGGTTCATGTCACTTCAAAAGTCAGCAGCCATGTGCTGTGATGGAACCCAGGCATTCAAGGTCATCCTTATTGCCTCTGGGACCTCCCAGTCACTCAGTTGACAGCTTTTCTCATCACAATTCCTCTCCTTCCAGTTTGTCTCATTTGCACACCAGGCACCCCTGCTCTCCTGTAAGTCTTTTCCTCTGTGGCTGTCCCTTCCTGGTCTCCTTGGCCTGACCCTCCAGCTCCGTGCAGGCTCTACGTGTTGAGATCCTGAGGTCCTTGTTGCCCCTTTAGAGGGAAATCCAGCCTCCTTACCTGGCCTCCGAGACCCCGCATGGTGCAGCCTCACTCCCAGCTCAAGCCTGTATCACCCCCTCAGCCACTGTGCTTTGGCCATGGCACTGCCCTCCAGCGCCTCAGATGCAAGGTCTCCTCCCATAGGGCCCCTGCCTGGCAATGCCCATCCGCGTCACCTGGCTACCCTTCCCCCCTTCCGGTCTCAGCATAAATGACCCTTGTCCAAGAGGCCTTCCTGCACCCACAGTCTGCACTGGGTCTCCCTCATCGTTCTTTCTCAGCCCCCGTTGAGTCTTTCACAGTACTTGTTATGGTCTGTAATGACACACACATCTGTCTAATGCCTGTAAGTTGGTGCGAGCAGAATCGTACCACACTTACTTGCCATCATGACCCTAGCGATTAGCTCAGTGTCAGGTATACAGCAGGTGCTCGATAAATACTTGAGGAATGAATGTCGAACGTGTATGCACAGTAAAATGTGAGTACTCGCAGCAGGTGGCCCTGTCTGGAACACAGTATGGGCTGGAGTCTGCCCCATGGTGACACATTCTGGTGACCTGCCAGGAGCTTCAGAATCTTGTCCCTCAGTGGGGAGGCATCGTGGCATCATGGAGAGGACACAGGACTTGGAGTCAGAAAACTTGAGTTTGAGCCCCAGCTCTGCCAGTGCCTAGCTGTGCGACTTTGAACGAATCTGTCTCTGGGCCTCAGTTTTCCGTATCTGTAAAATGGGACTCATGTTAAAACGGCAACAACGATAATACCCATTTCCAGTGGTTGGGAGTGAGAATGAAATAGGGTCGAGGGTGTGAAGCAGTTCATCCTTACTGGGCTTAGCAGGAGTGAGCTATACGTTGGGAACGCGGAGGGGAACTAGTCCCTCTTCCATCAGCCAGCCTGGGGCATCTACCGCGTATGAAGCCCCAGACTACAGCGACGATTGAGACAGGATGGCTGCCTTCTGGGACCGTCCTGCCTTTGTGCCTGTTACACAAAGTCTCCAGCTCATCCAGGGCAGGGTCTGGGTCTCCTCTGGGTTTGTAGCCCCAGAAGCATCGCACACTGTTCTAGACACGCACCGTGAATGCTCATTCATCGTGGTGACTGCCTGCGTGGGAATATCCAGGACATGAGGAGGGCGGCCAGTGGAAGAGCTTCAGATGGGATGGAGCAGCTTAGGGAAGGGAGTCCCCTCGGCAGAATAGCTGAGGAATCGCCCACATAGTTTCTTTTCCCCGGGGCCTGGTCATCTAGCGGTATGTCCCCTGAGTCCCATAGGGGAGGAAAATCGGAGAGAAACAATGGTTTCTCCCTTGTTAATCTGTGGTTGAGCCTGACCACCACTCTCCCCAGCTCTGGTCTCCTGGGGAGCAGGGATTAGCTCTCAGCCTTAGTGCCTGTGAGAGGCTCAATAATGGGCCCCCTAAATATCAGGTCTTAATCCTTGGAACCTGTGGCTGTTAGGTTATATGGTAAAATATTTACAGATGTAATTTAGTCAGAATCTTCAGATGGGCATTTATCCTGTACTATTTGGGTGCACCCTAAATGCCATCACAAGTGTCCTTATAAAAAAGAGGCAGAGGACTTCCCTGGTGGTCCAGTGGTTAAGACTCCGTGCTCCCAATGCAGGGGGCATGGGTTCAATCCCCGGTCAGGGAAGTTCCACATGCCTCGCTATGCGGCCAAAAAAAAAAATTTTTTTTTTAAAAAGGAGGCAGAGAGAGATTTGACACGGACAGAAGAGAAGGAGGCATGTGACCACAGAGGCAGAGACTGGAGTGATGGGGCCCCAAGCCAAGGAACACCGGCAGCCACCAGAAGCTGGAAGAGGCCAGGAACAAATTCTCCCCTAGAGTCTCCGGAGGGAGCACAGATGTGGTGACATCTTGATATTGGACTGATATTTGATTTTTATTTTTTTATTTATTTTTTTGTCCGTGCTGCATGGCTGCCAGGATCTCAGTTCCCCAACCAGGGATAGAGCCACAGCAGTTAAAGCCCGGAATCCTAACCACTAGGCCAGCAGGGAACTCCCAGTATTGGACTGATTTTAAACTTCTGCCTTCTGGAACTTTGAGAAAATAAATTTCTGATGCTCTTAGCTACCGAAATTTGTTGGGTTATTTGTTACAGCAGCACATGAAACTAATACAGCATCCATCCTCACATTCCTTAATTCACCAAGCCCTGAGCAGACACCTATTGTGTGTCAGGCGCTATGCTAGTCCAGGGAAGACACAGTGAGTAGGTTAGGCAGGGTCTTGCCTCCTGGGCTGACCGTATACTTGGGGGACGAGAGGCAGGGAGAACAGACAACAAACAAGTAAGTGACAGACAATACCCTTTGAGCACCTGCTGTGTACCAGCCAGGCATCTTCAGTATTGGCTTCCTGTGCATTGACAAGAGCAATCCTCGCAGCAGCCCTAGGGGGTAGGTACTGTTCTTCTCGTTTTAGAGATTTGGAAACTGAGGCACAGGTTGGGTAGCCCAAAGCCACACAATTAATAAATGGGAGAACCAGTATTTGATGTCCAGAGCCGACCCTCTGAATCACTATGCAGTATCATCTTTCATTAGATGAAAGGATGTACCAGACACTTAGCCATTGTAAAAAGTGAGGGGATGGATGGGGTGGGAGGAGGGGACTCCTTGTGGGGGGGGTCAGGGAAGGAGAGGGCTCTGTGAGGAGGTGACTTGGAGCTGAGGCCTGAGAATCAAGGGGAGCCAGCCTGGGGGAGGTTGGGAGGAAGGGACTTGTGGAAGCTGGAAACAGCGAATGCCCTGCGGTGGGATTGAGCGGGGGGGAAGAATGCAGGGGCAGAAAGCCGGCGCCGGGGCGGGGCAGACGAGCAGAGGTGAGTCCAGGAGGAGGTGGGGGGGCAGGTTCATCTCGGTGGGGAGCCACCGGATGGCTTAAGCGGGGGAGGGAGGCGGACGCACCCACGGGTCCCTCTCACCCCACCCCAGGCATGTCGGAGCGGGAGAGGCAGGTGATGAAGAAGCTGAAGGAGGTGGTGGACAAGCAGCGCGACGAGATCCGCGCCAAGGATCGGGAGCTCGGGCTGAAGAACGAGGATGTCGAGGCTGTAAGTGCTGAGCCCCGGCCCTGTGTCCGCCCTCCCGGGCCAGTGGGTACCAGCAAGAGACGGGATCCTCCCCTCAGGAAGCGCCCCTGCTCCCCGTCGGCCTCACGCCGTGGGCTCCGTGGGGTAGGGATCCTGCCTACGGCTTGAGAGGCCCAGCCCTGAAACGGTTGCCGTGCGGAGGACTCTCGGCCGAGTCTTCACTGGAGCAATGGGAGGGAACGTGGCACTGCCCAGTGACCTGACTCTTTCCACTCACTGAGGAGGCCCCAGGGCCCAGTCAGCCTCTGCTCTGACCCTGAGGCTTCCTCCAGCCCATCCCCTTCATGCCCCAGCATGGTCCAGGCGGCTCCGGGAACCTATACGGTGTCTCTGCCTGAATTAGAAAAAGACGCCCCTTTCTCAAGGCCTGTTACTTCCCTCTGTTGGGAAATTGTCATAATATACTAACAAGACACTTATCTTCCATCTATCATAAAATTATCATAGTAAACATACACATGGGCCACCTCTGGCATCAACAGAGTTGTAAGAACGTGGACAAATTTCAAACAGATCAAGGCATCTACAGTATGAATGGCACGCCTGTAGATGGTTTGCTCTTGTGCAGTACACAACATGAGCTACTGGATGTGGCGGCCCCATCCAATAGCCTTCCTCTCTCTACAGCTGCAGCAGCAGCAGACCCGGCTGATGAAGATCAACCACGACCTCCGGCACCGTGTCACAGTGGTGGAGGCCCAGGGGAAGGCCTTGATCGAACAGAAGGTAGAACTGGAGGCAGATCTGCAAACCAAGGAGCAGGAGATGGGCAGCCTGCGGGCAGAGCTCGGGAAGCTGAGAGAGAGGCTGCAGGGTGAACTCAGCCAGAACGGAGAGGAGGAGCCTGTGGTGAGTGGGAAGCTGGCTTCTGCAGGCTGGCTCGAGGGGGGCCGGGCTGCCTTGCTTTTTCCCCATTACACTTGAGAGAAATGGGAGGCCGAGGGAGGGCCAGCTGCTGGCTAGAAGACACACAGCTGGGCAGAGGCAGGGCTGAGC
Source organism: Kogia breviceps (assembly GCF_026419965.1). Taxonomy (NCBI): domain Eukaryota; kingdom Metazoa; phylum Chordata; class Mammalia; order Artiodactyla; family Physeteridae; genus Kogia; species Kogia breviceps. The sequence continues at coordinate 83,740,700 of NC_081324.1, read as the reverse complement.
ATGGAACCTAGGACTCCCAGCATTCTAGCCCAGGGTATCCAGCTCAGTGGTGGTTACTGGGCATCTGCCATTCATTCATTCATTCACTCAAATAATTATTGACTGTGTTGGAGGCATGGGGGATAAAATAGAGAACTGGTTCCTGTCCACATGGAGCTTACCGCCAGTATGGGAGACAGACATTAGTCAGATAATCACATAATATACCACGTGACCAGCAATTCCAATTCTAGGCATATGCACAAGAAAACTTAAAACATATGACCACATAAAAACGTGTACACAGGACTTCCCTGGTGGCTCAGTGATTAAGAATCCGCCTGCCAATGCAGGGGACACAGTTTCGAGCCCTGGCCCGGGAAGATCCCACATGCCACGGACAGCTAAGCCCGTGCGCCACAGCTATTGAGCCTGCACTCTAGAGCCCGCGAGCCACAACTGCTGAAGCCCGTGTGCCTGGAACCCGTGCTCCGCAACAAGAGAAGCCACCACAATGAGAAGCCCGCTCACCGCAGCAAAGCGTAGCCCCCGCTCGCCGCAACTAGAGAAAGCCCGCGCGCAGCAATGAAGACCCAACGCAGCCAAAAATAAATTAATTAGTTAATTTAAATAAATAATAATTTTTAAAAAACAAAAAAAAACGTGTACACAAATGTTCATAGCAGCACTATTCCCAACAGCCAAAAGGTGGAAACAATCTACATGTCCATCAACTGATGACTGGATAAACAAAATATGATCTATGCATACAGTGGAATATTATTCAGCCATAAAAAGGAATGGAATACTGAGACAGGCTATAAGTTGGATGACGCTCAAAAACATGCTAAGTGAAAGTAGCCAGACACAAAAGCCCCCATATTGTATGAGTCCATTTATTTGAAATGTCCAGAATAGACCAATCCATAGAGACAGAAAGCAGATTGGTGGTTTCAGGGACTGGGGAAAGGGGAGGATGGGTAGTGACTTCTAGTGGGTACAGGGTTTCTTTCGGGATGATGGAAATGTTCTGGAATTAGATAGTGATGATGGTTGCGCAACTGTGAATGTACTAAAAATCTCTGAATTTCTTTAATTTTTTTTTAAACTTTTATTTATTTTTTGGCTGCGTTGCGTCTTCATTGCTATACACGGGCTTTCTCTAGTTGCGGCGAGCGGGGGCTACCCTTTGTTGCGGTGCGTGGGCTTCTCATTGCAGTGGCATCTCTTGTTGCAGAGCACGGGCTCTAGGCATGCAGGCTTCAGTAGATGTGGCACGTGGGCTCAGTAGTTGCAGCACGCAGGCTCCAGAGCACAAGCTCAGTAGATGTGGTACACGGGCTTAGTTGCTCCATGGCATGTGGGGTCTTCCCGGACCGGGGCTCGAACCCATGTCACCTACACTGGCAGGCAGATTCTTAATCACTGCTCCACCAGGGAAGTCCCTCTCTGAATTTTTTACTTTAAAAGGGTGGATCTTGGGAATTCCCTGGTGGTCCAGTGGTTAGGACTTCATGCTTCTACCGCAGGGGGCATGGGTTTGATCCCTGGTTGGGGAACTAAGATCCCACAAGCTGTGTGGCATGTCCAATTAAAAAAAAAAAAAAAGAGTGGATCTTATGGTAAGTGAATTATATCTTGATTTTTTTTTAAAAGGCGATTCATGCTAAAGGAGAGGGATGGTGCCAGAAGGTCCCATAACTGAGGGAGGGTCTGGAGTGCGTAACTAACTGTGTGGACTCTAGAGCCAGTCTGCCTCGGCTCCTTACTGCCTCCGTGCCTTTGGATAAATTATTTAGCCTCTTTGCGCCTCAGTTTTCTCATCTCTAAAATGGGAATACTAATAACAGTACTTACCCCCAGATTGGTGTTATGAGAATTAAATGAGTCAGTTCATTTAAAGTGTTAGCTGTTGTTATTATTACCATGATAGTCTGGGGGAGTCAAAAAGGCTTCTTCAAGGAGGTGATCAAAAGAATGAGTGAAAGTAAACTAGGTGAAGGGGGTGGCATGTGCAAAGGCCCTGAGGCAGGAGAAATTACAGTGCAGTCAGGAAAGTATAAGAAGGCAAGGGTGCCTGTTGTGCAAGCTGACGATGAGGGAGAGGGTCTGAATAAGGTCAGAGAGGTCAGCAGGGGCCAGTGCTGCAGACCAGGTAAGCTGCAGAGAGAAGTCTGCTTTTTTTATCTGCAGGCACTGTGCTGTGTGCTGTGGAGGTTCAAGCAGCTTACATCCCAGTGCAGGAGACAGACTTGGAGACCAGCAGCCACACTGAAGGTGGAAGGGGGTTGTCTTAGTGGTAAAAGGTTGTCTTAGTCTGGGTTCCCTTGAAGCAGAGCTTGAGAAAAGGACTCTGGGCAGGAGGTTAATTTGTGAGGTGATCCCAAAGACCAGAGAAGTGAGGGAAGGAGGAAAAGGGAATTTGAGGGTGTGTCATTGAGGTCACAGTGGGAGCTCAGTCCCTCTGGGACCTCTGAGAAGCACCATAGAACACCTCCCGGAACTGTCTTTCTGGAGAAGAAAGGCTTAGAAGAGTTATCCACAAATGCCTGTCCCCAATTAGCTAAGAGTGGCCTCCGGAGGTGTCGTCTCCCCAGCACTCCTGGGCAGAACGTGTGGAGCAGATACTGAAGCAAAAATGGAAAGACATACAGTGTGTGCTTGAGGTGGGCCCCCGTCCACGTGCATGGAACTGCACCACAGCTGCGGCAAAGTCCAGGCGGGCCCGGGATGTGACACGGGGCACCAGAGGTGTCTCCCACGTAGGTGTGCCCCCGAAATGTGCCAGGAACACAGAGATAGTGCGGTTAATCCTGATGGGGGTGGCGTGGAGCTTCACGGACCAGCTCTTGCCTCAGCTGGATGTCAATGATAATAATGCTAAGATTTTGACAGGTAGGTGTAGAAGATGGATGTGCCGTTTCAGAACAGGATAATGAACCGTTACAGGGAAGCTCAGGGCCTGCCATTTATTCCAACAAATATTTATTGACTGTTTCTGGTTTGCAGGCACTGTGCTGGTCTCTTGGGTTACAGGTGGGGGAGGGGGGGGAAGACAGAGGAGCTTACCATCAGGTTGGCTCTAGTCCCAGCACAGTCATTAAGTACCTTGTGAATTCAGGCCATACACTTCTAGGTTCTTGGAAGGACAAGAACCTCCAGGTAACAGATAGGGAGGTAAGGGAGACAAGTCTTAAAAGGGAGAGGTTAGAGTCTGCTTTTGGCTAAAAGCGACAGAAGCCTAAGTTAAAATGGTTTAAGGATTTTTTTTTTTTAAAGGCATTTTCGGCTGGCTTTGAGTTAATGATGGCTTCAGGTATAGCTGGTTCCAGGTGCCCAAATGATGCTGTCAGGAATTTGTTTCAGACCTTCTCTCAGCTTTGCTTTCCTCTGTGTTGTTGTCATTCTCAAGCAGCCTCTTGCCATATAGTGGCCCCTGGTACTCAACCAGCTTTGCAACCCCAGCAGAAAGAAATTGCTTCTTTCCCAGATTCTCAGCGAGAGTCTCCGGGAGCCTCTCATTGGCCCACCACTGAATCAGTCTTTGTGGTCCGAGGTTAGAATATGCATGTCGTCCATTCCTGAGCCACATGGAGATGGCACCCATCTAAGCCACACTCACAGAGAGTGGGAAAGGGAAGTTTCTCCAGAGGAAAATTGCAATGACTCAGCCCAGAGATGTGTGGGAATGGATACAGGCCAGTCGGAGACAGCAGATGTTAATCGTCAGTGCCAGAGAGTCGGGGCTGAGAATGCCACATGCAAAAAACGCTGAGCAGTGAGGGATATGGATTCTTTCACAGGGTTTCTGCAGGGGAGTGACAGGATCAGCTCTGAGCTTATGGAGGACAGTTTGAACAAGGAGCTGGCGGCAGACGTGGCTGTCGGGAGCCTTTTGCAATAGTCCCGGCAAGAGAGGTGAGGGCTGGACCAAATCGGTAGCAAGGGGATGGAGAGGAGGAACCACGGGGAGAAGCTTGGGGCCGTCACACCCCCCGCAACCTGCCCTGGCTACCCCTTCCAACCTCCTCGGCCTCACGAGAGCTCAGGCCTGTCTCCGGCTGGGCAGGTGGGGCCTGGTCCAAACCTGGGTCCTGAGGCCATCACCCCAGCCAAAGACTCTGAGCCCCGCTCCAGGTCTCTTTAGGAAGAGGGCATTTCACACCTCCATGGCACGGCTGCCAGTCGGTTGCAGTTTCCTTTCTGGCACCATGGGGGTGGGACAGAAACGGGAGTAAGATCCGGTAGCAGTCATGACTAAGCCACTGAGCTTCTTTGCAGCGTCTGTTCCCAAACCCAGGGCGTCTTTGCGGGGTTTGACGGCATCCCTTGGAGCTCAGTGGCGTTCAGGATGCTTGTCACTCAGACGGGGAAACCACAGGTAGTGGTGGCTTCGTCACCTGCTGCCATGTGACTTGGGGCCTGTCCGTCTCTCTGATGGTCAGTTTCCTATCTGACAAATGAGGGACATGAACTTGACTTGATTCAGTCGGTCTAGAATTTAGTGTGGCAGGGATAGAAGGTGATAGGATCAGAGGCGGACACAGTGAATTCTGAGTGGAGAGGAGAGGGCAGTGCAGGTCTTCAGGGCCTTGAGATAGGTCTCGTGGGATGGCTAGGATGTCCAGGGGTAGAATGTGGGGCAGGCCACTCCAGGCAGGACGAACAGCATGATCCAGACTAGAGAACGTGCAGGGTGTGGCTGGGGTTGCAGCTCGTCCTGGCACCGGGTTGGTGAGGGAAAGTGGGAGCTATGGAGGGGTCCAGAGCCAGGGAGGAATCCATTCTTATCATTGCCTCTTGATTCATATGATTCTTTCTGAGATGCATGACTGTCATTTCAGTGTGATCTCCAGCAGGCAAGACTCTTTGTATATATATATATATATATATATTTTTTTTTTTTTTTTTTTTTTTTTTTTCGGTATGCGGGCCTCTCACTGTTGTGGCCTCTCTCGTTGCGGAGCACAGGCTCCGGACGCACAGGCTCAGCGGCCATGGCTCACAGGCTTAGTTGCTCCGCGGCACGTGGGATCCTCCCGGACCAGGGCACAAACCCGTGTCTCCTGCATCGGCAGGCGGATTCTCAACCACTGCGCCACCAGGGAAGCCCCTCTTTGTATATTTTTATAACATATTTATTGAGGTGGAATTTATTGAGATGTAATTCACAGACTATACAATCCAATCATTTAAAGTGTACAGGTCAGTGTTTTTTTGTTTGTTTGTTTGGGTTTCGTTTTGTTTAGTTTCTTCATTTTTTGGCTGCACCGCGTGGCCTGTGCGATCTCAGTTCCCTGACCAGGGATCGAACCCGCGCCCCCTGCATTAGAAGGGCGGAATCTTAACCGCTGGATGACCAGGGAAGTCTCCAAGTCAGTGGCTTTTAGTATATTCACTATATTGTGAGATCGTCACTACTATCTAGAACTTTCCCATCACCCCAGAAAGCTATGCCGTACACATTAGCACTCACTCCCCATCTCTGTCTCCCCCCAGCCCCTGGCAACCACTAATCTACTTTTCGTCTCTATGGATTTGCCTCTTTGGGACATTTCAAAAATGGCCAAAAATGGCCAAAATGGAAAATGGAATCGTACAGCATGTGACTCTGACTTCCTTCTCACTCAGCATGTTGCCTAGTTCATCCAGCTCCTCACTTTTTGTGTGTGTGTGTGTGTGTGTGTGTGTGTGTGTGATACGCGGGCCTCTCACTGTTGTGGCCTCTCCCGTTGCGGAGCACAGGCTCTGGACGCGCAGGCTCAGCGGCCACGGCTCACGGGCCCAGCCGCTCCGCGCCACGTGGGATCTTCCCGGACCGGGGCACGAACCCGTGTCCCCTGCATCGGCAGGCGGATTCTCAACCACTGCGCCACCAGGGAAGCCCCAGCTCCTCACATTTTAACTGACGGTTTTCGTGCCTTTGACAGTTAGACCTATAACCCCTTAAGAAAATGAGGTTGGCTTCCTGTCTAAGGGACTTTATATAAAATCAATAAGAAAACTGTCACGTTCATAGGACCTCCTTGATGTCACTGTCTCTGTCTTACAGGTTCTGATTTCTTAGTAAGTTAGGGTTTTTTTTCTTTTTTAAGTATACAGGGAAAGCAGATAGCGTCCTGATGGCTGGCCTGTGAGACAGCGTTTTCAGGCTGAATTCATTCGCGGTAGCCTGGAGCTACCAGGGGTGACCAGAGCGCAGTCATTCCCCGTTGCTGGCCCAGGGGCTGCTCAGAAGTGTGTTCAGTGGCCTTCAAGAGCACAGGAAGTGGCCTTGCTGTGCCCAGGCAGTGGGGAGTGTGCCCAGGAGGCCAGGCCTCAGGATGGAGAGCCCTGGTGGAGGGTGTCGCCTCCCTCCACCAATGACAAGGCCCCGTTGCTTGTCAGCCAGTCTCTGGGGCCTCCCTCGGGAGCATCTGGGCCTCGGGCATCTCCCTCAAGCTGTGCCCAGAGATCCTCTGGGGACCAGCAGACAATCGGTGATAACCCGCGCCACCTCCGTGGTCCCTTGTGGTATAAGCCTAGAAGGCTCGCTGCTGATTAGCCCGATTGCCATGTTGGGAAGAGCCTTCGCTGTGTCTCTTGAGGACTGGGCTGCCTCAATGCCTGTGTTGGTCTCCAGAAGAGCTGGAGCCCCAAGCTTACCCTCTTCTGCACTTCCAGGCAATGGTCCCAGAAGTCAGGACTTTTTTTTGCAAACCTGTCTGGGAATCCCCCAAGCTATAAGGGAATCAGGTTGCTTCTGATAAAAGAGCTGTCCCTGGGACTTCCCTGGCGGTCCAGTGGTTAAGACTCCACGCTTCCACTGCAGGGGGCACGGGTTCGATTCCTGGTCAGGGAACTAAGATCCCACAAGCCGCTCGGCGCGGCCAAAAAAACAAAGAGCTGTCCAGAGGAAAAGAACTCAGGTTCTAAGGAAGCCCTTTGATGTCCTGGGTGATGACAACCTATGGGAACTGCTGCGCCTTGAAAGCCTGTGTTCATAGGAATCCCCGGATGTCAGGGTGGGCGGGGCCCTTAGAAATATTATTGGGTTTTTTTTTTTTTTGGTCCACGCTGCACGGCATATGGGATCTTAGTTCCCCGACCAGGGATCGAACCTGCACCCCCTGCATTGGCAGCACGGAGTCTTAACCACTGGACCGCCAGGGAAGTCCTTATTGGGGTTTTTTGTTGTTGTTGTTGTTGTTTTGTTGTGGTACACGGGCCTCTCACCGTTGTGGCCTCTTCCGTCGCGGAGCACAGGCTCCGGACGCGCAGGCTCAGAGGCCACGGCTCACGGGCCCAGCCGCTCCGCGGCATGTGGGATCTTCCCGGACCGGAGCACGAACCCGTGTCCCCTGCATCGGCAGGCGGACTCTCAACCGCTGCGCCACCAGGGAAGCCCCTTATTGGGTTTTTGAGGACTAGATGGGGAAACGAGGGCCCAGGGAGGAGCAAGCAGCTTGCCCAAAGTCCCCTTGGGAAGTGAGGGACGTGTGGACCTGTCACACACGGGTGTGTGACGGCCCTTTCGGCCCTTCCCAGAGAGGCCGAAAGTCAGGGGACTTGCCCAGTGAATGTCAGGGCCTGAGTTGTTTGGGGAGGGAGGGGCTGGAGGGAGTGTGTGAGCGTGAGATTGGAGTCTACAGCCAGCAGCACCTATGGAGTCCACAGGCAGGGAAGGAAAAAGGGGAGGGCAGTGGGCAGCCATAGAAATAGCATGTAAAAGGGAGCAGCTGCTATGCAGTTACCAGCCCAGTGCTGCCATGTGGACCCAGTGTGACCCAGTCTTCCAATTTTTTTCCCAAAAGGAAGCCCCACACCCAAACTTCAGTGTGAAATCTCCTGATCTAAAACCATTGGCAACTAATTCAAAAGAGTTTGAGAACACAGTGAAGGCCAAACAAAATGGGGGATGGGGCCCCCGCTGGGGTGGGCCCAGAGTTCTTGGTGAACTCCTACACATTCGTCAAGACCCCGTGCACAAAGACCACGCCTGCAGTAACGTCTTCCGTGATCCTTCTCAGAGCCTGATGTCCTTGTACCTCTTTAATTATATTACCTTGTAAATTTGTGTGTATCTTTCCTCCACCACCAATTGTCCTATTCGTCTCATTAGCTCAGTGACCAGCAGGCACAAAGTTGATGCTCAGTAATGTTAAGTAAATACTAGACATCCCAGGATGCTCTGTGATTAACCTGGGCAGAGGAAGAGAAGGGAACTGACATTACAGAGTGCCTGCTGTATGCATACTAGGCATTTGCACCACAGAGCTTGGGTAGGGGGTACCATCTGCATGTCTGGCCAGCAGGTGGTCTGAGGAGCAGCCCCCAAGGCTCTGCAGAGGGAGTCAGACACTGAAGATGTACCCTGAGGACACAGCCCCCCGAAGGTGTGGCATCAGCAGACGCCTCAGAGTGCCTTCTCGGGAAGTTAAATCCTCCACCATTTCCTCCCCAAGTTCGTGGGTGGGAAGAGGCCCCACTCTGATGCCCAGCCGGTCTGAGGGGGCGACGTGTGTCAGGCTTCAGTTTCCTGCTGCCACAAGGCGCCTCCCCTGCTGCCTGCTGCTCCGTGGCTCTTCTGTCACCTGATCTGCCCTGGTGGGAGGTGTCTCCTCTCAAGTGTCCTTTCCCAGAACAGCACGTCCCTGACTCTCCCAGGACGTGAGGCCTCTCGGCTCTGCCTTCTGGAGTCCTTCAGCATCCTGGCCCACGTAGGTGGGAGTCCCTTTCTCCTTGTGCTTCTGTGGGATTTTTTTTTTTTTGGTGGGGGCGGGGGGCCAGTTCTGTATTTCAGTCCCTCCTTCTCCTGTTCCAGAGCTTTCCCACTGTTGTCCTAAGCTTTTGTCCACTCCTTCTAGATGATCACGAGACATTGGCAGCTCAAGGGCGTCAGGAATAGTACGCTGCCTGGAGAGTGTGGGCCACCTGCAGATTTGGCCAGCTGACTTGGAAAGCTTGCAAAAACTTCCTTGCTATCCAAAAAGAAAAAAATGTTGGCAAGGATGTGGAGAATGTCAAACCCCTCCTACACCGCTAGCAAGAATGTAAAATGGGGTGGCCAGTGTGGAAAACTGGCAGTTCCTCCAAAAGTTAAACATAGAGTCACCACGTGACCCAGCAGTTCCACTCCTGGGTGTATACCCCAGAGAACTGAAGACAGGAGTGCAAACAAATCTTCACACACAGATGCTCATGGTAGCATTGTTCCCAATAGCCAAAAGGTGGAAACAACCCAAATGTCCATCAGTGGATAAAAGGATAAATAAAACGTCTCTTCACACAGTGGAATATTATTCAGCCACGAAGAGGAATGAAATACTGACACAGGCTACAATGTGGATGAACCTTGAAAACATGATGCTGAGTGAAAGAAGCCAGACACAAAAAGCCACATATCATGTGATTCCATTTCTAGGAAATGTCCAGAAAAGGCAGATCCCTAGAGGTGGAAGGCAGATGGTGGTTGCCGGGGGCTGGTGGGGGGAGGGGTGGATGGGGAGTGACTGCTAATGGGTGTGGAGTTTCCTCTGGAAAACCTTTTGGAACTGGGTAGAGGTGGTAGTTGCACAGCACTGTGAATGTCCTAAACACCACCCACTGCACTGCGCATTTTAAAATGGAAATTTTATGTCAAGTGGATTTTATCACAATTTTTTTTTTTTTTTAAAAAAAGCTCCTTGCTGTGGAAGAGGGCAGGAGGATGGGATTCGGGTGTGGAGCGGGTGATTTAACAGGCTAGGAGCCATCTGTGTGACCTGTGTGGAAAAGAAATAAATGCCCTGCATGTGAACATTGGCTGGGGTGTTACCCCCCCGCCACCTCCCCAACCGGGGCTTCCACCAAACTCCAGTGAAAAGATGCCCACAGCCACTAGGGAGGAGCAGGCTTGACCAGAAGGCCAGTAACAAATGGGAAACTGTATATGACTTAATATCAAATGAAAAGGAACAGAGAATTGCGCATTGGCTCTGATTCCAACAACGTTGGCGAAATTAGCAATGCACCTGGCTAGGAAATGAGTCAAGAACGTGGGAAGGGGAAAGCAGGCCAATTGAAGAGGGTGGCAGCATTGGGTAGTACGTGCTTTCTTCTCCTCGGACACCTTTCAATGTTATTTGTAATAAAACCCTGGGTCAGGTGGGGAGGCGCCAGGACTGCGGGTCTGGCTATTGAGAAGGCAAGCAATGTGCAGGTGGCCACTGGCTCTGGTCTCCCGAGGGACACTGACTGCACAGAGCATGAGCAGAGGCCACCCTCGAGTTCTTAAAATAGCGTCCTCAGCAAGCTGCTCAGACCCTGGGAGGGTGGGAAATTCGGGCTCCGGCAGGATGCCTGCCGAGTGGGTGCTGGTGGCGGCGGCCAGGAATTCATTAGCAGCATCTCTGCCCTCCTCCAGATGGAGCTGGGCGGAGACGGCTGTGTCTCCGAGGCAGAGAAGGTGGCCGTGGATCTCAAGGACCCCAACCGCCCCCGGTTCACACTGCAGGAACTGCGGGACGTGCTGCACGAGAGGAACGAGCTCAAGTCCAAAGTGTTTTTGTTGCAGGAGGAGCTGGCATACTATAAGAGGTGAGTGCCCCTGGCAGCGCCCAGGCTGGCTCCTTTCGGAGGTTGTGCAGAGTCTGGGGACAAATTCACACCTGGAAGACAAGGATGTGCATCTGTATTTGTTGTGGGGACCGTCTCTGGCCTGAAGCACATACATACCAACTCATAATTCCTTTCTGAAACTCTTGGGCTCAGGTGCATTCCTGTTAGAAAAGAATATCGTGTATACTGTATGACCTCATTACCTTATACTACCATCAAGTTCTGGGGCAGCTCTCCCAAAATCAAACACGTGAATATCTTTGCAGCAAAAGATACGAACATTCCTACTAAATGGGATAAACAAAGACTATAAACAGCCTCACTAGATTTCATTTCAGGTTTTGCCACCAAGTGAATGACCAAAAATAAAAGAAAACAAAACGAATTTTGGTTTTTAGAGCCTTTTGGATTTTTGGAATTAGAGATAAAAGATGGTGGAGCAACAGAGCCTAATATTTGATCATTTAGTCCATCCGTGGCCAATGAACTCCTTGTACATATTAGAGCCGCACGGTCTGATACACTAGCCACTAGCCACATGTGGCTATTTAAATTTAAATGAGTCAAACTTAAGTAAAATGTAAAATTCAGTTCCTCAGTTGCACTCGGCACATTTCAAGTGTTCCATTGACACTTGTGGCTAGTGGCCACTGTATTGAACAGTGAAGATATAGAATATTCCCATCCTCGTGGAAAGTTCTGTGGGCAGCACTGCCCCTGACTTAGACCACCATCGAATACCATGCCACCTCACACTTGTTCAGCTTTGTACACACCACCCTTCTACTGGTTCCTCAAAACACACCATGCTTGGTTCTACCTCAAGACCTTTGCACATGCAACTCCTGCAGCCGGGAAAACATTCCCCTTGGTTCTTCCCATGGTTGCCTCCTGGTCATTCGGGGTTCGGGGCAGATTTCACCTCCTGAGAGAGGCCTTCCTTCTCCATCAACACCCCTCCAAAGGAGCGCTCTGTCCTAGTCACTGTCTATCACTTTACCCAGTTTTACTTTCTTCATGGCTCTTTTCACCGTCTCACATTATCCTGTTTATGAACATGCTTGTTTTATTGTCTGTTTCCACATCAGACTGCAATGACATGAGACCAGAAACCTTATTTGTCTCGTTCCTGACTAAGTTCCCTGCACTTAGGATGCAGCTTAGCTCAGTGCAGACGCACAGCAACTACCTGTTGCATGGAAAGCTGGAAGGAAGGGCAGATGCACCAGATGTGGTCTCTGCCCCAGTAGGGAAGATAAGACATCAGAGAAAATACAGTGTCACACATTTTTATTGAAAACCCACTGTGAGTCTGTCACATAAGAAAGTTTTATGACAGTGTGTGCACTGGCTGTTCAAAGAAGAGAGAAATCACTTCTGGCTTGGGAATGGGGTGGAAATCAGGAAGGCTTCATGGAGGAGGTGGCATTTGAACTGGGCCTTCCCTAAAGGATAGGGGGGTATGTTTCAGGTATGGGAGATGTTGTGGGTGGCATATTCCAGGCAGAATAAGCCACAAAGGTGTGGAGACAAGGAAGCATTTGGCAAGAACAGAAAATAGGAAGCCATTCTTTTCGGCTAGAATCTCCAAAGTAAACTTAAAATAGAGATGTGGGTACCTTCCTGAAATTTCTCACATGTGACCAGCTGAGCCAAAGGACCTGCAGGCATCTGTGTCCGTTGCCTCCAGGACTGATCCCTCCTCTTAACTGGCCATTCCAGAGGCCAGCCCCTGAGGCAGAGAGCCTATGGGGCAAAGGCCACCGTGGCTGTCCTCCTGGGTCCCTTATTTTCACTCCCCTGAAAAAGTACATGCCCTCCCCGACCATCAGAGAGAATATTCCAGCTCTCATGGAATTTTTGACTCTTATCTCACACCTCTCAACTCCTTCCAGTGAAGAAATAGAAGAGGAAAATCGAATACCCCAACCTCCACCCGTCACCCACCCGAGAATGTCCCCCCAGCCGGAGTCTGGGATCAAGCGACTGTAAGTGCTGCGCTCCCGGCGTCTGGGGCTGCTCGCTCGCGGCTGAGCTGGCGGCTCACACGGCCTCTCACTTCTCCTGGGCACCTGCTCCAGGGCCGGGCTTGTTACTCACCACCTCCCGCGGGGCCGGGCCTAAGCCCCGGGCACGCTGGGCCTGGCCCTTCACTGCAGAGTCACCTCTGTACACTGAAGGCCAAGTTCCTCCTTGCGGGGGGTCCCTGGGCAGAGAGGTTTGGGGAAGGCCGAGGGGGCGGGAAAGGGCTGGGGCCTGGGCTTGCTTGAGTGTGTCAGGTGGGGCATGTGTCTGAGGACAGCAAACACTGCGTGGTGGGAAAGGTTCACGCATCTTAAGGCCTTGAAACCCCAGCTCCGAGGTGTCCCAATGGCCGCAGGTCCACCCCATATATGCTTTTCTGTGAAGACTTCACCTATCCATCTGTCTCTCCATTAAGTATTCATTGGTGCATAATACATGCAGCGCTGGGCCCTGGCGGCTGTGGGGGACACGCAAGAGAGAGCGACCTAGTCCTTGCCCTCAACTAGACTTAAAGCTACTTCGGAGTCCTTGCATCAGAAGACTCCTTTGAGATTTGAATGAGAGTTTGCAGACCCTTTCGGCGGCGGCGGGGCGTGTGAGGGTGGGGTCATACAGTCTTGCAAACAGTTTTAGGTTCGTTGACCCCTGTAGCCCTTCAGATAAAGGGTTAAAGCTCTGGTCTGGTTAGCTAATATCTAGTAAGAACCTACTGTGTGCTAATATCTACTAAGAACCTATCTGCCGGGTACCGTTCCTGCAGATAATGGCACTGAGTCCTCGCCATGGCCCTGTGAGGTGAGGGCGCTGTCATCCCATTGTACAGTTAAGGAAACTGAGGCACTGAAGTCGATCACCTGCCTAGGGTCATACAGCTAATAAGAGGCAGAGCCAGGGTTCGAACCCAGGCAGCCTGGCCCAGAGCCCACGTTTTAAACTCTGCAGGAGGGCCTCCTGCTCCCAGTTGTCTTGTGGCCTCGTTTTGTCCCCTGAGAGGGTCTTCCTGACTCTCAGCCTTGCACCTTCTTACAGAAGAGGCTTCGGTTCTTCCCCCCAAACCCTGGTAGAAGCTTTGTGAAAGCGACTGGCATGGGTTGGAAAGCCAACTGGGGTGTGTGGGGAGAGGAACTGGGGTGTGACTCGGATGCCTCAACCTTTAAATTCCAGTTTTGTTGGGAAATTCTTGGCTAGTTCTTATCCTGTGAATTGATGTAATCCTCGGTATTGGGGGATAGGAAGGGAATGCACAATGTGTGTAACTGCTGGACCCTCTGCTCTTAGAAAGGGGCGACTTGTTCAGATGCTGGGCCCTGGGAAAGGCTAGCCGCCCTCTGGAGTGTGTGGATTAACATGTGGCTCCTTTCCAAGCCTCTCCTGCCGGCTTCACGTTGCTCGTTTGCTTGGCCCTCGGTCAAGCACATCTGCTGGATTGGGGAGGGGGTGTGGTCCCCAGTTCTGGTTAGGGATAAAAATTTCCTGGGGGTGAAGCTTGGAACCAGATAGGCTTCCTCTGGACCCCAACACCATGTTGACCACGTGTGAGTTTGTAATCTCCCACTGGCACTTGAAACGCAACTCAAAGTAATTTAAAGAGAGAAAAACTGTTGGCCAAGCAACTAGAGATTTTCAGGTCATCCTGGCTTCAGGCTCAGCTGGACCCAGGTCTTGTTCTCAGGGCTCTACCTGGTTCCTTCTACCTCTACCTGTTTTCCTTTCTGTGGGCTGTATTCTTGGGCGTGCTGTCCCCTCAGGTTGGCAATATGGCCTCCATCAGCTCAGGCTTCTGCTTTCTTGTCTGAAACCCCAGTGGGAAGAGAGAATCTCCCACAGAAGTCACAGAATTGAGTCTCCTTGGCTCTGACTGGGTCACATGTTCACCTCACAGGGCAGTGCATCCATAGGTCTGGTCTGGGTCTCATTCTCGCGCCTGAAACTTACAGTAGCTTTAACTGCATCCAGTTCCCATGGACTGGGATTTGGGGGAGGACAGACCCCAAGCAAGATCAGTTTGCTGAACAGACGGAAGTAACGGCGTCCACTGTAGCCTCATCCTGGGGGAGAGGGAGCCCTTTGGTCTCGATTCTGTGATGTACTCAGTATCCTTGGTTAGGGTTTCCCATCCAGCGCTTGCTAAGAAATGGGACTGACTTCGCGTAGACCCCGATACGTCCACCGGCCCCACTTGCATGTAAGGATGAGCAGAAGTGATCTTAATTGCTTTGGGCTAAAGTGTGGGGAGGTTGAGAAAAAGTTCATGAGCCCACACAGTTCCTCCCTTAGCTAAGGGAGGGGTGAGACCAAGAGACCAGCATCTATCTTCTTCTTTCAGCAGTTCCTTGCCTTTAACGATCAGACCTTTCTAGCATCTCTGCTCCATGTGTGCTGCATTTACAGCGTGTCTGGCACTGTAATTCCAAGTCATATGCAATCCTAAGACTTCCTTCTGAGGCGGGGATGTTCTGACTTTCTAGTTTTCCACTCCAGCCCCCTTTCTCTAAAACAGGTACTTGAGAGTTGGTTTTTGCAAATCTCAGACTGGGTAAAATCCAGAGGAAAGTTGTCAGAATTAAGCCAACAATGTTTTTCCCGCTAGTTCTACCCACACACGAGTAGGCTGTGGTGTCTGGTCCTCTTTTCCAGATTGTTCCAGAAAGGACCCTGGGGCCCTGTTCTCAAGCCCTTCTCCCCTTCAGTCCGGCCTGCGGTTGCTCAGCAAGACCTGGGGCTCTGAGGCCAGCAGGAGAAGCAGATGGAATCTGGGAGTCAGAGACAGAGAGGGAGAGAGGATTCAGAGTCTCTCGTCCACGGGGTGCAGGTGGCCTGTCCCATGGCCGCCCCGGCCTTGTGGGGGATAAGTGGAAGATCCAAGTGGCACAGAAGGCTTTTGAACAGCCCAGACAGGACACTGGTCCCTTTGTCCACCTCGGCCACTGACCGGAAGCTGCGTCAGTGTGGCCAGGAGCTCAGAGCCCGGGGCAGGGGTGGATCTTCCCTGGGGACCGGGGCCTCTTCAGTGCAGCTCACAGCTGTTCTCCAGCTCAGCTGCTAGCCCTCGACCACTCTTCCCCGCCCTCCAGTAAGTAAGCAGTAACTACCATGGAGGTTCGAAGGGGCTTCACCGGCTTGGAGCACTTGAACTAGGGTATCTTCCACTTCCACCCTGTCAGAGATTCAGAGCTGAGACAATTAGCCCCATGTCTCAGATGAGGAAACTGGGGCCCAGAGAAGCCCACTGACTTCACTGCGATCACCTTGCTGGACGGATCAAAGCCGGGATTGGAACCCAGGCCTTTTGATCGCCTCCTGGCCAAGACAAGACAGTGCCTGCCCCAGCTGTCTCGTTAGGCCTCCCCATCCCCCTTTTCCCCACCCCATTTCCCGAGTCACCGGCTGTGGGCTGGCTGCCCGGTTCCCTTATCTCACAAATGCACCGCCAGCCAGAGACACCAGAGTCTACATTTCTGGGCTGAACTGGTCAGGGGAACCAGAAACTCCTGCCACCTGTCAAAACAGTGTGCCCGGAAAACCTTCCAAGACTAGCTTGTGATCGAGCAGCTGCTGGCCGGAGAGTCCGGGTTGGCTCTGGCTGAGCAGGTCACGAGGGAGCGCCTGAGTGGCTCCAGCCTCATCCCCGGTGGACACCAGGCACCAGCGTCCCCTTTGTGTGGTGCCCGGCTCTCAGTCCCGGGCTGACAGGTATACGCGCAGCTGCTCGCTGCTGAGCAGGGGCGCGGGGCCGACCTGCGAGGCAGGCAGCTGGCAGGGGGCGCACAGACACAGCCAGGGACGCTGCGACCAGAACCACTGGCCTCACACACTGGAAAGGTTGGCCCCGGAGCAGGCAGCCACCCAAGTGTCCGACGGTGGCAACAACAGGGCATTCTCTCCCTGTCCCCTACCCACCGCCCTGCTCACTGCAGCCCAGACATAGCTTCCTTCTTTACGGCCACCCATCACGCTGCCTGAGAGGCCACTGTTAGAACTTCATTTGGTTTGAGTCTTCCAGAAACAATTTGTCGCAGGGCGGGGTGGTGGCAGGGGCTCAGGGGAGTTTGAAACCAGCTACATCGTATCCAGGAGACAACGTTTGCCCAAAACAAGCCAGTCTTTTATCGTGGAAGTGGCTGTCCCTCTAGAGCAGGCGGCTCCTGCAGCAAAGGCCCCTGGAATAGAGAGGGAAGGGGGTCTCCCGTTCCATGATCCCAGCGAGACACACACAGAATAGCTCGGCTGGAACACCCCAGGTGTCCCAAGGCCCTGGTGCACCAGTTTGCCGCAAAGAAGTCCAGCACTTCCCCAGTGGGCAAACATCTGTCCAGGCAAAATACCCACCCCACACATCTGGGGCCATCCCCCAAACAACGACTTTGTCTTTGGGGGCTCCCTGTTACGCCAGAGAGGGGTCCTGGTAAAGGTGGGTGCAGTACCTTGTGGCTTAGAGCCCCTGGAAAGCTCATGGTACCCGCTAGCCTGGCCCCTGGGGGTCGGGCGCATTCATTTACCAAATGGAACCCCTTCTCCTCGTGGTCTCTGAGAAGCCATCCAGGTACTTTTGCCAAGGTGCCAACACCCAGCTAGTCTGTGAAGTTGCGTCAAAGGTGATCCAGACGCAGAGAATTCTCAAACCTCATTTGAGATAATCATATTATATCTTTTCTCAGCCAACCTCTTAAAAAAAAAAAAAAAAAGAAATCAAACCTGTTCAAAATAAGCTCTGGAGGCTTAGTTGGAGTTTCTTCTTCCTTTTCCTTGCCCAGACAAGGAACCGACGAGCATTCGCTGTCGGCTCTGACTTGCCAGGCGGGTGACGGACGATGCAGGCTCTCTCCTGCCCGGCCCATCCTGGCTGCCTCACCTTCTCTCCTGGGTCTCCCCCGGCTGCCTTCAGGGCGCAGAGCCTGCAGCTCCTCGCAGCTGGGGGAGACGTGCTGGAAGACACCCAAGAGTGTCACCACATAATCCCACGGCAGGTTTTGACACTTCCTTCCCCGCACCCAGGCCTGCCTTTTCAGCCCTTGAGGCCACCCTGTCTTTCCTACGTGGTTATCACACGCTGTACTCGTCTGCTAGGGCTGTTGTACCACAAACTGAGTTGGCTTAAACAATAGAGATAGGGACTCCCCCGGCGGTCCAGTGGTTAGGACTCTGCGCTTTCACTGCCGAGGGCCCGGGTTCAGTCCCTGGTCGGGGAACTGAGATCCCACAAGCCAAGTGGCTTGGCCAAAAAAATACAAAAAAACAATAG
Organism: Kogia breviceps; assembly: GCF_026419965.1. Taxonomy (NCBI): domain Eukaryota; kingdom Metazoa; phylum Chordata; class Mammalia; order Artiodactyla; family Physeteridae; genus Kogia; species Kogia breviceps. The sequence goes on along the minus strand of NC_081324.1, from coordinate 83,722,876 downwards.
AGATGTATTGTCTCACAGTTCCTAGAAGCTAGAAGTCCAAGATCAAGGTGTTGGCAGGGTGAGTTCCTTCTGAGGGCCGCGAGGGAGAGTCTGCTCCACGCCTCCCCCAGCTTCTAGTGGTTTGCTGACAATCTTTGGCCTTTGTTCACTTGGAGAAGCATCACCCCAAACTTTGCCTCCATCTTCACACGGCCTTCTTCCTGTGTGCGTGTCTGTGTCCAAATTTCCCCCTTTTATGAGGACACCAGTTGTATTGGATTAGGGCCATCCTACTCTGGTATGACCTCACCCAGACTAGTTACATCTACAACGATTCTATTTCTAAATAAGGTGACATTCTGAGCTCCTGGGAGTTAGGACTTTTCAAAATATGAATGGGGGGCGTTGGGGGGCCATAATTCCAGATAAACCATAAGCGAACCCTTCAGCTGACCTGTCTGTGGAGTGTGTTTCTTTTTCATGCGCCCCTGTTTTTATCTTCTCTGTGTCTATCTGTACTTTTCTAACCAGGATGTTTACAGCCATAATGCCCATGGTAGCAGCCGGACTGATAATAGATGACCCCACACTGCAGCCTGTCCGACGACTTGTGTCCCTCGTAGGCACTGCATTTTTCTGATTTCCTTTTGAGCTGTGCCTTTGGAATGTCTGCTGCAGCTACCGCTGGGGCTGGCCTGTCTCCTCTGGCCCCTTTAGGTGCATGGCCGTCACCTGCGTGTTCCCATTTGAAGTGGGTGTGGAGTGCGATTTCAAACGTGCCACTCACGACGTGCCATATGCACGAGTGCAGCCTCGGGATTCTCGGCTCTGTCACCAATAATTCTTTTTGTCTTTTCTGTTTCCATTCTAAAACCACCTTGTCCACGATCCAGTAAAGAAGGTCCTTTAAGTGACGGGTCAGTAATCAACGCCCACCATGACCCATCTCCGCCCCAAGTGACACTAACGCTGTGTTTTCGATCTTCACACCCTGGCTTTCTAAACCGCTTTGTTTTGCCAAGGCATAGTCAGCAAGCCATTTGATCTTGTTAAAACAGGAAAAGCAGAGGAGGAGACTTTGGTCTTGATTCTTCCTGTGTCCCCTTGGACAGGAAGTGGCAAGTGGCTTTCCTGCTTGAATCAGGTAGTAGACATGACATGTAACAGTGATGAGCGCTACGGCCTTTCTGGCCAGCTAATTGCTTTGATTACACTATGCAGAGAGCTCACAAATAACCCGGAATGAGAAGCATGTGCCTTCGTTTGCCAGTACACATATTGGTTGCAGAAAAAAAAGAGACTTCAGCTGGTAGGGAGAATTTCTCCAGACACACTTGGCTTGCCCCCGCTTTACAGTGAAAGACCACTTTATTCCTGCTAGGAAGTTACTGTAGGATCCAGTAACCACAGAATAGGAAAATCATTTTCCCTCAGATGTGATAAAAACTGAACTCCGTAGGCCACAGCACTAAAAAACAAAAACAAAACAAAACACAAAACGAATAGGTAAACGGACGGAGGGAACTAAAAACAGTTGATCTGAAGCTTTGACTTCTTCAGGGGTTCCTTCCTATCCCTGCCCCTGGACAACATAACAGAGCTACTGTATTTCTTACCAAGGTCAGAAACCAAAATTCAAGCGTAGGGGAACTTGGTAAGAATAGAAAGAATCTTTAATTAGAGGCGGAGAGTCGGCAGCTTAGAAAGGGCTTTGGGGAAATATTCAAAATAGGCCAACTCAGGTTTACTGGCCAGGGTCCTAGTCTCCGTGTAGGTGGAGTTTAAGCTGCCTTTGTTTTAAATGGGCCACATTATCAGCTTTGGGCCCGAGATTTCTACTTTTGTCTTTTCGGCATCAGATGGTTCACTCAGACTGATCAACGACCAATAGTCACAGCTGTTTTGAAAAGACCTCTTGGTCTACTTTAGCCGTTGCTATGTAGATAGTTACTGTGATAACTTCTAAAGGCTTTCACCTTTAAATCAAATCAGTTTTAATGACCATTAAATCAGCTCTTGTCGCGTGTCCAAATTAATATTTCCCAAATGTCATTCACATACTATATTCAGAATGTTCATCTAGTCAGAGAACCATGTATGCTATTCCTTAATACATATTTTAATTGCCTCATTTTTCTTAACCACCTACCTTCACCCCACCCGAAGCTGTAGTAATACCCATGAAATTTGGGCTTTGATGTGCTACTTACCTAGTTTCCCAAACCACATGAAATAAATAGTTACTTAAATTTAAAATATTCATCTCTTTACATCCGAATCGTCTTACGTACCATATGGCTTTCAAGTATTCCTCTCTGTGCATCATTAAGGTAGAGAAACCCATGACGTATGTTTCCAGCAGCTTTTTATTTCCGCTGGCCATGAGGAGAAATCCTCAGTAGTGCTTAAGGCGGGAGATACATCACCTAAGGGCACATCCTGCTCACACTGTGTCACCTCCAAGGTACTGTGACAATGACATGCAGAACGCCCTGCTGCTTTCTGGAATAACTTTGACCCGCACCCCGAACTTTTTCTTTCACACCTCGAGTTGATTTGCTCCCTCACGTTTGCTGCTGGCCTTGCAAAAACTGTGACGTGCGTGGCCAAGGGCAGCCTCTCATTTCTTTCTTTCCCTTCTCAAAGGTTTAGCTTCTTCTCCCGCGATAAGAAGCGTCTGGCCAACACGCAGAGAAACGTGCGCATCCACGAGTCCTTCGGCCAGTGGGCCAACTGCCATCGCGACGACGGTTACACGGAGCAAGGACAGGAGGCCCTGCAGCACCTGTGACCGTGACCCACCTCTGTCCTTGGACCTGAACCACCAGCGCCTGCAACAGAACCTGGCCGCCTTGGGTGTCACACCCTCAAACCTGATCCCTCCAGCAAACTGTCTGCTTTGAGGGAGCACGTCAAAAAACGGACGCCAAACTCTAAAGAAACGTTTATTTATACCAGGGCTGTCACCGTTTCTAATAGATGACTCTGATCCCTTAGGATATATATTTAATAAGACCACGAGCGGAAGCTGACTTTTGCATTAACTTCAGTAACGCAAGCTTCGCCAGATACATCACATGCCGCTATAATTGCTGTTTGACTTGCTTTGTATGAAATTATTTGTGTAGAGGTTTTATGATCACATTTGTCATACTTAAATGGGAGGCGGGGAAGTGGTAGGTTTTCATTAGTTACGTTCATGACATTGTCATGGTGGTAGCATAATATATAGGATGCATCGACTAGACAGGCAGGGCCTCCGAAGTCACAGGAGGAGATGGCCCAGCTTAGGCACAAAGCAAACAGAAAATAGGGAGGAGGGTCCTCCTGCCCAGAAACTGGAGACAAGTTTGCAAGAGCCTGTGGTTCTCTATTGCACCTTGTTACTGATAATGCCTAGAGCATGTGGCAATGTTCAAGGCCAGTGCCTTGGAATCTGCTGTGAGTTATGCAGTACTAACCAAACAAAGTTGCTAAGGATGAGACATTGCAACATTTCTCGTGTGGATTCTTTTTTTTCTTGGCATCTTGTTTCAGCATTCACTGTGTCAAATACTTAGTCCCCTGCGAAGAAGACAAATGTCCCAAAGCAGATTGAGTGTGGTGTGCGGAACCCTAGGGGATGCCAGATGGTGGGTAGGGTAGACTTGCCAAAGCACTGGCGGTGGGTGAAAAGGTGGCTTGGGGACCAAATGTCTGGCTGACTCATGGGGCTGCAGTGGAGACGGAGAGCCACGTGCCCTGTCTGCAACTGCCAAGTTGGGGGGTTACCCAAATAATGCTTTCTCTCCACCCACGGAGCAACCGGGGTGCAAGACCAGGTGCTCACGGACTGAGAGAGGTACCATTTCCTAACAGGGCACTCAAGGACATCTGACCGGGCTGCTTTCTACACATTTTACTATGGTTTGCTAAGAAACCATCCAGTCGGCTTATAGAATCTACATGAACGCTGTTTTTCCAGGTCGCTGAGAAAAACGACCAGACACGATGATGCTGGTTTAGAGCAGTGGTTCTCCAACCTGACTGCCCATTGGGACTATTAGAGTTTATTCTCAGAGAGTATAAAAGCACGTGCGCTGAGGAATCCCCCTCCCCGCGTCACCTCGGGTTGCCTTCCCCCGGGGCGACCAGTGTTGGTAGTTTCCTGCATGTCTTTCCTGAAATAATTTATCAATATACAAGCAATCATGTAAAAAAATACAGATATATTTCTGTTCTCTTTTTACATAAGTGGCGGCATGTTATACACATGCTATCCCATACCTTTCTTTCCTTAGAATACCCTGGACATGACTTCACACCAGTATAAAAGACAGTGGGTCTCGCCCAGGGGTGATTTTGGCCCCCAGGGATATTTGGCACTCACCGGAGACATTTTTGGTTGTCGCAACTGGGTGGGTGCTACTGTCATCCAGCAGGCCCCAGGGAGGCTGCTAAATATCCTACGGTGCATAGGACGGCACCAGATACCAAAGAACTTTCCGGCTCCGAATGTCAATAAGTGCCAAGACTGAGGCACCCTGGTCGACCATCGAGTGTAATTTGTTCATGTGTGTCCAGGCCCCACGGGTGGACAGGTAGCTTCCAATCTTTCTAAAACAGCGCTGCACACTTTCACACACGTGCATCAGTCTGCAGAATAAACTGGCAGCAGAATTGCCAGGTCAGAGGGTATCCGCCTTTGCCATGTTGACAGCTACAGTTCCTGACGGGGGTTCTACTAATTTTTTTTTTTTTTTTTTTAGTTACCAGGGCCATTATGAGACTCAGCCCAAATGTCCAGGGGTGGGGACTGAACGTACCTATTTTTTCCATCCATCCGTATTCTAGTACTCAGGGTTGATAACCGCCAGCTTAGACTATGTAAACACTGTAAGCACTGCTGCCCTGTATGTTTCTTCTGAAGCTGTCTCACAACTCAGCTTCCCAGACGTGGAGCAGCTTGTTTACCTAATGTACCTACCAACTCTAGCCCATAACACGCTTTGTAAATGAAACATGGGCGAAATCATAAAGGCGTTCCTGCAAGGCGGTCTTCTGAGATTTAGGAGAATAGTAAAATTCTGCACTGGAAATTTACAAAGGAAAGAGCATATTTTTCTAAAACAGTTCTCACAGCTGACAGCAATTTTAAGATATCGTAGGTCCCCTACGTAACAATGAGATTCGTAGTCCTGATGCAAAAACATAGTGATGAATGTGAGTCTTGCTACTAAATCAGACATTTACTTTTCATGAGACATCCTGAATTTTAAGAACCTGAACTTTCAAAGACACAGCCATGGATAAAAGAAAAATGTTGAATGTCACTTTCTTGAAGGAGCACATGAACAGTATGGTACTTACGCAAAGCTCTCAGAAGTTCAGGTCAATGTATCCAGTTTCAAACAAACCAGAGGCTGGATGATCAAAAGGGAAAAGGCAAATCAGTCCATCGGAACTAGCTACTAACCTTTCATTGATTTCATTTTCACTTCACTCTCACTTCTTTTGAACTTTCTCTTTTCCAAGGGCTGGAGGATTGCCATAGACCAGAGCCCCAAAGCCCTGCAACTCTGGGTTTTCATTTTAAATGCCAGCCACCCCGCCAAAAAGAAAAGGAAAAAAGGTAGTCAGCATTTGGCTCGAGAATGGAGTTATATTTGTTCAAGAGAAGCTGGTTGCTGACCCCAATCACTGCTAAGACTGGCTTTTGGTACTAAGTCTCTGGACATTCTCCCTGGATTCATTTTTCTATCCCATTTTTATTTCACTGCAGCAAACCCTGCACTATGGACATAAAGGTGGAAAACACACAACTTAGATTCTGGCCAGACTGGGGTTCCCAGGAGTCACAGATCAATGCAAATGGTTTTCAGTCATCACCTCTTCTTGCCAAGCCCTCAAAATGGTCACTTCCAATTGATGGGAGAAGAAGCAAATTCCATACTGCCAAATTAAATGAGTGGTGGCTCCTTACACGGGCCTTTCTGTACAGATGCTGGTGACTGCAATATTGTTCCTCAAGCTTATCAAATAATGGGTTCTTACAACTATAAGATGAAGGGAATTCCCTGGTGGTCCCATGGTTAGGACTCTGCACTTTCACTGCTGAGGGCGCGGGTTCAATCCCTGCTCAGGGAATTCAGATCCTGCAAACTGCCCATGAGCCCCAAAAAACAAAAACAAAAACTATAAGATGAAGAAGAGAAAATTCAAAATATCAGCGTGTTCATCTTGAACCTGCATTCCAGAGTCGAAAGAAAACGTACCCAACCCCATTATCGTTAGTACGTTTTTTCTGTTTTGTTTTTGTTTTCATCAGTAAGTTTTATTCAACCACTGGACTTGGATTCTGTATACAAGCAGTGCAGGCCTCTCCGGCACTTTTACTGGTCGGGTGCCTTGGTTTGGGTTTGGCAGGGGATGGAGTCTACTTACTTCTGTCCCCCTTCTCCCTCCCCTTGACCCTGTCATCTCTGAAGTCCCTTCCTCTGTCCCAGTCACCTTCTGGCCACACCCTGGTTGATTCTTTTTCCTGCCACCTCTTCTCCCGGCCCCTGTCATGGTCCCGATCCCTCATCCTGGAGTCCCAGTGTCTCTCTCGCGATCGAGATCGCTCCCTTCTCTCCCTCTTTCCCTCTCGAAACTGGTCGTTTTTAACAACGGGCAGGTTAATGGGTTTTCGGAAAGGCCGATCCCGCCCCCCAAATCTCAGCTGCCCCGATTCCTTTTTCCCCCCCAGGCCTCCTCCAAGTCGCCGAGGAATCCACCCTTTGAGAGTCCTTTCCAGTTCATAGTCCACAAATATCTCGTGTTGGTCAATAACCAGGCCATCGGCGTCCCGGTAAGCTTTGAGCAGAGAACGCTCCTCTTTGTACTCAATGAAGGCATAGCCCTTCGAAAAGCCCGTGACCAAGTCCCTCACCAGCCGAAGCCGCCGGATGTCCCCATAGCGGGAAAATACTTCCTTTAACTTCTCCTCTTTGGTCTGCAGGTTTAGTCTCGCCACAAACAGGGTGAGGAGGGGGTCTCCTGTGACGCCCTTGTTGGGGGCATATCGTGCCAGCATCGCCCTCCAGACAGCTCGATCATGTGGGTCCTCGTCGGTGCCATCAATGCTGCCAGCTTTAAGCGGGTCATACTCCTTGGCGATGGGCATCCAATCGTTCATGTTCTAAGGAGAGGCACAGCAAGCGTTTATGTAGCATCTACTGTGAGCTACATCAATCCTTCCAACCCCATGAAGTAGATACTGCTTTTCACCCCTCCTTCCAACAGGGAAGGAAGAGGATTTTTCAGATGTTGTGGCCTCCCAGCTGGAAAGCAGGGGAGACAGTATCAGAGCCAGGCAGTGGGGCTCCAGAATGCTCTCACTCACTCCTCCACCAACCCTCCCCGGAAGAAGCAGAGGGCAACGTGCCTGAGTTTGATGCATACGTGTATCATTCAGCTTAGCCACGGTAGGGCACACACAAACTGTTATAACGTGGCAACACGGATCAAAATCCAGAATCAAAATCCAGGCTCACCTTTCAGAGACTTTAAAATGGTCATAGGGAAACCAGCCGGGGAACTTCTGTGGAAAAGGACAGTTTAAAAAACTCTTTATGGGAGTTCCCTGGCAGTCCAGTGGTTAGGACTCGGCACTTTCACTGCCGGGGCCCGGGTTCAATCCCTGGTTGGGGAACTAGGATCCCGCAAGCCACATGGCTAGGCCAAATATATATATATATATATATATATATATATATATATATATATAATAATAAAATTAATAAAAATTTAAAACTCTTTACTACCAAGAGTTTCAAACACATACCAATGTAGACAATGGCATAACCTTCCATGAATTTCTCACCCGGCTCCAACTATGGCCAACACCTGGCCTGTCTTATTTCATCTGTGCTCCCCACATTCCCGCTCCCAGGTATTTTTTAAATTTTAAAATATTTATTTAGGCTGCACTGGGTCTTTAGTTACGGCACGCAGGATCTTCGTTTCGTTATGCAGGATCCTTTAGTTGCGGCATGCGGGACTTCTTAGTTGCAGCATGCGGGATCTAGTTCCCCGACCAGGGATCGAACCCGGCCCCCTGCATTGGGAGTGTGGTGTCTTACCCACTGGACCACCAGGGAAGTCCCTCCCAGATTATTCTGATAAGGACTTTTTAAAAAAACAAAACTACACTGGAAAATGGTGCTCTGAATGCAGCATTTTGCATCTGTCAGTAAACAGGGAGCAAAGTCAAAATGACAGTGACCCAGCCACAGGCTCTTTAGTTCAGAAGGAAGATGGGGGACTTCCCTGGTGGCGCAGTGGTTAGGAATCCACCTGCCAATGCAGGGGACACAGGTTCAATCCCTGACCCAGGAAGATTCCACATAGTACGGGGCGGCCAGGCCCGCATGCCACAACACTGAGCCCACGCGCTCTAGGGCCTGCGTGCTGCAACTACTGAGCCCGCATGCTGCAACTACTTGAAGCCTGCGTGCCTAGAGCCCGTGCTCCACAACAAGAGAAGCCACTGCAATGAGAGGCCCACGCACTGCAACGAAGAGTGGCCCCCACTCGCCGCAACTAGAGAAAGCACTTGTGCAGCAATGAAGGCCCAACCCAGCTAAAAAATATATATAAATAAATAAAAAGAAACTTTATATATAAAAGAAAAGGAAGATGGGATTTCTTCCCACTTCCCTAGCTCATAATCCATTTATACTTTGGAGCTTGAGAACTGATTGCAATGGTAATTTTAGTTCAGCAAGCACACTGCAACTGTCATTCATTCCGATGGAAGATTTTTCTATTTTTGTTTGAAAGAGGGAGGGTAAGTTTAAGTCTGACACATGATAACTGATTCATGTGAATTTGCTGGAATAATTCGGTGCTTGCCAACATTTCAGACCTGCTAGTAATCATGTGGCTACCTCTGTAAAGCTTTAGAGCCAAGGCTGAAATATGTTACTTAAAAACCAGGGCTCTGTCAAATATATCTGGCGATCCTCACTCCTAACAGCATCTTTCTATGATATTTATTAAAATGGTATCTATAGTTTCCCACCCCCCTCAAATTTTCCTCAAGGATCTTTTTTGGTTTTGTTTGTCAGTTTACAGGTTATGTAGGGGGAGTGATCACAGTGGAATTTCTTTTCCCAGTAAAAAAAAACACCTACAGAATGAAGCCCAAAGTCAATGAACTCAAGAATTCTGACTCTCACTTAGCCTCTTACCATATTCCGTTGCACAACCTATTCTACCCAGGACTGCTCCTCATTCCTTGAACGTGCCCTAATCCCCTGGCTCCGTGTCTTTCCTGGTGCAATTTCCTCTGCTGGGAATATTCCCTTCCTTTCCACCTCCCACATTTCCACTTGTGGAAATTCTACTGGTCCTTCCAAGTCTGGCTTCCAGCCTCTTCCCCATGAAGCAAATCCGTTGGTCCCACAGCTCATGGTACCTCTTCTGTCATACTGATCACATTTTGCCCAACACACAATAAACACTCTTCACAATAAACACTCTTCAACACAGTGTCTCCAGATCCTAGGACACTTCCTGATAAATGCTGGGAAACTGAACCAACTCCAAACAAAATTCACTGAACTTATTTTGGTCCAAATCAGACAAAAAGGACCACTTCATTGAAAATTGAAAGGCAGGGATTTCCCTGGTGGCACAGTGGTTAAGAATCCGCCTGCCAATGCAGGGGACACGGGTTTGATCCCTGGTCCAGGAAGATCCCACATGCCGCGGAGCAACTAAGCCCGTTCGCCACAACTACGGAGCCTGCACTCTAGAGCCCGCGAGCCACAACCACTGAGCCCACATACCACAACTACTGGAGCCCGTGCTCCGCAACAAGAGAAGCCACCACAATGAGACGCCCGTGCACCGCAGCAATGAAGAGCAGCCCCCGCTCGCCCAACTAGAGAAAGTCCGCACGCAGCAACGAAGACCTAACACAGCCAAAAAAATAATAATTAATTAATTAATTATTTTTAAAAAGAAAGAAAGGAAATTGAGAGGCAGGACGTTACACCATCTGCCACCAAATTGTAAAAGGAGGGCATATGTGCGTCTCATCATTAACAAGCAACTTTGGACAAGACACCTCTCTGGTATCCTCATCAGTAAAAGGATGATAAACAACTAGAACAAGGGAAGGTGCACGAGGAGAGTGAGACACTTTGGGTCCGGTCTGGGCCACTTAACTTTGTGTCTTTTGTCTATTACGGCTGTAATTTCTCCACATGGGGGAAAAACAGAGAGAGATCACTGTGTTGTTTGGATCTCTGCTCTGGTATTCTCTAAATGGCCCTAAAATTCTTAAGATTCTAATCTTACTTCCTTCTTCTATCACAAGGTTGCAGGAAAAACAAACAAACAAAAAACACAGACCATAATAATTATAGTTAACCAGTACTGAACACTTAGGAGGTGCCAGGCACTGTGCTAAGCACTTAACCCACCCTCACCTCTCAACAATACCGGGACACACCCACTTCTATTCTTGCCATTTCAGATGCCAAAGGTGAAATGCAAAAAGATTGTCTTTTGTCCCAAATCACAGAAGTAGCCCAGCGGGGGAGTTGGAACCAAGGGCTTTTATTGACTCCAGAGCTTGAGCTCTTAACTCTTTCCTTAGATAGCTGTCATAAAATATAAAGCTTGAGATGGGGATAGGAAAAAGCAGGCCATGTCTGGGTGTCAGAGGCTGAGAGCCCCATCGCAGCCAAGTGGGAAAGGAACCCGTCCCCATTCCCCAGGAAAAGGTCACAAAGATCCACCAAGTAAAGCTGACATTGCTGTACACAGTCAGAGATCCTGTTCAAAGCTTTAAGAGTTCTTCAAATTAAACTCTGGAAAAAAATTACAAAGGGATAAAAGATGAGTTTCCGGTTTTCTCCCTCACCTGCATGCTCCTATCAATACTAAATACCAAGAGAAGAGCGGGCTTCACAGCTTCTCGTTAATCTTTCTAGGTGTATTTTCTCCGTTGCAACATTGCATTGAGATTTTCTACCACCATCTCTCTGGATGTTTAGATTCTCGTCATTACTTCATAAACGGAGATGGGATGTGAGAGATGAATCGTCGGGGGTGGAGGTGAGTGGGGCAATGAACCATTAAAGACAGAAGTGTGGAAAGTGAAAAAGCACTGGATTGGGAGTCAGAACACCCTGGTGTAAGACTTAGTGTTATCTTGGGCAAAATTTAAATCACCTGTTAAATGCTGCTAATTGCCTCTTCACCGCCGTTTTGGTTTTTGTGTGTGTGAAGATGAGAGAAGGCAGTGTCTTTGAAAGCGCTTTCTAATTATAAATTACTATACAAATAAAAGCTATTCTTAAGCAAACAAACAAAGCACTCGTCCCCAGGCTGAGTCTGCAGAACAGAACAACCGGCGCTTCCCACCAGGTGGGAAATAAACTGAAGGCTGGCGCCCAGAGCCGTCCGAGCACGCGCAGTGAGGCCGTGGACGCTAACGCGGAAGTCTCCGTGAAAAAGTCTATACTTCCGAACCGCCGCCCCCCCCTCCGCGCCCCGCAGCGCCTCCGTCTCGGCCGCCGGCCCTCAGGGCTGCCTTCCCCAGCCCGTCACCATCTGAGGGGGCACAGGACGGAAGCGGCCATCCTACCAACTCAGCTGTCGCCCCCACTCCCGGCAACACTACCCCAAAAGGTACCCCCTCCCCTTTGCCCGCTTTCAACATGGCGGCCCACGCACGCGCCGACATACCGTCCAGGCCGAATTCCCTCGTCCTTCTCGCCAGGGTGGGTCCTACTCCCACAAAACCGCTCCCGCTCACCTCAGCAAGCCTCGGGCTTCCTTTCCCACGGAGCCTGGTGCCGAGCTCGAAGCGACGGAAGATTCTTCCTCCTTGACTGACAGGACCTTTACATTGGAAGTAGCAGATTCGTCACGGGCCCTGTTTCCGTTTTTGCTTTTATTTTAATAAATTTAATCACATGCCTTGAGCGTCGACTGCATATCGTCTCCGAAGAGAGTGAACTTTCCGTTTCTCTAAAATTTTTCACGAAGACAGAAACTGCTAAATTGAACGAAAGTTGAAAGATGATCGAATGTGCGGCCAGTTGTCTGGGAGCCGCTGAATTTCTCTCCGTAGCGAAGAGGTGTTTCAGCGCGATGCGATTTTTAGTTCTTAGACTCACTTTGAGAATTTGATTAATATTGTGGGGTTTTTTTACTCAGAAAATGCGTATGCCGGTTCACAAGGCAACTTTGTACGTATGTTTTGCTAGAGTTTTTCTAACCCGTAAATTTAACACGTTCGCTTTCCACACAAGCAAAACAGTTCTTCACAGTCAGTTTGGAGACTGACTTAAGAATCGCGTGGAAGCTGGTTTAAATGCCGTTTCCTGGGCCCCGCAGAGAATCAGTGAATTCAGAATCGCTGAAAATTTGCAATTTTTTGCAAGTCCCCCCAAATGACTCTTTGAGGACCCCTGCCTTTAGAGTCACGGTTAAGAAGCCCAGATTTAAAACCTAAGCGTGGGAGGGAGAGGGGAGAACCGTGTAGTCAGTAAATCTGTGTAGAACGGGTAGATGTATGCATTCAGATTTTGCTGTGTTTCTTTTTTTGTTAGGTCAAAATATTCGGGTAGATAACGACTTTTGGTACAACTTGAAATGTCTTGATACAGTTGTGCTTTTCTTGATGAGAGTCTCGTGATTTCTTCAGCCACCCATTTTCTGATTAATTCTTACACGTGGGTCATTTCTGCGAACAGCTGATCTCATTTTGATTCCAGTCCTATTCTTAGAAGGTAAGCCAATCACCAGCTACTAAGGATGTATTACTGCTACCTGGTTATTTTTTGTTGTCTGTTTGTTTGTTTTGCGGTACGCGGGCCTCTCACCGCTGTGGCCTCTCCCACTGCGGAGCACAGGCTCCGGATGCGCAGGCGCAGCGGCCATGGCTCACGGGCCCAGCCGGTCCGCGGCACGTGGGATCTTCCTGGACCGGGGCACGAACCCGTGTCCCCTGCATCGGCAGGCGGACTCTCAACCACTGCGCCACCAGGGAAGCCCTGCTACCTAGTTTTTATCAAATCTTTATTATGTAGGTGAAGCATAGGTTCTGAATATCTATAGCTTTATTTAAAGTACATTTTCTTGAAATATATTAATAAAATGTATTGAGTAAAAAAATGAGCAATATCTGTAGTTTAAAATTTCATATTTAGGACTTCCCTGGTGGTGCAGTGGTTAAGAATCCATCTGCCAATGAAGGGAACACGGGTTCGATCCCTGGTCCAGGAAGATCCCACATGCCGCAGACCAACTGAACCCATGCACCACAACTACGGAGCCTGCGCTCTAGAGCCCACAAGCCACAACTACTGAGCCCGTGTGCCACAATTACTGAAGCCTGGGCGCCTAGAGCGCGTGCTCCGCAACAAGAGGCGCCACCGTAATGCGAAGCCTGCGCACCGCAACGAAGAGTACCCCCCCCCCCTCACGGCAACTAGAGAAAGCCCGCGCTCAACAACGAAGACCCAGTGCAGCCAAAATTAAATAAATAAACTTATATTAAAAAATAAATTAGGGCTTCCCTGGTGGCGCAGTGGTTGAGAGTCCGCCTGACGATGCAGGGGACTCGGGTTCGTGCCCCAGTCAGGGAAGATCCCACATGCCGCGGAGCGGCTGGGCCCGTGAGCCATGGCCGCTGAGCCTGCGCATCCGGAGCCTGTGCTCCGCAACGGGAGAGGCCACAACAGTGAGAGGCCCGCGTACCGCAAAAAAAAAAAAATAAGAAATAAAATAAATTAATTAAATAATTAAATTTTAAAAAGAAATAATGTGGTCCTAGTATCTCTGCTCTGCTGGCTTATCAACGGAAGGCTTTTGGGAAAAGTGCATCCACAGCATGAATGCTGCTGCAAAGTCTGAAGGTGCTGCAGACATCTTTTAACATGCTTGGTGGCCTCTTGAAGGGTCATCTGAAAGACATCTCCGTGACTGCCACATTTATATCATTAAAGTTTATATACAAAATTAATTATATAACAAAATAGTTTATAAACCAAGTAGAAGATCTGAAGGGCAACGTGAACAACCCTGCTAGAGATTTCTATAGAAGTTTCATATTAATACAATCTTTTTTTCCTTTTTCCAGTTTTATTGACATACAGCACTACATAAGTTTAAGGTGACTTACATACATAATGATATGATTACCACAGTAAGTTTAGTGAGCATCTGTCATCTCGTATGGATACAAAATAAAAGAAATAGAAAAATTTTTTTTTCCATACAGCAGTGTTAAAAAGATATTTATCATATCATACACTACATCCCTAGTACTAATTTATAACTGGAAATAAGTACCTTTTGACTGCTTCCGTCCAATTCCCCCACCCCCAGGCCTCACCTCTGGGAACCACAAATCTGATCTCTTTTTCTATGAGTTTGTTTGTTTGTTTGTTTTGAAGTATAACTGACCTACAACACTATGTTAGCTCCTGGTGCACAATATTATGATTCAGTATTTCTGTACATTTCAAAATGATCACCACCACACTAATACCATCTTAAAACAAACATTTAGCATCACCTGCCAGACACTGGGCTAAGCTCACTTCACTCTCTCAACAGCTCCTTGCAGAGTGTATTGTTAGCTTCCAGGGTGGAACAAGAGCTGGCCTGGAGAGTAGGGTGGAGGACACTAGTCCCTTGGCTGTAGTCTCCTTCAGTGCTTCCCTCACCCACCCACACCGCCTCCCCACACACACACCCCACCCTCCCACTCATCACCCTGAATAAACATTTCCCCTAAGTTTAAAAAAAAAAGGTGTGCTGTTATGCAAACACCGACTGAAAACAAGTACTCGGCACCACCCTTCCTGCAGCCCAGTTCTTTTCTAAAGACTTTCAGCTCCTAGAGATGGAGTCACTGACCCAGGATTGCAGGCATTGAAGCCAAAAGAGAACAGGAAGGAAGACATACTGAATGTACCACTCAGGAAATTAATGGTGCCACCAGTATTCAGAAGAGCATGAGACCTACTCTGCTTGATGTACCAAAATAGGACCACCAGATACTTGCTAATGGAACTTTCCTATGGGTGGAATTAACCCCCAAACACTTCTGGTTCCATTTTTATGAAGCATGACCCACCCACTACTTTTGTTTCCCATGTCATGTTTTTCTTTGCTTAACCGTGAGTTGGGTGATACCTTACTTTATGCTCCTTTTTGCAGTCAATTCGGTTCCTACTTAAAGGCAGGTGGGGGGGTGGGGGGGGGAAGCACAGCTGCACACTACTGCAGGCCTGCCTTAAATCTCAGGGGATGAGTGTTCCTGAAATTGTTTTTTAAACTCGTATAATGACGTATCACTTGGACTTTTTAAAAAAAAATTATTTTATTTATTTATTTTTGGCTGTGTTGGGTCTTCGTTGCTGTGCGCGGGCTTTCTCTAGGTGCAGCCAGTGGGGGCTACTCTGTTGCGGTGTGCGGGCTTCTCATTGCAGTGGCTTTTCTTGTTGCAGGTGTGTGGGCTTCAGTAGCTCTGGCTTGTGGGCTCTAGAGCGTAGGCTCAGTAGTTGTGGCGCACGGGCTTAGTTGCTCTGCAGCATGTGGGATCTTCCCAGACCGGGGCTTGAACCTGTGTCCCCTGCATTGGCAGGTGGTTTCTGAACCACTGCGCCACCAGGGAAGTCCCCACTCGGACTTTTTAAAAAGCTTTGTTGTAGACATATTCTATGTGTGTTACTGATCCAGCTTTTCATATCTTGTTCCCAAATAATCATATGAACTTGGAGAGTTTCTCATACTTCATATTCTGGAGATAAAGTAGTTTATAATACTCATAGTAATAATAATAGCCAACATGTATTGAGCACTTACCGTGTGCCAGACACTATTCTAAAGCACTTCACGACAATCTTTTAAAGTGGCTTCTGTCCTTACCCCCATTTTATAGCTGAGAAGACTGAGCCCCAGAGAAGTAATTTCCTTGCCTAAGATCACACAGCTTGCAAGTGACGGAGCCGATCAAGATTTGAACAGTTGTGGTCTGGTCTAGAATCCACCTTGAACACTCTGGTATCACTCATACTTTTTCAAATTTGAGTGTGCATGTGCATCAGAATTACCTAGAGGGCTTGTTAAAACACAGATTGCTGGGGCCCACCCCTAAAGTTTCTCATTCAGTGGGTCAAGAATTTGCATTTCTGGAAAGTTTCCAGGTGATGCTGATGCTGCTGGTCTCGGAAACACACTTTAAGAACCTCTGCCGGGTGAAAAAAGAAACAGGCCCCAAATGGAATCACTTGTGCTAAGCCCCATGGCAGCAAAGTAAAACTTAATATATAACTTCAGTTTCAGCCTCTCTCAGGGGTGGAATTTTAAACCAATCAGTCTGGAATTTCCTGATCATCCCTAGTGAGGTCATCTGCTTGATAGACTCCCCATCTTTACCCCCAAGGGAAGGTGACCTTACCTGAAATAATCCTTTCTTTTGTTTATGACTTCCTTGTCTTATCCCCCTTTTCTGCCTTTAAAAACCTTCCATTTGTACAGCTCCTCTGAAGCTCTTTTCTACTTGCTAGATGAGATGCTGCCCAATTCATGAATCGTCAAATAAAGCCAAGGAGATCTTCAAATATAATCAGTTGAATTTATTTAGGGGCTCCCCTGGTGCAGTGGTTAAGAATCCGCCTGCCAATGCAGGGGACAGGGGTTCAAGCCCTGGTCTGGGGAGATCCCACATGCTGCAGAGCAACTAAGCCCATGCGCCACAACTACTGAGCCTGCACTCTAGAGCCCGTGAGCCACAACTACTGAACCCACACGCCTAGAGCCCGTGCTCCGCAACAAGAGAAGCCACCGCAATAAGCCTGAGCACCGCAACAAAGAGCAGCCCCCGCTCGCTGCAACTAGAGAAAGCCCGTGTTCAGCAACAAAGACCCAGTGCAGACAAAACTAAAATAAATCAATTAAAAATATTTATTTATTTATTTATTTAGTCTGTGCCAGGTCTTAGTTGTGGCTCACAGGATCCTCATTGTGGCATGCGGGATCTTTAGTTGTGGCATGCAGACTTGTTAGTTGTGGCATGCATGCGGGATCTAGTTCCCCCGACCAGGGATCAAATCCAGGCCCCCTGCACTGGGAGTGTGGAGTCTTACCCACTGGACCACCAGGGAAGTCCCGAATTTTGTTTTTTAACAGCTGTAATTCAGAATTGTTTTCATAATTTCCCAACAGAGATAAGGGTCATGATTATCTACCAATAGATTGTCCAATTCTATGAGGGATCTAAGAGTTAAGGTCATTAACACTTGATAATAACAACCAGTGTCCATTGATGCTGATGATATGCTGGACACTGGATGAGGCACTTTTCATGAATTATCTCATCTGACCCTCACACCAATTTGGGGGAATACTTTTATTTTTCCAAGTTGACCGTAGGAAATGGGGATTTGGAGATGAGAGAATTTGCTCAAACTTATGTACCAGGAAGTAACAATTGTGAGGTTCAAGTCAAAGACTACTTAACTCCACAGCCCTGTTGGCTACTACATTACAGTCCTGACACATAGTAGGCGCTCAGTAAATAAGTTGTCAAATGAATGAACAAAAGAATTTTTTTATATCAAAATCCTAGTTACTCAATGGAAGATACTTTGACTTTTTAAAAGTGCAATTTACCAGGTTTCACTGTGTATCAAAGAAGGAAGATATGGTGCCTTAGAGGATGAATTTCTAGAGAAATTTCAAGGCAGAAGGAACTTTGGAAAGGACAGTGGTGCAGGAGAGATTCCTACCAGCAGTGGTGGCTGGGGATCCTGATGGTAAAACATAAATGCAGCAACATTAAATTCTTTCTGATAAGCATTGGTCTGCGAAGGCTACATTCCGACAATGGTGTTCGGTGGTGTTTTAGTCTATTCACAGAGTTGTGCAACCATCACCACAGTCTAATTTTAGAACATTCTCATCACCCCAAAAAGAAGCCCTGTCTGCATTAGCACTCACTCCCCATCCCCCTCCCCCAGCTCTAGACAACCACTAATCTCCTTTCTATCTCTTTGGATTTGCTGTTGTGCACATTTCATATAAATGGAATCATACAATAGGTGGCCTTTGTGGCTGGCTTCTTTCACTCAGTAAAATGTTTTCAAGATTCATCCACATTGTAGCATCTGTCAGTGCTTCATTCCAATAAAGTGCTCCTTACCAGCACTTTATTGAGGTATAGTTTACCTAAAGGAAATACACAGTGTTAAGCATACAGTTGCACAATAGTTCACCTACGTATATACTCATGTGACCTTCACCAAGATCAAGATGTAGCACATTTTCATCACTGCATAGTTTCCTCATATGTTAAAAGAAGGAAAACGGGTAAAGTGCACATGAGATAAAATTTATTTTACAACCTTAACCATTTTTAAGTGTACAGTTTGGTAGTGTTAAGTACATTCATATTGTTGTGCAACCAAACTCCAGAACTTTTTCACGTCACAGAACTGAAACTCTATACCCACTAAACAACAACCCTCCATCCCCCCTCCCCCCAGCCTCTGGCAACCACCATTCTACTTTCTGTTGCTATGAGTTTGTACACTAGATATCTCATATAAGTGAAATCATACACTATTTATCTTTTGGTGACTGGCTTAATTTCACTTACTTCTCAAGGTTCATCGGTGTTGTGGCATGTGTCAGAATTTCCTTCCTTTCTAAGGCTGATTAATATTCCATTGTATGTATACACCACATTTTTTTATCCATTCATCAGTGGATGGACATTTGGGTAACTTCCACCTTTTGGCTATTGTGAATAATGCTACTGTGAACATGAGTGTGCAAATATCTCTTTGACACCCTGCCTTCAATTCTTTTGGATATGTACCCCCAAGTGGTATTGCTGGATCATATGATAATTCTGTTTTTCATTTTATTTATTTATTTATTTATTTATTATTCTTATTATTTTTTAATACAGCAGGTTCTTATTAGTCATCTATTTTATACGTATCAGTGTATCCATGTCAATCCCAATCGCCCAATTCATCACACCACCCCCACCCCCCAGCCACTTTCCCCCCTTGGTGTCCATACGTTTATTCTCTACATCTGTGTCTCAATTTCTGCTCTGCAGGGCCTTGCCTGGCAGTCCAGTGGTTAAGACTCTGCACTTCCACTGCAGGGGACGCAGGTTTGTTCCCTGGTTGGGAAACTAAGATCCCACATGCCGTAAAGTGTGGCCCCCCCAAAAAAAAAGAAAGAAATGCAATTGATATTTTATATTGATCTTGTATGCTGCAACCTTGAGTTCATTTATTAGCTCTAATAGGTTTTTTTGTGGATTCTTTAGCCTATTAATGTGGTGGATTACATAGATTGATTTTTTTTTTTTAGTATTTAGTTATTTATTTTTGGCTGCATCGGGTCTTGGTTGCAGCTACGGGATTTTTTTTTTTTTTTTTTATGGCTGTGTTGGGTCTTCGTTGCTGTGCGCGGGCTTTCTCTAGTTGCGGTGAGCAGGGGCTACTCTTCGTTGCGGTACGTGGGCTTCTCATTGCGGTGGCTTTAGTTATTGTGGAGCACAGGCTCTAGGTGCTCAGGCTTCAGTAGTTGTGGCTCACAGGCTCAGTAGTTGTGGCTCACTGGCTCTAGAGTGCAGGCTCAGTAGTCGTGGCGCACGGGCATAGTTGCTCCGCGGCATATGGGATCTTCCCCGACCAGAGCTAAAACCCGTGTCTCCTGCATTGGCAGGTGGATTCTTAACCACTGCGCCACCAGGGAAGTCCCTAATTTATTTAGTTTTTATGGCTGCATCGGGTCTTAGTTGTGACACATGGGATCTTCGTTGAGGCATGCGGGATCTTTTGTTGCAGTGCGCAGGCTTCTGTCTAGTTGTGGCGTGCGGGTTTTCTCTCTCTAGTTGTGGTGCTCCGGCTCCAGAGCACGTGGGCTCTGTAGTTTATGGCACGCAGGCTCTCTCGTTGAGGTGCGCGAGCTCAATAGTTGTGGCGCGCGGGCTCAGTTCCCCAACCAGGGATCGAACCTGCATCCCCTGCATTGGAAGGTGGTTTCTTTACCACTGGACCACCAAGGAAGTCCCAAAAGATAATTTTACTTCAATCAAACTGAGCATTATAACCCAAGAGACAGGCTCTCAGAAGCTCTGAGAACTGTTCTGCTTATTAGAAGTCGAAGACACAGTCATAAGCCTTTTTGAGACAAAGGATCATACATCAAAATAACATACGGACATTTTACATAAACTTCACCAAAGATGCATAGTCTAGGTAAGCAAGCAATTAAGTCACCATGACTCCCTGCAGAGTTTGGAAAGGGTGCTAATCTTTTAAGCGGATACATTGCTAGCATCAGAAGAAAGGGAAAAACAAGTTGACCTTTGTGGTCAAGCAGGCATTGCCACCTTTGAGGAGGTCTGGATAATGTATAATGCAAAATACCTTGCACATGAGAGAGGGAGGGAGGAGGTCCCAATGGAGAGAGAATTTTATGTTTACATTTTCTTGTCCTGCCTTAAAATATAAATTTTATTTCATCAATGTAGTCTAGTTTATCTATTTTTTCTTTTGTTTCTTTTTCTGTGTTTTTAAAAAACTCATTGCCACATCCATTGACATAAAGCTTTTCCACTATGTTTTCTTCTTAGAGTTTTATAGCTTTAGGCCTTTGATCCATTCTGAGTTGATTTTTGTATATGGTGTAAGGTAAGGTACGTAAGGCTTTTGCATGTGGGTATCCAATTTTCCCAGCACCATTTGTTGAAAAAACTATCCTTTCCCCCAGTGAACAGTCTTGGCACCCTTGTTGAAAATAATTTGACCGTGTTTGTGAGGGTTTCTTTCTGGACCCTCTATTCCTTCATTCCTTTTTATGAGTGAATAATAGTCCATCGTATGGGTACACCATATTATACTTAATGGTAAGCCTAATATTTCTCCGTATTTAATCACAGGGTGTCATCAGGTCTGTGATTAATGGATTACTGAGCCCTTGCCCGGGGCCTTGTTTGATCATTAAAACGCTGTACCATTGTACCGTCTGAAAATAGTGTCTGTTCTGTTTGTTTGCTTTTTGTTTGTTTGTTTCATCCTTGTCCACTCTCCATTTTGACTCCACAACTTCACTGTGGAAAAGATCTGGTACACCTACCACGAAGAAAACTGCCAATACATTCCTGGGAAAGACAAGCTCCATTTCTGGATTGTCTGCCTATGACTATGACAAACCCTGAATTAAATCTAAAATAACCGGTTTTGTAATCCACACTGCCAATATTCTCAGTAATACCCTGTGTAGCTGCAGAATGTTTTCTAATTTCAAAGCGGTGATTTTTGTCTTACCTATTAACTCTTCCCTCCCCAACCCAAGTGCCAAGCGCCTGGCACACAAGCTTAGTGTTTGTTGGAGGGAAGAATGCAGAATACCTGCTAACATCTTCTGAGCCTTTCCTAAGTGCTTTTTGTCACAGTCATTGTCTCATGATCTGATATATTCCTCACAACAATTCTACCCCGTAGGTACAGTTATTTACACAGGAATAAACTGAGGCTCGGAGAAGTTAAGTAACTTGCAAAGGCCACACGCTGGTCAAGTGGAGGAACGCAGGAGAGAGCCAGGTGCATAGCGCAGGGAATCTCCATCTAACTGAGGGTCAGATGCCGCTGGTCCCGGTGACAGTAGGCCTGGAAGCTCTGCGCAACACAGACCGCTAGACTCCCGCGCGCTGCCACCAACTGCTGTTTTCTGCTTTGCCGCACGCTTCAGAAAATATTCTCAGAGACCGGATCTGCCTCCCCGTACCACGCAAATTCTATGGCTGGAAGACCTGAGTGCAGAAAGGGAAGAGTTGTGTGCTTTTTAGCCTCCTTCCCAGAATGCGGTGGAAACTCCGCCCCTGTCTCCGTGGAAACCCAGCTTCTGCGGTGGCTGTCACCAAGGGCGGAGCTGGGGTCGCTGCCCCTCCCCCTGTCTGCAACAGTTCTCGGGCTGGGAGCGATCACTGTCACCCCTTAACCTCTCTGTTCCTCTTCTCGGCGGCCCTCCCTTTCCCTTATCCTTTCGTGCCCCAAACCACATCCTGGAGCCCGCACTCCCGCACGGGCCTCCGCCGGGAAGGTGCACGGGGAGTCCTGGCCTGCGAGCTGCCCTGCGTGGCCTCCTCCTACAGCCCCTCTCCGGGCCCACCCCCTCGGCTGCACTGATTGGCTGCTCCTGCCCCGCCCTGAGCAGGCAGGGTCCACTGTCCCGCGGAAACTTTTCTGTGCCGGGAGGAAGCTGGACATTCGGAGACTCCCAGAAAGCAGCTCCGGAGGCTGCAGGGGTCTGGGCGGCCATGGAGGAGCCCCCTTTGCGAGAGGAGGAAGAGGAGGAGGGGGACGAGGCTGGGCCCGAGGGGGCCCTGGGCAAGAGCCCGTTCCAGCTGACCGCCGAGGACGTGTATGACATCTCCTACGTGATGGGCCGCGAGCTGATGGCCCTGGGCAGCGACCCCCGGGTGACACAGCTGCAGTTCAAGATCGTCCGCGTCCTGGAGATGCTGGAGACGCTGGTGAATGAGGGCAGCCTGACGGTGGAGGAGCTAAGAATGGAGCGGGACAACCTCCGGAAGGAGGTGGAGGGGCTGCGGAGAGAGGGCTCGGCGGCCGCCAGGGAGGTGAGTGCGGGGAGCGGCCACTGGCAGGGGGGACGCTTTCTTCTCTTGAACATCCAGGCCCCTCAAAGCAAATCACTACGAGTTCGCCGTCGTCAGATTAGAAGCGCTAAGCTGGATAACATTAACCGAGCACTTGCTTGGTGCTGGACCCTGTGCCGAGTGTGTTCCAAAGCAGCGGCTTCCAGCCTTTTTGACCAGGACCTCGAGCAGTGGTTCTCAAGCTTTAGCAGCCGTCAAAATCACCTTGAGTGTTTGTTGAAACGCAGATTGCCCGGCCCCCCCCGGCTGCAGAGTTTCTGACTCAGTAGGTCTGCAGTGGGACCTGAGAATCTGCATTTCTCGCAAGTTCCAAGATGATGCCGATTCTCTTGGTCCCGGTTTCACACTTTGAGGAACTTTGACCTAGAGTAAGAAATACTTTTTAACTAAAGAGAAATTAGTACTTATGACCACAGAAAGAGATACATGTAAGACTATTCAGTGCTTCCCTGGTGGCGCAGTGGTTCAGAATCCGCCTGCCAATGCGGGGGACACGGGTTCAAGCCCTGGTCCGGGAAGATCCCACATGCCGCAGAGCAACTAATTCTGTGCGCCACAACTACTGAGCCTGCGCTCTAGAGCCCGCGAGCCACAACTACTGAGCCCGCGAGCCACAACTACTGAATCCCGCACGCCTAGAGCCCGTGCTCCGCAACAAGAGAAGACACCGCAATGAGAAGCCCACGTACCGCAACGAAGAGTAGCCCCCACTCACCGCAACTAGAGAAAGCCCGCATGCAGCAACAAAGACCCAACTCAGCCAAAATTTAATTAATTAATTAATTAATTTTTTAAAAGAAAATTCAGAGCAGCTTTATTCATAATTGTGCCAAACTGGAAACAATCCAAATGGAAAAGAGGAATCAATTTTTTAAATTGTGGTACATTCATGTGATGGAATACTACACAACAATGAAAAAGAGCAGAGTAGTGATACACACAACTGTATCCTACAGATACTACACTGAGAGACAGAAGCCAGGTACAGAGGAGAGCGTCCTGCATGTGGAATTCAAGAACAGGCAAAATAATCTTTACTTACAGAAGACAGGTTGATGGTAGCCCTGGGATAGGAGAGTGGGGGGAGCAGGAGGGAAATGTATAGAGAATTAAGCCAGGTGTGGTTACATGGGTGTACACATATGGTAAAAATTGTCAAGCTATAAACTCAAGATTAATACATTTTTCTGTATATATGTTATACCCCCATTTTACAAAATTACATTTTACGTTGATATGCAGTATTGATGAAACAAAAGTTTCAACAATTTACCCTAACTCTCCCTCACTAAACATGATGTACAGTCATACTTTCCTATTCTATTTTTATGAATTTTAAAATTATTTTGCAACTCACTGAATTAATATCATGACTCACTAGTGAATCTCCAGCTACAGTTTAAAAAAAAAAACAAGTGTCCCAAGGGGATTATCTCATTTAATCCTCATACTATTATTATTCCCATTTTACAGAAATGGAGTCATAGAAGAGTTAAGTAATTTGCCTGAGGACTTAACAACAAGTAAGAGGTGGAGGCAGGATTTGAGCTCAGAGATGCTAGTCTTAACCACACTGTACTAAAATACAGACCTATGACCTTTCCTGTAGTAACATTTGATGAGTGACTGCACTGTGCGTGCTCTGGAGCTATGGCGCTAAATTAGACAAGGTCCCTGCCTTCACGGAGCTTCACATCTAGTGGGAGAGGCAAGACACACCGACCTCCAAAACTAGACCACAGGATTACACACTGAGAAGCATGCCATGAAAGGACAGCAGGAACTGGGTGGCTGAAACTCATAGGGAAGAGTGGAGGTTTCTGGTAGCTTCCTTGGTACTCTTTTATTTTTATTTTTATTTTATTTTATTTTTTTTTTTTTGCGGTATGCGGGCCTCTCACTGCTGCGGCCTCTCCCATTGCGGAGCACAGGCTGCGGACGCGCAGGCTCAGCGGCCATGGCTCACGGACCCAGCCGCTCCGCGGCATGTGGGATCCTCCCGGACCAGGGCACGAACCCGCGTCTCCTGCATCGGCAGGAGGATTCTCAACCACTGGGCCACCAGGGAAGCCCTATTTTTATTTTTTAAATATTTATTTATTTATTATTTATTTGGTTGCACCGGGTCTTAGTTGCGGCAGGCGGGCTCCTTAGTTGCGGCATGCATGTGGGACCTAGTTTCCTGACCAGGGACCGAACCCAGGCTCCCTGAATTGGGAGCTTGTTGTCTTAGCCACTGCACCACCAGGGAAGTCCCGGTACTCTTTTATTTCACCTACTCATTGCTCACGGTGACAATTATATTTGTAGATAAGGTTCTTCTTCAGTATCCGTCATATGAGATGGCTGAGTGTCATGATTAGCAGCCTGACTTTTGAGATTCAAGAGCAGCTAAATGACTTGCCTAAGATCCCTCAGCTCACATTCTGTGCTCTTTTCCTGTCACCTCCAACTCCAGGCACACGGATATGGAGAAAAAGCCCCATCACGGACCCTGAACAGTGTGGTCTGCACGGGGGCCGGGTCATTTCCTGTCTGGGGCATAGCAGACAAGCTTCGTCAGCCAGCAGATGAGCTGGCACGTTATCCTCGCAAACTGTAGTCTTAAGAACAGGGGTGGGGCAAAAGGCAGGGAAAATGAATATTTAGTGTCACTAGACAGTTTATAAAAATATGGCCTAGTGTTGTTTTTCTCTTTCTTTCTTTCTTGTTTTTTTAGTTACCATTTTTAGTTGTGGTAGACATAAAATTTCCCATCTTTTTAAGTGCAGAGTTCAGTGGCCTTAAGTACATTCACAGCCATTATTATGCAATCATCACCACCATCCTCTCCAGAACTCCTGTCTTGCCAAACTGAAACTCTGTACCCACTAAACACTAACTCCAAATGCCCCCTCTCCCTCAAGCCTCTGGTAACTACTGTTCTACTTTCTGTCTCTATGGATTTACCTATTCTAGGTACTTCATATAAGTAGAGTCGGATAATCTTTGTCCTTTTGCCACTGGCTTATTTCACTTAATGTCCTCAAGGTTCTCCCATGCTGTGGCATGCGTCAGAATTTCCTTCCTTTCTAAGGCTGAATAATATTCCATTGTATGGATCCACCAGTTTGTTTATCCACCTGTTGATGGACACTTGGGTTGCTTCCACCTCTTGACTTGTGTGAATAATGTTGCTATGAACGTGGATCTATAAATCTCTCTTTAAGTCCCTGCTTTCAAGACTTTGGGGTATATACCCAAAAGTGGAATTGCTGCATCACATGAGAATTCTATTTTTAATTTTTAAAGGATCTGCCATTCAGTTTTTCATAGTGACCGCACCATTTTACATTCCTACCAGCAATGCACGAGAGTTCAAATTTTTCCACATCCTTGCCAACACTTACTTTCTGTTTTGTTTGTTTGATTACAGTAGCCATCACAATGGGTATTAGAATAGTTTGTTTCCTTTCTTTTTAAAAAATTTAAGTTCAAACTTCAAGTGTTACAAAAGTGTTTGCCTTGGAAAAGCTCCCTCCCCATCTCTCTCCACCCCTAGCCACCACTTCCCCTCCCTAGAAAACATTAAAATGATCAGTTTCTTAAAGTATCCAGAGATACTTTGTGCAAACACAAGCAGATATGAATATATTTTTGCATTAGTCACACAAATGGTATTATAATATATACCCCGTCCTGCCTCTTGCTTATTTTCACTTAACATGGCGTGAAAGTTGTACTAAATCAGAATATAAAGAACTTCCTCGTCTTTTAATGGCTTTTGAAAACTTCCATTATACAGTATTATCAATTGCTCAACGTGAAGGTTCTTTTTTTTTTTTTTTTTTTTTTTTTTTTGCGGTATGCGGGCCTCTCACCGTTGTGGCCTCTCCCCGTTGCGGAGCACAGGCTCCGGACGCGCAGGCCCAGTGGCCACGGCTCACGGGCCCAGCCGCTCCGCGGCACGTGGGATCCTCCCGGACCGGGACACGAACCCACATCCCCCGCATCGGCAGGCGGACTCTCAACCGCTGCGCCACCGGGGAAGCCCCAACGTGAGGGTTATTAACTTGGAGTTTTGGAACCCCCCAAGAGGATCATGATTCTAATCCGCAAAGTCTATGAACTTGCATGAGAAGAAATTGTATTTTTATTTTCACCAACCTCCATCTGAAATATAACACTTCCTTCAATTATGACTATAGACAACAAACCACAGTAATATTACACTACCTGTGACAATCACCAGTGGAAATCACAGATGTTTTCATATCCCGTTACAGTGTAGTGCAGATCTCAAAACTTTGTTTTCCTTCCGTATCTTATTAGACTGGTGGCTACATCGTGTTATTTAATAGAGAAGCAGGTCTAGGAATCACAAATTTATTTTTAGAAGATTTTGATGAGTGTGTTATCTTAGTTGGTTTTCTTGTAATTCTATGCCTTTTATACATTTAAAATCAGTGTTTTGAGATGGAATCCATGTGGGCTTTACCGGGCTGCTGTAAGGGTCCACAGCACACACACAAAAAAGGTTCAGAATCTCTGCTTTAACCAGTTTCCTACCTATCAAAAGACCTTCATCTTCCAATCGTTTGTTCCGACCCCATGAAACAGTGAATTACTCTGACCTATAGCAGTTGGCCCCCTGAGTATCTAGGGGAAACGGATTCACTGGGTCAAAGGAAAGCCACATTGGAAGTTTTTTTTTAATTAATTTATTTATTTATGGCTGCATTGGGTCTTCATTGATGTGCACGGGCTTCTTATTGTGGTGGCTTCTCTTGTTGCGGAGCACGGGCTCTAGGTGTGTGGGCTTCAGCAGTTGCAGCTCGCAACTGGCGGGCTTTGTTCCTCTGCGGCACGTGGGATCTTCCCGGACCAGGGCTCGAACCCGTGTCCCCTGCATTGGCAGGTAGATTCTCAACCACTGCGCCACCAGGCAAGTCTCCCACATTGGAAGGGTTAGTAAGTATTGTCAAGTTGTACTCCAAAAGGGTTAAAGAGATTGGCTCCCTCTGCAGTCAGTGAAGGAACCTGTTTCCCCACAGCTTTTACGACACAGTGTGTTTTCAAACACGCGGATGTTTATCAATCCGAGAGGAGGAATGTGGTCACTATCGCATTTCTCTTTATAGTGTGGCTTATTCTCTTTATCACCTGTAGAATATTCCAGAGTATGGTTGTGCCTTAGTTTGTTTTACTAGACTTCTGCTAATGGACATGTAGGTTGTTTTCAAATATTTGCTTTATTTTAACTTTAGTTTGAAAGAATGTCAAACCTAGGGAAGAGTTGCAAGATAAGTACAACGAACACCTGTATACCTTTCACCTCAATTCAGGTGTTATATTCAGGTGTATGTATATGTGTGTTTGTGTGTGTGTATAGTATGTCTTAAGAGATACACACTGAAGTATTATATACACACATATACATACATGTACATATTCACATATGTGCTCATATTTAACAAATATTTATGTCTATATATTATTTATTCACTCAAAATCTTCAGACATTATGTTAGCTGCGGAGTTAGTAAAAGATTAGGATCTTTCACCCTAAATACTAAATACTTCAGTGTGTATCTCCTAAGACATATTGTTACATAACCACAATAAATTATTGAATTCAGGGGGAAAAGTTGGTAGAATACTAAGATCTAATATGCCATCCCTATTCAAAATTCATAATAATGTCCTTTATCGCATTTTTTTTTCTGATGCAAGATCCAATGCAGGGTTATACGGTACATTTAGGACATACCTCTTTAGTCAGCTTTAGTCTGGAACAGTTCCTCAGCTTTTCCTTGTCTTTCATGAACTTGACATTTTTGAAGATTGTATATCAGTTAGTCTGTAGAATGTCCTTCAACTTGGGCTTGTTCTGATGTCTCCTCATGGTTAGATTCAAGTTATACATGTTTAGCAGGGATACCACTTAAGCAATGCTGTGTCCTTCTCGGTGCCTCGTGTCAGGAGGCACCTGATTCAGTTTGTCGTTATTGGTGATGGTAACTTCTATCACTTGGTTAAGGTGGTGTCTGCAAGATTTCTGCACTGTAAGGGTGTCTTTAGTCCCTTTGTAATGCATAAGTAGCCTATGGGAAAGTACTTTGAAACTGTGAAATATCCTGTTCCCCAACAAACTTTCACCCAAAAGTTTTAGGTCCTTTCATTAGTCTTGCCTGAATCAATTATTACTGCGTTGGTTGCAAAAGGATAATTTTCAAACTCTATCATCTGCTACACTTATTAACTGGCATTCTTCTGTAAAGTACAGATCCCCCTCCTCCTCTCTGGTATTAGTCCGAGTTCTCCAGAGAAATAGAACAATAGGAGATATAGATGTAGATATAGACACAGATGAGAATATTTATTACAGGAATCGGCTCACGTGGTTATGGAGGCCGAGAAGGCCCACGGTCTGCTGCCTGAAAGCTGTAGAATAAGGAAAGCCGGTGGCGTAATTCAGTCCGAGTCAGAAGGCTTGCGTCAGGGGGCTGATGGTATAAGTCCTGGTCTAGGTCCAAAAGCCCGAGAACCAGGAGCGCCGATGTGCGCCATCCAAGGGCAGGAGAAGAAGGATGTCCCACTCACCCTCTCTCCACCTTTTTGTTCTATTCAGTCCCTCAGTGGATTGGATGATGCCTGCCCACACTGCGGAGGAGCCTCTGCTGTACTCAGGTCACCAAGTCAAATGCTAATCTCTTCCAGAAACACCTTCACAGACACACCCAGAAATAATGGGTTAGCCAGCTATCTGGGCATCCCGTAGCCCAGTCAAGTTGACACATAAGATTAGCCATGACATCCCCATTAATTAGTTAATCAATTTAACTTTAAATTTTTAATTTTTTGGCCACACTGCTCAGCATGTGGGATCTTAGTTCCCCTACCAGGGATTGAACCCATGCCCCTTGCAGTGGAAGCTTGGAGTCCTAACCACTGGACCACCAGGAAATTTCCTAAATTAAAAATTTTAAGTATGGATTCCTGAATCCTGTTTTTATTTGATGGGTTATTATCCATTCCTGTTACTATGCATGCGGATACTCAAGTCGTCCAGTTTGGCCAGTAGGAGTGCCTTCAAACTGTGTCCTTTTGATCTGTCTCCATCCCTTACACAATGGAATGTTCCAGACTCAACTTGGACTTTCCCTGTTCCAGCCCTGGACTCAGCTATTCTCCAAGGAGCCCTGGCTCCTTTCTTGGAGAATGGTACTTAGAATTCTTGCCTCTTTACCATCAACCAAACACTTCCAACAGGCAACGTCTCATCTCATCGGGTCCCTGGGAGTAGTAACAGAACAAGAGAACTTTCCTTTCTGGGATGGACAGTCCATCCTCATGAGGGAAACTGTATAAGTGATGTCTTTTCTTACAGGTGAACCTGGGACCAGACAAAATGGTGGTTGACCTGACAGATCCCAACCGACCACGCTTTACTCTACAGGAGCTGAGAGACGTGCTGCAGGAACGCAACAAACTCAAGTCGCAGCTGCTGGTGGTGCAGGAAGAGCTGCAGTGCTATAAGAGGTGGGCTGTGCTGCCTGGGGCTCCTACACCGCAGAGCGAGACACTGCCTAGAATTCCTTGATATATTACATATCTGTTCTTATGTTCATCCAATCTACTTATTAAAGATCCACTATATGCCAGACACTATTCCTGGCACTGGGGGTAGATCAGGAACAAAACAGAAAGTCTGTGCTAGTCTAGGGGGAAGACAGGCAATCAGCCAGGAGGCCTGCAATGAATACATAGGATAATGGTAGTGAATGCTGAAGAGAATGTAGATCAAGGTGACATGACAGAGAGCAGAGTGCTGGCGGGGGGGGGCTGCTTTAGACTGGGTGGTCAGGGAAGACCCCCCTGAGGTGAATGACAAGAAGCAGCCAACCATGTAAAGATTTGGTTGTGCAAAAGTAGAACAAGAAGTGCAAAGGCCCTGAGGTAGGAACCCATTTGGCCAATTTAAGAGACCCACCATGGTGGAACTTGGAATGTGAGGTAGAGGATGGTCCAAAAGAGACCAAGGGGTGACCTTTTTGGCCACAGGAAGGAGCTCTAGTTTGGGGTTTTTAAAAAAAATAAATTTATTTATGTATTTATTTTTGGCTGTGTTGGGTCTTCGTTGCTGTGCACAGGCTTTCTCTAGTTGCGGTGAACGGGAGCTACCCTTCATTGCAGTGCATGGGCTCCTCATTGTTGTGGCTTCTCTTGTTGCGGAGCATGGGCTCTAGGCACTCAGGCTTCAGTAGTTGTGGCTTGCGGGCTCTAGAGCTCAGGCTCAGTAGTTGTGGCGCACGGGCTTAGTTGCTCCGCAGCATATGGGATCTTCCTGGGCCAGGGTTCAAACCTATGTCCCTTGTATTGGCAGGCAGATTCTTAACCACTTTGCCACCAGGGAAGCCCAGGAGCTCTAGTTTTATTGTAAGTGTAATGAGAAGATTTTGGGAAGTCTTAAGGGAATGACACAGTCTGATTTACTATTTTAAAAGATCAGTGTGGTGATTTTGATAACTGAATGACTTGGTTATGTGAGAGAATGTCCTTGTTCTTTGGAAAGACATTTAAGCATTTAGGATTGAGGGGGTAAGATGTCTCCAGTTTACTCTCAAGTGGTTCAGGGAGAAGATGATTGCACGGGTGGATGGGTAGGTGGATAGGTGGATGGATGGATGGATGGGTAGGTAGATGGATACAGGGATAAGCATTTGAGGGATCTGGGTAGATATATGGGAAGTTTTTGTACTAATATTACACCTTTTCTCTAAGTCTGAAATTGTATAAAAATTCAAAGTTAGAAAGACCACAATAATACTGGGTAGAGGAGGAAGTGTAGGACCAGCAAGAGAGGAAATAAGGAAGCTGTTGACATAGGAGGTTTGGACTTTGCTTTATCCTTCTGCACCATGTTTCCCCAAATATTTTACTTTATGTAGGTATTTGTTGAAAAGGGAGCTCTAGGGAGCTCCCTGGTGGTCCAGTGGTTAGGATTTGGCGCTTTCACTGCTGTGGCCCGGGTTCAATCCCTGGTCGGGGAACTGAGTTCCCACAAGCCACACAGCACGGCCAAAAGGAGCTCTGTGGTTGAATAGTTCTGGGAAACACTGAGTTAAACAAAGCAGGTTTCCTTAGAGGCAGGAGAAGGGAAGATCAAGAGAACAAAAACATGGTGCCAGGACTTCCCTGGTTGTCCAGTGGTTAAGACTTCGAGCTCCCAATGCAGGGGGCGCAGGTTCGATCCCTGGTGGGAGAATTAAGATCCCACATACCTCAGGGTGCCGCCAAATAGTAAAAAACAAAACAAGCAAAACGTAGTGGCAACTAATATTTATCAATGCTTACCATGTGCTAAGTGTATCCCGAGCATCATTTCAATTAGTGTTCACATCAAGGCTATGAGTTAGGGTAATGTTATCCCCAAGATGATCTAAGGGTCAGAGAGGTCAAGTACCTGCTTGAAGTCCCAGGGCTGGTGGCAACCTTGAGACGTGACGTCAGACAGACTAACATTAGAGCCTGAGCTTTTAATTATCATGCCACATTTGGACTTGGAAAGTTTGGAAGTAAGGAAATACGCTAATTCAAAACAAAACAAAGCCACAATATATTATTCTTTAAATTCATTCAGTGTGGCATCATTAAGAGAGCATCAAAGTAAAAATGTCCTAGGAAGCTAAATCCAAAAGAGCTGAGTTCTGCCAACAGGAATTTAATTGTCTTCCTTCTGCTGAGGTTGGAACGCTGTTAATGGAAAGACCTGTCTTCATCTCACTTAATAAGTACTCCAGACACGGTTAGTTAAAAAGAGGAACTGCTAGACTGCCGATGCCATGAGCAGCTTGCTAGTGAATAAAGCAACACACGTTAGTTCCAGTTTTGAATTCCCAGAGAACAACAGATGTGCACTTCCCATCTGGTACAGGCCAATAGACAGACAGCAGGATTCTGCTTAGTCTCCTGTGTTATATATTCTGGAGAAACCAGCATGTCAACTGAGGTGTTCTCTTAGCAACTGCATCAGTTTGGAGGCCCAAGCTCATATTAATGATAGTTTTAACTGAAAGCAGATATGGTCGGCTGTTTCCAAAGATGGTCACAACAGTTTTTCCCATCATGCATTCCTTTTTTTAAAATTAATTAATTAATTAATTGTTTTATTTTTGGCTGCATTGGGTCTTCGTTGCTGCAGGCGGGCTTTCTCTAGTTGCAGCAAGCTGGGGCTACTCTTCATTGCGGTGTGCGGGCTTCTCATTGCAGTGGCTTCTCTTGTTGCAGAGCACGGGCTCTAGGCGCGTGGGCTTCAGTAGTTGCGGCACACGGGCTCAGCAGCTGTGGCGCACGGACTCTAGAGCTCTGACTCAGTAGTTGTGGCGCATAGGCTTAGTAGCTCCGCGGCATGTGGGCTCTTCCCGGAGCAGGACTCGAACCCGTGTTCCCTACATTGGCAGGTGGATTCTTAACCACTGCGCCACCAGGGAAGTCCCCCTGCATTCCTTTTGCAATGAGACTTTTCCACTCCTCTCATCGGAGTAGAGGTAGAGTCTATTTTCCGACCCCTTGAATCTGGACGGCCCTTTGACTTGCTCTCACCAATCGAATGTGGTGGAAGTGATGCTGTTTGGCTTCCTAGGTTATGGCTCTAAAAGGCCTAGCAGCTTCCATGTTTGTGCTCTCAGATTGCTGCCTTGAGACCACCATGCTATGAGGAAGCTCAAGGCAGTCACATGGGGAGGTCACATGAAGAAGAACCAAGGTGTCCCATATGACAGCCCCAGCTGCATCCAGCCCCCAGCTGATCCACCAACTGAATGCAGCCAGTTGAGAACCCCAAACTAGACCATCAGGAGAACCACCAAATGAACCATAAGAAACAGAGCCATTGGGCTTCCCTGGTGGCGCAGTGGTTGAGAGTCTACCTGCCGATGCAGGGGACATGGGTTCGTGCCCCAGTCCGGGAAAATCCCACATGCTGCGGAGCGGCTGGGCCCGTGAGCCATGGCCGCTGAGCCTGCACATCCGGATCCTGTGCTCTGCAACAGGAGAGACCACAACAGTGAGAGGCCTGCATACCGCAAAAAAAAAAAAAGAAACAGAGCCATCATGAGAAGTCATAAATCATCATAGTTTTAAATCACTACGTTTTAGGGTGTTATGTAATGGTAGATAGTGAGAAAAGGTAATTTTTATATGATTCTCATATGAATATTATTATAATAAAAATAGAAATAATATTAAGTAATAAGAGCCCACTCTTTGCAAAGAGAGAGAGGGGTAAATTCTGCTATCTGACATTCATACCTAAAGCGGTATCTCAGTCAGCTCCAGCTGCCATAACAAAACACCAGAGACTGGGTGGCTTAAATAATAGAAATTTTTTTTCTCACAGTTCTGGAGGCTAGAAGTCCAAGATCAAGGTGCCAGTATGGTTGGTTCTGGCTCTTCCTGGCTTGTAGACAGCTGCCTTCTTGCTGTGTCCTCAAATGGTGGGGAGAATGAGAGAGAGAGAGCAAGCCGTCTGGTGTCTCTTCTTGCAAGGGCACTAATCCCATCATGAGGGCCCACCCTCATGACCTCATGTAAACCTAATTGTCTTCCAAAGGTCCCATCTTCAAATACCATAACATTAAGGGTTAGGGCTCCAACATATGAATTCAGCCTGTAGTAAGGGGGAAATTGATGCCTGTAGCATGGACATAAATTTACCACTAGGTACCACAACAAAATACCTAAGTGGATCTAATGAGCTTACTGGGTCAGACTTTTTTTAAAAAAATATTTATTTATTTATTTATTTGGCTGCATTAGGTCTTAGTTGCAGCGCGTGGGCTCTCTAGTTGTGGTGCCCTGGCTTAGTTGCCCCACAGCATGTGGGATCTTAGTTCCCTGGTTGGAAGGCAGATTATTTTTAAATTTTTTAATATTTTTAAAATTTATTTATTTATGGCTGCGTTGGGTCTTCATTGCTGCACACGGGCTTTCTCTAGTTGTGGCGAGCAGGGGCTACTCTTCATTGCGGTGGCTTCTCTTGTTGCAGAGCACGGGCTCCAGGCACGTGAGCTTCAGTAACTGTGGCACAGGGGCTCAGTAGTTGTGGCTCGTGGGCTCTAGAGCACAGGCTCAGTAGTTGTGGTGCACGGGCTTAATTGTTCCACAACATATGGGATCTTCCCGGACCAGGGCTCGAACCCGTG
This sequence comes from Kogia breviceps, assembly GCF_026419965.1. Lineage (NCBI taxonomy): Eukaryota > Metazoa > Chordata > Mammalia > Artiodactyla > Physeteridae > Kogia > Kogia breviceps. Next base: position 83,688,016 of record NC_081324.1, on the reverse strand, counting down.
TCCCCTGCATTGACAGGGGGATTCTTAACCACTCCACCACCAGGGAAGTCCCATGGAAGGCAGATTCTTAACCACTGGAGCACCAAGGAAGTCCCTGGGTCAAACATTGAAATGCTTCACTGTGGTCAGTCTTCTTTTGGTTGCAGGTGACAGAGATCCAATTGAAACTCGCTTAAGCACAAAAGGGAGTTTTATCGGCTCACATAGCTGGGAAGGATCCTGGAATTGGTCTCAGAAATAAAGAAAAAACTGCAACTAAGCCCTCAGCGTTGGAATCAGGGACTGTGTGCCTCTTTCTTTCCTCTTTGCTTCTCTTTATCGGCCTTACTATTTTGTACTAGAGACAGTCCTTCTCTGAATCTTAGGAAGCATGGCTGCTGGCAATCAGCAAGTGAGAGAGAATAGCCTTCTTCCAAGTTCTGTACATGAAATCCAGGGAAATACTCTGGCCCTCTTTGGGTCACCTGATCTAAATATCTTATTGATCAATATCAATCTAGGTCTTATCACCATCTGACTTACTATATATTTTTAAATTTTATTTATTTATTTGTTTCTTTTTTTTTTTTTTTTTGCGGTATGCGGCCTCTCACCGCTGTGGCCTCTCCCGTTGCGGAGCACAGGCTCTGGACGTGCAGGCTCAGTGGCCATGGCCCACGGGCCTAGCCGCTCCGCGGCATGTGGCATCCTCCCAGACCAGGACACAAACCCGTGTCCCTTGCATCGGCAGGCGGATGCTCAGCCACTGCGCCACCAGGGAAGCCCCCATATTTATTTGTTTCTTGACTGTTTTCTTTCCCAATGGGATATATATTGCATGAGAGAAGATATTTTATCTATTTTGTTAATTGCTATATCTATATACATTGGTACAATATGTAGCTTAATAATATTTGTTGAACAAATGAATGAATTCCATTTATTATCTCGCTTAATCCCTCAATCCTAGGAATTAGGTACTTTCATTATCCTTATTTTACTAATTAGGAAATCAAGGGTTAAGTTAGAGGATTTATACATGGTTATATTTCTAGCAATTGGAGAAGCTTGAAGTACCAGCCAATGGAATTAGCCAAGGGAAAGAAAGAAGAGGTGTCAGCAGTGGAAAGGTGGAAGGAAGATTCTAATCATCTGAGTCAGAATGTCTAACTGTAGCATTTCAATGATAATATTATTAATATGATAATAATTATTAAGAACCTTCACTTTCAGAGCTGCCCAGATAAGAGATCTGCAATAAAGCAACCCACTTATTTGTCTCCTTTTTCCTAGTGGCCTGATCCCAGCAAGAGAAGGCCCAGGAGGAAGAAGAAAAAAAGATGCTCTGGTTACCAGGGCCAGCGATGCCAGCAGTAACAAAGAGGAGAAGACAATCATAAGGAAGCTGTAAGTCACCTGGCTGCCTCCTGTTGCCACTAAATAATCACTAAAGAGAGGAGTGGGGCTGAGAGGGGGAGGTCCTGCTCTCCTGGTGGTGGTCTTGCAGCTGATATGAAAACTCATTGCTGGTGTATTATATCTGCCAGGCAGTAGTGTAAACACTCAACATATATTAATTCTTTGACTCTTCACAGTGACCCTATGAGGTAGGAACTATTATAATCCCCAACTTACAGATGGGGAAGTAAAACCAAGAAGTAAAATCACGTACCCAGGGTCACACAGATAGTGTGTGAAATCAAGATTTGAACCCAAGGAAATCCAGATTCTACACTCTACTGCCTCCCTATGATATAATAACAATAACCCAATAATAATAATATTACAACCACAGGAAAAACACAGTAACAATAATTATTGGAGTTTAAGGGGGCTAGTTCATCACCAACTTTGGAGGACCCTGGGTCTCCCAATGCTGGGACCCATAATGCAGTGTCCTCTGAATACTCCCCTCGTGTTCCTGCACCATTGTTAATCCCTTGTTTCTTTGGTTGCTGTGCCTCAAACCATAGAGTGTGGGACACTAGTTAAAATTCAGGTTCTCAGATATCAAGTCATTGGTTCTAGGATGAGGCCCAGAAATCTGGATTTTTACTAAATTCCCAGACAGTTCTGATGTGGGGAGCCCTTGGACCACACCTTGAGATGTGCCTTTTCTGTCTACAGATGTCAGTACAATTAGGCACACCTTTCCTCCACCCCATGCTGAAGCAAGCAGCTGGTTTGCCTTGGTTGCTTTGAGAATGTCTGGCCTGGTGACAGTTTATCAGCTCCCGGTCTTTTGGATCGAAAGTGAGAAACAGCCTCGGTCAGGGATCTCAAACTAGAAAGCCTACGGGGGCCAAGCAGTTAATGTGGATGAGTGGCGGGGCTGTGGGGTGGGGTGGGGGACAGTTGCCCCTCAGTTCTGTCTGGCCTAGGAATAACATGTTACCAGAGCTTCCGCTTCTTGAGTGAAGCCGAGAAGCCGGATTTGTTCATGGAATCTGATTTCCAAATGCCGGCAAATAATTTAAGATTAAAAATAAAGACTGTACGATCCAGATGACCCACCATCGCAGGCTGTATCAGGTCCCAGGCCGCCATCTGGCTCTTGCTCCATTATTCCTGCCTCTCAGGGAGGGCTGAGGGGACCTCGTTTTCTTCCGTTCATTCGGTCATTAGTCAGTCAACAAACCCTCACTGAGTCTATGTTGTGCACCAGGTGTGGTGCTCAAGCTGGGGGTGCTGCAGTGACTTATTTTGCAAGGACTTTGCAGACTCCAATTTCACAGGGAAATAATTTTGAGGGATCAGAGATTCTGAGTTACCTTCCAGGGCAGGTTTAATTAAGATGGCTTTGTTTCAAGAGAGAGGAGAAAGTTTTTTTTTTCTTTTTCTCTTTTTGGATCTCAGGAACATAGGGTTGCGTTAGTGAGTCTCAGCTCATGGCACAATGCACCTCATTGTGAGCATAAGACCCCTTTCTTCTTGGTTTTATTTGTTCCCTCTTTATCCCCATCCCCCATTCCCATTCTGCTTCCCAGCTTCCCTCCCCCTCAGCCAGTCTCATATGGATATTTATTTACCATATTCTAAAAATTGTATATTGTCTTTTGTGGATGTATTTTCAATAGTAACTGATATTTTGTTTAACACTTCATTCTGTTTCCTCGTATTGTTTTTTTTTCTTCACTAAGAACTGTTGTTGTTTTCTTTTTTATCAGGCACTCTTTTTTTTTTTTTTTTTTTTTAGAAAAAGAAATATATATTTAAAATTTTTTTTGACTGCACCGTGGCATGCGGGTTCTTAGTTCCCCGACCAGGGATGGAACCCGTGCCCCCTGCAGTGGAAGTACAGAGTCCTAACCACTGGACTGCCAGGGAATTCCCTCAGGAACTCTTTTTTTTAAAAAAATTATTTATTTATTTATTTTTGGCTGTGTTGGGTCTTCGTTTCTGTGCGAGGGCTTTCTCTAGTTGTGGCGAGCGGGGGCCACTCTTCATCACGGTGCGTGGGTCTCTCACTATCGTGGCCTCTCTTGTTGCGGAGCACAGGCTCCAGACACGCAGGCTCAGTAGTTGTGGCTCATGGGCCTAGTTGCTCCGCGGCATGTGGGATCTTCCCAGACCAGGGCTCGAACCCGTGTGCCCTGCATTGGCAGGAAGATTCTCAACCACTGCGCCACCAGGGAAGCCCAGGAGCTCCTTTTTAAAATTTTAATAATATATTTTACTAACCCAACACATCCAAAATATTATCATTTCAACGTGGTCACTATAAAACATTATTAATGAGATATTTTACATTCTTTTTTTTAAAATAGTAAGCCCTTGAAAAATCTGATGTGTATTTTACACTGACAGCGCATTTCAGTTAAAACTCGTTATGGGGCTTCTCTGGTGGCGCAGTGGTTAAGAATCTGCCTGCCAATGCAGGGGACACAGGTTCGAGCCCTGGTCCCGGAAGATCCTACATGCCGCGGAGCAGCCAAGCCCGTGCGCCACTAGAGAAAGCCCATGCGCGGCAATGAAGACCCAACGCAGCCAAACATAAATATAATTGATTAATTTTTTTAAAAAAGACTCGTTATGTTTCAAGGGCTCAAAAGGCATGTGTAGCTAGTGGCCGCTGTATTGGAGAGCATAGCTTTAGCCGGTATATGGTCAGATGCTTTGGGCTTTGAGAACTGAGTTTGAATGATCTTTTTTTTCAGTGTTTTTTATTTTAATCATACCTAACATAAAATTTACCATTTTAATTATTTTTTTAAAAATTGAAGTATAGTTGGACTTCCCTGGTGGTCCGGTGGTTAAGACTCCACACTTCCAATGCAGGAGCTGCGGGTTTGATCCCTGTTCGGGGAACTAAGATCCTGTATGCCCTGTGGCACAGCCAAAAATAATAATAATAATAATAATTTAAAAAGTTGGTTTATAATGTTATATTAGTTTCAGGTATACAGCAAAGCAATTCAGTTATACATATATATATATATTCTTTTTCAGATTCTTTTCCATTATAGGTTATTACAAGATATTGAATATAGTTCCCTGTGCTGTACAGTAGGTCCTTGTTGTTTATCTATTTTGCATACAGTAGTTTGTATCTGTTAATCCCAAACTCCTAATTTATCCCTTCCCGCCACTTCCCCTTCGCTCACCATAAGATTGTTTTCTCTCTCTGTGAGACCACTGTAATCACTTTTAAGTGTACAATTCAGTCACGTTAAATGCATTAAGATCCTGTGCGTCCACCACCACTATCCATTTCCAGAACCGTTTTGTCATCCTGTCCCGAAACTCTGTTCCCATTAACCATTAACTCTTCTGTTCCCCTCCTCCAGCCCCTGGCACCCACCACTCTACTTTCGGTCTCTATGCATCTGACTACCCCTGGGACCTCATATAAGTGGAGACATGCAGTATTTGTCCTTTCATGACTGGCTTATGTGATTAGCATAATGTCTTCAGGTTCATCCATGTTGTACCATGTGTCAGAATTTCTTTCATCTTTAAGGCCCAGTGATATTCCATGGTATGAGTAGACCACATTCAATTTATCCATTCATCTGCTGGTGGACATTAAGCAGTTTTTCAGAGCTATCCATATAGCAGTGTAGACATCCAACTCTTTTCTGCCCCCGGCGATGGGATCGCAGGTTGCCTCCCGCACTGTGGACAGTGCTGCAGTGAGTATCTCCATGCTTATTCATGTCCTCTCATGGACCTGGGTGTGAATTTCCCAGGGATATATACCCAGGAGTGATATTGCAGGGCCATGGGGCCTATCATCCAGGGTTCTTGCTTATCAAGAAACAAAGGCTCACGCCAAAGGAGTGACTGAAAAGATTTAAAGAAGGGACATTTTACAGATGTGGGAACAGACACAGGGGATGGAGAAGCATCCCGGGGCGGGCAACAGAGGGGCGAGGGGAGGGAGCTGTGAGGGAAAAACGGGGAGCGTCAGACAGGCACGTGGCCTTCAGAAGAGGAGCACACAGTAACTAGTGAAACAAGGCCTGGCAGGGACCGAGCCAGAGTGAATGCCCTCACCTCTCTCTCCTCCCACCCTCCCCTCAGTGCAGGTGCTTCCCATTGGCTGAGCCCAGCTGGAAGCCAGAGGACAAGGGAGCTTGTTGAGATCCCCCACAGAGCTCAGCCTCCTGGAGCCGCTAGAGAAGGGAGGGGATGCTTCTGCAGAGGCAAACAGCCCATAGAGTGCGTGTCTACTTAGTTCAGTTAAGTATGACCAGGCTTTCTTGAATGGCTGCATGAAACAGCTTTATCAGACAAGACCACCTGAAACTACAAGACCACCTGAAACTACATTTACTTACTCTTTCAGCAAATACTTATTGAGAGCCTACCATGTGCCAGGCACTGATCTAGGTGCTGGGGATACAGTGAGCAAGACGGAGTCCCTGCCCTCATGGGGCTTACGTTCCAGTAGGGGAGGCAGAGAGTGAACCGGTCAGGAAATGTACAAACGGGACAGTTTCAGATGGCCCTGCCTGTGCTGAAGACCATTAAATAGGGTGCTGAGAGAGAGGTTGATCAGGAGCTGCTTTTTTTTTTTAAGTTATTTTTGGCTGCGCCATGAGACTTATGGAATCTTAGTTCCCCAAACAGGGATCGAATCTGGGCCCTGGGCAGTGAAAGCGCAGAGTCCTAACCACTGGACCACCAGGAAGTTCCCGATAGGGAGGTACTTTAGATTTGGGGAGTCCTGGAAGACTTCTATGAAAAGGCAACACTCAAGCTGAGTCCTGGAAGGCCATAATGACCTGTTTTCCCTGCCTTCCTGGCAGAGGGAACAGCAGGTGTAAAGGCCAGAGGCTGGAGAGAGCTTTTGCAACAGAGATCATGGTGGCTGGAGCAGCAAAGAGAAGGGAGGCGAGGTTGGAGAAGGGGAGGGAGCGGGTCATTTGGGGCCGAGTGGATCCTGGTGACGACTTTGGGTTTCATTCTAAGTGCTTTGGAAAGACCTTGGAAGGTTTTAAGCTGGGGAGTGACATGTCCATATTCACCTATAAAAAGCTCACTCTAGCTGCTTTGTGAAGAAGGGTTGAGGGGACAAAGTAGGGCCAGTGGGAGTGTTTCTTCCCCAAGAAAGGGTCTCCTGAGGTAAGATAATGAATGAAAGAGCACCTCCACCCCGCAGCAGGTGTCAGATCTGAAGGTGTTTATTTGGGACACTCATTGGCTGAGGATCTCACTGTAAACAAGGCTTCCAGACCCATAAGCTACTGGTTTCTTTCTTTCTTTTTTAAAAAATATTTATTTAATGTTCGCCTGTGTCGGTCTTAGTTGCGGTATTCAGGATCCTTTTGCGGCACGCGAGATCCTCTGCTGAGGCGCACGGGCTTCTCTCTGGCTGTGGCCCGCGTGCTCAGTAGTTGCGACACACGCGGGCTTAGTTGCCCCGCGACATGTGGGATCTTAGTTCCCTGACCAGGGATCGAACCCGTGTGCCCTGCATCAGAAGGTGGATTCTTAGCCACTGGACCGCCAGGGAAGTCCCCATACGCTATTGGTTTCTTTCTGCCTCTTCTAGGGGAGATGTTGGGGTTACTTAATTGGAGTTTGAGCCTGATACGGCAAAAATACAACGTTTGTAAGCCAGCCTGAGGACACAGGTTTAAAGAGCGTGAGGCCACAATTTCACGACCAGACAAGATTATTGAGCTAATGGAATGAATGAGTGAATGAACGCATGAACGACTCTCCGAAGAAGTAGGTCGTGCTGAGAAGGATTTTTGTCTTTGCCCTGCGGACAGTGGGGAGACACGCAAGGGCTGAAGCTGAGGAGTGACTGAGCTCTGCACAGTGACGCGGTCATTCTGGCTGCCGGGCGAGGGGACTGTGGGGGGAGGGGAGGCTGTTATGCTCCTCGTGGTGGCTTGGCCTGCGGGTGGCAGTGGAGGAGACGAGAAGTGGTGGGCTTAGAACATAGCTGCGGCGTGGTGACTAAAATACAGCAGGTGCGCTGAGGGCAGAGGACTTGAGACCAGCTCGAGGTTGCTGGCTTGAATGACTGGGTGGGGGGAGATGGCGTTTCCCGAGATAGGGAAGCGGGGTTGGCCGGGGGGTATGCGCAGGCTCAGGGGGAGGGCGGCTGAGCCCTAACGCCTGTATCCGCACGTGAGTCAAGGGCTCGGCCCTGCCAGTTGCTGGCAGAGCTGCTGGCGGTGCTCAAGAGGTTTGTCTTTGACTGGAAGCAAGAGCCCGTATCCCCATCACTGACATTTCAGCCCGCCAGCCATCTTTGCATCTTTCCTACAACTGGAAATAGCATTGACACCTGTACTTTGTGTCACTGTACTTTGATCAACCCCAGATGTCATTCATTTTCTAAAACATTATTTATTTATTTACTTTTGGCTGCGTTGGGTCTTCGTTGCTGTGCGGGCTTTTCTCTAGTTGCGGTGAGCGGGGGCTACTCTTTGTTGAGGTGTGTGGGCTTCTCATTGCGGTGGCTTCTCTTGTTGCGGAGCACGGCCTCTGGGCGCACGGGCTTCAGTAGTTGTGGCTCGCGGGCTCAGTAGTTGTGGAGCACGGGCTTCGTTGCTCCGCGGCATGTGGGATCTTCCCGGACCAGGGATAGAGCCTGTGTCCCCTGCGTTGGCGGGCAGATTCTTATCCACTGCGCCACCAGGGAAGCCCCCAGATGTCATTCTTCCTTTTCAAAACTTTGCATGAGGGGGACTGAACGTTTGTTACTCATGCCTCAGGGGGTATCTTTATATGTTTTATCTGTTATATCCAAGAACTTACATGTTACTCTTTATTCATTACAAATATCTATTTTATAATTGTAGGTACCATTGAGAAGTTATCACTTCCTCTACAATAAAAACCACTTAAAATCAGAAATTTAAAAAAAAAAAAAAAGATTCCAGACTCCATCTGTCAGTCTAACACAGTGGTTATGTGGGCTCTGGGCCCAAGTCCCAGTGGTTCCAAGATATGCTCTGTGACCTCGGGCCTGTTACTTAACCCCCCATAAGCTCAGTTTGCTCATCTATAAAATGGGAGTACTGATTGTACTCACCTCCTCATGTTGTTATGAGTTTGAAATGAGCTAGTAGATGGAAAGCCCTGGAACGGTGCCTGTCCCATAATGAGCCCCGAGGAAATGGCCTGCAGGAGCTGCTTACAGATTTTGCAGGAGGTTCTGCACCTCCCGCTTCAGAACTCGCTCTGTTCCCTCTGACTCCTTTCTGTCTCCACCCAGGTTCTCTTTCCGATCAGGGAAGCAGACATAGATCTGGGACCATGGCTCAGTTCTCAGAAGACGACTTCAAAGATCATCTTTCAGTGCCAGTGCTTACCCACTGCACTTGCTCCTTTGTTTCCCCTCAAAGCCGTCTGAGGAGGAACGGGTGAGGTTTTCTCTCCGCCAGCGGCACAAAGAAATTGAGAAAGCAGAAGAGAAAGCAGAAGGAAAGCGAAACGGGGCCACCTGCAGCCCCACTTCAACCCCCCAAGAGGCCCCCAGCATGCGGATGTGCTTTCTGCTTCTCAGGGCTCACAAACGACCCAGGTCTTTACTGCCTAGCTGCAAAATACACCAGCCCAAATCCGGGTGGGGAGAAGAGGACGCAGGAAAATCTGGTATGGATTTTGCAGTGATGACTTCACTGATATTTAGTGACGATTTGATTTTGCTAACGTGACTTTCTTTACATGGTTTTTTTATTAAAGTAAAATGACTTTTACCCTTTCTGTGTTTTAGAGTGGCCTCTTAGAGGTACGTGACCTTGTGTAAGCTACTTCAGCTTTTTGGAGTCTTGGTTTCCAAATCTCTGAACTGTATACAGTTGACCCTTGAATAACACAGTTTGAACTGCGAGGGTCCACTCACACACAGATCTTTGTTCAATAGTAAACACTGTAGTACTGCACGGCCTGCAGTTGGTTGGATCTGCGTATATATACGGAGGAAACTCGAATATGGAGGGCTATGAGCTGTGTGCGGATTTTTTGACTGCGGAGAGGGTGGGTGTCCGTAACTCCCAGCATTGTTCAAGAGCCAAATACACACACACACGTACATATACGTATATAACGTACGTATACCTACATACATGTATATATATATGGTGCACACACATCTCATTGAATCTAAGTGAGGCACCATTATTTTGTGTGTTGCTATGACAGGAAAAATGCTACAAATTATAACATTAAGATGCTATTGATTTTAAGGCTCATCCTGATTTCAGTGATGTTAAAATGTGAGAAAAAAAAAGTACATTTAGGAATCAATGAAATACAGTCTGTAGATAGCAGGAGACTATACTTTGCAAAGAAACTAATGAGCCTGCTGAACTCACCCTATGAGCCTGTCTTCTTAGTGAATAACACTGGCTTACTGAACGTGTTTCCCTGCTGCCTGGATTATCGCATTTATTCCTATTACATCTGAGGAGATGGGGACTAATGCTAATCATCCAGTTTACAGATTTGGAAACCAAGACTCCAAGAGGTTAAAGTACTTTACACGAGGTCATGTAGCTGGGAAGTTACTGCCCAGGATGCAAACACAGGCCTGATTCTAAGGCCTCGGTTCTTATCTGTGACACTCTAGGTACCCTGATCCTCCAAAAAGTGAAAATATTGAGTGCAATTTACTGTATGCCTTGCCCCACACCTATATATGTTGCCTCACCTTATCCCTATGGGATGGGCGTTATTATTATTCCCGTGGTTCACCCGAGCAAGTGCCAGCACGGTGGGGCTACGGGGCTTGTCGAAGGCCCCAGCTGGAAAGCGATAAAAGTGGAACTTGAACCCAGGTGCCAAGGCCCAAAGCACTCTGCCTCCCAAGAAAAGTCGGCAACGTTCAAGTGTCTGATCCAGAATGCCATCTTAACAGCGCCTTAGATCGGGGGCTCCTGATTCCTGTAACCCCGTGTAACGCTGCAACCCTGACTGGCTGCTGCCCTCTTAACAGCAGGGAGGGAGGAGGATTTCTGCACCTTGGAGGTGAGAGCTGACTTGGGAAACGAACCCGAGCATCCTTGAGTTCAGAACCGCCGACGCTGGGGTGTGGCCGTTGGAGTGCCAGACGCTAAGTTCTTGGAGCCGGGCCCCCGTGTGACCACAGACAGCAGAGACATGGCCGCTCCCACACTGCAGGCTTCCCGCTCCAAACCCAGCCCCAGGAGGAGCAGGCTTAGAGGCAGTATCGACCAGTCCTGGGCACTTGTAAACAGTGAATGGTAGAAAACCCCCCCAAGAACTAACATTGATTACTGAGGGTCATCTACGTGCAAGTACGTTTTATGTCTTAAACTCATCCAATCCTCGCCATCACCCCGACACAAGCACCAGTATCATCTTCATCACAGAGGAGGAAAGGGGCACGCAGGGCGGTTAGGTAACCCGCCCAAGGTTACACAGCTGCTAAGTGGCTGGAACCTGAGGTTCCGTTCCAGGGCTGAGCACTTGGCCACCAGGCCACACTTCCCCTCCAACGTGAGGAGGTGGTAATACACGATGACTGAATCCTCCGGAAACCCCTGCAAGGCAGGTGGGCAGAGGCTGTTCTGAACTTGATGGACCAATTTCAGAGGGTAAGTGATTTGTTCAGGGTGACAGCTGACAAATGCTTAAAGCCGCTGGGGAATGGATCTTCCGCCTGTAAACCAAGGACTCTACCCGCAGTCCCAACCTGCCTCTAGTGCGTGGGGCTGAGGGAACTAACCCTCTCAGGGGTGGGTGGTGGCGTGTGCGGTGGGGATGGCGATCTGGGCTGGGCGGGGTGGGGGGGACGACTTCCAGCACCATTGAGACGCCCACCTGAGAATCAAGTCTAGCACGTTAGAAACAATTACAACAGCTAAAATGCACGCTACTTGCCAGGCATTGTTCTAAGGGGGCAACATGTTTAACTTTTAATCTCCACAAGCAACCTCTGACCCCCCCCCATGATAAAAACGAAGAGACTGTCTCCTAGGAGGACAGTCACCAAAACTGATTCACACTGGTGTGTGGCCCTTTGTAAAATAAAACGGGACTTCCCTGGCAGTCCAGCGGTTAGGACTCCGTGCTCTTACCGCCGAGGGCCAGGGTTCAATCCCTGGTTGGGGTACTAAGATCCCACAAGCCATGAGGTGTGACTGAAACAAAAAACAAAACAAAACCAAAAAAATGCAACCTTTTTTCTGCCTCTGCCTTGTAAAAAACAAACAAAAAACACAAAAAAACCAGAATGACACATACAGCCTCGCCTGGCAATAAATATTTTAATTTTCATTTCATTTTTATGATGACAAATAATTTTCAAGTTTATTTCCTTTTTTTTTTTTTTTTTTTTTAAATACAAAGCTAAACCACAAACAGGTACAACCAAGACATTTTACCTCACATTTACACACTCCCATCGGATCCTCCTCCAATTCACTGACCACTGACCAGGCAAGTGTGGGGTGGGGGGAAGACTTTCTTAGGTAGCACCGTCTTGAGACCGGGGCAGGGGGCACTGAAGTTGAGGACAGGCTCTCATACCTGTCTCCATTCACATTTACCTGGGAGCAGGGGGCCAGGAGACCCCACATCACGGTTCCAGAGCCCCAGGCCCCTGAACTACAGGTTAACAGAAAGTGGGAATCGGTTCCCCTTTGGGAGGAAGCTACCTGCTCCTCCTGCTGTCACAGTCGAGGTGAGAACTTTACCCTTAGCCGTGATCGCTGGGCCGCTGGGCCCGCCCACTCCCCTCCCCTGCACTCCAGCAGCTGGGGTGGGGACCCTGCATTTGGGGGCTTGCAGGCTCACCCCTTGGTTCATGGCTGCATCTTCACAGGAAGGACATCAGGGGGTCTGACAAAGAAAAGCCTTGACAGCAGGTCTGGAACCTTCAACCCAGCAGAGTCAGGCTGGGGCGGGGGTGGGGAGGTGGGGAATTGGGTAAGTAATTTCTGGTCGCTCTACAGAACTTTATTTTTGATTAGAATAGTGTACCATCTCAAATCTCTTCTACAGACACAAAACCAAGGGGGAGAAAAAAAGCCAAACTAAAAATAAACCCCAAACAAAAACGCAGCCACGTCACTCACTTCAAGACCTATGTACATGTAAGTTGTCTTCTGTGGTTTGTTTTTTTTTCTTTTTTTGTTTTTTATTATTATTTTTTTAAAATAAGCTCAGTGTTCACATTTCTATAAAGAAATTAACCCAGTTTCGGGAACCCCTGCCCGGCAGGGCTAGGTAAGCAGTGCTCGTCCCTGCCCACATCTGCTTTGATTCCCCGCCCTGATGCTTCGAGGTGCCCAGAAAAGCGGCAGCCCGTGGAAGAGTAAATGTAGGCCCAGCCCGTGAGCCACCGGGTCAGTAAGCTTTCGAGAAAGCAGAGGGGAAGACTATCGTACTGTGAAACCTTTTTAAAAAATATTCATACCCTTCCGTGTGCGCCTGTCGAGACGCCAGGGAAACAAGAGCTGGGGGACGTCCCGTCCGGGCCGTGGGGAGGGAGCTCTTCCTCGCGCCCGCCTGGCACCGGGACGTCGGGGGTGAGGAGGGGAGAGAGTCCCGGCTCCTCGGGCGGACGCAGGCGCGTCGCCCAGCTTCCTGGGTCGCGTTCGACTCCTTCCTCTAAAACCTGTGCCGAGTCTTGGACCGCATGCACGGGAAGCACAAACGTTCGACTTGTATGCAAAAAAGGTACAAAAACAACCAGAATATAAAAGTTTTGGTAATATAAGGCCATCTGTTCAAGTCCACCTTGGAAACCTGTAACAGATATTTAAATACTACAGTGAAAAGGCATCTTAATATACTTCTTTAAAAACATCTGAAGTAATCTGCTAAGATTAAATGTGTAAAAAAAAAAAAAAAAAAAAAAAAAAAAGTCAATTCCCTTTGAGGGCACTTTGTCCATTGCAGAAGGGAGGGGGCGGGGCGGGGCGGCGGGGTTAATGCTTCAGCCAGGGGTGGGCTTCGATGGAAGCCCGGCTGCGGTCCCCGTAGTCGTACAGGAGCTCCTCCCCAGCCTCGATGTCGCGGGAGGCGATGAGGATGAGGTGGGGCACGCCGTCGATGTCGTGCAGCTTGGTTTGGCAGTTCCCGCACTTACTGTGATTGATCAGTCTTCCCAGGCGGTTGGTCTCTCTGGTTGCATCCACGCTGGTGGGGAGGGAGGGCGACAGAGGATTAAACTGATAGAGAGGGGTTTGAACCCAGTCAGAGCCACGCCTGCTCTCAGCTCTGGTGGGATGGTTATTCAGGGCCACGTTTTGGGGAAAGCGGAGTAACTCAAAACATGTATCTTTAAGAGCCCAGAGAGGCAGGCGCTCGGTGTGGGGTATCCCAGGCAGGGGGCAGGCCTAGCCAGGAATGCAAAAGGCTCTTTGTGGAAGTTCTGCATAATAAATAAGTGAATAAAAATCAACTATGTTGACAGCGGGGGGAGGCCGTGCGGGTGTGGAGGCAGGCGGTACATGGGAACGCTCTGTACTTTCCACTCAGTTTTGCTGGGAACCTAAAACCGCTCTAAAAAGTACAGTCTACTAAAAAAAAAAAAAAAAAGCAATCCATGACACTGCCACATTAGGGACAGAGAAGTCAGCAATACCCAGAGCTGTTCTGGCCACGGGTCCCAGAGGAGAGGCCAGGTGAGCCCCTACGCAGGCTTTCATGAGACTGGTCTACGTCTTGTCCCATGAGACGGCATCCAGAACCACTCCGATGCCCAAAATTAAACATGGGAAGTGGGGGAGTGGGGGAGCTGCATCACAGCTTTGAAGAAAAGGTAGCAAGGACTAAACAAGAAGCTGGAGCAGGAGAGTCAGGATGGCCTCGGTGGCCCTCTGGCTGGACCTCTGCCGCGGCGGGGAAGAGCCACTCGACGCACTAGGGGACTTACCAGTAGGTTTTGCTCAGATACTGAAAATAGTACATGTAGCAGCCCGTGGAGGGGTCTTGCGCATACAGAGCCTCCCGCTTCTTGGCGTCAGTGATCTCGATGAGGTCCCCGTGGTATTCCACCACGAACTCACCCCGGGAGAACTGCTTGGTGGCGATCACGCCCCTGCCTTTGCCGTCAATGAGGTCAATCTGTTGGGCGGTGCCAAGAGGGAGGGTTGGTTCATAACAGCAACAAACGCCACCGCGCAGGGCCGGCTTCCAGGGGGCGGGAGGCTTGCACCGCGTTCTCTGAACAGCTTTACTGCGGCAGGCCGTAAAATTCACCCATTTCACATGTACAGTTTGACGCGTATTAGTCATCATATACAGTTGTGCAACTATCGCCACAATCCATCACCCCAAAGAGTTGCCTTGTGCCCATCTACAGAGCCTTGTTATGCCAGATCCTGGGAGATCTGCTAGGTGGGTGCTGCCCCATTTTGCAGGTGAGAAAACGGGATTAGAGAGGCAGAGTCGTGTCCACGGTCACAAAGCTAGGAAGCCGTGTAGCACAGACTCAAACCCACGTCCTGACCTCTTCGGGGGAGTAGTAGGACCCAGTGTTCTGAATCTCTCCTTTATCCCATAATTAACCCTCCTGGGTTTCTCCTCACTCCATTTTAAATGGAGATGGAGGGTGATTGCTTGAGGGGTCCAGACTTAAATTCAGATCCCCCTGGGGCAGCAGTCCCCATCCTTTTTGGCACCGGGGACCAGATTCGTGAAAGAGAATTTCTCCGTGGACCGGGGTGGGGATGTTCAGGTGGCGACGCGAGCGACGGGGGGGCAGCAGATGAAGCTTCGCTCGCCCGCTCGCTGCTCACCTCCTGCCGTGCGGCCCGGCTCCTAACAGGCCGTGGACTGGTATTGGTCATGCGGCCCAGGGGTTGGGGGCCCCTGCCCCAGGGAATTCCCTGGCGGTCCAGTGATTAGGACTCCGCGCTTCCAATGCAGGGGACACAGGTTCGATCCCTGGTCGGGGAACTAAGATCCCGCAAGCCGTGCAGTGTGGGCAAAAAAAAAAAATTTCAGATCCCCCTCAATGGTGGGTGGAAACTGAAGCTTTCCAACCCCTGGGTCCTAGCCCAGGGCCATGTGGCCACCACGATGGAGACTTGCTCCCCTCTCATCCACCCAGTGTGTCTGAAATATACGAAAAGAAAAGCAAATCTCCTGGGCATTGCCATTTCCCAGGAAAACAGTCTAGAAAAATTTGATCAGTTTGTTCTTTTAAGTTTCCCTAAGCATCACGCTAAATGAAAGAAGCCAGATAAAACAGGCTACACATTCTATGATTCCATTCATATGAAGTGTGCAGAAACCCATAGAGACAGCAAGCAGACTGGTAGCTGTCAGGGGCTGAGGGCAGGGAACGCGAGTGAGTGCAGATGGGTACGGGGTTTCCGTTTGGAAGGATGAAAAAGTTCTGGAACTAGACAAGAGATGATGATCGCACAACTGTGACTGTAGGATGTACTTAACTGTACACTTAAAAATGGTTACAATGGTAAATTTTATGTTGCGTGTATTTCATCATAATTTTTAAAACGTTTCCTCAGGATAACATCTCATGTTTCCTTCGTGAGGCATTCCCTGCAATGATACTTTTAGCATTTGGTCCCTCGACAACCTGGAACAGCCCGCCTGGTCACAGTGACCATCGGAGGATTAAAGCAGCGCAGCTCCTGTGTGAGCCTCTGCACCAGGGAAGGTGCGACTGCACAGCCTTAACCTCCACGCAGTGGGCCCTGCAGCCCCTTACCTTCATTCCTTCTTCTTTCCCACTTTCAATCAATTTGTCTATTCTCTTCCTTTCTTCAGACTGGGTGGGGAGGAAAGAAAAAACGAGACGTGCATCAGCATTCTCTCTGAGGCCATTCCAGGAGCCCCGGCCGCCCGCAGGTCACTTGCAGTTGGCCTCCAGGGCATCGGTCCCGAAGGATGCCCAGCCCCCAAGCCCCCATCCTTTCCTCATTGCCCATCTAAGGTGGACCATTCGCCCCCTGGGTTATTTAAGGAGGCCAAGAGGGAGACAGTGGTGGCCCCAAGGGCCGAATCGGGCTTGTGGCTCTGTTCTGTTTGGCCCACGCAGACCTTTAAAAAACAATCGAAATTGCTGACATCTAAAAATCAGGACTCTGACTTCATAGACACCAGCCAGGGCTGATCAGAGGCTGCGCCCTTTAGACGGGGTGCGTGTGCCCACCTCCTGTTCACTGCGGAATCTTCTCGCCTAGAACAGTGCCTGGCACGTAGTGAGCCCTCAAAGCAACAGCGGCCCCCCGCCACCCCACATGCACACATACAGCTACCTTGTTAAGTGATAAATCAGTTACAAGTGTGTAGAAATAAATGGGAGTAATTGTGGGAGAACTGGGATAGGCGACGGGGGACTTTCCTGCCGTGACAGGACAAGGCAGAGGAGACAAGCTGAGGAGAGCTGGGGCCGCAGAGAGGCCCTGAATGCACGGCCCTGAGCTTCACTCTGGAGGCTCGGGGGTTTGGGGCATGCGAGCAAACCAGCTCTGATCGTCCTAAAGAGGACTCTGGCAGCAGCCCACGGGGGACCCAGGGCCTGAGCGGGCGGGAAGGGAGCAAGGTGTGAACCAGGGTGAAGGCGGCGAACAGGAAGGAGGGATGGACTCGAGACGTTCCCAGCCGCAGTCAGTAGGCTGCTCTGCACATCAGCCCCGGCGCTGGGCTGGGCTGGGCGGCGGCTGATGCAGCCAGGGCACCGCCAGCCCTGCAGTCCCTGCCCCAGTGCTGGCCGTCACCCCACCCACAGTCGGGCCAATCAGAGAAGGGGCCCCCCCCAGCGAAGCAGGGGCAGGGTTCAGGGTATCTCCCCAAGGCCCAGTTTCCACCCTCTGGCCCTGGCCTTGGACCGTAGACCTGAACCCGGACCTGCCTGCTGTCTCCAGCCACAGTGAGGTGCCTGCGGAGCTCTGTCTGTCTCACCCCTGCTGCCCACACCTGCCCCGAGCCTCGGTTTCGGCCAGCCCCGGAGGGCAGGCAGGTCACGCCCGACCTCACCCCTGAGACGAGGCCCAGCTGCCCCGCCCTCGGGTTTCACCTCTGCAGTCAAGAGATGCCACTGCCCTGGCAGCCGCAGCCCCAACAGCCCGGCCAGCACCTGCCTCGCCGTCCTGGCCGGTGAGCACCTGGCTGTGGTGTGCGCCCGGCAGAGCCAACACAATGGTGGCGGGCACAGTGTGTCTCTCCCTCGCCACTGGCTCCGCGTCCAGGGACACAGTGAGCTTTACCGTGCTGCCTGCTGCCCGCCGCCCGCCTGCTGCAGGGTCCAGCAGACCTGCGGCACAGCGCGCCGCAGGCTCCACTGGCCCGACAGTGAGCCCCTGTCGTTGCTGTTTTTAACTGAAAAGGCCAACTCAGCCGCCGCACCTCCCCGCAGCCCACAGTGGCGCCTTGTGGAGCCCCAGGCTCCCCGTGTGGGCGCGGCAGCTCTGAGCGGGGCTGGGCGGCGTCCCGGGCTCTGGGGGCTGGCACCGCCTCGCCCTCTGCAGTGCTGTCTCTACGATGACCTCACACCGCCTCCCGCTGCAGGCAAACAGCTTGTAACAGCTTGTTCTTGGCTGAAAGACACCGCCTTTCTAAGGAAATAAAGCCAGAGCTTCTCTCTAGGGGGAAAGATGGACCTCCCCCCCCTTTTAAAGGAAGTCCTGCCAGTTCAGAGGTAGGGGGCGGCGAGAGGCTAGATCACCATCTGTACAGCCACAGCTCTCACATCAAAAGGCTGACGGGGTCTGTGCCAGTTGAAAGGCCAGGGCCCCCCACCGCCCTCGTGGGGGGCAATCCTGAGCGCCACTCCCAAGCCTGCAGGTTACTCCGCCGTCCCCGGGGGGGCGAGGGCGGACAGAAGCAGCCGGGGGCTGCAGGGCCCGGCCACACCCTGGGTTTCTCAAACAGAAAGGCGATAACCACACCTCACTGCATCAAATATGGGTCGACTGTGCACAGCTCAGCACTCTGCAAACGTGGCAGGCGGGGGCCTCACAGCCCAGTCAGCCTTCCTGCCTGGTTTTCGCACATTCCGAGGGACGCTGGCCGGGTGGGAAAGAGCAGAGAGGGGCCCCGGGAAGGGACAACACAGGGGAAGCAACAGTGACAATAGTTAACAGGTGCTCAGTGCATACCAGGCACGGTTCTAAGTGTTCTAAGTGCATTAACTTAAGAACGTAGGCCTCCCAACAACCGCACACGGTACCACTTTATTATCCCATTTTATAGACGGGACGGAGAGGCACGGAGCGGTTAAGTAACTGGCCTGACGCCACACAACCAGGAAGTGGTTCCCGAGCCACTGCTCTTCACCACCTCGAGACACGAAGCTTCTGGACAGCAGAAAAACAAGCCTCCCAAGAGCACGCAGCCTTCACGGTCCTAGGCTCCAATGGCCCTGCCAATGCCACTTTCATGGTAAGTCCTGACTTTCCAGGCCACATGCTACAGGCGACAAGGCTCCTTCACAGAGGAATCGTAACTAAGCTTCATGGTGACCCAGAGCGTTATGACGACCCCCACTAGACCAAGGAGAATATCGAGGCCATAGAGGCCAAGTGACTTGTCCCAAGATGATACAAAGCAAGCTCAGGCCGCCGTGCGCGGCAAGCACTGCCCACTGGGCAGCCCTGCCCCTTCCTAGAGCTGGAATCGAAACCACGTGACTCTACCTGCAGCTCAGCTTTGCTCTTCCTGGAGCTCCTTCGAACAGGGTAGAAATCTGTGAGTTTGCGATTCTGCTGTGTTTTCCCTTGAGCTCTGGAGTGAGCAAGGAAGAGGAGAAAGCAAGTATTAGCACCGAGGCCACATTCACACCCAGGAGGCACACGACCCCTTAGAAGCAGGCTCCTTGGAGACCATGCCACTTCAACACCTCTGTCCACCGTGGCCCAG
This sequence comes from Kogia breviceps, assembly GCF_026419965.1. Classification (NCBI taxonomy): domain Eukaryota; kingdom Metazoa; phylum Chordata; class Mammalia; order Artiodactyla; family Physeteridae; genus Kogia; species Kogia breviceps. The sequence continues at coordinate 83,668,774 of NC_081324.1, read as the reverse complement.
GGTCACTTAGGCTCACCGGCCCACGGGGGCCTCAGAGAGGGTGTCAAAGACAGGCTGCCTACTCTCGGCGGGGAGCGGGCTCCTGAGCTCTGGACCCACGACAGACCAAGATGCTCACAAACAGTGGTGTCCCCGGTGGCGACTCAGGAATCTGAGCCTTGGCGGCTCAAGGGGCTGAGAGGGTGGGCGGCCTCGCTCCGGCTGGCACTGGGCAGGCTGCCCTGTGTTAGGGGTGGCCTCCAGGGGGCACTTACTTTTTCCTGGGAGCCTGTTTGGCCCTGACGGGCTTCTTCAGGGCTTGCTTGGCGGCAGCTGCATTGGGAGAATCACAAGACGAGGTCGGGGTTTTGGGAGGTTCTGTTGCTTCAGATTTTTGGTTTGGAAAAGGGGCCAGGGGACCTCTCCTGGCATCTTTGATCTTCTGTTCCTCGGCCTTCATGGAGCTTCGTATTGCATTCCCAGAGTTTCTTTTCTCTGTGGGCAGAGGGTGGGGAGAGACAGGCTGACTCTGGACCCACCGGCCCCCACTTTCCAGCCCTCAGCCACATGCCACGACAGGCTTGGAGAGAAGAGAGAGATGGGGCGTGCTGGGCAGCCGTGCCCTTGGGCTGTTAAGCCGGGTGTCCCCTAAGCACTATACTGGGCAAAGCATCTGGCTTTACTTTTTTTTTTTTTTTTTTTTTTTTTGCGGTATGCGGGCCTCTCACTGTTGTGGCCTCTCCCATTGCGGAGCACAGGCTCCGGACGCGCAGGCCTAGCGGCCATGGCTCACGGGCTTAGTTGCTCCGCGGCACGTGGGATCTTCCCGGACCAGGGCACGAACCCGTGTCTCCTGCATCGGCAGGCGGATTCTCAACCACTGCGCCACCAGGGAAGCCCTGGCTTTACTTTTTGACCCAGACACTGGGTGCAGCTTTTGGTCTTCTGCATCTTTTCTTTCTTCTTCTAGCTTTGTTGAGGTATAACTGATAAATACAATTATAAGATATTTGAAGTGTTATACCACGATGAGTCAACATATACACTGTGAGTGGATCCCTCTCATCTAATTAATCAACACGTCGGGCCTCCTGCATCTTGAGGGAAAGAGCCCTTGAAGCAGAAGCACCACGGCCGGCAACACTGGCGTGAGGGCTCGACCAATGGCTTTGCAGGAAATGGGCTGCAGACCCCAGGGAGAAAAGCTAAATCCCCAAAGGGTGGGCCAGTGTTGGTGGACAGGAGTCAGGCAATAAAGGAGAACCTCTCCCCAGCAAAGACCTCTTCCTCAAGAGCTAGCTGCCTGGCGTGATTCATTTCAGACTCGTTTTCTTTTTTCTTTCTTTTTTTGTTTTTTTAAATTCCCTGTTCTAACAGGGTCGAAGCCCAGTGTTCACAGTGGCTCCCAGCACGGTGCCCCGACACTAGTCAGTGTGTTGTGAGGGACGTCGCCAATGACTTGTTACTAAAAATAGCTGTGGAGCACCAGTGTTGGACTATTTTTTTTCAAAAAAGATTTTACTTTTAACAAATAATGAAATAATATATTGCTGGTGGGAATGTAAGATGGTGCAGTCACTCTGGAAAAGAATTTGGCAGTTCTCCAAAATGTTAAACATAGAGTTACCATATGACCCAGCAATTCTAGTTCTAGGAATCTATCAAGAGAATTAAAAGCAGATGTCTACACAAAAACCTGTATATGAACGTCTGCAGCAGCTTATCGATAACAGTCAAAAAATGGAAACAACCTGAACGTCCATCAAATGAGGACCATTCCTCATGGGTAAATAAAATGCGGTACATCGCAGGATGGACTATTATTCAGCCCCAGAAAGGAACGAAGTACTGACACAGGCTACAACATGGACGAACCCTGAAAACATTAAAATGAGTAAAAGAGGCCAGACACAAAAGGCCACGTATTAGATGATTCCATTTATATGAAACGTCCGGAAGAGGCAAATCCACAGAGACGGGAAATAGATTAGTGGCTGCCTGGGGCTGGGGGAAGGGAGGAATGGGGGGTGACTGTGAATAGGTACAGGGTTTCTTTTTGGGGTGATGAAAATGGACTGCAGTTTAACGGAGCGGATAGTTGCACATATCCGTGAATATGCTAAAAACCACTGAATTGTACCCTTTAAAATGATGAACTTCAGGATATCAAAATTATATCTCAATAAACAAGAGAAAAATAAATACACCAGCACCCATCCAGACCACCCTTGCTCCTTGTACGCCCTCTTGGGCGGAGTTAGGGTGTCAGGCATGACCCTAGAAGTGGGGGGTGCTCCTGAACATCAGCTGTCATGCCGAGTCCGCATCAAGGCAGCAAAGAGGTCTAGAATCATGGACAAGAACCTGGACCTTGGGGTCTCCTCCAATGTTCCTCCAGTCCCCAATTCTGACTGTCGCCATATAGTAACACCACGAGTCAAACCAGCTGCCTTGTGCCCCGCGTCCCCGTTTAGGACAACCTACATCCCGCCCCGTTCCAGAAGGGATGTGAGACTGGCTGAGCGCTGTCTCAAAAGAGCCCCTTCCCCAACCCAGTGTGGTGAGTGCTGTCCTGAGTGCTGCCTACGCTGAAACGCGGGGAGGGGAAGGCCGTGGTGATCCCGGTCCATTGGAGAACAGGAGGACGTAGGGAGCACTCCCAAAGCCGCCCCCCACTCCTTTTTTTGGCCGCGCTGCACAGCTTTTGAGATCTTAACTCCCGCGAACAGGGAGTGAACCCGGGGTCCAGGACAGTGAAAGAGCCGAGTCCTAACTACTGGACCACCAGGGAACTCCCTCAAAAAGCCCATCTGCACCCACTCTTTAACTGATCTTCAGAATGGTCCTGTAGGACTCCTCTCTCTCCCGCTGTACAGAGAGAACGGAGGCTCAGAAAAGAGTAGCAAACTGCCCACGTCCCTTCCTTTCATAAATGGCAGAGCTACGAATGGAACCTAAGTCATATGAAGTAACATCACCCTACGTACCGGGGGGAATCAGGCAGAGGGATGGCTCCTGCCCGTGGGTCTCAGATCTGGCCCAGAGGTTGGGCTACCCCATCCCTTACGGCACTTTCTGTTAACGAACGAATACAAAGCTTCCTTGTGCGGAGCTGCTGATAGAGTTCTGCTTCTCTAATGCAAGGTTTAATCAGAAGGGAGCACGGTGAATTGGGGAAAGCTCACGTGCACCGGAGCTTTAAAAGGAAATATTTGGGTTAGAGCAAGATTTGTAAGAGGTCTCAGCATGTTTTGCAGGGCCAGACAGAATTTTCAATAACCATTAATTTTCTTGCTCAATATTTTAACCCCAAATCTCACTCCAGAGTATGATGCTCCAGAGAATAGCACTGAACACTTGAGTAGAAAGAAACTTTAGAACTGAGGTCAAGGCCAGCTCATAAAAGGGAAGGAAATCAGTTCCTTAGGTTCACACGACTCAGCGGGAGTGCAAGCACCTGGTCTGGACAACCTAGACTCATATAACTTCTGTGCTTTTAGCACCTGTGAGCCTCTCTAACAACAGGCCAGGTGCCATATTTTTGCAACTTGGCAAGATAATCAAGCCTGAAGGACACGCTAACTCTTGTGAAAGCGGGAGAACCTGTTAGACCAACAGGGCGCACGCCCTGGGACAGGCAGCTCTTTCGCCCTTGTCTGTTTCCTAGCAGCAAGACAGAACCTGGTTCAAACCTTTTGAACCTTGGCTTGAAAAGGCTGGATAAAAATTTAGCACGTTTATGTTACTCTAAAGGATGCGAGCCGGACAGCTGTGGTCAGAACAGGGCCATTTCAGAGGCTTACCGTCGCGTTTCCTGTAGATTCCGGCTAACGGCTTCCCCTGGCATTTGACTTCGTGATGTGCAACTGAGTTCTCTTCCTGAAGGGGGGAACGCATTCCAGAGCATTTGTTCGGGCTCATGTAGGTATAGATCTTTGACTGCCCGGTAAATACATTCTCCTAAAACGACAAATGCATATTCTGAAAGAGGCTTGAAGAAGAAGATCCCACAAGATTTAGGCAGACAAGGGGGCAATCAGAATACAAAAGACAAAAAATAGACAACATCTCTCAAAAACTGGGCTACGAGGCGAAGCCAGCCCCAGCAGACGAGCAGTGGAAGGTTCAGAATCCCCCAGGTCCAAGTCCGCCTCTAATTCCATTCGCTAAGCGGGGACATCTGGCCAGCAGAACCAGCCGTCCACAAAGGTCTACATAAGAAGAAGGCAACCTACCCGTAGCAAGGAGGTCAGAAGGACCAGGGTAAACAAGGCCGGGACTGGAAGGGCTGGCCTAGCGCAGGGGCCGACTGCCCTGGCAGGAGCTGCAGGGACTCTGGCACAGAAGTGGGCCTCAGGGAACCTGATCAACCACTTCTCAGTCCTGAGGTCAGCTGGCAGGACTTGCCATTACTGCCTGAGCCTTCTGTGTGCCCAAGCCTGGCGCCTCTCAAGTCATGCAGCCCAGCAGCCTCCAAGGACTGCGGGACTGGGCTGCGGTTGGGGTAGTTCTCTCGGGCTAACTGGGGGGTGCAGAGCTAATGGAAAAAACGCCTAGAGCCGGCGCATTTAGGGCGGTTACTCGACTGCGGTGGGCAGACCGGTGGGGCGGACAGGTCACTGCTGGTGTCTCTGGCTGTGCGGCCTCTCCTCTGAGTAAGCAGAGACGGGAGGAGGGCCTTCCCAGAAACCCTGCTGAGCCTTTCTGCCTGGTGAGCCATTCAACACCAAGTCAGCGAGACCCCGTGACCTCCCCGAAGGCCCCGGGCAGGCCCCGCACACTCTGGGAAGGCGGCCACCACCGGGGTGGCTGGGTCTCCGGGCATGGAAATGCCATAAAGACAAACTTTTCCGAGGTCAAACACTGCCAGGGTCATGGCGGAGCGGGTGTGGACGCCACTCCCAGGCAGGCAGCAGAAAAGGAAGCTGCCCGGCCGGGCGCCCCGCCCGCACCCCCGCCCCAGGGCCGCGGGGGCGCCCACGTGCTCTCGGAGCGGGGCTGGCAGGGGCGCCCGGCCGCACGGCCCATCGGGGCGCGCCGAGCGAGTGCGGGGAGGGTGCCTGCTTACCCCGTTGGTGCGGGGCCTCCCCGGGCCCCTCCGCTCCACCATCTCCGGGCCCGGGGCCGTCGCTGCCACCGCCGCCGCCGCCGCCGCCGCCTCCACCGCGCGGGGCTTGGACATCTTCCTGCCTGGAGAGGGGGACCCGGGGGAAGCGGGGGAGGGGGCGCTCAGGGCGCGGCGGGGCGGGGAGCGGGGCCGCCCGGGCCGGGCGCCGCGGCGGCGCCTCCCGCCGCAGCCATGTTCCGAGGGCCCGACGGCGGTGGGCCGCCCAGGCCGCCGGGAGGCCGGGGCCGGCCAGCGGGGCCGGGCCGGGGCCCGAGTCGCCCTCCCGCCGCCCGGCCCGGCCGGGCCCCGCGCGCCGCCCGCCCCCCGCGCGGCCGGGCCCGACACACCCACCTGCAGCCCGGCCAGGCCCATGGCGGCGCGCCCCGCGCCCTCGCCCTCGCCGCCGCCGCCGCCGCCGCCGCCGCCGCCGCCGCGGCCCGGCCACCAGCGCTGCCGCTGCCGCTGCTGCTGCTGCTGCCGCCGCCACCAGCGCCGCCGCGGCGCCCCAGGGAAGGGCCGGCGGCGCCCCACGGCGCCCCCTTCCCCCATGGCCTGTGAGGCAGAGCCCGGCACCCGCGCGCCGCGGCAGCCCCGGCTGGCCCGGGACCGAGGACGCAGGGAGGGAGGCGCTGGCGGCGCGTCCTCCGCGGCCCGCCCGCTCGCCGCTGCCGCCACCCACCGTCCGCTCCCGGCCGGGGAGGGGGCTGGCAGGGGCGGCGCTGCGAAGCTCCTCCGGAGCAAGGGAGGGAGAAGGGGAGGGAACGAAGGAGGGCGGGCCCCGCGGCCGCAAGGAATCCCGACGCGGGCGCGCCCCCTCTCGCGCGTCCTCAGCCACTCGGGGAGGAAGGGGTGGGAAACATGATAATGACAGCCCGGGCTCTCGGCCGGCCAGGCTCCTACTCTCGCTGGCTCAGCGGCTATTTCGGGAGACCCGTCCGTGCCAGGCGCAGTCGGCAGCGGTGAACGCGACAGGCGAGAGCCCTCCGGTGTGCCCGAGCCTGTGCTCACGGAGTGTTTTCCTGGGCATTTAACCTTCCCGGCAAGCCCCTGGGGGCCAGGTCCTGTGGCTAACCCGTTTATGATGAGAATACTGAGGTTCCAAGGAGGTGCGGAGGCTTGTCCAAAGCCACAGAACTAGAAAGCGATCAGGTCAGGTGTCAAACCCAGGCGGTCTGCACCTGACCAGTCCGGACCCTGGGGAAATAGAGCCAGGAATTATAATGGGATGTTTGCTGGGTGCTTCTCTTGCATACCTGATGCCATTCAGACCTCACAACAGTCCTTTGAAGGTAGACACCATTATTTTCTCTTCCACAGACAGGGAAAACAACCTCGGAGAAGTGAGGAGCTTGGCCAAGTTCTCAGAACTAGAAATAGATTACCAGGCCAACAGACCAGAGCCTACACTCCCCACCACTAACTTCCATGGCCAATTCCCTTCCCCAGACTAGGCCTCAGCATCCTCGTGGATAAAAACTAAGAACTATGAATTCCATAACGTACCCAGGGCACCTTTGACATCCACAGATAAACAAATGGCTGTCACTTTAAGTAGCTGCCTCCCCTTAGAAGGTATAAGACAGTGGGTTAAATGGCAAAACACTGCTCAGGACAACACCTCCCAAATCAGCTCGTGCTTTACAATCCTTCAGAGCAGGGCTGGGGAGCCCCTGCCATACCCACCCAGCCCCTGACTCCAGTGGGGTAAGGGTAGTCTGCCCACTTGAATACCCAAGAGACTATGCAGAGAGTTAGGATTTTAAAGTGACACTGTGACACCCAGGTTGAGCCATCTGAAACAGTGTCTGTTACCTCTGCAGGGCAGAGAAGGTTTGTAGTTTGTTGCCAAACTATCATGGGAATCACGGTCTGGAGGCAGGAAGCAGCTGCTCAGATCAGCTTGTCCATTTCTCATACTATTTTAACTCCCTCACTCCCACTACACACACATACTCAGGGCTATAGCTTTCTCCATCATAGCCCACAAAACGCAGGGGATACATTAAAATACAAGTCTAGCACCCATTTCTCTCAACCCTGCAGCTCTAGTAGCTAGAAAATTTGGTTCAAATCCTTCAGTAAAGTTTCAAAACACTTTGTTTTGTCTGTACATGAGGTGTTCATATGTGCATAACAAATACATATACCAAGGCACAGAAATAAAAACTCTTAATGTTGCCCGGGGTCTCATAGAAATAGGATCCAATAGCAATGATACTAATAGCTTGCACTTACTGAATGTTTACTGTGTCAGGCCGTACAAGAATACATTATTTAATTTAACCTTCCCAACCATTTATGAGGAGGTACTATTCTATTTCACAGATGTAGAAATCGAGGCTTGGGGACAATAAATCACTTGCCTAAGGGTCACATGGCTGAGATACTGATGGTTAGGAGGATACTTCAGCATAAAAAAATGTATATTGCTTTCCTCAAACTCAGACACTGAAATACCAACTCATTCATTCAGCAAGCATTTATTGACTGCCTACTGTGTTCCAGGCCCTGTGCTAAAGACGCAACAGTGAACACAGACAGAGATGGAGCACATTGAGGCCAGAGGGGTGGGTAGGCCCCTTACAGGCCGGGGTGAGGACGGTGGATTTGATCCTAAGAACAAAAGGGGAGGTTAGGGGTGGAAGGAGTGGTGAGTGTCACATGATAAATATCTGTGTTCTCGGGGACCACTCTAGCTGCTGAGGCACGATAAACTGGAGATGGTCACAGTGGAAAGAGGGAGACCAAGCATGAGGCCACCGGACAGTGGCAGTAGAAATGGGGAAAAGTAGATGGACGGATCCTGCCCGAAGTAATATCCTTGAGGCTGTAAATATTTACATGATTGTAAAACTTCAAAACCGGTATCTGAACATTTTGTTCGTGTGACTCCACAGGGCTCTCAAAGTGAACTACAAGTTAGGAACAAAGACCTCTTTTCTAGAAGAAAAAGACTGACCCTTCATGGCGGGACGGGGGGGGGGGGGAGCAGTGTCATGTGAGTCACTGAGAATCACTAACCAGTACATTACAAAGGTGATTTGTAACCTGTTACGGTAGAAGCTGGGAACACTCGTCTTCACTTTACACTCGTCTTCACTTTGGCTAAATAAGGGAGGCAGAGTGGAACAAACAAAGACACAGAATGGTCAGAGTCTGGACAGTGACTTTGGACTTCAGCTTCCACCTCTGAAAAATGGAAGTAACAGTTTGTAAAGATTAACTGACATAATAAAGCACCTGGCCCTCAATGGTAATTATTACTTGCCCATATTAAGTATTTAAGTATTTCAATGGCAGAGTGGTTCACTTTGTTTCCCCCCACAGATTAATTAAAGCAAGCTATTTTTTTCTTTTTTTTTTTTAATGCACTACTGCTAAAACAGGTAGTTTAAATGATTTTCCTGTGATGGGAAAAATGAATCAGGGAAGCAGAGCTTTATTAAGATATGCCAGTTAAATTAGTCAGATAGTATTAAATAGATGCTTAACCCTTTTCTGAAGAAAAATATTTAAGGCATCTTACTTTTCTGTGTGGACTGGGTTATGAAGCTCTTTAACATGAAGTTCACTATGCCTCATTTCTTAATCATAATCTAGGTAAATCTTGTCCCAAAAGAACGTAAAGGGATGCTGGGAGAATAAATGATGCACCTGAGTGCAGGGGCTGAAAACAAAGAAGCCCAATAAATATTTGCTGAATGAATCCTTATTTTATTCATTATGATCGCCATAGGGAGCATACTGTGTTAACGCAAACTCCTACTAATATGTAATGCCCTGAGAATTTTGGGAAAAATGTAAAACCTCAACTTATTTCTTTTAAATAATAATTCAGGTGAACCATCACGCTCAAGTCTTTGCATGAAGGAGACACAGCGGCTGGAAATGACCTGCGGTTGGAGATCACTATGCCGCATAACGTGGGTTTTACTGTCCTGACAGCAAACTAACTTCAGGCAGGGACATCGCCTCCCTCGCGGCTGCACAAACCCACCCAAGCCATCTCCCATGGGCAGGAGTCCTGATCAGCTGCGGAGCGAAGGGCCGCCCCGGGAGGTACCAGGGGACCTGTTTCACCCCAAAGTGGGCCAGCGGGGCCCGTCCCCGCCCCGGCAGCGCAGAGCTGACTCAGGGAGTGGGGAGGGAAAGGAAGGCGTCTGCCGCGGGGTCCACTCCGACGAGCTCCCCACCATGCAGGTTACCGATCTGCGCCCTCGCCTCGGGGTCACCTCCTTTCCTAACAAGAGAGAGCCCTTAAGCAGGCGAAGCCTCGCCCTCCCCCCATTTGTATCAATGACAACCATTCCCTGGAGGTGCCCTGCGCTTTAGTTTTCCAAACAGCTTTGACATATGGCCCCATTGCGTCGCGAGAGGCAGGCCACCGGGTGCCCACACTTTAAAGAGGGGAAACCGAGGCACGGGAGTGGGAGGGGTTTCTGGGGGCTTCGGAGGCGAGGGTGGGGACGAGGTGGGGAAGGTTCCGCAGCCCCTCCCCCCCGCACCCCCGCTCGTCCCCGCGCTCCGTGCGCGCAGCCGGCGGGAGAGCGCCTCCCTGCCGCAGCTCCCGCCACCTCGGTCCCGCCTCCAGCGCGACCCCCTATCCCAGCTGCCCCGGCGCTGACCACCCGGGCCAATACCTCTAGCCATGGCCGCGCTCTGTCACCGCCTAGGATCTCCCGGGAAACGCAGCTTTCGAAAAAAGTTACAACAACTGTAGCCAACTGCTCCGCCGGACCCCGGCTGCTGCCCTGATTGGCATCGCCGCCCGCCTTTCCCCAGGCTGCTCGCCGTGATAGGCGAACTCGAGAGGGAAAGCCCGCCCTTCTCCCTGCCTCCCCGGCGGGGGCGGGGCAAGCGTCCGGACTTCATACAAACGCTTTCAGGACAGGTCCCAGCGGAGGACGTGGGAGGGGGTTTAAATTTTACCGTCTCCCCAAGTTGATTGGCTGCGCTGGAAGGACAGCCACGCTGCCATTGGCAGGCCCCAAACTCCGCCCTCTCCGGGTGCTGCAGCTCCGCCCGGGGGAGATTTAGTCAAGCAGCTGGAGGCCCGGCCTCGGATTAGAACCACTCGGGACTTCCGGTTTTTCGGGCTTTTGACCGGAACCCGACCTTTGACCCCTCGACCTCCCCTTATGACCTGGGAAGCCTAGGTCCCAGCAGTTTAACATCTGCACCACCTTGACCTTTCCAGCAGTTTAATCCATTCATTCCTAAATTGAAAGATTTATCGAGTCCACTCTTACAGTATTCAAAACCCGCGGGCACAGTTCTTAACCAACCGTTTTACAGATGGGGAAAGAGAGGACCAGCAGGAACAGGTAATTAACTTACTGCCCAGTGTCACCCAGCAATTTGATTGCAGGTCCTGGATCAGTCTTTTGACTGTTAGTCCACTAGAGGGCTACCTTAACCCCACGGAAACAACCGGGCACCTTTCTCCACCCAGGGGAGCTTGGTCGTAAGGTCCCAGAGAAACACAGGTGTCCTGGGTATTCTTTGCTTTGAACACAGGTAAGGTGTCCAGTTACAGCTCTTCCCTGGGGACCCCTCCTGGACGTATGAGGAGAGGTCACTCATCCATCCTCTCTTTTCGGTCCCCAAGAAGATTTTGGAATCCTCACCATTGCCCAAGTACCCTACCATTGCACCAGGAAGGTAGGAGAGCAAAATAAGGTGATATATGTGAAAGCACTGGGAAAAGTAGGAAGCAACACTTTTCCCACTCACTGTGTGCCCTTTGGTATATTATTTCAGCTCTCTGTCCCTCGGTTTACCCAGCTGTCAAATGATGGAGTCAGCTGTGGTCTCCAAGTTTCCTTCCAGCTTCCATAAAGACATAGAGGTTTTTACTTTCTCTAAAGTGCATTAATTCAACATTTATTGAGCTGTATACCTGACACTGTCTGGTCCCCCAAGGATACAGTGGCGAATAAGACAGATCTCTACATTTTTTAGGACAGAAACAAACAAGAAATCACTTTTTAAATATTAAATAGTGATTAATGCTATGGGTAAAATGAAAACAGGGAATTTTACAGAGTGTGAATGGGGAGATCATTGCTTCTATGGATTGGTGAAGTCAGAGAAATCCTCTTTGAGTTGGTGGCTTTAGGTTATACCCTAAATAAGTGAGTCCTAAGGGAGAAGGTACTTGTAGGTAGAGGGAATAGTGAGCGCAAATGCCCCAGAAGTGGGAATAAGCTTGGTTGTCTGGGGAAAGAAAAAGAAACCCAATGTGATCGGAACTGAGTGTATGACGAGAATGGAGGGTATCAGGCTGGGAAGGTAGGCAGGGGCTATATCACATAGGCCCTTGAAGGCTGTGCTGGTCTCTCAGCTCCAAATTCACTCTTCTCCACCCTGCCGTGCCATATTTGGGCTGCAAAACTGTAGTGCACCTTTGTCAGCTAGTGTTAGGTTCTGTCAATAGGTGAGGATACAGGGAGACTGGAAGGCAGGGAGAGGGACTCACTCCTGCCCGTTTGCTTGCTATTTCTGTCAGGGTAAGTAATGACATTTTGCTTCTGACAGACCATTTGGTTCATTCTCCAGGCTCTTGCCAGAAATAGCCTCAGCGTGCTACCTCAGAAGTACCAGCAGCAGCCCCTCTTCAGAGTTCTGAGCCCCAGGGCCCCTCCCGTAAGCTCTTGAAGGGCCAGTGCCAAAGTCACGGTGCCCCTTTCTCAGAGGCATAAGAACCAGCCCTCCAGGAATCCTCTTCTGATTCTTCTTCTCTGCTAACCCCGACGGGTCTCTTTGTTCTCCAGCCCTAGAAATGGGAGCTGCTTCCTGCAGTTATCATTAAATGACTTCAGTGTTCCCTTTCTGCTTGTTCGGTCCTCCACCACCTGTTTAATGAATTTCCTATTTTAAATTCTGTTTTCCTGACCGGACCCTGATGGACACAAAAGCCATTAGTAAGAACTGAGACTTTTATCCCAAATCTGATAAGAAGCCACTACGTGGTTTTAAGCCAAGGGTAGATGAATAGATTGGTCAATCTGAACAGCAATTTTCCAAACAGTTATGCAAACAGAAGGATTGCAAATAGCTACAGTTACAGTAATCTGCACTGAGACTCGGGATCTTGGAAAAATGTGACATGCTTCAGGACTGCCTGCTTACCGATCTCCATTTTCCTAAGATGACGTGGGTTCTGAAGTCACACCAGTGCTGAGATGACTTTCCTTACTCTAGGGTTATCTTTGCATTAATATTTGCTCCAGGCTTTTGCTATGGTTTAACAGTTTTTTATTAGCATCAGTTCTTTTTTTTAATGCAAGGGTTTTTTTTAAATTTATTATTTACTTATTTATTTTATTTTTATTTTTGGCTGCGTCTGGTCTTAGTTGTGGCACTCCGGATCTTCATTGCGGCACGCGGGCTTCTCTCTAGTTGTGGCGCGTGGGCTCTGTAGTTTGCGGCACACGGGCTCTCTCACTGAGGCGCGCAAGCTCAGAAGTTGCGGCGCGCGGGCTTAGTTGCCCCGCAGCATTGGGGATCTTAGTTCCCTGACCAGGGATCGAACCCGTGCCCCCTGCATTGTAAGGCGGATTCTTTACCACTGGACCACCAGGGAAGTCCCAGCATCAGTTCTTAAAAGGTTCTACCGAATGGGACATGTATTCCACAGCTGGGGACCACTGTGATCTACTAATTTCTTCCATTCATCTGTGAGTATAAATAATATACATACCTTTTCCTATTATATGTATGTGTGTGTATATATATAAATATGTACGTATGGATGGATAGATATACACCGATACATAAATATACAAACTTCTCCCATATGTATATATACACATACATGTTAATATGTGCAATATGCATATATACAATATATGTAATATATCTGGAATGCAAGGGAGAGTAAAACAATACTCTTTCTACCTCATAGGTTTATTGTTAGAATTATTATTATTATTATTTGGCTGCATTGAGTCTTCGTTGCTGCGTGCAGGCTTCCTCTAGTTGTGGCGAGCAGGAGCTACTCTTTTTTTTTTTTCTTTTAATTAATTAATTTATTTATTTTTGGCTGCGTTGGGTCTTCGTTTCTGTGCGAGGGTTTTCTCTAGTTGCGGTGAGCGGGGGCCACTCTTCATCGGGGTGCGCGGGCCTCTCACTATCGCGGCCTCTCTTGTGGAGCACAAGCTCCAGACTTGCAGGCTCAGTAGTTGTGGCTCACGGGCCTAGTTGCTCCGCGGCATGTGGGATCTTCCCAGACCAGGGCTCGAACCTGTGTCCCCTGCGTTGGCAGGCAGACTCTCAACCACTGCGCCACCAGGGAAGCCCTATTGTTAGAATTAAATGAGAGTGGGGAATTCCCTGGTAGTCCAGTGGTTAGGACTTCGCCTTCCAGTGTGTGTGGGGAAGCGGGTTTGATTCCTGGTTGGGGAGCTAGGATCCCACATGCCTCGGAGCCAAAAAAACAAAACATAAAACAGAAGCAATATTGTAACAAATTCAATAAAGATTTTTAAAATGGTTTACATCAAAAAAAAAAATCTTAAAAACAAAACCAAACCTTTAGGAACTTCCCTAGCCGTCCAGTGGTTAAGTCCGCACTTCCACTGCAGGGGAACATGGGATCAGTCCCTGGTCAGGGAACTAAACATCCTGCTTGCCACATTGCGTGGCCAAGAATATATAAATAAAATAAAATAAAATAGAGAAGTTAAAAAAACACTAAAAATTAGTTTAAATATATACATGAACCTTTCAAAATTGCATTTTAATTAGTATCTGTATTAGTCAAGATTGTTTTTTCCTTTTAATTTTTAAAAAAATTATTTCATTTATTTATTTTTATTATTTTTTTAATAAATAAATTTCTTTATTTATTTGGCTTTGTTGGGTCTTCGTTGCTGTGTGCGGGCTTTCTCTAGTTGCAGTGAGTGGGCTTGTCCTTGCGGTGGCTTCTCTTTCTTGTTGCAGAGCACGGACTCCAGGCACGCAGGCTCAGTAGCTGTGACGCACGGGCTTAGTTGCTCCGCGGCATGTGGGATCTTCCCAGACCAGGGCTCTAACCTGTGTCCCCTGCAATGACAGGCAAATTCTTAACCACTGAGCCACCAGGGACAACGGGTCAAGATTGTTTTGGATTGCAAATGAGAGAAACAAAGCTCAACCTAGTTTAAGAAAATAAGGGAGGAGTTCCCTGGCAGTCCAGTGGTTAAGACTCCACACTTCCACTGCAGGGGGCACGGGTTCGATCCCTGGTCAGGGAACTAAGATCCCACATGCTGTGCAGTGCAGCCAAAAAAACAAAAGGGAGTTTATCGTCTCTCATAACAGAAAAGTTCAGGGTATGAGTAGCTTCAGGAATGACAGGATGATCCAGGGACTCAAAGGATGTCAGCAGAAGGTCATCAGGGTTTAGTCTCTCCTCCTTTCTCCCCATTCTGCTCTTTGCCCCACTGGTTTCTAGGTTGACTTCACAGACTGGCCTCCAGCTCCACATCACGGCCTCTGCCCCCACTTCCCAATGTTATTTTGGCAAGGGAGTGTCTTTTTCCTATTATTTTCAGTACAAAGTTCTAGAATTGAAACTCACTGGCTGGCACTAAACCAATCAAAGTGGCCTTGACAATGGATCCAGTATTCCAATTGGCCAGACCCAGATTACATGCTCTACCCTGGAGTGATGTATGTGGGAGAATGTTAGCCCTTTCCATACCACACGGACTTTGAGTGGGCATGATTAATTTAAGGTGCTGTTATCTGAAGAAAGAGAGGTGGATTCTAGGGACTTCCGTGGCAGTCCAGTGGTTAAGCCCAGGGCAAGAAATACACAAGAGGGGACTTCTCTGGTGGTCCAGTGGTTAAGAATCTGCCTTCCAATACAGGGGGTGCGGGTTCAATCCCTGGTTGGGGATCCCACTTGTTGTGTGGTGCAAACAAAAAAAAAAAGAAAAGAGAGAGAGAGATGGATTCTGGGCAGTCAAAACAACTGCTGTTGCAGAGCACAGAGGATTTTTAGGGCAGTGAAAATACTCTGAATGATACTGTAATGACAGACACATGTAATTATACATGTGTCAAAACTCATACAACGTACACCACCAAGAAGTAAAACCATGGACTCTGGGTGATAATGATGTGTCCATGTATGTTCATCAATTGTAACAAATGTATCATCTGGTGGGGGGGGCTGTGGACAGTGGGGGAGGCTATGCAAATGTTGAGTCAGGGGGTAGTTGGGAAATCTCTGTTCCTTCTCAGTTTGGCTGGGAATCTAAAACTTCTCTACAAAATAAAGTCTTCAACAACAACAATACCGCTACCTGCGATTATGTCTACCACCTTCTAAAATCCAGTACACACTTCAGCCCACATTCTGGTGCTCTCTGCTGCATTAGATATTGCTTGATCAGTCATTCCTTAAAACTCTACTGCCTTGATTCTGCTTTGACCTCTTTGATTGATCTTTCTAAGTCTCATTGCATATTCACTTTTTAGATATAGGACTTCAGGTTTCTGCCCTTGGCCCCCTGCTCTTCTCTCTGCATTCTCTGAGTACAGTTTTATCCTCTCGTATGTTTTAATCCCCATCTGGATCCTCAAGCTGTAGACTCAGCTGCTTGCTAGACATCTCCACTTGGATTCCCACAGGCCTCTCAAAATTCCTTATGATAGACTTACTTTGATAGCCCCCAGTGAACAGCATCTCCCACCATTCATACCCTTGTGTGACTTTCCCTGAGTCCTATTTGGCCTTGTTAACCAGCAGAATATGGTGGAAACATCACTGTGTCATTTGAAAGCCTAAAATTTAAGAAAGGCTAGAAGCTTCTGCTTTCATGTTCTTGGGAGTCCTGAGCCACGGTACAAGAACCACGGAGAGGCTGCTGGAGATACCACTTTGAGAGAGAGAAATACAGCTGTCCCAGCATCCCAGCTGAGCCCAGCCCACAGCTCACCCACCAGCTGAATACAGTCACACAAGTGACTGTTAGCAAAACCAGAAGAACTGTCCAGCTGAGCCCAGCCCAACTTGCAGAATCACGAGAATAACACTGCAGTTGTTAAGTCGTTACATTTGGGGGTCATTTTTTACTTAACAATAGGTAAGCAAAGCATTCCTCATATCTAAAGCTGAACTCATTATCTTCCTCTTTAGACCTGTTTGTCTTCCCGAGATCAGCGTCTCAGCTAATGGCACTTGGCCTTCTTCTATTGTTCAACAATTTTGCTCCAGTTCAGGTTCTGTTCTTCTTTCCTCTCGACCTGTCTGGCCTTTGTACCTGCAGCCCAGTTCTTCGATGCAACTGCTGCACTGCTTCCAGAGTGATTCTTCTAGAATGCATATCTAACCATGGCAGTTCCCTGCATAACAGGCTTCTGAGTTCTTTGTAGCTTACAGAATAAAGTCCAAACTCAGTTATAAAAGGCTCTTTGAGAAGAAAATTTAAGATAAGAAATTGTTGGGCATTCCCTGGCAGTCCAGGGGTAAGTACTCCCTGCTTTCACTGCCGAGGGCCCGGGTTCAATCCTGGTCGGGGAACTAGGATCCCACAAGCTGCGCAGTGTGGCCAAAAAAAAAAAAAAATTGTTCACTAGGTAAAAAGTGGTGAACTAGGTAACTGAGCGGGTAAAGAGAGAACTTGAAGGCATCACAGACGTCACAGCTGTGGAAAGCAATTCTCACCACTCAGGCTAAGGGGACAAAGGGAAGGGGTTGGTGTAATTTAAACTTATAAATGGGACTTCCCTGGTGGTCCAGTGGTTAAGACTCCACGCTCCCAGTGCAGGTGGCTGGGTTTGATCCCTGGTCAGGGAACTAGATCCTGCATGCTGCAACTAAGACCCGAGGCAGCTAAGTAAATATTTAGAAAAGAAATAAACTTAGAAATGTAGAAGAGGGGGCCCCATGTTGCTGAAACCGAAACTCCAGGGAGGGGGTTCTGCTCAACTGGTGTTAGTGTCTCTGAGCTTGGAGGGTGACCCTGTGGCTGCTCTCACTGGTCCTCGTGTCTGACAGGAGAGTTTGGTGTGACGAGGCCAGCTCTGTAAGTGTGGGAAAAACCACAAACTGGATAGAGCTGCTGCGGTATCACTTTGGAGGGAAATGCACGTGCCAGGGTGAAGAGGTGTTGCTGGGATGACATTCACAGGAAACTTTTTCCTGCTCCAGCCTAGTGGCACTGAAACATCTGGCAAAGCAGAAACGTAGTTCTGCAGTGCATCACAAGGCAGAGCATAGATGCTTGGGTTTGGAGCTGAGAAACATTATGTTAACAACTGGCACACTTGCTTCGTGGTTTTTGTGTGTTTTTTTTTCGTTTTCTGGCCCCATCGTGCAGGATCTCAGTTCCCTGACCAGGGATCCAACCCGTGCCCGCTGCAGTGGAACTGCGGAGTCTTAACCACTGGGCAACCAGGGAAGTCCCTGGTGCACTTGCTTCGTTACTGTCCCTTCTCTTTGCTTCGCTCCTGTTTCAGGACATTTGCATGTGCTGTTTCCTCTTTCTCAAGTGCAGTTCTCTCTTCACTTTGCCTAGTTAACACCTACTTTTCAAATCTTATCTCGGTTATTGCTCCCTCAAGGAAGCCTTCTTTGACTTCCCTGATGAGGTCAAATTACTCTATAATAGGCTCTGTTAGCTTTTATGTAGACTTGTCACAGCTACAAGTTTACATTTTGTGTAATTTTGGGATTAATGCCCACTAGATTGTAAGGGTATTTATCTCAAGGGCAGGCACCATCCCTCACATCCCCCTTGATTTTTTTTCTTAAACTTGTGTCCCTAACACAATACCTCTAACATGGTATCTGGCTCAAATATTTGTTGAATGAAATGAGAAGTGTAGTGTAAATATAAATAGCACCCCCCCCCTCCCCGAGTGCAGGGGAGTCAATACCATGCCCGAATAGGGATTTTTCTGAATTATCTGCTTCCAGTAGTATCTCTGTTCTGGACGCAGCTCCTAAGTCTTGCTCCTGCCTCTGACCCTCAGTCTCTCAGTTCCCATCCCCTGATACAACTGCTACTTGTGTTGTCATTCTCAGATGCTCCACGCGAACATGCAAGCAAAATATATATTCTCATAGACAGAAGTGCTTCATTCTATGTTTTTTTAAAATTTTATTTACTTATTTTGGCTGTGTTGGGACTTCGTTGCTGCAGGCAGCCTTTCTCTAATTGTGGTGACCGGAGGCTACTCTTTGTTGCGGTGTGTGGGCTTCTCCTTGTGGTGGCTTTTCTTGTTGTGGAGCACGGGCTATAGGCACACGGGCTTCAGTAGTTGTGTCATGCAGGCTCTAGAGCGCAAGCTTAGTAGTTGTGGCACACGGGCTTAGTTGCTCCACGGCATGTGGGATCTTCCTGGACCAGGGATTGAACCCATGTCCCCTGCATTGGCAAGATTCTTACCCACTGCGCCACTGGGGAAGTCCCAGAAGTGCTTCATTCTTTTGAACAACTGTTTCACTGTAGAAAAGTACCATAGTTTAGTTAATTAGTCTTTTCTTCAAAGACATTAAAGTTGTTTCCCATCTTTTCCTTCTACAAATGCTGCTGCAATGAATGACCTTGTGCATAACATTTGTGTGCATATGTGCAGTTATATTATAAATATCCCCTGAAACACCATCTTTTACTTTGGTTCAAGGTAAAGAGATTATGCAGAGATGGCAGCAAGAATCTAGCTTAGATGCTCAGAAAGTACCTCAAAAGGTGGGAGTTCCTAGGTTAGACCTCTGTCTTCAGAGTCTAGGACTCATCTAGTCCCGGTGTACAACTAGAGATTGGGGGCCACTTGTAAACTGAATTGCTCCAACCAAGCTCCAGAGACACTGATGCATTAACTATCAATACAATGTCTTAGGTTTTTTGCTGTATTCTTTCTCTTTCTATAATGTGACAATTGCTTGTTTGCTGTCATCTACACTAGACCATAAACTAGGCTAGGGTAAAGTAGTGAACAAGACAGATGAGGGCCTTGGTCTCCCATGGTTCTTTCTTTTGGCCACGCCAAGCAGCATGCGGGGTCTTAGTTCCCCAACTAGGAATTGAACCTGTGCCCCTGCAGTGGAAGCACAGAGTCTTAACCACTGGATCGCCAGGGAAGTCCCCAAGGCCTTGTTCTTATGGAACTATTTTTGTTTTTTTTTTTTACCTTATAGGTTTGTGTGTTTATGGATTAAACGAAATAATGGAGGTACAGTGATTAGCAAATCTGCAATTTAAATTGTTTGTTTACATGTATACATATATAATATTCATGTATATAAACACAATGTTGGAAGAGTCATAATTATTCTTGCCATGACTACATTTTTTTTCCTCTCCCCCAGCCCCACACTGTCTCTTGAAGAGCTCACACCTTAACCTCCAAGTTAAGCAAACCAGTAGGTTTGCTTTGAGCCCAAGGCGAGTGAGAAGCGCCGCCGGTAGGGGGCAAGAATCACCCAGGCGTGCCCATTACCTAAGCAAGGGATTCAAAGAGCATTCTCAGAATGACTTTACAAAAGGGTTACCAAGAAGTTAATTTGTTTATTCTGTGTCAGGTCACTTAGTAGTAGTAGCAATAATAATGATCATAATGGAGAATATGAAAATAAGGAAGTGAGAGGTAGTAGCGACAGATCTGCAGCAATCATTAATTGAGAGCAATAGTTTGTTCAGGTTACCAGGCGTGTGTGAATAAAACAGAAGTGGGGCTGATTGCGCTCTCACTCCTTAGGATCTGAATATGGCAGTGGACCAGCCGAGGGGCTCCGAGTTACTTGCGGTTACACATTGAATAAAGTGCTTTGAGCAAGCCTAACAAGCAATGAGTATGCGAATATTTTTTTCTAGAATTAACTAAGGTAACGAGCTTTCAAAGTGACAGAGACGCCACTAGGTAACTTCCTGGCCCAAAGCCACACACCGAAAAGGTTTTGAAAACAGCTTCGGGCCCCTCCTAGCCTGACTTTGAAAGCCGGTGTGGGACGCATGCGCCCGGCCCACCGGTTGACCTCCTGGTGGCAACCCAGATCACGGACCTTCTTCCCGACAGCCCGCGAGGGAGAAAGGGAGGGGGAACGGAACTCTCGCGAGGTCTTTCGAGCGCCGGCGGAAGCAGTAGACACGTGACTCTCCTCGGCGGCCTTCGCCTTCCCCCCTCCCCCTTCCTCGGAAACCCGGCCCCCTCACCCCTCGCCCACCCCGGAGCCGCGGTAATGGACGGTTTGGGTTCCGGAATTCCCTTGGATCCAACCACTGATACCGGGTCGGCAGGAGCGACGGAGTCCGTGCTTAGCGGCGAAGGCAGGGGCGGTCAAGATGGGGGGGGAAAATCATCTTCCTTCACCTAGGAGGGAGGCGGGGCGGAGAGGGGCACTGGAGAGTGGGGTGGGGGAGGGAGGAAGTCACGTGGGGCGTGCGGCGCGCGCTGCGTGCGCGCGGCGCCTCATCCGTCGCCCCACCCCCTCCCGGCGGGGCGGGGCTGGGGGTCTGGGGGGGAGGGGCGTCAAGATGGCGGCGGGGAGGTAGGCAGAGCCGGACGCCGCTGCTGCCGCCGCCACCGCCGCCGCCTCCGCTCCAGTCGCCTCTGGTTCTTCAAGCCCTCGCCACCCGGAGAAGCTGTTCCGGCGTCGGATCCCGCGGGGAAAGTAAGTCCTCTCCTTAGCCCTTTTCTGCCTCTACACTCCTCCTCCCGGACAGCCTCCCACTCCCACCCTCCTCAGGGGGCCGTGCGGGGCCGGGCTGGGGGGGGCCGCCACCTCACCCCGGCTTGGGGCCTCCCTCGCCCCTCGCAGCCCCCTCAGCTGCGCGCCCTGGGGGCCCTCGGGGGCACGGTCCCGGAGGCGGCCCCGACGCGCTCGCTTCCTCCGCCCGTCAGCGCCGGGCCCTGCGGTCGCCGCGCGTGGGGCTCTCGGGCCCCGGGGGCCCCGCTGTCCCGGGCCGGAGGCACCCCGTTTGGGCGAGGAGGCAGCGTCTGCGGACGCCGGCTCCTGCTCCGACTGGGCCGTTGCCCCCTTGCTTCCGCGGCTCGACCCGGGGGCTGCGAGGTCCCGGCCCTTCAGGAAAGTGAGCTCCGTAATCTTCAGAAGTCCTCCTGCTGGACGATTGTTTCGGTTCAGGGCGAGTGCGGGAGGCGACAGGGTCGCCCCAGATCTGAACCCCCACACCTGCCGTTTGCTGATTACCTCGCTGTCGGGGCGATGGGGACGGTACGTGGGGCACGTGGGGCCACCTTCACGCCTCACCCGGTGGTTAGGTTAATTTTGCCTCGAGCTCATCTATGTGGAGGGGAAAGGCGGTTGGGAATTGGCTTACTTTGAGAGTGTTTGGCGTAACGATCATCTAAAGTTCCCCAAACCCGTGTATGCTGGTGGTTTCCCAGAAGTGGTTTGGGGTCGGTTTAACCGCTGAGGAGATTTGGATGTGCCTGAACCCTTGTGATTGTTTCTTTCCTGACCCTGGCATCCAGCTCCTCCCCTTTCCACCCCGGCTTTGTGTTTCTGTTTGGTTAATGTTTGCGGACCACTAACTTGATCCTCGCACAGAGAAGCTCTTTTTATGTGCGTTCTCCGTTTACTGTGGGAGGCTTTTGTTTTGGGGAGTCGCTGGTTGAGAAACGTGGGAAAAGAACGGGCGAGAAAATGAGAGTCAAATAAAGCAACGTTTTTAGCCATTGAATTGCCCAGCCAGTTGTAACCGCACCCGGAAGTTTGTACTAAACACGTGTTGATGAGAGAAGGTTAAAAACTGGGTCCCCTGTGACCTTTGAAAGTTGATTATTAGCAGTTTATGTTGAGTTAAGTGTTTCATATTCTCTAGGCAGCCAGAATTAGAGACGGAATAGGGTTTCTAAAGTGTCGGCCAGGAGGGTCCAGAAAGCTGTCAAATCCTTAGTTGCTCTCGTGCGGTTCCTCAGAACAGTTTCAGACAGTTAAACCAGATAACAGTGCGGAGGGATTCCTTTTTTTTCCCAGTTATTTACCGCAATCAGAACTGCTTTTCATAAGCAGTGGGGAAAGCCTTCATCACTGCACAAGAGATAGTTTGTACAGAATTTCTAGGATAAAATGTAGAATTTGCTGCTGCTGCCTTGAGTGGGACATTAGTTTTGCAAGCAAGGGAACATTTTATTTTCATGTTTAAAGAAGTTGTTTCCAAAGTTTACCTTACCAGAGAAGACATCTTTACTCTTTTCCTCTGGATTCTGCTTTTTATCTCCCAATCTAACTTTATTCACAGTCTAATTTTGTTCCATACAATCCTCTAGAATTTTAAATAAATTTTATTTTAGTTGCTGGGTAAATGTTAAAAAGGGAGACTTAGTGAATGGCTTACAGATCGTAAATTCATCATCTATTCATCCACCCGTTCATTCATCCATCCTTGAATGCTCTTATGTGTCAGTTTTATATGTTTTAAGGGTTTTGCTGAGATTACTATTTAAAAACGTGCAGTGTGGAGATTCTTTTCATGCTTTTTTAAAGTCTTTTTTCGCCTCAAAGACTTAAGGTACAGATAATATTTTGGCATTTCTTAGTCTCTAAATTGAGCTTTGATTTGAGACTTGGCGCCTTGCCTGTGAAGGAAGACAGCACACAGGTCTGAGGTCTGCTCTTAGCAAGATACCTGACTTTTCGTGAGGCTCTGTGGGTTCTTGTGCTTTGCCTGCCAAAAATTGGTGTAAAGATACTTTCCGAGAGGAATTGTTTTCCATTAAATAGACAATTAATAACCAAGGTGATGTTATCCTTAAGTTTTTGCAGTTGTCTTTTTTTTATGCTAATCGATGGATCCACTTTGATGTGGTTGAGCTTTACTAAGTAATGACAACCTTGTGATACCACTGAAATTTTCTGTAGATGGAAAAGATAGGCTCTCGAAGAGCAGGAACTCTTATGAAAAAAAATATGGTATAAATCCCGTCAAATTAACTTGCTTGTTTACCTCTTGGGAGACAGTATATAGCACAGAGCAGTGATTTTCAAACCTTTTTTACTGCGTTCCACAGTAAGAAATGTGTTTTACGTTGTGACCTAGTACATAATGCACGCATAGAACTCAGTTTCGTGAAATAATGTTTACCCTCTCTGCGTGTGCTGCATTAATTCTGTCTGTATTTAAAATATTTGAATATTCTATATTTGAAATATCTAAAAATACTGGTCATGACATAACTTACATTATTTGACAACATTGTTGTGAGCAGCAGTTTGAAAAATACTGGTATGGAGTTAACAGCACAGAGTTGTGGCGGGGGAGGCGCGGGGTGCAGGGCGCCGTGGTATCACCCCTCCTAGGTTTGTAATTCTGCTCCAAGCTCGCTTTGTTGTTACCTTGTTACAGTTCATCTCTCTAAGCCTGCTTCTCATCTCTGACAAGGGAATAAGGGGTAGTTTTTATTCATGGATTATTTTGAGAGTTAAACCCGACCATATAGTGAATGTCGAGAAGACTAGCCATTTGATTTTGATGTTGTGATGGAGAAAGTAGTCCCCCCCACCCAAATCTTTCTTGGGCTTCTTTTTCAAAGCATTTTTGAAACTTGTATATAATCTGCACATTCCTTTGTGAGTCCATTCTTCCTATAGGTTTTTGCAGTGAGAGTGAGGGGAGGGACACTTTACTGAGCAATCGCTGCTTGGGGAAGTAGGTGTGAAAAATACAGATTATATTCTTTTAGGTAAAGAAAATCCTTTTTAGCAAACTTCTTTATACCTTTCTTCCCTTCCTCCTGATACTCTTAAGGAACCAGCACTCAGTAGACACTTAATGAATACTTGTTGATGGACTTAACCAGCTAAATTCTAAGTGGATCATCATCCTTCAAATTCTTAAGCTGAGTGCCGGTCATTGACATCCAGGCTACATAAAAACAGAGTTGGGTCAAAAATTAGACATGTTTAGCACTGTTAAGTAAAGAGGAAAATCCTTTTCAGGCAAAGATTTTTTTTTTTTAAATAAATTTAAATGTATTTTATTTTTGGCCGCGTTGGGTCTTTGTTGCTGCGCACAGGCTTTCTCTAGTTGTGGCGAGTGGAGGTTAACTCTTGGTTTCGGTGCGTGGTGTTCTCATTGCGGTGGCTTCTCTTGTTTCGGAGCTCTAGGGTGTGCGGGCTTCAGTAGCTGTGGCACGCAGGCTCAGTAGTTGTGGTGCACAGGCTTAGTTGTTCCACAGCATGTGGGGTCTTCCCGGAACAGGGCTCGAACCCGTGTCCCCTGCATTGGCAGGGGGATTCTTAACCACTGCACTACCAGAGATGTCCGGCAAAGATATTTCTAAAATGATATTATATGTGCACATTTAAAGATGTCTACCAGTTTTCTCTCGATACACTAATTGATTAGACGTATTGGATGTATGACACTTGAGTAAAAAGGGTGCTAGTATTTTATAGAACTAATGTGGAAGTTAATTAGTGAATAAATTGCCAACAGGTAAAGTTTGTATTCTAGATATAAAGTGTTGTATCAGAAATTTGAAGGAAAATATTTTTTGAACATTATAGTAATGTTTATAAATACGATAGTTAATAGTAGCTGATATTTATTCCACGTAGTGTAATATTTACTCAACACAGCAATCCTGTAGAGTAGGTTCTATTTTTATTCCCATTTGAAGATGAGGAAACTGAGTCACAAGTTATTACTTAACTGTGTTACACTACTTAGCAGATGGTGTAGCCAGTATTTGAAACCAGGTTTTCCCCTTGACTTCATCGTCTCCTCAGCCTCTGTAGTGTACTGCTGTTGCTGCTGCAGGTACATCTCTTGTATCTGCCCAGAGCTATAAAGATCTGCTTCGGTCTCAACAAGAGGAACCTTGTCCTTGTTGATAGGTTTCAGTGTTGGTGTTCTCAGTGGGAACTGTATCCTTTCATTCTTCTGATTGGCTGTTGTTTCTCAGGATTCTCTTCCTGCCAAGGATGTTTCTTAGTTTCTCTCTACTACTGTGTCATTAGTCCTTATTTATCATAGACACTTTCATAGGTGTACTATTTTGAATAGGTGATATTTTCAAATGTATTTATGATAAAAATGGAACCTTTTTGTTGTCCATTGTTTGAGATAGAATCACTCTGTGGTTAGTAGTTAGCAGTTCTTTTGCACCTAACAGTGTTTGTGTTTACATTATACTTAGTGGGTTCAAAGTGAAAATGTTTTTTTCCCCTCTCAGGAATAAATCTTACTTGTTTGTAAAATGTGGGGAAGGTTACATAATATAACCTTTTAGGGGCTCTGTCAGCTTGAGCACTGAAATTCTGTGAGTCTGTAATATTGATAGTTTCAGAATAAGAATATGATTAAATATTAAGGGTTTTGCTTAATGGAGTTAGAGAATGGCATAGATGTGGCCTCTCTATCCCCTCCCCACTTCTCATGCATAAAAAGTGCAAGTAGGGAATTTGTGCCCAATTAGCTTGAGAGAAAGGATCCCTTGATTTTGTTTGTGTATAAAATATATATAAAATTAAATTTTCTTTCATTAATAGCTCGTAAAAGACAATGTCTCTTACAGGCATTGTCAGTACTAGGTCACTGCTCAGATCAGAGGGTCTCAAATTGTGATTCTTATGGATTTTGAGTAGGTCACTGATAATGTTACTTACAACTGTTGCCATCACTTCCTATGGACTCCAACAAGTTTATTCCCCAAATAACTCTCTTCCATGATATTTTTGTACTTATAATGCTAATTGTTCAGAAAATATATTTCAGAAAGCTCTCGTGAGTTCAGTAACACTTGGATTAATGGATCCCTCGGCCTCCAAGCTTTCTGTGGTCTGTAGTTTAGGAATCATTGGTTTAAAAGAATGTGCTTTTGTTTCAAATGTAAATAATTATTTCCAATATTTACTTTAAAAAAGATGACATTTTGATAGTCTCAGGAATTATTAGTCTAGGTCAGAATTAGCCATAGCAAGTGGGCTAAGACCCTGTATTCCCATAGGTCATTGGTCCTAATGAAGTATTTTATAGATTGAAAATGTTTTTAAAGCATTGGTTTGCTCTCTTGGTACATATTTGTACTATGTACTAGGATAGTAGTTTGTAAAGCATGGTCAACTATGTATCAGAAAAATGGATCAACTTTTTTTTTTTAAATAAACTTATTTATTTTATTTATTTACTTTTGGCTCTGTTGGGTCTTCATTGCTGTGTGCAGGCTTTCTCTAGTTGTGGCCTCGAGTGGGGGCTACTTTTCATTGTGGTGTGTGGGCTTCTCATTGCAGTGGCTTCTCTTGTTGTGGAGCACGGGCTCTAGGCACGCGGGCTTCAGTAGTTGTGGAACGTGGGCTCAGTAGTTGTGGCTCGCGGGCTCTAGAACGCAGGCTCAGTAGTTGTGGTGCACGGGCTTAGCTGCTCTGCGGCATGTGGGATATTCCTGGACCAGGGCTCGAACCCGTGTCCCCTGCATTGGCAGGTGGATTCTCAACCACTGCGCCACCAGGGATGCCCCCAAATGGATCAATTTTATATTAAACCCATATTGTGACATTTCTCCTTGTCTCCTCTGTCATCTGGTTCTTTCATATTTCCATCTTGTTGTTTAATACTAATTCTCCCCTTTCCAGTTTTAATCTTAGACAGGCGTTTATTCCAAAGTTAAGTATTGAAACTTCACAGGTTAACAATATTGACTTCTTGATCTACTCATTGGAAAGCGAATGCATGGGCTTTGGGAAGTTGAACGGTCTAGATCTGGGTGTAACCTTGGGCAAGTAATTTAAGCTTTCTGAGCCTCAGTTTCATTTCTAGAATTATAGTACTTACCTTGCTCAGGCTTGTCATGGGCTAGTGATGGGCATGAAGAGCCTGACACTGTGCCAGGCTTGTAGAAGATACTTAGTCACTGTCGGTTCCCTGCCCTTCCTCCTATCTGCTCAACATGTGTTCTTCCTTAGACTTCTTTTCTTTTCTCTGAAACATTTTGGGGAAATCTCCTTTGGGCTATCCTTCCTCTCATCCTTTAAACAGTAGGTCTCTCTTAGTTTCATTTCTGGATGTCTGTGGTTTCCGCCTTAAACTTACTCGTATTTCCTTTAGAACATCTTTGTAAATGATGTACAAGCGACATAGACCTACCTAGTAGAGAATTTCTCTATGAAATGTGCTGCTTTGATCTAAAACAGTGGTTCTTGTATGTTGGGAAGTCGTGGTCATGGTATTCTTAGCTAACAGCTTTTTTTTTTGTATGACATAATGAAACATTTAATTGCCTTGCACAGTCTGAGAATAAATGGACTAGCTGAAAATTAGTATATTTATGTAATGTGAAGGTCTTTGAGAAAAACAAGTAGTCAGATTTCTCATAATTATGTTTGTGTATATAAATCGGTTATTTCAGATAAATTAATGAGAAAAGTTAAAATTAAGAAAGCTCTGTTAAACAATTTTTTCCCTACAAAATGGATAAAAATCCATCTTAGTGGTAGAATAGTTTGATTTGGCTCCTATGAGTACAGTTGGAAAACCCCAGCTGAAAGTGTATTTGCCTGCTCCAATTAGGCATTTTCCCCCTAAACTCCATATATCTCATCTTCCAGGTCTCCTGGGCTCAACCTTTTTCATTTTCTCTTGGCTTAACTCTAATTATCCATCAACTCATGCTTTTTTGTGTGTGTTTCGTGTTCTCCCTTCCATTTTGAGCTTTTATTTAAACTTAGTCTTATGGATTCTCCTTCTTAAATACCTTGGAATCCATTCCCCCTTCTTTCTCTTTATATCTTACTGTTATAGCACATCATCTTTTTCCTGATCTACTGTAGCAGTTTTCTAAGATGTCTCCCTGCCTTGGTCTTACTCTACCCATTCTCAGTTTGCTTCCATACTGCTGTGGAGTAATTTTCTAAGTCACACATCTATGTTTTCCAGTCCTCTATCTGAAAACCCTTTAGTGACCCCTGATCCTCACGGGATTAAATGAGCTCTCTAGCATGGTGTTCAGAGCTGTGGGCGAAAACTTCTTTGTCTCTTGCCGTCACCTTTGTGAACCTCGTATTTCTGTTCTGAGCTTCCGTACCCATGTTGAACTACTCTAGCCATCTTTCTTAGAGTGCCAGCATCATTCGTGCCCCCATAAGTTTGAATGCACTGTCGGGAAGATCCTTGTCTACCTGGCAATTTCTTACCTGAGACTTGGCTTCCTTGTCATCTTTGTAATCTCTCTCCCCAGGTGAAATCAGCATTTCCTTCTCTGTTCCCATGGCATTTTGTAAAGACTGTAATACACTCTTTCTGTGGTTTACATACTTTTCTCTCCTTTCCATCTTAATGTGAATTTCTTGGGATCAGAGACTATTTCTCTTCATCCTTTTTTTGCCTGCTGTGTAGCAGGTTCTTACATAAATATTGAATGAATGGATCCAGTAGAAAATGTTGGTTTATATTTAGAAGAGAGTTAATTGTCATTTTAAGTTTTTTAATGTTAATATTTAATATTTTGTTCTAAAGATGGTGGAGCCAGGGCAAGATTTACTGCTTGCTGCTTTGAGCGAGAGTGGAATTAGTCCGAATGACCTCTTTGATATTGATGGTGGAGATGCGGGGCTTGCAACTCCAACACCTACCCCTCCTGTACAGCAGGTAAGAGTTTTCCAAAGCCTCTGTAAAAAGTGAGTTTTTTCTTAATTTTATTTTCTATTATAGGAATAGGTATTGTTAAGCCTTAACTTTAAATATGCATGTGACTATTACTTTTATGTTGAGTATTAGTCTTTATTCACAAAGTGGAAAATACTTGGCAGTGAAAATCAAGACATTATTTTCTGCTTTGAGATATAACGTAAGAGATGAATTGCTTAGAGTTATTGTGGGAGGATGACTAATCTCACTATTTGTCTTTGTACTTTATAGGAATATTTTTCTGAGGATTCACTATACACATTCTCTGAAAGCCAGAATAAGATTCTGGTTTTAGCGTAGTTTAGTGAAGATGTTATGCTTGCAAAGATTGTGACTTTACACCTGGTATCAGTGATTTTACATGCCATTTGAATGTAAAGCTTGAAAAATTTTTTTATTTTAATAAAATAAATACATTCCTTGTTCTTGAAACAGAATTCACTGCCGTCATTCTTTATTTCTTTCTCTGATGTTGTTTTCTCTCCAGTCAGTGCCACTTAGTGCATTAGAACTAGGTTTGGAGACTGAAGCAGCAGTTCCTGTTAAACAAGAACCAGAGACGCTACCTACTCCAGCACTATTAAATGTTAGGGTAAGAATTATTTAGATTTGGCATTACTATGAAAATAGTTTAGGGTTGTAGCAAGAAAATAACCTTTAATATGAAATAGTTTTATTTCACTAGTTCTGTTTTTTGCTACTTCTTTCCCAGTATTCTATCTACTCTCACCTCCTACTTTATAAAACGTTTCTTTCACTCTTCTGGTAGTTATGTTGATCAAAAGATTAGGGGGGAAACCCCCCATTTTTTAAGGTTATTTATTGCAAGTGATAGAAAGTTCATGAAGTAAAGATGAACTACACGTTAACCCACTACACTTTTCATTTTTACTTGTTTGTTTCAGCTTTTGTCCATTGGTATATATAGTTTTTATGTGATTGTTATTGTGCTTTAAATGTAGAGTTCCGCTGACCTTGCTTTAAACATAGCAGTTTTCTTGTTGTTGTTGTTACTGTAGGCTGGGCTGCACGGCTTGTGGGATCTCAGTTCCCCAACCAGGGATTGAACCCGGACCATGGCAGTGAAAGCCCTGAACCCTAACCAGTAGGCCACAGGAAACTCCCTATGCATAGCAATTATTAATATAGGCTCTAGTGGTATAAAATTATTAAACTGGTTAAAATTTGATAACTTTTGATAAATTATTGTTGAGAGTTACATTTAAAATTAATAGTAATCTAGAAGAGTCTTGTTATTGAAGTTGTGGAGAAATAACAAATAATTTGAAGGGGGAAGGAAGTAGAAATAGACTTAAATTTATAAAAATACCTGTGTTGTACTTTAGTTGGTTGAAGTCACAGACTTTTGTTATCCTCAAATCTTGACTTTTTTTTTTTCATTTTTGTCCAACTCCTAACTCCCACCCCCCACTATAAAAATAAAAAGCTATGTAGCTTTGCCTTAGGCTCAAAGGAAGCATCCACATTATCACTGATATTTGTAATTTACCTGGGCGGATCATTCATGGGGCATAGGAATTTAAAACTGTGCTTGGTGGTCTTATCTTATTAAGTTAAAACGTTAGTATAGTCTGTATGAGAGCAGACAAAGCATTGGACAGGAATCTTAGAATGTTACAAATGGAAAATGGTCCTCAGAGAACCCGGGCCTCCGGAGGTAAAGTGATTTCCCTAAGGTTATCTTATTAGTTGGAGGCAGTGCTGGGATTAGAAATTATGTTCCTAGTCCTTGTGTTATGTAGGGTGACTATACATCACATCTCGCTTAGGATACTCTCATTTTATGCTTGCTGCCCCCAGCACTACTACTGTACCTTCTTTTTCCTCAAATGGTGTATTTTAACTAGGTAGGTTATATCTAATGATATGATATTTATTAGAACCAAAGTGCCAATGGTTGGGTAAGATTCTTAATAAGTCAGTTTTAGAGTTTTAAATGGCCTGCTGTACTTGTGGATATGGATTACATTAGAGAATAAAGAATTTTTCACAGGTATGATGTATATCGTTTTCTTTTCTAGCATCAGCCTCCATCTACTACAACATTTGTGCTGAATCAAATAAATCAGCTTCCGACTTTGGGATCTACAATTGTAATGACTAAAACACCACCTGTAACCACGAGTAGGCAAACCATCACTTTAACAAAGTTCATTCAGACTACTGCAAACACACGTCCTTCGGTCTCAGCACCAGCAGCACGAAATGCTATGACCTCTGCACCTTCAAAAGACCAGGTTCAACTGAAGGACCTACTAAAAAATAATAGTCTGAATGAACTCATGAAACTGAAGCCACCGGCTAATATTGCTCAGCCAGTCGCAACAGCAGCTAGTAAGTCTTTTTGTTTTCAATAGTGTCAACTGCTTGCCTTCGTTAAGATATGTCAGTGTGTTTATAAGGGTTTGCTTAGGTTTTAAAAGAAGTAGTCATGACAGGAGATGGTATCTGCATGACTGTGGATCTACAGTATTTATGCAATTCAGGGAAAGCAGAAATTTAGAAGGCTTAGCCTTAAGCTTTAAAATGAAGTGTGGGGGCTGCCCTGGTGGTGCAGTGGTTGAGAATCTGCCTGCCAATGCAGGGGACACGGGTTCGAGCCCTGGTCTGGGAGGATCCCACACGCTGTGGAGCAGCTGAGCCCATGCGCAACAACTGCTGAGCCTGTGCTCTAGAGCCTGCGTGCCACAACTACTGAAGCCCACGTGCCTAGAGCCCGTGCCCCACAACAAGAGAGGCCACTGCAGTGAGAGGCCTGCGCACCACAACAAAGGGTGGCCCCCACTCGCCGCAGCTAGAGAAAGCCCGTGCGCAGCAACAAAGACCCAACGCAGCCAAAAAATAAATAAATAAAATTAATTAATTAATTTTAAAAAAGATAAGCAAAAATATGTATTAAAAAATGAAGTGTGGAATTATCAGGTAGCTACATGAACACCATGAGATCTCAGTTTTATAAATTGTGAATAACTGGTTAACATTTTTGTCAGTCATTTAAATCAGTGCTTTTCAAACTTTATAACTGTGAGTCACTTGGGGATCTTTGTACAAAAACAGAATCAGATTCAATAGGTCTGGGATGGGGACCAAGATTCTGCATTTCTCACAAGCTTTTTAGAGGTGCTGTTGCTGGTCGTCCTTGGACCATGCTTGAGGTGTAATGGGCTTTAAACTGATACTTCGCTACTTTAACTCTTACAGTTTTATGATTTTGCTTGTCATTAGCTTCACTGTATGTTGGTAGTCATGTTTTTTAGTAAGTTTTCTTTTAAAATAGATAAACTTTCATTGTAATGAAAATGAATAGTAGTTCACTGTATTTTCTTTGAAGAGTGAGCACTCAAAATACTTTTTAAATAATAGCTTTACTGAGATAATTCACATACCATTGTACTTTTTTGTTTGTTTGTTTGTTTTTGCGGTACACGGGCCTCTCACTGCTGTGGCCTCTCCCGTTGCGGAGCACAGGCTCCGGACACACAGGCCCAGCGGCCATGGCTCACGGGCCCAGCTGCCCCGCAGCACGTGGGATCATCCCGGACCGGGGCACGAACCCATGTCCCCTGCATCGGCAGGCGGACTCTCAACCACTGCGCCACCAGGGAAGCCCCCATTGTACCTTTTAAAGGGGTACAATTCAGTAGATTTTATTTTATTTATTTATTTAACATCTTTATTGGAGTATAATTGCTTTACAATGGTGTGTTACTTTCTGCTTTATAACAAAGTGAATCAGTCATACATATACATATATCCCCATATCTCCTCCCTCTTGCGTATCCCTCCCTCCCACCCTCCCTATCCCACCCCTCTAGGTGGTCACAAAGCACCGAGCTGATCTCCCTGTGCTATGTGGCTGCTTCCCACAATTCAGTGGATTTTAGTATATTCACAGAGTTGTGCAACCATTACCACTAGCTAGTCCATAATGCTTTAAGTGTAGGTTTAGATCTGAAGAGAAAAAGCTCAACAGTGATTTGATCACTCTTTTTAGGCATTCGTTTATGCATAAAGAGTGTAAATTTTACAGTTAATTTTTCTTGTCTGGAGTGGCTTTTTTATTGCTCATTTATTCAACAGATATTTATTTATGTATTAATTGCCACACTGCGAGGCATGTGGGATCTTAATGCCTTGACCAGGGATTGAACCCATGCCCTCTGCAGTGGGTGCACTGAATCTTAACCGCTGACCACCAGGGAAGTCTCTGTTCTAGGATTCTGAGACTATGGCTGGGAAGAAAACTGTTGAAATCTCTGCCCTCGTAGAGCTTGCATTTGAGTGGAGAAAAACAGACAATGAACAGAATAAATAAAGTATATAGTATGTTAGGGGTAGTCACGTGGAGAGAAATGGAAAACGGAATATGGTGCAGGAAGAGGTTGTATTTAAGTGGAATGCTTAGAGGAAGCTTTGTATTTAGTGTAGTAAGGTAATTTTAAGGGTAAAATAGAATTTTTTTTTAACTTTGGCTCTATCAAATTTTAGTAGTATAGTTTTAGAAACTGAAAAATGTGAACTCTTTTTTTTTCTTTTTTTGGCTGCGCCACTCGGCTTACAGGATCTTAGTTTCTTGACCAGGAGTTGAACCTGGGCCTCATCAGCGAAAGTGCCGAGTCCTAATCACTGGACCGCCAGGGAATTCCCAAAATGTGAACTCTTAAGAGGGATATTCTTTCCTTCCTTTTTCCATTGAGCTAAGTAGTATTTGACTCCCTGCCTGGTGATTTATACTAATACATAGCATCCCACTGGGCTCTTGGAATGGGATGCTGGATATTGAATAGAGAGTTCCTCCTTCCAAACAGCTGCTTTATTTTTCCAATTGAGAGAGATAAGTTTTAACACCCGATATATAATTTTGTAGCAGAATTGATTGCTGGGAAGTTCTAATGTGCTTGTGTTTATAGAGTAGAGGGCCAGGGACTTCCCTGGTGGTCCAGTGGTTAAGACTCTGCACTCCCAATGCCGGGGGCCTGGGTTCAATCCCTGGTCAGGGAACTAGATCCCGCGTGTCACAAAGATCCCGCACCCGGCAATGAAGATCCCACATGCCGCAACTAAGACCTGGCTCAGCCAAATAAATAAATAAATATTTAAAAAAATAAAGTAGAGGGCTGGGGCATTCTAAAGGAATGAGCAAGGAGTGTTTGTAGGTGATGCAGAACTAACTTTGTCTTCAGTGACAAATGCAATTAAAAATATCAGATAATCTAATCTTTGAGTCCATACCTTTGTGCCTTATGGCTGTAGTTTTACTCTTAACGTTATTGTCCTGAACTGACTGGAGCCTGGCAGCTAGATGCCCATTGAGAAATCATTTTAACTGTCTCAGGATTGATTTCCATTCTTTGCCATGGAGAGCAGGACCATGGCCCTGACCTAGCTGAGGTGCAGGGCAGCATCTGGAATGGCTCCTGGGAGACTTAGGGGTGATCAGCAGTTAGTAGAAGCTGCTTTTCATTAAAGTCTTTGGATTTAATGAGGAGAAAGACTGCTGCTGTGCCATCGTGAGGAAAGAGTTTAGAGAGCAAAACAAAACAGCTTTGGAGCTGACCGAGTAATATCTCGTACAGTAACATCTCCCACATCCAGTATAATACTTCTTAAAAGACAAAAGACTGCAAGTCAAGGCCATCCTTGTGTGGAAGGCTGAGAAATTGTCAGACTAGACCAGGGCTGAAAAAGAAACATGGTAAGTGAATGCCGGAGATAAACCAACTTTTGTGTTGTAGGAGAGGGTCATCTTTTTACTGAAAGGGAAGAATGTTAAAAGTATGAAACTGCAAAGAGCGAGGTTTTGCATGTTCTCTCTCTCTCTCTCTTTTTGGCCACCCCGCGTGGCTTGTGGGATCTTAGCTCCCAAACCAGAGACTGAACCCAGGCCCTCAGTGGCAGTGAAAGCATGGAGTCCTAACCACGGGACCGCCAGGGGGTTCCCTGCATGTTCTCTGCCCCTTTTGCAGCCCTTCGCCCTTTAGGTTTCTCTCTGGCTTCTGATCTCTCAGTTGAGCTCCAGTCCTGTAACTCTTTCTATGAACTGTTCAGTGTCTCTCCCACAGTTACATTAAACAGATCTGTGCTCCTAAGTAAATTTATTATCTCTGTACCAGCTTCCTTATTTTACTAACACTTTAATCCCAGCCATTTTGTAGTCCCAGGTGACAGGCCACCCAAATACTCCCTATCTTTTGGTAGAATACATAAGGTCATAATCCGTTCTCCTGGTGTAATTTTCACACTGTAATTGCAAGAATACCAGGTACTGGGAGTGCTTCAGGTATACTTGGAGGATGGAGGCTAGTTGCAGGGGCTCAGAACTTCTCAACCAAGTAGTTCTACTTTTTTTTAAAATTAATTAATTAATTAATTAATATTTGGTTCTATCGGGTCTTCGTTGCTGCCCGTGGGCTTTCTCTAGTTGCGGCAAGTGGGGGCTATTCTTCGTTGTGGTGTGTGGGCTTCTCATTGCTGTGGCTTCTCTTTTTGCAGAGCACAGGCTCTAGGTGCGTGGGCTTTAGTACTTGTGGCTCGCGGGCTCTAGAGCGCAGGCTCAGTAGTTGTGGCGCACGGGCTTAGTTGCTCCACGGCATGTGGGATCTTCCTGGACCAGGGCTTGAACCCGTGTCCCCTGCATTGGCAGGCGGATTCTTACCCACTGTGCCACCAGGGAAGCCCAGTAGTTCTACTTTGATTAATACTTTGATGGAGAGGTTCTTGTGCTATATCTAAAAAGAGTTTGCAAACCACTGGTATAGAAGAACAGGTTCATTCTTTGGAACTTTATTCTGAGGGAAGACAGTAGAGTTCCCAAACTGTTTTTTTTCCCCTTCCAGAAATAACTATTTTGCCTTGAAAGTTAGTAAGTACCTCCAGATCAGGTGCGATTGATGCTGTCTTGGTGATAATACCAGATTTTGCACCGAGTGAAGTGTCTCAGAGTAATGCTGGCTGTGGGTAACTGTTTTGAAAATAAACTGCCAAATAGAGTTCTGGTTAAGGTGTCTTTTTGATAAATAGTTTTCAAATTTCCTGTGCACATGCTTCCTTTTAAGTAGTTTTCTAATGTTAATTCTTACCTCCATAATGACATATAGCTTGAATATTTTTATCCTTATGCTTAATTTAAGTTAGAGATAAGCAGATTGGTATTCTTTGGTTTGTGAAGTGGGTAAACTTTACTGAATTTTTTAAAAACTGTAGGAAAATAGGTATTTTGTTCTAAAATGTAAATTATCTCTCCCCCTCAGCTGATGTAAGCAATGGCACAGTAAAGAAAGAGTCTTCTAATAAAGAAGTAGCAAGAATATGGATAAATGACATGAAAATGAGGAGTTTTTCCCCGACCATGGTGAGTTTCAAAAGCTATATCTGTATTTTTGTGTGGTATGAAAGTACACTTAGCTAAGTGTAGTCCTCAGAAAACTTTTTTTGGGGTGAAGGGGAGCTTCTCAGCCACATAAACTAATGAACAAGCATTAAACCTCACTGGAATAAATTAATATATGCTAAACAAGGTGATTATAACATACATATTTGATAGGGTAGAGTATTATACAAAATACTGACACTTTTCTATTGTGAATTTTCATCTGATAAGTAAAAAGGACAATGTGGAGTTAACCAAAAGTATTTGATAATTATGTTCATTTTAGGATTGAGCCTTATTATATAGCTGGTTATGGGATGTCAGATCATATAATGGTTTAGTTATGAGTAATTGTATGTTAACTTTTTTTTACATTTTGGAAATGCTATATGCTTCAGGTAAATTGATTCTGTGCATGTATTTAATAATTACGCAGTGTATAACCCTGCCTCTGTGTGCTGGGTTTCTGGCTCCCCATTTTAATAAACATATAATTAACACCATATGGTTTAAGTAGTAATATAAGGTACAGCAAGAGGTAAATAGTGATGCTCGCAATAGGGCTTATGAGTTTGTAGGAAGATGAGACTCAGGTGGCCTGGGAGGACTTCAATTTTTTAAAAATAAATTTATTTATTTATTTGTTTTTATTTTTGGCTGTGTTGGGTTTTCGTTGCTGTGCATGGGTTTTCTCTAGTTGCATCGAGCGGGGGTTACTCTTCGTTGTGGTGCGCAGGCTTCTCATTGTTGTGGCTTCTCTTGTTGCGGAGCACGGTCTCTAGAGCGCAGGCTCAGTAGCTGTGGCACACGGGCTCAGTTGCTCCGCGGCATGTGGGATCTTCCCAGACCAGGGATTGAACCCGTGTCCCCTGCATTGGCAGGTGGATTCTTAACCACTGCGCCACCAGGGAAGCCCAGGACTTCATTTTATGGAGGAGATGTCGTGGAGTTTGGGTGTCGAGTCTGGAGAGACTTTGAGAGGGCATTTTAGGAGGGAGCTACAGCATTAATAGGCACAGAGGAGGTGGTAGCTATATGCTTAGGATACTTGGCTTGCAGGAAGAAATTGGAGTGGTTTATTGGGGTCTCTGTGGAGGGTCCTGAATTGAATTTGATGGACTTGGGACTTGGAGCAGCACCAGTGAGGGCTCCTGGAATTAGAGGAACCTATTAGTGACTCAGGATGGGTTGGGAAGAAGAGATAGGTTAGGAGGTTGGTTAAGTAATCCAGAAGGGAAGTGATAAGGAAGTAAACTTTAGGGATTGCAGAGGTGGATTGGAAAGGATGAGGGGAAAGGAAAAAAGGAAGAAAGTGAGAGGGGACAGCACATAATGATACCAGAGGATTGGTAAGACTGGGAATGAAATATGGACTTGGAGAGACAGCAAAGCAACCTGTTCCTGAGGTTTTGAATGGGGTCCAGGAGAACAAGTGTTGGCAGTTATCAGTTTACTTAACAGTTGAGTACTTGGAAGCTTACTTGGAAGTTGATTTTTGGAAAATAAGAATGCATTTTTCTTTAAGATTATTTAGTGCTCAAGTTCCCAGTCCAGCCTATGTTGCCCATAACATGCCAAAAGTTCTGTATTGTGCTAGCAGTTAAGAGACATCTAACAGATTGCAAACTGGTAGCCTGTGGATGAAAACCAGTTGACAAGTGTTTTGTTTGGCCTCCACATTATTTTGAAAATTTTTGAATGTGTTGCAAACACATAAAATACTGATTTCCAGGTTCTCTTGAAAAATAGGAGTACCTGACAGTCCTGGGCCCGCATTCCTCACCTCGTGTTAACATGCCTAGAGTTGAGCAGTGAACATCTACTTTGTGTGTTGGTCACACATTCCTCGTGTACCACAGTCTCCCTCCCCTTCATTTATCTCCTTGACCCTAAGCTTTGTGTCAGTTGCCATTTTACATCAGTTGGCTTAGACATATTACTTGTCTGGTCCTTGGATTTTGTGACCGTATTGTGTTACCAACTAATCCTCCAATTCTATACCTGTGGTATATATTTTTTAAAGGTAGGGAAGGACAAGGTAGAGGGAGAAAGGCGGCTGGTCATTTAGCACAGTGCGCATTCCTATTTTACAGATGAGGAAAAGGTGCAAAGGGGGATGGGGAGGACTCAGAATGTAAGTAACTTGCCCAAGGTTACACAGACAACAGCAGAAGTGGGGTCTGGATCAGTTTCTTTGGCCAGCCCCATTTCATCTCTTATTTCTGAAACTGGGTTTTATTTTGGCATACTTTCTGAGAACATTCAGAGTTTCTTTGGATTTTTTTCTAAGGACTCCATGGGTTGATGGCTGGATATTTATGTCACATCTCCCTTTTCTTTCCCACATTTATTGAGCATCTGTGTGCCATCATATGCTGCTCTAGACTAAATAAAAATAAATAAGTAAAATAAGAATAAAAGAGTCTGACCTTAACATTTTATTTATTTATGTATTTGTTTTTAAAATAAATTTATTTTATTTATTTTATTTTTGGCTGCGTTGGGTCTTCGTTGCTGTGCGCGGGCTTTCTCTAGTTGCGGCAAACAGGGACCACTGTTCATCGCGGCGCGCGGGCCTCTCACTGTCGCGGCCTCTCTTGTTGTGGAGCATGGGCTCTAGGCACGCAGGCTTCAGGAGTTGTGGAGCCACAGGCTCTAGAGCACAGGCTCAGTAGTTGTGGCGCATGGGCTTAGTTGCTCCGCGGCATGTGGGATCTTCCCGGACCAGGGCTCGAACCTGTGTCCCCTGCGTTGGCAGGTGGATTCTTAACCACTGTGTCACCAGGGAAGCCCTGACGTTACATTTTAATGCCATGTGTCCTTGGCATTACCCGTAGGTCCTGACTAGGTTTTCTCTTTGTCCTTCTCCTCCCTTCCTTGGTGTACTGGGTCCCACAGCTTCTTCCCTATGCTCTTCCCTGATCAAGCCCACATTAATAAAGAGCCTCCCCTTATGGTTTACTGATAGTGAAAAGTGGCTTTTTCAGGCGCTTCTTGTTTCCGCATTCCTCCCTGCCTCTACCTCTTTAAGATTCTGTAGAGAAACACAAAGTAACATGACTGTATTGACCATTCACTCACTTTGCCTGGGGCAGTCTGGGTTTACTGCTGTTTTCCTGGTGTAAGTCACTAATAAGTCCTCATTTTATTCTCAGATGTGCTGACGTTTGGAGAGTAGGTGATACAGGATTCTGTATGATTCTTGTGTCTGTGGAGACACAGATGTCTGAAGTAAATTCTCTGTCTTTTAGAAGAACCTTTAAACTCCAGAGTTTTCTGGGGTTTTGGTTTTAGGATCTAAGGAAAAGAAACAGATGAAGGTAACTGAGAAGAGGGTGGGATGTGAGGCTTAAAGAGAGTTCCTGCCCGTGAGATTGTAGGATGTGCTGCTGGGTCTCATCCACCTTTGCTCTCCAAACCCCTTGTTCTTTCTATTCCTGGAACTGCAATAAAGAGTGAAGACTGGAGGTTAGACTTCTGGGCATCAGGGAGGCTGGCAGGCAATATTGAAGGGGAAAGAAGTTTGAGAAGGTGGTGGAGCCCTGTGGTGACCCATTTGTGTGTTTGTGATGAGAGCAGGTCATGGATTATCTGTGCTTATCTTTGGAAGAGCAGGGAAACCATAGACTGACCCAGATATTAGGGAATATAGAAATGGTATGTCCGGTTTCCAAGATTGAAGATGGTGGGTATTCCTACAGAAGAGTTTTTCTGTGTGTTGGCTGGGCCTCCAGTTTCTGGACTTAGTTGATTTTGCTCTCTCTGTTACAGAAGGTCCCTGTTATGAAAGAGGAAGATGAACCAGAGGAAGAAGATGAAGAAGAAATGGGTCATGCGGAAACCTATGCAGAGTATATGCCAATAAAATGTATGTCTTTGGGATTTGTCAAAATAATGAAAGACTTCTGGGTTCCTTTTGAACTTAAAAAACTTTCCCACACACATTATTATATATTAAGATCTGTCCATGTTGGGTACCTCAGGATTTGATAAGTGTGAGCGTTGTAGTATGTTTTAAACTATAATATGTTTTAAAATAGCTACATGAAAATTCTGTGAGTTTTTAAATTTTCCTACAGAAATTTAGGGCTTTGCTTTGGAATGAAGTCTTTTAAAACTAGGAGTGAAAAGGCTTTTTCCTTTCAAGTCAATTTTGCTCATATCAGCAGTGATTATAAAATCATAGTAAATTACAGAAATGTAAACACATATCTTAGCTTTATAGTTTATACAGATTATCTAAAACAAATTATAAAAACATGGGAATCTTGGGCTTCCCTGGTGGCGCAGTGGTTGAGAGTCTGCCTGCCGATTCAGGGGACATGGGTTCGTGCCCCGGTCTGGGAAGATCCCACGTGCCGCGGAGCAGCTGGGCCCGTGAGCGCTGGCCACTGAGCCTGCGCGTCCGGAGCCTGTGCTCTGCAATGGGAGAGGCCACAACAGTGAGAGGCCCACGTACCGCAAAAAAAAACCGCAAAAAACACATGGGAATCTTAAAAATAAAATCTGCTATTCGAATTCATTGGTTTAAAGTAACACCATTGCTTCCTTTTTTCCTGTAATGACCATGATTCATTTTTTTAGTGGCCGCTGTATTAAGTTGAAAATTAATAATTTTTAGTTTTTGTGTAAAATTTTTCACTTTTTCATTTTATGGGGGTAATAAGATGGAAAAAAATCTATGGCTAGAATTTTTCTCTCCTATACTC
The DNA here is from genome assembly GCF_026419965.1 of Kogia breviceps. Taxonomy (NCBI): domain Eukaryota; kingdom Metazoa; phylum Chordata; class Mammalia; order Artiodactyla; family Physeteridae; genus Kogia; species Kogia breviceps. Next base: position 83,628,007 of record NC_081324.1, on the reverse strand, counting down.
TGGCTTTCTATAAGAAGTCACCAATAAGACCACTTAAACCAAAAATCTCTGTTTACCAACTGTGTATGGATTCCAAGGTCCCATACTTTCCTGGTTATTTAAAATGATGCCTTACTCTAGGGTTATGTTCTGTTACTACTGGAGAACCTGGTGGTGTGAACTGCGATGGTATTTTTCTAGATCTTTTTAATCAGCAAGTCTCTATTTAAACCATAGGTAGTTGATAAATAGGTCATTTTAGTCAAATTTAAACAGTACTTTACCATCAGTCAGTGACTTTATATAGGATCCCAGGGTGTATAGTTACTTATTATATTTTCTCAGTTCGAGGAGAAATATTGCAATATCGTACGATAAGGTTGGGAAGTGTCATTACTTAGAATAATTAAAATGAAGTATTTTTAAATTTTTGTTTAGTAAAAATTGGCCTGCGTCACCCAGATGCTGTAGTTGAAACTAGTTCTTTATCCAGTGTTACTCCTCCTGATGTTTGGTACAAAACATCTATTTCTGAAGAAACCATTGATAATGGCTGGTTATCAGCATTACAGCTTGAGGCAATTACGTATGCAGCCCAGGTAAGCTGTATAATTTATAACTACATACAGTTTTTATCTTTAATCTTAGTTCACAATGTCTAGTTGTTTTAATTCAAAGTTAAGTTTTCCTTGCATGAAAATCTTGTGAATGTGATCTTTATAGAAGTTTTATGTGTTAGATAATTAAAGGGGTAGTGTGGATATGGGGAATGTGTTTCTAGTGCGAATGATAAATTGTCATAACCTTTTTGGAGTTCACTGGGAACATGTATTAAAATTAAAAATACCTGTATCCTTTTACCTAACAGTTCCATGGGAGTCTGTTTCACAGAACTATTAGATAAGGACATATATATATAAGGCTATTTGTTGCAGCTTTTTTTCCCCCCGAGTGGCTAAAAGCTAGAAAAGATTTGAAAGCTCACACCCTCGGGGAGTGATGGAATAACCTTTGGTATTACCATATGGGTGTTGTACCAACTTTTATGTTATGTCAATTGTCTTGAAAGGATTTCTGAAATACTCCATTTTTGTAAAAAGGCAACCATCCCCCATATTTATGTTTTATAAAAAAGTTTGTATTTGGTAGTACAGTCCTTGAAAAATTATGGAAGAATATTCACCAATTTGTTAACTTTAATTACCTGCTACATATGAGGGTAGCAAGAACAAAATACACAGACCTCGGAGATAGGGCAGGCTGGGTCCACAGTAAAGCAAATGTCACAGTAAAATGAGTCGCATGAAGCTGTTGGCTTCCCAGTGCAAATGCAAAACTTAGTGTTTACACTATAATGTAGTCTGGTAAGTGTGCACTCGCATTATGTCCAGATAAACGATGTACATACCTTAATTTAAGAATACTTTAATGCAAAAAAAATGCTAATTATCTGATGCTAATTATCAGCACGTCCTAATCTTTTTGCTGGTGGGAGGTCTCGCCTTGGTGTTGATGGCTGCTAAATGATCAGAGTGGTGGTTACTGAAGGCTGGAGGGGCTGTGGCAGCTTCTTAAAATAAGACAACAGTGAAGTTTGCGGCATTGATTCACTCTTCCTTGGCACTGATGATTTCTCTGTAGCATGCAGTGCTGTTTGATGGCATTCTACCCACAGTAGGACTTTTTTCAGTATTGGAGTCAGTCCTCTCAAACTCTGCCACTGCTTTATCAGCTAAGTTTATGTCACATTCTAAATCCTTTGTTGTCATTTCAACCATCTTCACAGCGTCTCCATCAGGAGTGGATTCCACCTCAAGAATCTACTTCCTCCACTGAAGTCTTGAACCCCTCCAAGTCATCCATGAGGGTTAACTCCTGTTAACGTTGATATTTTGACCTCTTCCCATGAATCATGAATGTTCTTAGGGCAACTAGAAGGGTGATTCCTTTTCTGGAAGGTTTTCAGTTGATTTTGTCCAGATGCATCAGAGGAATCAACTATGTATGGCAGTTACAGCCTTACAAAACGTGTTTCTTAAAGAGTAAGATTTGAAAGCCGAAATTACTCTTAGCTCCATGGGCTGCAGAAAGGCTGTTTTACAAAGCAGGCATGAAAGTGACATTGATCTCGTTGTACATCTCCATTAGAGCTCTTGGGTGCATTGTCAATGAGCAGTATTACTTTGAAAGGAATCTTTCATTCTGAGCAGTAGGTCTCAACAGTGGTTTCAGATTTTCAGTAAACCATGTTGTAAACAGATGTGCTGCCTTGTTGTTCCATTTGTAGAGCACAGGCAGCGTAGATTGAGCATAATTCTTTTTTGTTTTGTTTTGTTTTTTGTTTTGTTTTTTTTTTGCGGTACGCGGGCCTCTCACTGTTGTGGCCTCTCCCGCTGCCGAGCACAGGCTCCGGACGCGCAGGCTCAGCGGCCATGGCTCACGGGTCCAGCCGCTCCGCGGCATGTGGGATCTTCCCGGACCGGGGCACGAACCCGCGTCCCCTGCATCGGCAGGCGGACTCTCAACCACTGCACCACCAGGGAAGGCCCTTGAGCATAATTCTTAAGGGCCCCAGGATTTTTGGAATGGGAAATACGCATTGGCTTCAACTTCAGGCCACCAGCTGCATTAGCCCCTAATAAGTCAGCCTGTCCTCTGAAGCTTTGAAGCCAGACATTGACTTCTTCTCTCTAGCTATAAAAGTCCTAGACAGCATCTTCTTCCAAAAGAAGGCTGTTTCATCTACATTGAAAATCTGTTGTTTAATGTAGCCACATTTATCGATTATCTTAGCTAGATCTTCTGGATACCTTGAAGCTTCTGCATCAGCACTTGCTGTTTCACCTTGCGATTATGTTATGGAGATGACTCCTTAAACCTCATGAACCAACCTCTGCGAGCTTCAGAATTCTTCTGCAGCTTCCTCACCTCTCTCAGTCTTCGTAGCATTAAAGAGAGTTAGGGCCTTGCTCTGGATTAGTCTTTGGCTTAAGGGAATATTATGGCTTGTTTGATCTTTTTTCCATACCACTAAAAGTTTCTTCATGTCAGCAATAAGGCTGTTTCGCTTTCTTATTGTTTGTTCACTGAAGTAGCACTTTTAATTTCCTTTAAGAACTTTTTTTTTTTTTTTCATTCACAACTTGGCTGTTTGGAGCAAGAGGCCTGGTATTCAGCCTGTCTAGGCTTTCAACATGTCTTCCTTATGTTGTAATCATTTCTAGCTGTTGATTTAAAGTGAGAGACATGCAGCTCTTCCTTTCACTTGAATGCTTAAAGAAGCCATTGTAGAGTTATTAATTGGTCTAATTTCAATACTGTTGTGTCTCAGGGAATAGGGAGGCCGAAGGAGAGAGAGAGGTGGGGGAAATGGTCAGTCGGTGGAGCAGTCACAATACACACAACGTTTATTAAGTTCACCATCTTATATGGGCGGGGTTCATGGCAGCCCAAAACAATTAAAATAGTAACATCAAAGATCACAGATCACAGTAACAAATATAATAAGGAGAAAGTTTGAAATAGTATGAGAATTACCAAAAAGTGACTCAGAGACACGAAAGAGCAAGTGCTGTTGGAAAAATGGCACCAATAAAATTGTGTGATGCAAGGTTGTCACACACCTTCACTGTGTAAAAAATGCAGTATCGCCTGAAGTGCAGTAACAGTGGCGCACAATAAAATGGGGCATGTCTGTATAGTTAAGTAAAGGAAATATCCACACTAAGCCGACTGTATGCCATTTATATAAAAACAGAGAATGTTAATATACGACTCAAACAAGGTATGACAGACTGATTATTACCAAGATATCTAAAGGAATAGATAATTACCAGCGTTTTCTTTTTCAGCAACATGAAACATTCCTACCAAATGGAGATCGTGCTGGATTCTTAATAGGTGATGGTGCTGGTGTAGGAAAAGGAAGGACAATAGCAGGAATCATCTATGAAAATTATTTGTTGAGTAGAAAAAGGGCTTTGTGGTAAGTGCTAAAGACTGGCTGTGGAAGCTGTTGTTTGTGAATAATCCAGCATATAGGGATGGGTGTTCATGAGTAGGTGTATTTTTTTGGAGTGTCAAGGCCTGGGTTTATTTATTCCTGAATATTGCTAGAATGATGGGATTTGTATTTAATTTTTGTGTTTTTCTTCTCCCCTTTTTTTGTGGCAGGTTCAGTGTTTCAAATGATTTAAAGTATGATGCCGAAAGAGATTTGAGGGATATTGGAGCAAAAAATATTTTGGTCCATTCATTAAATAAGGTATGAAAGTTTTCTATTCAGTTGGTCATTCAATAAATATTGACTTACCTGTGAGTTGGGAATAATAATAGTTTCTACTTTGTAGGGTTGTTAAGAGGATTAAATGAGTTATTTCACAGAAAGCATAGTGAGTGCTAGCCACTATTGTTGGTTTTTGGATTACTAAGTGTTAAATAATATGCCAGGTAGGGTTATGTAGTGGCAAACAAAATAGGCATTGTCTGTTTTTATGGAGTTTATTCTCTCACTCTTCAGGGTTTTTCATTTGTTTGTTTTTGTCTGTTTCTGAAGTTACTGTATGTGGGTGAAACTCCTAGAACTGTGAGTATAAGGGTGCAGTGTGATAAAGCTACGTGGACAGGCAGTGTGCCCGTCGCATCTTATAGAGAATTGTGGTTTGGAGACTGGTTTTGATATTTGCACATTCAGTGGACTTGTATACCCTACGTGTGTTCATGTTAAAACAGTTCTGTCAAATGGAAGAAAATGTGTTTCATTATCTAGAAAGCACAGTTCAGTGTTCATTTAGCAAATCTTTATTGGCCTCCTACTATGCACCAATTCCTGGAGTCACATGGGTAGAATAGACAGACCTAGTTCCTGCAGGTGCTTCCCTGCTAGCCCTTTGAAAATAAGCAAATGTAAATCTACTTTCCATACGAGTCCTAAGTCGCTTCGGTGTTTTTGCCCGGCCCATCAGTGGCTTTTTTTGGGTGAGGGTTATTGAGTGGTTTGTTGGGTAAAGTACTGTGTCTTGAATGACTACTAACAGTTCAAAACTAAAACATGTAAGGGGCATCTATAAATATTTTTGATTTCTAAATCAGCATAATTGAGGAAGACCACAGTAACTATTAATCATAGTTCTTATATATCCCTCAGATCTTAATTACAGTGCTTTGCATGTAGTAAATGCACAATAAATATTAGTAGAATGAATATTGTGACCTTTTCTCGGGGAGTTTGGTTTGTAATCTTTTTTTGATGATAGACTTTTTTAAGACTTTGATGAAAACTGGATCCTTGTATGTTAAAGTTATATACACACACACGAGAGGGTTTGCGTGTGTGTGTGTGTGTGTATGTTTACACATGTGTATGAGAAATTTTGTGTATGATCTTAAGAGGTCCTTTGACTTTCCTGAAGCCCATCATGGTACCACCAGTTTCCTGCTGTAGAAATCTGGGTGGGATAAATATTTCAGAGACAAAAGTTTATTTATTAAGTTCTTCTCTTTTCTTTTTTAGTTTAAATATGGAAAAATTTCTTCCAAACATAATGGGAGTGTGAAGAAGGGTGTGATTTTTGCTACCTATTCTTCCCTCATTGGTGAAAGTCAGTCTGGTGGTAAATACAAAACGAGGTTAAAACAACTCCTACATTGGTGCGGTGATGACTTCGATGGAGTGGTATCCTTTGCAACAAGTTTTATAATTTTTAATGACACAATATAACACACAGGAATTCTGAGGTTAAATAAAAAGACTGCTGAGATGAGAGCTTTAATGATTACATAGAGTCCAAGGGAGTCAGAAAGTTGATTCTGTTTTGTAGCTGTCATATACGAGGCCAATATTTAAGTCCCTGCTTTAGGAGAATGTTACTAGGTGTGGGCCATGCTGAATACTGTGTTCCCTTCTTAACTTAGTGATTTCCAAACTTACTTGCTCATAGCATACCTTTTACTGTCCTGCATGAGGAACACCAGTTTTTGAAGTACTGATTAAGGTGGTTATCAGTTGTGCTTCTGTTTAACAAAACTTGCTCAAATTGTCTGTGTGGTGGACATTTTTAGCCGTAGTGGAACCTTTCGTTCATTCTAATTAAGAATTAAATATCCAGTTAAGGAGTGACAGCACCGCAAGGTGGCAGCCACCACGGGCTCGGACAGTTTATGAAAACTGAATATACAGCGTTAAGATAGAATGTGGACCTAAATACCCAGAAGCAACCCCCTTTGTAAGATTTGTAAGAAAAATTCATATGAATGGAGTTAATAGTTTTCTAATGGAGTGATGGACCCAAGAGCCATATCAATGCTAGCAAAATGGCAGAATTCATATAGCTTCAAAGTTGTCCTGCAAGAGCTTCGGTGCCTAATGACGTCTAAACAAAATATGAAACTCCCTTAGCCGCCCGAAGGACAGTGTTACAGTAATTAATCAAAAAGAAAAGCCACAGGCCCTCCACTACCCCCCCCATTCGATTCAAGCAGTCTTCATTTTCTGCAGTAGTAAATTTTCTAGATACCAAAAAAAAATTTAAATATCCAGTTAAGGTTAATGCCAAATTCAGTGAATGCCTCTGTGGTTGGGGGAAGGGGGCTGTGGAGATCAAGGAGAGGCACATAGAGGGCTTCATAGATATTTGTGATCTTACAGAAAAAGAAAACCATCTGAAGCAAATACGGCAAAGTGTTAAAGTTTGACAAAACCAGATGATAGGTATGTGGGTATTAGTAAAAAAAAAAAAAAAAAAAAAAAAGTTAATGCTCAGGGGCTTGTTATCAACAGCATCCCTCCCCCTAATAATCTTGATTCTTTTTTTTACTCCAGCTACCACCTCAGAAATCTTGGCTATTTCCCAAGTTGTGAGGGAAATAAAAGTTAACTCTTCCTGGAAGATTGGAGACACTTGCTGCTAATGTGACATGTTCCTTAATTTACTCCTTACAGATAGTGTTTGATGAATGTCATAAAGCAAAAAACTTATGTCCTGTTGGTTCTTCAAAACCAACCAAGACAGGCTTAGCAGTTTTAGAACTTCAGAACAAATTGCCAAAAGCCAGAGTTGTTTATGCTAGTGCCACTGGTGAGTAGTTATATATTTAAAAGAGAGAGATATATATGTTATTTTTTCAGCTATAATATGTTTTGTTTGGGGGTTTTTCAGGTGCTTCTGAACCACGAAACATGGCCTATATGAACCGTCTTGGAATATGGGGTGAGGGAACTCCATTTAGAGAATTCAGTGATTTTATTCAGGCAGTAGAACGGAGGTAATGTAATTTACAGTATACACTATTTGTTCTCAGTAGCAATCTAAAAGAGGTGTTATTGCTAAAATCTCTTCCATGTATGTTAAAGCTCTACTATATTTAATGATAGTTACTGTGTGTTTTAATTTTATTCAGAGGTGTTGGTGCCATGGAAATAGTTGCTATGGATATGAAGCTTAGAGGAATGTACATTGCTCGACAGCTGAGCTTTACTGGAGTGACCTTCAAAATTGAGGAAGTTCTTCTTTCTCAGAGCTATGTTAAAATGTATAACAAAGCAGTCAAACTGGTGAGCATGTTTTTATTAACTGTTAGTACTTTTAATGTACCTGGTAATGCATCTGTTAGCCAGTTTTGTCCAGTCAGGAGTATATTTTGTCCAGTGTATTCCTGTCAGCTCACAGGAGTATAATTCTGCTGTAAAACAACAGATAAATCACTGGTTCCTTATTTTCCCTATTTTCCAAGTTTTCTCTTTGTTAAAGTAATTTATAAAAAAAATAGCCATTCATTTCAGTTGTTTAGTTTTAAAAATCACAATGTAACTGTTTCCTAAAACGACTGCATTAGTTAATAAGAATTTTGGGACAGCTCTATGTGGGCGTCCTAAAAAACATTTGTTTAGAGATTCCCAAGCTACTGAAAATGCTTCATTGAGTTAACGTTAAATGGTGTCTTGCACTTTATTTTGATTGAATTAGTCATTTTAAAATCACACTCAAAAGATTGAAATATCTAAAATGTTGATTGTGCACCTTCAGTGGGTCATTGCCAGAGAGCGATTTCAGCAAGCTGCAGATTTGATTGATGCTGAGCAACGAATGAAAAAATCCATGTGGGGTCAGTTCTGGTCTGCTCACCAGAGATTTTTCAAATACTTGTGCATAGCATCCAAAGTTAAGAGGGTTGTTCAACTAGCTCGAGAAGAAATCAAGAATGGAAAAGTAAGTTGGAGAATGCATTAACAGATTCATCTTTGGTTATGTGTTTTAGTCTTTTGGGTGTTGAGGCTTTCTACTTACAAAAGCCTTTTCTTTCTAAAGGGTAGTTGTAAAAAGTATTAACATAGTAAGACTTTTAAAAATGCATTTTGGGGCTTCCCTGGTGGCACAGTGGTTGAGAATCTGCCTGCCAATGCAGGGGACACGGGTTCGAGCCCTGGTCCAGGAAGATCCCACATGCCACGGAGCAACTAAGCCCGTGAGCCACAACTACTGAGCCTGCGCGTCTGGAGCCTGTGCTCCGCAACGAGAGAGGCCGCGACAGTGAGAGGCCCGCGCACCACGATGAAGAGTGGCCCCCACTTGCCACAACTAGAGAAAGCCCTTGCACAGAAACGAAGATCCAACACAGCCATAAATAAAATAAATAATTTTTTTAAAAAATGCATTTTTAAGATAATAAAAGCAATACGTGTTTATAAAGAATTTGGATAGCTCAGAAAAGTATAAACAAACGTCACTATAATTTGGCTAACCATAGATGTAACAACTGATAGCACATCGATGTATATTACATTAAGGTTTTTTCCTTTTTGGTGAATACATATTTAGTTAAAGCACAAAGAACTGGGACAGGGGCTTCAGTAGTGTCCATAGTTGTAATACTGTTTCCTAGCTAAGTGTATTACATGTAGCATGTCTCAAATATATGTAGAATAAATAAATTGGTACACACGTACAGTAATGGGTAATTCTTGTTTGAAATCTTTTTTTAAACTAAATATTTAAAATATATCTTAAGAAACCACATAGATATTTTTATTTATAATTAATAATATTCTTTTTTGCCTCCAGTGTGTTGTAATTGGTCTGCAGTCTACGGGAGAAGCTAGAACATTAGAAGCCTTGGAAGAGGGTGGAGGAGAATTGAACGATTTCGTTTCAACTGCCAAGTAATGTTTATGGTTTTGAGTTTTTACTTAGATTAGTTTAAATGTTGGCATTTCCTGGAGGCAAAATTTTTGCGTTTTAGTTTTTCTGATTTTAGTTTTTACAGTGCTGTGTATGCATAACAATATGTCTATTGGAAAACAATAACATAGAAATGCTGAAATGTTAAGTATTTTGACAATATTATGTCCAGTATTTGGACTAACGGAAGGGCTTGATTTTTGTTTGTTTTGTACATCTTGGAAATGTGACAGCTTGGTTTAAGATACTCAGTTTTGTTTTGGCTTTGTTTATTGGAAACTACCATTATCCAGAGGACCAATATAGTTTACTTTGCCCCAATTTAGTATGCTCTAATATAAACATTGCAAATAATCCTGAGCTAGTTGAAAGGATTTAAAAAATGTTTTTAGACATTGTTTTTCAGTTTGTTTGCCTAACAGACAGTTCTAACTGTGGTAGCAAAATTAACAAAATAACTTTTGCTGCCATGCTATCTTTTGCCTTAGGGGACAAATTCAAGTGGCTCCTTTTAAGATAGATATAATTTAAAACTACTTTTAAAAGCAAAACATGCACCTGCTAATCTGTATCTTTCCTGTGCTTGCCTGCCTAGTATTGCCTCTAAAATGATAGGCACTAGTCACAGGGAGCCATGAAGCCGTTGAGGTGGCTGGTCCGAATTGAGAGGACCTTTGAGTGTGAAACAGACACCAGGTTTCAAGACTTAAAGAAATATAATGTAAAACATTTCATTGATTACATTTTAAAGCGATATGTTAAGTTAAATAAAATATTATTAAAGTTAGTTTCAGAAGTTTTCTTTTACTTTTTAACGTAGCTGCTAGAAAGTGTAAAAATTGTGCTTGGCTTGCACTGTATTTCAGTTGGACAGTCTTGGCCTAGAATATTAAAATTCATTTGAGCTGGATTATCAGTATTTTGTAAGATGGAATAAAATGTACTTTTAATTTTTTTTAAATTTATTTTATTTATTTTTAAATTTTTTTCTTGGCTGTGTTGTGTCTTCCTTGCTTCACGGGGGCCACTCCTCGCTGCAGCGCGTGGGCCTCATGTTGTGGCAGCCTCTCCCTCTGCAGAGCACAGGCTCCAGGCACGTGGGCTTCAGTAGTTGTGGCATGTGGGCTCAGTAGTTGTGGCTGACTTGAGGGCTCTGGAGCACAGGCTCAGCAGTTGTGGCGCATGGGCTCCATTGCTCCCACAGCATGTGGGATCCTCCCGGACCAGGGCTCGAACCTGAGTCCCCTGCATTGGCAGGCGGATTCCCAACCACTGTGCCACCAGGGAAGCCCCAAATGTACTTTTTAGTAAGATATAGATTTTATTATTTGTAACTCTTGCATGTACCTGAAATTGGAAAATATATGTGAAATAAATTGGTTAAAGGATTGTTAAAGTCCTTTACATTCAGAATCCAACTCTTTTGAATCACTTTTTTTTTTTTTTTTTGCGGTACGCGGGCTTCTCACTGCTGTGGCCTCTCCTGTTGCGGAGCACAGGCTCCGGATGTGCAGTCTCAGCAGCCATGGCTCACGGGCCCAGCCGCTCCGCGGCATGTGTAATCTCCCCGGACCGGGGCATGAACCCAAGTCCCCTGCATCGGCAGGCGGACTCTCAACCACTGCGCCAACCAGGGAAGCCCCTGAATCACTTTTTGACTGAAGTCACTGATGTGCAGTTTTTCTTCATGGAGTCTTCCTCTGTGCAGCAGTTCTGAAAAAGAATCAGGAACCATTGGTGCTTAGTTCCTAAGCCAGCTTTACGATTACGTGGAGCTAACCTACTTTTGATATCCAATTTGGAAATGCTGCTAATAAAGTATACTTATTTTAAACAAATACATTTAGTAAGACTTTATATATAATAAACTATTTTGCATACTGAGCCACTAACTGTCACTTTTTCTCTCTTTGAACAGAGGAGTGTTGCAGTCACTCATTGAAAAACACTTCCCTGCTCCAGACAGGAAAAAACTTTATAGTTTGCTAGGAATTGACTTGACAGCTCCAAGTAACAACAGCTCACCAAGAGATAGTCCTTGTAAAGAAAATAAAATAAAGAAGCGGAAAGGTGGGCACTTTTCTTTAAATGGTGCTGGAAGTAGTATAAATTTGATCATCTTGATGCAAGCTGTATTTTGGGAATGTACTGCCTTCCTTGAATTGGCTCGTGTAGTTTTGTTTTGTTTTTTTTGTTTTTTTTAAGGAAGTGTCTTTCTTTCTTTCTTTATTTTTATGGCCACACCACATGGCTTGTGGAATCTTAGTTCCCTGAGCAGGGATTGAACCCTGGACCATAACCGTGAAAGCATGTAGTCCTAGCCACTGGACCACCAGGGAGTTCCCTTGGCTCATTTAGTTTTTGAATGCACAAGTAATCCCATTTTAAATTGGGACTTTAACGATTTGACTGGTGCTGAGTAGGCACTGGGTTGAGCACTGCCCACACATGATCTCATTCAAGCTGCAAGGGATCCATATGAAGATAGGTTTTAGTTTTTCAGTTTTATAGACAGAGGAAACTAAGGCACAGAAAGACTAAATCGTTAAGCGATATCCCCAGGTTGGCACAACTACTGGGTGATAAATGGGGAACCAAAATCAGGGCCTTCCTGTTGTCAATGCTGTGTGTGTATATGTGTGTGTGGGGGGGGAGGGTGTGTGTGGGGGAGTCTGTGTTTATATAGTCTTCTTTAAAGAGACTTCTGTTAGTTTATTATTTAATTATTAGGAACACACTTATCTTTGTTAGACATTTTATAGTAATGCAAACTTGAGTTTGTGTTTAGGTGCTTACTAAGTAAGCTCTTTGACTTTCAGAAGTTAACTTCTCAGGCTCTCTTTCTCTAAAATGGTGATAATAACTCATTATATTGTGAAGACTATCGTACTGTGTGTTCTAAACACAGTGCCTGACACTTTAACCTTACATTTCATCTGTTCTAAGACATGCTTTTTTTCCCTTACATTTTTAATATGCCTGAAGATAGGTTGGCTATTATAATATAATTGACAGTATTTTTTTTATTTTAGTGGTACAAAAAGTAATGCTGAGTCCTAGAGTAAGTAACATCGTAGAGTGGTCGGATAGATAGATGGTCATGTTTCCCTTTTTTGAATTATGTTCTCAACCATCATTAATATGTGAACATTTTAATGTTCTGCTTAGTTTTGGTTGGTTTATTCCAGATATCTTATGAATATTCAGTAAGATAATTCAGATCACCTTGTTTGACTTTTAAAAATGTAGCTTTATAGATTAGTTTTTTTAGTATTCCATAAAGTATTTGCATATTTTATACATCTGTAATTATTAGGCCTCTTCTCTCAACCTGATACACAAATTGTGACAATGCCAGAGATTCTGTTTCATCTGTGTTGTTTTGAGATGTTTATTTTGAAACTTGTGCACTTGAAGGCTGTCTTGCATTTGTACTTATGTCCCTGATTTCTTCTTAAGAATAATTGAATATAACCTGATTTCTTATAGGAATCTAAAAGGCTAGCTCTTGTTTATGAATTTTTAATTGTTCTTATATACTTACACAGATGCTTTTTTTCTGCATTTCTCATTTGAGTTAACTAAGTGTATTAGCTCATGAACTAAATATAACTTCCTGGATCTTTTAGAACAGTGTGTTTGGGCTGACTTTCTTGTTTGGGGTTTGAGGATAGGTGAAGAAATAACTCGAGAATCCAAAAAAGCACGAAAAATAGGTGGCCTTACTGGTAGCAGTTCTGATGATAGTGGAAGTGAATCTGATGCCTCCGATAATGAAGAAAGTGACTACGAGAGCTCTAAAAACATGAGTTCTGGAGATGACGATGATTTCAACCCATTTAGGGATGAGTCTAGTGAAGATGATGAAGATGGTGAGTTCATGAATTTTTTTTTTTTAAATAAATTTATTTATTTATTTTTGGCTGTGTTGGGTCTTCATTTCTGTGCAAGGGCTTTCTCTAGTTGTGGCAAGCAGGGGCCACTCTTCATCGCGGTGCGCGGGCCTCTCACTGTCGCAGCCTCTCTTGTTGCGGAGCACAGGCTCCAGACGCGCAGGCTCAGTAGTTGAGGCTCACGGGCCCAGTCGCTCCACGGCATGTGGGATCTTCCCAGACCAGGGCCCAAACCCGTGTCCCCTGCATCGGCAGGCAGACTCTCAACCACTGCGCCACCAGGGAAGCCCCATGAATCTATTAAATGTAAGCTAAAGGATAGTTATTTCTGTGTACTTGTTTATTTATTTATTTTTGGCTGCGTTGGGTCTTAGTTGCGACAGGAGGGATCTTTTGTTGCGCCGTGCGGGCTCCTCTCTGGCTGTGGCACACAGGCTGCAGAGCACATGGGCTCTAGTTGCGGCACACGGGCTTAGTTGCCCTATGATGTGTGGGCCTTAGTTCCCTGACCAGGGATCAGACCTGCATCCTCTGCAATTGGAAGGCAGATTCTTAATCGCTGGACCACCAGGGAAGTCCCTATTTCTGTGTATTTGAAATGGGGTATTGTACTAAAACCTTTTTTTTTCCTGTAGAAATCATCACACAGATTCTAATCTTTGCTTGGTGGGAGCTCCAAGCTTGTCTGTCTTCTGGAGGTTCACATTTATGTGAGATCATGATCTCAATTTTGTGCACTTATGTTTAACCTCAAACCATGGAATTTACCTCATGGTGTATGGGTGTACTGGACCTCTGAAGTTGGTGGTGGTTTACAAGTTGTCGCTCAACAATACAAAAAAACTCAATGGTTGTTTCCTTTGGAAATTCTGTACTTGTGTTAACAAATGATTTTGATATATGTCTTTCCTTAATTTTCAGATCCCTGGTTAATCAGAAAGGACCACAAGAAAAACAAAGATAAAAAAAAAAAGAGAAGTATAGATCCAGATTCTATTCAAAGTGCCTTATTAGCATCAGGTCTTGGATCAAAACGACCTAGTTTTTCTTCTACACCAGTAATTTCACCTGCTCCTAACAGTGCACCAGGTATCCATGTGGAAGCTTGCTTTGTCTGTGAAATGTACTTTTAAATAAAACAAATATTTAAACTTTGTACTGATTTTTAACAAATGTACTTTATCTAGCTAACAGTAACACCAACAGCAGCAACAGCCTTATAACAAGTCAGGATGCTGTGGAAAGGGCCCAGCAGATGAAGAAAGACCTACTTGATAAACTAGAAAAATTAGCAGAAGACCTCCCTCCTAATACCCTGGATGAACTTATTGATGAACTTGGTGGCCCTGAGAATGTTGCTGAGGTAAATATGACTTGATCAGGGCTGTGTCTCTTCTAGGTAATTTTTTGCCACTTTCAAACCATTTATAATAAGTGATATATTTAGTATCATCATATAATTATCTAATATCCTCTCTTAGATCTTAGAACCCTTGTTCTACTCTAGTTGTCATCCTAGAGCAAGTAAATTCCTGCCCCTAGTATCTTGAGTATCTGCCCCAAGACACGGATCTCTGTTATTGCACCTGTCACGCACGCTTTGTTATCTTTGCCGCGTGTCTGTTGTCTCCACTGGAATTTGAACTTTTCAGAACCAGGCACTGTGTTGCGATGTTCTCTCTGCCCCAGCGCCTGGTGCAGGACAGGTTGCACAGTACATGCTGGCATCATTATCCTCTTCACCTCCCACCAAGTTTCTATGATGGGTGCCCTGAGCTTCACGCACCATAGTCAGCTACGTTAATTATAAGTGACGCTGTTTGGCTTTGCAGATGACTGGCCGCAAGGGGAGGGTTGTAAGCAATGATGATGGAAGTATATCTTATGAGTCAAGATCTGAACTTGACGTCCCTGTGGAAATACTAAATATCACGGAAAAACAAAGATTTATGGATGGAGATAAGGTATGTTTGTCTGGGATGCTTTTTGGCGAAAAGAATAATGCCCATACATTTAGATTAATCTTTAGGTTTTTTTCTTTTAATGTAAATCATGTCTGTTGAATGTTCTTACTCTATTTTTTTTAAGTAATTACACATAATCACTGAACATTTTACATGTTTTCATTATTTTCTTATAAATCGAATGTGGTGGGGTTTTTTGTTTTTTTGTTTTTGTGTGGTACGTGGGCCTGTCTCACTGTTGTGGCCTCTCCCGTTGCGGAGCACAGGCTCCGGACGCACAGGCTCAGCGGCCATGGCTCACGGGCCCAGCCGCTCCGCGGCACGTGGGATCTTCCCGGACCAGGGCACGAACCTGCGTCCCCTGCATTGGCAGGCGGATTCTCAACCACTGCGCCACCAGGGAAGCCCCAAATGTGGTGTTTTGTGCACAGAATTAGATGTAGCTCTTGATAGCTTTGGAGGCCTTTGAAGTCTTTAATCAGAATATTGTGTTCTCTCAGGTCATCTTAGTGGCACTACATCTAATGCTACACCCTAGTGTCAGTGTAATTTTGAGTCTAGAAATATATTTAAGCATGCCCAGATTACTAGGGTCCTTTGATTTTGCTGTTTATTGTCTTGCTCTGCCAGGTCCTGTTAAGACGATTTACTCTGAATGGTTGTACATTACACTTGCGTAACTGACCACTGCAGAGCTTGTGGCCCCCTTCAGAGGCCCTTTCTGTATGCTCTTATTGTTAAGTAAACGTCATCAATTTTCAGATTCTCAGATCAGTTCTTCCTCCATCTAGTCGGAATTGCTATAAGCGTTTTGGTAAAAAATAGGTAGGAGCAGCACTTCAACCTTCTTCCTTAATCTAAAAGGGGTAGAATAAAATCTTATCTCTTTATCCACATTTTGCTTTGTATTTCAAAATTCTTTTACCTCTGCAACTAGAAATAGATGGTAGTTATCACCATTATCATTACCATTGTCGTTTAAGTGTATTTAAAAGCTCATGTTACATATTTTAAAGATTATAGGTAGAGGTATTATCAGTTATTTTAAGTACTTGTTTCATTAGTAATTTAGGCCCATGTGCGTTAGAAATTGTATTAGTTGGGATCAGATTTGGCTGTTAAGTGACAGAAAATCCAAAATCATATTCACTTAAAGTGGAAGTTCATTTCTCTCACGTACAACTTTGAGTAGGTAGACAAGGACTGGTGTGACCCCTTGAAGTCTAGGTCTCTTCTGTCTTGTTCCTTTAATATGTGGCCTTCCATTTCCTAGTTACCTCCATATTTCAGGTTCAGTCATTACACCTCTACATTTCAGCCAGCAGAGAGAAAAAAAAGAGGAGGGGAAGGGCATATCTTTGATTAGGGACATTTCCTGGACGTTGTTCATGTGACCTACTGGCTGGAGTGTGCCCACACTTAGCTGTAAGGGAGACTGGGAAATGTAATCTTGATTCTGGGTGTCCTTGTAACCATGTACAGCTAAAACTGAGAGTTAGGAAGTAGAGGAAAACACGTATTGGTGTATGTTTCCCCACCTATCTTTGTACAGAAGTGATCTTTTGTTTTTTTCTCCTTACATTTGATACAGAATATTGCTATCATCTCAGAAGCTGCCAGCTCAGGTATTTCATTACAAGCAGATAGGAGAGCTAAAAATCAAAGGCGAAGAGTTCATATGACTCTGGAATTACCATGGAGTGCTGATAGAGCAATTCAGCAGTTTGGTAAGTTCCTACACTGAGTTTCACTTCATAGCCAGGAATTACTGGGGAAATATTTTAATGCTAGATATACTAAAACTTGACATATATGTAGGTTTTGGAGATGTTTGTGTATTGCATATACCTTAAAATATAGAGGGCATCATGAATTTATTTCTTGGCTGTTTTAAAAGCTGTAAAAGACCTACAGTAGGGCTTTCTGGCATTATATTCAAGAATGGGGCTCCTCAGGAGTATCTTCATTTTAGATCTCCAAGGATGTTATCCATGTCAGAGCAACTGCCACTTGATGTCTTTTTCAACCCCCGGTAGCTTCATTGAGGGCACATTGCTCCTCCCTTCCCTTCCATCTTCATGTCCCTGTGACCTGGTGATTTTTAAAAACAACAACAACAATTTGGGGAGAATTCGGAGCAGCTGTGCATCAGCGACATTGTGGTCAACCAAACTGGGGTGACGCCAGTAATGTGCTTATCATTTAATAATTTTATGGTAGTTTCTGCTCCCCCATGAGTGGGAGTATTGTTCGGAATACAGATGTTGTTCAAGTTGGCGTTTTTGATTTTGTGCCTTTTGGGGAGTTAGGGTAATTGTTACATTCTTTAACTTTTCCTCTGATTTAAAGATTTCTGGATACCAGCTTACTGTTAAGTGCTGGGAATAAGTCTCAGAATACTAGTATCTAGAGAACACAATCAGCGATTTTTTTAATGTCATTACAGGACGAACTCATAGATCAAACCAAGTTACTGCTCCGGAATATGTCTTTCTGATTTCTGAATTGGCAGGAGAACAAAGATTTGCATCTATTGTTGCTAAAAGACTTGAGAGTTTGGTAAGTTTTTGAGTTATATAGATGGGTGTAAAAGGTGATGTGTGTTAACCTGTCTTCTATGCCTTGATTGGAGATTTTATGTTTGGATAGGGTGCGCTTACACATGGAGACAGAAGAGCAACAGAATCCAGAGATCTGAGTAGGTTCAACTTTGATAATAAGGTACATTTCAGCTTTCACTATCTGTGAAAAATGATAGCAGTGTATGGTGTCTGTAAGGAACAGAAAGGGAAAGTGGTTGCTGTTTAAAACTTAAAGCTGCCTTCTCTTATGGTCTTGCTATAAAATCATGGCTAGTCCTGTAAGACACATGGCAGTTAGATCTTTGGTGATCAACTATGCAATATAATCATCTTCTCATTCCTAATGGAAAATAAGATTATGATAAATACTTGTGGATGAATGAAGTGTGAGTTCCCAGAAGTAAAGAAAGTTGTTTATTCATGGAATGCCTGCTGTGTACAAAGGTGTGAATGAGGCACTAGGCTGTGTAAAATATATATAAAAATAATTGAGTCCTGCTATTTTTAACTCTTTGATACAATAATAGTTTTTATAGCATTCACTTGGTCATGTCATTGAAGAGTATCCAAATGCTGAAACTTGTTAAATTTATTTGGTTTTTATTGCAGTATGGAAGAAATGCTTTAGAAATTGTCATGAAATCCATTGTAAACCTAGATTCTCCTATGGTGTCACCACCTCCAGACTATCCTGGAGAATTCTTTAAAGGTAACTTTTAAAAATAATCATAACAAAGGAAAATGAGTACTGACAAGAAGGTACTAAAACTCATTCTAACATGTGCTGTTTTTAGTTTTCTTTGTACATAAAGTGTATAAAATTTAGAAATTGATAGTTACCAGACACCTAAATTGATGTCTTATAATAAGCAGTAGATTTATTAAATTTCATTCAGGTGAAGTGTTTTTACTGTTGACAGAGTTTGTTGCATGTTGTTTAATACTAGATTACTAGAGGAAAAATGGTTTTGTTAGATTAATTTGAAAATGACTATGCCAAATAGCTTTTAAAATTTAAAGTACCTAGGTAAATAATCTGGGGGCTAGTGGAGGTACAGATAAAACTGGCCGTGTATTAACAGTTGTTAAAACTGGGTGCTGGGTACCTGTGGTCCATAGAATATTCTCTTTACATTTGTGTGTATTTAGAAATTTTTATATTTAAAAAAAGTCCTAAGTAGTGCTATAGAAATTCTTAGATGTATCTTGCAAATCTGAACAATAGATTTTACCTCATTAATATTAGTAGTCTGGGTGATTTCAGTAGTTCAGCAAACTATGAAAATATTTTGGAAAATAAACAGATGTAAGGTATTTGAAACATTATCCTTATAGAGTTAGCATTTTTTACTAGGACGTCCTTTCCAATTGAACCTGTGTTTAGTGTTGGTAACAGTCCATATTGACATAGCTGGCAGGGGTGCTTATAATCACTGATGGCATTTAACAAAACAAAAAACCAATAAAGTCTTGGCCCTGTTCTTTTTCTCCCTTTCCCTTTCTTTCCCTCTTATTTTCTTTTTATTTGGTCGTTGGAGGGATTGTCAAAAACAACTCCCCAATTTATTTCTAATTCTAAAAAATTACATGTTATTTATTCATTATAAGTGATGAAAACAATCTAAAAGTGAATAATGAGGAGCCCATACCCTCTCCTTAACTACCTACTACCTACCAGTCTCACCTGCTGAGGTTACAAATGTTGACAATCTGAACAGGGGCAGCCTTAACACACCTTTGTCCGTTTGTCTAAACACATAGCTTTTTTTTTTTTTTTTAAATGTTAATATTGCTTTTGCAATGTACTTTTCTCACTTGGCACCTCACAGGCATCCCTTACAAATCAATAGCTATAGTACTAACACATATTTTACCAGTTGTGTAATATTCTACATGTAGCTTATGTAACAGTTTCTTCAGTTTTTCCTTTATTGATGTTCAAGTGGCTTTCATTGTTTTGCATCACAAACAGTGCTGGACTTATAGCAGCTGTCCTTCTGCTCAGGTAGTTTCCCCCCATGGGATGGGTTCCCAAAACGAGGGTGTTTTGCATCGGAGCTCTTTGGCTACGGAGTTATCACCTGCAGAGTCTCCACACTCTGAGCGTGTTGCAGTCTAGCTGATTAAATAAATGTGTAAATAGGATACAATTACGCTTCCTGTTGATCCTTTTCTCTTTCCTGAAACCTTTTTACTGTAAGTCTGGGTTGGAGCCTGGACACATACTTTTTAAGAGTTTTATAAACTGTCCTCTTAGTAACGTAATTCAGGACATGTTGACAGTCACACGTGTTGCTTATCTTCTGTATCGCCTTGTCAATACTGATAGGTAATGTTTGGGAAGGAAGCGTGATTATTTCCTTATATAAATTATTTAATCAGTATCCTGCTGTATGTTCAAAGTTGTTTAGGTTCTGTGGGTGACAGCTTTGTAGCCAAGGATCTCCACTGCCAAGGGTTGTTGGAAAGATATGACATTTTAGTGAAATAATAAAATATAATGTGAGGTTTGAGTACTCTAGGGTTTTGAAGTGTCTAAAGATCTTTAGGGGGCTGTGGGTTCCATTTAATTCAGCTAATAGGAACTGTGGATACAAAGACTGTGTCTTATTGCTAGAACTTGATCTAGTTTGATTAGTCAGGTAACAGCTCATTGAGTTATTTGGGCTATAAGGTTTTTTTTTAAAAAAATTTATTTTATTTCTGGCTGTATTGGGTCCTCGTTGCTGTGCGTGGGCTTTCTCTAGTTGTGCTGAGTGGATTTCTCACTGCAGTGGCTTCTCTTGTTGTGAAGCACAGGCTCTAGACATGGGGGCTCCAGTAGTTGTGGTTTGTGGGCTCTAGAACGCAGGCTCAGTAGTTGTGGCACACGGGCCTAGTTGCTCCACAGCATGTGGGATCTTCCCAGACCAGGGCTCAAACCAATGTCCCCTGCATTGGCAGGCAGATGATTAACCACTGTGCCACCAGGGAAGCCCTGGGCTATAAGGTTTTTTATAAATTTGTTTTATTATAGATGTTCGACAAGGACTGATAGGAGTTGGCCTGATAAATGTAGAAGATCGTTCAGGAATTCTTACTCTAGATAAAGGTAATGGTATGACTTTTTTATGTATGTTCATAACTGTTGCTGTATCATTATAGCCCGTTTTGTTGTTTATGCTTTCGTCAACTTGAAGGGGAAGCTTCAAGTCTCTAGGTCTCAATCCCTCATTACTGAGTGCTCACAGAACATTCTGGGTGGTTTTTGCTATGAATAACTGTGGTTATTCAAGAAATTAAATCTCTGTTCTCTCTACATAGCAACAGTTCTCAAACCAGGTTGCGTATATGATCAGCTGTTGAGCTTTTTTAAAAGTACTGAAGCCAGGGCAGGAGTTCAGACATCGTTAATTTTCCAGAAGCTCCTGGTCATTCTTACTTGTGCAGCCAAAGTTGAGCTTCACTGACTTAACAGCACTTAAAACTTCATGAGTTAAGACTTAATGTGGAAAACTAACATTCTTTTGTGCTAAATTGTATTTATACTTTCAATAAGCGAAGCTGAAGATGCAAAAATTCAATTTGGCAAACATCTTTTTTTTTTTTTTTTTTTTTGGCGGTACCCGGGCCTCTCACTGTTGTGGCCTCTCCCGTTGTGGAGCACAGGCTCCGGACGCGCAGGCTCAGCGGCCATGGCTCACGGGCCCAGCCGCTCCGCGGCATGTGGGACCTTCCCGGACCGGGGCACGAACCCGTGTCCCCTGCATCGGCAGGCGGACTCTCAACCACTGCGCCACCAGGGAAGCCCTGGCAAACATCTTTTGAGCATGTAGTATAGTCGTGCTAATTGCTAGAGGTAGAAGTGGTCGAAGTATAGCCCTGTTCTGGTTACAGTACAGGAGTTGTGAGGGAAGGCTTAGAGAAGAAACTGAGACTCTTACTAGGCTGAGATGAATTAATTTTTTAAATTGCCATTTGAATGCATTAAATCTTTCATACAATCTTGTCATTGCAGATTATAACAACATAGGAAAATTCTTAAATAGAATTTTGGGCATGGAGGTGCATCAGCAGAATGCGTTATTTCAGTATTTTGCAGACACACTTACTGCAGTTGTTCAAAATGCCAAAAAAAATGGAAGATATGATATGGGAATCTTAGGTAAGTTGGGAAAATTTTAAAACATCACATGTATTCTTTTTTTTTCTTTTTAATTAATTTATTTATTTTTGGCTGCGTTGGGTTTTCTTTGCTGCACATGGGGTTTCTGTAATTGCAGTAAACGGGAGCTACTCTTCGTTGCGGTGTGCGGGCTTCTTGTTGCCATGGCTTCTCTTGTTGCGGAGCATGGGCTCTAGGTGCACGGGCTTCAGTAGCTGTGGCTCGCGGGCTCCAGAGTGCAGGCTCAGTAGTTGTGGCGCACAGGCTTAGTTGCTCTGCGGCATGTGGGACCTTCCCCGACCAGGGCTCGAACCCGTGTCCCCTTCATTGGCAGGCAGATTCTGAACCACTGCGCCACCAGGGAAGCCTGTCATATATATTCTTGATGAAATATTTTTTTATATTTATATGTTGCTTTTTCTTGTTCAAGATCTTGGTTCTGGAGATGAAAAAGTGAGGAAAAGTGATGTTAAGAAGTTTCTGACTCCAGGATATTCAACCTCTGGCCATGTAGAATTATACACGGTAAGTTTAGAAAACGTGCACATTCAAGTATAATGTCATTTTCTGATAAGCATTCTCAGAAGTGAGTTTAATTTAAATTTTATTATTATTTTTTTTAACAGATAAGTGTAGAGAGGGGAATGTCCTGGGAGGAAGCTACCAAGATTTGGGCTGAGTTGACAGGACCAGATGATGGCTTTTATTTGTCATTGCAAGTAAGACTTGTTTCCCTTAAATGTTAGTTGTTAAGATATGTAATGTGTTTTCATTGCCAGCATTGTAATTATCTGTTTGCTTTGTGCTGATTTTCCAATTGTATTTAGCTTTCTGTGTTTTGATAATTTATCACTGTAATTGTGATATATTTTTATTTAATACATTTTGAGGAGTATTACTAAATGCAAGTTTTAAATTATTACTCACTGGGGACTTCCCTGGTGGTCCAGTGGTTAAGATTCCACACTTCCACTGCAGGGGGCACAGGTTTGATTCCTGGTCAGGGAATTAAGATCCTGCATACTGTGTGGTGTTGGGGGGGAAAAAAAAAAAGTTTACGTATTCTTAGTAAATTGAACCCTTTTTTTCCATAATGTAGTGAGTGACCTTCTTTAGTCATAATAATGCTTTATGTCTTCAAGATTCAGTTTTCAGTTATTAGTGTAACTACATTCATTGGTTTAGTATTTGCCTGTGGACAGAGCTAAGGAGAAGAGGATGTGTGAGTGTGCATGTGTATATGTGTGCACGTGTGTGTACATGTTTACATTTAGACATATACATATACACACACAAATGAATGCATATTTATTTGTCCTGATCAGAGCTATGGAATTTTAATCTCACCTCTTCTCTGATTTTCTTTTTAAATTTATTTTAGTTTTGGCTGTATTAGGTCTTCATTGCTGTGCGCAGGCTTTCTTTAGTTGCAGCGAGTGGGGGCTACTCTGCGGTGCGTGGGCTTCTCATTGCAGTGGCTTCTCTTGTTGAGAGGCATGGGCTCTAGGTGCGTGGGCTTCAGTAGTTGTGGCACGTGGGCTCAGTAGTTGTGGCATATGGCTCTAGAGCACAGGCTCAGTAGTTGTGGCAGACGGGCTTAATTGCTCCACAGCATGTGGGATCTTTCTGGACCAGGGCTGAACCTGCGTCCTCTGCATTGGCAGATGGATTCTTAACCATTGTGCCACCAGGGGAGCCCCTTCTCTGATATTTTTGTCTTCTTTCTTCCACACTAATAATCCCTGTTCTTCAGGGCACACAGGATGATAAAATATCATGGATACTATGCCCCAGTATTCCTGAAAATAATTTTTTTAATAATAACTTTTTTTGCATAAGCTTACTTTATGCTATTTTAAAAAGTTATACTGTTTCTGCATGTCAACATATGGCAGTTATATAGTATACTCTTCTTTTAACCCTTAATCTTAGTTCTACAGGTAATTAATTTATATTTAAAGCTCACCACTCACTCACTAGTCCTTAGGTTAATATCTCTCTAGTTATTTTGTCTGAAGCCCATTCTGTAGTAGATTCAGGAAGGACTTTTGGAAACATTACTCCCTGAATTCTTACATGCTGGTAAGTTTGTGTCTTTGTACTTGAAAGACAAATTTTACCAGACATGAAGTCTTTAGTTCACGTTTTCTTTTCTTGGATATCTTAAACATGCTACTACTTATTCTTTTGAGATAGAGTTGCTGTCAAAAAAATTTGTTTTTAATTTATTTTTATTTTTGGCTGCGTTGGGGCTTCATAGCTGGGCGTGGGCTTTCTCTAGTTGAGGCGAGCAGGGGCTACTCTTTGTTGCGGTGCACAGGCTTCTCATTGCGGTGGCTTCTCTTGTTGTGGAGCACGGGCTCTAGGTGCGCGGGCTTCAGTAGTTGTGGCACGTGGGCTCAGTAGTTGTGGCTCGTGGGCTCTAGAGCACATGCTCAGTAGTTGTGGTACACGGGCTTAGTAGCTCCGTGGCATGTGGGATCTTCCCAGACCAGGGCTCGAACCCGTGTCCCCTGCACTGGGAGGTGGATTCTTAACCACTGCGCCACCAGGGAAGTCCCTACCTACATTGTTAATTTTTTAAAAATTATGGTAAAATGTATAACAAAGTTTGCCATTTTATCCATTTTAAAGTGTGTGATTTAGTGTCATTAATTATATTCACAATGTTGTGCTAACATCACCATTAAACAATAGCTTTCCCCTGGCCTGATAACCTTTGATCTCTTTTCTGCCTATGAATTTGCATATCTTGGTACGTCATATAAGTGGAATCTTGCAGTATGTGACAGTTGTGTCTGGCTTCTTTCACTTGGCATAATGTTTTCAAGGTTCATCCATGTTGTAGAATGTCATAACTTCATTTCTTTTTGTGACTAATATTGCTTTGTATGTGTGTAGCACATTTTGCTTTTTATTTGCAAATATTGGGTTGGCCAAAAAGTTCGTTCTGGTTTCGCAGTAAGATGGTACCGAAAGCCCGAACGAACTTTTTGGCCAAGCCCTTTACGGCGTGACCAACTGTAAATGAAGACGTGGTTCAAGAACTGCGTAAAGGAGACCAAATATGATGCCACAGGCGGGGTGAAACCATAAATAAGCTCCCTAGAGCAAGAATCCCTAATTTTTTTATGTCGGGGTCAGGTAGTAAGTATTTTAGGTTTTGCAGAGAATATGTGGTCTCTGCTGACTATTTTGTAGATTTTTTTCTTTCTTAAATTCTTTAATTGAATTATGTATGCATGAATGCATTATTACACGTGAAAAAATTTAAAAACAGATAACACTAAATTTTTTGACCATTATTCCCAGCCCTGGTTGCCTTCCCACCTTCCCAGAGGTAGCCGCCGTTAACCAGTTTCGTGTCTATTCTCCCACACCATTTTCTGTGCATTTAATGCATATGTACTATAGCCATAGGAAACAATTTACTGTTTTAGGTGGTTGATTTGTTGTTGGTTTTTTTGGTGGTGGTGGTGTTGGTTTTTTTGTTTGTTTGTTTTGCGGTACGCGGGCCTCTCACTGCTGTGGCCTCTCCCGTTGCGGAGCACAGGCTCCGGATGCGCCGGCTCAGCGGCCATGGCTCACAGGCCCAGCCGCTCCGCGGCATGCGGGATCTTCCTGGACCGGGGCTTGAACCCGTGTCTCCTGCATCGGCAGGCAGATTCTCAACCACTGCGCCACCAGGGAAGCCCTGGTTATTTTTTTTTATACCAATTCTATGATACAGTATCGATCATTCTTTAAATTGCCTTTCTCACTAAACAATCAGTCTTGGAGTGCTTTCTGTATTGATACTTACAGGACTACTTCATTCATTGTGGTTGTTGCATGGTATTCTGTGTTATGAATATATGATGGTTTATTTAGCCTGTGTCGTATTAATTGGCTTTTAGGTTGTTTCCACTTTTTCTCTCTTACAAAGGACATGCTTATAGATGCTTCTTTATGTACCTGTGTTAGTGTATCTCTAGAGTAGATTCAGAGAAATGGCATCACTGGATCTTAAGATCACTTACTTCTTTATACGTGTGAATGAGAGGAAAAACTCTTTTGAAGATCTTGGAGGAGAAAAAGTTTAGTTCTTAAAAGTCTGAAAAATGATTTTCCCCCCAGCTTTGTTCTTGGCTTCTAGTATTATCTTGAGGTTTCTAGCTAGGGTGGGATGGGTAAAACTGAACAAGTAAAAGGACGTATCAGGATTGAGGGGAAAGATAACAAGCAGAGTTGGCTGAGTTTAAGTTGCTGCCTTCTCTCTCCTTTTTTTTTTTTTTAAACATCTTTATTGGAGTATACAGTGCTTTACAACATTGCTTTACAATGCTGTGTTAGTTTCTGCTGTATATAACAAGGTGAATCAGCTATATGTATACATATATCCCCATATCCCCTCCCTCTTGGCGTCTCCCTCCCACCCTCCCTATCCCACCCCTCTAGGTGGTCACAAAGCACCGAGCTGATCTCCCTGTGCTATGCAGCCGCTTCCC
This sequence comes from Kogia breviceps, assembly GCF_026419965.1. NCBI lineage: Eukaryota > Metazoa > Chordata > Mammalia > Artiodactyla > Physeteridae > Kogia > Kogia breviceps. Next base: position 83,601,782 of record NC_081324.1, on the reverse strand, counting down.
ACTAGCTATCTGTTTTACATTTGGTAGCGTATATATGTCCATGCCACTCTCACTTTGTCCTAACTTACCGTACCCCATCCCCGTGTCCTCAAGTCTGTTCTCTATGTCTGGGTCTTTATTCCTGTCCTGACCCTAGGTTCAACAGCATGGATTTTTTTTCCTTCCTAAGAAACTTTCTCCCTTCCTTCCTTAAACTACTCTCTTTTTTTTTTTTTTCCTTAAACTAGTCTTAAACTTAGGAGCCTCAGGCCATTTGGTCCATAAACCTGGTTTACTGGTCTCTGATTCAGTAGCAAAGCTCTCAAACTGGGTCTGGCTCCTAGTTGTGCATGTGTGTGTGTTTGAAAATCTTGAGATTATTGTAGATTCTCATGAGGTTATTAGAAATAATACAGAGAAATTCCTTTTATACCAGTTTTCCCAATGGTAACATTTTACAAACCTGTAGTACAATATCACAACCAAGATACTGATACAGTTCACTAGGTTTTATTCAGATTTCTCTGAGACCTTGGATGGGATTTTGATTGGTCCCTATAGGATATTGGTTATATTTTTTTCACTTGAAATTATTGCCACATCGAGGCACTGGTAGATTTTGATGAAAATGCTGATCCCCACCAGTTTCCCTTGAGTGAAAGGATGTGGTAACGTTGTCCTTACTCTCGGCTGCATGGCCGCAGGCAGCTGGTTGTGAAGAGTGAGGACCTTGGAAGAGACATCCTTCCAAGAAGCTGTAGCCTCCTTCGCTGAGCCACCTCAGCAGCAAGCAGATACGATTTGCGGTGTGTTCAACGTGTGTTGACATGAGGAAAGCCATGTCAGAATCTCTTTTCATTCCACTGTAGTGTGATGATTTATTTTATAGTTACAATGAATTAACCTGACACTGTCAAGATAGATCACACTGTGTGCTTTAAACACTGCCTTAAAGTATAGTTAGCTAGAGAATTTCACATCAGCTGATGTGAATTTTAAATGTATTTTAAAATTTTTAAATGTATTTTTCACTTGACTTTTGTTTCATAGACTTTTCAGTAATGATATAAACAGTGTTTCAAATCATTTGAACAAGTAAAAGACGGAGGATCTTTAGTATCAATGAAGAGAAAAGTAAAGTATTAAGTCCTTTTATCAGTTTAAGAATTATCTTAATATAAAAAGGTAGTAGCTTAGCAAATGATTTATTTTGTAGAGGATCTGGGAAAATACCTTTGAAACTTTTCTTTTTCCTTCAGTTTTGCTCCAGAGACTGTTGCTTTGAAATTTTTCACCATTCTTCAAAAGAAATACTAATTTTCCCAAGCTTATTTTTCCTTGCGTTAAATGGGGCTTTTTACAAATCTTTCAGTGTTTCTCTCATAAAGTCCAACTTTAAAAAAATTTTTAAAATAAAACAAGTTCCATCGTTTGTCTAATGCATCCTTTTCTTCCACTTCTGCATCATATTTATGTATTATTTGTTCAGCATTTGGCTTTCTCCTGTTATAGCGTTACCATTTACAGATGAATTTGTGACATTTCATGTGATATTTTACCCTCACACGACCATAGGAATAGGTTGTAGCACTGATGGAGTAGATGAATTCAGAGGACTGTGGGTGATCAGAAAGCCTGATCTTGAAGGTTATATATTTCATTGTAACTTGGAGGAGAGTAACATACAGTAGAGGTCAAATTATTTCCTGTGAAGACCCTTCCTGCCCACTACCTAGATTCTTACCTTACATACCTCTGGGCCTGTTTCGGCTGCGAGTCCAGTGTCCTGGACTAGAAGAAGCAAATTTGTTTCCACTGGACATCATGCTTTAAGTCGTACTCAGCACAATTTTCTAAAGATTGTCTTGCCTCAGAGATAAGGTCCACTAGCCTTCACTTTGATGAGACCTTGTTCAAGTCGGTTACACAGCAGGTGTTATCCTTTCACACAGTTTTGTATTTACATACTCATTTGGCTTTGGTGATGTGATGGTACAAAAAACAAGCCTGTCTTAAAGTATGCAGTATTGAATCTTTATATTTTCTCACCTATTTATTTATTTTTTAATAGATAAGAAACAACAAGAAAACTGCCATCTTAGTTAAAGAAGTGAATCCTAAAAAGAAGCTTTTCTTAGTTTATAGACCAAATACTGGGAAACAGCTCAAATTAGAAATTTATGCTGATCTAAAAAAGAAATATAAGAAGGTATTTTTCCATTTGTACATGATGTTATATATGAATACTTGTTTTATAATAATATATTGCAACTATGTTTATGTTTATATGTAAATTGTCAATTTTTCCTGTTTGATTACTGGAAAATTGTTTTCAGAAAAAGTTTTATCAACTCTTGTTAAATTAATATCCCAGTCTTAATGTTATCAACTGTTAGGAAACTTAAAGATGATTAATTGAAACAGCTTATGTTATCAGAAAAGGAAGTTTCTATAGTGCTAACTACAAAAATTAGAATTTTTTAAATAAAGGGAAGATGTACAAGACCTAATTTCCTTCCCACCAACTCTTGGTTTTACTGTGAACTGCTGTGTTTATATTTTGCAATAATTTCTGGAAAAACAGTGATACCTGTTTTTCCTAACTTTACTATGTTACTTTGTTGTTAATATTACCTTGTATTACTATTATTCCTAGCCATCTTCACTTGAAAACAATTATAATTAACTTAACTATTTGAAATATTCATTACATGGGAAAAACCTCGTGGCAGAGCTTTATGAATAGCATTCAAATGCAAGCAGTAGCGAAGACCATGTTTTCTATATAAAGATGATTTTAAGTTGGCTTTAGAGACCAAGTTAGGCAACCAGCTTGTTTAAACAATACCTTTTCAATGGAATTTTTGTCTTATTTTCACAGGTAGTCTCAGACGATGCCCTGGTCCACTGGTTAGATCAGTATAATTCATCTGCAGATACTTGTACTCATGCTTATTGGTTAGTTTTCATTTTTCTCACCATATATTCCAAAGTATAATCAAGATTTAATTTAAACACCCCTTCATTCCCTGTAAGTACACAAGCAGGTTACCAGTTGCTCGGTGCTGTTTCTTTAAGCAGAGGTACTTGTTGGAAGTCTCTGGACCATTGTGCACTGTTTCAGGTCTCCCCACTGATGCTTTGTTACTTCCAACCAAATGTTGTCTGCCAGCATGGGCTTAACTATCATTCTTAGGGTTGAGGCTTTTCCTTTCTCCTCTCCTTCCTTACCTTCCTTTATTTTTTCCTTCCTCCGAAGTTTTATTGGTGTCCCAAATCAGTTTTATTTTTAAGGCTAGGGAACTTCTAGGAAACCACAGAAGTGCCTCAAATAGTTAACAGTGCTAGAAACTTTGTTGTTGAGCCCTGGAGCTGATCCTGCTGTGCTACTAGGCTAGCCAGAGGTGTTCTCAAGTCATTTTGTTCATTTCAGGGCATTGAAAATGAAGTATCTGGTCCACTTTTTGAAAAGAGATACAGGATATAGATGAATTTTTAGCTAGGTTTTTATTTAGACACATGTAGGTAGATAGATTTGCTTTTGTTTATTTGCTGAGGCCTTTTCCACTTACCTGATTTAGAACTGTATATTGGTAGTTTAATACTATAGATATAACTGACAGGATTATTTTATAAACTGACATTAATATGGTAAACTAATGGATATTAAAATGACAAATGCTTAAATGGATATCAAGACCAACAAATCAGCCCTTTTATAAGGGAGTCAGACCCAAGAAATAACTAATTTTAAAATCAGTAGTGATACCTTAAGTTGGACAGGATAATCCAATATGTCAAAAGGACTGCAGTCTACAAAACTATCAGTAAAGGTAAATGACGGTAGGGTGTTTTCCATTTGAAATTAGGGTAGACCTTGTGGGCTGTGTGTGAGAGAGAGTGTGTGTGTGTGTGTGTGTGTGTGTGTGTGTGTGTGTGTGCGCGCGCGCGCACGTGCGCACACACACACATATACATTTTTTTCCTTATCTATCCTAGGCGTGGCAATTGCAAAAAAGCAAGTTTGGGATTAGTTTGTGAAATAGGTCTTCGTTGCCGCACGTACTATGTATTATGTGGCTCAGTACTGAGTGTCTGGACAAAAGTCGAGGGTGTTCTCGCGTCTGTCAGTGGCACAAACGTGAAAATGCAGATAGTTCGGCTAAGAACAGAGGATGGACAGCGGATTGTAGGTGAGTTTTAATTTTTTTTTGATTTGAGCCTTGAGAAGAAAAATCAGGTCCTGTGTTTTTCTTATTTTGCTTCTAACGTCTTAGAATCTTAGCATCTATCTATTCCAGTGGTGGGGTAGAGCTTGCTTTATATTATGTTCTTAAAAGGATAAATAGTAGTGAAGCTTTTGAATGGATGTAGTTGGTGCTGGTTGAAATTCTGATGGGGTTGTTTTTTAATGCCGCCCTCAGTGCTCTTGCTCCCCTTCCTCACTGTTGACGTCTATGCAGGCTCCCTGGTATGAAGACTAAGGATTCTCTGAAGTCTTTATGTTCATTGTGCCACATTGAGACTGTGGAAGTCAAAGCCACTGTGCACAGAGGATGGACTGGAGTCCTGCAGGGAGCAAGGGAGACCAGGCTAGCTGCTCCCACTGTTCCCTCAATGACAGGCCTCACGGAAATCCACCCAGTTATTGCACTTTCCCTGTCGCATTGTCTTTGTTTCTTTAGCAACAACCTTTCCCTGTATCCTGGGTTGCACGTTGTTAGCCTGTGGGCTAGTCAGTCCATGGACGTTTTTTTGATCCTCAAGTATTTTTGGTTGCGAGATTTCAATTGAGTTAGTTGCCAACTTCTAAAAATCAAAAGACTGTGGACTTCCCTGGTGGCGCGGTGGTTAAGAATCCGCCTGCCAGTGCAGGGGACACGGGTTCGAGCCCTGGTCCGGGAAGATCCCACATGCCGCGGAGCAACCAAGCCCGTGTGCCACAACTACTGAGCCTGCGCGCCACAACTACTGAGCCTGCGCTGTAGAGCCCGCGAGCCACAACTGCTGAGCCCACATGCTGAAACTGCTGAAGCCCATGTGCCTAGAGCCCACGCTCTGCAACAAGAGAAGCCACCGCGGTGAGAAGCCTGTGCACCACAATGAAGAGTAACCCCCGCTTGCCGCAACTAGAGAAACCCTGTGTGCAACAACAAAGACCCAACGCGGCCAAAAATAAATAAATAAATAAATAAATAAATAAATGTATTTTTTAAAAAATCAGAAGACTGGATTTCTGTCTTCTTCAAAACAACAGCAATAGCAGCAACAACAGAGAAGCTTGGAACATTGAGCCCCTGTTCCCACATGGGAGGAGTTAAAGTTCCCTTACCCAGGATATATATACTCTCCAGTTTGCTGACCTCCACAGCGTGCCACTTAGAAGTTACTGCTTCAGTACGCATTTGAATTTGCAGCCACTATTCTGTAGCCTTTGGTACATTAGTACACGCGCCAAAGAAGGTGGTGCTTGCATACGTTTGTGGAGCTTCAAAGGTAGTAGATAGGTACTGTACTTGGCCTTCTGTTGCTTCAGCAAGAAGATGGTGTTGCACTAGACACATGCATGTCTCAGGTATTTGTGGGTGACGCTGCTGAGGAATCGGGCTGCTTCTGAAGGGGTCAGTTCAGTTATTAGGTGTTCATTTAGTTTTTTTGTGGAGTCTTGTTCATTAAACTTAATATTATACTTCATTTGGAATTCGCTATGAAGCTGTAAAACAGTGTGGTTTCTCCTGGAAGCAACCTTTATAAATTCTTGTTTTCTAATTGCAGGTTTGATCATTCCTGCAAATTGTGTGTCTCCTCTTATAAATCTCCTGTCAACTTCAGACCAATCTCAACAGCTTGCAGTCCAGCAGAAGCAGCTCTGGCAGCAGCGTCACCCTCAGAGCATCGCCAATTTGAGCAACGCATAAGAACAGACAGGTTTCAACATGGATGTATATGAAATGCTGTTGAAGCATATCATTTGCATAAAAATCAGGGACAGTTTCCAAAGAATTATAATTTTTTTTTCAGTTGTGCTCTCTCTCTAGTTAATTTTTTTGGGAATAAGGACAAACCTGGAATAGATAGCAAAACTGAAAATCAGCAGTGCCGATGGTGGTACATATGTCTTTCCTCGTGCTTTTCCCATGGTACTTACCGTATGCTTTTACTTTGGGTGAGCAGAGGGGTATGTGCGCGTGTGTGTCAGTCTGTTTGTGAGTTTGTTAAAAGCTACGAACCATAATTGGTTTAAAAATGCTTGGAACTTCCCAAACCGGCTGTACTTTTATGTTATACAGTGCTCAGGGTTAACGCAGTACATCCACGCCATTGCCGTGGGACGTATCCCCGGACGCATGTGTTTTGAGTCTATAAATAGAGAAAATATATATTGGTTTCTTCTTCCAACTTATTAAAACAATAGGTTCATTAAAGCATGAAATGGAAGGTTACATATCATGCATTCAGGTTCTTTTTCTAGTTTTTGTTCTGACAGTGCATGTCTTTGAAAGCATGCGTAAACCAGATTAACACAGAAGTCAAGTAATGGAGAGAAACATTTGTAGATGTACAGCATTGGTTATTGCATTTTTATAGTGTTTATACCTGGGTGTTGCTTCAGACCCTGCGACATCACCGTCTCCCATTCTCCCTGCCCCAGGGTTCTTGTCAAGGTAATAATGACTACATACATTTTTTGGTGATAAAACTCTTAAAAGTTAATTTTAATGTATTAATAGTATTCCTAATGTGTGCTGCAAAATGGCTACAAGCCTGCTTTTCTTAAAATTACATTTTTCTTAACTTAAAGATAGTTTTAGAAAGAAGTACAAATTGGCTTCTGTCTTGCAAACAGTCTTTTTTTTTGTTTTTTTACTTCGTTATCTTAATTTGCTTTGTCACTCTTAAAAATGGAAACCGTACTTGAGTTGTAAACTAGACAATGAGGAAACACTTGAGGCTTCTGCTGTATGTTTATTTCTTGTTGTTATTGTTGTTACCCAGTAACTTGAATATTGTTTAATGTGTTGTAAGACATTGTAGAGTTTATCTTCAAGCTGTTAAAAATGGTAATGTACAAATGTGAATAGACACTTATCTATAATATGGGTAAGTTTTGTTTCGCCTATAATAGATGTTTATAAAAACAAGTGAGGGGGCAGTTGGTCTTTTTGTTTCCTTTTTTCCTTTTCCTTTTTTTTTTTTGCTTGCACAGGTTGCACTATTGAGAAACTGAGATTGTATAAACCTGGTCAAAAGCTGCAAGATACCACCATCTTGTAGATGTCAAATAAAAAGTTATTATACTAAGCAGAAGTGGACTCTTGTTTAGGCCCTCACCACCTTCAAAAGTAGTCTGTGACGGGTATGCTGCAGAACTTGCGTGTTGCTCAACCTTCTAGGTAGCCTTATAGTTTGGTTTGAAACCTACCCCTCAAGGTGGAAATGGTGTTGAGGAAGGGGTGAAATGATAGTACTTTTCAAAGTTTCTCAAGTTGAACTGTTGTCCTTTGTAACTTTCTAAACTTCTTGCAGAATTAGGTGAGATGCATGTTAAGTGATGGGAAAGCTAGGGCTATCATCCTCTTGTGTTTCTTCAAGCCTGAGTTTGGTTATGTCACGTTTACCGTAAGTTTTCTTTCTCTGGATTTATTTATTCTAGATGCCTAAAGGGACAAATTGAGAATAATTTCTGTTCTTTGGCATATTTTGCCCAGTGGATGCAACTTTTATCCTCAGTCTAGTCCTTATATCTCAGGCAGTGATCCATATGAATATCAACCAATGTCCCTTGTTAGGGCCACTAGACCCAGCTGGCAGTCAAGAGCAGAATTGTCCACCTGCACCAAAACTTCCCAGTTCTTCTGTCTTTAAATCAGGAGCCCAGTCAGCTTCCATCAACACCCCAAGGTGAAATAGAGCTGTGGAGGGGGAAGCATAACAAGCCTGTTCCCTCCGGTGAGACAACATGGCAGGGTTGGGGGAAAAAGACTCCCTCTTGGAGGCTTGGCCCAGCTTCCCTTCTGTGTGGGGGGGAGTATCTTTTTTGGCAGGTTAGGGTTTTTTCCAAGCAGCTTCGGTGTGAGGGTTCTTTAGCGTGCAGTCAGTTGACCCTCTCACTTCATGATGTAATGTTTGCTCTTGGAATGGCTGTCTTGTTACAAAGGGGGATATATGTATGTTCTGTTCTTTGTAGAACAGCTGTGTTGTGCTTTTTAAAAAAAAGTCCAGAAATAAGGCCTCTGGAAACTCTCAAAGTAGACCTCAGAAAGGCAGCCGTGTAAATGGATGGGAGCTGAGGTGCCACGTGCACGTGCTATGCGTGGTGTGGCGTGCATGTGAGCATTGGGGGTCTGCTGCCCATCCTCCTCTCTGGAGGTGAACATTTGACCTTTAACACTGTGCCCTTATCCAAGTCAGCAAGTTTTAGTTGGTCAACATGGGAAAACCCAGCGTTCAAGGTCCTCCTCTGTCAAAAAATCGAGTCTCAACAACGGCTAACTTCTGTACAACAGATCCTTGTATTTCAGGATCTGCGTGCCACGTCTGAACCCAGGGACCTTGCTGAACCCGACGTGAGTCCATTCGGCCTCTGTAATGCCTTGTCTCCCTTTTTAGCAATATGGCTCTGAGCACAGAGATTTGATTTCAAGTCACGTTAGTGTTTTCAGAGTTTACAGTGCCGATTCCCAGTCCAGAGCTGCTCAGATGGTATTGGCGGGGGGGTTAGTGTTCCCCTAATTTAGCACCCTCCCTACCACAAGCTGCAGTTTAGTGGGATAATCCAGATATTTATCAACGATATGAATTCCTAAAAGTATTAATAAGGTATTTTTAAACACAACTTGATGAAAAAGTAAATATCTTAAGCAATTTTCCCTTTTTGCTGCTAAATTGCCGATACACTCTTCAGTATCTTTTCTTTACATCTGTATATAAGTTAGCAAGAACCTGCATCCAAAGCAATGTAGTGTTGTGTGTATGTGTATATATATATTTATTCCAATCCAACTAGCACTTCAGAAACCTTTTTGAGTTGCAACAGTAAACCTTTTACTTGTATTCTGCTTCATCTGTAGTGGTAAAAGTTCTAGATTACCAAGCAAGCTCCAGGGGTATATAATATTTTAGAGGCATAATTTTCTGGCTGTAGCCACTGGGGCATTCATTTGCTAATCTCCATGTGATGCTATTAGAGCAACTTCTAACAGGCATGACGAGAAAGGGTACCAGACATTTACCGTTGTATGATGGGAGCCTTTCCCCAGTCCCCTCCACTTTCCAGTTTAGCAGGAGGGGGAAAAAAGCAATAGATTAGAAATGATTGATGCACTTCAATTTATGAAAGTAGGAGCAGAGGAAAAATGTTTTTCACTTGGGTCCTTTTCTTGATTAGATATTAAGAGGAAGGTGCCTATCTAAATACTCTCATTTTTAAAATGTACCTGAAAAAGAAATGTACTGAATGATATTTGATAGTTTCTAAGAATGGTGCTACTTAAGAGTCGCTCTTAGAGCGGTATGCAGTTAACAGATGTTCGGTTAGTGCAGGCATCCCAGGGACAGTAGGCATTTGTTGACTATCCTTCCTCTATGTCTGGAGAGTCTCCTTGGCTAACACCACACCTCGCGCGCTCAGCGCGCACGCTTCGCTGCTGGCAGTCCGTGTCATGGCTACAGCTGCGAGCAAAAGCCATTCGTAAAAAGTCCTCATTGGATGCCAGTTGTCTAGTACAAAGGCAGTGTCTTTTAAGGGCATGTAAGTGAAGGAAGCACATCTAGATACCTGCAGCGCGAGCTAGCTAGTAATTTTTTTCTGCGTACTTGAGGTGAAATCCAAAACCCACCTTCTGATTCTTTGCTGTATTTATATATATATATATATATGTACATAATGTGTATATATAGAAATGTTGAGTTCTTTTTGAATTCTGAATGTAAATATTCCTTGTAAATTGGGACGCCACCAGCTTGTTTTTCTCTTTTCCCTCCTCCCTTCAATCCTATTTATTCTTTTCTTGACTTCCCATAGGGGGCCTCTTACAATTTGGGTTTTTTTTTTGGATGTAGAAACGTATGAAAAACTTCTTAGTTGAATTTGTTCATGTATTTTAGAATTGGGTTTTGCATCTTTACTATAGAATTCCTATGTTTTTTGTTAATATTTTTCAACATGCCTGATTGTGTTTTGCATTTTTATTACAAATTTTTACTGTGTGCAATGCATTGTATTGGGGGGAACGTACTTGAGTGCAATTTCTGATACTGTCATTATATGACTAGTTATGCTCATTTATGTTGCTCTTTGGAAGCTATAGTGAGCCTGATGTTTTCACCTAAAAAATTTCTTCCCAAGACTTCCTTTAAGCTCCTCTAACTTCTTCAGTGCATTTGGGATCAAACTTGCTCTTCAGTAAACCCGACTTGTTCCTACGCTTGCAATTTTTCAGGCCCGCACCAAATCCTTCATCCTTGTGGCTTTCCAACTGAGGGGAAAATCTTGCAGATCTGAACAGTGATTTATGACCTGCTACTGCTGCAGATTTTCTGTTTCTTTAAGAAGTCGAGCGTGTACTTTGAGCCTACAAGTAACAACCGGAAGCTTACTTTCCCGCGAGCACGGGTAATCCGCTGCCGCTGCCCCCGGTTAAGGGCGTTTGTAGCAGGAGTGGAGACAGACCTGGTACGTACTGGTGTCCATGCTGACAGGTGACATTAGAGAATGTCCTCTGAGGGACAGTTGTCCTCCGGAATCGAGCAGCACAACTGCTGTGGAGGCTTCCGTGAGCCTTCAGCTCAAGGCTTGATTCTGTGCTGAGGGTAAAACAGCCAGCTAACTGTGGAGGGACTGGCTGGTAGGATCCGCTGGGCTATCCCGCCACCGGTGAACCAGTGAATTGATCTTGACTAGATTGGCTGTAAACCTAGGAGCTGAGCTGGATCAAGGCATTCTTAATGATTGGGTTAGTGTTGCCAGCAGGGCAGACCCAGGGGTGGCTCACAAAAGTGGTGGTGATCATCACCAGGGAGGCAAACGTTGCGTTTTTACTTACAGATTTTGCACTTTTAAGAAAATCTTCCTCCTTAACTTTCAGGAAAGATAGCCGTGAGCCTTTCTTGGGCCTTCATTCGTGTACATGTTTCACTCGTTACTATTGAACTTCGTAGACTTACTGAAATTTAAAAGTTGTCTGCATTTAGGTTAGTCTTAGGAACCTAGTTTGTCATGGAACGGGACCTTTCAGAGGTGAGCTCCGGTGGGAACCCCTGTCCCAGCGCGTCCTGGTGGGCTTCCCTCCTCTGGCGCCCGGGGGGCAGCAGCTGTCAGGACACCGTCAGGCTAAGGCTACACCCTTGTAGTGCAGAGTCGAGCGAGCGGTGCCACCTGGGGATGTCGGTTTTCTTGGATGCTTGCAGGTCAGGCCTCCTTGGGGCTGAGGGTCAGGCCGCAGGCCCCTTAGTGAGAACTCCCTGGCTCTTCCGCCCACCCTGTCCTGAGGGCCTTTCTTGCTGTGACAGTATTTGTGGCACTGAAGAGGATAAAGCAGCTTCAGCCTTCTTTCTGACTTCCACTTTTCGGGGCAGAGAGCTTTTTTTCTACATAGCACGTTGCAGTCTCACCTCCATCAGAAGAAAATCATCCTGTTCATGGTTTATACTGAATTTGCAAACTACTGATATTATTTTTCAATAACCACTTGTATCGACCATCAACCATGAGAGGTGGGAAGAGGTACGCTGTATCTCTGCAATAAAACTTTTGCCAGGTTCTACCTCTGCTGAGCAAAGGACACTTTTATACGTAGGCATAGATCTTCCTCCCTTTACTGACCTGACATGGTGCATCTTGAGACAACATACGATGGAATCCAAAGACAATTTGAAACAAAGGTGGATGTAAACTCTTCTGGTTGTTTCTGTTCTGTTCTCTTTTTAAAAATCTCTCTTTTTATATTGCTACTCTGTTTTGAACGTCCGTCAGTGTATGAAGGGTACGCACTGTTCTGATGATACTGCACTGCTTCAGCCTGCTGTGGTAATACAGTACCGAGTGTCCAGAAACGATTGTTCTGACCGTTTTGATTTGTAACTTTAGAAATTGGGTCTCATGCAATAAAAATGTATTGGCTGCATTTAGCGAGGTTTATACCCTCGCAAGTAAAAACGATCAACCATGAAGCGTAATGAATTCTGTATTTAGGTTTTTTGTTGTGTCTTTTGATTTTTGTTTTTCTGTTTTTTTTTCTTTTTTTTTGTAAGATTCTTAAATAAATTAAACTGGCTAATATGCTGCTTTTCTCTGTGTATTTTCTTTGTCTGGGTTCTGAGCACCCGTTTAAGCTGTGTCAGGGCAACCACGCTCACCTAGAGAGCTTCTTTCCATCGGGGACTTGGGCTTCTTTTATGTTGGTTTTTAAATTTTAAATGAATTCTAGAAGACTTCTCACGATGTGGATAAAATGCAACCCAGCGTTTACTAGAGTCAAAAATGTCCGTGCCGCTGCAGAGCTTCAGTAGGTCAGTACCGGGTGCCCAGGCTGGGGGCTTGGGTCATGGGGTGTCCTCCCTGAAAGGTGCCACGAGTGTTGGAGGACTTGGGGGTATGAGGCTTCCCATTTAAAATTCATTCCTGGTGTTGCACAGCCATCCAGTGTGTGAGTCTTAAGATCGGAGCTCTGCTTAAGGAAAAACAAAACGGAAGCTACTGCAGACAACATGCGTGTGCCAGTCTCTGTGGGGTGCTTTCTGTAGTCCTTTCCGTAGTCCTCAGTCCTCCTCTGGTTTTCAGATGAAAACCCTTTTAGTTTCTAATTTTTGTGGAAATCGGTGCCTGTATTTCTTCTATCTATTTATTTATTTATTTATGGCAGTGTTGCATCTTCGTTGCAGCGCACGGGCTTTCCCTAGTTGCGGCGAGCAGGGGCCACTCTTCGTTGCGGTGCGCGGGATTCTGATTGTGGTGGCTTCTCTTGCTGTGGAGTGCGGGCTCTAGGTGCGCGGGCTTCAGTAGCTGTGGCACGCGAGCTCAGTAGTTGTGGCACGTGGGCTCTAGAGCGCACGCTCCGTAGTTGTGCACGGGCTTAGTTGCTCCGCGGCATGCGGGATCTTCCGGGACCAGGGTTCGAACACTGTCCCCTGCATTGGCAGGCGGATTCTTAACCACTGCGCCACCAGGGAAGCCCAGGTGCCTGTATTTCATGTCTCTTCACTAAGTGTTCAGTAAGCAACTGCTGTGTGTCTATGTCAGGCCACACGCAGTCCTCAGTAGAGACTCCTCGTGGGTAGTTGTTCTCACGTCAGAGATAGCAAACGAGCGAGCAAGTTAAGGTTCCAGTGGTCGTGGGAGCTAGAAAGGAGACATTAGGAATGCTGGGTGCCTGATGGGGGGCCCAGGAGGTGACCGGCCATGCGCTGGCGCCAGCCTGCCTTGAGGAGGCTGCCGTGGATGGAGAGAAGGGAGTGTGGTGAGCCCTGGGGCTCATCGATGGAGAAGTAATGACCGGACAAGAGAGCCAGGCACCTCCTTGCACGGGGCTTGGGAAGCTAGAGAAGTTGGGAATGAACGGGAGAGAAGACGCCACAGGACACCCAGAACAGTGAGTAGGTCCCTTTGCCCTGAGAGAGAGAGAGAGAGAGAGAGAGAGAGAGAGAGAGAGTGTGTGTGTGTGTGTGTGTGTGTGTGTAAACCTCCCTGCCCCTATGCCGTATGAGTGCTGGCGCTCTCACTTCACAGGGGAGATGGCACAGAGGTCAGGGAACCAGCAAACCAGCAAGAGGCGGCGGGCTAGGCCATGAGTCCGTGCCACTGTCCTCTAGACACGGACAAAGGCATTTTGTAAATGTTTGGAGTCTAGCTTGTTTGCGAGTCTTTTCTTTGTGGGGTTTGAAATGCTTGAGAGAGTCATGTTCAGTTTGTAGCTGGAAATGCTTAAAGGAATTTAATCAAATTTGTAAACGGTGTTTACATTTAGGGAAATTTAGTCTGCCAAATACGTGAGATAATTGAGCATTAATTGAAGAACAAGTGAAAGGGAGTGTTTTACATTTTAACTAAAATTTTCCTAAAATATTTCTAAGTCATGCTTGAAGACCAAAAGGAAACTTGTTCTTGAATATATAACCTTAATAAGTTGAGTATTAATTTGAGTAAGAAATGAGAGGCCAGACTTCATGTAGAGCCTCCACCGTCCCCACTGAGTTTTTTCTGTTACGGTTCCAGTTTGCTTTGACCTTGTTCCCCTTCAGTGTTTTAATCTGTAATCCAGTCTGCTTTCAGCCTCACGTTGTGTCTCCCAGGGCCTCAGCACCGTTGACATTTGGGCCGGGCCATTCTTTGCAGAGACTGGGGTGATGTGGGGACCGTCCTGTGCATTGCAGGGTGTAGAGCAGCATCCCTGCTTCCACCCACTAGGTGCCAGTAGTACACACTGTGTGTGTACCCTGCACCCCCCACTTACGGAAATCCACAATGTCTCCAGACATGGCCGAATGTCCTCCTGAGGGTCCGAATCGCCTCTAAGCAAATTAATCATACAGAGGCAAAAGCTGGTGTCTGATCTGTGTGTGTGTGTGTGTTTTACAGAGGACAAGACCCATGAGCGAGGGGGGCACCACCCTTGAGATAACAGAAAATACAAACTTTAACTGGCTGGGGGTTTGGAGTATGTACAATACAATTTCCATAAGTATGAATATTTATCAGCTAGTCATTTGAGAGCATGATGTAAAGAAGCCATCTGTGGAGGCCTTTATGGAGAGAAAAGAGGCTAAAAGAAATGTGCAAAATGTTTATTTTTAGAGCCCAACTCTCAGCAAGTTGGCTTCGTCCTCTGAAAGCTGCCCACTGTGGGCGTCAAGTGCATCGTTGGGTTAGGAGAGGCGAGTGCCACGCTGCTGGTTCCAGATCACCATCCACCTAAGAATTATCACCAGGCGGCATGCAAAGGTAGGATGGCTAGGTGGACACCAAATTCGTCCGGGAATCTTAATTTTTATGGTTTTGATTGATAGTTTGCTTGAATAAGTAATAGCAACACCTGACAGAAGTCAACAGGCAGATGAGAACATACAGTGAACGTCTTCTCTCTCTGCTCCTCCCGCTTGGCCCCCGTTCTTCTTTCCAAGGCAGCCATTCTTGCCAGTTTCTTCAGTATCCTTTCTTGGGGAACTTCAGAGGGTAAATTTTTGAGTATCGCAAAAAATGCTCTAGCTTCTGTTGTTTATCTTTGGTTGTATGTAGGCAAGATTCATTTTCACAAAGACTGATGTGCAATTACTGGAGAAATCCAAATTAGAATAAATTATTAATTGTAGGAAATTGAGAAATTCGTGAACCTTCAGTAGAAAGTTAGGTGTTTTGTGAAGATGTCCACTGTTTAGAGCCATAGGAGGTCTCTCTAGAATCCCCTTTTTCATCTTTAGGCCTAGATCAAAAATTATACAATGCTCTCAATTTCTGCAGTAATACTGGGTTTTCTGTTTAGCTTTCTTTTCCCACAGTTTGTTTTTACATGTGTGTTTCCTGTTCAGAGGTATTGATATGAAAAGATGTTTATTATGTCCTCAAACGTTTGCATGCCCCATTTATTTATTTGGCTGCGTCAGGTCTTGGTTGCAGCATGCGGGCTTCTCTCTAGATGTGGCGTGTGGGTTTTCTCTTCTCTAGTTGTGGCATGCAGGCTCCAGGGTGCGCGGGCTCTCTAGCTGGGTTGTGCAGGCTCCAGAGCATGTGGGCTCTGTACTTTGTGGCACATGAGCTTGGTAGTTGTGGCGCACAGGCTTCGTTGCCCCATGGCACGTGGTATCTTAGTTCCTGGACCAGGGATTGAACCCGCGTTCCCTGCCTTGAAAGGTGGATTCTTTACCACTGGACCATGGGAAGTCCCTGCATGCCCCATTTTTGATTTTCTGTCTATCGTATATCAGACTTAAGAAACAAACTTTTGGGCTTCCCTCGTGGCGCAGTGGTTAAGAATCCGCCTGCCATTGCAGGCGCCACGGGTTCGAGCCCTGGACCCAGAAGATCCCACATGCCGCGGAGCAACTAAGCCCGTGCGCCACAACTAGTAAGCCTGCGCTCTAGAGCCCGCGAGCCACAACTACTGAAGCCTGGGTGCCCAGAGCCCATGTAGAGGAGCCACCGCAATGAGAAGCCCGCGCACCGCAAGGAAGAGTAGCCCCCGCTCGCCGCAACTAGAGAAAGCCCGCGCGCAGCAACGAAGACCCAACCCAGCCAAAGATACAAATAAATGAAATTTTTAAAAAAAGAAGAAGAAACAAACTTTTGAGGTCTAAAACATGGATTGGCAAACCATGGTGCACGGGTCAAATCCAGTACACCACCCCCTGTTTTTGAATGGTCCTGGAAGCTGAGGATAGTTTTTACTTCAACTGGTTTAAAAAAAGAAAGAGAAGAATATTCTGTGCCATGTGAAAAATACATGAAATTCAAATATCTGTGTTCATAAAATTTTATTGGAACTTAGTCATGCCCAGTCTTTGATGTATCACGTAAGGCTCTGTTAGTGCTGTATTGGCGGACTTGCACAGTGAGAAACTGTGTGTCCTGAAAAGCTTAAAATATTTATTGTCTGGCTCCTGCTCAATAAAACAGGAATAATGGGTGTAGACCTCTGATCAAATCCCAACTTGAGGGCTTCCCTGGTGGCGCAGTGGTTAAGAATCCACCTGCCAACACAGGGGACACGGGTTCGATCCTTGGTCCGGGAAGAGCTCACATGCTGCAGAGCAGCTAAGCCCGTGCGCCACAACTACTGAGCCTGCGCTCTAGAGCCCGCGAGCCACAACTGCTGAGCCCGTGTGGCACAACTACTGAAGCCCACGCGCCTAGAGCCTGTGCTCAGCAGCAAGAGAAGCCACCGCAATGAGAAGCCTGCGCACCTCAACCAAGAGTAGCCCCTGCTCGCCGCAACTAGAGAAAAGCCCGCGCGCAGCAGTGAAGACCCAGCATAGCCAAAGATAAACAAATAAAATAAATTTATTTTAAAAAAACCAACTTGATATAAAGTATGGTTTTACTGTCCTGGGGATATAAACCACACTGGAGTCACTAACTGCTGATTTGATCATGACGCTTCACCCACAGCTTGTCCGGTTGTCAGTGTTCGGTCTGATTGCCTCACTTCACTAGCTTCTTCGGTCAGTGGTCTCCAGACTTTTCTGGTCACATGTTCTAGTAACTGTTTCTGCGTATGCTTAACGCCATTGTTTATTAAGTTATTTATAAGTCCTCTGTGTGCCTCTGTGCTAATATGTATGTGGTAAATCCCACATAAACAGGAATTCTAATATCCCATCACTCCTATGAATCACCCTTCTTACCGGTGGGGCAGGTGCCCCCCACTTTTGAGCTGGTTGCCCCAGAATGGTGATGGAGACTATCCAGATGATTCCCAGGCCTCCCAGGGTTGATGTTTTTCCTTTGAGGAAATGGCACGTGTGCTGTCTGTCTGCCTTCTTAGGATGTTGGAGTTTCGAGACTTCTTAGAGCTTCCTCCCGTTGAATCTGCGGAGTCTTACAGATGAAACGAAGGCCCGGGTAGGTTAAACAAGTTATGTGAGGCCTAAAGAGAGGTTCATGGTGGATCCAGAACTAAAATTTATCTCCTGAGGGGCTTCCAGGCCAAGCTCTTTCACTGGGCGCCCCCTTCTCCTTCATCTGCTCTAATCCCTGGCAAGCCACGCTGCGACATGTCCATTAAACTAATAAGGGGCCATTCTAGATCCTTCTAAAACCACTCATTTAAAGGGACCTATTTAGAGTTCAGGGTTTTTGAGCCCAAGCCACCCGTTTTCTTTGCCTGACCCTGCAACAAATCTTTCTTTGCTGAAAAAAATAAAAATAAAGGGATCTATTTGAGGGAGTTTCGCACAGATGTTTTTAGTGGAGCCACTAGGAATGGGTTTTTTTCCCCTTTTTAGGGGTTTTAACTCTCAGAGGAGAAAGGGGAAAAAAATCTGGATCTTTTTTTTTTTGTGGCACACGGGCCTCTCACCGCTGTGGCCTCTCCCGTTGCGGAGCACAGGCTCCGGACGCGCAGGCCCAGCAGCCGTGGCTCACGGGCCCAGCCGCTCCGCGGCACGTGGGATCCTCCTGGACCGGGGCACGAACCCGCGTCCCCTGCATCGGCAGGCGGACTCCCAACCCCTGCGCCACCAGGGAAGCCCCAGATCCTTTTTTGAAGCCTCTTGTAGTGAGTTGAATAGTGCTCCCCTACCTACCCCCCCAAAAAAAAAATTTAAAAGATAATGTCCACCTGGAATCTGTAAATGTGAACTTTTTGGGAAAAAAGGTCTTTGCAGATGTAATTAATTTAAGGATCTTGAGATGACATCATCCTGGATTAAGATGGGTCCTCAGTCCAGTGACAAGTGTTCTTAGAAGAGACGGGGAGAAGACACAGGGAAGAAGGACATCTGAAGGCAGAGCCGGAGGAATGTGCAGCCGCAAGCCCAAGAGCGCATGGAGAAGCCGCCAGAAGCTGCATGAGGCAAAGGTCGGCCCCTTTAGCACCTTCAGACGGAGTGTGGCCCAGCCCATACCTTGATTTCAGACTTCTGGCCTCCAGAACTGAGAGCAAATAAGTCTCTGTTTTAAGCCACCAGTGAGTAGTAATTAGTTATGGCAACTCCAGGAAGCTCACACATCTGTTATGGGAAGTGAATTGTGAGCAGGAAGAAGGTTGAGAACAGGAGTACCGCCTGCAGATGAGAAGTGATCTTGCTTTGTCTCATTTCTAGGAGCACAGCGAGGCCCTCGATGGAATGTTCTGTATGCCTTGACTAGACATTCGAGGATGCAGTTCTTTCCTTCAAGTGGCTCCGACTCACGAAGGGGACTGACCAGGTTAAATGCAACGGCGGGCATTAGCAGAGGGGCAGCCAGGCAGGGAAGTCTTTTCAGAGGTGGGGATAGTGGAGCTGGGCTTTGACGGGTGAGCAGGAGTTGGCCAAGTGGAACACAAGGGCATGGTGGAGTAACGAAGGCTCGGACGTGGGAATGAACAAACACCGGGGTCATAATCTAGTCTGGCCTGAAGAAGAAGAACTAGTGAGAGGCAAGGCTCCAGTGTGGTGAGGTAAGAGGGGACAGCTAAATAGGGCTGCCCTGCCCGGAATGATAAGCTTCATGACGACATGGGGATGGTCTTCCTCTGCTGCCCTTGGAATAGTGCCTGGCACTCGGACTCTTGATAACTGTTTGTTGAATAAAGGGGGAAAAAACCCACACGATCTCAATAGGTGCAGAAAAAGCATCTGACAAAATCCAACTCTTTCATGATAAAAACACTCAACAAACTAGGAAGAGAAGGGTACATCCTCAGCTTGATAAAGGGCATCTATGCAAAGCCCACAGTGAACATCACGCTTAATGGTGAAAAACGAAAATCTTTGCCCCTAAGATCAGGAAAAAGACAAGGATGTCTGCTCTTACCGCTTCTATCCAGTGCTGTCCTGGAGGCTCTAGTCAGGGCTGTTTGGCAAGAAAAAGAAAGAAAAGGCATCCCATTTGGAAAGAGAACTAAAACTCTCTGATTTACAGATGACATGATCTTATATATAGAGGACCCTAAAGAATCTCCATGCAGACACAAAACAGCTATTACAGCTAAAAAGTGAGGTCAGGAAAGTAGCAGGATACAAGACAGTATAGAAAAATCAGTTGTATTTCTACACACTAGAGATAAACAATCCAAAAATTAAGTAAATTCCATTTACAATAGCATCAAAAATAATGAAATACTTAGGAATACAGCAAACCAAAGAAGTACAGGACTTGTACACTGAAAACTGAAAAATTGTTGAAATTAAAGAAAGAAGACCTAAATGAATGGAAAGACATCCTGCATTCATGGATTGGAAGACTTAACATTGAAATTAAGATTGCAGTACTCCCTAACTTGATACACAGATTTAATACAAGCCCTATCAAAATTCCAACTAATTTTTAAAAAAATAAAATTTATTTATTTATTTGGCTGTGTTGGGTCTTCGTTGCTGCACGCGGGCTTTCTCTACTGTGGCGAGCAGGGGCTACTCTTCGTTGCGGTGAGTGGGGTGGTGGCTTCTTTTGTTGTGTAGCACAGGCTCTAGGCGCGCGGGCTTCGGTAGCTGTGGCACGTGGGCTTAGTAGCTGTGGCTCGCGGGGTCTAGAGCGCAGGCTCAGTAGTTGTGGCGCACGGGCTTAATTGCTCCGCGGCATGTGGGATCTTCCCGGACCAGGGCTTGAACGTGTGTCCCCTGCATTGGCAGGTGGATTCTTAACCACTGCGCCACCAGGGAAGCGCCCAACTGTATTTTTTGTTTTTTGGTTTTTTTGGTGGTTTTGTTTTTTGCGCAAAAGGACAAGCTGATTCTAAAATTCATAGGGGAATGCAAAGGACCCAGAATAGCCAAAATAATCTTGCCAAAGAAATATAAAGTTGGGGCACTCACACTTCCTGAATTCAAAGCTTACTCCAAAGCTACAGTAATCAAATCAGTGGAGTACCGACACAAGGATAGATTCCATAGATCGATGGAATAGAATTGAGTCCAGAAATAAACTCATATTCATCATCAATTGATTTTCAACAAAGGTGTCAAGACCATGCAATGGGGAAAGAATAAACTTTTCAACAAATGGTATGGAAACAACTGGATATCCACGTGAAAGAATGAATCTGGACACACTCCATACACAAAAATTAACAAAATGGATCAAAGACCTAAATGTAAGAACAAAAACTATAAAAACGATTTGAAGAAAACTTAGATGAAACTTCATGACCTTGGACAAGATATGGTACCAAAACACAAGCAAATAAAAATTGAAAAATAGATACGTTGGACTTTATCAAAATTTAAAACTTTGGCGGAATTCCCTGGCAGTCCAGTGGTTAGGACTCCATGCTCTCATTGCCATGAGCCCGGGTTTGATCCCTGGTCGGGGAACTAAAATCCCACAAGCTGCACAGTGTGGCCAAAAAAAAAAAAAAAAAAAATTAAAAGCTTTTGTGTATCAAAGGACACTATCAAGAAAATGAAAAGATAGCCCACAGAAAGGGAGAAAATATTTGCAAACTATAAATCTGAGAAGGGACAAGTATCCAGAATAAAGAACGCTTTCAACTTAACATAAAAACTCAAGTTAAAAAATGGGTAAAGGATTGGAATAGATGTTTCTCCAAAGAAGATACACAAATGGCCAGTAAGCACATGAAAAGAAGCTCAACATCATTCATTAAAGAAATGCAAATAAAAACCATGAGATTCCAGTTCACACCCACTAGGATGCCTCAAATAAAAAAGCCAGATATGGGCTTCCCTGCTGGCGCAGTGGTTTAGAATCCACCTCCCAGTGCAGGGGACACAGGTTCAAGCCCTGGTCTGGGAAGATCCCACATGCCGCGGAGCAGCTAAGCCTGTGCGCCACAACTACTGAGTCTGTGCTCTAGAGCCCACGTGCCACGACTACTGAGCCCATATGCCACAAATACTGAAGCCCACGCACCTAGAGCCCGTGCTCCACAGCAAGAGAAGCCACTGCAATGAGAGCCCCGTGCACCGCAACGAAGAGTAGCCCCCGCTCGCCACAACTAGAGAAAGCCTGCGTGCAGCAGCAAAGACCCAATGCAGCCAAAAATAAAATAAATTTAAAAAAAAATGCCAGATAGTAAAAGTGTTGGTGAGGATATGGAGAAATTGGAAAATTTATACATCGCTGTTGGGAATATAAAATGATGTAGTCACTAGGGAAAGTAGTGTGGCAGTTCCTCAAAAAGTTAAACATAGAGTTACTATGTAACCCAGCAATTCCAGTCCTGGGTATATACCTCCAAAATTGAAAACATGTTCACAAAACCTGTACATAAATGTTCATAGCCGCTTTATTCATCATAGTCAAAAAGTGGAAACAAACAAAATGTCCATCAGCTAATGAATGGATAATGAATGGATAAACAAAATGTGGTCTAATTATACAATGGACTATTATTCAGCCATAAAAAGGAACAAAGTCCTGATACATGTTACAACGTGGATGGACCCTAAAAGTATTACGCTAAGTGAAAGAGGCCATACACATGTTGCAACTGATTCCAGGTATATGAAATGTCCAGAATAGGTCTGTCCCTAGACATGGAAAGTAGATTAGCAGTTGCCTGAAGCTATGGGTAGTGGAGAATAGGGAGTGACTGCTGTTCGGTTTCCTTTGGGGATGACAGAAATGTTCTAGAATTAGTTGTGATGAATGCACAACTCTGTGCTTTTACTAAGTCCCAATGAATTGTGTATATATATATATATATATATATATATATATATTTTTTTTTTTTTTTTTTTTTTTTTTTTTTTTTTTTGCGGTACGCGGGCCTCTCACTGTTGTGGCCTCTCCCGTTGCGGAGCACAGGCTCCGGACGCGCAGGCGCAGCGGCCATGGCTCACGGGCCCAGCCGCTCCGCGGCACGTGGGATCTTCCCTGACCGGGGCACGAACCCGTGTGCCCTGCATCGGCAGGCAGACTTTCAACCACTGCGCCACCAGGGAAGCCCTGTATATATTTAAAGGGTGAATTTTATACTAAGTGAACTAGGTCTCAATTAAAAACAAAAGGAAAAATATTTTCCAATGATGATCAGTGAGGGGGCATCGTGGTAAAAAATACAATATGGAAAGAGAATAGCCCACAACATCTGTAGAAGGGACTGAAGCAGGCCACTGAGATCTGGATTCTTGCCCCAAGGAAATGGAGGCTTAGTCCAACAGCGAATAGGTGATGGAGGCCGAATTAATACAAAGGTCTGTCAGCCTGTGAGCGCTCTGCTTATAGCTTCTAGCCCTGAACTGGTCCAGTAGGAAAACCACTAGCTATTGTGGCTACCGAGCACTTGAAATGTGGCCAGTTTGAATTAGGATGAGCTGTAAAGGTAAAATACATGCTGTGTTTTGAAGACTTAGTATTATAAAAAGAAAGTAAAGTATCTTAATAATTGCTTTATATTCATTATATACTGAAATCATACTGTTTCTGGATATATTGTGTTAAATAAAATATAAAGATTAATTTCACCAGTTCTTTTTACTTTCTAAAATGTGACTACTAAAACTTGAAAATTACATATGTGGCTTGCAATACTTTTCTATTGGACAGTGCTAGTCTAGAGTATTGGCCCCCTGGGAGCAGGGTAGGAAAGGGTGATATTAATTTATCTGTGAAATAAAATTTCACTGAGCATCCTTGGCTGAACCAGCCTAAAGCTGACCACAAGGGGTCCTGGGAAGGGGCTGTCGCCTGTACCTTCAATCCTAAAGGGACAGAGGGAAGGAATCGGTGGTATCCCTTCCCTCAGGCAAAGAGGTTGAGGCCTTCCTCACTAGATTCAGATGTATCTGAATGTCTGTGTGGCTAATCAAGAAATCTGCAAAGCAGGGCGATTTAAAAAGGCAGAAAAGGGTGGGCATCTTGTGTATTTTGACAAGATTTACTATTTGAAGCAGAACTCTGGACTTCCCCGGTGGCGCAGTGGTTAAGAATCCGCCTGCCAATGCAGGGTACACATGGGTTTGAGCCCTGGTTGGGGAAGATCCCACATGCCGCGGAGCAACTAAGCCTGTGCGCTACAACTGCTGAGGCTGCGCTCTACAGCCCGTGAGCCACAACTACTGAGCCCATGTGCCACAACTACCGAAGCCCGCGCCTAGAGCCCGTGCTCGGCAACAAGAGAAGCTACCGCAATGAGAAGCCCGTGCACCGCAACGAAGAGTAGCCCCGGCTCACCGCAGCTAGAGAAAGCCCGCGCACAGCAACGAAGACCCAACGCAGCCTAAATAAATAAATAAATAAATTTTAAAAAAGTAATAATGAAGCAGAACTCCAAGAAATAACACCTTCAAAAGCTCCATCATCTAATGCAAAATGCATTTGATGATTGCGTATCAGCCAGATCTGAGAAGTCGGCTGGGGTCCGTCGGAAGAGGATCAAAAATTGCAATGTAAAATCCATGAGAGAGAAAACTTTGTCAAGTTTATTTTGGTACCCTTAGCGCCGGGAACAGTGCCCGGCACATAGTAGGCGCTTCTTAGGTATCTGAATGAGTTAAGGTGCAAAATTATGTAGATGTGAGGGTGTATTTCCCAGGGGAGGAGGCCTCTGGGTTTTGCCCAGTCTCAAAGGAGTCTAGGCCGCCAGGGGTTAAAAACCACTTAATACCGACAGGGACATGAAATTTATTTGAAATCATTGTCAAGAACTGGTTGTTCTCATTCTGGGGAGTAGCCAGACCTCGGCGTCTGGAATGATCTACGTGCTTAAAAATACCACTCGCCACCATTTTCTCCAGGTAATTTTCCATCCCTGCCCCCACAGTCAAGGGGAAAAAAAGTAATTCTGCAATCCTACCTAGCTTACAAAAAAAAAAAAAAAAAAAATCGGCACAAGCACAAATCTCCAGGCGCCGCCGGCGCAGAAGAAGAAAGGGACCCACGCGGGCCTCGGGCGCCGCCGGGACCCCAGCCCCCCAAACTTTGCCAAGTTGCGGGCGCCGAGCGCGCCCGGAGGCGCGGGGCGCGGCCGCGGGCGGAGCCGCCCCCTGACGCCGGGCCGCGGCGCGCCGGGCCGCCCCCTCCCGGCCCGGGCCGGCCCCGCTGGCTCCGCTCAAAGTTTGCGGCCGCCCTTGCGCCCGCGCGCCCGCCCGATGTATGGGTGATATACTGCAGCGGGTGTCAGGGTGAGGGACGGCCATATTTGCCGGTGCGGCCCGAGCCGTCAACAACAAAAAGTGCGCGGGAGCTCGGCGGGCGCACGGACGGGCGCACGGACGCTGGGGCCGCCTCGCCGCCGCCCGGCCTCGCCGCCTTCGCCGCCGCCCTCGCGGGCCGGGCCCCGCTGCGCCCCGGCGCGCCCCGCCGCTCGGGGGGATGTCTTACAAACCGAACTTGACCGCGCACATGCCCGCCGCCTCCCTCAACGCCGGTGAGTGAGTGCGCCCCGCGGGCCGCGCGCGCCGCGCCCCAAGTGCCTCCAAGTTGGGGGTCCGCGCGCCCGGCCCCGGCTCCCGGGGGCCCGCGGCGGCCGGGGTCGCCGGGCACCGGGTCCCGGCCCGGGGCAGCGCGGCCGCCGCCGCCATGATTCCGGTGCCCGCGCTGCCAAAGTTCTCGGGTGCGCCCCGCGCCGGGCCTCGGGGCCGGGCCGGGGCCCGGGGCCCGGGGCCCGGGCGGCCGCCGCGGTCCCCCCCACGCCGGCGGCCGAGGGCTCGTGGGGAGTGCGGCGAGCGAGGGCGGGGGAGGCTTTCTCGGCTCCTTTTTCCTCGGCTTTTGGGCGGCTCGGCGAGGGCCCCTGCCGGCGGGAGTCGGGAGCGGCCGGGCCGCGCCGGGAGCGGGGCGCCGGGACTCCGGCGCGGGCCGCCCTTAGGGAGCTGGGGGCAGGTCCGGGCAGGGGGCCTGGGCGGCAGGGGTGCACGTGAGCACGCCCGGGCCACGCGCGGGCGGCGCTGCGGGGCGGCGAGCGTGCCAGGTGAAGCCGCCCCCGAGGGAGAGGGGCCGCCGGGGTCACCGGCGGTGCGGGGGAGATCGTCGGTTGGCGCCCGCGCGGCCTGGCGCGCGGGACGGGGCGCCCAAAACGGGGCGCACGGGAGATCCCTTCAGGCGTGCGCGGAGTGAGAGAAGTTGGAGGAGATCGGGGGCCTCGGAGCGCCTGGAGGCGGCGGCTGGGGGCGTCGTTTCAGCGGGGGCCCCCGCATCTTGGAGCCCTTAAGTCTGGGTTTGGAAGGCCCCCTCCTTCGGAAGCCGGAGGGGCCGTCCTCTCCTTTCTCTGGGGCTGGAGCTGGGCGGTCCCAGGAAACTCCTGCAGAAGTTGTCAGGCAGCTTTAGGCTGTGCCTAGGGTCTTGCCCCAGGGACCGAGGGCGATAGGTGAGATTGTGGGTTCAGAGGGGACCGGCTTTGTCCCTTCACCAAGGTTCTTCTCCTTTAGACTCTTGATGGGAAACAAGCTTCCAAAAAAGCGAGGTGCATGGAGGGGGCTTGGCAGGGAGGGGATTGGCCTTGCTGGTCAGAAATGCCACGCTGGCAGTTGGCCGAAAGTTTTGGGCCTTGTCTCCGAATGTTGATTCCATAACTCCCAAAATCTGAAGAGGGCCCCAGGAAAGCAATATATCTATATGCATATATATGTATAGGGGTGTGTGTATGCGCGCGCGCGTGTGTATTTAACTTCTGGGACACAGATTTGGGGGTTGGAAAGGGTTAAGATTCAGGGGCTGGAAGGATGGGGTAGGGGATAGTTGAGTTGGTCACGTGTGGGCGCTAAGCCCCCGGAGCCCCTGTTTTCTCCTCAGATGTTCTCACCTCTTCTGGGGTCTGCACACCTTACTAACCGAGACGGGCTTTGTGGCCATAGTATGTCTCACTGCCTCCCTCGCCTGACTCTGGGGTGGGATGGGTGGAGGGTCTTGCTGCCAGCCCGGACTGGCGGGAAATCTCAGGCCGGCCCTGGTGTAGTTGAGGCTGGCGCCCTGAGCGGGGCCCTTCGGGGATTGGGGTCACAGAGTGACAGAGTCACCCGCTGGGGACCCCGAAGCCCTGCTTTGGGCTGGCTAGCACCTGTACCCAGATTTTCTTCTTTCTCCTGCGGTGAACTCCAGGACTGCTGAGGTCCCCAGGTCTCTGGTGTTTTGGTGGGGCCGCCCCCCTCCCCGTGGACCCCTTTAGAAAGGCCGGATCTCCCCGTGCCATTTGCATCCAAGATGGACTCTCCGCCGCCGCTCCTCCGGCTTCCTTGTCATCATCCCTCACACCCTCCAGCCCTGCCTCCTGCTCGAGAGTTGCCAAGCCTCGGCCTGGCCGGCGGTGGCAGTGGCGGAGTTAGACAAAGCCCCCGCCTCCCCGCCGGAGAGCCCCCCCAGGCGCCCCAAGTGGCGGGAAGGCCGCCAGCTCCCCAGGCCCGGGCGCTCTTTGTCTGGCTTGGGGGCGGGGAGCCGCGCCTGGCCCCAGGAGCTGCTGGCCTCTGCCGGGCCCTCCCTGGGCCCCGCGCCCTCCCTGGGCCCCGCACGCTGCGCGCATTGTCTGCGATGCTCCGCGACGGCTGTGCTCCCTCCCGCCCCCTGGTTTGTTTTCTCCTAGGCCGCCGGCCGCCGTGTCTGCAGGAAGGTGTGGGCATGAGTGGGGCTCGGGGCCCTCCCGCCAGCTCTCTCCAGGGCCACAGACACACCCCTCTGAACACCGAGTAAGGGACTGGCGCTGGCACAGAGTCGGGGTCGCCTACCACGTCACCCAGGCCGTGGCAAAGTCAAGCTCTGAGCTGTTGCCTGACTCCCCGTCCCCAGCCCCCAAGCCCCCAGCCCCCCAACCTATTCCTCCTCCTCCCCTCAGCCCCCCAGGACCTCACCCCAGCACCACGGAGGAGCAGGATCTAGGGCCTTGAGACATTCTGTTGGGAACCATCACCTCAAACAGACAGAGAAACTGAGGCCCAGAGAGGGGAGGGCCTTGTCTTAGGTCACACAGCCGGGCATGGCACAGCTGGACTGGCCCCTAGTCCAAGCCCTTGGCTGTGGGAGAGAAGATGGGCCGGGGAGGCAAGAAATACAGACTTGCAGCGAGAGAAGGAGGGCAGGAGGTGGTGCAGAGAATGAACCGGAGGTGTCCAGCTCACCTCCTGACAGGGAGTTGGAATCTTCTAGATGGCTTGAAGTGCTGAGCAGTGCAGTAGACCTCCCTCTCCCCCCGCAGTCTTGCATTTAGCACCCTGGCCTTACAGAGGGGCGTAATAAGTTGTGGTGGTCGGGACTTGAACCCTGGCCTGGGGCAGCAAAGCCTGAGCTACCCAGACCACACTCCCCGCCCACATCAGAAGGTCAGGAAATTGGGGTTTGGCTGATGTGAGGGGAGCTGGGGGGTCACCCGCCCTGCCACGTTCCTGTGTTCTGGTCGCTGCACACCCGCAGTTGCTTCAGACGCAGGTGTGGTTCTGTAGCACAGGTGTTTCAGCTACCTCACTGTAGAGGCGTCGTAAGGAGGCTCGGAGGAGCGCGGTGCTGCTGTGCCCAGCCCCCAGCTTCGAGGTGGCAGAATTCATGTTTCCTGACGGGGCATCCTGTGTTTGAGCATAAATCTGGGTCCCAGTGGAGAAATCCAGGCAGGCCTGAGACCGAGGAAGACACATCGGGTACCAAGCTGTCTACAGCTCCTGGACAGACAGAGGGACAGGTGGGGTGTGTTAGTCTCTTCTGTGCTGTGTGGCCTGGGGCAGTGCTCGCCCTCTCTGGTCTGTTTCTCTCTGCAGTGCGGGGCTCCAGGGCCCCTTCCAGCTCCAGCAGCCTGAGCTGCTCAACTTCCCGCCTCCCCTGCCCCCTCCCCTTGCCCACGCCAGATGAGCAGCTGGTCGGTTTGGCCGGCCTGGCACCAGCTGTCCATCCCCGGGGCCAAGTCTGCAGAGCCCGCTGTGTGCGTGAGAGAGAGACAGTTTGGCTCCGGGGAAGGCAGGCAGAGGGGAAGCTGCTCCCTGGCCGGGCGTGGAGGCATGCGGGCAGCTGCTGAGGAGGGCTAGGTAGATTCTCCATGGTTACCGCTGTTCGTAATTCTGCAGGACATCCTTTACTCACTAATGACCACTCGGACGCCATTATGGGTCTGCATGCTTCCAGCTACTGAGCTGGAGCTGGAAAATTCCCTGCCGAGGGCCTCCCCACCCCCCATGCAGGAGAATCCGTTCTGAGCTGGGCCCTGGCCCCCCGTGGTCCCTCTGCTGAGGGACAGTGTCTCCCAGTGTTACAGTCCGTAAGTGGGGTCTTACGCCTCCTCCGTGGGGTGAAGCCAGCCAGGCATTGATTCACACTGCCGAGAGTCTTGTCCCCTCTTTGGGGAGGGGCGACAGGAGCTCAGAGAGGTTGAGGGGCTTGTCCGAGGACACACAGAGAGGCTCTGATGTGCTCCAGATTCCTGACTTTGTGTCCAGTACCCCAGTCCCCAGCCGGGGTTGGGTCTCACAACCTCCAGATCTTCCCCTGTCTTCCTCACCATATACTCCAGCAGAGGTTTGGGCACACAGGAAGTCTCAGCCCAGGTGTGGACCAGCCTTAGTAGCAGATGGGCTCTTGTGGCAGCCATGTGTCTCTAGGATATCAGCCTCTGTGGAACAGGACCCAGGAAAAGGGGACTTGCAAGGGTTAGGCTGAGAATAGCAGCAGCTTTCGTCTTTGCTACCAGTTTTGACTGCATGTATGGGAAGGATTTCTGTGATTGATTAGCAATGTCTGCTGTGGTGATGGGCGTGAAGAGTAGTGGTCTGTTAGCTACATTTTACCATCAATCATCTATGCTGAGTATCAGCCCTGGCCAAACTAGAGGACAGGAATAGGGTTCTGTATCCTCGGAGACGAAAGACCACTGTTGATGGCATGAGTTCTGGGCAGGGGGACTCAGAGTCCTTACCTCGGATACAGTTAGCCGAGGCTACTTGATTACTGACTCTTGTCTCCTCCCCCATAGCTGGGAGTGTCCACCCGCCCTCCACCAGTATGGCCACATCTTCACAGTACCGCCAGCTGCTGAGTGACTATGGGCCGCCATCTCTAGGCTACACCCAGGTATGGCAGCGGGGGTGGGAAGTGCGGTGGGAGGGGCCCTAGGGGCGGCCTGGGCCAGAGGGGAAGTGGTGAAAGGAGTAGAAATGATGGAGCTGTCATCTGAGCTTCCTCAACCCAGGGCTCAGGGCATCAGAATGGAGAAGTGGCAGGGAGTTTCATGGGGGGCACCGAGTGACAGGAAGGGGTGGGAGAGCCTAAAGAAGGCTGGAAGCCCCGAGAGCCACAGTTCCCGATGGGGCCACCACCCCACGTGTGTCCCTGGTGGGCCTCCTCGTGCCTGGTCCCTGGGGAAGTGAGGTCTGGCCTTGACTCTGGATCTCAGCTTGGACAGAGGAGAGGGGCCCTGCTCCCACTCTCTCCCCACAAGCCTGTGGGCCTGCAGGGAGGACGGGCCCATATCCTAGTGGAGTCCGGGTGCATTGCACCGAGAGCTGCTGGCCCCTCAGTTTTACGCCTCGTTTACACCGGGTTCCACCAGTTACGGGACTGTGGACCGCCCCTGCCCCAACCTCGCCGAGACTTGCTTTCCTCACCTTCCTCACTGGGTTGGCGGGCCCTCCGGGGAGGCGGCCGCTGGCCGCCAGGGAGGCGCTGCCCCGCGGTGGGGGGGACCCGGGCCGCCAGCCGGGAGATTCCCGTGGCTGCCCCTCGCGTTCCGAGGTCGCCGCGGAGGCCGGCCCCACGGATGAAGCGGCGGCTGGGAGCCGGGCCCCGCCAGGCCGTCCCGCCCCCGGAGGGGAGGTGGGCACGGGCGAGGCCCCCCTGAAGAGGTGGCGGCGGGAAGCTGGAGGAGGAGGAGGAAGGACCAGGAGGCCAAGAGGCAGGGGCGGCAGAGGAGGGAGGCGCTGGCGGTGGCCTGGGGGGGAGGTGGCCGCCCTGATGCAGCTGGTGGGGGGGGGCAGAGGAAGAGGAGGAGGAGGAGCCCGGAGGCCCGGCTGAGGCCCGAGCGGGCGGCTTTGGCCCACAGGCCGGCGGGACCCCGGCCTCCCTGATCCGGGTGTTTGCTCCGGCTGTTCGTGGGGTTCTGGAGAGAAAGGGTTTCCGTGTGGTGGGCCCTGCCTGCGGGGGAGGATGGATGAATTTAAATACATTCTGGGCTCTGGCTGGGTGGTCTCTGGCAGTTTTTGTGGTCCTGCTGACCCCACGTGCGGCCTCCATCTCTTCCGCCCACTCTGGACCCTCAGCAGCCCCCCTCCCCCCATCACTTGCCCACCCATCGGCTCCTTCAAGGAAATTCTCAGTGAACGCTTTCCGCAGCTGCCCTGGAGCCTGGGCCAGGCCGCCTTCGCTCCACCACCTGCTCCGGGCTCGGGCCTCTCCCCAGCCCTGCCCTCGTGCAGCTGGCACGCCGTGGGGTCCTGACCACGGCGTTGGGGGTCAGGTCGAGTGCGATCCTTCCGAACTCTCTCTTTTCTTTCTGATTCTAGGGAACCGGGAACAGCCAGGTGCCCCAGAGCAAATATGCTGAGCTGTTGGCCATCATCGAAGAGCTGGGGAAAGAGATCAGACCCACCTACGCGGGCAGCAAGAGCGCGATGGAGAGACTAAAACGAGGTAAGTCGTGGGCCCGGGGCTCCCCGGACAGGTGACGCCTCGCTGCTGGCGGACCCCACGGCACGGGCCTAGTAAACTGACTAGTAAACTAAAAGATTTTCTGGGGAAAGCGGAGGGTGGCCGACGGAAGGGTCCCCCGCGGCACAGGGGCTCCCGCTTTGTTACAGAATTACCGTCGGCTGTGGAGGTGTCAGGCTGGGTGAGCGGGTCTGTGGGATGTACATCTGATGGAAGGGGCTTGGTGGCCAGTTGTCAGATGCAGCGTCTGAGAAGGGGATCCCCAGGACTCCCCTGGCGGTCCAGTGGTTGGGACTCTGCGCTTCCACTGCAGCGGCCTCGGGTTCGATCCCTGGTCGGGGAACTAAGATCCTGCAAGCCTCGTGGTGCGGCCAGAAAAAAAAAGAAGCCTTTGTACCCGGATCCTGCAGCTCTGCCTCTCGGCCGCTCTGCTCCCGTTGGCTGACACTGGCCCTAGGAGCCCTGGGCGGCCCAATAAGGTGGGCCCCCAACTTGGGTGAGGCCAGTGACACGAGGCCAAGGGGGCCTGCGTTGCCCTCTGCTGTCCCCTTTGGAGCGGGGCCCGGGGGGGCGTGTGGTCCGACCCAGTCTGGGGCAGGAGAGTGAGAACGCTTTGAAGTTCTTTCCTGATTGAAGAGGGAGGGAGGGCGGGAGGACGGTGCCACAGGGAGAAAGTGACTCACGTGGAGAGGTGACTGGCCAGCTGACTTCAGAAGGCAGAGAAATAGGTTGGTTTTTGCTGCTTCATGAAGTGAAAGCGGCGTGGAGAGGAGAAAAGGATTTCTATTTTAGAAGGTGGCAGTTCAGAGCACGGTGGCTTATGTGTGAATTTAATTTTAGGAGGTTATTTTTTTTTTTTTTTTTTTTTTTAAGGTTAGAGAAGCAAATTTGGAGAAAATCTAGAGGGGAATGTTCTGTGGCTCTAAATCTGGGGCGTGACAGGGGGGCTGCAGTTGAGGCCACGGCTCCAGTGATGGGCGAGGCCGGCTGAGGACAGGCTCCCACCCAGAGCGGCGGGCTGGTTCATGACACCTTTGTGAAGAGGCTGACCGATTGCAGAGCTGCAGAGCTGCAGAGCTGGATCGGGGAATAACAGGCGCAGGTGTGGGAGGGGGGCTGGCGGTTAGAGGCTGGAACGGAAGAGCGCTCGGGGGAGAGAGGGAGCTTAACCCCCAGTGCAGCCCACGGTCCTGGTAACGGGAGTGCCGGTTACCTGACTGCAAATGCCTGGGAAGATGCTGGACCCCGCAGTCTTTCTGACAGGCGACCTGCAGCCTCCCAACAAAGCTGGCGGTTGAGGTCAACACGTAGATACACCTGGTGACCGCTTCAGGGCACATCCTGGGTGAGCAGCTGGTCCCACAGTCGCCCTGACCAGTAAGGTGGCCAAGTTTACATCATAGCAAGTAAGAAGGGTCACAGGGCGCAAGGGAGTCGAGCGCCAAGAATGTTTTTTGCGGTTTTTTTTTTTTTTTGGTTTTTGTGGTACACGGACCTCTCACTGCTGTGGCCTCTCCCGTTGCGGGGCACAGGCTCCGGACGCACAGGCCCAGCGGCCATGGCCCACGGGCCCAGCCGCCCCGCGGCATGTGGGGTCCTCCCGGACCGGGGCACGAACCCGCGTCCCCCGCACCGGCAGGCGGACTCCCAACCACTGCGCCACCAGGGAAACCCCTTTGCGGTTTTTAATGGTGAAAAAAAGAAGATGTTGTGACATGTGAAAATTATGTGGAATTCAGACTTCAGTGTTGTAAGTAAAGACTTGTTGGAACATGGCCACACCCACCACTTATTAATGTCTGCGGCTGCTGTCACAGTACAATGGCAGAGTGGAGGAGCTGCAAAGGTGGCTACGCAGCCCTTCCCAGAGTCTTCAGAAGCTCTGGGGGGTAAGATTTGTGAGGCGGGGACACCTGAGTGACTTGGGGTGTCATTCCCAGTGCCCTCTGGGGGGTCAGCTCTTGGAAGGAGTAGATTCTTGATGTCTATTAAAATGAAATCAATATTTCATGAAGTTCAGTAAAGCCAAAAAAGAAAAAAAAAAAAAACGCAACCAAGCAATAGGTAACTCCCAAACTATAGAGATAAAAGATGAGGGGAGAATAATAGTGCAGAAGACGGCACCCGTCCCCAGCAGTGGACCAAGGTGGCCTGAGCATTCGTCTCGCACCCGAACCAGGCAGGCTGCCTGACATTGTCGAGCCCTTTCTAGAATTTAGGAGAAATAACGGTTTGAAGGCATGGAATCTCCAAAGCGGGTCCCTATTTAAAGAACTTGGGTGGGGACACACTCCTATCATCTGGATGGTATAACGTGGTTCAAATGGAGAGTCATGTCATGAAAAGAGAGCTTGTTGGCTGTCACCTTGAGCACGGGAAGAAACTTTTAGGGAGACGTGAAGAGGGGTTTTGGCTTCGAGGGGTGGGATGGGGTTTGGGTCGTTGGACGCAGGTCCCGAGTTTCCTCCAGTCCGAGGGTTTCGCGGCTGGTTTGGAAGGACCCTCCTCCTCTTCTGGAATGGGTGCTGCTGGCTGACGCCCGCCCCTGCTTCTCTTGCAGGCATCATCCACGCTCGAGGACTGGTGCGGGAGTGCTTGGCTGAAACGGAACGGAATGCCAGGTCCTAGCTGCCTTGTGAGCCTGGACGGTTTTCCATCTTCTTCGGAGAGAAGAAGTTACAGCTCATCTCCCCTGTTCAGATGAAACTTTTGTTTTCAAGATGGTAACAGTTTGGTTTCTCCTCCCCCCGCCCCTCCCATGGTTCACTAGGCTCCGAATCTACAGTCTGTAAGATTGAGGAAAGATTTTGCAGCTGATTGGGAGTTACATTTTAAATAGTTAGGAACTACCCAGGTGTTTGTTGTTGTTTTTTAAAGCATTGATTCAAAAGATGCACGTAAAAATTACCTATCTTACAGCAAACTAGTTTGCCTCCAAGATACCAGTGTCTCTCGCTCTCCTCTTTTGAATACATTTACGTTACCCGGATTGTTCTTTGTTCCTTTTCATAAGCTGATACAACTTGAAGGGTTTTTCTTGTAGTGCGGACTTGACAGCACACTTAACTAGTAGCTGGTCCCCTCGTTTCCCATACACTATAGATTCTGCTTAACGTAAATTCTTTTTTGCTTAAGCATTTGCATGACTATTAGTGCTTTGAAGTCAATTTTTTAAATGCACAAGTTATACATACAGAAGAAAGAGCAACCTCCCAAACCAAACCTAACAAGGATCCCCGAAGTTTTTCCCGAGACTGTATGTCGATTTCAGTGCTGCCTTTCCTGTAAGTTGATCCAAACATCTGGAAGAAAACGGAACTGTTTGCATCTTTGTATTTATTACTCGATGTAATAAAGCTTATTTTCATTAACAGCTTGTATTAAGATGTGGGTTCTGCAAATTCTTGGTGGTATTTTAAAGAACAGCTCCTCAGCGAGAGTGGGGAGAGACCCGTCAAAGGGCATTTCCCCACCTGGTCCAGAAACATTTTGCGTGACAATAGCAGTAGCACAACAGCTCAGGGACAGGATGTGTGGGTTCAGTCAGAAGGCAGGGGTCAGGTGAAGCTGCGTTATGGCTGCGTCTTAACCGCAGCGGATGTTAAGTGTGTGCCAGGAGGGAAAACAAGAGCAGAGGCGATGTTACTCATTTCGCCCTTTCTGTGCCCCCCAAGTCAGGCCATTCTGTTTTTAGGAACTTATCCTGTGAGCATTTAAACTCAAGCTAGCTACTTCATCCTGTTCTCACGGGAAGAACTACCTGCTCTGGCGCTGGGAAAACTGCGTTGCCTCAGGTGTGTTGAGAATTCATGGGGCGGGGTCCCCAGCAGCGCCTTCCAAGGGGACTTTGAGGTCATCCTTACTATATTCCTTAGGCACTGATCCCCATGTAATGAGGAGTTACCATGGTGCGGGGTAGACTCAGACAAAAGGAGGGACGTGGTCACTTTCACAGGCATGAGGCCAGCTCCCAGCCATGACAGCTCTAAAGGCCGCAGGAGTGGGTACGAGGCAGTCGGCTTGTCTGCATCTCCTTCGTGGACGTGACGGGAAATTTAAAAAGGTTCAAGGGAGACAGAAATGAAAGCTTCTGTCCCTCTTGTCTGAAGCTCCCCAAATTCCCTTCCACTATTACGGTCTTCTGTGTACCATTCCAGATACTTCACTTGGCTCCTTTCTTAAAGGAGGCTGGGACTGGGAAGGGCCCTGCACACTGCGACCAGAGGTCGAGAGCCTTGCGTAGAGCTAAACTTCCAAACCAGGCTGCTGCGAGGTGAGAAGACCCTTACCTGGCTTCTTTACAGGTAACTTTATTTGGATGCATGCAGTCTGCTCTTCACTGATGAGGCAGACCCTGTGTTTGACGGTGGCCTTCTCACCTCATGGTTTGTTTCCCTACTAGTTTTATGCATAAACTTCCACATGGGTTCTAACAAACCATGCCTAAAAACCCCCAAACAATTTGTAAGGTCAGATCCAGCTTGCAGGATGGTATCAAGCAAATTCACAAACCCAAGCTTCTGAAACCTCCTCTTTTATAAACCTACTACTTGTAAATCAGCACACACAGAATGGCATGTGTATTTCCACATCAGAGAGGTGACTTGTCAACGTAAAGTCCATTAAGCTAATGGGGTAAATGAGCAAGTAACTTACTAACTTGTAAGTCTTTCCCCATCTTGTTTTCTTGTGTTCTCTTAATGACATCTATGTATCACTGAGCAATGACCTTCCAGCAGGTGACAAGGAGGCACTAAATGCTATTGTTTGACTCAATTCTACAGTTTTCCATAAAAAGTCCATTATTAACATTAATGCTTTTTTTCAGAAAATAGTTTCATTTGGGAATTCCCTGGCGGTCCAGTGGTTAGGCCTCTGCACTCTCACTGCCGGGGCCCAGGTTCAATCCCTGGTCGGGGAACTAAGTTCCCACGAGCCTCTTGGTGCAGCCAGAAAAAAAAGCAACTTTCATTTCTAACCTCTGATAACGAAACAAGATACAGTCACACAAATGTATAGCTTGAAAGGTGACATACTTCTACCTACCATCCAGGTCAAGAAATAGAACTCTGTGAGCCGCCCAGAAGCCCCTCCAAGCCCCGCGTCACAATGACAGCCTTTCCTCCCCCACCAAAAGTGCCCTTGTCCTTCTACAGTAATGACTTCCTCCTGTTTCTTTTTACAGTTTTATTCTCAAAGTGTGCACTGCTATTCACTACAGTTTGTCTGCTGTTTAGAAACTCTGCTGTCTCTGGAGCCCGTCACAGCTGCGCTGGTGGTGGAGCTCACGCCATCCCTGGAGGCATCCGGCAGGTTCTTTTTTTAAAATTAATTAGTCAATTTTTGGCTGCGTTGGGTCTTCGTTGCTGTGCACGGGCTTTCTCTAGTTGCGGCGAGCGGGGGCTCCTCTTTGTTGCAGTGTGCACGCTTCTCACTGCGGTGGCTTCTCTTGTTGCGGATCACGGGCTCTAGGTGTGCAGGCTTCAGTAGTTGTGGCTCGTGGGCTCTAGAGCGCAGGCTCAGTAGTTGTGGCGCACGGACTTAGTTGCTCTGCGGCATGTGGGATCATCCCAGACCAGGGCTCGAACCTGTGTCCCCTGCACCGGCAGGTGGATTCTTAACCACTGCGCCACCAGGGAAGTCCCATCCGGCAGGTTCTTTCAGTCAGAATCTGCAGTCCTTTCTCTGGGCACATTTTTACCTGATTCCCATTGTTCTTTCAGGAGTTTCTTTTTCTCCAGCGTCTCCTTTGCTCTTTTTTTCCTTTCTTGCTTTCTCTTCTCTGCCTCTCGTTTTTCTTTGTAAACAGGACTGTTTTCACCGTTGTAGAAAACATCCACTTTCTCTTGCAGGATTCTCCGAGCTAGCTTTCTGTTTTGAT
Organism: Kogia breviceps; assembly: GCF_026419965.1. NCBI lineage: Eukaryota > Metazoa > Chordata > Mammalia > Artiodactyla > Physeteridae > Kogia > Kogia breviceps. The sequence continues at coordinate 83,564,775 of NC_081324.1, read as the reverse complement.
CGACGGATCTAGTCTGGTGGCACTGTAAGAGATAATATTTCATAATGTGAAAGCCAGTGTGTTCTGGAAAGGACCTCAGGAATCATTAAATTCAACCTAGTCCCTCTATAGAGGGGTCAGGCCCGCAAAGGGAAAGCCACTTGTCAGGAGTCCCAGTAGGTCGGTGACGGGACGAAGGCCATACCCTTTCCTGCCTCTGCTCGGCCCCGCCCAGCCCCACACCCCAGCTGTATTATGTAGCTTTCACTGTGACTATTCCAATATTAGGAGTGTTGTTTTTTTTAGAAGTAACAACAGCCTTCAAATAACTTAAAGTTCCCCAATAATTTTGAAAACATCAACCAGTATGTCTAAGCAAGCCCTTGGTGTGCCCCATTTATAAATGTAAACTTCTGTCTGAAGGAGGAAAATAGCCTCTTTATTAGTCAGCCATAATATTCATTATGTAGTATCTCCGTTATCACTGGTGAGTGCCTTGCAAAGCAGTTTGATGAAAGAAATTCTGTGAAACTAGGATGAGAGAATAGCACCCAAAGCAAACTTGGAGTCAGCTATATAAAGCAGGTTTCAGAATTTTATTTGTTGCTCGTGAATGTCACTTTTTTCGAGGAGGAAAAGGAAAATGATGGAGATTTTCACTAATACGCTCTTGGCTCAAAATCGTGGCAGCGAAGAACAGCTGTGAGGAACAGCTTTGGGTTGGGTTGGGCTGACTCTCCTGCAGGTGCAGGAGCCTCCGTGTGCCTCAGATTCCACATCGTGAGTGTAGGCTTGTGGCGATTAAGGGTTAACTCGAATGTGCAGTGGCTCGGAACAGGGCCGGCCACAAGCTCACATGATGTCTAAGTACTTGCCAGAGGTGCCGCTGGTGTGCGAAAGCCTGCGCTCTGTGCTGCGCCTCGAGGCTCGTGCTGCCTTCAGGGCCCTGGGGATTGGGACGGGACCGGCAGCTCCGCAGAGGCAGCGGGCCGCTACCAAACCAGGCAGCAGGAGGAAGGCACGGCACCACTTCCTAGAGGTTCACAATGTCTTGACAGCTGGCGATATTTTGATCAGAGGTTGGCTTTTTCTATTCAGAAGGCAGGCTCCTACAGGCAGCTGTGCCTGGCGCTTTTCCTCTGAGGGCTGAAATCGGGTTGCCCACGTTATCTCACCCGGTCCTTCTCCAGGAGGGTAGGTGTCACTGACATCTACCAAAGAGGGCACGGAGGGACATGGAGAACGCGGCCATCTGAGCGACCAGCCAGGTGGCTAAGGGCTGAGCCTACTGGCGGACAGCCTGGGCCCGCGTGCTGCGTGGGGGCTGGAGCCCACGGCAGTGCTGCAGAGCTTTCTGCAGCCACCCTGCAGCCCAGCGGCTCGACAAGAACCGTGGCCTGCCAAGTTCAAGGACAGCAGCAGCGAGAGCGCAGCTGCAAAGGATCCTGGAAGGAGGCTCCTGACGCCCGCAGGAGGTTCTGCCTGCGAGGAACGCTCGGGACCGGGCACGAGACCTGCGGTCCCTCCGCTGCCGGGGTCACGGGGGAGAAACCAGGGGACCCCCACGGCCTCCTTCCTCTACCTTGACGACGATGCCCGAGGGGACGTGCCTGAGCACCACGCAGTTGCTTGTTTTGTTGGTTGCCTGGCCCCCTGGCCCATGTCCTTTTACAAACTGCTCTTCGAGTTCACTCTCATCCAGGGAGAGCAGAGCAGGGTGGTGCTTCTTGCCCGCCGCCTGGACCGGAGCGACCGCTGGTCCAGGGCATAAGAGTTGCGGCTTCTCGCAGAGCCGGAGTCCCCAGGGCGCCACGCACACCCTGGTCAGCGGGCTAGGAAAACGGAAGAGGCCCGGGGCGCTCATAGCGCGCGGCTCTGCGTGCTCAGGACCTGAGTAAGACAGAAAAGACAGCCCTTCAGCCTGGTCTGCGCTCAGGATTACACCGCAGGTTCTCAGATCGCCTTTTATGAACCAGTGCAAACGACCACCCGTGTGGCAGGCAGGGGCTTTAGGAAGTCAGTGCAGGCAGGATACTCGGCAACACACACCTCCCGCCGGCCCTGCGCCGTCCACCGCGAGCCTTGCCGGCTGATAAGTATTTCCCTGTAACAGACCAGAACTGTCTTCAAAGCACCCAGAAGTGTTGTTTTCTCAGGAAGGGGAGGCTTTGAGTGTAAAATTCAAAAGAACAGGGCTGTAATTTGATAAGGAAATATTACATAGTACATCACACAAGAATTAGGATCTGAGTCAAGGGACATTATTTAAGGGTGTGAGAATCTTTGACATCAAAATGGAAAGACGACAGTACGTGATAGTCTATTTTACAGCTTGAGCCTAGACAGTCGGACACAGTAAATATCACTATCAATCAATGTCATGATTGTTTCTTCACGTTTCCAGTTTCGTGGATTTGAATAGGAACATCTGTTCCCTCAGAAGCCCCGCCAATCACATGACCCAACTGGCACTCATCCTTAGCGCCACCAAGTCAACTGATTTTCATTAAGGTGCCTGTTAGGTTCAAAGTACGAGGTGAGGTCAAAGAGAGCAAGACGCTATCTTCATGGAGCTCACAGTCTAGTCGGAGAAGATATTCAAGAAAGCGAGAGGTACTGAACAAGAGATTTCAATAACTACGAGACTAGCCTAAGGCTGAAATGTCTTAGTTGACAAATGAACAGTATAGAGAATAATAGCCATGAGGGTATGTTGAATCCCACAGGCCTTTGCTTTTTTTTGAGGGGAGGAGGGCAGAGGATCTGAAAGGTATCACCTCTTTTCAGAGATCTACATATTCCCCATGTGAATGGGGTCGGGGCGGGGGAGTCACAACCTTTGCCCATTTTCTCATCTGGAAAATGGGGGGAATAAGCCCTCTCCATGCATCCCACACAGGCTTAGAGTAAAATCAGAGAAAACAGTATTCTGGAAAGGGCTTTGCTGATACCTCTGAAAAGGCATGAGACTGGTTTTTAGCAAAATCCCTGTCATCAGGGCTTTCCCGGTGGCACAGTGGTTGAGAGTCCACCTGCCAATGCAAGGGACATGGGTTCGAGCCCTGGTCCGGGAAGATCCCACATGCCGTGGAGCAGCTAGGTCCGTGAGCCACAACTACTGAGCCTGTGCTCTAGAGCCCACGAGCCACAACTACTGAGCCCGTGTGCCACAACTACTGAAGCCCGCGCGCCTAGAGCCCCTGCTTCGCAACGAGAAGCCACCGCGATGAGAAGCCCACGCACTGCAATGAAGAGTAGCCTCCGCTCACAACTAGAGAAAAGCCCGTGCACAGCAATGAAGACCCAACGCAGCCAAAAATGAATTTTAAAAAACTTAAAAAAAAAATCCCTGTCACCCAGGCAGATTTGGGGAACTAAGAATGTGCCATTCGCATAATACTTCTTGATCGAGGATTATGTAGGCACTGAAAACAGATATATTGCTCTTTTGAACAACTGCTTCCCGTGAGGCTCTTAACAGCTTCTTTTACCACTTGAAACCTTGTAAATTCTAGCTCATGGCAACTGGTCTCTAACACAGGTAGGAACTGGAGTTCACCTAAGGCAACTTCCTCAGCCAAAAGGAACGTACCATCCACCAAATTATTTCACTAGGTTTCTCTCGGCTCGTTTACCTTTCACCCACCAGCAGTTCTGACGGCTAACATCCACTGGGCCCAACACTGATCTCTAGATAAGCTTAATGCAGAAACATGCTAGCAGGCATTGCTTCCTTGTAAATATGTGCATTTTCTGTTATTTGAACTCCAAGTGCCTTTCTCAGTTATCAGTACAGATGACACTGGTCATTTTTAGAATGAATGCAGTATTCTTCATCTCTTATCTCTATGTCTGTGGAAAATGAATATAATGAAATACACTCTTCAGGCTTTAGGCCAGTGCTAGTTTTCAATCCTATGACTGGCGTAGCTTCTTTGTGAAAAGTACGCCATTCAGCATGTTCTGAGCAGGTTCTGTCAGTCCCGGTGGATGATAATTAAGGTGGTGTTGGTTCGTGATGTGCTCTGTGGCTACCAAGGGAGATACTTTGAAACAGAGTATGCCAGTCACAGTGGTGCTTTAAAAACTGCTTCTGTTTACTCTGTGTGAAATTTGTCAGAAGTATCCTCAGGAAAAGATAAACCCAGGCACATTCTCTGAAATCTCTGCAACAAAGAATCCACTCCCCTATAATGATGAATGAGAGTAAGTTGATGTCCAGAATTTCCCTCCCCTTATTTCTGCATTCAATCCACAGAACAGAATTCCTTTGTGTATCAGACAGTGTCTGGTCCCTGGATTAGGTTCATGGAACAGGAGCCCAGTACCTCTCTTGGGGCTTCTCTTCCATTAGTAAATCTGACCAGGCAGGATGGCAGTGGAATATAGTGCAGCGACAAAGAAAGGAAGCAGGTCTGAGACGGGGTGAAACTCCCAGACAAAGGGTGGAGAGGACAGCGCTTTTCTCAGCTGCTTTGTCACCAGCCCACTGTGTTTCAAATCTACCTTTCTGTCCTAGTTCAGAGCTGACACACACACAGGAAGGTCTCCCACCCAACTGGAGTTCGAGAAGGTCCCCAGTGTTCAGTTACTGGCTGCTTTGTTTAACAGCTAATTCCAACAGCCAATAGGACGATTCCAAATACTTTTAGTATCTCCTGGAGCTCTGGCTGTACTCCAATGGTGGCTAAAAATGACAAACACACCCATGGTTCCACTTCCCCGAAGCCCAAAGAATACGGATTAGATTTCAGTTTTTGTGATACCCACAGAGCAACCCAAAGTCTTCAGGGAACAATAAAAGCAGCTCAAATTAGAGCTCATCATGACATTAAAAAAAGAGAAAAAGAAAAATGGTAACAAGCGGTGTGTGTAAGGGGAAACCCGCAGTCACGACAGCGCGCCCCGATTCCCCCCCACGACTGAGCGTCGGGCCCGGCTGGCTCTCCACCCCAACTCCCCTCGGCTCTGCTCTTCCTTGGAGGATGGCGCCTGCACTAAACAGCTGGCTGCAATTTAGGTTAAAGCCACGCTCTCCCTCACTTGGTCCAGTTAAGAGATAACAGGGCTGACGCCTTTAAAACAGGCAATGTTAATTTGTTCAGTGAGTATTTTCAACATCTACCATGTGCCACATGCATGGGCCTCAATGAGTCCAATGAGCCTGTAGCATAAAAGAAAAATTAAGACATCCATAAGTAAGATGCATGCCGGAGCCTGGAATGGACGACACGCCATAGAGCAGTGGTTCCCAGACTTCACTGTGCTCCCAAGTCACCAGAAGGCTGGTTATTGGGACTTGGAAGCTGCATCCTATTAGGCGCCTTTCTTCCTGACTGGATCAAGCTGGTACACAGTTCCTCCTCTGGCTTCCACAATCAGCCCAAACCAAGACTGACACCTGGCTCATGGGTGGCATGCTCAGCTCTGGAATGTGGCCTGTGACCAGAGTAAACAATCATATTTAAACAAGATGCAGTGAGGTGAAGCTTGTTTCACCAACAGCCAAAATGCTGTGGAGAGCGGAAAGGGGATGCTACTGCCTTTGTGTCTCTGAGACACAGACAGAGGATATTTGAATCTGGAAGACACAGGATTTTAACTCTGGACCCACCTCTGGATACCATTTGCCTAAAATTCACTGTTTAAGTATTTTTTAGAAAGGTAGAGTACTAGTTTCTCTTAGCCACAACTTTCATGGTGTATCAACCTTGCAGAAATGTCATCCAAAGTAACCGAAAGAACAGACGCGGGCGATTCGCTGAAATGGGGTGCTTTAGGAAAGAAGACTGTTAAAGCTCCCACGGCTCGAACTTTCATGCACGAATTCCCTAGAGATCCTGTTAAATAGGATACGGCTCATTAGGGCTGGGGTGGGGCCCGAGACTCTGCATTTCTAGCCAGCCCCCAGGTGAGGTGGCTGCTGCCTGCAGGCCCGGCTCTCAAGGTCATCTGACTGCTGGATGGAAGCCCCACGGTCGTGATGGCAATGCCGGAGATGGAGAAGGTGTAAAGGAGAGACCAGGCGGGAGAGGAAGAGAAGACGAATATCGAATTGAGTGAAAAGAACAGGTGAAATGGTCACAAGGGGATTGAGAAACTGGGTCATCTGAAAAAAGATCAATAACGTTGCTTCTATTGCACTAATTTTTTTTAAGCTGCCTTTTTCTTTTTTAAGTCTTTATTGAATGTTACAATATTGCTTGTTTTATGTTTTGTTTTTTAAGTGGGAGGCATGTGGGATCTTAGCTCCGCGACCTGGGATTGAACCTGCATCCCCTGCATTGGAAGGTGAAGTCTCAACCACTGGACCGCTAGGGAAGTCCCCTGCATTAACGTTCTAGAACAGCACTATCCAATAGAAATACAGTGCAAGCCACATGTGAAATTCTAAATTTTCTTATAGTCACGTTAAAAATAGTAAAAAGCAACTGATGAATTTCAATATACTTTATTTATTCCAATATATCCCAAATATTATTACTTCAACATATAATCAATATAAAAAATTATTTAGATTTTCTTTCTATATGAGGTCTGCAAAATCTGAAGTGTGGCCATGCTCACAGCACATGTCAGTCTGGACTAGCCACGTGCTCGCGGCTACTGTAGTGGATGAGGTAGCTCTAGAATCTTGCTGTCAGACTGTGGTCCACAGAGCAGCAGCGACAGCACCGTCTGGGAGCTTGTTAGGGATGAAGAATCGCAGGACCTTCTAAATGAGAACCTGTGTGTTTTTTTGTTTTGGCTGTGCCGCACGGCTTGCTGGATCTCAGTTCCCCAAAGCAGGGATCGAACCCAGGCCCACAGCACTGAAAGCGCAGAGTTTGGACCGCCAGGGAAGTCCCAGAGAACCTGTGTTTTAATAAGATCCTCAAGTGATTCAGAGGCACATTGAAGTTTGAGAAGCAAAGGACACAGGAATTAGCAAGTTCTTCCAACTGCTAGGATAGACACTTTTAAGAGCTATTGTTTCTTATGTTTATAATGTTTAAAAAGGTGAGACCAGGGCTTCCCTGGTGGTGCAGTGGTTGAGAGTCCGCCTGCCGATGCAGGGGACACGGGTTCGTGCCCCGGTCCGGGAGGATCCCACGTGCCGCAGAGCAGCTGGGCCTGTGAGCCATGGCCGCTGAGCCTACGCGTCTGGAGCCTGTGCTCCGCAACGGGAGAGGCCACAACAGTGAGAGGCCCGCGTACCGCAAAAAAAAATAAAGTTGAGACCAGAATTCAGGAGTGCTAATTACCTGCTTAGCCATGGCCTTGCTTCCCCCTCCCGAATAAGGAGATAAAATAGGCCTCAAAAACAATGACCTAATCAATGGTGAAGGACCAAACACAGTGAGCTTTAAAAAGACAAAATGGCCAGCTGATGGCACCAGAAGCTAAGTGAGAGGATGGTTTTCTGTGAAATGCTTAATAATAATCTATGTTTCAAAAGTGTTTTAGTGCTCCCTGCCGAATGGGAGTAAAGATAAAGCAGCCTTTCTCTCCTTTTCACATCTAGCTCATCCTCCTGTTCCAGTTGCCTGAAATCCTTATGAGGGCTGGGACAACACCTCCCCAAACAGAACCCCTGGGAACTTTGGCTCAGGCTTGAAATAGACCCTGTCATTTCCTAGGCTGGGGGCTCTACACTCAAGATAGAGCACCTTTCAGCCACAGTAAGTGTTTCCAGAGAATTATTTCTCACATAAGAAAATCACAATGGACTGAGCAGGAAAGGACAACAGAGCTGCTATCCTTGATTTGGGGGGACAAGAGGAAAAGGAAACTACTCTTGAGTTTGGTCTAAATTTGATAGGCTTACTGCTGCACAGCTCAAGAGACACTAAAGAAGTAGATAAAAAGAAAAGCTTTCAATTCATACAATACTAACATCCTGTTCAGTTTTTTTTTAAACAGAAAACTTCAAATCCACAATTACACCTGTCCTATTTGGGTGCACCACTATGATTTTCTTCTATTTATGGCACCTAACAGGAACTTTATAATTTATCAGCTACACTATTAAAATAAGACATACGCATTAAAAAAGCAGCAATAACTACACTCCACATTTTCCTCTAAAAGTCTCAAAGACTGTTACCATTAATGATGCTTTGTATTTGTTTAGGACTTAGGTTTTCAAAGCACATTCAAATATGTTATCATAGTGAATATTTCATACAAATAAAGAAGGGATGTATACTATGTGGAATATTTCAGGAAGACTTATTTTGGAAGAACATTAGGTAATCCATTTTTTTAAACTAAATTTGTTCTGCTTGTTTCTTTACCTTTCATAACATCTCCAGATTTGTTCCTCCCCCAGCTCCTTAGAAAGCGTGACCTAATTTTCCTCAACATTCTTCTTGACCCCTCCTCTCACTTTTTTGTCCCTGAAAGGCCATTACTGCTTTGTAGTCAGCGTGACCTGCGTCAACGCCTTGCTACTCACTGTGCAACTCTGGCCACGTTTCCACGCCTGTAAAACAGAGGTAATACCACCGAGGGAGTGAAAAAAATCGTACACGTCACCACAAATGTAAAGCGCTTAGGATCCCTAAATTACAAAGCTCAGGAACCTCTGGCTAACACACTAGAAGCCCAATCTGCAAACGGATTATTTCATGGACTTTTGTTTTAGAAGTTCAGTGAAAAGGTATCTAGAAAATGACCTGCAAACAATTTTACTTGGCATGGTCCAATTTAAGAAATACTTGGAAACCATGAAATTACTGAAGATATGCTGTTTAGTGAGGTCATAATTGTGGTCTATGAAATCAGGTGCCAAAGAGATAATTATGATGCCAAGAACATAGCGTGACTTCCCAGAAGGTTCAAATTGAAAGATAAAAACTACCTTCATCACAGCAAGTCCTGGTTTAAACATAAAGATCTTTAGTAATTATCTGATATAGTAAAAAAAAAATCATGGACAGAAAAGATGAAAAAAGTCACATTTAAATGTACATCTGATTATTCTTTTTCATCTTTAATGGTTAAACTATAAAGTTTTAGAGTTCCTCATTTTTGCTGTGGAGGAAGTCCCTCCTCCAACCCACGCCAGTGACAAGCTGTTTTGTATATAAAAATAAATGACACAGAGTAACACCCTGGTTAACAAACATTAAATGCCTCAGGCCATTAGCATCCACTATTACTGAACAGCCTAATCGTATCCCAATCAGAATGAAAGATCTCCACTCAAAAGCATCAGCGTGGCAAAAGAGGAATACTTCAGCAATACAAAGATGTTATAATAAAATCATAGTTTTTGTTGATATTGAGCTCCATGAGCTGTTTGTATATTTTGGAGACTAATCCTTTGTTGTTTCATTTGCAAATATTTTCTCCCATTCTGAGGGTTGTCTTTTTGTCTTGTTTATGGTTTCCTTTACTGTGCACTCTTATAAGGGCATAAAATAGTGGTGTAAGCTTGTATACAAATAATGCAAAATCTCCAGTATGAGGAGAGGGGGGGTTAAATTAAGATGAATAGTTCTTACACTTAATATATACTTGAATTTCTGACACCTTCTACTTCTGTTTTCTATATTCAGAAATAATTTCTATGGGCTTTAAAAACCTCCTGTTTTTATAAAGCTTCTCTCAAGGCTAATTAATCAAAAGCAGTTTCCACTCTGAATTTCTTAAAATTGAGACGCTACCAAAGAGCTTAACCTAAATTAAGAAATAAGGTGTGAATAACCTTACCAAAATATTTTGTATCAGTTGGTTAACAAGATAACTCAGTTAATTAGAATACTAGCTTCTGAACATGTTGGCTTATTAAAACATTAATAGATTTTTTTTTTTGAAAGTTACCTAAAAATGACACTGCCAAAAACAAAAACACACTCAAACTAAACAAAGTCCATCAGATTTTGTAGCAAAAAGCAATGATCTCCTGCCTCTTGCATGGTTGGGAACTAATCTCCAGTACTCGGTTTTGGCGTTAACATTTTTCTTGCAAGGAAACACCGATCCCTTTGCCTGGAGCCATCTCAGGAATCCACTTTCCCATCCTAGTGTGAGGATCTCAAGTAACAGATTTTGCAACCAACGGAAATTAGTGGTAAAACTGCTTTTTGTTTTGTTTTTGTTTTTTTGGTGGACTTGAAAGAAACGTGGTTGCTGAAAACAGAGCCGTGTGCTTCAAAGTGATTTCATTTTGGTTGGGTCTTAACACAAGCACAATACTGATGGGTGGATTCACACAATTGGGAGGACGGTTCGACTTACTTAAGCTTGAACTCTCCCATACACGGATGGGGTTTTGGAGAGACTGAATTTCTACTGTTGAGACAAAATTGTCAGGTATTCTTAGGAGGCTCAGATCAGATGGAATGCCTCTTGGCAGATTTGTTTTTCCAAGGGCAAATAACATCTGCTCCGTCCTAGCTTCTCCGGCACACCTAAGGACAAGGCTGGCGAAGTCCCTTTTATTGTGGGCTCTGGACACTCTAAGAGCTCGAAGTACCTTAAAGGGTAAGAACCTTTCGTCTGAGAAAGGCAGACTGACCAGTGCGTGTGAGATGAGCTGGGGGCCCACGGGGAGGCTTCTCTGTGGTCCTTCGAAAGGCTGGGCAAGAGGAAAACACCCACGATGCCTAAAACAGGCCCAGCTGCGTGCTAACTGCTCCCTAAGGCTCCGCCGAACAAGTCAACGAGAATCGTTCCATTTGACTTCGGGCCTCGGTGCAACTGTTTTCTCCACAAGGGTGGGTTCTCCTCGCCCGCCCCTCCAAGTCCTTGAAGAGCCCCAGTGCCGACCCCCACCAGCCTAGGGTAAACCCGGTCCAGGGTAAACTTAGCTCGGGTGTCCGGGCCGGCCTCACCTCACCGCCAGCGGGGCCTCAGGTCAATAGGCTGCGCGACTCAGGGTCGCAAACGGGGAAATTCACGGATCCCAGCTCCCAGTCCTCTCTCCGGAGCCTCTAACAATCGTGGGCAACCGTGTGGGTGTCGGGCTTCTCCGCAGACGCTTACCTGCTCTCAGAACTGGGCTCCCGCCCCCAACGTTCTGGGTGAACGGGAATGGCCGCAGGAGCGGGAACGCAAACGCACTCCCGCGCCTGCGCACGCGCCGTACTCCTGCCGCAGGCCCCCCATCACAAACCCACGCCCCGTCCTACTAACTGCGCATGCGGGAGCTGAGGCTTCTTTCCCGCGTAGCTGCAGCAGGTTCCCAGAGAGCCAATCAGACGAGAGGACTTGACTGAAGCCCCGCCCCCTTCCCCGCTTCCGTGGGCGTCGGACCTCCCTCTTTGGTGAGAGCTGGGGGCGGGGCGGGGCAAGTGGACGCGCGCGCGCCGCGGCTCGGCCGTCTCCGCCCCCTTCCGAGCATCCAATCGCAACCAAGACGCCGGGCGCGCGCACGCTCTCTCGAGTTTAACGGTCGCGAGAGGCGCTCGCTCGACACTGACATCGGCAGTGGGAATGGTGGCCAGGTAAGCTACCGCCAGGCTTTGGGGAGCTGCCGGCCTGCGGGGAGCTGCCGGTCGCGGGAAACAGGGGACGCGACTCGAAGACACCAAGTCAGCGGCCCCCTGAGTGTGCTGATGTGTTAGGGCGGGGGAAGACGACACTCACACAACGCAACCTCAGCGGAGCCCGCGGCCGTGTGGGGGCTTTGCTCGCGGCAGTGCACCTTTTCTAGACTCTGCCCTTGAGTGACACCTGCGCGGCCCAATCGCTGAGCGCCTCTTCCCGAGGGGCGGGGGGCTTGAGGGATTTCTGTCTCTTTTTGACCAGCTTCCTGGGCTTACTTTGAGAATCACGATTGTAGTTGTTGGACCGGTGGTTTTAACTCCAGCCTCCCTGCTGCCTACAATTTAGGCAACTGCGTGGGTTCTCCTCGCCTTCATACTTTAACCCGAGAGCCGCCGACAGCAGCTACGGTCTGGCTGTGAGCGCGAGAACGTCAGGATCTGGCCTCAAAACCTGAAATCATGCCTTCTTTCCCCCTCTCAGGCTCCCACCAAAGCAAAACTCCTGGTTAACTTTTATATTCTCAGCAGACCCCCATCAGTCGTTCCTCTCCCCCCTAACTCCCTTTTTCTGCTAGGAGCTGGGGCCATCAAAAGCGTCATATTTTGTTGATGGGAGATATAAAAGTCTCTGTTCTTATACTCATTCTCCATCAGGTTCTTAAAATTTTGCATTGTATATCTTTTTAAAAAAATTCATCCGCCACTCTCCCACCCATTCTTCCCCACCCTCACGCTCTGCTGGGAAAGCATCATCGCATTTCAAGATCCATCTGGATCTACTGCATCCGGATTAACTCAACGGGGGAAATTATAGATGAGGTTGCAGGCCGATCCGCGTCCCTGGAGAGCTTGTGTTTTCCTGCTGGAAGAGCAAGGTGATTTGAATCCAGGTATTTTCGTTGCCAGATGGAAGGTGCAGCCCCTGACTTTTTCAATACCCCATTTGTCGTTGGTGATGGGCTGAGTCACTAGGGAGAAATCTGTTTATCTAGGTCCGGTTACCCTTGGCCTTCACACCTGTCCCTGAAGGAAATGGTTCCTTTGTGAGCTGATGCTCTCAAGGTTATGCTTTGTAAAACCAGGCCCTAGAAAGTGGGAACCTAGAGGAACCAGAATAATAGGTAGTTTTCCGCTATTGCACCCCCTGAAATTTCCATCTTTTGTAAGCTGCGTGTTTTCTGTATTCTTCCCCCTCCCTCACCCACTTACTCCTGGCCTTTTTTAAAGGACATGAATTCCTTAAGAAGGAGGCATGCTGTTTGACTTGTTATAGCCAATTTACCTCTGTACATCTAGCTTCAGTTAAATTTTAGTGGACCTGGCAGATAGTTTATTTTTTAAGAAGTGATAACATGCACAGAGTACAAAAGTACTCTACGTATACAGTATATAGTGCACTCCTTCCACTCCCACCTTCCAGCCAGTGGGGAAACAACCACTGTTAACAGTTTAATTGGCTGTTTTCAGTACCAGATTCAATATAGATACCAAGTAGTTCCCATTCATCTATTCACTGTACAAATCAACAAGCATGGATACTTGGTAGAATATATTAAAGGAATGAAAAAGGCATGTATCAATAAGTATTCCAGTTGTTACACAGTAGAATTGTGTCTGGAACCTTGATTATTAAGCACATAAAATTGTGAAATATTACCTGAAACGATACTACTACTTCTGCAAATCAGAAGATTTGTAGATTCTTTATTGAGATATAATTTATATACCATAAAATCTACTCTTTTAAAGTGTACAATTAAGTGATTTTTAGTATATTCACAGAGTTGTGCAACCATCACCACTGTGTAATTCTAGAAGTTTTCATCTCCCCAAAAAGACATCCCCATACCCATTTTGGTCACTCCTGTTCTCTCCTTCTCCCAGCTCCTGGCAACTGTTAATCTGCTTTCTGTCTCTATAGATTTGCCTACTCTAGATACTTCGTATAAATGGAATCCTACAATATTAAGTCTTTTATTGACCTTCTTTTACTTAGCATAATTTTTTTTTTTTTTTTTTTTTTGGCCACACCGCATGCAGCTTGCGGGATCTTAGTTCCCCAAACAGGGAGTGAACCTGGGCCCTTGGCAGTGAAAGCTCTGAGCCCTAACCACTGGACTGCCAGGGAATTCCCTTTGGCATATTGTTTTTTTTTTTTTTTTTTTTTGCGGTACGCGGGCTTCTCACTGCCGTGGCCTCTCCCTTTGCTGAGCACAGGTTCCGGACGCGCAGGCTCAGCGGCCATGGCTCACGGGCCCAGCCGCTCCGCGGCATGTGGGATCTTCCCGGACCGGGGCACAAACCCGCGTCCCCTGCCTCGGCAGGCGGACTCTCAACCACTGCGCCACCAGGGAAGCCCTGGCATACTGTTTTAAATGTTTATCCACATTGTAGCATAAATCAGTACTTTATTCTTTTCTATGACTGAAAAATATTCCATTATACAGATACACAACATTTGTTTATCCATTCATCAGTTGATGGACATTTGGGTTGTTTCTGAATTTTGGCTATTATGAATAATGTTGCTATCCTTAATGTAGATTTGTATAAAAGGATCAAGGTTTCCACAGTCTTGAAAAGTTGCTAGGTTTAATGGCTTTTTATAATAGTTTTTGTTCCTCATTCGTTTTCAGACTCTCCTGGGACCTTCAGACATTTCACAGTCTGAATGTCAGCAACTGAAAATGCCTTTAGACGATGAAGCATCTGAAGATGACTCAGATTCAGTTTCTTCAAACAGTGCAAGAGCCTACATTTTCCAGTGAGAGAGTGTAACAATTTCTGTACGCTATGGAAGATTTTGACTTGGGGAAACCCTTACAAAAAGCTTCATCTTCTATAGAATCTGATAATTCTCCCCATTCTCTTGGACTGAACTTAAGTACTAATAGGTAAGAATGGGATAGATTTTTTTTTTTAATGTAATGACAAATCAAAATAACTTTATTTGCATAGTTTGCCAGTTTATCCAAATAGTGTCATAGTTACTGATTTGCATTTAAAAAAACCCCAAAACTATGATCAGGAACTGTTCAAGGACAGTTGTTTGGGTTAAGAATAGTTTCAATCCTTTCATGTTTTTCATTTCTCCCAGAGATGTACTTTTGCATGGGGAACATTGTGAGAAAGAATTAATTTTGCTAGTTGGAGTTTTCTTTACACTTTTTTTGTTTTCGGTAAATTACAAGTATATCTTTGAAATTTAGTTGTCTAAATACTGTTTCTCCCTTTTGAAGTTAAGAGGACAAATAATGTTTCATATTGCAGAAATACCTCACCAATCTGGAAAGTAGCAATTACAGTTGAATACTAGGAAGTAAGCAACAAAGCAGGCTCTGAGTTGACAAAGTAGATGCTATCAAACAATGCATTTTATGCATTTTCTTTTTAAACTATCCCATGTTTGGTTTGTTTTTAATCAGAGCCTGTTTACTCTCATTTTGTACATAGTCTGGCAAGTTGATTATTTGGTTTCTAAATTACAGTAGGTTAAAAACAGCAAAAAGGCAGGGACCCCTGGAGAGGAGATCACCTATAAAAAGCAGGTACAATAAAACAAAAGCACAGCAGTCTGGGGCCTACTGGTGAAGGAGCAAATTTACACACAGTAATAGGTCTTGAAGAAATTGTGTATTTTAAATAAATGAATTCCTTAAAAAATTGTTCATTCTTTGGCCTCAGGAGGAATTTAAGGCAGCTTACAAGAATACATAAAAGAAGAGGAGAAAGCATAAATTCAAATAGGGAGGAAAGGGAAAGAAAAAAAGCATGGGATATGGTCCAGAAATGTTTGCCATGGTAATCTATACCCACTTCCTGAATGTTGGCCACGCTTTTTGTTTCCTGTATCATTTGGCAGCCCCTTTGAAATCCACTTCTAGAAGAAACCCCTTTTAGAACATAGTGTTTGATTTACTTGGAGGAACTTAAATGTGCCTTTCTAATGAAAATTATGTAACTGAACCGTCTCCCTTTTCATTGTGACTGGCAGTTAAATTGGCCAAGTTTAAACTTGATTATTACACAACTATAATTGTATATTTAACACTTAATGGACAACATATTTTGTTCTTTCCCTTGAATTTTTATTAGTATTTTCTCTGATCCTCTTTATTATTTTACTGTTATTTTCATTAGTGTCCTCTTTTTTGCAAATTGTTTGTGAAACATAGCAGAGTATCAATAAATAAAGTGACCTTTCAACAGTTAGAATTTATATAAATTTTAATGTTCCTAATTATGCCCTGTGGGTTTATAAAACAAATCTGAAATAAACTCATCTCAGATTTGGAAAAGCAGTCCTCCTGGAAAGGATCAGTGCTATTTTACACACTGAATAGGCTAAATAAGTCCTGAATATTTGCTGCTAATTTGGTTGGCACTACTTTTATTCAAAGACAGTGCAAAGATAAGCAGCACCTTATCACACCAAATTAGGGGATCCAGTTAACAAGGCTTGACTGTAATTCTGGGCAATGGAGAAAGAATCTCCATAACAATAAAGGGCTGTTCTTAAAGTGGGGTGAAATAATCCTCTGGAATAATTTAGATGGGAGTAGCTTAGAATTTTTCTTATTGTTTAGCAGAAAATTTTATTTTCTGCTGTACTCTGGAGTGTTCTCTCTCACTTCTGAAGAAGGTTTTTCTGTTGTGTTCTTAAAAATACAATTAAGTGCTGCCTGTCTTTTCATTGCTGTTTTCCTTTCATGGACAAACTTGTGATCAGATTTTCAGCAAATGAGGTGCCATTAGGAAGGATTAAATATCAGTAGTTTTGTACTGCTCTGCTAAATCTTGAACTGCTGAATTATTCAACACTTTGGTAGAATGAAGAAAACCATTTGAATTATTTATGTTTCAACAGAAGTAGTCCCCACCTTAGTACAAATGGGGTATCCTCTTTCTCAGGGAAGACCAGACCGTCTGTAATTCAAGGTACAGTTGAAGTCCTAACCTCTTTAATGCAAGAGCTACAAAACAGTGGAAAGACTGATTCGGAACTTTGGAAAAACTGTGAGGTATCTAGTTTTGTTTTATTTCTGGAATTAAAAAAAAATAATTCTATTTATAAATATGCCTCTACTAAACTCTAAATTATTAGAAATTTATATCCTAAAGAGCATGATACTTAAGTTATTGCTAGAATAAAGTGGTCAAGGATGTTAATTAGGGAACAATATGGAACAAATGTGAAAAATGATCAAAGGTATGTTTTAATAATATATTAGTGATTAGACATTCTAATTTATACTTTAAGTGTGAACTAAGATATTGTCTTTGTTCATAAAAATGAGAATTCCAAAATTATTGATATTGTTACTAATTCTAATCCTTTAAGTAACTTACACAGGATTGTCATCATTTTGTAAAACCTAAATCCACTTTGAAATATTTCTGATTATAAAGTAAGGCTTCTGTTTAATACCTTATCGCATTTAGCTGTGCTACATTGACTTATATTGGTTGCTCAGGTCAAGTGGTTCTTTCTTTTGTCCATAGGTTAAATTGTGACATAAAAATTTAACAGTTAAAAGAATACTTATAAATAAGTTTTGTTTCATGGAATAATGCCCAAGATAGACTTTTCCAAGGCTAGAGTTGGTAACACTTTGTAGAAATGTGTAAAACATTATCATTAAATTCTTTAGAGAGCAGTAGATTTTGTTGTAAATGTTAATCATAGTTTTAAAACTATGTAGAATAAATGGAATGAACGATTATCTGGTTTAAGAATTCAGCAGCAGCCACCCCTAAGTGTAATTACTTATATTCATTATCCATAATCATTGGAGTTATAAAAATGACTATTATGGCAAACTTAAAAGAAAACTGAGTTTTAAGTTTTGATACCTTTTTTTTCCATATAACAATCAGTATGTGCTAATACAAAAAACCTATAAAATGCCATTGTAAAATGATGTAAATAATAATGGAATGTTTTATGAAATGCTTCCCCTAGTATACTTACTCATTAGCTTATAATACCTGAATTGATACGCTTTAAAAAAAATGAGGCATTGCCTCAATGTGGCTTGACTTCTGGCAAATTCATTTTTAAGTAGAAATTGTTACTTTTAGTCTTTGAAATCAACGTCTTAAATCAGAATCAGAATATATTTGTGAATTTAAGACACAGATGATTACAAGCCAGAATACCAACCAGGTACTTAACACCTTTTAATATTTGAACCAGTTTCTTTCTTTCTGCCCTTTCTTCTCCTGTGATCTAACAGATTATTTTTATTCTGTTGAGTATTAATTGACTACTTAATTTTTATAATGTAGGCATATAATTGATTATTCACTGAAGAGCTTCTTAAGCTATTTCTTACTTTGACAGAATATGAAATACTTTTTTGGCCATTTCAGTAAAATTTCTTGAATTGGTTTTGTGTGTTTTCATAGCCTATGAAAATAAAAGTCTCTGATGCTTTAGGGTAATGATTTAGAAAGAATGGGAAGGTAATGATTGCACAAGTCTTATTCCTGACTCTTCCCTGAATTTCATGTTTATACCTTTCTTTTGGAATAGTAACATTTGTCTGATTTCTACCACTTATAAGAAACTAATCTACATAATTACAGTAAAGAACTAAACGTCCCCAGAGCTCTGGAAGAGATCTGGGGATGACCTGATTCTTTAGAATTCCTTTATAAAACATCTCTTCTGGGATTCTTAAGTTTATCACTGCTTAAACTTGGGAAGGTTATGTATTTTTATTAGATCAGGAAAGAATCTTTTAAGACATTTCCATAGAAATACTTCAATACGTTCTTAAGAACTTGCTAATATTTCTATGATTGTAAGACAAATTTAAAAGCACATCATTAACTAAATTATTTTAGCATTTTAACAATTTAGCACTACTGATTATATATATAATAGTAATAGTTATGTGATAATTATTGAGTATTTGCCAGGCAGTATACTAGATACTTTCTGTCAGTGGCACTCAACCTTATTGGACCCAAAGCCCTCTTTTTATAATAGTTTTCAAAATAACATCAACTTATATTGTCCTGAAATGAAATTCACAGATAATATAACCTGCCTGTATCTGCTTTAAAAAAAAAAAAAAATCAATGTAATTGTCCTAACTGTGCTATAAGAGAGGAATAATAGTTACTTATAATAAAATAACATGTAAATGTATAAATACTCAGACATATCCACATTAGAAAACATAACGTAGCAGCAGTCTGGTGTTGACCTCTGTGTAGACGCACCTCGAACGCAGCAGCTGTCAACACAGACTGATACCCCTGCCTGGCACTGACGATCCAGCACTGCAGCTGGCGACACGAGTTTTGGCAACGGTGACTCATTTCTGAGCAAGTTTTGAAACATCTTGGTAGTTGCATTCCTGGACAGTTCGGTGATTTGAAAACAATGCAAGATATGTATCATTTTTATAATATAAAATGGACACGGGACAGTTCTGTATTGTCAGGGCCTGTCCTGTGATCCGTATCCCTGGATCCCGCCCACTAAATGCTAGTGGGGCTCCCGCTATCCTGTGACAGCCATGACCTCACAGATTTTCAAAGTACAGTTCCCCCATTGAGATCACTGCCTTCCGTGCATCGCATTTAAATTTGAAATTTAGTCCTCTCAGCCACCTGTGAGGTGTTGCTGTTCGCCTTTTATAAATTAGGAAACTGAGGCATAAAGAAGTTAAATTTACTTGTCAGGACCACCCAGGTTGTTGGTGGAGAGGTGAGACTCTGGCCTGGGAACAGCCCATAGGATGTTTCCCGGGCCAGACTAGAGCAGCGGCCGGCAGCAGCCCCGTTCAGGCTAATAGCGCCAGGCACCTGCGCTCAGGGGAAAACTTGGCGCCCGCGCCCTCCAGCAGTACGTAAGATGCGGGTGGTATACATAGGTTTAGCTGGAAATGAGTAATAACCCTTCTTAATAATTAAGTGTATAATGTTAGTCACAGTATTAATAATATTCTTAGATTAGCTTACTTAAAATTAAAACAGTAACAATAAAATCTGACTTGGAAAAACAAAGTCTCCACTAATTTATGGCCTGAATGAACTCTATTCATTTGTATCCTAAATAAGAAAATGATGATAAGGATGTGATTAATCTCAAGTGTCTCACATACTATGAAGCCATTTTTTGTTAAGTAAATTGTTATTCTATCATAATTTAGTTTTATGTGAATAATAACTTTATTAGGATAAAAATAACCCCTAATGGTATAGGGGTATAACTGAATAAGAAAACTGTTGCCTGGTGATTTCTTTTATGTTTTGATTAATATAAGATTCTTTATAAGTTGAGAAGGTAAGGGACTTGATTTGATCTAGTCTACCTTGTCCTGAAGTCAGTTGATTTAGAATTCACGCTTCCTATCAGTACCATCGTATTTCATTTTAAGGCTTCCTTTTCCAGTCTTGAGGTCTTCTCCCCTTTACCTTAATACCGTTATACAGGTTTCAACTTAATTCTGTTATATAAGTGGCTTTCACCATGAACCTGAAGGGTTTCTGGATTGTGTAGTCTATAATACCAAGAAAAGTGCAGCTAGCAGTATCCATTGTTATACACTTGTTTAGACTGTGTATCTGAGTGTCCACTCTTGGCCTTGTGTCTTAGGTGCTGGAGATGGGGTGGGCGCAGGGGTGGGAGACAGGTTAACCAGGAGAACAAGTGAGAGACTTTCCGACTGTGGTAAACGCTCCGAAGGAACGAAACAGGCTGCCAAGAAAGAGAGAGAGTGACTCTGAGGATGGTCTGGGAAACGAGAGAAGGTGATAATTGAGCTGAAATCGCAGTGGGGGAAGAAGCCAGCCATGTTGAGAGCTGCAGAGAGAGCTTTCCAGGTAGAGGGTACAGCAAGTCCAAGACCTTTGAGGCGGAAGACAGTTTTGGCGTGTCCAGGGAACAGAAGGGGGCCAGCGAGGCTGGTGCGCGTCGAGAAAGGGACAGAGAGACTTGAGATGAAGCTGGGAGGTGTAGATGAGCCAGATCACGCAGGGCCCTGTAGGGAACGACCGGAGTGGAAAGGCACCGAAAGGTTTTAAACAGGGAAGCCAGTTGTGGTAGCTGCTTGTTGACATTGTATGTTATTACATATGGTCTATTACTGAAAGTAGACCAGCCTTTAGATTGAATTCAGCCTCTGGAGAAGTCCGTGCCCTCTCCTCCCGTGTTTTGGCCTAGCCTAGTTGTAACAGCGCTTAACTACTCGGGGGGGGTGGGGTCAGGGTGGACCGGGACCTAAAAGTGGCCGCGAAGGGGGTCATAGGCCACTTCCATAGGTTTTCAGAGTCATGTTTTCATTCTTTTTCAGCTGCAGTGCTTTAGAGCACTTTGATATCTGACTCTAAAAAAGGTTTTCTAACTTGAAGAACAGCTAAATGAGGGATCAGATTCTCCTGATCCTAAACTATTTGTTGTTTTCAGATCAGACGTGGGATGCCTTTTCTGGGTCCAGGTTAGTGTTTAAGGAAACCATTAGGTGTTAGGAGGGAAGGAAGAGGGACTTAGGCGGATGTAAAGTACAACTAGCAGCAGCCGTTGGTTAATCAGACATGGTAGCAGATGACGTCAAATTAAGATGCCATTTGAGAAAGAAAATTTACTCAGACCCTCAAATTTACCCAGACCACAGGTAACATAAGAAAGGGGTGCCCAAGCCTATGTCCGTGTACTTTTGCATTAAATATAGTTTTATAATTAAAGTAGCTTATGACTTTTACATAAAAAATACATATTTACAAAAGGCTCTTTCCCGCTGGAGGAATATTTCTGTGAAATATTAGGTTAAAAATTTATGTTTAACTAAAATATTTTATAATTTACTAGACCAGGTGGTTACAACTATTCAATTTGGTGGAAAAACAATGCCAAGAGCAGATAGTTGCCCAGCAGGAACAGTTCCACAACCAAATTCAAGTAAGTTCTTTATATTGATTCTTGTTTTATATTGTGAGATTTGCAGAAGAACCAATTAGTTAATGTTTTTTTTCCCCTTTCTTTTGGGAGAAGGAAGGTTTCATTACCTGCAGCAAATAAGAACACCGGGGACCTTTTCCCAAAGCAGCGTCTCCCCAGGCTGCAAAGCTGGGGAAGTTTTAAACTAAGGGCACGTGCGTAATCACGAGGGGGCTTGAGCAGAGGAGGGCTCAGCATAGGATTGGGACCACGGTCCACAGAGTCCAGGCGTTAGTTGATTGAAGCCCGGAGGGCCGGCAGCACCATTCCCTCCTCCACCTGGCCGGGGGCCTGAGCTCCTGGTGTCAGCACTGACTGAAGCTCAGGTGCTTTGTGTCTCACCCCAGGAAGAGTGCAGTGAGAGGCAAAGTGATAGGTAAGAAGTAGATTGATTTATTTAGAGGTACGCATTCCATGTATAGAACTCGGTCTGCCTCAAGAGGTGAGAGTGGCCCTGGGAGAAATGCCAGAGTGTGGGCCAGCTCAGAGGTCCCAGTTAGTTAGTTCTTTATATCAGTTTTGTTTATAAACTAAGTATAATGCACATGTGTCATCTTTAGGGTAATATCTCTTATTTTTAAACACAATATTTTAAGACATTTATAAAAATGTGACGTTAATACACATCCTTAGCCAAATCTATGACTGTTTATTTTCAGCGTATACAGAAGGAGATAAAAAATTTAGTCAAGTTACAGACCAATAATGCTTCCTGGGCTTCCTGTGATAGAAGTTCTTTAAGCAGACAAATATCTTCAGAAAGTCAAATGGGTTTTTTTTCTGAAAACAGTGAGAGAAATGAATCTGTTATCAGTTATCCCAAGTCTAAAGAACTTGAAATGCAGCAAGAAACATCCATGTCACAACCAGACTGCAATGTGGATAGTAGCTCAGTGAGCAGTGGGTATGGTACCTTTTGTGTCTCAGAACTAAATACCTACAAATCTAAGGACGCTCAAGAGTTCATGGAGCACGCAGAGGTTTCTAAAGGACAGTTTGGAGCACCAGTGGTGCAAACGGAGTCACTTGTAGATGGTGTGAAAAACCATAGTTTTTATATACATACAAATGAAGAGTTTTGTGCATCTTTAAAGGAAGATACTCCCATTTTTCCTGGTGAATTTGAACACAGTTTTCTTGGTGAAAATAAGATTTCGGAAGTATACAGTGGAAAAACAGATAAGTAAGTAGAATTTCTCCATCACTTGAAGGGAGTTTGACTTGTTTATTACATTTATAATAAGCTAAACATGTTTAGTAAATACAGCTCCTTTTAGTTGGAATGAGATGTGTTTGAATGTCTATCAGTTTTATCAAATTGTTTTATTTACTACCTGTGGAAAACTGAAATTAACAAAGCACACTATATGCTAACGACATCTGTCTTCCCATTTACAATGTTATAAGACTACTAAAACTCTTAAGGTGAGAGGCCTTGCCAGAAAAATGCCTTTTGTATTTTCTAGTCACTATCGACTTGCTGAAAATTAGAGTATAGGACTGCATCAACAGTGGAATTTTGTCGCACATGTTCATATGATTTAAAACAAAAAATGATATACAAGCATACTCAGTTTTATGTTTTTTGTTTATAAGAAGAGGTTTTGTAAGTTAAATGACATTTTGATTGACCCAGGTAAAAGAAACTTTTGGTAAAAGAAACTTTGGCTGAATGTTTGTAAAGCAAATAATCACTTAAAATTATGTTCCATTTTATGTCTCTGAAATATGTCATCCAGTGTAAGGTATTTTGCTGTGGCAACACAGTCTTGGGTACCCATAAGTATAATTTAAGTCCATCTAAATAATAAGTGTGCTTTCACTATAGAGATATACTGAGCACTTGAAGGGGCCACTATGGTGGATTTTGTTCTGTTCCATGGCTACAGACTATAAGTATTGTTAATCACTGCTAGTCTTTTTCTTCATTTTGCCTTTAATAGTAAGATATTGTAAAAAGAAATTTCTCTGAATCAATAAAAATCCATCCTCTCTCTGCTCTTAGAAGAACAACTCAAAGCATTTTCCACTGACATAGTATCTACTAGTGTTTAGTTTTATTTGTGAAGGACAGCATTTAAAGAGAGGTGTTTTGTTTTTTTCTTTTTAAATAGTAAATCTATAACATCATGGGCTCAAAAGCTGAAGCAGAACCAACCAAAGAGAGCACATAAAGAAGAGGGGTGTTCAAAATCTATGCAAGGAAATGAGCAAACCAAGAAATCACCAATTGAGAAAGTAGGTGATAAGTCACTTGACTCTGGCATGCTTCATCTATGGACAATTAGGATAATTATGTTGAGTTTACCACATGTTCATTAACATAAGTTTTTTGCCCTTTGTTTTGTACTGTTAATTTGTTCCATTGACATATCTTTTTTGACATCTCAAAGGATGGGAAACAATGCTCCAATTAGTGGTTCTTCAGCAGGCCGGAAATCAAAACTAATGAGGGATAAAGTACTACTAAAAAAAAAATGAAACATTTTGTAAAGGTCCTAATTCTCTTTGTACTGCAAATGTTTACATTTAACCAGAGAGTAATATATTGTTTTTAAAAAAACCCTCAAATAACTTGTTCTACTGTTACGTTGCAATAAGTAGTACTCTTATGTGTGAATGCTTTAAGATGCCATTATAAAAACAGTTGAAGCTTGGACAACTCTGAATTTATAATCCAAATTGTAAGAGATTGAATGTTTAAATTCTAAACATTCATTTAAATTCCTTTTGCTCATGTAGCAGCTGCTTTTGTTAAAGAGCTATAGCTAATGAGTAAGTTTTAAACATCTTTAAAGACCTTTTGGCCTAAATTGTCATAGAATTACATTGTTTAGTATAATACATTGAAATTGCAAAGTCAAGTCTCTCTGCAAACTTGATTCCTTTAGAAACTGGCCATGTCTTGATCATCCTAAACATAGTCTTTCCATCTTCCTTTGAAAAAGATCTATTAAAGAATAGAAGTGGGGACATTCCTGGTGGCGCAGTGGTTAAGAATCCTCCTGCCAATGCAGGGGACACGGGTTCGAGCCCTGGTCCGGGAAGATCCCACATGCCGCAGAGCAGCTAAGCACGTGCGCCACAACTACTAAAGCCTGTGCTCCTAGAGCCCATGCTCTGCAACAAGAGAAGCCCCCGCAATGAGAAGCACATGCACTGCAATGAAGAGCAGCCTCTGCTCCCCGCAGTTAGAGAAAACCCCGCACACAGCAACAAAGACCCCAAGCAGCCAAAAATAAATTAATTTAAAAAAAAATAATAGAAGTCGTAAGAAGGCAGTCCCCCAGCCTTCATAAGGCAATATTTCTCTTTCAGTAAATTTTCTTTCTTCAGCCCATGATACTTAGGCTTCTTGATATCATCATTTTTTTTAACTTACTCAGATTTGTGTTGAGGAGGGAAATGAAGGTGAAGAAGCTACATGAACCGTCAAGCCTCGGGGGCTGGTGCTGTATTGGTAGCTCTGTTTTTTTGAACCTGTGTGCCATCAAGCATGGTATATCCTTATTTGGTGTGGTGGCATAAAAGCATTTGGAGACTGGGGTGAAAGTTGTTTTTTTCATTGGAATAGGTTGGCAGAAATGGGGAATGTTTTCATACATAGTAGCTTCATTTTTTCTGTTTTTACCTTAACTGAAACTCAGTTTGTGGAGACTTCTTCACTTCTGATGAACTTTGGATTTGTTGTGTGTAACTTGGTGGATTCACTGTCTTTTGTGACTGTGGCTCAGTATTTGTTCGATGTAGCCCTTAGCCCTGTGGTTTCCAGAATTTGCTGCACATTGGAGTCACCTGAGGAGCCTTAAAAATCTACTTATGACTGGCCGCCAGCCCCAGGCGGTCTGTCCTCATTGGTGCAGTTGTGACCTATGATCAGGCGGTTTAAAAGCTCCTCAGGTGATTCTTACGTGCTGTAAAGCTTGGAACCAATGATCTAGCCTAATTTTCTCCCTTGATTCGGTGGAGAATCAGACAAGCAGCTGAAGGATCAGAGACACTGCCTGAGAAATGCTCTTGGGGGGATAGGTCTGCCTAGTAGCCTGTTCTGCCTCTGGGGATGTCAGTTGCACAGAGGGTAAAGCTGCGATGAGGGTATGATTCCCTTTGAATTTTTCCTTTTCTTTGATCATCTCTGGACAAGTTTTATTTTTCCTCTTTTTTTAAGGTGAATTACATATTTTTGCTATTAAATCATTAGGGGAAATCAAGCTTCTTTGGTATGTCCAAGTTTTAAATGGCTTTCAGGTAGTGGTGGTTATTGAATCAGGCACCACACCTGAAATGCACTTCTTACCTGCATAATTCTGAATCAAATTCTGTGGATTCACAGAAGTTGGAACTTTCTTCTTTAGTTCATCCTTTCTCTTCTCCCATTGCTTTTTTTCCACTTTCAGTCTAAATACAGGGAATCTTTATGATCAGAATTCTCTTGGGATCCAATTTTCTTTTTATACAAGGTAGTTTATTTTGGGTCCTAGCTATTTTGAAGCATGTCTTGAAATTGGATATTGTTTAGCATAAGGATTTTCCAAAGCTCAAGTCGGTCTTTGTTTCCTTGGTTCTTTGGGACAGACTGGCTGTTACCATTTCCCCAGGTGTGGGCTCCATGCTGGTTTTTCAGATGCTGCTAGACTGTTACTGATGAAGATCGGGCGCTAGGCTGAGGCCAGCTTCTTGGGAAGGGCTTTCCTTGCGCCGTACTTTCGTTGCTCTTTAAAAGCCAAGCCTCTTTTCTTCAGCTGATGCCTTGTGGCCCGGAAGAGAGCAGCGGGCAGCCGTGTGAGGTGAGCCCCTCCACCCTCCAGCCAAGGGGGCGGGTGCCGACTGAGCGTGTTAAGGTCTACACCAAAGAACCAGCAAAATGTCAAAATATTTTAATTGGGATTTTTCACTTATTCTTCTGCAGTCAGCTTCTCTTGGTCTGTTAAGTACAGAGACACGACAGAAATTTGAACAGGTCGGTGTTTTAGGAGAGACATTTGATGAAAAGGAGGCTAAAGTGGTGCCTTAGAAGGCTGAGGGGATAACCCCTCCTTGGTATGTAGAATGTCATCAGCTTAGTGTGCTTTTGCTTTTGCAGTGGGTTCACAGGTGGTTGTAAGCAAATAGAGCTAAATACTTTTTAACAGGAATTCAAAGTTTGATGGTGGTGAAACTGATAAGAAAAATTCCGATGAAAATCACATATCTCTCTGGGGAAACACAGATTTCTTGTGACAATGCCAGAGATATTGTGAGGAGAGTTTAGCTTAGAATTTTTATTAGAATTGAGGATAAGTAAGCATTTTTAGCCTTTTCTGGTAACCAATTATTTGCATGTAAGATGTAGTCTACTATTTAAAGTTCATATTAATTATTGATATGCAGTTTTCAGAGTTGATTTATTGTAGTCTTAATGATAAAAATGAATTGTTATGGCTTTTACACTAATTTTTATACTAAATGACTTTAATTCTAGGCACTTGAAGTTTCTTTTGGAAGTCGATGGCAAATTATAAATACATTTTCTTTCTTTTTTTAAAATTAATTTATCTTTGGTTGTGTTGGGTCTTCGTTGCTGCGCACAGGCTTTCTCTAGTTGTGGTGAGTGGGGGCTACTCTTCATTGCTGTTCACAGGCTTCTCCTTGCAGTGGCTTCTCTTGTTGTGGAGCACGGGCCCTAGGTGCACAGGCTTCAGTAGTTGTGGCTCGCGGACTCGAGAGCACAGGCTTAGGAGTTTTGGCGAACGGGCTTAGTTGCTCCGCGGCATGTGGGATCTTCCCAGACCAGGGCTCGAACCCGCATCCCCAGCATTGGCAGGCGGATTCTTAACCACTGGGCCACCAGGGAAGTCCATAAATACATTTTCATTCTGAACTCATAATGTCTGCTTCCTGTTTCCTCTTTCATCTCCACAGAGAATCAAAATAAACTTTTGTAAATTACACAGGAATAGAAAATCCTTCATTGTTAATTCCTATCATTTTGCAATTCTTGTAACCATGGGGAAAAACAGGCTTGCTTTCTTTGTGAACCTCTGAAAGTTTCTCTACACCTGGGTTTGACACCTGGCTCTTATTCCTTGTGTCAGCAGTTTGTGCCTAATGATTTTTTATTTGTAATAGTTTTCTTTCT
The DNA here is from genome assembly GCF_026419965.1 of Kogia breviceps. Taxonomy (NCBI): domain Eukaryota; kingdom Metazoa; phylum Chordata; class Mammalia; order Artiodactyla; family Physeteridae; genus Kogia; species Kogia breviceps. Next base: position 83,537,252 of record NC_081324.1, on the reverse strand, counting down.
TGAATTGTAGTCTGATTTCACTGCTGCTACAAATTCTCGAGTTTTTTACCTCAACAAACCAGATGAGAGTCCAAATTGTTGGATGTCTGATTCAGGAACAGGTATGATACTTATATTTCTAAAGAGTTTTTTTCAAAATAATAACGTGTGCATTTCTCATAGGGTGATAATCATGTATATTAGAGTGGTTTCTGTAAAAGTATTATGTGCTGTCTTGTGCCTCTGGTAGCTGTAACTTCCTTACTTGCCTTACTTTGTGTTACAAGTTCTGTAAAGGTAGAAAGAAGTACTTTTGCAGTTATTTCAAACAGCTGCAAAAATGATCTCAGCATTTTTCAGATACTCCGAAATGAATTAAGAAATTCAAACTGTCTGTAAGCCATTCTTTACTCTCTGCGGTGAGCTTATTTTAGCTTTAATGGCTTTACATACTGACTCCTTTTTCCCACAATCCCACATCCAATTCAGGATGAATTAGCTTTGCCTTGTGAAAATTACCATGATCCGATCACCTGTCACCACCTTCCTGCTCTCACCCTAACAGAGCCCCATCGCCTGCCCCCTGGGTCCCTGCGAGCTTCCTAACCAGCCTCCCTGCTTTCACGCTGGCAGCTTCCATCTGTTCTCCACGCAGTAGCCAATGCGAGCCTTTCTAAAGACAGGTCAGATCTTGTGACTCCTCTGCTCAAGCCCTGCTGTGGGTCCACTTCCCGCAGAATAACAGTCGGGAGGGAGTCTGTCCTTACAGAGGCCTGCAGGCCCCGAGACATCTAGCTCTGCTCTTTGACCTCACTGTCTGCTGCTCTCTCCCTTTCTCTGCTTCAGTAGAGAGGCTGTTTGCTCAAATATGCCAGATACGTTCTCATTTTAGGGCTTTTGCTTTGGCTGCTTCCTGTATGTGGACTGTTCTCCCCCACCCCTTACCGGGGAGCTCCCTCACATATGGCTGACACGGCCAACCTTGACTGCCCTCTTCAAAAGGAGCGCCTGCCCTCCCTTCCACGCGCACTGCTTCTTCCCTTACACTGATTTTTAAATTTTACTAGCGTGCTGACCACCTTCTGACATACTGTGTGTACTGCATGATTGACTTGCAGTTCACAGCTCACTTTTCACGCCTCCTCCTCCCCAGCTGGTACAGTAAACGCTCAATAAGGATTTGAATGATTGAATTCTTTAGATTGCTTCTGTGTACGTCTGTACTGTGCATAAAGGACTTGTCTTTTAAAAAAATATATTTTAAATTGCACGAGTTTTATCTTGACTTTTAATAATATGATAGTTCAGTTTAAAATATTTGGATCATTAAGTTAGGACTCTTACATGGCAAGGCATTTATGTGAATTTTTTCCGTTCCAAATTCAATTTCCTGTATCCAGATAGCCAAAAACTTCCCGTATTTAATTTTCTTTAGGTAAAAATAAGTTATTCTAGAACACATACTTCCCATGTTTAATTTTCTTTAGGTAGAAATAAGTTACTCTAGAAAGCATTTTTGTTCTTTTTCCTCACCCTTATCTATTCTGTGTATTTGTTCACATTAGGACTGACTTACTGGAAATTGGAGGAGAAGGACATGTATCACTCTTTGCCTGAGACTTTAGAGAAGACATTTGCTCCAGCCTCCTCCACGGATATATCACCAAGCCAGGTAATTTAATAACCCACGATGCACATGTGTATTTGTTATACAATTGTATACACTATTTCATTTACAAAGTTTGTATTTTTCAATTTCTGATATACAGAAAACATGGGCTTTAAATCATATCTGCCTGCTTTCAGATTTGGTCTCTGTCATTCACTGCCTATGTGATCTTAGGAACGTTACTTAAAAATGGAATTAAAAATGCCTGGTTAGTGTTTTGTGAAATTAAATGACATGGTTTTGTGCCCACTATTTTAAATATAGTAGGTACACAAATAAACTTCTTCTCCCGTTCCCAGGCGTGGTTTTGATTTTCTGTTCTGTTACACCCTCCCGCTGATCCATTTGTATCATAATTATGAGCAATTTAATTTGCTGTTTTGATTTTCTTTGAGCAAGAAATGTAAATATTTTGTTGACTTCAGAGCAAAGAAATAAGAATATCCAGTATGTGTACATTGATGTATATATCTCACTTCTGTGTTTGGATCAGGAGATGAGAGAATAGTTTGGAGGAAAGGAGAGATACAATTAAAGTAACCAGGAGAGCTGTAAACACGAGTGACAGGCATAGATGGACAGGACAACATGGGACCAGTGTATTTTTGGACATGGGAGTCCCAGAGAGGGCGGGAACCGGCATTCTGTCCTTCAGGAAAGGAGGAAAAAAGAGACAGATAAACACTAAGAAGGAAGGGTGGGGGAAGTGAGATTGAGGGGTCTGGGAGACTCAGTGGGCTTTGCGATTACAGGGCTCACTGTGTGTTTCTTGGTCTTCCACATCAGTAAATTAACACTATATTTTGTTGACTCAAAATATAAAGTTGCCATCAGTTTTAAGACTTCCTGTTTCATATTCTACCAAGAAAAAAATTCATCAATCAGACGGATATAATGCTTTCTTATCCCTTAGAATTTATATTTTGTAGACTTAAACATGTATTTTTATTCTATAATTCTTGTACATACTTATGGAAAATATAAGTGAAGTAAATTAGTTGAAACTTCTTTACCTACAGGAGGTTACACTCCACACTCCTCTCTTTTTACGTCAGTGTTGGTTTCTGTGTTTTCCACATGCCATTTCCCTTGGGCTACCAAGAGCATTGGTGACTTGGCATTTCTTTAAAAAAGGATGAAAGGCCTTGGTGCTGAGTTTTTACCTGGCTTAGTAGTTATGTAGGACTGGCCTGCTTTTGACTCTCAGATGGGGAATGTTGCTAAACATGTCTGATTCACTGTCTCTTAAATAGTGCTTCTCAGGGGTTCCAGTGTAGCCTCTAGGATTTTCTTCCAAGCTGCTGACACCTATTTGGCCAATTTTGAAAGCTTTTTTATTTGCTTATGAGCAGGCAGTGACAATTATGTCACAGCTGCTACTTGACCAAAGGCATTTGTAAGATGCTGTTAATTACAAGAGACGTCCTCACTTCAGAGATGTTAAAATATGACAAGAAGGGCTTCCCTAGTGGCGCAGTGGTTGAGAGTCTGCCTGCTGATGCAGGGGACACGGGTTCGTGCCCCGGTCCGGGAGGATCCCATATGCCGCGGAGCGGCTGGGCCCGTGAGCCGTGGCCGCGGCCGCTGAGCCTGTGCGTCCGGAGCCTGTGCTCCTCAACGGGAGAGGCCACAATAGTGAGAGGCCTGCGTACCGCAAAAAAAAAAAAAAGCCAACCAAACAAAAAAACTTGGTTCTTATTTTGAGTAAGGAGATTACCAAGGATTTTATTCTTTGGAAGTGTTCTTAGGCCACTAAATATCTCAGGTTTAAATTATTCCCTTAATATTTATTGTTAGAGGGTATGAAAATTTTTTCACTCTGAGGGATACTTATAATAGGTAATGACTTCCAAACTCATTACAAATCTGGCAGTCTGACATCTCAAGTTTATTTTAAATTTTTCAAAAATCTTTTTATGGTGCTGATCTTGATATCAGGAAAGTAAACTTTTTTCATCATTGATTCGTTGATAATATTTAAATAATTTTGTTTCGTATCTTTAAGTCTAATACTAGTAATGAGATGAAGCTACCATCACTGAAGGATATTTATTATAAAAAACAGAGGGAAATCAAGCAGTTACCTGAGAGGAATCTCCCTGCTGCTTCCAACCCAAATCATCCACCGGAGGTAAAGTTGACAGCACTCTGCTGAGTGCCAATGAAAGATGACTCATGACTCTTAACTCTCATCTTGAGCTTCCTTTTCCCTAGGAGATCTAAAGCCTACTCACTTGAAAACAAAAACTGAGTACAGAGGGTGAGAGCTTACTGTTGTCTGTCTTATTTCTAGGTACTGACTCTCGACCCAACATTACACATGAAGCCAAGTCAGCAGATTTCAAGGATTCAGCCACATGGCTTTTTGAATGCCCTTGATGACAGAATATCCTTCTCACCGGACTCTGTTCTAGAACCTAGCATGACTAGTCACTCTGACATAGACTCGTTTTCACAAGCAAGTCATGTTACTTCTCAATTATCTGGATTCCCAAAATATCCTTCAAATACAAAAGTTTCTCCAGTGGACTCTTGGAAAAATCATGCATTCCAAAATGAAAATAGGACCAGTTCCACGTTTCCTGCAGTATATACTGTTGGTAGTAACGACATCTCAGTCAACAGTGTAGATGAAGAAAACACTGGCCTGGTACCTTTTGCCTCAGTCAGTCAGTCCCAGCTTCCAGGTACAGCCAGTGGTGTCCCAGAATGCATTTCACTGACTTCCCTGGAAGATCCTGTGATATTGTCTAAGTATGTATTTCATTGAATGGCTTGTAATGTCAATAGGTTTTTTATGATGTCTGCTTGAATGATGAAAATTGTTTTTATTGAACTTCAGTAATGTATAAAAAATTAAAATGTTTATAAGGTAGACCATCTAAAAAATAGTATCTTTTTTTTTTGCTTTATTAGTTGTCATCTTGTGTATTAATCTATTATATTTTCTGTGGGTGTATAAAGGAAAAAGGTTGTATTTTTGTGTATGAGAACCATTATGTTCTTGGTTTTTCTTATCAAGATAGTGACGAGATGCTTTCTAAATGATGTTTTTTCCTCACCAACAGGGTTAGGCAGAACCTGAAGGAAAAGCATGCTCGACACATCGCAGATCTTCGAGCTTATTATGAGTCAGAAATAAATAGTTTGAAACAGAAACTGGAGGCAAAAGAAATTCCTGCAGTTGAAGATTGGAAGAAAACCAATCAAATTCTTGTAGACAGGTAAGACTTATAATTTAGCTGTAAAGTTAGTGTTTCTCCAACTTGAATATATTATTTTCCCCAAAGTATAATATATTGTGATGTTAAAACACTTTGAAAACGTGTGCTTTAGATTTGGAAATTTTCACACAGAAACATGTTTGCCTAAGTAATTATTATTAAAGATTTGAGGGAATTCCCTGGCGGTCCAGTGGTTAGGACTCCTTGCTCTCACTGCTTAGGGCCCGGGTTCAATCCCTGGTTGGGGAACTAAAATCCCTCAAGCCGTGGGTACAGCCAAAAAATAAAGATTTGAGCCATCCTCTTACAAAACACTGATAATTGATGAGGACATTTGTTTTGTGTGGGCAAAATACTGAGATAGTTGAGCAGATTTTGTACATGTAAAGGAATGTCATTTATGGGAGGATTAATGCTCTACGGATTCCCCAATAAATCTATGATTGATGCCTTGGGGCAGTTCTCAACCTTTCTTCATACCCAGAAATGCATAACTTTAACCCAGACACTCATGAACCTGTGGAAACAGTTATCTCATTCAAAAAAACCATAGACACACAGGGGAGAATGGTCTTCTACTTGGGATAGCTTTCCACTTATTTTAGAGAGAGAGAATCATTTATAAAATTTGATGCTTTTACTAGTATTAATAAAAGCATACTTAAGGGACTTCCCTGGCTGTCCAGTGGTTAATTTAAGACTCCACACTTCCACTGCAGGTGGCTTGGGTTTGATCCTTGGTCAGGGAACTAAGATCCCACATGCCATGCGGCATGGCCAAAAAAAAATTTAAAAAAATAAAAAAATAACAGCATACTTGCAACATACTTTACAAATGGAATTAAACAGATTGAAAACTGATGGAGTCTAGGTGACAGCAAAGTCTTCTTTAGGGCAAAAAAGACAAAACCCCTTGAGAAAAGATTAGGAGGGAACTGAAATCTGATCCAGTTAACAGTTTAATTTGGAGAATTCTAGGAAAACTAGCTTTTATTTATTTATCTTTTTATCTCTTTGGCTGTGTTGGGTCTTTGTTGCGGTGGGCAGCCTTCTCATTGCAGTGGCTTTTCTTGTTGTGGAGCAAGGGCTCTAGGCACGTGGGCTTAGTAGTTGTGGCGCACGGGCTCAGTTGCTCTGCGGCATGTGGGATCTTCCTGGACCAGGGCTTGAACCCGTGTCCCCTGCATTGGCAGGTGGATTCTTAACCGCTGCGCCACCAGGGCAGTCCGGAAAACTAGCTTTTTTATTAGTGTGTGGTTGCTGTGGTAGTTAACGTGCTGTCTTGACCCTGATCGTTTCTATAGCTTCCATTTTGCTGTTGGCAGTGGCGATGGGGGTACAATGGCAGAGAAGTAGTTTGAAAAGAGCCAGGAAAAAAGGTCAGTTTTAGGTTTTCTAGGACAAAAAGAAAAGAGTAGATACCAGGCTGGGGGAAGTTTGTTCTTATTTTTGTTTTGTTTTGTTTTTTGAGAAGGCACAGATGACCACAGGTACTTCCTGTTGGGAAACAGAAGTCTGAAAGAAGCTGACCAGTAGACCTTGTTAGGTCAAAGATGGGGTGCCAAAGAAGGGGAGCTAATTAAAACATCTTTATGTCTAGAAGCTTCTAGAGCACACGGAGCAGTGAGAGAATGTAGGAGGAACAAATTGGAAGTCAAGGTTTTAAATAAGTGGTTGTGTTATAACAGTAACAACAGCAATCCAGGTAGTGGAGTAAATGTACTGATAGTGTGCAAATGAAGAGCAACGCATTATTTTCTCCTACCAGTACCCCTAAAGGGCTTGATTTGGCCTACCATATAAAACTGTGTTACAGAGGACAGTAGAAACAAAATGAGAAGTTGCAGTTATTTAGAACTGGAAAAACGATTTACCTAAGACAAAAAACAATATTATGTTGTCAGTATACACAGCAATTTTTTTTCACATTTCAAATTTGCAAATTGGGGAACCCCACTGCTGTTGCAGATGGGACCATTAACACTTACATCGTCACAGTTGCAGCTTGGGGGATGAGATGTCTGGCACACCGGAGTCAGTAAGGCGATTACAACAGAAAAACAACACAGCAACGCTTGGCTATTTAGTGATCTTTGTTTCAAGAACAGTTTCATCAGTATTTCATTTCTGCAAGGCATTAATGCATAATGGGTAGGAGCGTGACTCTGGAGCCAGACTGTCTGGCTTAGAATCCCAGTGTGACTCTGGAGGAACGTAACTTCTCTGTCTCTGTATTCTCATCTGTAAAATGGGAATGATGACAGTCCTAACCACAGGAGTGTGAGGATGAATGCAAAGTGCTTAACGTAGACTGAGTGTGTAGTCAGTGCCGAATAAATACTAGCTTTTATTCACAGCACATCATTGAACACTGATTCAAAATGGTGACCAAATATTTCCATGTATTTTCTTATTTTGAGGTTCTGTGGTAATTAACTTTACAAAGAAAGTCTTTAATTATAAGAATAACATTCATGCTGATTTGAAATAGTACAGAAGGATTTAATATGAAGTCTTTCTACCCCATCTTCTGTTTTCACATCCTAGACTTAATTTTTTGCATCCCTCCACAAATTATAATGCATATACATATATATTTTCTTCATAGATCAAGTGATTTTATGCAGTTTTCTATATCTTGCATATTTAATTTTTATTTTTTAATGTGATAAAATAACAAAATCTACCATTTTAACTATTTTTAAATTTACAGTTCACTGGCATTGTCCATTCACATTGCTGTGCTACTGTCACCAGTATCCATTTCCGGAACTTTTTTTATCTTGCAAAACTGTCGTTCTGTACCCATCAAACAATAACTCCCTATTACTCCCTCCCTCCAGCCCCTGGCAACCATCATTCTACTTTGTCTCTATTAATTTGATGCTTCTGGGTACCTTGTATAAATGGAATCACAGTGTTTGTCCTTTTGTGTCTGGTTTATTTCACTCAGCGTAATGTCCTGAGGTTCTTCCATGCTGTAGCATGTGTCAGAATTTCTTTCCTTTTTAACATTGAATAATACTTCATTGTACACACCACACACACACACACACACACACACACACACACACACACACACACACACACACACACTGCATTTTGTTTATAGCCATTCATCCCTTGGTGGACACTTAGGTTGCTTCCATCTTTTGGCTATTGTGAATTTATGCTGCTATGAACATGAATGTACAAATACCTGCTCATATCTGCTTTGTTCACCTAATATTTCTTAGGGATCTTTTCATACCATTTTAAATTTTTTCCAGATACTATAATATCAGGTTCATTGGATATATTTTACTAAAATGGCATCCTTAGTCTTGATTAACATTGGAGAATTTGTTTTGCCTAATATATTAGAGAATCAGTTAGATTTTTATAATACTCTTTTTTTTTTTTTTTTTTTTTTTTTTTTTTTTTTTTTTTGTGGTACGCGGGCCTCTCACTGCCGCGGCCCCTCCCGCTGCGGAGCACAGGCTCCCGACGCACAGGCTCAGAGGCCATGGCTCACGGGCCCAGCCGCTCCGCGGCACGCGGGATCCTCCCGGACCCGGGCACGAACCCGCGCCTCCCGCATCGGCAGGCGGACTCCCAACCACTGCGCCACCAGGGAAGCCCTATAATACTCTTAAGAGAAAGGATCTTGTCTTTGATTGTTTTGTTTCAATATATGGTTTTTAGATGTGGCCAGTTAGATAGTGCTCTGAATGAAGCTACTAGTCGTGTGAGAACACTTGAAAATAAGAATAACTTGCTGGAAAGAGACGTGGTAAGTAAGTACTCTATTTTTTGTTGTTCTAGTGGCTTAATGTTTAAAATTTAAGTTTTTTTATTAATTGAACTTTAGAGACAAATGAATAGTTTTATAAAAACATTGGTTATATGTTGCTTGTCTTCTCCTTTAGGATGTCTTATTGTTAACGTTTATATTTCGAATGCTGCTGGCTTCATATGATACTATAAACTTTTACCCTCTAAAAATTTTATTTTTTATTTGGAATATAATTTGCATATCATAAAACTCATCCTTCTAGAGTGTATAATTCAGTGGTCTTTAGTATATTCACAAATTTGTGTAACTATCACCACAGTTAATTTTAGAACTTTTTTCTCACTCAGAAAGAAACCCCAAACCTCTTAGCCATCTCTCCCCATTACATGCTCTTCTCAGCCATGAGCAACCACTACTCTGCTTTCTGTTTCTATGGGTTTACCTATGCTGGGTATTTGATGTCAGTGGATTCAAACCATATGTGACCTTGTGTGTCTGGCTGCTTTCACTGAGCATCAGGTTTTCAAGGTTCATCCATAGTGTAGCATGGACCAGGACTTCACTCTTTTTCATGGCTGAATAATATTCTGTAGTATGGATACACCACATTTTGTTTATCCATCCATCAGGTGATGGATGTTTGGGTTATTTTCACTTTTTGGCTATTATGAATGATAGTGCTACGAACATTTATATTTTCAAGATTTTATGTGGATGCATTTTCAGCTTTCTTGTGTGTATAACTAGGAATGCTTAACCTTTCCTCTTAAATAACTTTTTTTCCCCATGCATTACCAAGTTTTATTCTTCTGTGCATAATTTTACAAAGTGTTTTGCTGCAAAATGCCAGTTATACTCTAGACATGTTTCTTTGTCTTTGATGGGTTTTTTGTTTGTTGTTTTTTGATGCTGAAACCGGGATAGTTTTGATGTTTTTTAAAGTTATCTTTGTCTCCTAAACTATAAACTTCATGAAGTCAGGGACCTTTCTTGTTGATCTTTTTTTTTTTTTTTTAAATTTATTTATTTTTGGCTGTGCTGGGTCTTTCACTGCCCATGGGCTTTCTCTAGTTGCGGCAAGCAGGGGCTACTCTTCATTGTGGTGCGTGGGCTTCTCACTGAGGTGGAGCATGGGTTCTAGGCGCATGGGCTTCAGTAGTTGTGGCACATGGGTTCAGTAGTTGTGGCTCTAGAGCGCAGGCTCAGTAGTTGTGGCACACGGGCTTAGTTGCTCCGTGGCATGTGGATCTTCCCGGACCAGGGCTTGAACCCGTGTTCCCTGCAGTGGCAGGTGATTCTTAACCACTGCGCCACCAGGGAAGTCCTTTTGTTAATCTTATATTTCTAGCACCCTAGTGCCTGCCATCTAGTGGATTTGCAATTAATAATTGTTGAATGAATATTAACATATCAGATGTTTTGAATTTTCTCTTTTATTTTCATTGTAAGTGAGAGAATAGGGTAAGAAATGCTTTTCTTCCCCCTCTAAATATTAATGTGCGGCAACAAATTCCAGCTGTGCTTTTGGAATCATTTCCCTAATAGCCGTGGTTATTTTTTCCTCATTAAAGTCATCTACAGGTGAGACCTGGAATCAGAATGCCTCAGACAGTGGTTTTCTGTGTATTATTCTGTAGGGTAATCCTTTCTCGTCTCCATCCCAGGAATATAGCAGAATATCAAATTTGTTCATTTCCATTTATATGTTTTGTTTTATTACTTTTCTTTTATATTTGATGTCCACAGATTATTAGCTGCTATTGAGACATCTTTTTTTTAATATTAAAAACAATGTATTATCCTTGTCTTTGTTTTGTAGAGTGATCTTAGAGAACGCTTCAGTGCAGCCAGCAGTGCCTCCAAAATTTTGCAGGAACGAATTGAGGAAATGAGAACAAGTAATAAAGAAAAAGACAATACCATCATTCGACTGAAATCTAGACTTCAGGATTTAGAAGAGGCATTTGAGAATGCTTACAAACTCTCAGATGATAAAGAAGCAAGACTAAAACAAGAAAATAAAATGTTTCAAGATGTAAGTGATAAGTAACTCAGTGACGTGGTTGGCTAAAAGTAATTTCAGATATTGTAGTCTTACAAGCTATTATGATTTTTTCCACATTTATTTTCATTTTACATAACTTTGCTGTAGCTGCAAATATACGTATACTTTTCTGATCGAGTTAGTTGGGTCTTATCTTAAAGGAGGAAGTCAGGGCTTTCAGAACTATGGTGTCACTCCCACGCCTTTCTGTCTCTAGCAGGGCAGCCTTTGAGCTATCTTAAATCAACATCTGTGTGTCTGGCAGGTTCAATGGACCAGATTTAGAACAGGCTTGATAGAATTTTTCACTTTGATTTAATTTCACTTAAAATTTAGATTTGTATAACATTGAAACTGGATTAGGTTTTAGGTTGGTTTTTTTTTTTAAGTAAAATCGGAAAGTATTTTGGCTGTTGATATTTTCTTCCTGATAGCTTTAAATTTGATTCTTGCTGCTTTGTTTTTTAAAGTTTATTTTCATGAAGGTAATACATGTAAATGGTTTAAATGGTCGAATATCAAATGAGAAACGGCAATCTTCTTCACCTCTCCCTATCTTGGAGTCCTCTACCCTAGAAGCCATTATTTTCAGCTCTTTTAGCCATTCCTTCTGAAGTTTTGCTCCATGTTTCTCAGTAACAAACTTACATTGCTCTTTTTTTTTCCCCATCAGTTTCAGACATTATATGTTGACTACCCTGTGTGCAAGGTCACAGTGTAGCTTGCTTATACCATTTGCTTCCCAAACAGACACTACCCCCCTCTTTCCAATGTGACTGATATATTAAATTGGTTCTGAGAAGCTTATTCTTTACATTTGAACAACTCAGAAATTGGAATGCATCTTTATAGTGTCATATTTTAATTCGCAGCACTTTTTCCTCTTAGTATTTTAGTAAATAATATTAAATAGCATGATTTCTAGTTAGTGGTATCTTAGACTTTAAATATGGTATATTATCATTTATTAATGAATCCAAATTCAGTGTTTCTTATGTCTCTGCAAATATTTTTCAGAGCTAGGCTGCAGTGTTCAGTGACTGCATTTCCTTTCTCTTACAACTTGTATTTTTCCGAGACTTAGTAATTGCCGTGTCTCTTTATCTGCTTGCTTAGTTTTTTACGTGCATAGCACTTCCATTCCTCCCGCCTCCCCAGTATCCTTGCTTCATTCTGAACTGATTGCCCGCGAGGTCTGATACACAGAGTTCTAGGACTTGCCTTTGTCATCATCCTGGGAATTGTCTTTGCTTCTTTCCTGTATTGAATCTGTTCTTTTGTGTGGATTCTATATCTTCTTTCTTGGTTTAACTCTGTTTTGCTAGAGTACATCTCCTGAGAAAAAGAAGGCATGAGAGACAAATTTTGAGGCCTTCCATATCTGAAAACTTTTATAGTTGCAGTCACACTTTACTTTTTAAAAAATACTTTCGTTTTTAGAACAGTTAGAATTACAGAAAAATTGAGGAGATAGTGGAGTGTTCCCATATGCCCCACACCATTTCCCTGTTATTAACATCTTGCATTAGTGTGATACCTTGGCCACAATTAATTAGCCAGTTTTTGTTTTTTTTTTCTTGATGTTTATTTTGGCTGCTCTGAGTCTTAGTTGCCACATGCAGCCTTCTAAGTTGAGGCATGCGGAATCTTGGTTGCAGCATGCATGTGGGATCTAGTTCCCCGACCAGGGATCTAACCCAGGCCCCCCTGCATTGGGAGCGGGGAGTCTTACCCACTGGACCACCAGGGAAGTCCCAATGACCCGATATTGATACATCATTATTAAGTAAACACCACAGTTTATTCAGATTTCCTTGCTTTTTCCCTAATACTCTTTTTCTGCTCCAGGACTCCCTCGAGGAGACCAAATTACATGTAGTCTTCGTGTCTTCCTAAGCTCCTCTCGGCTGTGACAGTTTCTCACACTTTTCCTGTTTTTCATGATCTTGACAGTTCTGAGGAGAACTGGGCAGGTATTTTGCAGTATGTCCCTTGGGATTTGTCTAATATTTTTCTCATGATTAGACTAGGGTTATTAGGAGGAAAATCACAGAGTTAAAGTACCATTTTGGACATACCATACCAGCAAGCCCTATGTTTTTTATTCCTTTATAGTCATTTTAGTGAAATTTCAGGAGGGAGTGCATATGAACACTCCATTCAGTGTGCCGTATTTGATTAGAACTTTACATGGTTCGGTTATTACTGTTCTCATTCATACACATTAATAGTATAATTTTAGTGTGTGTGAGTACATGAGCTCCTGGTTTTTAAAACTTGTACTTCTTAACATCAGACCTACAGAAAGTTGCAAAAATTGTGTGAATAATTTTCATATACCCTTCACCTAGATTCTGAAAGTTAACATTTTATAATATGTGCTTTATCATTGGGTCCACATATAGTTAAAAGATTTAAAAAAAAAAAATTTTTTTTCCCAAACTTTTTTAGAGTAAGTTAGAGATATAATGCATCTTTATCTCTAAATACTTCAAGGTCTATTTCTTAAAAACAAGGGCAGTCTTTTATATAACCATAGCAAAATTAGGAAATTAACATTAATATAGTAATCTAATTTATACATGCCATTCAATTTTTTGCAAATTATAGCACAAGTATTCCCAGTATACAAAAAGAAACTTTTTTTCCCTTGTTCAGGATCCGATCCAGGACTACATGTTGCATTGAGTTGTCACATCTCTTTTATCTCCTTTAAGCTAGAGCAGATCCTCAGTTTTTTTGTCTTTTCTAACCGTAAAACTCTTTGAAAATCATAGACTAATTATTTTATAGAACTACGCCTTCTAACACGGTAGCCTTTAGCCACACGTGACTATTTAACTTTATACTGATTGCCATTAAGTAAAATAAAGAGCTCAGTTCCCCAGTTGCACTGGCCACATTTCAAGGGCTCAGCGGTCACACGCAGGTAGTGGCTGCGGTGTCGGGCAGCGGGGGGACTGCATCTGTCATTGCAGAGAGTCCGTTGGCCAGCACATTGTGGAATGGTCCTTAGTTTGGGTGTGTGTTTCTTCACAGTTAGATTGGGTTGTCGTGATGCATAGGAGCCCCTCTTAGCACTTCCTGTTAGGAGGCACGTGTGAACTGTGTGGGTGTCAACTCCAGTCACTTGGTGGAGGTGGCGTTTGCCAGGGGTCTCCACTGAAAAGTTATACCCTGCCCCTCCCCCACTGCAGGTAACATGTAACTTATGAGAGAGTAAGTTAAGGCTCTGTAAATCACCTTTTTCTCATCAAACTTTTACGCACTAGCTGTAGCATGCCCTGATGTGTCTTGCCTGAAACCACTAGTTACTGTGGCGGCTGCCAAATGGTGTTTTTTCTGTTTCTATGATTCCCTCGACGTTTTACTGCAGGGAGTAGTCCTCTTTTCTTCTTTATTTTTGCTTATCAGCGTGGACTCATGGATTCTTATTTTATTCAGTGAGGTAGTCTTTTTTACTCTTGTTTATTATTTTGATGCTTTGTCTTAGCTTTGGCCTGAGGGGTACGTGTGAAGCTGGCTTCTGTGGCCTTTTGACAGGTTCCTGTCATTCCATTGTTTTTAATTAAAAACCCATCATTGTTTGAGTAGCAGTGAAGCACAAAGGACAGGTAGAATGTTGTTTTCAGCTGCAATTGCATGACTATTTCCAGGGATAACGCTGACTTTTTCCACATTTATCATGTCAGATATTTTAAGCACGCAGAAAGGTATAGCGTAATGCATTAAATCCCCATATACTGGCCAGCCGTAGATACAGTTGAAAGACACTCTCTGTTCCTCTCTCTCCCACCCTAGAGGTGCCTGCTGTGCTAAATGTGCTCTTGGTTATCCCCACTCTGTTCTTGTTACTTCTGCTGTATATGCACGTGGTTTTAAACAATGTATAGTAATGTTTTGTATGTTCGTAGACCATATATGAATTGTATTGCACTGTATCCTTCTACCACCTGTTTTTCTCTCAACGTTGTTTCTAAGATTTGCCGTGTTGACACATGTAGTTTTTATTCTTTTTTATTTAAACATTTGCATGTGAAATATTTCTGATATATACAAAGGTATAAAGAATAATATAACAAATACATGTAGACCAACCCACCACCCACCTTAAGAATTAAAATACTGTAGATGCCGTTGAGGCCCTCCATGTACCTTTTCCGATCACCTCTGCCTTCTTAGAAGTAATTGGTCTGAATGGTGTGAATGTCATTCGCATGTCTGTCTTTGTATCATCATGTTTGTATGGTTGCTTAGTCAGTGTTGTTTGTTTGGCATATCTTAAAACTATAAATGCTATCATACTGTATTTACTGCTCTGAAACTTTTTTTCCTTTGTAAGACTTATCCAAGCTGATACATACAGCACTAATTCACTTGTTTGCATCCCTGTGTAGTATTCCATTGTGTGAATATTCCACAATTTATGTATCCATTTTCCTGCTTCCAGTCTCTTTTTGTTGCTGTTATGAGCAGCACCACCATGACCATCCCTATGTATACCTCCTGTGCCAACGTGTGCAAGTACCTCTAGAGTATTGTTGCAGTTGCCAGAGCTGCAAAACAAATGACCCCCAAACTAGACTTATTCTGCTCATGGGCTCAGTGGTCTGGGAGCTTGGACTGGGCTTAACAGGGACAGCTTATCTCGACCCAGCATTATCTGGGACCTTAGCTGGAAACTCAGAAGCTGGGGCCTTTGATGATGGCTGTCGACTGAGGCTGCAGTTCTTTCCACGTTTCCTTCCATTGTGGCCTCATTTGGCCTTCTTTGCAGCATAATGGCTGAGTACCAAGGACAGGCGTCCTGAAGGAGCTTCCTGACAGCCGCAGTGCCTTTCATGACTAGCCTTCTGGAATCCTTCTAGCATCTTCTTTTTATCCCTGGTATTCTGATAGTCCATAACAGTGTTTGGGGCATAGGTTCTTCCAATCTGGAAATTAATGTCTTTTAGTTCTACAGAACTTGCTGATGTTATTTCTCTATTAATTTCCTGCCTCTCTCTTCTCTTTCTCTGGAACTTTTGTGAGTAGATGTTGTATTGCATGGGTTGGTTCTCTAAGACTTATTTATGTTTTAGTGTTCATCATGGCCTCTTTGTCCTTTATCTTCCAGTCTTAGTATTAATTATGTCTTGTCTCATTTTTACTTTCTAAGAGCTCTTTATTCTCTGATTGCTACTTTTTCAAAGCTTTCTGTTCTTGTTTTGTGAGTATAACATTGTTATCTCTCTGAGGATATTAATAATAGCTTTCTTTTTTAAAAAAGATTTATTTATTTTTGGCTGTGTTGGGTCTTAGCTGCGGCACACAGAATCTCCGTTGAGGCACGTGGGATCATTTGTTGTGGCGCGTGGGCTTCTCTCTAGTTGTGGCGTGTGGGTTTTCTCTTCTCTGGTTGTGGCGTGTTGGGTTCCAGAGCACGTGGGCTCTGTAGTTTGAGGCATGTGGGCTCTAGTTGAGGCACGTGAGCTCAGTAGTTGTGGCACGTGGGCTTAGTTGCCCCGTGGCATGTGGGACCTTAGTTCCCTGACCAGGGATCGAACCCACATCCCCTGCATTGTAAGGCGGATTCTTTACCACTGGACCACCAAGGAGGTCCCAATAATAGCTTTCTTTTGATACTTTTCTTCAGTTTTAGTTCATTATTTCTTCTAAGTTAACCTTTCATTTTGATTTGAAGTCTGTTTCATATGGAATTTTCTTTTTCAAATGTTGGTTCTTTGGTAGGTTCACATTTAAGAGGGAGGCAGTAAAAAGCTACTTGGAGACTCTGTGCACAGATGGGACTTACTTCCTGGTACCTTCACTTACAAGCAGTTGTAAGTGATGCACCAGGCATTTGGTTAGGGAACCTCCAGGTGTGAATGTGTCTTTTTTTCTGGGGTTGTTCAGTTTTCCCAAAGAAAAGTCTTCCGGTTTCTTGTCTGGAACCTATCAGCCAGGCTCTGGTGGCAGTGAGGGAGGGGAGAGTCAAGTGGGTTTTATTTTTTTAAAGACTTTTCCTTAGTCATTTTCTCTTTATCTCTTTGCCTCCTCCTCACACCCTGCTATCATACTTGTGTTTCCAAAGTTGCATTTTTCTCTCACAGTCATGTCTTCTATGCCCTATTACCTGGCTGAACAGTCCCCTGCTGTATGGGATGGGAAAAGGCCCTGGGCTCTAACCCAGGACTTTGCACCAGTTTCCTGTGCTCAGCCCTGTGCTTCAACCCTGCCCACCCCTGAACCTGGGGTTCAAGTTGTGAGCCTCTCAGGGTTATGAAGAGATCCACCTACTTGCCATTAGCATCCTTAATTTAGACTCTGGAAGTTGTAGCCTCGTCGCATCTTCATTGAAATCTCTCACTCGTTGCTGTTACCTCTTTCGTTTTCTCTTTAATTGCTTCATTGTTAATATAGTGGGATCTCTGGATAAAAAGAAAATCCTGTGATGAATCTCTCTTCTTTCACCAGAAGTCTCACTTATGTATTTTTAAATAAATTATCTAATTATATTAGACTTTGGGGATTGTACCTTTACTCTGTGGAACTAAGTTAGCAAAAGGTAGTGTGCAACAGTTCCAAAGAGAGCCATGCAAATACATTTTAATCTTTTCAAACACTGCTTTCTTAAAGGGCATTGACTGAAATAAATTATTTGTTTTACTTTCTATGTTGAAATAAATTCAAATTTACAGAAAACTTGCAAGAACTGTCGTACTTCTATATCCTAAGATCACCAGTTGTTAACATTTTGCCATATTTGCTTTATCATGTCACATATATATATTTTTTCACACACATACATATATATATATATATATTTTTTTCTTGAACCATTTGAGCTTAAGTTGTAGACTTTGAGCCCCTTTACTTGTATACTTTTGGTATGTGTTTCCTAAGAAATACATCCATAGTCACAGAAAAATTATCCAAATAAAGAAATCTAATACTGATGCAGTCCATGTCCAAATTGTTCCTTTATGTCACCTTTTTCCCCAGTCCAGGATCCATTCACTCATCTCTTTAGTTGCCTTTAATCTGAAACAATGTGTTAACCTTTTTCTTTCATGACACTGGCATCGTTGGAGAGTAAGGGCAGTTATTTTACAGACTGTCCCTCCGTTGATATTATAATATTTAATTTTGTGGTGCAATTCTTTGTTTTTCCTTGTAGCTTTTAGGAGAGTATGAGTCCCTTGGAAAAGAACACGAAAGAGTAAAGGTAACAGTTGATCATTCATGTTCTGAACTTCCTGTCGGGGCAAAAGCATTAGTTTGGAAGTTGAGAGATCTGACCCTTTCTCCCTTTCTCTTCCCCTCCTCTGTCCCCATCTGGCTATTTGAACTAGACCGCTCACTTATCCTCTCGTGTCAGTTTCCTTATTTTCAAATATCTGCCCATTTAACTCACAAATTTGTTGAATTTGTTAATTTAACAAATATTTATTGAATGGCTATTGCATTTGAGATGAGGTGAAATTTTTAGAAGAGGATAAAATACCATACAAATGCAAATAATTATTTAATACTATTTAAATATAAGGTTTTGCTTTTCAAAACATTAGCTTTTTGTGGGGTTAATTATGTTTAAATTCTTAATTAAAACTCTGTTTGGGATCTACGTATTTGAATTCATTGAAACCCCACAATAAGTAAATGGGGTCCAAGTAGTTCTGTTGCATAAAATGCAGGGTTGTGATTATTCAAGGTTAGTGAAAAGGCCTGCATAGTTAGGTAGCCCTGGTGTCTGGGGTTTCAGGGGCCAGTTGTTATATCTGAAATCTCATCATTGCAGGTATTCGCTTTGCCATTTACTGAGGTTTTAGTCAAGTTTGTGTTCAAAATATGTCCATTTTAACACTGTTTCTAATCAAGCAAAGCATAATAGGCTTTGCTTATTAAACAGGGGGCTTACACACAGCTATTTGTATAAACCAGTATTTTGCTCTTCATTTTTTCCCTTGAATTATTTATATTGGCTCTGTGGCTGATGCCATACTTGCTGAGTATCTGCATAATTTTCTTTGTAGCTCTCTGGTGTAGTCTTAGATTAGTTTTATATTATGCATTTTAAAATAAAAGGAATACATCTGAATATTTATCTTCAGTTATCTGAATTTTTCCTTTATTTTCATAGGATACATTAAATAAAACTGAGAACAAATTGCTTGATGCACATACTCAGATTTCTGATTTGAAAAGGTAAAATATATTGTCTTACTAATAAGCAAATACCTCGAACTGTTCTTTCAGGCCTTAAATATGTGTCTATATTAAAAGTGATGAAAAAAGCTTTTCTTGGGGATTTTTAAGCACTTTGAGATTAGATTTTAATCCTCATCTTCCCTTCACCTGGAAATACATTTGATTTTAGCCAGAGATTTTAAAATGACTAGAATATGTTGGTGGCTCTGCCTGAAACGTGTGCATGTCCCCAAACATTATGTATTTACTTAGCATAGGTAAAACCTAAGTGATCCTAAATCACTGAAAAGAATTTTAAGAAGTAGTCTGATTCACTGAATTATCTTTGTGCTCCAAAAAGAAAATAGCATTCACACCAATTTTGTGGTTATCTACTTTCTTAAAGACCTGGTTTGAGGACTGTATTCGTGATCTGATTTGCTTACTTAGGGAAGGAACAGTCGTTAAGTGGTCCCTATGGCAAATGATTAAATATTTCTAGTTGGCTTTAGCGTATATTTTTGTAGTTTTATTTGGAGATAAGTGCTGTCCCTGATTTAGAGATTTTATTGCACTCTTAAGGACTTCTCATAGGGAAGAACAGGAACACTGTCTAGCTTTCTTGTCTGCTCAGGTCTTTTCTGAGAAGCATTCAATTCTAGGGATTGTTTGTTATCAGTTTGGTATAAGCATTAGCCCTGTTAGAGCTTTCTCCCTCAAACCTTCCTTGCAACAGAGTAGGTAAGAATTTAAGTTTAAAAGATGAGATGGAGACATATTCAAAGTTTTAAAAGACAGAAAGAATGCCAAGATATCCGCAAAACAATTAACTGGCCAGAGTGCTTATTTTCTCTTGGTAAGCTTGAAGATAAGCTTTTATTCTGAACACAGCACAAATTAGATGAGCTGCCTATAGATTGAGAGCTGTTCAGAACAGGAAGTTCTTTTTAATAGCTCTGCTTTGGATGGTAAGCCTGCTTCCTCTTTTGTGAGAGCCTTACCCGTGTATATTTCATATGAATACATACATATTAGAATTAAGCATGTTAGAATTGCAATTTATTTGATTGCTTAAATTTATTTTATTTTTATTTAATTTATACTGTGTGTTTTTATCTGTAGTAAAATTTCTAAATTTTTTTTTTACTTTCTGTATTAAATGTATTTGTTGTTCCCTTTTCCTTCAGTTGTAGCATATGAAATGCTCCTTTGTAGAGTTTCTTCTATTTGCCTTCCTATTTATTCTCCCTGATTTTTTTCAGCTTTTTAAAGTATAATGTGACTTTTTACTATGAAGAAGGTTTATGCATGTGCAGCTCTTTTGTCACCCCTTTCCTAGAAGTATCTGTTAAATAAGTAATTTGTAGTTGAGCTGTATTTTAAGTTTGTTGAAATGTACTTAATTTATCTTATTGCTTTTGAATTAGAACAATTTCAAAACTTGAAGCTCAGGTCAAGCAAGTAGAGCATGAAAATATGTTAAGTCTTCGTCATAATTCTAAAACTCCTATGAGACCCTCACGTGCCAAGTAAGTTACTTCGTTTAATCTCTCTGTAAAGCTAGTAATAGGTGCACCCTGTAATTGAATTGAGACACTCATCTGCCTAAATCGTGAGGAAGACACAGTTAAATGTCATCACAGAACTTGACGCGTAAAAACATCTAACTGTTAGATATAAATGCCTCATGTGCAGAGGCATTTGCCGAAAGGTAATGTAGAATCAGATTGGGAGTGAGGAGAATTGGGATGTTTTATGGTTTTTGACTCTGCCCAGCTGTGTGACCTTAGGCAAATCACTTAATTTTTTGGAGCTCAGTTTTATCATCTTTAAAAACAAGGACATTGGGTTAGAACATCTCAAAATGTTTTTTAGCCCTGAACTTCCAGAAATTTTATTCCCATGTTAATGGAAAGAATTATGAAGTTGGATCTGTATTAGGTTGTGTGGATTTTTCTTTTTAGTTTTTCCAAATTAACTTTGTTATAATCTAAGAGCATTATCTTGATGATTCATTTACACAGTAAGTTTTTTTCATATTAGAATTGTTTTTATTGTGATTTTGATGTAAATAAAGAGTATTAAATGAGTAGGTCATAACTTCCTAATATTGATGTTTTATCAGAAAAAGATTAACTTGCAGATGTTAACCTAAGTTGTAATTGTCAAATGAGAAACTTTTTCTAGATCTTTATTAATTAATATTAGTAGGACATAATGAATTATTGAAAGGTAAGATAATGTAAATAACTGAAATTGGACATTTGCGATTGAACAAAAAGGAGGGCTATAGTTGGAGTCAGGGAAGGGCCTTTCTGTGGAGGGATGCGTTAGCAGAGAGGGAAGACATACATGCAGAGTCGTTCAGGTGGGAGGTGTGGAGGGAGGGGTGTTCCAGGCAGAGACAGTGCTCTTGCTGAGTCCTGAGGTAGGAAGGAGCTTAGTCTTGTGTGTGAAGAACCCAGAGGAGGCTCATGCAAGGGGTAAAGGAGCCCCCAGATAAAATCACAGGCCCATCATATATAGCTTTCTAAGCCAGGGTCAAGGGTTTGGATTTTACTCTAAGTCCATTGGGACACCTTTGATGGGTTTTATATAGTAAAATTGTGTCACCTCATTTCTATTTTTTTAATGCACCTGCCATGAGGAGGGGAAAAGAGTAGAAGCAGAGAGACTAATTAGGCTATTGCAGGGCTAGGAGAGAGATGGTGCTAGCTCGGTGGTGGCCATAGAAATGGACAGACAAGAAGGATTTGAGAAGATTCTGGAGGGTAGTACTCATCGAACATGGTTGTGAATTGGATGGCAAGGTAAGAAAGGGAGGCGTCGGGTCAGCCCTTTGTTTCTGTCTTGAGCAGCTGAAGGTGTCGTCCCATTGAACCGGGGAGGAGATGGGAAGAGCAGACCGTGGGGTGAAGATCAGAATTTCCATCTTGAAGACTTTAGTTTGAGATTCATGTAAATTCCAAGTGGAGATCAAGCAGGTGCTGATAAACTTCCGTTTGGAGTGCAGAAATAAGGCTGGAGTTATAAATATTGGAGTCGTCTTTCTAGATAGGGCTTAAAGCTATTGGATGGATGTGTGTGTTTAGTGAGAAGCAAGCCCAGGACAGAGCTCTGAAGAAGCTCAGTGTTTTGGTGTTGGGTAGAGAAGGAGCTGGCAAAGGAACCTGAGAGAGAGCTGCTGGAAACCAGGAGAAAGACTGAAGCAGCTGTTAAGAGAGCCAGTGAGATGAAGAATGAGGGTCTGTTGGATTTGTAAGCTGGAGGTTCCTGATGACCTGGAGAGCAGTTGGCACGGAGTGATAGAAGCGGAAGGCAGTTGTGTATGTATTGAAGAGTGAATGAATACAACCTAGATGTCTAACAGCCTGAATGTCAGTATATTGTGATACATTTATGCATAATACTGCTCAGCATGACAGTGCACAGACTAGACTGGGGGTTGGCAAACTGCAGCTCCCCAGCCAAATCTAGCCTACTGCCTGTGCTTTTCTTTTTTGTTGTTGTTTTTGTTTTACGCTCCGGGCTGCACGGCTTGCGGGATCTTAGTTCCCTGACCAGGGGTTGAACCCAGGCCCACGGCAGTGAAAGCGTAGAGTCCTAACCACAGGACTGCCAGGGAATTCCCATACCACCTGTTTTTGTAAGGCCTGTGAGCAAAGAATGGTTTTTGTTTTTAAATGTTTGGAAAAAAAATCAAAGAATAATATTTCATGACACCTGAAAACTATATGCAATTCAGCTTTCAGTGTCCAGAAATAAAGTTTTATTGGAACATCCCTAAGCTTATTCATTTGTGTATCGTCTATAGGTGCTTTGTGCTGCAGTGACAAAGTTGAGTAGTTGTGACAGAGACTGTCTGGCCCGTAATACCTAAAATATTTACTCACAGTTGCCAACCCCATAACTAGCCTGTCACCATGGTTTAATCTTAAGAACATAATATGGAACAACAACAAAAAACTAGTTGCAGAAGAAATTGAGTACTCGTTATATTGACTTTAGCGTGTAAATCAGCTCTGCAGATCTGACGGGTCATACAGATGGAGTAAAAGTGTAAAAGCACTCAGGGGGATGCTGAACACAAATTTAGCATGAACGGTTGCTTTTGGGAAGAATGAGGTTGGAAAGATACACAGGGGACTTCAGTGGTATCTATATTGTTCTGCTCCGTAGCATTCTAAAGGATATACAGCAGAGAATCACGATTTTTATAAAGCGGGTTGGTTGGTGCCTGAGTATCATCTGGACGTCTTCATGCTTGAACTATTTTACATTAAAAAAAATAATTTATTTATTTATTTATTTTTGGCTGCGTTGGGTCTTCGTTGCTGCACGCGGGCTTTCTCTAGTTGTGGCAAGCGGGGGCTACTCTTCATTGCGGTGCGCGGGCTTCTCATTGCGGTGGCTTCTCGTTGCGGAGCACGGGCTCTAGGCGAGCAGGCTCTAGAGCGCAGGCTCAGTAGTTGTGGCGCACGGGCTCAGTAGTTGTGGCACACGGGCTTAGTTGCTCTGCAGCATGTGGGATCTTCCTGGACCAGGGCTTGAACCCATGTCCCCTGCATTGGCAGGCAGATTCTTAACCACTGCGTCACCAGGGAAGTCCTACATTTTTTAAGTGAACAGGAACCAATAAAGGATTAGTATCCAGAATATAAAGAACTTCTACAAATAAAAAAAAAAGAGAGAACCTCCTCAATAAAAAAAGTGATAAAAGAATATGAACAAGCTGTTCACAGAAAAAGAAACCTAAATGGCTAATGAAAAGATGCTCATTTCACTAATAATCAGAAAATTGCAAACGAAAACAGTAATGGGATACCACTCATACCATCAGACAGGCCAGTCATTGTAAAGTTTCACAAAGATATGAAGAAACAGGAACTCTCAAACTACTGGTTTGACTGAAAGTTGGTACAGCGCATCTGGAGAGTGTTTTGTCATTATCCAGTAAGACTGAAGATGTGCCCAGCCCAAGTTCCACAGTTCTAGTTTAAGGTATTTGCCTTCGAGAAGTTCTGACACGTGTTCATTATAGCATTGTTGAAAGGTGATACATTAGAAACCAAACATCCACCGACAGGAGGAAGGATAAATGACTTGTGATGCAGTCGTACTGTGGATAAACTATTAAAATGGTAGAGCTGTAGATATTAACGTGGGTAAGTCTCAAGCATAACGTTGAGTAGAAAAAGCAGCATTAAAAGGATGTGTACATTATGCCCTTTATGTAATTTAAGAAATGCAAACAACCATATAGATGCTATTTATGTCTTACAATTAAAATCACATATGGTAAGATGTTAGCATTTATTGAAACTAAGTACGGGCAAGTGCTTGTTACAGTACTCTTTGTAATTTTCTAAGAATGTTTGAAATGATTCTTAATTTAAAAATTGAGGGGGAAAGGAGTGACTGGGAGCTGAAATGCAAATACCGGGGGACCAAAGAGGCGACTCTTGGGAAGTCTGGTTGTGAAGGAAGCAGAGCGGAAGACAGGAGTTCCTGCCCCGCGGTTTCTATTTTCTCTCTGGAGTGTGAGGCGCGGCTATCGCCTGACAGTCAGGGCTGCGGCGAGAGGTTTGAGGAGAGTGGAGAGGGTGTCACATAGTCACATTGGGGAATCGGAGCTCCTTAATGACGGAGAGATGTGTTGGCAGCCAGTGCTGGGCCTCCACTTGAGATAGTGATAGTGATTCTGTGGTGATACCCCGGTCTACACAGCCGGGCAGCCTTTCTCCAGCAAAGCTCAACTATAGGAGTACAGACACAGAAGAAAAGGGAGCTCATTGTAGGCAGACAGCCTTAGGTTTTGCTGCCGCTCAGGTGCGATGGAAAGTGAGCAGGGAAGGGGGTCCGGGCGATGAGTACTGATTGCCAGGAGCGTGGGCGGGGCTCTCGCGGTGAGAGCGCCGCGGGGCTGCTGGAGCACGGGAGCCAAGAGGGTCTTTGGAGCTTTGATTTCTGAAGGGGGCTGTCTTCTCTGGGGTGATGCATCCAGCGAGCGTTCTCTGAAGGGGCGACTGAGGAAGGGAGTCGAGTCGTTGGCGGGAGTTCGGAGCAGCTCCCGTGTGCGCGTGGAGGGCGCGCGGGATGAGGGCAGGAGGCGGCGTGCAGAGGATGGGGCCTCGAGTGACCGGAGCGTATGGTGGGCTGAGCCTCGGGCGGGCCGGGCTTCACGGTCACGGGCCGGAGTGTCATGGTCCAGAACTGCACTGTTCAGTGCAGCAGTGCTGGCCACCACAGCTGTTTAATCTAGCTGTGTTGCAGGCGTTCACGAGCTCGCGCGTATGTGGCCGGTGGCCCCGGTATTGGACTGTGCATGCGCATGGAGGCCGTTTTGTGTTTTCGCAGAAAGTTCTGTCCGCAGTGCTGGTCTGGGAGGAACAGGCAAGGTGGTCTTGCTTCACCTCAGGGCCCTGAGCTCGACGGGGCATAAAGGGTGTGAAGTGCGGTGAGGGGCTGGGCCGGGGTGTTCGGAGCCGGGTGTACGTGACGGTGCCTAAATCTTAACTGTTCTTCTGAAACCAAGAATAACGATTCAGTTGGAGCTGAAAACTGTAAAATAGAGTTCATCTAGCTAAAATAAGATTGTTTTATGCTGGTTTTAAATTCCTGTGGAAATGTGGACACGATATTCCAGAGCAGGTTGTTTTCTGTATGTGCTCGGTCTAAACTGGAGCGCAGAGCGCGCGATGCCTGAGAGCGCTTCTCGTCCCCACAGCACGCTGGCGAGCTCTGACGTCAGCCGGCGGAAGTGGCTGATCCCGGGGGCAGAGCACTCCATCTTCACCGGGCAGCCTCTGGACACGCGGGACAGCAAGGCAGACAGCCAGCCAGAGGACACCTGCCTTCCTGGGTGAGACAGTTCCGTCGAAGATCATATTTAGAGACTGTTGAGTTTTCTTAGCGATTTCAGTTGCCTTTCAAAGTTCAGGAAGTTGCAAAGAGCCATCGCCTTGTTCCTTTTATGTCTTAGTTTTGAGGATCTGATTTTTACTTTATTTTGAAAGGCTAGCGCTCTTCGGAAGTTTTCCTTTTGTAGGCCGTGCAGAGCTGTCGCACCTGTGCCGCTGGCGTAGTGGTGTGCCCTGTGCACGGGCTTACAGTTAGGACAGGGGGTGGATCCTCTCACTCCAGATAGCTGAGCCCCCGTGAGCAGCCTCGCTCATTTACTCCAGGGTGCCATATAAATATCATATTTCTGTATGCCCTAGGCTGTGAAAAGGATTGGGAAGCACTGGTCTATGATATACAGGCTCAATTTTATTGATTTGCCTTGTAGAGCATACGTATTCATTGTGGCGTAACCGTCAACCCTCATGTTATTGCCCTAGTAATCCCAGTAAACCGTCTTAGCTCAGGCTGTCGCAACAAATGACCCTTGACTGGGTGGCTTAAGCGACAAACAGTTAGGTCCTCCCGTTCTGGAGGCGGGCAGTCTGAGATCAGAGTGCCAGCACGGTTGGGTCCTGGTTCTGTCCTCACATGGCCTTTCTTTGGTGCATGTGTGCAGGGAGAGATCAAGATGTCTCTTCCTTATTTTATAAGGGCACTAATCCCAGCATGGGGGCTTTACCCTCATGATCTCATCAAAACCTAATCACCTCCAAAAGGTGAGGACAAGAATTTGTCATAAGAATCGCATTCAACATAAGAATTTGGGGGAGACACAGATATTCCCGTTCATAGCACCGTGTGTCTTACAATTATTATTTAAGGTGCCATTCTCCTCTGGAAAAGGATTCTTCACCTGGAAGTTCACCGAGTTTATTGATAAAA
Organism: Kogia breviceps; assembly: GCF_026419965.1. Classification (NCBI taxonomy): domain Eukaryota; kingdom Metazoa; phylum Chordata; class Mammalia; order Artiodactyla; family Physeteridae; genus Kogia; species Kogia breviceps. The sequence goes on along the minus strand of NC_081324.1, from coordinate 83,510,607 downwards.
AAACAAAGAGACACTTCAGACACACCAATCATGAAAGAACTTGATGAAGAAAAAGTATTTAAAAATTGGGGCACACAGACAGAGAAAGAGGATACCTCAAGTAGTAAGTATTTTATTCCTTGTTTGATAGAAATATAGATATATAGATCTCTTCCCCTTTCTCCCCCAAATATATTACCTTCTTAAAATGAAATGCCTCAAGTAATAAAATAAAAAGTTAAATTTATTTTTATGCTGTTTCAGCCCCATTGCAGACAGTTGAATCCCCTAGTTGTTAATTTTTTTTAAGTAATTAATTTGGCTATGACGGGTCTTAGTTGCGGCACGTGGGATCTTTTGTTGCGACGTGCCGGCTCTTCCTTGTGGCGCGCGGGCTTCTCTCTAGTTGTGACGTGCGGGTTTTCTCTAGTTGTGGCGCTCAGGCTCCAGGGCGTGTGAGCCCAGTAGTTGTGGCGCGCCGGCTTAGTTGCCGCACGGCATGTGGGATCCTAGTTCCTCGACCAGGGATCGAACCCCCATCCCCTGCATTGGAAGGTGGATCCTTTACCACTGGACCACCAGGCAAGTCCCCCCAGTTGTTAATTTATCATTGTCATCACATACGTACCTTTTCGAATGACATATTATACTGATTATTATAGATTTACGTGGCATTCTTAAGGATATTTGAAAACTTTCCTTATCCATTTGTCTTACTTGCACACATCAGAAAGTTGTGACAGGCATTTGGTGTTCATAAAGTGAGATGTAACATTTCCTACTCTCCCTTCTTGGTTACTGGGCATCTATCAGTAGGACAAGGAGTATGTTTAATACTGTTTATTTCACAGGTCCCGGCACTTGTACTTGCTCTGGTGCTTATTTGGTTGGGCCTGCTAATTATGTCATTAACATATTTGGCATTGCATTTCTAAAGCAGTATCCGCTAGTAAATAAATTAGTGACCTGCTTTCTAAAAATAAACTCTTGAAAAATCACCTCGAATGCCAGTTGTAAACAGAGAACCAGAATGAATTCATTAAAAACTCCCACGTTTTTCTTCATCAAGCATTTTTTAGCATTGTAATGTGGTGCATTTTGCAAGTAATCGTTATAATCTAGATGGTGAGAAGAATTGCTTGCTTGGTGTAACCGTCTGTTAATAAAAAGCAGATAACTGAAGCTAGGTTTGTTTTGGTTTTTTGTTTTTCTTTTTTAACATTTTTCTGTTACAGAATTATTGACTCCTAGGCTAACTGACACTTCAGTCAATGCAAGTCGGTCCCCAGAGAAAGGTGCCCAGCAAAGACAAAAGAAATTTAATTCTGCTTCACAGAGATCGTCATCTTTACCACCTTCAAATCGTAAATCAAGTACTCCAAGTAAGAGTTAGAGGTTTATGTCTCTTGGGCTTGGAAGAGTGGCATCTGAGCCATACACACTCGTTGATGCTTTCTGTGTCCCTTACGCTCTTCCTAGCGCCTAGTGCAGTGCTCTGAGCACAGAATCCCTAAATACGGTCTCGTTCAATAACACCATCTGACTGCACAGTTACTGTGACTATAACTGAAGAAATTCTCACCGTTTATCAGAGTGAGATTTTTGAGTGTGTCCCGCAAATGTTTTGCAACTAATACCACTTCACAGTTTTTGAGACAAACTCAACTAGATATTTTGACAACTATCTAATTAAACATTCGTTCAAACAAATTAAGCTAGCCTGAAAAATGATGTTTTTTTCCATATATTTACCTAAGGTTACTCAGCATTAGTCACCTTTTTCTTTAGCCCATTATAAGTATGGTCTTAAAGTTAAGCATTGGGCTTCTGTATCCTTAATTTCCATTTCCATAACTGCTGAGGAGATTCGTGTATGACTGTGTTACTAGGAATGTTCACTAGTGCACTGGTGTTTCCATCTAATTTCCAGTCGACTTCTAAAATCCTGAAAAACCAGTTTTGAGTCAGAGTGCTGCAACTATGGTCTGATACACTAAAATCTTGCCAGTGGTTTCCTCTAGATGTTAGGATTATGAACTGTTTTTATTTTGTGTACTCTTATTTATCTTTGAAAAAGTTTTACAATGAAAATGTATTCTTAGTGAGAAATAAGGTACTGAAAAAGAAGCTCTGCTCTGCCAACCTAGCACATGCATAGAAGGAACAGTCTCCTCTTCGTTTTCCTCTGTAGCAAAAAGAGAGATTATGTTAACACCAGTGACTGTGGCTTACAGTCCAAAGCGATCCCCTAAAGAAAATTTGTCCCCAGGATTTAGTCATCTACTAAGCAAAAATGAAAGCAGCCCGATTCGGTAAGTTCTCTAAAATTGTTGAATAAAATATATATAGTATTGATTTTTTTTTAATGTCAACTTATGCCTCTAACTTTCACTAATTTTTCAGTTGTTAATGGGGATTCTGTGGATTTAAGTCATTTAAATAAACGTCATACTAAAAATTAAAAAGTACTATAATATGTGAAAACAGTTTTTAAGTCTGTAAACTGGCTACTATAAAATTTAAATACTGCCTCAGAACCTCTTCCAGCTTTTGGATATAGAATGATAATTCTTTGTTTTCCTGAAAAGGTATAAGATACAGGGAAAATTGGGGGCCATTTGTACAAGAAAGTGGGCTGTCCTGGTATGGCCCTGGCACTAGACATGAGTTTACCTGTGCTTCTGAGAAAGTTGTCCCCTCTGAAGTGTGGTTGGAAGTGTGTGCTGTGGTGGGAAGGCCACTGACTCCTGAGACATGAGAGCTGCTGGCCCAGCTCCGCCAGGCTGTTGGGGAGGCTTACTGAAGCACATTGAGCCTCAGTCTCCTCTTCTACAAAACGGGGATAATAATGCCTACCTGCTTATTTCATATGGTTGTTATAAAGATCGGATGAGATAATGTATTGGTAAATGCTTTAAGTCGCCAGTATGTAAACATAATTTTGTGTTAGAAAATATAAATTAAATTTCAGTTTTAAAAAATTATATGACCACCTTTCTCTTTTAAAAATATGTGACTATGTAAGTTAACTGGATGCCAGCTTATCTTTCTAGTGGAGATAGGGAACATCAGTTAACACTTTTTTTCTCACAAGTAACTTGCTTCATTCAATAGATTTGATATACTTTTGGATGATTTAGATACTGTTCCTGTGCCTACAGTACAACGTCCCAATCCAAGGAAACAACTCCAGTTTCTTCCTCTAGATGACTCAGAAGGTATCTTTTCCTAAAAAATTATCAGTTATGGTTTTAGTCTTTCATTTTGTGAGTTTCTGGTATCTTCTCAAGGTTCTAAATGTCATTATATCCTGCACTTAAATCTTTTTTTACCCAAGGGCCTCTAAAAATAAGCACTTGCGACACTCATATTGTATCAGTGTCGTTATCCTCATTGGAAAGTTGGGAAATAGAGCTACAGGGGATGTTAATGTTTAATTACCAGGGCCATACTGTTCAGTTTTTTATATTCTGTAACTTATATGTACCTTCTTTTTCCCATTTATATTTTAAGTTTCTTTTTCTCATTTATCTTATAAAGTTATAAGATAATGTATGTGAAATCACTTGGGTAGGCCCTTAAAATACTAACTCTGTAATGTTGGTATATGTCCACTAAATGTGTTGTTTAGTTTTTAAACTTTTTTTTTTTTTGCTTTAAGTTTATTTAGGGAAGTTGTGAAGATTGTCAAACTGAGGGCAGGGCTTTTAGAATTCTGTGGAGAAAAAAACTGAGTATATATGATTCATTATGTATCTCTTTTCATTACATTTTTTTTGGCCGTGTAGCAGCCATTTCCAGAAAGTGAAGTTGGGTAATGTATTTAGTTATGTACATGCTCTGTTAGAAGAGTTGATAAGAAATAAAGAAATTTCTTTTCTCTCTAACAGAAAAAAAATACTCAGAAAAAACCACTGACATCCATGTTAATCATAGCTCTTCCCCCGAACCGTTGCCAAGTGGAGCGAAGAAAGTCTCTGTGAGATCAGCCTGGGAGAAGAATCAATCAGTTAGCTATGAACAGTGCAAGCCTGCCTACGTACCGCCACAGGGTAATGATTTTGAGTATACAGCAAAAATTAGGACCCTAGCTGAAACGGAACGGTTTTTTGATGAACTTACAAAAGAAAAAGACCAGGTAAAAACAAACATAAAAACATGTCTTAAATCTTTTTCTGCACTTCATGCTTATGTCTGAGGAATAGTCAGAAGGGAATTATTGAGTCAAACCCAGGAAGTTACTGTGGATGCCACACAAAGCTGCACTAGAAACGTGTGTGAGCCAAGCTGTTGTTACTAATTGTGACAGAGGGAACTTATGTGAAGTCGAGATGGACAAGAAAATACTAGGCTGAAGTCTCTTCTTTCCATTCTGTTATAAACCTCCCTGCCACTAATTAGAATTCTCCTATTTTTATTTAAACATTTTTTTGTGTTAACAGATTGAGGCAGCACTAAGCCGAATGCCGTCTACTGGAGGACGAATCTCTCTGCAGACGAGATTGAATCAGGTGAAGTGTCCTACCCTGAGTCTGCTCTGGAGGCTTGATGCTAGTCAGCGCTCCATTTAACCACGAGGATTTCTTGATATCACAGTTTTTAGGCACACTGAAACAGTCGATCAAAACTTTTAGCCTTTACAGGAAGTGTCTGGTAATGATAGCATATTTTATAACTGCATGGTAGCTTTCAGGAACAAAAAGTGATTTTACCTTTATACTTCTGAGAAAAAGGTGTACATGCCATCATGGTTTCAAGAAACTAACTTGGGAGCAAATGGCAATATGTCTATTAACAGATTTTACATTTTTAAGGCTCTCACATTAAATCTCCCTTTTTTGTGTTTGTTTTTTCCTCCCCAATCTGCAATTTATTTCTGAACCCCTTTCCATTTAGTAGACATATAAAACAGTGGCACTTTGCAACTGGAATAGATGTGAGGTTAAAAAGAGAGGTGTGGGGCTTCCCTGGTGGCGCAGTGGTTGAGAGTCCACCTGCCGATGCAGGGGACACGGGTTCGTGCCCCGGTCCGGGAAGATCCCACGTGCCGCGGAGCGACTGGGCCCGAGGTGTGATTCCATTATTGAGCAGGAGATGGTGCAGGCGAAGTGGGCCGTGTACATTTTTTTTAGTTGCTTTTCAAAGAGAATTAAAATGCATGGAACATTTTAAATCTCTTTTTGTAACATTTTAAACATAACAGCAATGATATGTCTCTTATATAACTGCAAGCTTTGGCTTTTCAATGCCTTAATGTCAGGAAAAGTTCAGTTTCAGATTGACCTGTGAGAAAGACACACAGAAAATAGCAGAGGTCTTTTTCTAGGGCCTGTATCCTTAACTTCTCTTTTTTACTGACTTTCTGTCATTGTTTTTGTTGTTCTGAACGTTTTTATTCAATAATTTATAAAAGTCAACACATGAAATTCATTTTAAAATAGTTTACTGGGGGGAACTTCCCTGGCAGTCCAGTGGTTAAGACTCCGTGCTTCCAGTGCAGGGGGTGCAGGTTCGATCTCTGGTCGGGGAACTAAGATATCCCACATGCCGCGAGGTGCAGCCAAAAAAATAAATAAGTAAGTAAAATAAAACAGTTTACTGGGAAAGCAGAAGGAAAACTTGTTAATACTCTAATTCTAAATGTATCTGGGGCTTCCCTAGTGGCTCAGTGGTTGAGAATCCGCCTGCCAATGCAGGGGACATGGGTTCGAGCCCTGGTCTGGGAAGATCCCACATGCCACGGAGCAGCTGGGCCCGTGAGCCACAATTACTGAGCCTGCGCGTCTGGAGCCCGTGCTCCGCAACAAGAGAGGCGCGATAGTGAGAGCCCCGCGCACCGTGATGAAGAGTGGCCCCCGCCTGCCACAAGTAGACAAAGCCCTCACGCAGAAACGAAGACCCAACACAGCCAAAAATAAATAAATAAATAAAATTTAAATGTATCTGAAACTTTTATTTTTTTACATAATGATGATAAGCTCTTAAAATGAGACTTAAAGGGCCCTAGGTTCTGTTCATATATGTCAAAGCTATTTCAATCCAGTAAGAAGACAAATGGCAGCAAAAAAAGGGCTGAGGACGCTTGTGAATGATTCATAAGTAAAAAAGGTAAAATTGGGCAAAAAGAATTGAAAAATGCTTGGCCTCACCAATGAGTAAAAACACCCCACACATTTAAACAAAAGCATTATTTTTAAACTATCACATTGGCAGGTATTTAAAAAAAACAACAACAACAAAACACCAGAACCTGGGCTAGGGGAAAGCTTATCCTTGTACATTACAAGTGGAAGAAGAAAGCGTCAGACTTTCTGGAGTTCAGCTTGACATGTATCCAAAGCTTTAAAATTTTACATTTCTTTTTTTTTTAATTACTTTTTTTTTTTTTTGCATTATGCGGGCCTCTCACTGTTGTGGCCTCTCCCGTTGCGGAGCACAGGCTCCGGACGCGCAGGCCTAGCGGCCATGGCTCACGGGCTTAGTTGCTCCGCGGCATGTGGGATCTTCCCGGACCAGGGCACGAACCCGTGTCTCCTGCATCGGCAGGCGGATTCTCAACCACTGTGCCACCAGGGAAGCCCATAAAATTTTACATTTCTTTGGACCTAGCATTTTTACTTTTGGGAATGATTCCTAAGGCAATATTGATAGGTGTGTGTAGAGGTATGTTTCAGAATATATATTGCAGCATTATTTGTGATATATGAAATTAGAAGCAACCTAAATTTCAACTAAAAGATTCTTGATTAAATATGGTATATCTGATGGAATATTGCACATTAATTTAAAATGATGTCATAAAGTATATTCCATAACAAGAAAAGTTAAATTGAAAAACATTCTGAAGTAGAGTTTGATTCTGATTTTATTTTTCTTGAAAATGGTGTTCCTGTCTGCAGAAAAAAACAGGAAAGGGGAACAGTGGTTATTTGTTACTTCTTGCTTGTCTGTCTGCTAAAAATTCTAAAATGAACGTGTAATTATTTTTACAATTTAAAGTTGTTGAAGAGAAAATTTTTAAGTTTTATTTCAGGATACCATTGGCGTTAATATCTAATAAAGTATCTAAAATGATGAATATATATTCCAGGTACTATTTAACAGTAGTACTATTTATTTAAAAATAGCATTTGTTACACTGACTCGTTGTGAAATATCTTGTTTCTTGGAAAAGTCTCCTCCAGGGTTTTTCCTCTTTTTTAACCTAGAAATTTTTGTCAGAAGAAAGTTATTTGATATACTTGTAAGTGGGATACGGCACCAGTCAGATGTGTCCGTTTCTTCTGGCGAAATGTGTGAAGAACCTAGGTTCCTCTTGTACTGTGCTCAGTTCAACGGAGTCAAATAATTCTCTCCTATTTAAAGATAAGCAGTTATCTTGAATGGTTGAAAAGCTGATTTATGTTTAGTTTAAAAGAAATAATGTAAATGACGATTTGTGTAAAAACCAAAATGATTGTAATTTTGATGTTTATACTTGCTCTTTTGCTGAAAGAAAAGTCATTTTGGTGGTAATTATAGAATCGGTGAACTTGATGTAGAATTCTAATTAAGTTTTTTCCATGATTTTCACCCAGGAAGCCTTGGAAGATCGTTTGGAGAAGATTAATCGAGAGCTGGGTTCAGTTCGTATGACATTAAAGAAATTTCATGTTTTGCGCACCTCTGCAAATCTTTGAGATTTGTAGCCATTAAATTTTGAGACAGTTTTGTTTGCACTAATGTGTAATTATGCACTCAGAAAAGGCAAACTATTTTGTACTGTTTATAAGCTTTCACACAGTAGTTTTACAATCATGCTATTCTTTACACTTGCTATTTTATACTTCAAATGGCCACATATTTTCAAGATATTTTTATTATGCTCAGGAATCTCTTGTATATTTTACTATTTAAAAAGTATTATTTTTAAATAGTATATGTATCCAATTTATATCAAGAATAAGGAAATGTAAATAGGGGAGACAGCTTTGTTTCTAAACAAATAGTGTTATCCTTTTACCATTAACTTTGCACACCAATTTTATAAACTTGTTCTACATTGTGAATATGATTCTTTTTTTAAAAAAATAAATGCTTAAGAACAGCTTCCGTAATGATAGACTAATACATGCTGAATGCAACAAAAAACAGCATACCCTGGATTTAGTTGTGTTGAAGTTTTTTAAAAATGGTAATGTAATTCGTGTTTGAACCGTGTCTTAGAGTGAATATTGGAATAGTTAATAATGAAAATGTTGGAAATAATGGAATATTGGAAAGCTTTGAAAGTAAGAATATCTCATTTTGTTTCCCTTAACCTTCATTATTTGTAAGAAAGAAAAATGATAGAGACGTACTCCTCTAATCTTGTGATAGATGTAGTACTTTTCAGAAAAGTTTAACAACTGGGGAGTTGTAGCTTTCTGCCCATCATTCTGAATGTAATTTGTGTCCCGCCCTTGACAGTGAGGTGATAAAGCTTTGATGAAATATAGGCCACCCACTCAGTGAGGTTGTAAGAGCAACCCCAGTTTCCTTAGTGTACGTGGCCTCAGCTGTCAGATCGTCATGAAGACATTTTTAACCCCTCTCCACCCCCGCCAGAAAGAAAAATAAATAATCCCATAGAAGCTGCTTGTAAGAACAGTAGGTTGAGATGAGAGCAACCTTCCCTGCTTGTTAGTGGACAGGGAACGTGTCTAGATAGAGCTCGGTGCCTTTTGCGTGGCCTTGCTGGAGGGCTCCAGCGCACTGCCTTGGCAATGCCTCCTGGCTCTCAGAAGTAGCACGTGGGCAGGAGGCTGTGCTCTGATCAGAAGCATAGCAGGTAGAGGTCCTGACTGCTGGTCAGGTCCAGGCTGCTTAGCTGCCCAGTTTTTGGTGGCCAGTCAGAACCCAGTGCCCACATATTCAAGCTCGTTATGTGTGGACAAACAGACCCATTCCAAACTTTCACCATTGATTCCCACTGATTCCGGTTTTACAGTTTGGTTTACTTTTGAGCTTTTTCTCCTTCTTCTGTGGTTCTTGATGGCATGTAGTTATATGGAGCCAAGCCACCCGTTATTCCATTAGGGTATATGTATGCCTTCGAGCAGGGATCTCAGATAACTTTTGAGCACTCTTCACCAAAGCTTCCCCTGCCTGAGCTCGGGCCTGGTGCCTGCAGCCTCCCTGCTCAGCTCGGGGGATTCTCAGCAAGCGGGGTTCGCCTGACAGCTGCCTCTCTTGCTCCTTCCTATCCGTGAATCAGACCTTTGCTTCCAACTCCTGCAACCTGTTGAAGACCTCCAGCTAATCAGTTACTCATCAGCAGAATCAAGTGCCTTATGCTTGGCATTTTTTCCTAGTCTTTTTTTCTTTTTAATCTCCTAGTTATAGTGAAGAAAACATTCTTTTTAATCAAGTTCCAGGAGAGCTTGTGTCAAGACTTAATAAAGGGATCGACTTTACTGATGATACTCCCTTTAATGTGTTCCTATACATGACATTAAAAACTACCTTGAAAATTATTAGGATGTTTCATTGTTCCCTACTTTTATTGTAAAGTCTATTACATTCTTAAGAATAGGAAATTGCCATTTCAGAAGAGATGAGAGTTTTCTCTTGTCAGGGAGTTATCTTCTTAGTAGTCTTATTCCAATCTTAAGCCCCATTAAAATGTCTTCTGTACCTCTCAGAAAACATATGCTTTGATTTGTGACGTGTGTAATAGATTGGAAGTATCAGTCACTTATTTAAAATTAAGAAAAAAAATTTTTTTCTTCGTAACTATGCAGAGGGACACCAAGGAAAATCCTCTCAGCCGTCTTTCCCTTTGGTAATGCTTAACGTACAAATACTCCATTTAAAAACAACCTGAAAGCTGGAGAGGTGGCAAGCTTAAAAAGCAACTGTTGTTGCTGTCTGGGGCTGAGCTGCAGTTAGTAAAAAACCTAAGTGAATCTTCCACTTCTGGGAAGTGCCTTTTAAAATGCAAGCAGAGTTACTGCTCTCCTTTCCCCTGGATCTACCCCCTTCCTTTCTGTGAAAAGCCTCCTGAGGTGGGGGGAATGTCCTCTGTCCTTCAAGGGTCCCAAGTAGATGTAGCTGCTAGGCAGTGCTAGGACTGCAGCAGCTGGGCAGGGGACAGGCGAGCCAGATAGACCTGGGTCACACCCTGCTCAGGGCTGCCTTCCTCCATGTAAAGATAAGAAGCTTCCTTCCATTGTGAGAGCTTATGTAAAGTGCCTGGTGTCTAGTAAGTTTTCAATAAACAGTACATTTCTGATTCATTCTGGGTTATTAAATAGGCTTAGAAAAGTAGACTGTGTCCCCAGCAATTGACTTAAAAACTGCCTTGGGTTGGTTGACATTTGTTAGGTGGTCTAAGCTGTTCTCTCCATCTTTTTGCAAAAAATGAGCTTTCTTAGAGTTTGAATGAGCTTCCCTCTGGTGTGTTTTTTTAAATGAGTAATTGATAACTTGTCTAGTGTAAGTTCAGAAGCCCTGTGATCTTAAGTAAAGTAGATGATTTGGGGGTTATTTGATATAGGCTGTTTTACCAAAAAAAAAAAAAAAAGTATTGCCAATGTAATCAAAATAATTGTACCTTTGAATGTTCCATAATTAGACTTCTAAAGGTGCTGGCCTGTGACACAGGAGCACGTGAAGGAAGTGGCTGCCACTGAACAAACGTTTGGAAGATCTGTATGAAGATTATGATTTGCTTGGAGTTTGATAAGCAACCAAAATTTGTTCCCCTTTTTAATTCAGAAAAGCCAGGTGCTTTACTGAATGCTATTTGAATTCTGAACTCTGTACTTATAAATGTAGAAAAGTTAGACATATTTGTCATTTTAATTTTTAGATATCTCAAAAGCAGTTTTCACTAAATTTTAATGTGCCATTTGTGCTGTGAGTCTTTAGGAAGCTTTAAAAAATAAATACATATCTAGAGCCCTTTAGGAATCATAAAGGCAAACAGTATTTACCCATCATAAGTGATTGTACATGGTTATGAGATTTGCAGGTCTAATTAAACCAATTATTTTGCACAGATTTTGCAGGAAATAATTTCCTGCCTTGCCAAGAGATCTGTGGCAGTTTAATAATATATTAAACTACACCAGTATTCTTAGGACCTGTGTTAAGCCTTCCCTTTTGATTTGTGTTTTATTACAGCAGACCCCTCTCAAATAGGAGGAATCAAGCCATAAATTTGCATTTGCTGGACATTGTATGTCATGTCATCGCTGTGACTACAGACTTCAAAAATAATGTTTTATTCACAATTTCACTGTAACAGTGACCAATATAATGTGAGAAATTTGCTTCCTATATTGCTGCTGACATTAGACAAAGACCAGTGCTTGCTGCAGTTTTTAAATCTAGTCAAATGCTGGAGTAATGAAATTGTAAGCTCCATGAGAGCAAGGACCATCTCCTCTTCATTCTTGAATACAGGCACTTAATAAATGTTTGTGGATACGAATAATTGTGATATTAGTGTATTTATTCCTACCGGCTAACTGTGGGATCTGTTTTTTTGCTTTTTTTTTTGGCGGTACACGGGCCTCTCACTGTTGCGGCCTCTCCCGTTGCGGAGCACAGGCTCCGGACGCGCAGGCTCAGCAGCCATGGCTCACGGGCCCGGCCGCTCCGCGGCACGTGGGATCTTCCCGGACCGGGGCTCGAACCCGCGTCCCCTGCATCGGCAGGCGGACTCTCAACCACTGCGCCACCAGGGAAGCCCCGGATCTGGTTTTTAATGGTGTTAAGTCTTCCGAGTTACTGGTCTGAGGGCAGTCATTGCAGGGTTACAATGGCAGCCGTCCAGCTGCTCCGTTCCGACTGGCCTACAGGCAGAGCCTCACTCTGGAGATCTGAATGCTCTGAAACCATTTTTTGCTCTTTACTTTTATTATTAGGTCAAAGCACAAGTACAGGGAGAAGTAGCAGCAAAAGGGTCTGTCATCCAATCCGGTTTCCGCGGGTCCTCAGGCAAGGAGGACGGTTGTACAGGAGACAGATGATGACTCAATCCCTGGCCGACTCAGAGCAGCACTGGGGCTGAAAACCTTTAATGGGTCTTAGGGCACCCCTTGGTGGAGGGAAGGAGTTGAGGGTTTAGTATTTATGGGGACCCCTTCACTTGTCTCCGTGTGATCATAAGGCAGGTGTTTTGAGGCAAGCTGTGTTACGATGGCTCTCCTGGCCCATTCAGTGTCCAAGGAGATGGGACAGCCTTTGGTCAGGGCTGTTCTCTCTCTGACTTGATCTGAACTCGTCTTGGGGCGCTTTAACTTGAGCTTGCCCTTGCCCTTCCAGGGGAAAGCACTTCCCCCGCTCCTCTCCACCTTATAAGGCGGTACTTAGTGATAGGTAAACTACCCATAGGTTTTGGGTGTGCCCTGTTGAATTCAGTTACTTCAGATCTTGACAAACAAGGCCATCCTTGTTCAGTCTAAATATATGCTTTATGATTTCCTTTACATTTCACTCAGTACCCTCTTGGTCCAACTGGAGCGTTCCAGTTGGGAGGCAACATCAAGATGAAGCTCTTTCTGACCCTCTGCCAGTTCCCTGAGGTCAGGGACTAGAACTTACCCTCTGGCTACTATTACTCCCACGACTTCTGATGACCAAAGAGCATTTTCATTTTTTGGTCCAGACCATATCTGGGATCCTGAGGAGAGAACTCCTTGATGCCTGTTTCTGCAAATCGGGTCGGTAACGGATGCAAGTACCCGGCATCAAGGTTTGGACTTCAATTAATTACCTTTGGTTTGTCCACACATTCCAAATGCCTTCCGAAGTCTTCCGCAGTTCGTTCCCCTTGATTTGTCATTTTACTCCCGAAGGACTTGATTTTTTTTTTTTTTTTTCCATTTTCTGCACATCTGCTCGTTCCCTTCCCCTCTTACTGTTCGCGAGTCTCCTGACAGGCGAGGCCGATGGTGTTAAAAGGGCCGAGAGGTCGTGGGCCGGGTCCAGCGCCCGGGGCCTCCCGCGCGGAAGCGAGCCCTGGGCTTTCGGGGGTCGCCGGGGCGACAGCACGCCCGGCGCCGGAGCGGGGCCACCAAGTTTGCCGGGTTGCTCCGGGCGGAGGCCGGCCCTCGGGGCGGGCGGAGGCGGCGGGCGGCTCCCCGCGTGGCCTGACGGAGGCGCAGGCCTGCCGCCGAGTGAGGGAATGCGAGGCGGGCCCGGCGCGCACGGGCAGCAGCGGCCGCTGGGGCGCGCGGGGCACGGCGGCGCCGCGGCGTAGAGCTGTCAGGCCGGCCCGCGGGCGCGCCCGGCCCCGCGCCCCGCCGGCCGCCGCCTCCTCGTCGGCCCGCGGCCCGCGCTCCGAGCGCCCAGACCCGCGGCGACCCGCACGTGCGCCCGCCCGCCGCACGCCCGCCGACGGCCGGGGAGCATGCCCGCGGGGGCCCGGCTGCTCGTCCGGGGCCAGCTGGCGGCGGCGGCGGTGGCGACGGCGGCGCGCGGAGCCGCGGGGCGCAGCCGGCCGGGCCGGGGCCGCGGGGCCGGGGCCTCCCGGGCGGCGTGAGGCGGCGGCGGCCCAGCGCGGCCGAAGAGGACGAAGCCGCGCGGAGCGGGGTGAGTGTTTCGGCGGCCCGGCCGGAAGGCGGCGCGGCCGGGCCCCCTCCTCTGGCCCGCGCGGAGCCCCCGGGGAGGGGGCGGGGGGGCCGAGCGCGGGGTGGGGGTGCCGAGCGCGGGGTGGGGATCCCGGCCGGGCGGCGGCTCCCGGAGGCCCAGGCCCGCCCGCCCGCCTGCCCGCCGGCCCGCGCGCTTGGCGGGAGGGAAAAGTAGGAGACCCGGGCCCCGCCGCCCCGCGCGGGGAGGAGGGTCTGTTGCGCGGGGATCCCGGGCTCAGGAAATCGCTCCCAGCCCGGCCCCCCGGGAGACGCTGGCCCTCTGGATTCAGGGGGGGCCCCCGACGCTAAAGGCGAATTTCCGTCGGTTCCGGCTGGGGCGCGGAGGACTCCCCTCCCCCAGTGACAAGTGTCTCGGCGGCCAAGGGGCAGGTGTGTGTGCAGTGCTGGGAAGGGGCCGGGAGGAAGTGGTGGCCAAAGCCCTCGGTCTAGCCTTCTGGACTTCCCGCCTCCACCTGGACAGCCCTCCAGCGCCGGCCTGGCTGGGTGGGTGTCCGGGTCCTGAGCCCGGGGTGCGGCCCTCAGAGAGGGGGCCAGGACTGGGAAGAAGTGCTACCGGTGTCCCCCTCGCTGGAGGAAAATCTGGCCCCTCTCCATCCCGTGAGTCTCCCTTTGCTGTTGTAACGAGAGGGGCCGGCGCTGTCTCAGCGCGGCGAGCTTCCTCCCTGCCCGCCTCAGCCTTGCTTGTCAGGGGCAGGGCTGATGGGGGAACTTGGGGAGAGGGAAACGCTAGTGCCCGCCTCCGCCATAACGTGTAGCTAATTCCGCCGGGGAAACTCAAGTGGACATTCTAAATAAATAGAGTGTGTTTGCTAGGCAAATGTCATTTCAAGGCAAATCTGTAGCTCTGTCCCTTTTCAACGCATTTGCTGCCCCTGCGTAAATTCCAAACTCCTCATCCTACACTCCTCTCCCTGCCTCTGAAATATGGGCGGGGGCAGTTCTCCAAAGTCTCAGACCTGCCTGCGTCCGTCCTCCCCTTCAGAATCAGGGTTCTTCAAAGGGGACCTCCTCTGAGCATCTTTCTCGGTCCCCTCCTAGCTCTCTCCCCAGCCCCTACCTGGGAGCCCCTGGGGCTATAGGCTAGAGCGCCCCCCCTTCCTTTCTGAGGGGAATGTGCTAAATGCTCCCCTTCATCTGAATCTCCCCTGCGGCCAAGCCCCCAACGTGACTCATCTCTGCTCTGAACTCCCACTGCACCTTATCTGTGTCTCTTGTGTGACTCTTATCACCGCCTGCCTTATTTTATAGTTACTTTTGGGCCTGGCTTATCTCCCCGGCTGGATTGTGAGCTCCTGGAGGATGGAGGACAGGGGTGGCGTTTGATTCATCCCTGGTCCCCTGCCCTGGGTCAGCACCCTGTGCACCGTCAGCGTCAGTGTCTGTCAGTGTCTGGACGGACTAGAAGCCCCCTCCCCAGCTTGCCTCTGGGGACCTAGCTTATCTGACTCCTGGACGGTCCCTGTTAAATTTTTCTTCTTCTTCCGTGATGGGAGGCGATTCCCAGCCCTCTCCCTTTGCAGAGAGAAACACAGTGAGTTAGGAAGGGCTGTTTTTCTTATAGGGAGGGACTTGCCAGATGACTAGGACAGTACATGCTCTGCTATGACGATGGCCAGGCACAGACTCTGGGCTCTCTGGGCACTGGGTATGGAATGGGCTTCTCTCTTTGGCCTTCTGCACTCAACGTGCAGGGGATGCTGCAGGGTAACTGAACTGCGGGAGTCAAGGCTCCAGGCCCGGCCGTCCCATAAGGTCGTACGAGCTTCACTGAATCACTTGGTTTCTCTTGATCTGGGTTGGTCCTTCTTTATGGAATCTGAAAGAAAATTCCTCTGCTTGTATGAGGACCTGTAGGATTTGGGCCTTGCGTCCTCTGCCTTAATGACCGTTCATTACCGAGACCCAAGCCTGTTGTCTTCCTTGGCCTTCCCAGGTGGAGTCCGTCACCTCCACCTTTGTGCCACCCTAATCTAACTTACGCAGAACGGCAGTTAAATGTTACTCTGTGTCTCCCTGCTACACTGAGCTCCTGTGGGGTCAGTGCAGAATCTCATTGCTCTGCATCCCCCGTGCCTGGCACATGGGAGGCTCTAGGGAAAATGTCTGTCGGATAAATGGTGAGGAGCTAAGAGCCCTTGTCCCAAGTTGACATCCTCTCTCACTGGGGCCCAACTTTGCCTTTCTCCATATCTAGAGGCCTCTTTTAAAATCAGGCAGATGTTCTTATAACCATCCCATCCTGTTAAGGCTTTCCAGCTTGGTCTCTGAGAAGAGCCAGTCGTGGAGAACATACAGTTCATTTGTAGAGATTAGAAGAGGAAACTTCTGGTGATGGACTTCCCTGGCTTTGCCTTTCTCCATATCTAGAGGCCTCTTTTAAAATCAGGCAGATGTTCTTATAACCATCCCATCCTGTTAAGGCTTTCCAGCTTGGTCTCTGAGAAGAGCCAGTCGTGGAGAACATACAGTTCATTTGTAGAGATTAGAAGAGGAAACTTCTGGTGATGGACTTCCCTGGCTTTGCCTTTCTCCATATCTAGAGGCCTCTTTTAAAATCAGGCAGATGTTCTTATAACCATCCCATCCTGTTAAGGCTTTCCAGCTTGGTCTCTGAGAAGAGCCAGTCGTGGAGAACATACAGTTCATTTGTAGAGATTAGAAGAGGAAACTTCTGGTGATGGACTTCCCTGGTGGCGCAATGGTTAAGAATCCACCTGCCAATGCAGGGGCATGGATTCAATCCCTGCTCCAGGAAGATCCCACATGCCATGGAGCAACTAAGCCTGTGTGCCACAACTACTGGAGCCTGTGCGCCACAACTACTGAAGCCCCCGTGCCTAGAACCCGTGCTCCGCATTAAGAGAAGCCACTGTAATGAGAAAACCATGCATCGCAATGAAGAGTAGCCCCCGCTCACCACAACTAGAGAAAGCTTGTGCACAGTAACGGAGACCCAACACAGCCAAAAATAAATAAATAAATTTATTTTTTTTTTTTTAAAAAAGGGCTTCCCCGGTGGCGCAGTGGTTGAGAGTCCACCTGCCGATGCAGGGGACACGGGTTCGAGCCCCGGTCCGGGAAGATCCCACATGCCACAGAGTGGCTGGGCCCGTGAGCCATGGCCGCTGAGCCTGCGCGTCCGGAGCCTGTGCTCCGCAATGGGAGAGGCCACAACAGTGAGAGGCCTGTGTACCGCAAAAAAAAAAAAAAGAGGAAACTTCTGGTGCTTCATGATCGCTGCCTTGCTGATTTTGGAGAAGACAGTGGGCGGTGGGGGCGGCCATGTGCTCTGTCATGGAAGGACAGTGATCTCACGCCTGCATCCTCAGCCATGGGCAGGAGAGGCGGTCAGCCTTGCAGACAGCCCTCCTGAGACCTGCTCACCAGGACCCCCTGCCACTAAGTGGTCTTCAAGTAGCTTCTCTGTAGGTCCTTCCGTCGATGTTTATTAGGCTTTCACTGGGTACCCGGGATGTGATCAAATAGAACCATGGCGGCCATGGCAAATCGTCGTCTGGCTTTGCTCTAAAACCAGGGCTAACCGTAACGTGGGGCGTTGCTCCCTCTCTGCTCAAGTCTTCTTACAGAGTCTTGTATGAAAAATTTCTTATAGAATTTACGGCCAGGCAAGATTTGCCTCCCCTGTGTGCGGGGAATGTAGGTTGCTTCTTCCTTTGATAATGAGAAGGAAGGTGGAGAAGGAAAACATGCATGGTTTGTGTACTCCATGCACACAGCGTGCACAAGGCTTCCCCACGAACGCTGAGCGTTAGGTGGTGTTCTTCCTCCATTTTCCCAGAGAAAGAAGTCAACCCGAAGGCACTCCGGGTTTGCACCCGGTTCTGCCAGACTCTTCCCAATCCACCCACACTGTCTTTCCAACTGCTTATGGTCACCTCCTCTTCCCTGGCTTCCAGGATGCTGGGAGCACAATGCTGTAGTTTCATGTAGTGACTGTATTCACTTACCCTTGTGGTCAGCATACTTATTTCTACTTTACTGGCTATATATGCACGTGTATATATAAGTGTAAAACTCTCTGTATTCTTTATAACTCATCACAAAAGGTTTCTGGAAAACTGGACAGGTAAGAGTTGAATACAATATGTAACATTGCACCTAAAACTTAGGCTGCCTCGCGGTGTGGTTAGGGAGATGTGCCCCACGGGTGGGGTAACACCGGGCATGTGAGATAAGTGTTGCTTAAACAGCAGACAGGCTTCAGAGGAGGAGACACCCTTTCTGGGTGAGGCAGTCAGGGTTGACTTCCTGGAAGAGGTGAGATTTGAAGGAGGCCTTGAAGAATGGGTGGAGTTTTGATAGTCAGGGCGCGTGGAAAGGTGTGTAGGATTTAGAGTCAAATTTGTGGTTATCACCGCGTCCCTACCAGAAAAGGTTCCTGCGTGAAAGGAGAGAATCGGTCTGGAGGGAAAGTGGGGAGCCTGGTGGTGCCTTTTCAAGTCTTCTCCAGCCTTGCTGGAGGGTCTGGGAACACTGGAGCTGGGAGGGCTGTACCCCATTAAGGATGAGAGGGCGAGGCTGACAGAAGAGCAGTGACTTGCCCAAGACCTGTCCTGCAGCCTGGAACCCAGGTCCCTAATTACCAGCTTGGTGCTGGCTCTTTATACTGGCAAAGTTGAAGTCGGACAGCAGCCCTGTACATCAGCCCTTTTTTCCTGTCAAACGGGTACAGGGGTACCGTCTTCCTCACTCCCAGCCCAGAAAACACCAAGAAAAACCCCTGCTAAACCTTTATGACCACAGGCAGAAAGAGCACAGTTGGGGAGGAGAGCTGGCATTCACTTCAGTTACTCATATTAACAACTGCCCTTGGGACTTGCCTTGTGGTCCAGACTCCCTGCTCCCAATTCAGGGCGCCCGGGTTCCATCCCTGGTCAGGGAACTAGATCCCTCATGCAGCAACTAAAGATCCCGCATGCTGCAACTAAGACCTGGCACAGCCAAGTAAATAAGTATTAAAAAAACAAACGTAGAGATGTGGATGGACCTAGAGACTGTCATACGGAGTGAAGTAAGTCAGAAAGAGAAAAACAAATATCGTATATTAACGCATGTATGTGGAACCTAGAAAAATGGTACAGGTGAACCGGTCTGAAGGGCAGAAATGGAGACAGATGTAGAGAACAAACGTATGGACACCAAGGGCGGAAAGTGGCAGGGGGTGTTGGTGGTGGTGAGATGAATTGGGAGATTGGGATTGACATGTATACACGAATATGTATAGAATAGATAACTAATAAGAACCTGCTGTATAAAAAAAAAAATTCAAAAATTCAAAAAAAAGTAAAATAAAATTGCTTTAATCGTTTAAATACAAACAAAAAATATAGTTACTGTTGAAATAAAGTTCGTCAGAATAATAATTAAATTTGAAAAAAACAAAAAACTGCCCTTGCCAGAGGACAGAAACAAAATGAACCAACAGGCAGGATTCCAGCAACAGACAAATCAAACCCAAGAAAGAGCTTTGGGGAAGAGCATCAGGAAAGCAGTTTTGGGCTTCACTGGTGGCGCAGTGGTTGAGAATCCGCCTGCTAATGCAGGGGACAGGGGTTCGAGCCCTGGTCTGGGAGGATCCCACATGCCGCAGAGCAACTAGGCCCGTGAGCCACAACTACTGAGCCTGCGCGTCTGGAGCCCGTGCTCCGCAACAAGAGAGGCCGCGACAGCGAGAGGCCCGCACACCGCGATGAAGAGTGGCCCCCACTTGCCACAACTAGAGAAAGCCCTCGCACAGAAACGAAGACCCAACACAGCAAAAATAAATTAATTAATTAATAAAAACTCCTCCCCCCAACATCTTCTTAAAAAGAAAGAAAGAAAGCAGTTTCACATCCTCTTCTCGCTGAAGCCCCGAAGTCCTGTTTCCCTCTTGTGGGAAGGTGTTGGGAGTTGGGAGTGCAGGGGAAAGGCAGAGAGTTATTAAAAGAAGCTGCAGGACTTGGGGACCCCGAGGCTGATTTCCATCTTGGAGTGATGCTGATAGGCCAGGTGTGGATACTCAGCTGCAGGAGCGATGGCCTCACAGAGCGGAAGCCCTCTAGTATAATACATCCTAGGTCACGTGTGCGCACAGTCGAGGCCCATTCCTGGCAGCTCTGTAAAGTGCCCTGAACCACTGCTCTTAGGGGAAATACGGAGTTAGGTTCCCACCAGCCTCTGGTCTCAGCGTATTTGTGCACCGATCAATACATAACTCTCTTATGTGTGTTTCTCTTTAAAGATGCCTTATTTATTATATATTATTGATTCATTAATTGAACTCGGCCAACAGCACTATCACTCACGCCTGAGCAAAGCTCACCTGACACACGAGTTTTCTCCGTAATGCACATCACGGCCTTCTCGGCTCTGAGCGGCTCTGAGCACTAGACAGTGCTTTGGCTTCATGCTCAGGGCCATGTTAAATCACTAACAAAAAAAGCACAAAAGTGTGAAAACTGTGGCAGTAAATGGATCACGGAAAGGACACTTGTTGACCGTTTTCGTAAGTGCCGCCATCGTCAGTTTCTGGGTTACAAGTAAACTGTAGCAAGTGGGTGGATTCGTAAATATGAGAATCCGTGAATAATGAGTACCGACAGTTTATACAAAGTAGTTCCACAACACAGCATTCCGGAGAGATAAGGAGGGACTGTTGCCATGTTTTACAGAAAGGAAAATGGCTCAGAGAGGTAAGTGACTTGTTGGAGTTTGCACAGGTGGCTGGGGCCGAGACAAGACTTGCACCCACTCCTGGCTGATCCCAAGTGTGGTTCTTTCCTCTCAGCTCCTGCAGCGATCGCGATGAGATTCTTTCCTCCTCGTGCTACCCGCCCCACCCCCACCGCAATGACCCATCTGCTGTCTTTGTCATTGTGTTTGCCCCCATGGTAACTCCAGCGTACAGATCGGGGCCCCTCGTGGACGCTCGGTAATTAGTTGGTGAATGAAGCCCAGGGCCGCAGTTTCTCGTGTTTGCTCTGTCTTGGGTGCCAGAGGAAGGAGAAATATCCGGTCATAGGCTCCCCACCTCGCCCTCTTATATCCCTTACAGAAGGGCACCCATCTCCCCTTTCCACAGCCTGCAGGCAGGAGGTCCCGTGTTCTCGCACACAAGGGGGTGTCGGCAGCCCCACGTCTAACGGAACTAACTGGTCTTTGCTGGGAGGTGCCAAGGGCAGCCCTTCGCCCAAAGGAATGATCTTTTTTTTTTTTTTTTTTTTCTAAGCTTTTACCATTTAAAAAATACATATATATTTATTTATTTGGCTGCACCGGGTCTTAGTTGCGACACGCAGATCTTTGTTGCCGCGTGCAGGATCTTCCTTGCGGCATGCAGGGTCTTTAGTTGCAGCCTGCGGGATCTAGTTCCCTGACCTGGGATCAAACCCCAGCCCCCTGCATTGGGAGCACTGCTGGACCACCAGGGAAGCCCCAGAAATGACTCTCTTGAGGCATTTTGGGCCAGCATGGGGCTTCCCGGGTTCCGAACCCTCAAATCCTGGCTTTCTTACTCCTTCTTACTCCTGGAAACCTTTCCAAAAATGTTCTGCCTTGTGTGCCCTGTGAAGAGTTCGTACATAAGTAATAGGGATTATTGCTCTTTCTTCTCTCCGAGGTTCTTTATTTCCCTTTTTGGAAATGGTTCCCCGCAAAGGATGGAATTTTCTCTCTCTGCAGCTGGGGGGGCTTTCCCCCAGGTCTCTGTAGGATCTGGCTGACTCATCGGCTGTGCTGCGGAGCAGGGCGAGAGCTCTCTCCCGCTGCTGCCCTGCTGGACTGAGTCAGGCCCTGCAGCCTCCTGGCCTCACCTGGCCATGGTCCACGAAGGAGTCAGGCCCCAGGGAGCGCCCACGAGGCGCCAGGGCCCGTTAACAGCAGGGAACAGCTTCCATCCAGGCGTGGGGCTGCCGGGGAGGCGGAGCTTCCCGCAGAGGAGGAGGCGCCGTCGAGGCCGGTTTATCGCTGGCTGGTCCATTGCGCTCTTCTGTCCTGCTGGGCACTTTGTGAGAGTTGACTTTACACTTGCAGATTTTGGTTTTTTTTTTTTTTTTTTTTTTTTTCAATAAGAGGGAGAAAACCCAACCATTTTCTGCAGTTAGAATTTTTCCCTCTTGGGTAATCACAATGGACAAAAAGCATTTAAGTCTTTTGAAAACCACACGGAAGCTGGAGCCCGGGGACCGTTCAGTTGGCAGGGACGGCCAGCTATGGAGGCAGTTCGGCGGGCGGGCTCTTGCATAAGGAAACAGCTATTTCACATTTATTTGGGGTTTGCTTCTTGCAGCATATTTCAATTAGTTCGTCAGTGCTGTGCATCTGACAGGCCACACGTTCATTGTGGTTGAGCCATCTGGGAGGTGGGAGGCCTGCAGCCTTCCCCACGGCAGTCAGTGACGACCAGTTTGAAGGAAATTTTGTTTGGTGTGTTTAAGAACACTAAAACACCATTAATAACAAAAGCTTCAAGAGTTCTGAAATCATTCCCCCTTGTTGAGCCATCAAATGGACATGCATAAGTTAAGACCTCATTTCTTCCCCTACTCCTGTGACATTTTCCAGCCCAGTGAAGCAGAGTTCTGAAGTGGCTTGTTCCATTGGTCCAGAGCACGATTTGCATTAACCTGGTGTGGAAAGGAGCTCATTAATTTATACTTGGGGGCCACGCAGCCTGGGCTTTTGCTGCCAGCAGTAGCAAGGGAGGTGGTGAACAGATCCCCACATCAGTATATTCAGCTGAGCTTCCAAGCTGCTCATTTCATTTCGGGTCCCAGCCTCACTGGGGTGACTCACGCGAGCATCGTGAGGTCACGGTGATGCCTGCTGACCAGCGCATCTGCCCTGCACTCCTTGGGCACCAAGGTTTAGAGCACCAGTAACACCCGTCTCGCTCTCTTTTTACCTCTGTTATTTCTCCTGGCAAACTGTCCCCTTTCCTGAGGAATGTTCTGTCTGACTTTCCAGCAGGGAGGAAAAGAGGAATTCAGCATCTTAGGAGAATAGGGGAGCCGGAAGGAGCGTGGGGAAAAAACCAAGTCCACGGGTTTGACCTTCCAGGAGGAATGACTTTCCGTTTCCCTGAAGCCTCACCACCCCAGGCTGGGCGTGGGGCAGGGTTGCGACTCACCGCGTGGTTGTAAACTGGAGGCCGGCTTGTGAAGTCTGGGATGTTCGGTTCCCTCCAGTTTGCCCTGGTGGCCAGGGAGCTGCAGGACTGGTGTTTGGAGGGTTTAGGCTGATAATGGTGCCCATCCTGTACCCAGCTAGACTGATGCTTCATGATAGACTTTTCTGGATACTGAGATTCCTGCCCAAGGAGAAGGCGGCAGCCCTTCCCTCTCCAAACCATAGGGATCCCTGGTCTAGCCCAGCTGCTCTGCAGGCTGAGGGACCTTGGCTTATTTGTCTTTGAGTCCCCGGTGCCCAGCATAGTGGCGGCCTGGCGGTGACTCAGGGCCTGATGACCGTTTGCGGGGAGGCGGTGGCTAGAGGTCCAGAGGCAAAGGCCTTTCTCATTCATCCACCTTCTGTGTAACACCCTCCATGGCACGGAGTGCTTCTGCCCATTGTGCCTCATTTGACACCCAGAAGTGCTGCTGTGCCCATTTTACAGGTGAGGAAACTGAGGCTCGAAGAGGTCATGATTTGGCACTCAGTGCTTTCAGCTGTCGTGTTTCATACACGGGCACACTACAGCTCAGGGAGGTCATGATTTGGGCCAACCACAGAGGAGGTTACCTGCTGGCCAGGATTCTTGTCCTAATCGGGGTCCTTGATTCTTCAGGTTCATGTTGTCACGTCCATTACATGGCCCGTGCCGTGTTGTTACGTTGTTGTTTTTAAAAGCCATCAGGGGAATTCCCTGGTGGTCCAGTGGTTAGGACTCCGCACTTTCACTGCTGAGGGCCCGGGTTCGATCCCTGGTCTGGGAACTCAGATCCCGCAAGCCACGCGGTGTGGCAAAAAAGAAAAAAAAAAAAAAAAAAAACCATCAGTATTTCCTGATCTAGTTCAGTCTGAACAATGCCCAGAAGCTTTCAGTTTGGGTTTGTGTGAGTTTTTTGTTTCTTTTCTTTTTTTCTAGAGAGGAAAACAGAATTTCTCTTCTTTTGTTCTGTAGCTTTTGTTCTTCAAAGAGGCCAAAAGGCACCATGGATTTAGAGCAGGATTAGATTCCCCAAGATAGGGTTGCATGCTCTGGGGTAACGGCCATGTGCATGAGTTGGAGGCCCCATTGGGATCCTGTTGTCAAGTCTTGTAGCCACATGCCTAGGAGGCTGTGGTCAGAGGCTCCCCCAGTTGTGTGTCTTTGAGGTCTTGGGAAGTGGTGCCTTTTCCTTCTCTCAGGTCAGAGCCGTTTTCAGACTGGCTGAGTTAGGAACCCCGTTTATGGGGGCGGGACAGGCATGTTTTTAAAAGGGCACAGTTCAGAGTGGGCTGGGGCTTGTCCATGAGGGTGGGCCCTGCTCACCACGCACTCTGGGTTCTCAGCTGGGGCTGGGTCAGTTTGCTCCGGGTTTTTTCCCCTCTTCCTGCCCCACTTCTGACCTTTTCCTTGCTCATTAGAGAAAGAGCAGGGACCCAAAGTGGCCTGGTCAGGACGCAGCAGCAGGTAGGGGAGGAGGTGGAGGCCAACAGTTTGTCTCTCCCACCTGCACCGCAGTTGGCTGCCTTGCTATGTCCTCTGAGCTGGGAGAGCTGAAGGGCCTGTGGCCGCCAGGCGGAGAAGAGACACAGGTGGGTCCCCGTGGGAGCCTCTGGCTCAGGCCGGGGTCCCTTCAGCAAGAGTTAGAGGGTCTGCTTTTCCCTGGGGCTCCCCACACTGTATGAGCCACTCCCCGGCCTGTCGTTATCTTGATGTAGCTCCCGGGGCCCAGGTGTCCCAGCTGGGCTGGCGGGGGCTCCCAGGGGCAGGGCCGAGTTATACTTTTTTGGCTTCCCCAGAGCACCTTGCCTTGTTCTGAACTTGTAAGAGGGCTTAATGAAGCCTCTGATGAAAAAAAACTTGGGGACGGTGCTCTGGCCCACCTATCCTCCCAGGAGGCTGCCTTCCAGATTTCTCCTGCTCTCACTAGAATCCTAACCTGCTCGGAAGGACACACACACGCAAGGATTCCAGTCCCCTGGCTGTGCTCAGGCCTGGATGCAGAGGGAAAATGGAGGTTCCAGTGTATGCAGTGCACGGAAGGGGCAGGAAGGGCCGCTGGACAGATGCCCAGCAGAAAAAGAGGGCACCGGGTGAGGCTTTGGATGCAGGAGGAGAGAAGGCCAGAGAACGGGAGAGTTTCTTTCCTTGCCTTCATTTTTTTAACATTGAAGAGAAATTCATGTAACATAGAACAGACCATTTCTAAATGTGCAATTCAGTGTCATATAGCACATTCACAATGCTGTGCTGCCACCACCTCTGTCTTAATTCTAGAGCATTCTCACCACCCCAAAAGGAAGCCGCAGGCCCATTAGCAATCATCCTCCATTCTCTCTCCTCCCCTGTTCCTTGGCCACCACTAATCTACTTTCTGGCTCTATAGATTTACCTATTCTGGATATTTCACATAAATGGAATCATACATACAACGTGTGACCTTCTGTGTCTGGCTTCTTTCATGTAACATAATGTTTTCGAGGTTTATGCGTGTTGTAGCATGTATCAGTACTTCATTCTTTTTTTGGCGTGGTAAAATACACATAACATCAGATCTACCATCTTAACCAGTTTTCAGCATACAGTTCATTGGCGTTAAGTACATTCGCACTGTTGTGCAACCATCACTGCCATCCGTGTCCAGGACTTCTTCATCTTCCCAAACTGAAGTTTTGTCCCCGTTAAACACCAACTTCCCATTTCCTCTTCCCTCCAGCCCCTGGCACCCACCATTCTACTTTCCGTCTCTGTGAACTTGACTCCTCTGGGTACCTTGTATAAGTAGAATCATACAGTGCGTGTCCTTTCACGTCTGGTTTATTTCACCGAGCAGAATGTCCTTCAGGTTCATCCGTGCTGTAGCATGTGTTAGAATCTCCTTTCTCTTCATGGCTGAGTAATATTCCACTGTATAGATAGACCACCTTTTGTTTATCTGTTCACCTGTTGATGGACGCTTGGGCCGTTTCTGGGCCAGCGAGATGTTGACTTCGGCTTGCCCCTGGATGGGGAACAGTGAAAGACAACTGAACTAGGAGGACCTAGGGGTCTGGGAGGCAAGAGCTGCACCATTTCCAAGGTGAATGGCCTTTGACAATTGCACCTTTCTGTGCCTCGGTGTCTGTATCCGTCCAACAGGGGCAGTGATGCTCTCTCCCAGGGGAGGGTGCAGTGAGAGTCTGGATGAGAGGGTGGTTTTGTGGACTGTCAGTTGCCCTGCACACGTGAGCTGCTGTCTTCCTGGACAGGGACAGCCCTGATCTTCATCAGTCCTAGGCTGTGAGGGCTGGTGGTGCCCGGCCCTGCACCCTCCTGGGGCTCACTTGTGACTTCCACTTGCTGGAAAGTTCCCTCCCTCGCAGAGGTTCCAGAGTCAGCCCCACAGGAAGGTGTGTCCTGCCTCTTAGTGGCCTTCTGAGCACTTGCTGGCTCCCAGCTGATAGTAGTAGGGGAGCCGGGAACACATGGTTCCCTGCAGCACTGTCTCCTGGAACCCCCTCCTTGGAGCTCCAGGAAATCGAAGCCGGGAGGATGACATTGGCAGCCTCCTGAGGTGGCTGAGTCAGAGCAGAAAGTCAGGCTGGAATTCACTGAGTCACACCTGCCTTCCTTAGGCTAATTAACTTTCGATGTGAATTAGCTCTGTGAGCTGATTTAGAAATCCATTACTGGGCCCGGCCAGTTCCATGTGCAGTGGTGCCTAGGAGGCTGTGCCGTGCAGTTCCATATCCACCAATTAAGGCTGCTTAATTATTAACTTAGGGCTGCGTGACTAATGAGGAGTTGCACTTGTTGTGTGCTATTTGAGAATTTTAAGGCCGTTTAAATTAGCTGTAATATAGTTAATAATCATACTAGGAATCATACATTGGGATCCGTGTTATAGATTATCTGGAAGATAAGCTGAGGCTGAGGGTTGTTTTGTGGAAGGTCGTGTAGATGGCAAGTGGGGCGGGGGGCATTCAGTGTGTGCAAAGTGCTGGCTAATATGGAGAGTTTCCAGCTGATGCACAGCTAGTACCTTGAAAGGCTGCTTTTCAGTTGGGATGTCCGTTCACTGCTGGGTTCTCAGGCTGGCCTGCCAACAGGAACGTGACCCACCGGGCCACTGAACGATTGAGCTCCTGGGGCACTTACTCTCCGCTAGGTCCTCAGTGGCCCTCTGCAGTTAACCCCATTGTACAGATGAGAAAACTGAGCCCCAGAGGGGAAAGCTGGCTTCCCCAAGGTCGCATGGCTGGTAGATTCAAATCCAGGCAGTCTGGCTCTGAAGCTCTTGGCTAAACGGCTGCTTTAGACCATTTACCACACACTGCATCCATTTTGGAGTTAAGTAGGTTTTGGAGAGCCTACCTGGGGAGCTAAGCGTTTTGTAAATCTTCTTCTTCTTTTAAGTGAGGAAACGTTAGAACCCTTGGTGCCTTTGGAACAGGAACACGTCTTACTTTCAAGGCTTAAGAGGTGGCCTGCCATGGACGGGGTGCTTGTGCGTGTGTGGGAACGTTTGTGCCCGGAGGTCAGGGTGCCTTTCGCTTGCTGGCGTGACTCACACGGAGCTGGTTTGTCTGGGAACCCGTGGGTGACGACCGTGGAAAACTCTTTCGTGGGAGCACAGATGGTCTCTCGTTCCTGGCGCCCCGGGTGTGCCGTCCCCTGTTCTCAGGGCCGAGGGACCTTCCTTGCTGTTTAGGTGTTGGCCACTGAGAATCACCGAGCCCTCCTGCAGCTGGAGCTGAGCAGATGGGGATTTCAGAAGGTGGAGGCTTTATTTTTAGTCCCACATCTTCTGGGATTCTGTCACTATGGAGATGCCGGCTGGGGGCCCACGAGGCTCCGTGCTTTTCCTGCCGGCGAGGAAGGAGGGTCCTCTTTCATTTCTGGAAGGTGGCCTGGGCTGCTCGCTGGAGACCTCAGTCACTGTGTGTGTGTGTGTGTGTGTGTGAGACAGACAGACAGACAGATGTTGCTGCTGCTGTAGAAGAACTAGCCCTGGGCCCACACCCTGCGTGGACCCCAGTGCCCACAGCCATCTTGTGCTTTGGCTGAACTGCACTAGAGTCCGGAGGCTCCACTTCAGCTGTGCTCTGTGACCTTGGGCAGGGTTGCCTCATCTCCCTGGGTCTTCATTTCCTCCTCTGAAAATTTGGGATGCTAATTCCTGCCGTATACCTGCTTCTCTGGATCCGGTGACATAATTGATTTGGGCAAACTTTGAATCCACAGTGAGGTTCAGGTGCTGTGTGTGTATGTGTATTTGTGTGTACACTGGTGCGTGTGTGTGTGTGTGTGTGTCCAGTAATTATTCTGATGCCAAGGCTGCCCTCAATAGGTCGTCTAGAATTTTTTCTACTCCTTCTTTGTCTTTCTACTTTTTCCTGTATTTTGGCTTCTCCATTCAAAGGCAGAGAAAGAAGAGGTTGAAGCGGAAAGTATTCTAGTCCTGCCCATACATTATCATAAAAGATCTATCAAGGGAGGTTGAAACCACCCCCCTTTCTACCACCTATGTGTCCCCCCTGTAGAGTTTCTGAAAATACTCTTTCTTCTGTTGCTGTCACAGATTCACAGCCCCGCCTCCTGCGGGAAGTGCACTGGGCTCGTTAGCTCTGTTCCCAAAGAGGACAGACCTGAGGCTCAGAGTGGTTAAAGTATTTGACCAGCGTTGCACGGCCATAAGCACCGGTGCTGGAACTGGAACGGAATTCTCTTGACTCCCCAGCCCGTGCTCCTGCGGCTCTGCACAGAATGGTGGGCCGGAAGCACACGGACACCAGCGGGCTGTGTCTGGGGCTCCTGAGGCACTAGCCTCCTCCCTTCTTCTGAAATCTCCGGCTTGGCTATCATCCCAAAGCAGAAAATAACAAGTGTTGACGAGGATGTGGAGAAATGGGAATCCTTGCGCCTGCTGGTGGGAATGTGAAATGGTGCAGCCGCTGTGGAACAGCTTGGTGGGTCCGCAAACGGTTAAGCACAGTTACTGGAAATTCCCTGGCCGTCTAGTGGTCAGGACTCCGCGCTTTCACTGCTGAGGATGCGGGTTCCATCCCTGGTCGGGGAACTGAGATCCTGCCAGCGTGCGTGGTGCGGCCAAAAAGAAAAATAAAGCCCACAGAGCTACCAACTGATGAATGGATAAACAGAATGTGGTCTATCCCTACAAAATAATACTACTAGCAGTGCTGCTGCTGGGTTATTATACTCCAAAACATTGAAAGCAGGGACTCAAACGGGTATTTGTGCACCCATGTTCACAGCAGCATTATTCACAATAGCCAAAAGGTGGAAACAACCCAGCCTATCAGCTGATGAATGGATAAACAAAATGGGGTATATCCATATGATGGAACATTACATGGCCACGCAAAGGAATGACACACTGACACAGGCTACCTCACGGCTGGACCTCAGAAACAGAATGCCGAGTGAAATGAGCCAGACGCGGAGGGACGGCATTGTATGATTCGACTTGTGTGAGGCGCCTAGAATAGACAGATTCAGAGACAGAGAGGAGAATGGTGCTCACCAGGGAGGGACTGGGGGGGCAGGCAGTGGGGAGTTAGTGGGGACAGAGCTTCTGTTTGGGGTGATGAAAATGTTCTGGAAATAGCAATAGTGGTTGCACAACAGTGGGAATATCATCGATGCCACTGAATTGTACACTTTAAAATGATAACGGGGCTTCCCTGGTGGCGCAGCGGTCGAGAGTCTGCCTGCCGATGCAGGGGACACGGGTTCGTGCCTCGGGTCCGGGAAGATCCCACGTGCTGCGGAGCGGCTGGGCCCGTGAGCCGTGGCCGCCGAGCCTGCGCGTCCGGAGCCTGTGCTCCGCAACGGGAGAGGCCACAACAGTGAGAGGCCCGCGTACCGCACAAAAAAAAAAAAAAAAAAAAAAAAAGATTAAAATGGGAGACTTCCCTGGCAGTCCAGTGGTTAAGACTCTGTGCTTCCACTGCAGGGGGCACGGGTTCGATCCCTGGTTGGGGAACTAAGATCCCGCATGCCCGAGCTGTGTGGCCAAAAGGAAAAAAAAAAAAAAAAAAAGATTAAAATGGTACCCAGACAAAACTCTCAGGCTTGTGCTAGAACCTCAGGTGGGCCTTGGGCTGGACCACACCTTGCTTTTGCATATGAGACGCCCGCACCTGTGGCCTGGCCAAGGCCGCCCAGCCCAGCGGTGAGTCTGCACGCCAGGTTCTCGTGCCTCCCGGGGGAGGCACCGGCCGGGCCTGATCGCTGTGTGTGAACGACATCTGTCTCTGTGGAACACTTGTGCACCTGACGTCAGGCATGGCCTTTTATGGCTCTCACTCGCTCTCAGGGAGTGGAAAGATAAATACCTTTTCAAAGACTAGATGCCAACTGCCTGGGGTCCCCACAGCTGCAGAGCGAGTGGGAGATGGGCCTGCCGGGGGGCAGGTGCTGCAGCCCCGGGGAGCTGGGAAGTGTGCCAGAGAATCAGCCACGCCCCCCACCCCCAGACAGCCATGCAGATCTGGAGTGTGATCCTGCCACAGACCTGCTCTCTCTTGGAGCTGCTGTGTCCCCACCTGCCTTTTGGCTGATCCTGACGTTTAAAGGACAATGTGTGTGGAAGTGCCTAGCGTGGTACCTGGTGCCTCGCAGCTTAGTGGGTGTTGGGTTCCCGTGTCTGGCCCGGGGAGGTACCGCGACGCTTGGTCACAGGCTGTGGGCGGCAGGCAGGGCGGCTGGGTGGACGAGACCTGTTGACTGGGGCGGGGGAGGACGATGTGATTTGAGGGATTCCAGGCCAGACATGCCCTCTGCCTCCCAGGGCCCCCTGTTCCGTGGGGAAAGCCCTGGGGCTCCTAACCCAGGGCTGTGTAACCAAGCACCACAGACTGGGTGGCTTAAAACGATAGGAATTATTCTTTCTCAGTCCAGGAGACCCCACGTCCAAATTTAGGATTGGTTCCTCTGTGGGCGTGGGGGGGGTAATCTGTCCCATCCCTCGCTCCAAGCTTCCGGTGGCGGCCAGCCATCCTCAGTGTTACTTTGCTCACAGCTGCCTCCCCCCCATCTCGGCCTCTGTCTTCACGTGGTTGTCTTCCCTCTGTGCGGGTGTCTCTGTGTCTCCTCTCTTTTTATAAGAACACCAGTCATACTGGATACAGCACCCCCCACCCCCCCGCCAATCCAGTTTGGCCTCACATTAATTATATCTGCGAAGATCCTATTTCCATGTAAGGTCACATTTTCAGGTTCTAAGAAGGACATGAATTGGGGGGGACACTCTACAGTATAGTCTCTATACTTGTTGAATGAATAGGTGAGTGAATGAGTAACTGTGAAAGCCATCCTTGTATGTCTGTGCAGGTGTGTTGATGCAGAAGACCTGGGGCCGCTGCGGGGGCGGGGGGGGGGTGGCTCCAGAATCTTCCCCTCTGCCCAGCCAGGCTTCTCTGACCGCTGCCCTCTGCACCCTGAGTCTAGCCCTCTGGCCTCCTCCTGACTCAGCCAACTTCCAGGGTGGCGACAGTAACGTTTATTACAGGGAAAGAGTCACGACACACTGAGTTTTCTCTGCTTCCTTTCTGCCCAAGATCGCAAAGCTTTTTTTGTTTCTCTCCCCCTCCCCTTGGAACCAAGAAAGATGGCAGGGATGGCTCGGTGATATTGGACAAATCAGCTCTCCTCTTTGAACCCCGGCCTCTAGAGTTTGCAAATGAAGGAGGCTAAACCGCGTGCCTCCGTAGGTCTCTTGGTCTGTGATTATTACTGTTTTACTGCTGAGAAAATTATAGGAGAGGAAATCATCCCCTTGGACTCCATGTGGGGCAAGACTCAAATCCAGATGCCCTCATTTCCAGCCTGTCTCTAAATCCCCCCTGCCACCTCCTGCAGGAAGCTCTCTGTGATTAACCTGACTCATGTGTGGTTCCTGGGGTCCTCACTGTGCTTTGTGTGTGATACATGAATTCACAAATGCTAGCCTACCATTCAGATGGTATGTGTGTGTGTGTGTGTATGTATGTATGTGTGTGTGTGTTCTTCATGTTCTTTTCCCCTCCCTTTCCTCTGTAGGCAAGAGCTATTTGCTGGGTGTCTCTCTCTGTGCTCCCCCATTCTGGCAGCCAGCAAAGGGCTCGTTACATTGGGTTGTGGACCAGCCTCAAAGTCATAAGCAGATGATTAAAGACTAGGAGACCTACCAAAAGAAAAAAAAGAAGAAAAGAACTTAGATGCTTTCAACAGATGTCAGAAAAGCATTTGATAAAGTTCAATATCCATTACTCTTAAAAACATAGTTGGGCTTCCCTGGTGGCGTAGTGGTTGAGAGCCTGCCTGCCAATGCAGGGGACGCGGGTTCGCGCCCCGGTCCGGGAAGATCCCACATGCCCCGGAGCAGCAAAAAAAAAAAAAAAAAAAGCATAGCGATTGAGGGGTAGACATAGATTTCAACATGATAACATCTACAACACTCTACAGCATTACCCAAAGTGTGTTTGAGGCGCACAGAATGCTACTGGAGATTGTGTCAAAAAGAGATTTTGGGGCCAAACAGCATTTAGAAGATGCTGCTCTAAGAGGCCTTCCCTTAACGTCAGTTGCCAAGCAAACCCTCTCCCACTAATAACCATCACTCCAGAGTGAAGCCAGTGCCAGGGGCTAGGAGAGAAGCAGAACAGAACTCTTAGAAAAACAGAGTTGCACAATTGATGTTTTGAGATGGATACAGCTTAGGTGTTCAAAGTAGATACACTGAAAAATAATTAGAAGTAATAAGATGGTATGATGGCCAAGTCAAAAAATAAAAATGAAACCGCCATTACTTTCCCAGGTGGGAACTGGTTGGTCAACGTTACCAGAAGGGACACCTCTGGCACCTGTTTGCTCGGGTGTCCACAAGCTAGTGACCTTATTTTCTGGTTAGAAATGACAGTAACACCCTGGCAGCCTCAGGCAACTGCCAGGATCTCCTTTGCCTCCTGGAGCCCAGATTCCCAGGAAATGCAGGAATAATGGTGCATGGCTCAGTATCCCGGACCACCTTAGAGCTTAGCCTCCCGTTTAGCATTTCGGTCACGGAGCCGTGACCGGGAGTCAGGAGACCTAGTCCCGAGCCTGGCTGTGCTGCTTGCTGGCTGCGGGGTTTAGGATGAGTTGCTTAGCCTCTCGGGACCAGAATGTCCTCATCTGTGAGGGAGGGATCCTAACCTCATGCTCACAGGGTCCTTCTGCGGAATCTCCAAGAAGTTTTGAACACGTTCGCACACCACTGAGCTGTTGTTACAGAGGCTGGGACCCCCTTATTTCAGCTCAGCACTAATCCTGGACAGTGGAAGCCACTTGAGGAGGGTTGGACCTTCCTCATTCTCGGGGACGGGGCTGTGGGAGTCCTCCCCGGGCTTTGTCACAGGTCCCAGCTCTGGTCTCCCCGAGGCCACCATGTGGAGTGGGAAGCAGATGCTGGTAAGAAGAGTCGGCTTGTTGGAAGGAAACCATGAACTCCTGTTAGAAACCAGCACGAGGACACGTCCCGAGCCAGCCTGGTGGGGACTGAGGTGTCCTTCACATTTCCCTGGTAATGTCCTGCTCTTTTTCTCAAAGGCATTTCTTGCCTCTCTCTGAATAAACAGCGAGCCCTTGGTATAATTCAGTCTTTTAGGGATGGCTGAGTCATCTGGCTGGCTGGGGCTACCCAGATGCAGATGAAGTTCTGGTGTCACGAGCGAACCGGGCCGTCCTGGGCGGCCTTGGAAGGGCTGGATGGGGGTGCGTCTGCCAGACATCCCTCTGGCTGAACCCCGGGCTCCCTTAATTCCTTTTAAGGTAGCCTTCCCTCCTCCCTATTTCTTTTCCTGTCCTCTCCTCGGTGTGGTTTGGCTTCTGTTCATTTTTTGCCTTATTTTAGCCACAGTTGTTTGTATGGGTGGCCAAGGGGGCCGGTATAACTTTCCGAGGACTGAAGTCCTCTGGCTTTGTGGAAGCTTTTTCCTTGAGGCCTGGCGGCCTTGCTCTGCTAGTCAGCCCACTTCTCAGTGGTCAGGGTTGCAGCCGGCTTGCAGGCTGGCTCGTGGAGGATCACAGGCAAGCGCCCCCAAGCTGGGCATGCTCAAACCTTGCAACCAGCTCCCTGGAGAGTGGTGGTTTTTTGATCTACTTTCTGATTCTTCAGGAATATGTGGTTCATGGAATTAAAAGGTAGATGTAATTAATGTGGTTTCAAAAAATGTATTTTAAAATCATTTGGGCCACCCATTATTATTTTTATTATTTTTGCATTCTGCAGTTTCAAAAAAAACATTAAATGTTGGCTTTTTTTAAAAGAATCTCAAGTAGTTATTAAAATTTAAAAGCTCTTTTTCAGGGGAATTCACTGGTGATCCAGTGGTAAGGACTCTTGCGCTTTCACTGCCGAGGGCCCAGGTTCAATTCCTGGTCAGGGAACTAAGATCCCACAAGCTGCGAGGTGTGGCCAAAAAAACCCCAAAAAACAAAAAAAGCTTGTTCAGTTAAACTTTTAACATCAACATCACTGCCCTGTGAGTGGTGTATACCTTCCTTCAATATTACTGAGTCTGATTTTTCTACCTAGATCTCCACGATCAATCAGTTCCTGCATTCCCCTCAACCTTTTCTTTCCCTGGCAACTCAAGACTCACAGTTTTCTAGTATTTAAAGAACATTACTTATTTTTCCAGTGCCTTTCTTCACTCGTCATTCATTTAATCATTCACTCTCTCAATTCTTTCATGGATTCAAAAAATCATTGAAACACCCAAAAAGTTGTATGTGATGTTATACGGGACATTGACAAGGTTTTAAAGATAAATTAGATCAAATCATTATGTTGTACACCTTAAACCGCATACACAGTGCTGTCTGTCAACTGTAGCTCAATAAAACTGGGAGAAGGAAAAAGATAAATAAGATACAGTTCTTGCTTCATGGAACTTACAAGTTCATAGGTTACAATAAAGTAGTCAAAAACCAAAAGAGTTATTTAATAAAGACTATATTTGGTATGAAAAACATTGTTTGGATAAGTAATACATTATACTTGGTACCAAATGGCAAGTGGCTGAGAGTTAAATGTAAGACTTCTTTGCTCCCTGTCTGCGGTCTCCCAGTGTGTATACTCTTCAGAGAGATTCTCTGCATATATGAATGTATGTTACATAAGAAAAAACCCCACAAATGGCTGCTTCCCTATTCACCTGCTGTTTTGACTTATCAATTCATAAATCTGGAGGTGGTCCTCTGTTAGTTCATTTGGGCTTCCTGGGTTTTTTGTGTGTGTGTGGTACGCGGGCCTCTCCCGTTGCGGAGCACAGGCTCCGGACGCGCAGGCTCAGCGGCCACGGCTCACGGGCCCAGCCGCTCCGCGGCATGTGGGATCTTCCGGGACCGGGGCCCGAACCCACGTCCCCTGCATCGGCAGGCGGACTCTCAACCACTGCGCCACCGGGGAAGCCCCGGGGAAGCCCCATGCCTGGGCTTTTTAACAATGGGCTTAGTGTTTGGCTGATGGATACACC
The DNA here is from genome assembly GCF_026419965.1 of Kogia breviceps. Classification (NCBI taxonomy): domain Eukaryota; kingdom Metazoa; phylum Chordata; class Mammalia; order Artiodactyla; family Physeteridae; genus Kogia; species Kogia breviceps. The sequence continues at coordinate 83,475,361 of NC_081324.1, read as the reverse complement.
ATCATTTTTTTAAAAAAATTTTCATTGGAGTCGAGTTGATTTACAATGTTGTGTTAGTTTCAGGTGTATAACGAAGTGAATCAGTTATACATATACATCTATCCACTTTTTTTTTTAGATTCTTTTCCCATATAGCCCATTACAGAGTATTGAGTAGAGTTCCCTGTGCTATATACAGTAGTTCCTTATTATGCACCATCATTTCTTAAGCCAGCTCCCTTTCCATAGAGTTTTGCATTCTAACCATGAAACACTGGGAGCAAACAGTACCTCAGTGAGTCTCCCCGCATGTAGATTTTCATGCAAATAGGCTTTCAAATTCCCCGAAGCAGAATTGCCAGGTCAAGGAGTGTTTTCCTTTAATTGTCGGTAGCTACTGCTCAATTGCTCTCCATAAAGGTAGGACCAATCGACACTCCCACTTACAGCGTGGGAGCCCGAGGCAGTGGTTTTTAACCTTAAAACCCCAGGCAAGGAAGAGCTTTTAAGTAAGATGAAAATCCGGAGCAAACCGGGTGAGAGCCTTTCTGCCGCAAAGGGCAGCTCTAGCAGAGTTCCTGGCCAGACGTCTCCCATTAGGGGCCCACTCGAACACGACCAAGGGGGCCACCCCTGATTCCTCCATACGGGTTGTGGCCTGAAAGGTTCCTTCCTGGTGGGGATGGGGGACAGCAGCTGCCTGTCGCCTCCTCTGTCAGCTTGTTCATCACCGAGTGTCTGAGAAGCACCAGGAACTTTAAAATGACACCAGGACTTAAAAGATTACAAAATAATTTTGCCAAGTAAGGACACTAGTTTTAAAGAGGTACCATTCTGGGACTTCCCTGGCGGGCCAGTGGTTAAGACTCCGCTCTTCCAACGCAGGGGGCACGGGTTCGATCCCTGGGCAGGGAACTGAGATCCCACATGCCACACAGCCAAAAATAAAAATAAAATAAAAACATAACGAGGTACCATTCACAGACATTACCGGGGGTTGGGGGAAAAGAGGGACGGGGAGTTAGTGGTGAGTGTTTGGGGTGATGAGGAAGGTCTGGAAACGGGTGGTGGTGCCGGTTGCCCAGTGCTGTGCATACACTAAAGGCCGTCGAGGTACGCTTAAGAATAATTAAGTGTTATGTTATACATAACTAACCGCACACGCAGAAAAGCTACAATTCCCCGTAGCCATCCTCTCATGAACGAAAGGACACTAAGAAATAGGAAAGGTCTAGTCTAAGAATACAAAGAGAATAAACAGAGCTTGTAGAACGACTTGCTCCCTTAACTATCCGGTTCTCATTTCACCTTGAACTGGTGGGGGCCTGGCGGTGCCTGGTGCTGAACGGCCCGCTGGGATGCCGGGAGCCAGGGCAGGAGGCCTTGAAGGCTGGCGACAGTAGGAGCTTGGGCTGGGCCGGCCGGGGCTCCAGGGTCTGGAAAAGATCCTGGCTCCAACTTAGGAGGCCTGGGGCTCAGCTACTCCACGTCCCGAGGCGCTGGGCCAACCCTTAGCTGTCTTATGTGTCTGTGCTGAAGCAAGAAGCCCGTCCCCGGCTTTGCTGCTGGATGTTTTTTGGATCCTGGTGCGCGTGAAGCAAGCAGCCACCTGGGGTGGTCTTCATCACCCTATCCCTGTGTCCCCAGCGGCTCAATTTGCAAAAACAGCATTTGCCCACCCCTGCCTAGAAGCCGGTGAGCAGAGCAGGTATCTGTTTGAAACTACTGGGTGGCTCCTAGCAGATGCCTCTCCTGGGGCTTGAGGGATCTGAAATGCCTCGCAGAGATGTCGCCTGGGCCTCTGCATGGCCACCCGGCCTCACTGGGGTGCTAGGTGTGTTACCAGTGCAAACCGTCACCCCAAACCGTGTATTGTCCGGCAACCCGTGCTGTTGGTCTCGGTGCTTCAGAGCACACGTGCTTGCTCTCCTGGTCCAGGGTTGCAAACTCCTGAGCCTTGTGCTGTGTCCGGCCTCAGGCTCTGACTTTTTTCACGGGCCTCTCTCCATGTGTGGGGTTTGTGGTCCTCACCCTACCTGCAGAGAGAGAGAAGAGCCGGTCCTGGGAAAGACCGTGACCCTCGATTGAGTCCATGGCCACAGAGCCCCCTGACCGGGGCCAGTGCATCCCAGACACCCGATGACGAGAGAACCAGCTCGTGACTGTCGGGGCAGGAAGCTGCTTCGAGCTGTGTCGCTCACCCTCATTTCACAGTCGAAGTCCAGATTCCAGGAGGCGAGGTGGCCAGCGGGCGCTTGAACCCGGTCTGTGTGCTCCCCCGGGCCCTAAACGCTCCGGCTGGTGCGCTTTAAATCTTCGAGGGTGTTTGGTATAAGAAGACTCTAAAGCTGCGGGTTCAGAGTGGACGGAAACGCCGCCGACCTTCCCCACAGACGGTGCCTCTCTGAGAGCCCTCATCGGAGCTTCAGGCCAGGCCCTGGCCTCCCGGCCACCTGTGATGAGTTTCCATTTGACTCACGGTTGTCAGGAAGGTGACACGACTCACCGTATTCACTGGGCGCTGTGATTGCTGAGCTGACACAGCTCCCGCGTGGGCGGCGAGCGTATGCTTCCCATTAAGAAAATTGCTAATTTTGAAACGAGCTCCGAATGGAATTTTTTTTGCTTTTACTAAAATTAAGAAAATAATAATAAAACCACCCGCCCAAACACCCCAAGTTTAAAAGAAGAAAGAAAGAAAGAAAGAAAGAAAGAAAGAAAGAAAGAAAGAGAAGAAAGAAAGAAAGAAAGAAAGAAAGAAAGAAAGAAAGAAAGAAAGAAAGAAAGAGAAGAAAGAAAGAAAGAAAGAAAGAAAGAAAAAGGAAAAAAATGTAATGTCAACCCAGAAAAAAAGCTCTGTTATTCAGCCTGGTCTCAGAACTCAGCAGAGCCACACGGACGGAAGGAAGAAGCTCTCAGTGAGGCGAGGTTAAGCTCACCGTCCTCCATCCTTCTGGAGCGGGGTACCTCATCCTTGTGTCTGCCTCCCTAGTGAGAGAAAGCTCAGGCAGAAGCAGCTTCCGACACAAGCGAACGGTGCTGTTTGCCTCTGAGAATTCCCAGCGGCCCCATGAGATCACTGGAGAAATCCCGCGGTGGCTGCAGAATCGGGGCCGCCTTGCCGAGTGAGTCTTGTCTGGAGCACTTGAGTCCTAAAGAGATCCTTGCTAGTGTCAGGAGGTTATCATCAATGCTCACCCAGACGGAGCAGCGGTGGGACTTGGAGGGCCCTGCTCCCGACCTGCAGGGGTCTGAGGCCGATGGCGGGTCCAGGGCCGGCCAAGACGTGAGGTGGCGTCTCGGGTCCCCCGTGGTCCAGTGTATGATGCGGATGGGACCTGGGATTGCCGCCCGAACCCCGGAGCCCGGCCTCCATCAGTGCTGAGGCACAGCATTCGTGGACAGGCCTTGGGTTTGACGGTACTTTTACCGCATCCAGTAGCCAGATGGTCTAAACAACCCGTCGTGGTACGGGTATGTCAGTATTTTCCGTCATTATCATGGGGCTGCCGTGTTGACATTAACGGGGATGAAGAATTTTGCTCGCCACAGTCAAGCACCGCTCAGGCCACAGGAGGGCCTGAAAAGCTGGCCCTCTGCCGTGGAGGGCACAGATTTCGGGGCAAGCTCGGTCTCCTCCTGCTGCCTCCTGCCAAACACCGATTCCCTGGCCCAGAGACCCTGGGGAGACTTCCTCTCAGAGCTTCCGGCCCCAGGACAAAGAAAGGATGATTCTCATCATGAACAGTATGTTTCTCACTGTTAGCAGAGCTTCGTGGCCAGCGTGTTTCCCTCTTTGCTTTGCCCACTAGGAAGCCCACAACTAAGAGTTGTTGTTGTTGTTGTTGTTTACTCATTTGCATGCAGATTGTCCTCAGTTAGGAGTTTCTGCATAGAGGATCATGTGAGGTGTCTTAGGGGCCAGGCTGGAAAGCGAGGTGTACATCCCTCTACGCACAGAACTAATCACACAGTCCCACTAGGAGTCCAGGGGCCAAAAGTGTAATTTAGGAAGAGGAAGTTGGACCACACTGGATTTCCACAGGGGATGTTATGGAAGGAACAAATTCACACAGAAGGACACAGAGATAAGAGTGAGGTTCCAAGGGGACAGAGGTAAGGATTCCAATGTGTGTGTGTCTGCCTTGTAAACTAGATGCAAGTCATTTGGACTTTGTTCAGTGTTTTGGATTCTGTTTCAGTGTTGCCTTCCCTCTGCCAAAACTATAGCATTGCAGAATGTTGGAGCTGAATGGAGAGGCCTTATTATTGTGTTTTTAATTTTTAAGAAATGTTATTGGAGTATAGTTGATTTACAATGTTATGTTAGTTTCAGGTGTACAGCAAAGTGATTCAGTTATACATATACATATATTCATTCTTTTTCAGATTCTTTTTCCATATAGGTCATTACAGAATACCGAGCAGAGTTCCTTGTGCTATATAGTACATCCTTGTTGGTTATCTATTTTATATCTAGTCGTGTGTGTATGTTAATCCCAAGCTCCTAATTTATCCCTCCCCATCATGTTTCCCCTTTGATAACCGCAAGTTTGTTTTCGAAATCTGTGAGTCTGTTTCTGTTTTCTAAATAGGTTGATTCATATCACTTTTTAAAAATTAGATTCTACATATGAGTGATATCATATGAGGTTTGTCTTTCTCTGTTTGACTTACTTCACTTAGTATGATGATTGCGAGGTCCATCCATGTTGCTGCAAATGGCATGATTTCGTTCTTTTTTATGGCTGAGTAATATTCCATTGTATATATGTACCACATCTTCTTTATCCATTCATCTGTCCATGGACATTTAGGTTGCTTCCACGTCCTGGCTATTGTAAATAGAGCTGCAATGAACACTGGAGTGCATGCATCCTTTCCAGTTAGGGTTTTCTCTGGATATATGCTCAGGAGTGGGATTGCTGCGTCCTATGGTAATTCTATTTTTAGTTTTTTAAGGAACCGCCATACTGTTCTCCGCAGTGGCTGCACCAATTTACATTCCCACCAACAGTTCAGGAGGGTTCCCTTTTCTCCACACCTGGAGAGGCCTTTTAAACATCAGCCTCTCACTGTACAGATGGGAAAGTGAGGCCCAGAGAGGGGAACTGACTTACCAAGAGTCAGCCAGCTAGAGCTTTGCTGTCAGCCCTCACACCTGGAGTTGTGACCCCCCACACAGGGAGCTCCATCGATACCTCTGTCCACACTGTACAAGCCCCCGCTCTGGAGAGGACGAGTGACAGTCACGTGATCAAGTGACAGCTTGAATTGATCAGCTGACGGCCTGGTTAGTCTATTGGATCATTGGAGAAATCCCACAGCCCTCCCAGCAGCTCTTTGAAACTCAGCGCAAGGCTTGACTTCAGCATTTATTCCATTGGGATTTGGGGAGTGGAAAATTAGTCTCTTCCTCAGACTCATTCAAGCAGTGACTTCTCTTAGTGACTCATATGTGAGAGTGTAAAAAATCTTCACAAGTCTCAAATTAGGAATAGAGATTTCCCCAAAACCCGGTAGAGAGCTTGACCACTGTGTCAGTGCTCCGCTGCTGCAACAAAGCACTCCCCAGCTTAGTGGCTGAAAGCACCATTTATTTGTTCAGGATGTGGCAGTTTGGACAGGGCTTGGTGGGGACGGCTCATCTCTGCTCCGCTGATGTCAGCTGGGACGGCCTGACTCGGGGGTGGAAGATGCATTTCCACCATGGCCCGGCAACCATGGCTGGTGGCTGGGTACAGGAGCTTGGCTGTATCAGCTGAGGCCCTGGTTCCCCTCCAAGTCTGTGTCTTCAGTGCTTAGCCGGGCCTTCCCAAGGCCCGGGTCCTAGCCCAGTGTCACTCCCTGCCCCTCTACCCCTTGCCGTCCCGTTGGTTAAAACAGGTCATCGGGCCGGACTGGATTCAAAGGACAGGGACTCCACGGGGCCCTGGCCCACTGGAGGCCACCCAAGTAACCATCCGGCACAGACGCTCTGGGAAGAGCTCTCTGCAAAAGAGGCCAGGCGATCCACTTACGCTAACCTGCCAAGGCCCGGCTCCACTCTTGCGTGCCTCCGGAACGCCCAGGCTTCTTCCAGAAGCCGTTCTGTGGGAGAAACTCCAGCCAGACCCCAGCGGTCCCCTCCCTCCAAGAGGCTGCAGCGCTTGCCGTCTGCTTTGTTTCGCTAATGGCTGCGCCTCTTATTACATAATCTGTTATTCTGGGCTGCACCAGGCCCTGGTTACTTGTCAAAAGTTTCTAAAAACCAGCTGTATCAGCTCCCGGCAACTGGGGGTGCTGCCCCTCCCTCGTAGTATTAGTCACTCTGTACTTAGCTAAATTTAACTTTTTATCATCCAAATGATATTTTTGTGGGCTTGGGATTTTACATAATGCTACCAACTGCCGCAGGCTAAGAATTTCTCCTTTTTGTTACGTGTGTGTGTGTGTGTGTGTGTGTGTGTGTGTTGGGTGTTTTCCCCCCATGAACTTTTACACGCTCAAGGCAGCACTGTTCAGCTCCTCTCCCTGCACTGCCCTCCCAGGCCTGGGTGTGTTCTGCAGGCTCTGTTTTGCCTTTTGCCAGCTGGGGGAAAATCGCTCCTAACAGCTTTCTAATGGCCCCCGCTAAGGCTTCCTTTCTCACTTGAGGTCTCTCCACTTTGAAGGTCTCTGAGGGTTTCCCTGCTGCCTTCATAGAGAGAAGCTCAGGTTCAGAACCGAGTGTGTTGAGAAAGCAGAGAGAAGGATCCGGAGGGGGCGGTGGCTGGAAAGGGACAAGAAAGAAGAAACCCAGCCACCCCACCCAGGGGTGGGGTCCAGGATGCAGGCTCTTCCTCTGGGCTTGGGGGCGGGGGGGACGGAGAACTCAGGGCCGCGGAGGCTGAGCCGGGAGCCTGGCCTCTCCTTTGGGGAGGTTCTGGTGCAGGACACGGGGGTGTGGGGACGCAGCGTGGCCATCCTAACTTTCCCGGAGCTCCCACCGCTCAGAAACGGTGGCTCACCAGGGATCTTGTGTGTCCCACACCGTGACCGTGCGTGGGAGGTGCCTACCACCATTTTCCAGGTGGGGAAACCGAGGATCGGGTCACAGGGTAGCAAACAGTAGCAGCAGTAATTACAGCGGCAGCAAACACTGGGTGCTTACTGTGTGCCAGGCACAGTGCTAAGCACTTGCTTTCCTGAGCTCATGGGTCCTTTGTGGTGGTCCCATGAACTAGGCAGTAGTGTCAGCACCCTCTTACAGATAAGGAAACGGAGTCCAGAGGGGTTAAGCAGCGGGTTTGAGGCCACAGAGCCAAGAGATGGCAGAGCCGGACGTCAAAACCCGTCCACCTAGGGCGCCTCCCTCCGCTAAGCTGCTTTCCAGGGGCAGGCTGCCGACAGACGGCAGAGATGGGCCTTGGACTGGGCCCTGTGCTCCTTCCAGAGCATCACTAAGCTGATTCCGGCCTCATCTAGTTGTCAGGTTTCCTCCTGACAGCTGCCTGTAAAATGCAGCAGGGTGTACATTATGTCTAGGCGTCTCTGGGAGAATTAACCTGACACTGGAGAGAGGAACCAGGTGCTGAGGAACAGGGACGAGAGAGAAACTCACTCTCATGCTTTTTTAAATCTTTTCAGAAATACAGATTTATTACTTGTTTTAAATTATTTTATTAAAAATTAGGAACTCCTGGGGCTTCCCTGGTGGCGCAGTGGTTGAGAGTCCGCCTGCCGATGCAGGGGACACGGGTTCGTGCCCCGGTCCGGGAAGATCCCACGTGCCGCGGAGCGGCTGGGCCCGTGAGCCGTGGCCGCTGAGCCTGCGCGTCCGGAGCCTGTGCTCCGCAGTGGGAGAGGCCACAACAGTGAGAGGCCCGCGTACCGCAAAAAAAAAAAAAAAAATTAGGAGCTTCTGGAGACTTCCCTGGCGGTCCAGTGATTAAGACTCTGCACTTCCACTGCAGGGGGCACAGTTTCAATCCCTGGTCGGGGAACTAAGATCCCGCCTGCCGGGCGGTGTGGCCAAAAAAAAAAAAAAAAAAACTTAGGAACTCCCAGGTATGTACCTAAATCAAACACATACATCCACACAAAAACTTGTACACGGATGTTCCTAGCAGCACAATTCCTAATAGCCCCAAAGTGGAAACAACCCAAGTATCTGTTAACAAATGAATCGATAAACAAAACAGAGTTGATCCACCCGATGCAGTGCTGTTCAGCCGCAAGAAAGAATGAAGCACTGACGCAGGCTGCAATGTGGATGAGCCTTGAAAGCACGATGAGAAGTGCAAGAAGTCCGACACAAAAGGCCACGCACTGTATGATCCCATTTATGCGAAATGTCCAGAATAGACGAATCTGTAGAGACAGAAAGCAGGTGGTGTTGGCCAGGGGCTGGAGGGAGGGGGTGTGGGGAGTGAGTGCTAATAGGTATGGGATTTCTTTCGGGGGCTGACGAAGACATTCTGGAACTAGAGAGATGTGATGGTTGTACGACTTTGTGAACGTACTGAAGGCCACTGAATTGTATACTTTCAAAGGGTGAATTCTGTGGCATGAGAATTACATCTTAATAAATCAGAAAATTAGGAGCCAAGCCTTCAGATGGAATCGAAAGCTGGGCTGCCCCCGCCCGTTGCCGGCAACCTGGACAACTTGCTTGGGTACCACTGCCATTTGCATCCGCCCTTCTCTGCCCATTCTTTAGCCACCTGCCTCATGGTCTCCATGTCAACGGGGGTTGGAAACAAGAGTGTTCGACTCCAGCCGTGCTCCCCACTCATTTGGAACTTCAACTTTCAACCAGGGCCAGCCTGAAACATGGGCATGTCTGGGCAAGCTAGTAATTTGGCACCCCCATCAAACCAGTATTCTTTAAATGTTTGTTTGACATTTATTTAGTGGGGATGAGGAGAGACTGATATTCTATTAATAGAAATTATGTAGAGAAACAGATTCACGTACTAATTCATGTCCGTTGACTAAAACAGTTAGGGATCCGAAAACTTTTCAGGAAAGCAATTCTGACTTTTATGGTTCTTATCTTCAAAGGTTGGGGTGGTTTTTTTTTTTCTTGTCTTCTTTTTTTTTTTTTAACCCTCCTGCAATTTTGCAAATCATTCGGGTTGCATATTGAAGATGTAGATTTAAAACCGAAAGGAGAGGATCTAATGTGTAAAATGATGACTACAGTTGACAACACTGTATTGTATAAGCGAGATTCACTAAAAGAGTAGAACTTAAGTGTTCTCACCACAAAAAACAAATACGCAGTGATAGGGTAATAAACTCAATGGTGGGAATCCTTTCACAATGCAAATAATCACGCTATACACTTTATTGTTTTTATTAAAGTATGATTGATTTACAATGTTGTCTTAGTTTCAGGTATACAGCAAAGTGATTCAGTTATACATATATATTATTTTTCAGATTCTTTTCCATCATAGGTTATTATAAGATATTGAGTTTAGTTCCCTGTGCTGTACAGTAGGTCCTTGTTGTTTATCTCTTTTATATATAGTCATGTATATGTTAATCCCAAACTCCTAATTTATCCCTCCTCCCCCTTCCCCTTTGATCATCATAGGTTTGTTTTCTACATCTGTGGGTCTATTTCTGTTTTATAAATAAGTTCATTCATATCATTTTTTTTAGATTCCACATGTAAGCAATGTCATATTTGTCTTTCTCTGTCTGACTTACTTCACTTCGTATGATCATCTCTAGGTCCATCTGTGTTGCAGCAAGTGGCATTATTTCATTCTTTTTATGGCTATACACTCTAAGTGTATCAAGATTTTATTTGTTGATTATACTTCAGTAAAAAATGGGGGAAGAACTCAAAGGAATAAAATGTTTTCGTTCCTGGTAAACAGCAACACACTGTGCATTATTTAGTTCCAGAACCTCATCCCACCCCACAGCCCCCCCATGACCACAGCTACAGGTGTGCATGGAACATGCCGTCAGCAAATCTTAGCGCAGAATTGTGTTCTGTTTTGATTTTCCATTCCCCTAAAGGGAGTGGGTTGATTTGCTTTTCGCCTTTTTTTGTGAGAGGTCACGGGAGGAAACCCGAGTCCTCTGGCGGCATCTTCCTACTTTATTCCAGTGTCGTTTTGCCCCCCTGCCCCTAGAGCTCTGTCCCCCCAAGGAGCTGTGTTGCTCCTTAAGTTGGCCCTGCGTTCACTTTTTGGATTTTAAATGCTTTTGCGTCAGAAAGATCATATCCCCGCCGCGCACCCCTGTGTGAAGAGTGCGCCTCCTTTCTTGCAGCCACTGCTGATCTCATCCTGTCGGGCGTGAGTCACCGTTGACCTTCTCACCCCGGGGGAGGGGAGGCGGCGCCGTGGAGGGGAGGGGGGCCGGTGTGCAGAAGCCAGCTCGCCCTTGACCGACGTGTTGCCGTGGCCGACCCCTAACCCTCTCGGTGGGTCTCCTGACCCCTCAAATGGGGAGACTGCCACTGACCTCACAGAGGGGTTGGAGGTGTTGTGATGAAAGCTAAGAAACAGAACAGGGGAGAAGCCCTTCAGAGGCAGGGCGTGTGCGGGCCAGCTGGGGGTTCTGGTGGGACGGAGCAGGGAAGCCGGCGGGGCTCACGTGCCCGGCGGGGACCTGGAACCTGGGACTCCTGGGGTGTTTTGTTCTTTGGGGGTCAAGCATGTCCGTGCAGGGCAGAGATGGAGCTTCAACCCCTGCAGCCCCGTCCCAAAGAGGAATTTGCAGAATTGGCGGTGGCTTCCCGGGAGGGAGCGGGAGCGTGGGACTGCGCTGGGGTGGGCGGCGTGCGAAAAGCCAGTCTCTGTCGCTTGCAGCCACACCTCCCACTGCTGTGCCGTCACTGGTTATCTTTTCACCTCCCTAGTTCGCTTCTCTTCCTCCTCTGAACTCTCACCGTCTGTGCCCTCACCCTACAGTTTATCGCTTTTGTTTTTCTGGCCACCATGAAATGCTCCTCTTCCTTTACTTCTACCTCTAGTGTCCCTAGTTGCCCCGGTGCCTGGCCTCAGCCCCTGGGGTAGGGTTGCTCTGGAGTTGGGAAGGGCTTCTAGAGCAGCAGGGGGCTGCCTTCCAGTCATGGTCACTGGAAGGCCTCCTGGGCCGCTGTCTGCCTCCTGGGCACCGTGCGGGGGGCGCACGTGTGTCAGACAGACAAGAATGGGCGTTGAGCTGTACACGGGGTTCACGGGAGCATCTCGGGTCCCGATGGGGGCCCTGGATTGGGTGGCGGCTTTCGTGGTGCCTGTGCATGTTCTGTCCTCTTGTAGTCTGATTGCACCTGGGACTCCCTGGAAATCTGTCTCTCCACCTTGTCCATTTTGTTGTGAGCGCTTTTGTCTCTGGCCTCTGGGTATCTGGTGGAGGTGGGCCTCCAGCCCCGTATTGCCCAAGTTCAGGGGCTTGATTGGAAGGTGAGCGTCACCTGCATCGCCCCGCTGACCGTGACCCTGCCCCAGGCATCCAGATGCTGGTGGCTGCTTACTGAGAACTCTGGACTGATGTGTCAGGCCCCCCCCCCGCCCACCCCCCATCTCCCACCTGCCTCCCCTCTGCAGCCTGAGGTCCTGAGGTCCCGCAGTCCCAAAGGTTGATGGGTGAAGACCTCAGGTTTGAGGCTGAGAGCTCCGAGCTGGACTTCTGAGATGAGAAAGCTTCCCGCGTGTGCTGGGGCTATGGGTTCCGGTTCCTTGAGCAGTCTTCCTAAGCAGAGGGAACCCTGGGCAGTGTCGGGTGTATCAGCCTCCAGGAGTGCGTCCTGGACTGCGTCCCTTTTGTCAAATGAAGACTCCTTTAGCCAGGCACCCCACCCCACCCCCGTCCCGCCCTCTGGGCACATCTGGATTGCTTTCGCGTTGCTCAAGAGGAGGCCTGGCTTCCACGATTTCCCAGTGGGCGCTGCGTGATCAGAGCCACCAGGCGTCTCACCCCTCCCCCACTGAGCTTCTCCCTGCAGGATGCTGGCACGGGGCGTCCTGGTCCCCGGCTTCCTTCTGTGGGCCTTGAGAGCAGGACATGGGCGGTGCCTTCCCACGCAGACCGCCCACCAGCGTCGGAGTTTGCTGGGGGCAGGGGCTCAGTTGCCCGTTTCCTCTTCCTTAAACATCTGACTTTATCTGATGTACGTGGGGTAAATCGTATTAATCGATCCTGCTTCTTGCAGATATTGACTCCTTCTTGCAAATATGGATTCCTCTTCACCAAGTAGGAAGGACTGATGTTCTTTCCCTGGTAGCTTTGGATTCCCCGGGTCGCCTGTGTTTCTCTCCTCTGTACAGGGCGCCCTGGGGGGCCCCTCTTCTCTTGGCTCCCCTGTGTCAGCCTGGCCCTCCCCACCCCAGCCGACGGGACAAAACAAGAGTTTGGGGGCTCCCCAGCCTGGGTGCCGCCTTGCCGTTTCCCACAAGTCATGGTCAGTGACACGGAAACAACCACGTATGTGTTTTCAGGTAACCACCTCCCACCTTCCTGGATGAAACTGAGGCCTGGGTCCTCTGTGGAGTCAGGACAGTGGCTGAATCTCCCAGGTGCCGGGCTTCCTGTCCATCCCATTCCATTGCATATCCTGGGTCTTAGGCACGGGTCTCGCTCTCTCCCCTTTTTGTCACACCAAGGCCTTCAGTGGGCAGAGCAGTTGAAGTGATGTTGCTTTTTCCTTTCCTAAATTTCAATGAACCCTTCTCCCTGTGTACCAAACGGCTAGTTTGAGTTTTCGAGGCATGGAGGGTGGGCATTCCATCCCAGGAAACTAACCTGGGCGGGGAGGGAGCATTGGGGTCGGTAGTTGCGGCTGTCTCGGCCAAGCTATGAGTTGTAAAAGCCCTGGCTCTGCTAAGCACACAAGAACCTGTGCAGAAGCCCCTACAATAGCTGTTTCACACGAGGAAGCCGGGGCTCAGAGATGGCAGGTATCTGGCTCAGGGTCACACAGCTAGTCAGTGCTGGGCTTGGAACTGGACCCCAAGTCTAGATCCCCAAGCCATGGCATGATTTTCCAAATACAGCTGGACTTCCGCATGGGCTGGGGGACCTGTCTCCAGGTGAGTCCCCGGCCTCCACTCCTCCCTGGGAAAACGGGGCACAACAGACTAGGCCTCAGCCACGGGCGCCCTCACTGCTGTGTTTCCACATCGGCGCCGTGGGCCGTCTCCTCTAATTGCTCGTTCTTTTTAGCTGCTGTGAAAAGGCCTCCAAGTGCTGAGAAGGGAGACCGCTGTGTTGTATTTTTTGTGCTGTTGTTTTGCGTCAATTCTTTCCCAGGTGTCTCCGCCGGGTATTGGGAGTGGGGCTGCCATGGGAACACGGGCCCTGACTCTCAGCCTCTCCGTGGTCACTCGCTGGTCCTGCAGGCCAGGGGGCCTGGTGGGCCCTCCTCTGAGCTCTGACATCAGCTCACGTCGGTTGGAGGGGCCCTGGCCCAACAGAGCCTTCGTTTCCTGTTTCTTCTTCTACAGGAAGGGGGTTCTTGTCCTTCCCGACGACCTCATGCCCAGGTTTCGTGGTGTTAGAGATGGCGGCCTTTCAGCCCACCTTATCTGCACATCCTCGCTTAGAACTCCTCAGCTTCACTCGTTTACCCCGTGAACATTTACTCGGTACCCAGTGTGGACCGGGTACCGTCCCAGGTGCCCGAGTTGCAGGCGTGACTCCGCCTGTGTGGAGTTTATGCCCCGGTGTTGGCCCAGCACCCGCTCTGCACTCTCACCTCTGCTCTTTGCATATGCTGTTCCAGCGTCCCGAGGTTCCCTGTTCTCGCCTCTGCTCTACGTCCCCCGGTGGGGACGGTCTCAGTCGCCCCCTACCTGCCTCTGAGCTCTTCCTGGGACTTTGTGGCCGTGTGGGACATCGAGACCACCGGGCCCTGGATGGCAAGAGTTGAGGGTGGCGTGGAGAGAGGCGGCCCTTCTGAGATGTGAGATCACCTCCTCATCTCCTCCACAGGGGGCTGGGGAGGAAAAGGCTGAAGGAGCAAGGTTTATTTTTAGAGAAGCTCCTTGCTTCAGAGGAGCATGGAGCCCTTCCTTGCAGGAGGTGGGGGGCTGTGGAGGGCGGGCAGGGTGCAGCTGGAGTTGTTGTCTCAGATGGGCCTGGCTGTCTTCTGTATCCTCTCAGCCTGACGCAGGAGCTGTCCCTCTGCAGAGGGTTTGCCTCTGAGAGGGGGTCCCAGGCCGGAGAGCATCTGTCCCCAGCTCCTCCTCCCCAGAGCTGAGGACGTTTGCCATCCTGAGCAGGTGAGCAGAGCTTCTAGCGCGTCCCTGGGCTAGGGGCTCGGCGGAAGGGAAGGGTCCCGGGCCCAGGCTCAGAGTCGGTCACTTCCTTCCTGACTCCCCGGCTCGCGGGGAGGGGCGCTTCCTGCCATTGTCTCCGCTGAGGCCTCGGCAAGGTCACTGTCTCCTGAGGGGGAAGAGAGCTGAAGACAAGGGCAGGACCTCAGACCACAGTGGCCACTGACACGCTTTTCGTCCCCACCACTGCGCTGGCCTCCCCGCCTCCCCTTGGGCCCCTGGATGGAGACTGAGGGACGGGGGAGGCTTCTTTCCTTCACCTGTGGGAGCTTCACCCCTCCCAGCACCCCAGCCCCACGTGGGAGGGTTGGCCGGCCGCTCCCTGGGCTGTAGGTCCGCTGGGTGGCCTGTTAGGGGCCTTGGCCAGCGAGGGAGGCCATGTGCACCCATACGGAGGGCAGGAGCAAAGACTGGGGCTTGTCCTGTGTTCCTTCGAGGTCCCCCCATGGCGCGTGGGAGGCAGCTGGGCAGGATCTGACGTCCCCCGTGTCCCCTCCTGACCTCTTGCATCCATAGTCGGTTTCCTAACGTGGTGCCTTGGCACCCGGCCAGCCCTGCCCAGGACTCAGGTAGAACACGGAGGGGGCTTCCACCCAGACTGCTTGACCCTCCTCTTCTTTCTAGGCTCTTAGGCCCTCTCTCGCGGCCCGTGAGCAATGCCCGCTGAAGTCCGGTCCTTCCACCTCCCCAGTTCTTCCTCTTCTCAAGACCCCCAGACCCCCACTCCCTGGGCTGGCCCTCTCGGCCTCGGCGACGCACGTCTTCCCGAGAGCGTACTTCATCTTCATCCAAGTGGCAGGAGCCGCATCTCTCTGGCTTTGTTTCTGGTCTCTGCCCCCAGTCGCTTGTGGACGTTCGCCCAGGCACCTTTCAGAGAGCCAGGCTTGCGGGCCCTCACTTCGAGGGCTCTGGGATCGGCAGGGCAGGGCGAGCGGCTGGCCTGGCCTCGGTGGTCCGGGCCGGGGCTCCTCTGGAGCTCTGTCCGCAGGCCCCCGGCACTGCAGCCCCCTTCTGGCTGCCTTCTGTTCACTCTTCCCCCGTGTCCGCCTTTCCCTGGTTCTGAGGAAGAGCCCACCGCTTGCGTTTTCCTTCTCGTGCCTCCCTCACGACCGGTGTCCAGTGCGCTAAGTGACCCGCGTTTATAAGCTCATCTTGCCCGGCAAGGAGGCACCTGGAAGCATCTGCTTATGAACCGACCCCACAACCTCCCGGGGACCAGACCAGGTGTGTGTCATTTCCTTGCTTTGTTCCTCCACGTACTTCGTAGGCTGCGAACCTGCCTAGAACAATCCCTTTGATTCCCAGAGACAGTGTCCAGAGCTTGGAATTCTCAGAGGGACTCCTGGGATAGCGCCTTTCAAGCTGGAGGGTTGTAGGGCCTGAGACTGTTCATCTTAGCTGCGCGATCGAACCCACAGACAATCAAAATGTATTCCTTCAACATGCATTTAGTGAGTAGCTGCTATTCTGGGAGCTGGGTATAAAGGAGTGATAGAACATTTAAAATTCTGGCCCTCCTGGGCTTATGGTCTAGCGGGGGTAGACATGCAATATGCAAGTATGCAGTAAAATATATAAGTATGTCAGATGGTGATCAAAGCCAAATAAACAAGGGAAGGGAAGGCCTCTCAAGTCAGGAACATTTAAGCGAAGGCCTGAAGGAGGCGAGGGAGAGAATGGGGAGGTTATCCCAGGCGGAGGGAGACAGCCTGTGCAAAGGCCCAGAGGCAGGAGCTCATCTGGGATGTTCAGGAAATCTGAGTGGGTAGAAGAATGGCAGGGGAGGAGGCTGGAGAAATATGAGAGCCCACATCTATCAGAACCTTGCACTCCTGTCTGGACTTTCGCCCTGACTCTGAGTGAGATGTGATGCTACTCTAGAGTTTGACCAGGGAAGGGCCGGGATCCGACTTGTGCTTTAAAAGGATGGTTTCTGGCTACTGTGTTGAGGACAGACTGGATGGGGTGAAGGGAGGAAGCAGGGAGACCAGCAGGGGCCCGGATGCAGCATGTGAGGTGGTAGGCGCTGGACCAGGGTGCCAGCGGTGGAGGTCACGAGGGAGTTGGGCTCCAGGTATGTTTTAAAGGCAGCGCTGGAAGGAATCACTGAGGAATTAGGCAACCCTCGTTGTGTGGACTTTTGAAAACAGGTTCTCATGAGCTTGGAAGGACCTAAGAGATCATCTAGTCCAAGCTTTTCACTTAACCTCCGGGGTAACTGAGGCCCAGTAAAGGAAGTCACTTGTCCAAAGTCACACAGCAAGCTGGTTAGTGGCAGAGCCAAGACTTGAGTTTTTGACCCCATGTTTTTGTAGCTGAACTGATAGACAGCCGTGGGGGGAGACCTGCAGAGGCCTGAGGTCCCGAGGGAAGCAGGGCTGGCCCCCAACAACTGCAGCCGAGCATGGGATTCTGGCAGACTCCACTGGCCGGGAGGAACCCGGGACATTGTAAACTGACATTTATGGGTGCTGTGTGCCTTTAGCGGCTCTCTCCGGGCTGACATTTTGACCTCAGTTGGGCAGAGGTCCTGATGGTCATGTCTGAGCTCTTGGGAAGATCAGAGACAATGCCCCTGTGCATGTTTTTGAAGATTTTATTGAGCTTCTGTTAAGTGCCAGCCCGGAGACAAGACGACCTTGCTCTGGAGGACCTATTAGTTTGCGGAGACGGACAGGTGAGCCAGGGATGCCCCCGTGATCGTGGGCAGTCAGGCCCGTGCAGGAGCTGTCCACGCTTGGGATCTCTGTCCGAGGACGGGCGCTAAACAGCCGCTGCAGCCACCAGATACCCCAGGGAACACATGCCAGAGGCCTTCTGTACACCGAGGTGGTCTGCTTAAACCCATGATTCATCTCTTACAATAAAGGGGGCAAGGAGAGTCAGTGGGGGCTGGCATCTCATTGCCCTACAGCCGTGTCACCGAGCACAGGCTTCACTTAAACTTTGAGGACCCAGGTGCGCTCCCTGAGAGGCAACCTTTCATTGCTGGCACTTCCCATGTGCTTTTTTGTGCAGGGCGCTGGGCTGGTAACTTTTCTTTAGTCTGCAAGCCAGCTCTAATGGCCAGCTTTAAGGTCACTGGTGACCCTTGAGATACGGAACGAGGCCCGTGGAGCTCCCAGCTCAGCTTGGAAAGAGCTGGGTGTCATCCTCAGGCTCTTCCGTGGGAGGGTTGCCCGGGGAAGATAAAGAGAGATTTTGCTTTCACTCTCTATGGAGAAGCTGGATCTATAGGCCAAAGGGCGGAAAGCTCCAGTTTGACTTTTCTTTTAGCCTTTTAACTTGATCTGTCCCATCACAACAGCGGTACACTTGAGGCCAACTCGGAATTGCTTCCACGGGGTGATTTACGGGCTGTCTCCAGAAGTGGTTCTTGTGCCCTTGGGTCTGATTAGCGCCCTGGCGGCCACAGGTGATCCCAGGACAGGGCTGTTGAGAACGTGGTGGCCAGACGTGGGAGATCCGGCAGACCGGTGAAGTGAGGCTTGAGTCCCAGTGGGCTGGTATCAGGCCAGCCCCTGTCCTTTTGCTGGCATCTTCCTCGGAGGCTAGAGGATTGGGGAGATGGCAAGGAAAAAACACACACCCAGGCAGGCTCCCTCCAGGGCACAAGCCGTTTAGTCCCCGCCTGCCCTGGGCTGCAGCACCTGGAGACGGAGGGGGACCCTTCCTAGCGTCCCTGGGGTGACTCTCAGGACCGGACCCATTCTCCAGGACGGCCGAGGTCGGGCACCGTGCTCAGGGTGTGCCCACGTCGGTGGTGGATTTCAGGATCCACATCTCCTCTCCTGGCGCCAGTTTCCCTGAGAAAAGGGAGTCTGTTGGCTTGTCCCCCGCAGCGTGCTTTCCAGGATGTGGGTTCCCAGACGGGAGGGGCTGCCTTAAGTCGGGTGATCATCTGACTACCACGTGTTAAGCACCTTCCGTGTGCGCGAGCTGTGCCGTGTGCTGGAGGTGAAGATAAATCAGAGCTGTGCTTCGAGGGGCTTGGACGGAGAGCCACGCCTCCTTCTCTTCCCTCGGTCACTTCCTGCCTCCAGTTCGCCTACAAGTTATAAATACTCTAAGAAGTACGTCGCACTCACTCCCTGGTACCTTCCTGTGCGTAAGCTTATTCAGTGGACCCAAGAAGCAGGCCAGGGCGGCGAGGGGAGCCGGCATTCCAGCAGGAGGACTCCTCCCACATCGCACATCGCCCCGGGGCCAGCCCTGTCCCCGTGCCGTGTGCTTCACTCCCGTCGCAAAGGGGGGACGTCTGAGGTCATGGGCATGTTTTCTTGAACCTTTAAAACATCTTGCAGAGATGGCCTAGATTTGAAAAGACTGTGACCAGGGGAAAGAGAGCCAATGAGAAAAGCGGTGTAGAGCACCCCACCCAGCTCCTGGCACTTAGTAGTTGCTCAGTAAATCAGTGCTCCTTTCCTCACATAAGGAAACAAATCCGTCAGAGTCGGCCGAGGCTCCCAGGGCCTGCGCTGCTTTGGGGCGATGGCTGTGCCCTGGCCAGCAGAGCTGTCTGGTCAGTGTCTGCGTGGGGCGCGGGGTATGCGGGAGAGTGGCTCCTGCCATCTGTGGAATAGGGAAAGGCTTCTGGAACCAAGCCCTTTAGAGTCACGGCAGCACAGCGCGAAGGAGGGTGTTTGGGGACATAGCTGCCCAAGGTGAGGCAGCCTGGGCCTCAGTCTTCTCCCACGTAGAAGACAGGCCAGTGCCAGGCCAGCTCCTAAGTCTCGTGTGTGACACAGGAGGCAAGGGACAGACCTGGCTTGCAGAACCCGAAAGCCAGCAGAATGGCAGGTGTGGCGACCGTGGTGCCGAGCCCGCCCTTCCAGCAGGCAGAGGGGACCCCCTTGCTCTGGCTCTCCAAGCACCTGGGCTTACACGCCTCTGTGCAAACTGGGTTTGCCCCGTTTTCTTTTTAAACAACTCAATGGAGATATAATTCATATAGCGTATAATTCGTCCATTAAAAGTGTACAATTCAATGGTATTTTGCATATTCACAGACCTGTTCAGCCATCACCACGGTCAAGTTTAGAGCATGTCCATCATCCCCGCAAAGAAACCCCACACCCTCTTAGCTATCACTTCCCTCCCCCAGCCTCGGGCAACCACTCACCCGCTTTCTGTCACTGTGGATTTGCCTGTTCCGGACATCTCGTATAAATGGAATCCTACCACATGTGGCCTTCAGTGACTGCCTTCTTTCACTCATGATAATGTTTTCAAGGCTCAACCACGTGGTAGCCTGAATCGGTACTTCACTCCCTTTTACCGCAGAATAACATTCCATTGTGTGGATGGACCCTCATTCATCTATCCGTTCATCAGTTGATAGGCATTTACATTTTTCCCACGTTTTTCTTTTTAGCCTCACCCTGCAGCACGCGGGATCTTAGTTCCCCGACCAGGGATCGAACCCATGTCCCCCTGCAGTGGAAGCGTGGAGTCCTAACCACTGGACTGCCAGGGAGTTCCCCCCACTTTTTGATTATTGTGAATAATGCTGCTGTGAACATTCACGTATACGTCTTTGTGTGGACCTACGTTTCATTTCCTTTGAGTGTATCCCTAGGAGGAGAATTGCCGGGTCACATGCTAACTCAATGCTCACCGTTTTGAGGAACTGCCGGACTTTTCCAAGGCGGCTGTCAATTTTTCAGTGCACACTGTTTTATAATGATTGTTGTGCAGAACTGTGTAGTGTGGTGGTTAATGCAGGCTCCAGAACCAAGCTGCCTGGGTTTAGAACCTGGCTGGGAGACTTGGGACAGGTCCCTTCACCTTTCTCAGCCTCAGTTTCCTCATCTGTAAAACGGGGACAAGATTAGCGCTCACTGCATGTTGTCATGGGGATTATATGAGAATATCTACAAAGTGCTTGGTGAGGGCTGTGTCTGTGTTCGCTGTTATAAGTATTTCCCTCTAGATTGCAGGTGCTGGGCACATAGTAGGGCACTCTGTGATGTTTTAAAGGCTGCAGAATTTGCTTTTTTTGGGGGGTGCCCCCTTTTACAGTGCTTTCGATTCTTCTGATAACCCCTGGGAAAGCCGTCTAGGCTGTCAGTGTCTTGTACCCTGGGAATCTCTCTTCGCCTGGAGGGTCTGGCACAGGGCCTTGTGAGGTTGGGGGTGGCCCCTGGACTTGCTTCAACTCCAAGAGGCACTTAAACCTTAAAGCCAGGGACACAGGGAGCGTTCGGAGCCAGGTCTCCGGGATCGGGAGCAGTTTGGTTAATTCAGAAAGCTGGGGAGGCAAGACCCAACCCCATGCCAACAGCCCCTGTTCCTCGGCACCTCGGCTCCTGTTCTGTGATCAGCCACTGGGAAGGAGGGTGCAGCCCTGGCAGGAGCCCCACAGAGAATCAGCTCAGTGACGGGAAAGTGTCGTCGGAGCTCCTGCGCTGCAGATGTGGCCTGGAGTCCCTAGTGCCTCGCCAGCTCCCAGGTGCGAAGTCGGGCCTGCTCCCTCACCTGGTTGTGGTCCTGCTGTCAGAGCCCTGGCAGAGCAGCAGCTCCTCAGTCTGGCAGCACTGGGTATTCTCCGAGAACTAGGAGTGCCTGGCAGCCTGCGTGCTGTCCACATGGGGAGGCAGAGCCCGAGAGCACCCGGGCTTATCATTTGCCTGGATTGCTGAAGGGGGTCCTGCTCTAGGGTTCCATTCTTTAGAAAAAAGCTGGGGTGGGTGGCGCGAAAATGACAGCTCTGGGTGAGCGTGAAGGAGGGAATCAGTTTACTCTCTCATCTGGCAGATGTTTACTGTGCCAGGCAGTGGGTAACAACAGTGAGGGAGGAGAACTCTCCATCTGGGATCAGACACGTATCAGAGCGTGTAATACATCAGTAAGGGGAGGCACAGAGTGCAGCCGGAGCAGAGAGCAGGCAGTGGCCAACTGCCTGATGGGGAAGATTTCATAGAAAATGGGACATTTCTGTTGGGTTTTGAAGGATGCACAGGAGTTTACCAGGAGAGAAGGGGGAAGGGCACAGAGAACAGCAGGAGCCAGTGCCTTTAGTACTCAAAGTACATGGTATGTTTGGGGAATGGGAGAAGTCCTAAGTGTCAGAAGTGCGGGTCAAGGCTGGTGAGTTGGAGGTCAGGCCGGGAAAGGGGCTGGACCCTGTAAAAGTCCAGCCAACACACACACACACCAAGGACCTCCCAGCAGGGAAGGAAGCAGCTGGGAAGCTCTACCTACAGAGTTGAGACAAACCTCATTTTAAACCCAGCTCCATCACTAACTGCAAAGTGGTCTTGAGAAGATTGGGGGTTCAGCTTCCCAGAGGCTTCATGTTGTCTTCTGTGGAATGGTCAGGTCGAATCTACCTTGCTCAGCAGCCAGGGTTAAATGGCACCCATGTGGGGCACTCTGATCACTCCACAACCTGGGGTTCTGTCCCTCCTTGTGGGGAGGTGCTTCTAGAGCCCTGGCCCTGCCCCAGAGAGACCTGGGATGTGCCGGGGCTCACAGGAGGGAGGGACGGACAGGGAGTCAGATGTAAGTCAGGACTGGGGGCTAGAGATCCAGGCAGGGACGGGGTGTCAGGCACCAGCCCAGAGGCCCCGTCATAGAAGCAGGGGCAGCATGAGATCAGAAAGCTCCTCCCTGTTGGGAGCAGTGACAGGTCAGAGAACACCCCAGGCAGGCCACAGCCACAGCCACAAGGGTGGTGAGTGAGTCTTCTGAATCTCATGTGCTCAAAAGCTCTGCCCAGGGCTTCCCTGGCGGCGCAGTGGTTGAGAGTCTGCCTGCCGATGCAGGGGACACGGGTTCGTGCCCCGGTCCGGGAAGATCCCACGTACCGCGGAGCGGCTGGGCCCGTGAGCCGTGGCCGCTGCGCCTGCGCCTCCGGAGCCTGTGCTCCGCAACGGGAGAGGCCACAACAGTGAGAGGCCCGCGTACTGCAAAAAAAAAAAAAAAAGCTCTGCCCTTCAGATGTGTGATTGGGTCCAGCCCCTTTCCCAGTCTGAGGTCCAGCTCACCACCCTTGACCCCGCACTTCTGCCACCTGGGACTTCTCCCATTCCCCATACATACCATGCACTTTGAGTACTAAAGGCACTGGCTCCTGCTGTTCCCTGTGCCTTTCCCCCTTCTCTCCTGGTAAACTCCTGTGCATCCTTCAAAGCCCAGTTGAAATGCCCCCTCTTCAGTGAAATCTTCCCCATCAGGCAGTTATCCACTGCCTTCTCTCTGCTCTGGCTGCACTCTGTGCCTCCCTCTATTGATGCACTATGTGCTGTTAATGTGTTTGTCCCCCATCCCAGATGGTGAGTTCTTCCAGGACTCTGAAGCTGGGGAGGAGGAGCCACCCACTGGTTCCCCCACGGTCCCAGCTTCTTCCCTGACCAGCCAGGCTGTCTTCGAGTCATCCTCCCTTCCAGCAGGTGAGAAGTGGCCGGGTCAGCAGGAGACGGTGCATACACTTCCACGGTGAGCCCTGTACCTGTGTCCAGGTGCGAGGGGGGTGAGCCAGGAGGGAGATGCCCTGCAACCTTGGTGTGGAGGGTGACCTGCTTTTTGTGAGTGTGTGCCGGGAGCGAGCAGAGCCCTCGTGCCTCCTCCCTTTGACTCTCCATTCTTCTCTGACGTCGTGCTGACGTCCATCAGGAAACCGCGTCACCTTCGTTCTCCCCATAGCCCGGCAGCTGTGAGGTATCGTTCTGGACTTGTCCACCGCATCACTGCAGAGGACCGCGGCCAGCAGGGAAAGAGAGATTATGTTGTTCCCATCTGGCTTCTGCTGCCTTCCCGGCCCCGTCCAGCTGTTCCCTGTTACCCACGGCCCAGCGGCAGATGTGGGGAGCGAGGTCAGCCGGGAGCTGGAGACCTGTCTGTCATCTTCACATGAATGTCTTCAAGGCTATTTCTGGCCTCGCCATTATCCCCACGGCTTTGGGGGATAAATATAGACACGGATTGAAAAGCCCCAGTAGCAGGCAGGCAGCGCTGGAGAGCATGCGGACGCGGTGCTTGGCTATAAATAAGTCTGCTAGAACACCTCCCCAGCCACTCTGTGCCGTGCGGAAAGACAGATTTCCTTGCCGGCTCCTTCCCAAAGCACGCTTGTGCCTGGGCGCGGGAGGGAGGGTCTGTGGGAGGAGAGGGAAGGACGATGCTGGTCTGTGGGGGCCTTGCACAGCGGGGCGGCCTGCTGGGGGTGGTTCTCCCTTAGCGCCCTCTAGTAGCTTATAAAGGGGACCGGCTGGTGGCCCCGGCAAGAGTCCTAGGGCAGTCGCACGTTGGGGGGGGGGGGGGCAGTGTGTTGTACGCGGGACAGCATCCTCGGCCCCCACTTCCCCGGCATCCTCAGGCCTGCTTCCTGCTGCAGCCTGGCCAGCAGACAGGGGCTGGGCCTGGGTGGTCCGGGGGCCCCTTCCCCGCGGGGCAGCTCCACTGCTTTCTCAAGCTGCCGTCTGCCTCCTTTTTCTGCTTCCCCCCTGCTCCCCCCTCCTGACGAGAGCCCAGCGTTGTTTATCTTCCGGTTCCCCAGTGCTCCGCCACGGCCGGCGCCTGGTGACCCCGTTTAGGCTCGAGTGGCAGGGGGTGGGAGTCGGTGGTCCCTGGCCCCCCCCTGCTCCCCCCTGCTCATGCCCGCCTTCCCCCATCTGCCTCCTTCCCGTCTCCCACCGCCCCCTCCAAGGCTGCAGCGGATACCTGGGCTGGCGCTGAGCAAGGACCAGGATGCGTGCCCAAGTGACACTTTGCACGCGAAAGGATAGGAGTCAGTACGCTGGCGAGAATCCTGTGACGTCCCCGTGAATACAATATCGTTGCTGTGCAGTCGTCAGTCGTGGGAAGTGACTTCCTCGAGCCCATTCCCCTCCGTGGCCTCAGTGAACAAAGACCCCCTATCCCCGCCCCGGAGCGTGTGCGCGGTCCCGGTGCGAGGACGGGACGGTTATTAATCCTGTGAACATCACCGCTGCGGACGGGGTGTGGGCAGCCCTGCCTGTCCCGCGGACGAGGGGTCCGCACCCCTGCCCCACGGTCCTTCCTGGTGCTTTAGGGCTTCGAGGACAAAGGGAACCACGGGGCCACTTTGGCTTCTCAGGTGGGCAGCAAGTGTGCGGACCCGTCGTTCAGCCCGGGGTGTGGGCTCGGAGCAGGGGTTGCAGAGATGAGTCGGGTCTGGTCCCCAGTCTCAAGAGCTCACTGGCCAGCGGACGAGACTGATTCAACAGGCAGTTGTGGTGCTGGTGATACGAGCCTGATGGGATGGGGGGGCTCCTCCTGGGGCTCAGAGCCCACGGAGGAAGCTCTCAGAGGTTCCAACACGTAGGCTGGACTTTGTAGAATGCCAGGTTCACCCAGCCCGGGAGGTGGGGGAGGGCCTTCCCAGCAGAGGGAACAGCCTGTGCAAAGGCACAGAGGCCAGAGGATGCCCTGTGGGGATGGGGGCTCTGTTGGGAGCACAGGCTGAGCCCAGGGAAGGAGCCAGATTGGGGCTAAGGAGCGTGGATGTTGTCTTGGAAGCCAAGGGGGAGCACTGAGGGGCTCAAATCAGAGGGCTGTCACCCTCTGATGTGTGTATTAGAAAAGGCTTCATCTGACCTCAGGGAGATAACAGGTTGGAGGCAGAGGGTAGGGGGGGACAGGCTGGTGGCAGCATCACGGTGTCTTGGTTTGTTGAGTACCTGAAAGATTTTTTTTTTTAAGCCTTGTATTTTCTTTTCTTCCTTTTTAAAAATTTATTTATTTATTTTCGGCCACGTGGGGTCTTCGTTGCTGTGCGCGGGCTTCTCTTGCTGCGGAGCATGGGCTCCAGGCGCCCGGGCTTCAGTAGTTGTGGCTCGCGGGCTCCAGAGCGCAGGCTCACTAGTTGTGGCACACGGGCTTAGTTGCTCCATGGCGTGTGGGATCTTCCCGGACCAGGGTTCGAACCCCTGTCCCCTGAATTGGCAGACAGATCCTTAACCACTGCGCCACCAGGGAAGTCCAATTTTTTTGTTTTTAACCGAGCCTGTAAAATCCGGGATGTACGTATGCGGGTGCGTGCCTGAGAAACTCGTGTATCGAAAGATGGCAGGGCCGGGCAAGGAGCCATCCATTGGTTGACTTGCTCAGGTCCCCTTGTCACCAGAGGGGTGACTTTGTCCATCGAGCTTGGCCGCTGCCAGTAGCCCGGGTCTGGAGCCGAGATAACTGCTTCCCTAGGGCCTTAGCCCATGACCCCGGTTTCCCTCTCCAGGCTCCAACCCCAAATCAGCCGGTTGTAAGAGGATGTTGGTGTTTGGCTCCCAGCATCCCCCCCCCCCCGCCAGCCACATTCCCCTCCTCAGCCTAATACTGATGCTGTGCGGTGAGTTCCAGCGCCCTGAAAAAGAAGTGACTTAAAAAGTGCCGTGTGATGGAAGGATAAACACGTTTGCTTAAGTGAACCACGGAGCCCAGAAGTTAATCTGGTCATGTAAATGTTTTCATGTATTTATGATTCTGCAGGTGTACGTTAGTAAACAGAAGAAAGGAGAGGTTGTGTGGCCTTGACCTTGCCTCCAGAGAAAGGCGTGGTATTTGTTAAGAACTGTGTGAGTCCGAAGTCCAACACTGCCCCGAAGCCCCAGCCTTCCTGGATTGAGAAGGCCAGAGCCAGGGGCCTCCTAAAGGGCGTTCAAGGCCAAGCCCTTCATTTCTCAGACGGGGGATACAGAAAAACCGTTTCTCTGCTCCACACTTCTGACACCAAATGTGTGGGTTTTCCACACCAAGCAGTTTTCCAGTGCTCTGTGGGGCCCAGCTGGGTGTCCTTCCAGTCAATTCAGTTCTGACGTTCGCTTCCCGGGGTTAGTGAAGACCCCTTGGGTTAAAGGCTCAGTGCCAGCCGACTGCCCCCTCAGACTGCAGTCACACGCAGTGGGTCCCCGGTTACCCACCCCTGACTGGGCTACACACTGGGGCTTCCCACCCTCCCCCACCTCGGGTTCGGCAATTTGCTGGAAGTTCACGGAACTCAGGGGACAGTTACTTATGTTTACTGGCTTATCATAAAGGCTGTGATAAAGGATACAGATGAACGGCCAGAGGAAGAGGTATATAGGGTGAGGTCCGGGAGGGTCGCAAGCACAGGAGCCTGTGTCCCCGTGGAGCTGGGTGAGGGGACGTGTGTCCCGAGGCGCACAGAGGACTTTGTGGCAGAGCCTGGCCCCTTTGCCCCCTGTACGGTCTGTCCTGGGGCCCGTGGAACTCACTCCCTGCCCCGCCCAGGAAGATGGAAAGCTGACAGCTTGGTCTGCAGGGACCCCAGGGGCGTTCCCTTGTCCCCTGTCCCCTGCCCCCTGGTGGCCCAGCGTCGCAGGCCGACCTGGCTCCCACATTGGTTCCTCACCCACCTGCTTCTTCTCGTACCTCTTTTTTAAAAAAATTTTCTGTCTTACACAACTTTATTCTATTGTTTGACTGCAGCATCTGGGTAAGGAGCACACTTTTCTTCTTGGCTAGCGTTTCTCTTTCAGCTCTTGCACGGCACGCGGGATCTCAGTTCCCCAACCAGGGATAGAACCCACGCCCCATGAAGTGGAAGCGTGGAGTCCTAACCACTGGACCGCCAGGGAAGTGTCCCCCTCGTACCTCTTGAACCCCAGCGGGACAGGTGGCCGGGTGAAGTTCCTGAGCCTTGGGGTCAGACGGGCACGAGCCCTGTGGCCTTGGATGGGTGCCACATCAGTCACTCTCTGCAACATGGAAATCATAAAATGTCACCTCCTAGGGGTGGTGTGAGGATGAAATAAAATGAGCCCCAGCAGGTGGGGGTCCTTTCTTGCCTGTTTCTGCTGTCTTTTGAAGGAAGTGTTTCAGATCCCCTGCACCGACAGGGAGACTGAGGCTCAGGAGGGCTGTGACCTGGGAGGGTCACAGAGCCAGTGCCTGTCTGGGGCCTCTGTTGTCCCTTAAGCGCGGGGACGTCTCTCCCGTGCCATGGGGGGTGTGGTGCAGGAGGCCTGGGCCAATGGCAGGGTCTCTGGTCAGAGGTCGGGGTCTAGCCAGCGACCTTGAACAAGCCACTCAGGGTTCCAGTGTCCTTGTTTGCCCAAACACTTGCACACATGATCCAGGCCAGTGTTTACCAGGGTCTAATGGCTGGCGCTGGGCTGGCACCCGGCGACTTGGGGAGATTTTTAGGAACCTTCCATTTCTTCTTCCCTTCTTTCCTTTGGTCTGCAGGCCCCCTCCCCCCACCTGTCCCCTTCCTCCGCCCTGTCTGGAAGGGCCTTTGGAAGGCTGACCCTATGATCCCACGCTGTCTCCTGGGCATGGTTTTGGAGAGCCACTGGGCCTTTGATGTGTGTGTGCAGAGGGCTGCCCATGATTCATGGTCCTGCGGGGGAAGCGGGGGCGCCTCTGATTACCAGCCTCCCAAATTCCTTGCTTTATGGCTGGAGCTGGAGGGCTGCTGTTTGGATAACATCCCCAGAGGGCTTGGCCTGCTTTACTGGCGCAGAGCAGATAACAGAGACCTCAGGACTGTTGCACCGCTCCTGGGAAGCTCCCTCTGAGCTCTTGGAGGGGCCAGAAGCTCTCTGAGCTTCTCTGTACTCCAGCCCCACCCCACCCCAAACCCACACCCGTGCCCCTCAACTCCATCCCCCTGACTGGTCACCAGAGCTGAGATGGCCTGACCCCCTGCCCCTAAATGTATGGTCAGCCCTAGGTTGGTGAGGCTCAGACAAGATAGATGCTTTGGAAATGAGTTACCTGGCCTGGCAGGAAGTTTGTGACCCCGAAGCGTGGACAGGAGCAGCTGCCCACGTGGCCCGGAGAAGTCCGTCTGTTCTCGGCCAGCTGCGGCCTTGCACGCCAGGAGGGGCCTGCGTGTGGTGGCCCCTGGCTCAGGTGATGGGCTTCGTCCCTGAGGTGACAGGGGATGCCGCTGCCAGAGGGTCTGACGGGTCTGGCTCTGGCCCCACAAACCTCAGGTTCCTCACCGCTGACCTGGCCTCCTCCGACGACAGTCACCCAGCTCACGCGATTCTTGGACGCCCAGTGCTGGGGGTGAGGGGGCTCGTAGAGGCTGCCGCTGGGACCTGCCCGGGAATCGCTGTGGGCTCCCCTCTGCCCCCAGTGTCACTTCTCTTGTTTGTTCGTGGCTGTTGTTTTCGCAGAGAGAAGATGGTAGACCCACAGACCCGCTGGATGGTGGTGTCTTGTCGGTTTCCGTCTCAGGGTTGGAGGGTTTGGAGACGTGAAGATGTCTCCGCCCGGCCGTCACCTGTCTCCTGGGTCCTCTGGCTCCACAGGTGTGGCCCAGGGGGAGCTGCGTGCCCCTTTTCTCCCTCCTGGCGCTGGCCCCGGCGTTGGGGCTTCGGGGATGAGAGAGTGAGCTGCAACAGCGTCCAGCCAGGGGGCTGCCGGGTAGCAGGGGGGACGGGACCCCGTAGCAGAGGGAAACTCTACCTCAGGGCCTTCTTCAGCAGCCTTACTTGGTTGTTTACAAATGGTTGCTTTCAGTGGTCATTGTTTTTTTCTTTTTTTTTCTTTTTTGGCTGCACTGCCGGGCATGTGGGATCTTAGTTCCCCGACCAGGGATCAAACCTGTGTCCCCTGCAGTGGAAGCACGGAGTCCTAACCACTGGACCGCCAGGAAAGTCCCTCTGTGGGGTTTTTCCTGCACTTTTTTTTTTTTTTTTTACAAAAGCCTTTTGGGGTTATAATTCACATCCTATACAATTCACTCATTTAAAGTGTACAATTCAGTGGTTTTTAGTATATCCTCAGAATTGTGCAGCCATCACCACTATCAGTTTTAGGACATTTTCATCTCTCCAAAAATGAACCCCTAGACATCCTCCCCCCGCCCGCCCTCCCCATTGCTTCCTAAACCCCCAGTCCCTGGCAGCCACTAATCAGCTTCCTGTCTCCGTGGATTTTTGCCTCTTCCGGACATTCGTGTAAGTGGAATCCTACAGTCTGTGGCCTTTTGTACCAGGCTTTTTCACCCAGCATGGCGTCTTCAGGTTGATTCATGTTGTAGCCTGTGTCAGTACTTCATTCCTTTCCGTGGCTGAATCATGTGTCATTGGCCATGTTTTCTTTTCCTTTCATCGGTTGATAAGTGCACTTTTAAAAAAGATTTATTATTTATTTATTTAAAAAATTTTTTATTTTTGGCTGTGTCGGGTCTTAGCCGCGGCACGTGGGATCTTTCATCGCGGCGCACGGGCTTCTCTCTAATCGTGGCGTGCGGGTTTTCTCTCTCTAGTTGTGGCGTGTGGGCTGTGTAGTTTGCAGCACGCAAGCTCTCTAGTCGAGGCACGCAATCTCAGTAGTTGTGGCATGCAGGCTTTGTTGCCCCACGGTATGTGGGATCTCAGTTCCCTGATTGTAAGGCGGATTCTTTACCACTGGACCACCAGGGAAGTCCCGATGAGAGCATTTTTAAAGAGTGATTTTTTTTTCCATCTCAAACACAGTTCTGAGCTACTGAGTGGGTCAGGGGACAAGTGTAGAGAATGCAAATAGCAGAAACGGCTGCTTCCAAGAGGGGCTCGCAGGAGTGGGACGGGGACATTCTTTCTCTGAGCAGCCCCTCGAGAGGGAGAAGGGAGAGCTGGGGGGACCCAGAAGGAGAGGGTCGGTTTGGGGTTTTTTTCTTCTCATTCTGGGAGATGGGCAGACAAGGAGAGCACCAGGCCTCAGCACAGGTAGCGGACCACGCTGACGGAGGCCTTGGGCCAAGGCTGGAACCCCGCACCGCGTATGTCCCGAGGCTCTGCATTGAGGCCAACAGCTAAGGCCTCCAGGAGCCTTGCAGGCAGATCCGGAAGGAACCCAGATTAGAATCGACCTGATTGATTACAACCCAGGGATTAGGGGAGGGCAGTTAAGCGTTTGTTTAATCTTGCTCTAATTGTCTCGTCTTTCCTAACAGAGTGACTAGTAATCCTGTTTGAGGCTGAGTGCAGCACTCCTTTCTGGAGGGCAGAGTTTTTTGTTTTTTGATTTTTAAAAATTTATTTATTTAATTTACTTTCGGCTGGGTTGGGTCTTTGTTGCTGTGCGCGGGCTTCCTCTAGTTGTGGTGAGCGGGGGCTACTCTTCGTCGTGGTGTGGGGGCTTCTCCTTGCAGTGGCTTCTCTTGTTGTGGAGCACGGGCTCTAGGCGTGCGGGCTTCAGTAGTTGTGGCTCGTGGACTCTAGCGCACAGGCTCAGTAGCTGTGGCGCACAGGCTTAGTTGCTCCGCGGCATGTGGGATCTTTCCGGACCAGGGCTCGAACCTGTGTCCGCTGCATTGGCAGGTGGATTCTTAAGTGCTGCGCCACCAGGGAAGCCCGAGGACAGAGCTTTTATTGAAAGGCACCACACCTCTCAGCTCTCCACAGGCCATGCCTGAGCCACTGCTGGTTCTTAGGTGCGGAGGCTGCAGCCAGGGGTCACAGGGAAGATTCTGCAGCCTCCAGATGGGGCCGGCCTCACCCACCCCAGAGTGTAAGTGCAGAACACTGGGTTCTGCACACTGGGTGGGGGGTTTCTCCACTGAGCTGTCTTGCTTGCAAGGACCCCTCAGGTTCCAGAACCAAACAAGAGGGCCAGGAGGCATGGAGAAACAGCTCCTGCGTTGACTGTCTCCGAAGTCAGGCATCCACAGGAGGCCTTGTCCACTTTACTTAATATGAGCCCTGCATCAGCCCTTGCAGGCGGGGGTGAGGGATGAGGACACATCAGTGCAGGGGGGCCTCCCAGCTTACGAATGGATCGGGATGGCTCCTACTCTCCAAGACGCTGTGGGTGGCCCAGAGGGGAGGGCTGATCTTCTTCATAGGAACCGCCGGCCGGTGCAGGTGGGTTCTCCAGGACACTGTGCGGACGGGGCTTTCTGGGTTTGACAGCCAGGCTCCCGTAGGCTCTGGGTGATGGCAGGAAGGTGTCTGAATCGGGGTGGCCCACCCAGGGATTCCAGTGCTTTAAAAAACATCAGCCAAGCTGACCCTCGTGCTTGTTTTTCGTTTGGGCCTCAGGCATATGGTGATACTGGCTTCTCACTCCCCCCCCCCCAGCTCCCAGCCCCCTGTCCCCAGCCTGTGCCGGGGAGGAGTCACCAGCATCAAGAACCACTGACCCCCAGTGGAGAAGTTAGATTGATGGACTTAATAACCCCCCACCGTCTATGGTGGTGAGAGCGAAGAGGGGGAAGATTGATCAGCCTCTGTCGGATTGTCCTGCGAGACAGAGGGCGGCTCTCGCAGCTGGAGGGACCGCTGTTTCTCCCCCGTGTGAGCGGCTGGAAATCACGTGCCCCCACGAGGCGGCTCCTGGGGCCGCGCAGCGCTTGGGGGGTTTCCGGAAGTCTGTCTCCTAAGGAACGGGATGCAGGACGGCGATCCGCCATAAAGCCGGGCACCTTGGAGAGAGGAAACCCTCCGTGCTGTTTCTGCAAGGTCACCGGGGGCAGGTGGCCTGGCCCCCGTCAGCAAGGCCAGGGTGTGACCGTGTGAGTGGCCCAACCCCTGCTGCTTCTTCTGGATGCTATGGCCACATGCTTGTTACAGAGCTTCCAGCCTGTCCTCCTTGCTCGAGGAAGCAGGGCAGGTGGGCCTGCGGAGACCTCACTAACAGTCATGAAATGTTAGAACAGCTGCTGATATTTACTGGGTGCCAGGCCCTGTGCTGGATACTTCCCTCACTTCATCTTTGCGACACCTCAGCGTCAGCGCTGATGTTAACCTCCTTTTACAGATGAGGAAATGCCGAGAGACTAGGTAACTGGACCGGGCATTGCCAGCCTGGCTTTTGACTCCTTTTGGAGGCCCAGCTGCCCGGCTGTCGGTCACTGAGAGCTAGATAGGCAGGGCAGAGTGCTGGCTGGGTCTGTAACTCCTGGCGGGACTTGAGGCAATTACCTTCTCGAGCTTCCGTTTCTACAGCTGTAGAGTGAGGATAGAAATGCCTGCCTCTGAGGTCGGTTGTGAGGATGGAAGGAGATGCTCTGGATCAAGGGTCAGGCGCTTCCAAGGCGGTCCTCTGTGCTCCTGCCTCCTGGTACACGGCCCTGGGCAGTCCCCTCCCACGCTGGACAGGGCTGACCCCTGTGCCCCATGGATGTGGTGGGAATGACAGAGTGTAAGGGCTGAGGCACAGTGTGTTTTTTGCTGTCCTCTCTCTTGGGTCGCTCCCTCTGGGAAGCCAGCCGACACCCATGAGCTCGGAAGTGGCTCTCCCGGCCCTAGCTGAGCCTCTGATGACCGTAGTTCTGGTCAGCCTCTTGACCGCGACCTCCTGAAGGATCTGGAGCCAGAACCACCTTGCTAAGCCCCTTTCGGATTCTGGATGCCCAGAAACAGCATGAAATTCTAAACGTTCATTGTTTTAAACCACTGAGATTTGGGGTACTTTGCAACACAGCCATAGGTAACTAATACGAAGTGCCATACACGCTCATTTCCTTTCTGCCGTTTCACCGGCTCACCTTTGTGCCGCTGGCTGCAGAGATGCCTGTTTGCCGCTCTCCCTCAAAACTGCAGGTCTCGATGGCTCACGTCAAGGCCTCTGCACAGAGCCCTGGGGTTGGTCCCATCCAGAGCCCGCAAGGTCACAGCTGCTTTGCTGGTCCGTGGAACCTTCCGTCTTTGGCCTGAGCTTGAGGGCTGGTAGGGAGGTGATGGGTGAGGGAGAGGCAGGTGAAGAGTGGTCTCTAATCCATGGGTTTCTCTGGCTTTGTTGGCAGGAGTTGTTTTAGTTGAGAGTGAGGCAAGGATGGTCCAGCCTTTGAGTATGGGAGGAAAGTTCATGTTCTTTCTTTCTCCTCCTCTTTCTTCATCGTCCTCTTCCCCTGGCTCAGCATTACAGACCACCTGAGACAAAGACTTTCTCCCTTTTGTGGGGGTCAGTCTGCAGAGAGCCGGTCCTGTAGGGCCCAGAAGGGAGCCGGGGGCAGCCGGATGGTCTTCCCAAGAGAGGGTTCTGGGCCAGCAGCAAGCGTAGGAGGGTCCCCCTTAGAAGCAGGCCGGGCCGGTGGGAGGCCATAGGAAAAAGGCAGGGAGGGTATAGGCCAGGCAGCCAGGCCGGGCACAGTCTGTCGCCTTTGAGGGAGCCAGTCTGGCTGGTGGGAAGAGGCATTTACAGCCCCTGCCAGTGATGTCCCTGTCGTTGGCCTCAGAGAGACTGATGTCACTGGCCAGGTGCAAGAAAGTGCATTTCAGACCAACGGCTTGATCTCTAGTGCCCAGCGGGGATGGAGTTGTACAGCCTCAAGCTTCTTCAGATTTGCACAGAAGGGCCGTAGATGTCCCCCGTAAGATGCCTCACCAAAGTCCTTGTGGCTACCCTGTCCTGAAGGACCTGTCCCTTACCTTCTCATTCTGCAGAAAAAGCAGGGTGACTTTGTATGGTCCATGGGGAGAGGGGGCTGTGTTCCACTTAGCTTGACCTGCTCGGCAGGTACGAGGGGTCTTGTTTAATCTGTACGTGCTTTTATTTATTTATTTACTTATTTCTTATTGAAGTATAGCTGACTTATAATATTATATCAGATTCATAGTGAGTCAGTATTTTTTTTTTTATTTTTTTTTTTATTTTTTTTTTTCCGGTACGCGGGCCTCTCACTGTCGTGGCCTCTCCCGTTGCGGAGCACAGGCTCCGGACGCGCAGGCTCAGCGGCCACGGCTCACGGGCCCAGCCGCCCCGCGGCATGTAGGATCCTCCCGGACCGGGGCACGAACCCGCGTCCCCCGCATCGGCAGGCGGACTCCCAACCACTGCGCCACCAGGGAAGCCCGTGAGTCAGTATTTTTGCAGACTATACTCCATTATAAGTTATTACAAGATAATGGCTTGTCTGTGCCTTTAAAGAGCTGTGTTGTACATCCTTTACTGTTTAGTTATCCATAATTCAGTCATTCAATAGAGCTTTTAAAAATTTTTTTGAAAACATTCTGTAGAAGTGTAACAAACCTACAGCTACAGAAAGTGTACAGACATTAAGTGTCCTGCTGAGAACTTTGTACAGACTGACCCTCCAGATCGATTGACAGGGCGTCAGCCGTCCCCCAAAGCTCCCCCAGCTTCCACCAACCACCCTCACTTCTAAAGCCATCCACAGGGAATTCCCTGATGGTCCAGTGGTTAGGACTCGGCGCTTTCACTGCTGAGGCCTGGGTTTGATCCCTGGTTGGGGAACTAAGATCCCAAGAGCCGCGTGGTGTGGCCAAAAGAATTTTAAAATAGGGCTTCCCTGGTGGCGCAGTGGTTGGGAGCCCGCCTGCCGATGCAGGGGACGCGGGTTCGTGCCCCGGTCCGGGAAGATCCCACATGCCGCGGAGCGGCTGAGCCCGTGAGCCATGGCCGCTGAGCCTGTGCGTCCGGAGCCTGTGCTCCGCAGCAGGAGAGGCCACAACGGTGAGAGGCCCGTGTACCACAAAAAAAAAAAAAAAAAAAAAAAATTAGAAAATAAAGCTATCAACAGAGTTTTTGGACACCACTCATATGCCAGGCATTGTTCTAAACACTGGTGATTTAGCAGTGAACCAAATGAATTCCCTTCCTAAAACACACTGGTGGTACTAAATGCCTAGGATAGAGAGAGAGAGTGAGGGTGGTAGGGGGTTGAGATAGCATGATAGAACCTCTCTGTAAAAACCTAAGTGAACTTAGGAACAAGTCCTGTAATATCTGAGAAAGAGGGACTAGCAGGTGCAAAGGGCCTGAGGCAGAAGTGTGCTTGGCAAGTCTGAGGAGTGAGAGAGGAAAAGTGGAAGGAGATGGTAGAGGCAGGGGCGTGATCTTGGAGGACTTGTAGGTCGTGGTAAAGACTTTGGACTTGGGACTTCCCTGGTGGTCCAGTGGTTAAGACTCCGTGCTTCCACTGCAGGGGGCCTGGGTTCAATCCCTAGTCGGAACTAAGCAGCACCGAAAATCAAAAAAACCTCCTAAGTGTGAAGGGAGCTGTTGGAGGGTGTTGAGGTACAGGCATGACGTATTCGTATTTGCATTTACATGTTTTAAAATAAATTTATTTTATTTATTTATTTTTGGCTGCGTTGGGTCCTCGTTGCTGCGCGCGGGCTTTCTCTAGTTGCGGTGAGCGGGGGCTACTCTTCATTGCTGTGCGCGGGCTTCTCGTTGTGGTGGCTTCTCTTGTTGCAGAGCACAGGCTCTAGGCTCCCGGGCTTCAGTCATTGCAGCATGGGGTCTCAGTAGTTGTGGCTCACGGGCTCTAGAGCGCAGGCTCAGTAGTTGTGGCGCACGGGCTTAGTTGCTCCACGGCATGTGGGATCTTCCCAAACCAGGGCTCGAACCCGTGTCCCCTGCATTGGCAGGGGGATTCTCAACCACGGCGCCACCAGGGAAGTCCTGCATTTACCTTTAAAATGCTCTCTTTGGCTGCCGTGTGGCTGAGAGAGTTGTTAGTGAAGATATTCTTCAGAAGGTGGCATAGAGGGAGGTGAATCACCTTCAAGGATGAGTTGGAAGCCGCTTGCCCTTTAGCCATGCGCACAGAATCACCCGCCAGCCGCCAGCGTGCAGGCCTCCCCTCTCCCCCGTGTCTGGCCGCTGAAAGGGTGGGGGCTTTCAGGTGTCCCCTGGGTCTCCGAGCTGCTGGGGAGGCATCGTAAGGTGGAGCCAGGCGCGGAGCTGTTCTTCCCCTCCCCCTGCCCCGCCTGGGCTCCGAGGGAGTTAACTGCACACTTGGGTGCTGACCAGTGCAGCGGAGCCGAGTAGAACGAAGTATGAAGATCTTGGGCCTGACCTTGGAGACCTTCGAGAGGAACCAGGCCAGTCCCGCTGTGCTGTGGGCTTCCCTGAGGGGCCTGCTCTGAGACCTTTCCCTCCCGCTGATGGAAACTCACATAGCCCGGATGTCAGAGTTGCAGAAGCTGCCCGGGGATCTGCCTCTGCTTTCTTGGGCCCCTCTCTCTTCCTCCTTCCCTCCCTCCCTTCCTTCCTTCTTTCCTTCCTTCCTTCCACACTTCTTTCAAGATACCCTATGGTGGACCTAGAGATGATCCTACTAAGTAAGTCAGACAGAGAAAGACAAGTATCATATGATATCGCTTACATGCAGAATCTAAAAAAAGATAGAATTGAACTTATTTACAAAACAGAAACAGACTCACATCACAGGCTTAGAGAATGAATTTATGCTTACCAGGGCAGAAGGGTTGCAGGAAGGGATAGATTGGGAGTTTGGGATTGACATGTACACACTGCTATATTTAAAATAGATAACCAACAAGGATCTACTATAAAAAGATTAAAAAATTTTTTAAAAAGGGACTTCCCTGGTGGTCCAGTAGTAAAGAATCCGCCTTCCAATGCAGGGGACGCGGGTTCAATCCCTGGTTGGGGAACTAAGCTCCCACATGCTGCAGGGCAACTAAGCCCACGCACCACAACTACTGAGCCCACACGTCACGACTAGAGAAAGAAAACCCTCACGCCACAACTAGAGAGAAGCCCGTGCACCGCAACGAAGAGCCCGCGTGGCGCAACTAAGACCCAATGTGGCCAAAAAAATAAATAATAAAAATAAAATAAATAAATATATATTTCTTAAACCTATTAAAAAAAAAAAAAACAACGGTGCACTATGAAACAGTGAGGACCAGCTCAGGCCCTGGAACCTCATGGCCAGGGTTGGAATTCGGTTTCATTGCCTCCAGGCTATGTGACCTGGAGCAAGTAAGTCACTAACCTCTCTGTGTTTCTGTTTCCTCATGTGCAAAATGGGGAGAAAAAGGATTAAATTAGTTAAACCACATAGCACACAGTAAGCCTACAGGCCCCATCCTCTGCCTTCCGGGTCACTGACACACACGCACACACACACACACGCACACACGCGCACACGCACGCACACACGCGCACACACACGCACGCACACGCACGTACACGCACGCACACACGCACGCACGCACACCCCACTAGCCTGGACAGTGATTAGTGGTGCATGTCTTCTTTG
Source organism: Kogia breviceps (assembly GCF_026419965.1). Classification (NCBI taxonomy): domain Eukaryota; kingdom Metazoa; phylum Chordata; class Mammalia; order Artiodactyla; family Physeteridae; genus Kogia; species Kogia breviceps. The sequence goes on along the minus strand of NC_081324.1, from coordinate 83,438,224 downwards.
AGTTGTCTGAGATCATTGCCCCTGGACCCTCTTTGAAGGAATGCATTTGGGAGATTATAATTAGAATCATTACCATTTATCGACCTTTGCCCATGTCCCAGCTATATGCCAAACACATACATCATCTCACCTCACCCTCAGAAGAGCCTGTTTTCTCCCCCGTGTTATAGAAGAGAAGACTGAGCCTTAGAGGGATGAAGGAACTTGTCAAGGCCCTCTGACTGGCTATGGCGGAGCCAGGATCTGACTGCCCTCCCACGAGCTGCTTCTCTCCAGCCAGGAGCAGCGTGACGGTGCTGGCTTGCCATGGGTGCTTAGGGCTATTGGTTTCCCGTTCTTGCTCAAGGCCACCCTTCCTGGTCCCAGTGACTTTCCCTGCATCTGGCTATAGGATGGTCCAGAGAGGACCTCTCTGCAGAAACCTAAATAAACTTAGGAAGCGAGTTGTGTAATATCTGGGGAAATGCATTCCAGGCAGAGGGCACAGCACGTCCAAAGGCCCTGAGGCATCTTTCAGAGAGGGTGTTCCTTGGCCCTTCTCCCTGTTGGCCTCTGGTAGGCCATCGGGGACACAGGGAGTCCCGACTTGGTGACACTGGCTAACACGAGGAGCCTTTCTCTGCAGGTCCCTGGCATTCCTACGTGACTGGGGGGGCCTGTGAGCTCCCCGGCTGGACTTCAGGAATTGAGGTCCAGCTAGTGGCAGGCCATGGAGGGTGCCACCCGAGTCACTGCGGAGTTGTCAGCCCCTCCTGTGTCTTCGAATAGCATTTTGGAGGGTGGACTCTTTTTTTTTTTTCTTTTTATACCTGTTCATTGTGGTAGAATGTACATAAAATCGACCGCCTGAACCATTTTTAAGTACATAGTTCAGTGGCATTACGTACATTCAAGTGGTTGGGCCGCCATCACCAGCATCCACATCTCCAGAGCTCTTTTCTTCTCCCAAGCAGACACTCTGTCCCCATTGAACACTAACTCCGCCTCCCCCGCTTTCCTGGTGCCTCTACCCTTCCACCCTCTGTCTCTGTGAATCTGCCTACTGCAGGCACCTCACACAAGCGAGGGGAATCATACAGTATTTGCCCCGTGGCGTCGGCCTTCTTTCACTCCACGGCGCTTCCAGGGTTCATCCGTGCTGGCAAGGAGCGGACTTTCTAGGAGTGGATGGAGGTGTCCGCAGCGATGCCGGCCCCTGTCCCAGGAGCCGCAGAGGGACAAGAGGGAGAGCGGCCCAGGCCCTGGATAAAGTAACTCACGTCCTCCCTGCACCTGCAGGCTGGGGCTCCTTGGCTCCTGGCTTCCCCTGTTTGCATTTCTGGAGGTGGGCGCGTCTTGAGAGCCAGACCCCCGTCCCACATTTAGTCCTCCACGGGCTGTGTGTTTAGGCGCCTCTCAGCTCAGCCTCATTTTTCTCATCTGTGAAATGGACCTCGTGCACTCATTCTCGGATGATCTTTGGCCCTATTGAGCTGGCTTCCGGTGGCCAGCCTGGAGCTGAGCCCTGTGCGCCACCTGGGAGCAGGTGGGGGAGGAGTCCTTCCCAGACTATGACTTTTTTATTTATTAAAAATTAATCAAGGGACTTTGATGTATCACGACTTAAGAGGAGTTGGCGGGTCACATGGTCTCCGAACGCACAGGGCTGGTAATCCATTTAAAAAAAACATTTTCTTCTTCTCTTTAATTTAATGGAAGAAATCATTAGCTGGGAAATTGGCAGAGCTGATTTATTCCTGTTTTGGGGAGGGGGAGTGGAAGAGAAAATCTGCTCTAATTGCCATTTGTTCTAAAAATATGTCAGCAAAATATTCCCATTAGCTGGGCCTGGCATGGACGGAGACAGGGCCTCCGGCTTCCTGCCCTTCACACCGTGCTCTGGGCAGGGGCAGGGGGCTCCTTCTGGACCCAGGTGGGCAGCCGTGCTGTCAGCAGAGTCGCATCTTCTTGAAGGTCCCAGCAGACCTGCCCAGGCTCCCCGGTGTGTGTTCCGGTGGCGCCCCTGCCGCCCGCGAGCCCCAGGGCTCCCACACTCGGGCCCGGGACCCCCATCTGGGAAAGAAGACTACGTGCCTCCCGGCCTTCATCTGGTTCCAAGGGGAGGCAACTGGGTTCACCCTAAAAATAACCAAACATGCAAACAGCCTCAACGCGCAAATGTTTTTCGTGTCTGCGGGCCAAATAATTTAAAGGTACAGCTGTTCTTCCACCGTCCCAGTCTGTGTCTTCCCGGAGTGGGGAGGATCTCTCGGGGGTGATGGGGGCTCTTCTGGGGTCACTGTCTTCTAGCACCCCGGTTGAGGTCTGGCTGGGCGCCGAGGCCTCCCTGTGGGCCCTCAGCCACTGGCCTCTCCGTGGACACCTCCTGCCCAAGTCTGGCGAGGGGTGAGCCCCTGCCTCTCCCAGGCGCTGGCCGGCCCGGCCGGAGCGCCGCTGCCCCTTCAGGCTTGATGCGTGTGCGCAAGGGGTCCACCTTCTGCCTGCCTTTGATTTTCTGAGCTCGTCTAGCCCAGAAACGGGAGTAAAGCAAGTCCTCAGAGAGTAAAACAAGGAGCCAGGCAGGATGTGGAGGAGGTGGAAGGCGAGGGGCCACGTGCGTGTGAGCCCCGCTCTGAGCAGTGGCTACAGGGCTAGACCAGGTCTCCCGAACCCCTGCCTGTGCCGCCTCCCCACGTTGGGGGAATCTGGGTGTCCTGGGGCCCTTGTCCAACTCTGTCCTTCCTCACCGCCCACAGCGCCACTGTGAGGCTCCAAGGCACATTGTCACATCCACGGCTGGGGACCCTGTCTGTCCCTGTAATAATCTTCCCATGGACGCGCCATGACTAGGGGAAAGCCCACCATCAAGTTGGGGGGGGGTCCTGCGGGCGCTGAGTGCGGTCACCCCTCGGGACGGTGGGCCTGGGACTCCAGGGCAGGGGTCTAAAGCCACGGGGCGGGGCCACCATCGCTGGGAGTTGGTCCACAGTGCGGGGCAGGGCAGACCCAGACCTGTGGGGTGGAGTCGTGTCCTCTACAGAGCCTTCATTCATTCCCTCACGCGCTCATTCATTCATCCCAAAGACTCGTTCAGTGCCTGCTGGGTGCCAGGCTGTCTTCTAGGCCCTGGGGATGATACAGCAGTGAAAATAACCCAACCCAAATCCCTGCCCCCACGAAGCCTCCATTCCAGTGGGAAAGACAACTTTAAAAAAAGACCGTGCTACACCATGGATGAATCCGAAAGATGTTACACTGTGGAAAATAAGCCAGACACAAAAGGACAGATGCTGCATGATTCCACTTAGATGAAGTGCCTAAAGCAGTTAAGTTCAAAGCAGAGTGGTGGGTGCCGGGGACCGGAGGGAGGGTGGAATGGGAAGTCACTGTTGAACGGGGACAGGGTTCCAGTTTGACAAGATGAAGTTCTGGAGATGGACGGTGGTGATGGCTGCACGACAGTGTAAATGTCCTTAATGCCACTGCACTGTACGCTTACAGATGACCGAGACGGTAAGTTTGATGTTACGCGTATCTTACCACAATTCAAAACATAAAAATAAAAGAAGAAGGAAAAGCCCACGGTATATTAGCTGAGGATCAAAGCTGTGAAGTAAATGGAAAGCCAGGGGAGTGCCGGGGCTGGGGCTGAGTTTGAAATAAGTAAGGGGGTCGAGGAAGGCCTCGGTGAGGAGGGTCCCAGAGCCGAGGCTACAGGGGAGGCAGCTCTGGGCAGAGGGTGCCTGGGTACAGGTGCCCCGAGGCAGGCAGGGCAGGGCCTCCAGGCCTTCCCCTGTGAGTGGGGTGAGCCCAGGTGACTTCAGAGCCCAGGCTTGAAGGGGATCCCTCTGGCCATGCCGTCGGGGAGGCAGGGGCATGCGGGAAGCTAAGAGAAGGCTTTGCAGGGTGAGGGGGAGCCAGCCGTTCCCAGCTCTGGGCGACCCCTAACTGTTGGTGGGCTCAGAGCACAACCGGAGTTACGGTTGTTTGCGGTTGTGTTTCAGGTTTTCTGGAGTCCCCACTGCCACCCCCGAGATGTCACTTCTCTCCGACGTGGGAGGCATGGGGGTGGGTGAGGGACAGCGACGGGGTGGCTTGGCCAGGCTTCAGTTGCGCCTTTGAAGCCACACAGCCGTCGCCCGGGCCCTTGACCTGCCCTGGCACGGGGTCAAGTGCCGGGGACCCCCTCCTACCCGGGCCTGTTCCAGAGTCGCCTGCCTCTCGGGAGGCCCATGCCGGCCAGGCCAGGGGGGGCTGGGGGCCCGGGCTGCAGCCCCGGCTCCTCCCGCCTTGCCCTGCGCTCCCCCAGCTGAGCCTGGGCTTCTGCATCTGCCAAGTGAGGTTTGGATTCTAGTCCAGCCGCTGAGCCAGGGCACAGGCCTGTGAGAACAGCTTTGCGCACGTGGGCAGGCGTCCCCGAGGACCCGAGGCAGAGCAGCCCGAGACCACGAAACCCCTGCACAGCCCCACGGGGGTCCACTGCTGCCACTTTAGGAATGGGGGGAGGGTCTCTTCCAATCCTTCATCTCCTGCCCAGACATCCTAGGGGTGACCTCAGGAGTTGCTGGGGGAGACGGCAGGAGATGGGGTTCTAGAATAGGGGTCTAGGGCCAGTAGGGGCAAGAGGGGAGGTTGGCGGTTCAGGGACCTACATCATTATGGAGAGCCCACCGCCCCCACTCCCCAGCTGGCACCTGCTTTGTTTTGTTCCCTGGGAGCCCAACTGCCCCCCCTCTGTCCTTTTAGAGGGAGCCTTGGGGGCCAGGCTGCAGACGGAAGCTCACTGCACTGCCCAGACACCATGGGGCAAGTAGGGAGAGGAAGGGGTGAAGGAAGAGACAGAGGAGCTAGGTGCTGGGCTTGGACCGTGTCCTACATTCCCATCCCATAAGTCCTTAGAGCTGCTCTGTCCAGGGAGATCACCGCCAGCCCCGCGTGACTTCTTAACTTTAATTTTAAATTAAGGTGAAATAAAATTGAAAATTCCATGGTCCAGTCACACCAGTCACGTTTCAGGTGCTCAGTAGCCCACGGGCTAGTGGCGGCCGTACCGGGCAGCCAGGCGTAGAACACATCCGTCAACCCAGAAAGTTCCATGGGGCAGCGCCAGTCTCACCTCTAGAGCAACCCCAAGTGGTAGAGACTGTTGCCCGCCTTTTACAGATGGAGAAGCTGAGGCTCAGAGCGGGGAAATGGCTGGCTCGTCAGGCCGCCAGGGAGTGTAAGCGAGTACTCAAACCTGGGTGCGCCAAGCCTCAGAGCGTGGACACGGGGTCCGTGCGCACAAGTGTCCTGCTGCCCGGAGGGCTGCTTCTTGGGACAGAGGAGGCCAAGGCCCACTCGCTGGCCACACGCGTGCTCTGGGACCTCCGCCTCAGTCCCCGGGGCCAGGCGGAGCCCCCCGCAGGCTCGATTACCCAGTGGGGAGCAACGCTTTAATGAAAGGGCCAGAAGAGGATTAACGTTCTGTTTGGGGCCTCCGGGGCTGCACCTTTGAGACCGAATCCCAGACCCCATAGGAGAGGCTTCAGGAAACATCACTGGACTCTGAAAAACGCATTCTAAAAGTAAGAGAACGATCGCCAAAAGCTGGAAACAACCCACGTGTCCGATGAATCCGATGCTATGATTCAGCCATAAGGAGGACTGAAGCCCTGACCCAGGCTACACAGCGGACGAACCTCGAAAACATGAGGCAAAGTGAAAGAGGCCGCGCACGAAAGGCCACAGAGTGGATGCCCCCATTGATACGAACTGTCCAGAACAGGTAAATCCACAGAGACAGAAAGCAGACTGGTGGTTGCCCGGAGCTGGGGAGCGAGTGCCTGTCGGGTCTGGGGGTGATGAAACTGTTCTGGAAGTGGAGGTGATGGCGGCACAGCACCGTGAGTGCTCTCCATGTCTCTGAACTGTGTACTTTCAATGGCAAAAATGGTCAGTTTTATAGGCGTTTTGCCACATTAAAAGTGAGAGGAAATGGTAGGATCTAGGTAGTGCAGGTATGGATGTTCACTAGGAAATGTGTTCAGCTCTGCTGTTTGTGTGAACCTTTTCATAATAAAGCGTCGAGGGGGGAAAGTGAGAAGAGGATTGTGAAGAGAAAAATGTTTCCCAGGTCATGGCGTTCAGAGACAGAACTGCAGTGGGTCCGCCCTGAAGTCTTCCTGTGTCAGAGCTGCAAGGCCTTGGCCTACGCGTCGGCTTCAGCCTTTCCGGGGCCTCTGTCCCGCCCGTGGGGGGCAAGGGGAGGTGGGACGGTGGGTGCTGTGCCTGCCCTGCTTCCGTCCCCCTGAGGAGACAGCGTCCCTGAGATGGTGTCCACGGCCCTCCACCGGCCCCTGCTGTTTTGGTGTCCAGGTCAGGAGATGGCGGGGCTGTGCCCATTTGAGATCAGGAGTCGGGGCCCAGAGGTGGGCCTGGATGCGCCCCTGTCGTGTCATCTCCAAGAGGACAAGCGGAGACCCCAGCGCAGGCCTCCCTGGCCCCACTCCTGCAGCTTGGAGTGGGTGCAGGGCCAGCAGCCACGGCCAGTCCTGGAGCTGGGGTCGTGGACAAGAGCAGTGGCAGGGAAATGTGGCCGAAACTCATGGGGAATGTGACTCGGGGTCTGGAGAATCTAACTTTTAGAAGCGGGGAGGCAGGGGGAGGTCAGAATGCCTCCCCAAACACCAGGGCCCCAGGTGGTACCCAGGCCTCTGGGAGAGGCTCTGGTCCCCAGTCCCCGGGGAGTGGCCTGGCAGCGTGGCGTGAGACAGGGGCGGGAGCGCCAGTGAGCCTGGCGAGGAAGACTCGAACCTCCTGCCCCCTCCCCCCTGCCTCTTCCAGGGGGCAGAGAACTGCTGCCATCTGCCCCACTGGGCCAGGCCAGTTCCCCTCCCCGTCTGGCCGCCTCGGGCCCAGAAGGCCCGGTTTGGTGGAGGCTGCACCAGCAGTGGGATTGGCTCTGAGCGGATGCCTCCCCCCGGCATAAGGCTCCTCCACCCGCCTCAGGCTCTGCCAGCGGCTCCCCTTTCTCCATGGCAACTTCGCTCAGTGGTCCCAGTGGAGGAGAGAGAGTCAGTTCTCCCTTTTCCCTCCCTCCCCTCTCCTCTCTCCCCACCCCTTCCTCTCGGCTTCCCTTCCTGCTTCTTCCCTGCCCGGCTCACGGCTCCTCCATCCACCCGTCCATCCATCCGTCCCTCTGTCTCCGAGGCACCCTCCCGTCTCCAGCCATGAGTTGCCGGTGGAGCTGCGTGCCAGGGGCGGCTCCCTGAGGCCGTCAGCATGGGGAGCTTGGGGGACTTCCGCAGACATGGGGGGCAGCTGGACCAGCCCCAGGCCGGCTCCTGTGGCGTGTGGCTCCCAGCTCTAACACTCTGTCTCCCCTCTTCCCCTTCCTTACATTTTCTTCCTGAAAGGTAATTTTCTGCTAAAACTGTCAGAGCCTTAGGACGGGTTTATTAGCAAGGCAGGCTCTGTCCTGGTCACGTGGGCTGCTGTCTTCCCTGGAGTAGCTGGGATGGAGGGGGAGAGGGAGGGAGAGGCATGGCCTGACTCAGAGCTCAGAGGGGACACAGCAGAGTTTGGGTGTGTGGGGGGGTCTTTCCTCCAGGGTGGCTGTGAGAAGCCCACTCCCGACTCCTGGTGCTTGGGTCTGTGGCTGTCCGTCGCTCCTCCATTTTTCAGCCTAATTGCTACACAGCAGGAGCAGTCTGCTTTCCTGCACCGTGGTCTGACCAGGGGGAAGGGAAGGGAACTTAGGGGCGTGCACGTGCACCCCAGATGGGACGGGTCTACCGAGTGTCGATGGCTGGGTACAGGTTTCTCTGTCTAATCCTTTCTTGCCTGAAAATGGAGTTCAGGAGGGAAATGATTTGTCCCCGTAACCAAGCATCTCCGAGAGGATGGTGTAGTGAAGATCAGCCTCTGGCTGGTTCCCGGCAGAGGGGGTCCTGGCAGCCTGGCTGTCGTGGCACCACCATCTGTCTGGGACAGCCCCTCAGCAGAGTTTGGTTCAGACAGGATCCTGAGACTGCTGCCCAGTAGGTCAAGGTTTTCCCTCGTCTCTACCCCGTCTCCAACCATGGCGTTCAGGTCGGCTTCTGCGTGGCTCTCCTGGAAGGAGAAGTCAGTGAGGTTAATCCATCAGCTGCCCGTCCCAGGGGCATTCTCGGGATCCGCACCACTCCCATTGCCTCTGCCGTCTGGCAGCAGATGATGGAAAAAAGAACCCCTCGCTGTCACCTAGAACATCTCTGTTGATGGAAAGTGAGGCCCGGAGAAAACGGATTTAGCACCCAGTTCTTAGAAGCCATGGGTTTGAATGGTGCTTGAGAGAGGAAGCCCTGTTTGATCTTTAAATAGAAAGTGAACACCAGTGACTCACAAGGAGACTTGAAAGTTTGGTTCAGGTATCAGGGGGAAACAACAGTCAGCTCTGAACGTGGTCCCCACCTTGGGGGCTGAAATGGCAGGGAGTCTGTAGACATTCAGGCATGTGTCTCAGAGTCAGGCTTCTGACTGGATTATACATTTGTTTTCAGCGTTATCTCTGGCAGATCGCTTTGAAAACAGACGGCCCAAGGCAGGGCCCCCGCCCCCACCCCCGCCCCGGTCTGGGTCTGTGGTCAGGTCTCTTTAAAGTACATTTGCTCATCTCCCAAAGCCCTGTTTCACTAAAGCCGCCTTAGTCTCTGAGTCCTTGGTGCTTCCCTTTGATAATCAGATCGGTTCCTGTTGGGCAGGATGAAAATGCTTTTGTGTCTGCAGCGTCTGTGCTGTGTCTTGCTTTTCCTTTGCTTTGAGGCTGGCATCTGTCACCGAGACCCTCCTGGCATCTGGGCGCTGTGCAGGCTTCTTAATGACATTAGCCGCGTCTGGATTCTGGTTGGTTTGCTGTAAATTCTGATGGGTTTACGAGTCGTGTGATGGGTGGGGAGGCGGTGTGCTGGTTGGGCTTGGTTTGGTTTTGGTTTGCTGGCGAATGGAAAATCTGATGTGACACGTAAAAGGTCAGCCCCCGTCGAGTGGCAGCATTCGTTCTCAGCTTTGCTCCCAGCCTCCACGGGAGGTGGCTGCAGCTGGAGGTACTCTGCCCCCCCCGGGCTGTTTCATGGGCGTCCAGGGTGCGGGTTGCTTTGGCAATCCACGTGTGTGTTTAATCAGCAAGCCGGCAAGTCGGAAGGATGGCAGAGCAGGGCTGGCGATGGAGGGGGCGGGAGGCAAGGCTCCGCCAACCCAAGCCGCCCGCTTTCATCCAAAGTGAATCCTGAGTGCACCGTGCCAGCCTCCTCCCCCGCCCCCCCGCCCCCCGCCCCACTCCCGTGTCCTCCGGCACCAGGAGCCAGCCTTCTTTCTTAGTGCGATTTCACATAGTGGTGCCTTACTTGAAAGCATCGTAAAGAGCCGCAGAGGGGGTGAGAGCAGGTCGGAGAGGTGAGAGCCCTGGCTGCCGATGGCTCCAGCCGCCGAAAGTGTGGAAAGCTCATTCCAGGAAAAGTGGAATAGTCACCGTGTTGGCTGGCTTTCAGGCGGTGAGTGGCTCTCTCTTCTTTAATTCAACGGGAGCACCGGGATTCAGGTGCGGGCTCGGTGGGAAGCCTGGTGGTTCGGACAGACCTCGCGAAGCCCGTAAAGCTCCATGGGGAAAGTTTGGTTCGTCTTCGCCTGTGCGCTGGCGTCCCCCACCCGGGCTGTGTCGGGCGGGACAGGCGGTGCTGGCTCAGCATCGGGGACTCTAGGACTCGGGACCACGACTGCCTTGGGAGGCTGAGCCTGTGCCCCAGCCCAGCCCTGTTGCCCAGACTGAGAAAATCTCTTAGGGGTGGCAGTTCATCTTTTTACACAAATGGCTTAAGAAATCGTGCAGGAGAACAGAAGCTCGCGAACGTTAAATTCTCCTGGTCTGCTGTGCAACGGCCCTGAACACACACATACACACACATATATGCCGTCACACACTCACACACACACACAGATACGGTTTTCCCTTTTGCCGTCAGGGGTGCGTGTACCAGCTGGCATTCTGCCCTTGATAACATGATCTCCTATAAACAGTTCCCGGTACTGACAACATCTCAGAGCTGTCCTTTTATGCATTGCTTTTTAGCTCTGTGTCTTACCTGAGTGAGATAGACCATTCCTGTCCACTTCTGGAAAGAGCTGCCTCCCTCCCTCACCGTTCCTCTTTTCCGCAACCCCCCAGGCTCTGCTTTGTTGTCAGGTGTTACACACATTAGCACATTTGTGTCTGCAGAGGAAGCCCGGGGTGCCAGCTTTTCATCCTGGGCTGCTGAGGGTCTCACGCCGAAAGAAAGGGGGGTCGTCAGAGAGAGACTGCTCAGCTTAAGAGGTGCTGAGCTGTGAGGCCGTGTGTGCATGCGTGTGTGTGTGTGTGTGTGTGTGTGTGTGTGTGTGTGTGTGTGTGTGTGCCTTCCCCACATTGTTCATATTTGGGCATCTTCAGCTTGGCTTTCCATTTCTCCCCACTGTCTTGTTCATTTCCCTGATCAAACTCTGAACTGGGATCTTAACACGCACCTCACCGGCGCCTTCACAAATCTCATCTAATTTAATAATTTGCACCCACTTTAGAAGTGCTTGGTGTTGTCCCATGTTTACATACGAGGAAACTGAGTCTCAGAGCAGTTGAGTAGCCCACGCTGTGGCAGAACCAGAACTCAGATCTCTGACTCATTCATTCATTCATTCATTCATCAGTTACACATGCAGCCTGCTCTGCAATGGGCCCCACGCCACCGGGCTTTGGGATGAAGGGGAGACCCAGTCCTTGCCCTCCAGGGAAGAGTCCCTCCATCCCAGTTGTCTGAGGAGAGAAAAGGAAAGAAGCAGAGGGCAGGCGCTGAAGGAGGTGGCGGCCCCGGGTGGAGTGGGGAGTCCCTCACTGGCGCCCACCCCAGCCTACCACGCCCGCCTGCTGCACGGTAGACAATCTTGATTGGGTCCTGATCCGTCTGTGTTCTCCTGTGTGGGCAGCCTGGCTCACTTTCTTTTAAAAATTAAGACATCCTCTAAGGCCGTCCCTGGCGGTCCAGTGGTTAGGGCTCCACACTTCCACTGCAGGGGGCACAGGTTCGATCCCTGGTCGGGGAACTAAGATCCCGCGTGCCACGTGGTGCGGGCAAAAAGAAAACAAAAAATTAAGACATCGCCTTGTCATCAGGAAGAGAGTCTGCAGAGTGGGCTTGTGTGTTTTATGCTGAGCACTTAGGGGTGGTGGCTTGGTGTAGAAGGAGGGCCACATACCCCTGGACACTGTGCCTCCGTTTCCTCATCTGTAACCTGGAGATAGCACCAGCTACTTCATGCACCTCAGCCTGGAGGAGGAAAGTGTGAGAGTGCTTGGCAACGAACCCCCGAATTGGCATCAGGATTTGTTACCATGCATTTAGATATCCCGGTACCTTACTCTCCGATGGCTCAGAAAAGACTGCAAGGTTTGGAGTATATACATACATGCATATAGATATGCAAAGAGAGAGTGCACCATTGGTAAAGCAAATGATTTAAACAGCGATTCTGGGTAAGGAGAATCTGAGAGTTCTTATGTTATCTTTGCAAATTTTCTGTAAATTAGAGATTATGTGAAAGAAAGAAAAAAGACAGGTTTGTTTTCTTTTTTTTTTTTTGCGGTACACGGGCCTGTCTCTGTTGTGGCCTCTCCCGTTGCGGAGCACAGGCTCCGGATGCGCAGGCTCAGCGGCCATGGCTCACGGGCCCAGCCGCTCCGCGGCATGTGGGATCCTCCTGGACCGGGGTAAGAACCCGCGTCCCCTACATCGGCAGGTGGACTCCCAACCACTGCGCCACCAGGGAAGCCCAAAAGACAGGTTTCTGAGGGCTTTTCCCCAAAGGTGAACGCAGTAGTGCTATAACAGAGGAGGGTTTGTACCTTAAGGAGCCCACAAGAAGCCACAACCGGCCCGCCCTGCAGGGGAGAAGGAGCTATTGTAGGGGCCCTTTCAGGTCATGGCCAGGCCAGACTCTCTTGAGGCAGGGCTCTCCCTGGACACAAGGGCCTCCGAGGTCAAGCTCCTCCCCAGCTCCCTCCCTGGGCTTGGTGAGGCCTTCCCCGGGGCCCGAGTCTCTTTTTCCAGAGGACAGAGCCTACCGCCTTCCCCAGGCCTGGAGCAAGTTGATGGTTTCTTGACGGGGCGCTGGTTTAGTTTTGGTCCAAGCTGCAGCATACCCGCCCATGCTATCGGCCTTGTGGCCTTCCGCCGCCCCCCGGGCTCCTGAGAGCCCCTTTCGGTAAACCCTCGCGTGGTTGCTGGGAGTTCCGGCTCTGTTCCCTGTGGGCCACCCCTGCCTCGATGGTCTCCCCGACAGAGCGGGCGAGATGGCACCCGAGCCCGGCACCCGAGCGGGCTCCGCTCCCGTTTCACCTTGCTGCCATAGCGAGAAGAGCGCTCCTCACCGGGTCCCCCCTCCTCTCTGCAAGCAGCTCAGAGGGTCGCAGGGAGGACAGGAGGCAGCACCGAGGGGGAGTTTGGGGCCATCTCACAGCCTCGGGGGCCCACCACGCGGGGGCAACACGGAGGCGGAAACAAGTCAGAGCCACTTGTCCCGTCCACACTCTGCCGTCAGCCTGGTTGTGAGACCTCAGAGAACTCCCTTGACCTCCCCGAGCCTCAGTTTCCTGGTCTGCACAGCAGGGTTACAGAAGGTGTGGGCAGAGCACCGCAATCCCAGCCGGGTCCTCCCTCTCCCTGTGCCTTGTCAAGCACTTCACAGCTTTCGAGGTGTGGACACACCTGTAGCCCCGCCTATAGCTGTGGCCAGGCTTTGTCAGGGCTGCTGCACGGACAGGGAGCCGGGAACGGGGCATTTAAAACACTCTGGCTGCCTGGATCCAGGCAGCTGCTAATTGCGCGGCTAAAGTCCTTCGTCCGGATTCCGGGTTCCTGGGATGGGGAGACCGGGAGGTGGAGGCCGCCCTTGGGGTGGCGGGAAGAGCAGAACTTGTTAGCCACGTGGACCTGGCGTTGAGTCCTGGCTGTGTGACCTGCAGAAGCCACTCACTCCTGTGAGCCTGAGTTTCGCCCCGTGCAGGACAGGGGTGATGTGGTCCTCCTGCTGCCGGCACTGGCTGAGGACGGACCTGCAGAAGGAGCGAGATGATGCGGGTGATTTTGCTTTATAGGGCTGTCCTCCAGGGTAGGACTTAAGCAAAGGATTTGTTTCAAAGGGCCACTCTGTACCAAAGGTCATCCTAGGATCAGGGCCAGGCCAGCTGCTGCTTTACATGTTCCCAAACGTTTGGAGAGCCAGTGCTGTGTCATGTGTCAGCGGGACCTTCCGTCAGAGGTGTGGTCACTAAGCTGCCTGTGGCCTAGAAGGCGAAGGCCTGGGCCCTGCCAGCCACCTGAGGGCACATGGCACAGCAGGTCGCTGTTGGGGAAACCAAGGCCCAGAGGTGTAGCTCACTGCTGGAGCTGGGCATGGTCACGGCGCCAAGGAGCGGCCTCCCCTGGACCCAGAAAAGAGCAGGGGCCAGAATTTACACTTGAATCATCGCCCAGCAGCTTCAGTCTGGAGGTAAGAGGCCGGCTTGGTGGCACCCGAGCGGGCTCTGCCGGGAGGGCAGAGGACAGCAGCAGACGACACATTGGGATTCCAGGTCAGGCCCAGAAGACGAGGCAACCGGCACAGAGACCCAGAGGGGCTTTCCTGCGTCCCCCAGAGCCACGCCGGGCTGAGCTGGGTGGCTCTGGGGGCAGGACAGGGTCCCCCTTCCTCTCCGCACTGGTCCCTGCTGCCCTCCCCCCGCCCCACCCCCGCCCTTTGCAGCTGTGGAGGGGCCGCGCTGGTGACACGGTGACGTTCCTTTTGTGCAGTGCCCGCACAGATCACGACACGCTTGGGCTGCCTCTCACCCCACAGTCGATCCAGGTTGGGCCGATGCGTGAAGGGTCATGTAGATGCGGAGCCCTCAGTGGCGTCCCCGCTACCAGTCCGGGCTGAAGAACCGGTTGGTCCTGTGAGGTCATTTAGGAGGCAGGCGGCCTCGTGTGCGGCCTGAGGAAGAGGCTCTACCCGGTGCGCCTTGGAGAAGAGCTTCCGTCCCACGGGCAGCTGGGCTTCTCTCCGACCACTCGGCAGTCCACGCGGACTCGAGTATGGCAGCCGGCAGGAGGGCTCCCGTCTCGGCAAGCGCCACATTCCTCTGAGCTGCCCGACCGGGCCGCCCCACAAGGCCTCTCTTTGTGGTGGGGAGGGGATTTGGGGGCGGACAACAGCAAGCGCCTTCTGGGGGGGGGGCGCCCCAGGGCACAGAGCCACTGCCTGCATGGTCCTAGGGCCCTTGGAGATGGTCTCACTCAAACCCCTCTGCTTTAGCTGGGAAACTGAGGCCCACGGAGGGCCAGGGACCTACCTCGTCCAGCTCCCTGGACCTCGGTAGCACCGCCTTCTATCTGCAGCCTGATAACGTTCAGGACCTGGGCCCCCACCCCCCACCCCATCCCCACGGTCCCCACGGTGGGCGTGGCACTAGGGCGGGATTCACACCTCTGAGAGCAGTGAGCCGCGCTGGGAGGAGACAGCGGGGCCTCTGGAATCTGCCTGCCTCACTGCGGGGCTGGCTCACCTGCCCCTCGACTCTCTCCCGTTGCCCCAGGCCACCCGCAGAGGCTCCTGGCTGGGCCTTTTGCTACCCTGGACTCTCAGCTCGCTGCCAGTCAGTCAGTGCAAACTTGACGGTTGTGAATTACCAGTGTGCAGAACGCATGCTCGGATGTGGCTTTGCCGCGTCTCCAAAGCAGGTTGCACCGGGTTTACCGGGTGGGTCTGGCTGCGGCCCTGTGCAGTGGCCAAGGCAGATGACCAGAGTCTTTTCACGCAGGGGCAGAGGGGTTGAGTGAGCTGCCCGAGGTCAGACGGCAGCTCTGGGACAGAGTTTGGACTTCAGATCGTTTGCCTAACAAACATTTGCCAGGCGACTGCCTTTACGGAGCAGCTGCCCTGGCCAGGCCCTGGGGAGATGGCTGTGAGCAAGACGCAGGGCCTGAGCTCAAAAGCAAGCTGGGCTGTGGCGGGGGGGTGGGGTGGTGGTGACATGATGGCTGGAGAGAGACAGCACCAGGTGCCTGTGGAGCTGACCGGGCCCCTGGGGATCCTCACCTGCGCGAAGGGCTCTCTGAGCACAGGAGGGTCAGTCACCTGATTCCAAGCCCAGGGGGACACCGGCACGCGTCCCCTCACCAGCAAGGCCAGCGGACAGACCTTCTAGTTTTGGCTCTGCCGTGTGACCTCAAGCAGGCCCTGTCCTGTGACTGCTCTCTCCACCTGCATGAAGAGGTCGAAGCAGGCCACGTGTTTGCACCCTCTGGTGAGCTCCCCCGTATCCTCGGGGAACCTGTATAAGATGCGGGGTCCTGGGCCTCTGACACAGAGGTTCTAATTCAGTAGGCCTGGAGGGAGGGCCAGGAATCTGCATTTTGAACAAGCTCACGCGACGTTTCTAAAGCAGCTCATCCCCGTACCTCGGTTGGAGAGACGCTGCACTTGGCCATGGCGAAGCCCTTTGAGCGCCGACGTCATCAGTCCTACGATGACCCTAACCTTGCCCCTTGGCACGGCAGCGTCCGCAGAGCTGGCAGGGTGGAGAGCCAGGGGTTTGCTGATGTTCAGCTGTCTCAGCTCCCATACCCGGCAGGATCCCGGGGGAACCCTGGTCTCGGTTCCGAAGCTTCCGGAAGCCTTGGCCAGCTCCTCACCCCCAATGAGAGCTTCTCCAAAAATGAGACAGGTAGGGGATGCTGAGCCGAAGGTCAGGGTGAGGGTCTACCATCTCTCATCAGAGAAACCGCAGTGCCTGGGTTAGGCCTTCACCCAAGGAGTGCTTCCGGCCGCTTGCTTGGGGCTGGTGCACCCGAGGACTCAGGCAGGCTCGTCTGGTCTGACCAGGTGTGGGAGACTAGGACAGGCTGTCCAGGCCCCGGCACGGGGAAAGCAGGGCGGCCGGGCGGCCCCACGCCCAGCAGCCACTTCCCCTCGAGTGTCTTCACAGCAGATGGAGAGGGGCTTCTCGCCGGCTCCTCGGGTGACCTTAGCTAACTGGGCCGCAGCCCTGTTGAGAGCCTGGTGACAGGCTTGCACTGTCCTGCCGAGCACTGGCGTCACCTCCCAGCCAGGACGCCGTTACCTTTTCTCCCGAACGCTCCCAGAGCAGGGGGACGCTGGCTAACGTCCGCGTGGTCAGCTCGGGCCATGTCCTGTGTCCTGACGCTGCAGACCAGTGAACTAGTGTAGGGGCTGCTGTGACAAAGGACCTCAGGCTGGGTGGTTTAGAACCACAGAGGTGTGTTGTCTCACCGTTCTGGAGGTCAGAAGTCTGAAGTCAAGGTGTCTGCAGGGCCACGCTCCCCCTGAAGGCTCTAGGGGAGGACCCTTCCTGGCTTCTTCCAGCTTCTGGTGGCCCCAGGTGTTCCTGGGCTTGTGGCTGCGTCTCTCGGATCTCCGTCTCTGTGTTCACACGGTTGTCTCCTCTGTGTGTATCTCTGGGTCCTCTCCTTATAAGGACCCCTGTCGCTGGATTTGGGTTCCATCCTAAATCCAGGATGATCTCCTCTAGAGACCCTTAACTACTTACACCCTCAAAGCCCCTACTTCCAAAGAAGGTCCCATTCTGAGGTTCCAACTGGCCATGAATTTGGGGGCGATACTCTCCCGCCCGCTCTACCCAGCAGGCAGAGTGTCACCAGGTAAAGGGCAGGTCTGTCCAGCTGGTGGGGGAGCAGTGGGCTGGCAGCTGGTTCCAGGAAACAGATCTGGGGCTTCTAGCAGCCTCAGGCTCTGCTGTCAGCTAGGGCAGCTTTGCCTCTGTGAACAGAATCAGAGCCCAGAGCCCAGGAGGCGGTTGCCAGGGGCTCAGCCACCCTGGAGAGGGTGTGCCATTTGCACGCCTGCTTTACAATGTCCTGGGCAAGAAAAGCTGAACGAGGCTCTGAAGAGCCAGCCTCGGGACCAGGTGGACTCCCAGGGAGATAGACTGCTCAAGCGTAAGAACTTTCCAACAGGACCTTGTAGTGGGGAGCGTCCCGTCTTGGGAGGTGCTTTCGCAGCCCTTGCAGGGCTGATGTTGCAGAGAGCATTCAAGTCCCATCCCGAGAGCTCCGAGCCTGGGCTTGTCAGGGACTGACGGCCCCATCCGACAGCCATGGGTCCAGGTCAGTGACTCACACAAGGGCAGCCAAAGAGATGCGGCAGGGCTTCCCTGGTGGCGCAGTGGTTGAGAGTCCGCCTGCCGATGCAGGGGACGCGGGTTCGTGCCCCGGTCCGGGAAGATCCCACGTGCCGCGGAGCGGCTGGGCCCGTGAGCCACGGCCGCTGAGCCTGCGCGTCCAGAGCCTGTGCTCCGCAACGGGAGTAGCCACAACAGTGAGAGGCCCGCGTACCGGGGGGGGGGGTGGGGGGTGGGGAGATGCGGCAGAGCCAGCCCCGCCCGCTGGACCCTCCCTCTGGCTGGTTAGTGGGCTTGTGGGGGGGAGGGCTGCCTTCATATGCTGGCGTCAACTCCTCTGCAAGGCCCGACACCCCTCCCTGTGCCCCTTCCACCCTGTCGGCTTCTGCAGCCAGGTCTCCCTCCCCTGCTCTGTCCTGAAGCTCCACATCCTGCCAGCTTAGCCCAGGAACCTCTTCCACGGCCGGCTGGGCACTCCGCCTGTCCCCGGCTCTGCCTCTCTCTGAGCACCAAGCCCTCACTGGGCACGTCACCCGGGGCACAGTGCGCAGTTGTCCTCTAGGTGCTTGGCACCTGCAAGAGCCTTCAGCTCTGCGTCCAGGGCCTGTCCCAGACGAGATGCACTGCACACATCTCAGCCGTGAGGGTGATGCTGGTCTCCAGACAGCGATGTGTACCCCAGGCTGGGCGTTTCTGGAGGGCGTGAGGTCCAGCCCCGCCTTGACCTCCTGCAGACCTTGGGCAAGTCCCTGTCCCTCAAAGGGCCCTGTGTCCCCGTCAGCTAAGGAAAGGCGGATCCTGCTGCTGTGTGAAGCCCTTCCTGTGTCTGACTTCTGGAAACCAGGGGTGATGGAGGGGACCTTGACACGGTGCCCGAGATGCAAGCATTCCCCACGGCCGGGACCGGATGCCCCACGGCTGCCTGGCTGCCGGCATCTCAGCCACCTGTCTGCCTCCCTTCCCACACCTGTGATGTCCCTCAGATCCTCGTCCTCAGAGGCAGTAGCCTCGGTCATGAAGTCCCCGCTGATTCCCAGCCCTGCCCAGGCTGCCTCATACTCAGCAGCTGAAAATTTTTTTTTTATTGAGATGAGATTCACATCACGTAAAGCTATTTTAACGTATACAATTCAGTGGCATGTAGTGCACTCACAATGTCATGCAACCGCTACTACTGTCTAGTTCCGAAACACTTTCATCACCCCGGAAGGAAACCTTGTGCCCAGCTCTGGGGCTTTTCTCCCTTTTGTGTTTTATTTTAAAATTGTGATAAAACACACATAACACAATTTACCATTTTAAGTGTCCGGTTCAGTGGTTAAGTGGATTCACATTGGCAACCATCACCACCATTCGTCTCCAGAACTCTTTTCTTTCCCCAAACAGAAAATGGCCCCATTAAACACCAAACCCCATCGCTTCTCTCCCAGCCCCTGGCACCCACCATTCTCCTTTCTGTCTCGATGAATCTGTCTGGGTGCCTCGTAGAAGTAGAATCATCCAGTACTTGTTCTCTTGTGTCTGGTTTATTTCACGTAGCATCGTGTCTTCCAGGTTCACCCATGTTGTAACATGAGTCAGAATTTCCTTCCTTTTGAAGGCTGAATAACATTCCGTTGTATGGATCGACCACATTTGTTTATCAGTTCCTCCATCAATGGACACGTGGATTGCATTTTGCTTATTGTGAGTCCAACCCTGGGGCTTTTTGAGAGTCTAATGAGAAAAGCACAGGGCCAGCGGTCTGACTGGGCTGTCGGACTCCCAGTATATGCTCCCACCTTCCTTAATCCATAATTAGCTCCGGAGCGCTGAGCCCAGGCCCCAGTGGAAAGAAGATCGTTCCAGAATGCCCTACACCACCTGTACCTTCCTCTCCGAGCCATGCTGCCTTCCCTGCCCTTGGGCCCCCATTTTCTCCTCCAGAAAGATAAGGGCACAGCTTGCTGAGAACCTCAGCCCTCCGTGGAACTGGCTGACCTCGGTCACGTCGCCCCCCTTCTCTGAGCCCTTGCCTGTCATCTGTCAGAAGGACGTAATAACCTGTGTCCACCACTCCCGTGGTGCTCTTCGAAAACCCCCTAAGTGGCCGTTCGCATCCTTGGGCCTCCACTCTTTACCGCCGGCCCTGTTCCCCCTTTCATTCTGTCCACAGGTGTTTTCTGAGCACCTGCCCTGGGTGAGCTGGGGCTGCAGGTGGGGGGCTGTCCAGCAGAGAGGGGGTTTGAGCAGCCTTGGAGAGATGACCAGACATGTCAGCCCGAGGCGGAGTTCCCTTCTGGAAGGGGGTGCCCGGTGCCCCAGTGTCATCTTATTTAACCCCACCGAACCCAGTGAGGTGGGTGACGTTCCTACAAACAGGTAAACTGAGGCCCAGAGCGGTTAAACGACTTGCTCGGAGGCAAGGCTTAAATTCGAACTTAGGTCCGTCTGTTCCGAAGCTAGTCTTCCGCGCTGCGTCTTGCTGCCTCCCACTAGCTGTTTGTTTGTTTGTTTCACCACCTGGTTTTATTTTCTTTTTTGCAGGGTGGGGGGATGGTGCCCGCCCCCGCCGCCCCCACGCCTGCTGTTCTGTTCAGGGCTGTTCAGTGCCTCCTCCCTCCCCACCCTGTTGACATGGGGCCTTTGCTGCGCTCCTTTTGTCTTTGACCCGGTCAGCCTGGCAGGGAAGTGGCGGCTGTGTGCAGAGCTTCCCAAATTAGCCCCAGGCTCCCCGCCAAAGATCGAAGAGCCAGACTGTGTGCAGGGGGCTTGGACCAGTTCAGATGACTCAGTTCCGGGTACCCCAGCCAGCCCCTCTTCTTCCTGACCTCCCCTCGAGCTCACCCGCCCTGCACCTCCCCCGGCCTGGGCCACCGGATGCGCCTCACACCCCTGTGCCTCTAGGATGGCCTTACTCCGCGCGGGGTGCCCAGAGGCTGCGGAGGGCTGCCAGCTTCGGGCTGCGGGCTTGGGTGGGTGGCCCCGGCCTGGAATCAGGGCTTCTCATTCCCTCCCTGTGACTGACTTGCCTGGGTTGACCTTGACCAAGTCCCCGCCGGCCTCTCGGCTTCAGTCTTCCAGTTGGAGATGGGGAGAGGGCATCTGTCTCCTGCCTCGTGTCGTCGTGGGGACAGGGGTCCCAAACGGTGGGGGGAAGGTTGGTGATAACAATAGCGATGAGTTATTTCTCCCGATCCTGACAGTTTTGAGTGTGAGGGCACAGTTCAAAGGGAAGCCCTGCATTAGCAGAGCCGTCCCAGCTTCACCATCTCCGTCATCGTGGTACTGAGGGCAGCCGCCGCTGTTCCTTGGGTGCTGTGTGCTGGGCACTTTACATTCATCGTCTCTTAATTTATCCCCCCTGCGGCATTGGACCGACGTCCATAAACGTGAGAACTCAGGCTCAGAGAGCTTAACTCGCCAAGACCCAGTGGAGGGTGGGGCCGCCATGGGAGCCCGCTCCGGCTTCAAAACCGGGTTCTAAGGGCTTCCCTGGTGGCGCAGTGGTTGAGAGAGCCCGCCTGCCGATGCAGGGGACACGGGTTCGTGCCCCCGTCCGGGAAGATCCCACATGCCGCGGAGCGGCTGGGCCCGTGAGCCGTGGCCGCTGAGCCTGCGCGTCCGGAGCCTGTGCCCCGCAACGGGAGAGGCCATAGCGGTGAGAGGCCCGCGTACCGCAAAAAAAAAAAAAAAAAAAAAAAACGGGTTCTGCCTGTGATGTCTTGCCCCCTCCTCCAGGGTAAGCCCGTCCCTGCTCTAGGCTTCCCTCTCCAGACCATGAACCTAGTCTCATGGGGGCTGCCCTTGGCAGCCCCAGCAGCTCAAAGATTCTGTCTGTGTTCACCCAGGGAACCTGGTATAGGACAGAGACACACTAAGGCTTGGCCTCAAACACAGCCATGAGGTCATAAGGGCATCTCTGGAACTGAAGGGGCTGCCCCTTTAACACCCCCCCTTATTTATTTATTTATTTATTGGTTGAAGTCGAGTCAATTTACAGTGTTGTGTTAGTTTCTGCTGTACAGCAAAGGGATTCCGTTATACATATATATATATTCTTTTTCTTTTTTAAAAATGACAATCATATATATATTTTAAAATTTTATCTATTTATTTGGTTGCACAGGGTCTTAGTTGTGGCAGGTGGGCTCCTTAGTGGCCGCTTGAGGGCTCCTTAGTTACGGCTCGCTGGCTCCTCGGTTGTGGCATGGGAACTCCTACTTGCAGAAGAATGCATGTGGGATCTAGTTCCCTGACCAGGGATTGAAGCCAGGCCCCCTGCACTGGGGCACGGAGTCTCAGCCACGGTACCACCAGGGAAGTCCCTATGTACTCTTTTTCATCTTCTTTTCCGTTATGGTTTATTACAAGATATTGAATTTACTTCCCTCTGCTATACAGTAGGACCTTGTTGTTTATTTATTAAAATAAATTTATTTTATTTGTTTATTTTTGGCTGCGTTGGGTCTTCATTACTTCACGCGGGCTCTCTCTAGTTGTGGCAGTGGGGGCTACTCTTCGTTGCGGTGCGTGGGCTTCTCATTGTGGTGGCTTCTCATGTTGCAGAGCCCGGGCTCTAGGCATGTGGGCTTCAGTAGTTGTGGCACAAGGGCTCGGTAGTTGTGGCTCACGGGCTCTAGAGCTCAGGCTCAGTGGTTGTGGCGCACGGGCTTAGTTGCTCCGTGGCACGTGGGATCTTCCCGGACCGGGGCTCGAACCTGTGTTCCCTGCATTGGCAGGTAGATTCTTAACCACTGCGCCACCAGGGAAGTCCCTGTTTATCTATTTTATATATAGTAGTTTGTATCTGCTAATCCCAAGCTCATAATGTATACCTCCCTCACCCCCAACCCCGCCCTTTTTATATTGTACATTGAAGCAACTTCACAGAACAGTCGGCAAGTATTTCCCAAGTACCAGGCCCCGAGGGCGCCTTCCCACTCCTTGAAGATCCCCGGGAGGCCCGATTGTTCCGACTTTGCAGCTCAGGAAGGTCAGGCACCCATCCGAAGCCGTCGGCTCCCACGTGGCAGTGCCAGGACCAGCTCCCAGGCTGCCTGGTGCTTTTGCTGCCCTTCCAGGGTCCAGAGAATGGGAAGCTCTTGGCCTCCACGCCCCAGCCCTGTGCCTCATTCCGGCCTCTCCCTCCTCTGTCGGGCTCAGGCACATCAGCACGGGCAGGGGTTAGCCTGAGCAGGTGTCTGTGGCCACTGGGCGCTGCACGGGCTGGGTTCCATCCCCAGATCGGCTTTGCGTCACCATTTGCCTCCGCGCCCAAGGCTGGTGTGATTGTATTTGTATGCGTTGCCACGTGTGATTATTTGTGTGCGCGTTTGTTTTTGCTTTGTGACTGGTCTTGTGCTGTGTCCCCCGGGTCAGGGCCTGGCCGGTTTTAGGGGCAGGGCACCTGTGACTCTCATCTGGACCTCGTCGGCTGTGGGATGAACCAGGGCTGACGCACAGCTGTTTCCCCAGTTTGTGGTGAAAAGCACTGACGTGTAGAGCTGCAATCCCTTATCCTCAGTTCCAAACTCCAGCAAGCTCTGAAAACCAAACGCTTTTTCCTAATTCACTTGGCAGCAAGCTCGCGCCTGAACCGAGGTGAGGCTATTTATAGTCCAAGTGAGGCTATTTATACCCCTTATGCATCCTGCGTTCATGTATTTCACTGCAGAAATGTCCACGGATTTGATTATTGGATGCCGCTGAAACATGGAGTATTACGCATCTAAAGTGCAGGGAGTTCTGATCTTGAATGCATCTGGCCCCAAGAGTAAGCCTACTTTTGTACCAGTTACAATTAGCCTCTGCCTCCAGACCCCCCCCACCCCGCCAGTGTCCCTCCCAGTGTCCCTTTCCTGGAGCTAAAGTGGTGATGCCACCCACAGGGGCCTCCAGGACCCCACCCAGCACCACTGGCAGTGCTCAGCGGATATTTTTATGATCACCGTGGGTGACAGAACACATCTTTATTGCCAGGCACAGCGTGGGGTGCTCTCCACACGTATGTCTGACACCCCCCTTTGGATGTATGACCACTCCCCTTTACAGATGAGTAGACTGAGGCTCGGGCTTTTATGTATGATACCTAAGGACAGAGAGGGGAGAAGGGAAAGTGCTAGGGCTCAAACCTGCCCTCCCATTTTGCTGCCTCTCGGGGAGGGAGTCTGGGGACACAGCAGTTCGACTCCCCGGATTTGCAGCCAACACGCGTCGAAACGGGGAGGGAGCGAGCATATGTGTCCCAGGTGCACGTGGAGGGGAGCAGACAGATGCGAGCCAGGCCCGTACCCTGGCAGGGAGGAGGGGAGGAGCAGGAGGCGTTCTGCCTGCAGGGCCTCCCTTGGGACCTACTGCCCACTCCCGCTGCGGTCCCTGCTTCTCAGAGAGTCCTTTTGTACAAGCACCTTTGCCATTCCCCTCCCTTGTCTGTTCCCAGCAGCTGGCGGCTGCTAACACTCCGAGCTGCTCGGCCCCCGAATCTTTTCTGCAGTTCTCTCCGAAACCACAGAAACACAGGCAGTTGGCATAACTTTGCTCCAAGCCCATGTGCCTGCTGTTCTTGGGGACCAGCTCCCCTCATAACCTTCAGGAGCTCCCTCGCACCTGGGAGTGTTGGCGGGCCCTGAAGTCCCCGTGCACGCTCCCCTGTGTGCAAGCTCTTTCCCCTGCATCTCCCATCATCCTGTGACGACCCAGGAACCCCTCGCTGCCGGCCATGGCAGCCCTGCCTCAGAGCCTTTGCTGGGCCTCTTACCTACCGGGAGCACCTCCCACCCCTACCTCAGCCACACCTGCCCCGCAGTACCGTAGTGCAGGGAGAGAGCGAATCCTGGGAGGGCTGCAATTTCCTTGCCTACAGGGCGGGCTCGGAATGGCTGCGCTCACTGAGCTGTGGGTGAACTGGCCTCAGGGCAGGTGCCTGATGTGATATGTACTTTGGCACAAGCCCCACTAGCAGGGACTTTCTTCTTGCCTGCCTTATGGGGTCAGGAAGTTCCCCAGAGCTGCCGTGGCCTTAAAGAAGGCAAGCGTGGCCCACTGTGGAGAGCTTTGGGTTGAGAGGCTAGTGCTCTGGGCTCCAGTTCCAGCTCTGCCCTGGCTCCCTAGAGGGGGAGGAGGGAAGGATGGAGGCGTGTATGGATAGATGGGTGGATGCATGCATGCATGGCTTGATGGCTGATGCATGGGTGCATGGATGGGTGCGTGGGTGCATGTGTGGCTGGAGGAATGGCTGGATGGAGGGGTAGGTGGATAGATGAATAGATGCATTGATGGGTGGATGGATGCATTGACAGATAAACAGATCAAGTCCCTGCCCCTCTCTGGGCCTTAGTTTCCCATCTATACAATGATGGAGCTAGGTAACAAGTTCCCCTTCAGTGTCTGACTTTTGTGATCCCATCTGTGTCAACCTAGCACCCTTAAAGACCCCTGCCCCACCCCAGGCACCTATAAACAGCACCACACCTGTGCCCAGGGGCTCTGGAACCCTCTCTCAGTTGCACTTTCTACCACCCACTGGGTGTTCCCTGTGCTGGCCTCAACCCCAGCCTTCATCCTCTGTGTGTGTGTTGTTTGGACTCTGCATGTCTATTCGTCTGCTCTAGTTGGAGGTGCAGTTGTGTTTTCTTGTGACTCTTTTGTTTTTGACAAAACCATTTCTTTATCTGTGGTGGGGGACTGTATGTCCATTCAGGAGGAACCACTGAGCAAACAGTGGGTGGAAGTGTTGTTACGTACAAGGAACAGCGCCCCCTGGAGTTGGGCAACCCTGCGGTGGCATCAGGCCCTGGGGATCCACAGGAAATAGCGCGTGGCCTAGGGTCCGCGGAGAACTCACAGTTTTGTGGGGAAAATAAGATCTCGAAGCAGCCCAGATGTGAAGTAGCATTACGCACAGTAACACCTGTCCTTCGTGCAGAGAGCTTGGCGGAGGGAAGGGCAGCCGTGGTTGAGGAGGCGGTGAGCCACAGATGACCTATCAGCGAGGCGGGGCTCGGCGGGGCTCGGCTTGCTAGGCCGGGCATCCTGGGGGAGGTGGGGTCCAGATGACGGCACTAAGTGCAGGCGCCCAGACCCGCTGGGGACCTCCACGCACGAGGCTGTCCCATCACTAGTTTAGGCAAGACCTTGAGTGCCAGGATACGGAGCTCAGGTGTCCTTTGTTGAATAAAGGTGAATTCTTGAAGATTTTAAGCAGGAGGGTGACACAGTCAATGTGCCTCTCTTACAGTATGCTGGGGGATCTTTGCTGAAAAAAAAAGAGGGTAACTTGGAAAATTCACCTATGGTTGGTGCTCTGAGCCCTTGGGACCTAGGAGCTGGGATGTTGGCTCAGAAAAAAGGGGAGGCTGCCAAGACTTACTGGGTAAAGAGGGGAAACTGATACACGAAGTTTTGCCTGACTTTTTTTCCTAAAAAATATTTGTTTTGGAGATGAAATTCACATAACATAAAAAAAAAAGAAAACAAAAACCTAACCGCATTAAAAGTGAACAATTTAGTGGCCTGAATACATTCACAGTGTTGTGCAACTACCACCTCTGTCTAGTTTCAGAGCATTTCCATTGCCCCAAAAGGAAACCTTGTACCCATTAGCACCAGCCCCTGGCACCCACCAACCTGCTTTCCTTCTCAAGGGATTTGCCAGTTCGGATGTTTCGCATCAGTGGAATCATACATCAGATGCTGGGGGCCTTCCAAGCTGACTTTTCTGTTCTGTTTTGCCCCACCATGCCCTAAGCTCACCCTGTACTTTCTGCTCTGTGGCCCTGAGGCCAGGCCTAGGTCCAGCCTGGCTGTAGCTCCTAGCCTTGCACTGGTCCAAGAAAGATGTTCAGATAGATTCTATGAAGAACAAATCAGTGAGCCGCAAGCTGGACCTGCGAGAGAAGCAGCCCTTGCGCCCTGCTGGGGCACTAATTGTGTGTTTGGCCATGTGCTGAAGGACAGGGTGTGAGGCTGGGTCAGTGCCCGGACAGCAAAGAGGACAGACCCAGCTCCAGAAGCCACAGTGACACAGTGACAGTGGCATCTGCAGCCCAGGCAGGCTCCTTCCTGGCCTTCTCTGGGCCCACCCTCTGTCTAGATCCCTTACCAGGACTGAGGCTAAGGGCTCACCGTGTAAGCTGCCCACCGAGTCAGGGGGCAGGGGCCGGTCCAGGGCAGGTGGGCTGTCTACTGGCCCCTGTCCAGACCACCCTCTGGAAGATCCCCCAGAAATGGCCCCAAGCCTTCATTGCTCTCTCTCTCTCTCTGACCGTCCGGAAACATGGGCTCTGTGTGCCCTGCCACGTGCCGGGGTTGGTTTTCTCCCTGCCCGGGACCACCACCCTCGCAGCTGCGGCTCCTGAGCATTTACGCAGCTCTGCAGAGCGCCTCTCGGATCGCCACACCCAAGACCGAGGACGTACCAGACGTGGGCCCCGCCCTGGAGCCTCGCGGTCTGGGGACAAGGCAGTGGGAATGGGCTGTGTGAGGGCTTGACGCGATGTGCACCCGGGGCACCCCGGGGAACCCAGCTTCGGTCTAGGGGGCCTGGCGAAGCGCGTGCTGGCCAAGTCTTAAAGGACACTTTGGGAGTTTGCCAGGGAGACCAGGTGGGGACGGGCTTTTCGACAGAAGGAGCAGCAAGTGTGAATCTCAGCAAATGCTTCCTGCAAAGGGAGCGAGCTCCCGCCGCGCGCCAGGCACTGGGGAGCCGGTGAGGCCGTGAGCGCTGCCCTTGAGCGGGACGAGAGGTGCGAAGCTGCCCGCAGCGGGGCTCCTGGCGGCCAGGCGGTAGGCGGGCCCCAGAGGTCGGGGGGCGGAGCCCGAGGACCTTGAGTGATGTTCGAGGGCGGGGCTCTGATCCTGGCGGGGGCTGACGCGGCGCTCAGATGCACTCTGACGGCTTCTAGAAGGAAGATTTGCGGGGATCCAAACTGCAAGGTTGGAGACCAGTGAGGAAGCTGTTCTGCCCCCCCAGGGAGGGCTGACAGGGCCTGAACCGAGGCCGGGAGGAATGGGGACCACAGGTGAGACAAATTAGACTTCCGGTTCTGTCTGGTGATGCGAGATCCGCCGGGAGGGCCTTCAGGTGGCGCTTGGGGCCTGATCTGCGTCCTTTTCTGGTCCTTGGCCGTCGAGAGACTTTGGCTGAACTGCCCGACCTTGTCCGGCAGGCAGGTTTAATCTTCTGCAAAATGCCCACAAGGAAGGAATGAGGAACACTGGTTCATAACCACCTTGAAGAGTGGAAGCTCAGGGAATGAGGTGTGGTTTGGTTTTTGCCGCCCCGACAGGAGGCGCCCAGGGCTCCTAGCCCAGATGCCACCAAAGGTCACAGCCGAACCCCTAGATCCCTTGGGTTTGTGCGGCCAAAGGTCCAGGCCTCTCTCCCTGACCCCCCCACCCCCGGGGGCAGCTGCATCTGGTTGCCCTGCCTTGGCACCTCCTCGTGCACCTCCTCCTGCACGGTTAATAATTCAGGACAAGCCAGATGGCTCTGCTTCTTTTCCTCCTGCTCTCGCATAGCCTGCCGGAGCTGGTTCCCTCACTTGAGGTGGGCATGGGGTGGGGGGGAGCCCCGGAGGCTCCCTGCAGTTAGCCAGGCGTCCAGTTGGCTGAGTTCTCACCACCAGTCCCCGTAGCCTCAACAGGCCCCGGGGCGCCCCACCTTCAGAGTCTGTGGGCCCATTGCCTGTGGAAGTGGGGAGAGTCCTTAGAAGCCACTGGTCCTGCCTCCTGCCCATCCCTGCTTTCACTCAGGGTCTACCTAGGGCATTTCATCAATATGTGCAGGATGAGGAGACCGATGGTACCAGTTGCACCCTCAGGAACGTCCTTCCTTTGCTCTTCCCAATGTCCCTGTTCGGGAGGGATTCACACACACATACACACTTCTCACCTTTGGGATCTGAGGTCTCGGAGCGCCCCGACTTGCCCAAAGCAAGCCATGACTTCAGTCCGCACTTGCCTGGTCCCCGTTCAAGGCCAAGGGCTAGACACCAGTGAACGGTGAACTCCCGGGACTACAAAACCCTACAGGGGAAACTTTTAGGCATGATCCACTCTGGTTGTTGGCCTCATTCTTAATGGAATCCTGTGACTCCCCTAACTGGGCTGAGTGTGGAGAAAG